>NW_023416315.1:43528246-45928246 GCF_014108235.1 Myotis myotis | reverse complement strand
TGTATAATTTTTCCTCCTAGTATTTGGAAAATCACTATGATGTGTAAATTAGTCAATCAAATTGGTAAAATATGCAATTTACTAGATTTTTTAAAATATCAGAAACATCATGCACTAATTTGAAATATATATATATATATATATATATATATATATATATATATACCATTCCTGTTTTCCTCTTTTCTAGAGACTGTGCTTTTGATTTGCTTTAAAACATCTAGTAGTTCTTTAGTGTTTTTTTTTTTCTTTAACTTGAGTAATACTATTATTTCTCTTTGTTGTCATGTGAATTTCAACAATTTCAGTAAAAAAGTTCCAGTAACTGATATTATCAAAATTCTCTTAAAAATTCTTACATTATTATCAAAGGTTTTCTGTTCCAATTTCTCAGATATAAACTTCTAAGAAGTGACAAAATTTTAAACACTTAGCTCTCAAGTGGGAAGTTCAAGAGGGCTTCTATTTTTTTTTCCTTTTTTTAAAAAAATAAAGTTTTATAGTCATTATACAATGCACATGAATGATAGTTAAAATGTATGTAGCTCTTTATAACTTATGAAATTTCTTTTATAGATGCTGTCTCAGTTGATCATCATAATGAGATTTAAATAACAATAAAGGCTGATTTTTTTTTTAGTACTTATTCTTTGCCAAGCACCTCCTAGAAATTATCCCATCTTTCTTAAATACTTAGTAGATGCTATCATTAGCTCCATTTAAAGAGGAGTAAACAGACTGTAGAGAGTTTAAGTTGCCTTGGGTTACCTGTTCTTTCAAGTCTATTTACTCATCTGTAAATGGTGCTAATAATATTATCTATTAAATTTGTAGGAAAGATAGATGGGATAATTCCTATAAGGAGCTTGACAAAGGGCAAGTGGTGGAGGTGCTAGAATTTGAATAAGGCTTCCTATTCCAGTCCCATTGCCCTTATTACATCTGATAACAGAAGTTATATAACTTGCTCTCAACATCACATAAGTAGAAGAAAAACTGAAACTGAACAAGGACTAATTTCTTCTCCTTCCCAATATAGTAGAGAGTAGCTCAGATATAAATATCAACCAATGAAGCACTTGAAAAATGTTTCCTTCAGAAATTACCAGATTTTATGTTCATTTTCTAAATTAGTAGCATCCTTTTATAACTGTTTACTCTTCTCTCTCCACCCGATTGCACTCCACTGCTTTGATAATTCAATAAGCATATCAACAACGGAACAAAGGGTCAGATCAAAATATACAAATAAAAATGTACAGTGGGGGCGGGGTTTTCTCCTCAGAAACTCCATTAACTCTTACGCCTCCCAGGGAGGTTACAGTATCCAAAATTAAAGAGGCAAGTGAATCTACCGGGACAATGGAAACTGAAGAGAAAATAAGCAAATGGGACCACAGGAAAATAAAAGCTTCTGCAATGCAAAAGAAACCACCATCAACACACTAAGAGAGCCCACTACATGGGAGAACGTACTTGCCAATGGTACATCTGATAAGGGTTTAATCTCCAAAATATATAGGGGACTCATACAATTTAACAAAAGAGAGAAAAAAAATCCAATTAAAAAATGGGCAAAGAACCTAAATAAACACTTCTCCAAAGTGAACATACAGAAGGCCAAGAGACATGTGAAAAAATGCTCAAAGTCACTAATCATCAGAGAAATACAATTGTAACCACAATGTGGTATCATCTTGCACCCGTCAGAATGGCTATCATCAAGGAGTCAACAAACAATAAGTGCTGGTGAGGATATGGAGAAAAAGGAACCCTCATGCCAGTGGTTCTCAACCTTCCTAATGCCGCGACCCTTTAATACAGTTCCTCATGCTGTGGTGACCCCCAACCATCAGCCTCATTATTTTCCCTCATTATTTTCGTTGCTACTTCATTACTGTAAATTTGCTACTTTTATTAATTGTCATGTAAATATCTGATATGCAGGATGTATTTTCATTGTTACAAATTAAACATAATTAAAGCATAGTGATTAATCATGAAAACAATATGTAATTATATATGTGTTTTCCGATGGTCTTAGGCGACCCCCGTGAAAGGGTTGTTCGACCCCCAAAGGGGTCGCGACCCACAGGTTGAGAACCGCTGCCTCATGCACTGCTGGTGGGAACGCAGACTGGTGCAGCCACTGTGGAAAACAGTGAAGAGGCATATGGTGCTTAGTTTGCTATGTAGATTGAATTCACTCTGGAAAAGTTTGGGAGGGAAAATGAGATGGTCCTGTAGAAATTTACTTACCCAAAATACCCAAGAGCTTTTAAGAAAATAATTTATCCTCAGGAAAGGAAAAATGAACACAGACACATTTGCTGTAAAGAAATAGGCCAAATTTGAGAAACGTGGAAAAGATTTCTAAGTGAAGACTCTTGATTCGTTTTTATCCAGAGGCCAAGAATGTTGAAAGAAACTACTAAAATTTATTTCACCAAAATCTCTATAAGGGGCTAAAAGCACAAAGCAGTTTAATTTTCCGGTGTGCTATAGAGCAAAGCAAAGTGGAGGGGCGGGTATTTTCCTTCACTGGAATTACTGGGGCATGAACAACCCCCAGTAGGCTCAGAAATGCCCCAGACCTGACAGAGATAAAATGTTATTATCAATACTAGAGGCCTGATGCAGAGAGAGGAAAGCCCGGGTCCTGGGTGCCTGCAGCTGGCCAGACGAGGGAATCCTGGGTCCCGGGTTCGGGGCCGAGGCAGAAGCAGTTAGGGGCAATCAGGCTGTTAGGCAGAGGTGGTTAGGGGCAATCAGGCAGGCAGGCAGGCAGGCAGGCGAGCAGTTAGGAGCCAGCAGTCCCAGATTGCGAGAGACAGTTGGACATCCCCTGAGGGGTCCTGGATTGGTGAGGGTACAGGCCGGACTGAGGGACACCCCCCTCCATGCATGAATTTTGTGTACCAGGCCTCTAGTCTATAATAATAAAAGGGTAATATGCTAATTAGACCAGATGTCCTTCCTGACAAAGCTGGGCCTGAGGGAAGACAGCCCAGGTCCCGGGTGCCCGAGGGAAGCCAGTGCTAGCAGCTTGAGTGGAGAAAGGCCTGCTCTTGCACAAATTTTCGTGCACCAGGCCTCTAGTATTAGAATAAGAGGTACCACTTCGTTATGGCATGTCTGGGTGAAGCTTCAGAATAGTGAATCCTAAATAGTAACAGAAGAATAAAAAAGAGCGTGGTTCTTAGAGGAAAAGGATAAAAGAGGGAGAAGAACTCACATAAGAAAGAATTCTGTAGGAAAACCTCCACTTTCATTTGTGGAGTTTTAATGGAGCTTCTACTAGGCTCTTTGCTGAAAAGACAGATGAAAACAAGACTAGCAGCTGCATTAGGTCTACTCAAAGACAAGGTTTTGCTTTAGGAGGAATTTATACTTTTTAAAAATTATAGATGATTTAAAAGTAAACATCAAATAAAATAGAACCATAGCAGTAACAAACTTTATTACATATATATTTCAAAGATAAGTGACTTACAATGAATTTATAATTTGAAATATAGATAAGCCTATCTTGCCCTAAAAAAAATTCCTGTTGTAGTGTTTGCAATCTGACAGTGTAGTGTCTGCTCTGCTCCTGAGAACTTGCTTTTTTTTTTAACTCTTCAGTGAATGTATTTTAAGAGTCAGAGAAGCAAAAATGTTTTTAAAAGAAATCTGTAAACATAGAAGCCAAAATGATGCCATTCTTCACATCCACAGAAAGAATCATCTTCGCAGCAAGATTGGCCTGCCCTTGTTCCGTGAATGGAGAATTCAGTTTACAATTAGTTTTTCTTTATCTTGAATGTAAGCCAATGTTTAATTGCTTCATATCCATAATTTTATTAACTTTGAATAAACTGTTTTAAATAAAAAAAATTCTGTTCTATGGAACAAGGAGATTAATTACTAAAAGACAATAGCGATCCTTTGCTATCAATCAAACATGCAGAAAAGCATGACGAGCTAATGAGGACTCAGCATCATTAACTTTCCTCAAATCTCATTTGTAGTACAAAAGACCACCATATATTCAATTCCCATAAAGATAAATTTAATCAACCCAATAGTGTGTGAATTTGTTTATATCATCCTTACTCATTATCTAAAGGCAATCTCATGCTCTCTTCACATTGTAATACCATCTTCAAATGCCCTCTGATAGAGCTTTGGACTATTTTTAATTAAATAAATGAATTTTCTGAATATCCTTCAACCCATAACCATTTCTTCTTGGTATTATAAAAAAAATTAAGTCATAAAATCATATGTTGTTAAAGATTGAAAGAAATCCTAGAGGTCATTGAGCCCATTCCTCTCATTTCACACAATGATAAACCAGCTTATATAGAGAATCTGTCTGCTTGGTCATTAAAAGGTCACTAAAGGCTATGAAAAATAATATTGTGCCGAGGCCTGTTTTGCTCAGTGGATAGAGCGTCGGCCTGCGGACTGAGAGGTCCTGGGTTCGATTCCGGTCAAGGGCATGTACCTTGGTTGCGGGCACATCCCCATTAGGAGATGTGCAGGAGGCAGCTGATCGATGTTTCTCTCTCATCGATGTTTCTGGCTCTCTATCTCTCTCCCTTCCTCTCTGTAGGAAATCAATAAAATATATTAAAATAATAATAATAATAATATTGTGTTGTTAGAAAGGAATGTATGCTATTGATTGATACTACAAAATTACAAAATATATTCCATTGTATTTAAAGATAAACAATTCACATTTAATAAGTACACTGGTAATGAGGGCAATAATAAATACTATGCTCATAAAGAAGATGAGGGGTTTATTTAAAACTATACTATATCTACAATCTGTAAAGATTTGCTTTGCTTTTTTCATCCTGATTGCCATGTGATTCTCTTTAACATATAATTATTTATTAAGGATTTTAATTAAAAGCTAAGGGTTCCTAAAGTTATAAAATTAATTTGTTTCAACTATTTGTTTAACTAGAAAATATGTACACATTTATTTTACTATATATTTTATGCTTTTAAAGATATATTTTTGCATCTATTCAATGTAAGGATTCTAGCATGCATGTTTATTGAGTACCTTTATAATTTATTTCCAGCCTGAGAAATAGTTTTTCAAAAGCTATTCATTTGAAAGACTTCAGAATATTAGCTTTCTGATAAAAGCTTTGAGAGCCTCCCAACGCATTCTGGCTTTATAGAGCTGCTTTTCAGCAAAAAGGTGTTTAATTAGGTTGTCTCACACTTCTCTAAATCTGAAAACCTAATCACCACCTTCAAACTCAAAGAACACAGGCAAGTTGCTTTGAATATTATCCTGTACAAAACCTTTGGTTTTTTCCTTCCACTCATTTCCACCTTCTATCTGAAAAAAAACTTTCACTTTAAAGCATTTTGTATTTTTTTAAATAAAAAATTATTTTAAAAAGTCAGACAAAGTCACAACATATTAAACCCAACTTATATTCTTATATTTTAAGGGACATATGTGTGTACATGCATGTGTGTGCATGCATGTGTGTGTGTGTGTAATAAAGTTCGAGAACAAGTAAGCACTTGAAAGCAGCAAAAGACAGAAACAAAGAAATCAAACAAAGAAATCAAAATGGGAAAACTGAATTATAATAGTAGTGGATATCTATCAAAGAAAGGGACTGCAATACACAGGCTTAGTCAGATAGAATTTTCTCTCCATTAGGACTCAGATTTATCCTAGAAGCCCAAAGGAAAAATGATCACTACATAGTGAGAACTTAGGGCTCACATCCCTCCAAAAAAGTTTACCACAAAAAATACTTGACTCTTCCTTATCCCTCTCCACTTTGCTGTTATACATATTTGAACACCAGATAAAATTCCTGCTCCCCAAAATTTTACACTTTAATAGAGATAAACAGGGAAGAATTATTTTTAAATAGGATGACTAATGTAGTATCATGAATTCAATTAATATTCAATGGATTCCAAAGGAAAAAATAAGAGGAACATAACATTTAATTACTTAATATTGAATGCTAAGCATGGTGGCAGGTAATTTCACAATAACCCCACCAATAAGTATTACCATCACTGTATGACAGATATAGAAACCCTTTTGAGGACAGGTCCAAGGTAAGGTAACTTAATGTATTTTATTTGACAGAAAATGAAATGAATCTCTAAAGATGGAGAAAAATTGAGAAATAAAGGTCTAGATGGCAAGGGTCTCATACAAGAGAGAGTGATCAATAGTTGATTTCAATATCTGAATCTAAATGGATATGGGGACCACCCAGGGAAGAAGCAGAGAAAGGATAGCTGGTGTTACAGAAAATTATCCCTACAAATAACAAATTCCTTCTAAGGAGGTTAAATCCTGTGAAATAGAGAAGCCCATTTTGTTCAGAGGAGCATCAGGTTGGTTTACATTTTCAAGTTTTTGGGAATCATGCTAAGAAAAGCAGACTTCTTCACGCGGTAAAATGAAATTACAATTATGAGGCAATTCTGGAGGGTATGAGGAAAGGAAGAAGACACTTCAAGGTGGTAAGTACACGCAGAATAGATGCAAAGAAATACCAGTAATAATTTCTCATTTGGGGATGTCAAGAAACACTTTTTAATAATTGGGAAGCTTAATTTTCAATTTAGTGTTATTTTGTGGCAAAGATTTAAGCCCCTTTTCTAACTTTTCCCCAAAATCTTTAGTATGACATACATGAAGTATATAAGAAATAGATCACAATTGTGGAAGCAGAAGTTCTAACACACACCAAAAAATGGCATTGTTTTTTTTTAAAGGCACAACATCTTGAGGAAAGACTCTTTAAACACACACACACACACACACATTTTTGTTGATTTCAGAGAGGAAGGGAGATGGAGAGAGAGATAGAAACATCAATGATGAGAGGGAATCACTGATCGGCTGCCTGCTGCATGACGCATACCAGGGATCAAGTCCACAATCAGGGCATGTGCCCTGACAGGGAATCAAACTGTGACCTCCTGGTTCATAGGTCAACGCTCAGCCATTGAGCCATGCAAGGACAGGCTTTTTTGAGGGAAACATTAAATGTTCAGTTTGGCACTTTGAGATGCATGTGGAATCTGGGAAACTGGGTAAAGATTTCAATGCTTTGGGATGGGGAACTAGAGCTTAAAAAACATGTAAGGATTGACTTGACACATTCTTTTATGAGAAAACTAGAGGCCCAGTGCACGAAATTCATGCGGGGGTGGGGGGAGGGCGTCCCTCAGTCTGACCCGCACCTTCTCCAATCCGGGAGCCCACAGGTGATGTCCTACTGACAGCTTGGGCCTGCTCCCAGTGGTTCTCTGCTCTCTGCAGGGCCTGCCTGCTCCACATCACAGCAATGGACGAGCCCTACTGGGTGCTGCCTGAGGACCGTGCTTGCCTGATCGCGGGTCGCCACGGCAATACCTGCTGGGCTCATGTTGCCAGGGTGATGCCGCCAGCATCCTGCTCCTGCTGCTATGGGTGCAGTCATCTTTGTCACAGAGTGATGGTTAATTTGCATATTACTCTTTTATTAGATAGGATTTTAAATGTGATCATAGAAAGGGAACAGTAAAGAGAGAAGAGGGCCAGACCTTTAGAATCATCTGTTAGGTAGAAGCATCAACAGAACCAGTAGAGAAAACAGAAAGGATTCAAGATGCTTCAGAAGTGGTTCCAAAGAGTTCATGTCAGGCACTGACATAATGGGGGTGTCTTAAATCAACCAGGTCAACTGCCTGGTAGATTTCCCTATGTCTTCTATTCAATACTCTCCATTGTTTTTGTATTTTCTATGTAGATCTTCTAAAGCTAATAACTTAAGCAGCCATTTCTTTTTTTTTTAAGCACACACACACACACACACACACACACACACACACACACATCATCTACTGTGTCTCTACACCTTTAAGATTGGCTCCAGAAAGTATTATTCTCTTGTACAATGGCATCTATCCTGACATACATGGGAAACATTACTTGATTAGTGATTTTTAGTTATAAGTTCCTTGAAACAAAGAAAGCTATTTCATCAAGGGCATCCTTAAATCATCAGTTAAACTAGAACTAGATTCCATCTGTTCTAATTCCTAATTTCCTTTGTCTGATGCTTTTTCTGCCAAACTATATTGGCGAGTGGTGTGCTCATCTCAAAGGGTGTACAAAACCTACCCTGAATATTTATATGTTAGATTTGGATATGGAACTGCATACTGCCTGGGCTCTAACCCCTCACCATGCAAAATATTAAACAAGACCAAACAGGTGAGAAAAATGTTTAAGTGCTATTAATATTAGACTGGAAGTACTTCTAAAGTATTTCAAACAATAGATATTGACACATTATCTACTTTTTAATGACTAATGGCCACATGATAATAGCAAATTAATCTCTTCTAACATGTGTGTCCAAAATAGTCCTGGGCAAACTGACAAATATCTGGGAAATTTTAGCAGTCTTTGGAATGAACAATAATTGCTTTGCTTTCATTGTAGTTTGCCAAATCTTTTGAGATGTGTGGGTTTGTGGGGGTATTTTTAATCTTAAAAAGACATAGCATGAACAAAATAAAATCTCATTTATACAGTGCATTAAAAAATCAATCTAAGCAAAAGTAGTATGCTATAATCCATGGGAATGCATACTACATTAAAGTGAGTATAAATAAGTTAATGTGCTGCATTTCTTAGTTTTTTTAATCATCTTGGCAATGGTGTAAAAAACTTGTGGAATGCTTGTGTTTTTATCTGCCCCTCAACTCTACCAAAAATTCATTATTTAAAGAATGTGTATTATTAAAAACAAATGTATTTAACATGCTTGTTAGAATACTTAATATATTTTAACATTATCTTTAAATAGCTGCTTTATAACCTGAAAATTCATTTGGTGCTACTGAGGGAAATGTAAGAATATATCTGTATATAAATGCTTTCAAATATTCCCTTTATTGATTATGTTTTATTCACTTTATTTCATGATTTTGTTAAAACAAGATCTCATCTGTATAACCCACTTTCAGAGTACAATGGAATCTCACTATAATGATTTTGGCATCAAAATTATAAGACTACATTGTTTTGGTACCAAATATCATTAACTGAGGAAGTTAATATTCAATTACATTTCTAAAATGAACCAACTGCATTCGAGTAAGATTTCAAAGTAGCTGCTAAAAGCCCTATATAACTTCTCACAAGCTGGCACCAGCCACTGACGGAATCTACACAGCTCTCCCTGAGCTGCTCAGTGGAGCTGGGTATGGTACCCTTCAGCAACCTCCAGCTGGTGCAGCCTGCCTCCAGAGTTCTCATCTCCTCATGGCATAAGAGCTCCTGTGATGGTCTCCACTCTGCCCTTCAAGATGACAAACTTTGTACACTTTGGGCCAAAATAACAAGTGAATAAACTTCTGCAAGCTCATATAGGGTAGGAAAATGTGTCTTTACTTCCTATGCTGGAAGAGCTAAAAAAATGAATATTTTCCTCCCTTAATAATTTGCATGTAGTTGTGTATGCATATGGAAATACCATGCAAGGATTGGGGTATTTACTTGTTGAATCTCAAGCCCATTTTTCCTTAGATCTTTTTTTAAAAAAATGAAGTGTAGTTATTGAGCTTAAGTCAAAGCAGGCACAGATATCTTAATGAGAAAAGGGCGCAAATAAAACCACATTGTATTTTATTTGATATATGTTATGACATTTTATTAAAAATAATTGTAAAAACATATTCAGGTTTGGGGAAAGGGCATCAATTACAACGTTTGGCAAAATCAGATTTGGAAGAAAAGTGAGCAGGAAGAGAACAAAATTATCTGTAGGGAAGGACTGAAAAACATAATGAAAAAGAACCCTCGAGTGTATGCTATAATGAGATGATACTGTAAAAATACTTAACAGATGGAGGGCGAGGGGAGATAAAGGGGCATGGGGGGAGGAGGAGGAGGAGGAGGAGGAGGAGGAGGAGGAGGAGGAGGAGGAGGAGGAGGAGGAGAGAGAATGAACACATGCTCTTCCAAGCAGTCACATAAAGGTAATCATAAGAGACAAAGGCAACAGTTTATGTTTCACTATCATATCTTTTACGGGAAATAATTTATCTGCAATGTTTTTGGATTAGTGACCTATACTGGAAGTATTTTTTTCAGATTTACATTATATCTTAATTCAAGAAGATACAAAATATAGTCCCTGAATTGAAGAAAATTGAAGAATGACATAGTCTTGGAAGAGAGATAAGACCACCACTATCCAGGTTGATGAGTGAGTGGATGGAAGGGAGTGGTGTGCCACAAGAACACATAAGGGAACGCCCTAATGCAAAATGGGGTAGGGTATGACATTAGGGGAGGCCCGATGGAGAAGGTGATTCCTGACCTGTGTCTTAAGGTAGAATAGAAGTTAATCAAGTACAGAAGGTAATAAAGGTTGTTCAAAGTATTTTGAAAAAGCATAGAGTTTAGACTTGGGGGGCTGGTGGTCAAAGATGAGTCTAGATAAGTAAGAAACAAATATTTAAAGATCTTGCTTATTATCAGAACTGGATTTAAAAAATATTTTTTATTGAGTTTTAGAGAGAGAGGAAGGGAGAAGGAGAAAGAAACATCAGTGTTAGAGCAACACACATCCTTGGATGAGGATAAAAACAAAAACAAGGAACAAATGTACTGAGCAGAATGTAACATACTTTAAAATTGTAAGAACCTCCTTATTTGATATGCCTAGTAATTGTAATTGTTCCTCAACATAGGCACTGCAGGAATCTTAGGCAGAAAAAAGTCCTTGCATGGCGCTACCCCTGGCCCTCCCAACTAAATGTCAGCAGCTGTTATTGTGACAGCCAAAGCACCTTCATGTTTGCAAAAACTTTCTTGGTGGGAGTCGGGGGGGAGGGCAATAGGAGGGAGGTTATATCAGTCCCAGGTTGAGAACATGAGAAAAGGGCTTAAAATGGAGCAGAGGGAATTCAATAAACCTGATGCTACCCTAGTAGCTCTGTGATCTTAGGCATATTACTGCTCTCTCTGTGCCTCAGTTTCTTATTCTGTGATGTGGATTTGACAAGCGTTACCTCACAAAATCATTGTATGGGTCAAATGAGACTGGGACAGCAAAAAGGCTTTACAAAATGTCAAGCACCATCCAAAATGATAACATTTTTTCTCATTTAACAATTATCCTATGCTGTACTTTATGTGGTTAGAGATTTGATGTTTTTAAGAAAAGTATGTATCCCTGTCTAATTTGAATGCAAGTGTACTAATTTGGAGACTCTGATTTTTGAGTTATCCAATCCAGAAGCAATTCTCATCCTTGACCCTGTGTTACCGCCTTAATGGGGCTCCATTCCCCTACTGGTAGCTAAGGTGGCTAAGGAGAAGAAGCTGGTACTTAGTGGGAATTTAATAGCCTCTTTAGGATTTGTTCTGAAAAAATCCAGTATTTTTTTAACTAATGACAACAACAATATATCCATTTTAATTTACTTCTATGGATTTAGGAAATTATAAACCCTTCCAGTCCATGGGGGTTATTTTTCCCATTGTTTTTATAAGTATATACAAAAAGCACGCACGGTATCTTACCAGAGAGGGAAACAAGTGTATACATAAGGTCAAACCACTCTCTTTTCTTTATTATTGAAGAGAACTGTTGGCCTCATAAGAAGCTTATAAAGCTGTCTAACTATTATGAATGACAAATAGCAACATGTCACATTCTGACTTGCTGTGAACTTGTGCCATATACCCTCAGGGCAAGAAAAGGTGGCTGTCACTTTATGGAAAGAATGGTGCTTCTATTATAGAGTGACAGATTTCACAGTCTAAGTGTGCTAATGCAAGAATTACTAAACAAGGATTCTATTTTAGAATTTTACTCTTTAAATGTTTAATAAATAAAATGCATTATATATATATTATATATAATGAAGGATGGTACTTGAATTCTATTTTCTATTATGAGTGCTCATTTCATAGCATTAATGACTTGATATCCTTAATAATTTATCATAAATCAATATAAATTACATTAAAATATTATAGGCAAATTGTTCAATCTACCAAACTTTTTTTTTTTTTTTTGCTGGTTCTGAATTATACTGGTTCTATGCAAATATCTTAGATTCAAATATAAAATTATAATCAGGTTAACACAACCACAGATAATTTGTCATGTGATTTTCAGTAAAAAATACCTTTTTTGAAGAAAAATTACATCATTTAAAATAAGTCACATATTCTTATCATGCAAGTTCTAAATCTACTAGTTATAAACTCCTCTCAAATTGGTTTCAACTGCTATTTTAAATTATTTAAAAACTATTTAATCAGAATTTTCATTCATAATTACTATCCAATTTTATCACCTTATATTTATCCAAAAAAGCCAAATGTATAAATAAAAAATGTTATATAATTTCCCCTTTTTTTAAAGCAATGAAGCAACAACTGCAGATTCAAACACACATGCACACAAACACACACAACAGAGCTTTAAAGAAAATTCTGCAGAGAACAGTTCAACTGAATATATCTGAGGAAAAATAAACTAGGAAATAGAGACAATCCATGGATTCTCAGTGCACTAGCAAATTCCCTGCCGCTACTTTTCATTCGTGAAAGCTGTCATAAATCTGTGTCCACTGATCCACTTGCATTTGGCATAGGGCTTGGTAGATTATTTATGGAAGGGATTTCTGTCAGACTGGGATTAAGATGTCCTAAAAATTCCCAAGTGGGCAATTCATCACAACACAATTTAGAGAGCCACAATAGACCTTGGTAACAAAGTAGAAGTGAGTGATAGGTGAACCAAAACCCCCGGCTTGATCTGAAGAAAGCGGACAACACACACCAATGGTGTCAATCAAACTGCCTCCTGAGCAACCTCATGAATACAAAATAGGGAACAAACAGATTGGTTTTTCTTTCCTTGTTCCCAACAGTTATAAGAAGATATTCCAATGCTAATGAGTTCATTTCTGTATATATGCCAGGAAAGTTCTAGCTCTAATTCTTCCCTATAGTCAAAGAAACAAACACAAGCTTTATTTTTGAAATAATAATGGTTGTGAAATGTTTTACTGCTGCTAAAATTGCTCCCTATACATCCTATGCCACATTTTTAAACTTGGTGAACCAAATAAATCTTCTTCTGCTTCTAAAAATTAACGAAATGAAGTATATTTTGGGTACTTTCAGACCAACATTTACAACAAAATCTAAAAACATCCTCAATGCGAGTGTGAATATTAAATCATCATGTTAATGTTGAATTTAAAAATAAAAATGAAAAAGGCTGCCAACTATAAAGCAATTGGCCGTATGTACCTGAATTCTTTGAGGTCAGCAGTCATTAAGTTACTTAAAATTTCTCAACTCAAATATAAAATCGGTGGTTTTCTTGACGTTAATGTAAATAAAATTATGGCCAACAAGAACTGGGCCTGGAGAATTAAACACATTATACAATTATTTGTTGTGTAAATTAATCAATAAATTAGTTGGAGGGATATATTTTTATCCATATTAATATCTATAAAATATGAATGGGTATTATAATAGACTAGAGGCCCAGTGCACAAAATTTTGTGCACTTGGTGGGGAGGGGGTCCCTCAGCCCGTCCTGTGCCCTCTCGCAGTCTGGGACCCCTCGGGAGATAACGACCTGCTGGCTTAGGCCTACTCCCAGGTGGCAGAGGGCAGGCCCAATCCCTAGGTTCAGCCCCTGGTCGGGCTCAGAGCAGGGATGATTGGGGAGTTGGAGCGCTGCCCCTGTCATGCACAGAGCAGGGTGAATTGGGAGGTTGCGAAGCCACCCTCAGTCACGCTCAGGGTAGGGCCAATTGGGGGGTTGGGGCACCATCCCCTGTCACACTCAAGGCAGGGTCGATGGGGAGGTTGTGGTGTCACCCCCTGTCATGCACAGAGCAGGGCCAATCAGGGGGTTGGGGCGCTGCCCCCTGTCACTCACAGAGCAGGGCCCATCAGGGGGGTTGGGGATCCGTACCCTGTCACGCACAGAGCAGGGTCGATCAGGGGGTTGGGGAGCTCCCCCTGTCACACACAGAGCAGGGCCGATCAGGGGGTTGAGGAGCTCGCCCCGTCACTCACAGAGTAGGGCTGATGGGGGGGGTTGGGGCACCGCACCCTGTCACACAGAGAGCAGGGCGGATCAGGGGGTTGGGGCATGGCACCCTGTCACACTCAGGGCAGGGCCAATGGGGAGGTTATGGCTCTACCCTGTCACACACAGAGCAGGGCCCGTGGGGGGCGGTTGGGGTGCCACCCTCTATCACCCACAGAGCAGGGCCCATCAGGGGGTTGGGGCACCGCCACTGTCACAATCAGGGCAGGGCCGATGGGGAGGTTATGGCTCTACCCTGTCACACACAGAGCAGGGCCCGTGGGGGGGGGGGGGGGGCACCGCACCCTGTCACACACAGAGCATTGCTGATCAGGGGGTTGGGGCGCCGCACCCTGTCACACACAGAGCCACAGGGCGATCGGGGGTTGGGGAGCTCCCCCCTATCAGGCAACAGAGCAGGGCTGATCAGGGGGTTAGGGTGCCTTCCCCTGTCCCGAACAGAGCAGGGCAGATAGGGAGGTTGTGGCCCCGCCCCCTGTCACACACAGAGCCACAGGGCGATCAGGGGGTTTGGGCGCTGTCCCCTGTCACGCTGATCCCCGTGCCGGGAGGCCTCGCAGCTCCGCTGATTCCGGTGCTGGGAGGCATATTACCCTTTTACTATATAGAATAGAGGCCTGGTGCATGGGTGGGGGCTGGCTGATTTACCCTGAAGGATGTCCTGGATCAGGGTGGGGGTCACCACTGGGGTGCCTGGCCAGCCTGGGTGAGGGGATGATGGCTGTTTGCAGCTGGTCACACACCCTTCAGGGTGGGGGTCCCCAGTGGGGAGTGTGGCCAGTCTGGGTGAGAGGGTGATGGCTGTTTGCAGCTGCTCACACACCCTTCAGGGTGGGGGTCCCCACTGGGGTGCCTGGCCAGTCTGGGTGAGGAGCTGAGGGCTGTTTTCAGGCTGGTGGGTGACTGAAGCTCCCAACTGCTCCTTTTTTTCTTTTTTTCTTTTTTATTCTGGGCCAGCTTTAGCTCTGGCTCCAGCTCTGAGGCCTCTGCTGCTGAAAGCAGGTATCTGGTTTGTTTGGGTTCTATAATCGAAACACTGTATCAACTCCAGCTCTGAGATCCCGGCTGGCTGAAAGCAGGTTTCTGGGGTTTTGTTTAGCTTCTATATTGTAACAATGTTTCAAACTGCAAGCTCAGAGGCCAGCAGCGGCAGGCGTGGAACGTTGGAGTCCTCCGTCACTGAAGCAAGCAAGCCTCATGTTCGCTTCAAGCTGCCTGGCTGCCGGCCGCCATCTTGGCTGGCAGTTAATTTGCATATCGCCCTGATTAGCCAATGGGAAGGGTAGTGGATGTATGGCTAATTACCATGTTTCTCTTTTATTAGATAGGATGATAAGTCATATTTTGTAGATTTTTAAAAATTATCTTGTGTTCTGCAAGTGACGCCATCCTACATTTAAAGAAAATTAGTGAAACTAGTATTTCTCTGCCACTACTCTGATCTCATCAGGGTAACTGTCTCTAACATCCATTGTAGTAGCAACTGCAGATTTCCTTGCATTGTCTTTTCCTGTTATGCTTTGTCTTCTTGATGAAACTCTGAGCTTCTCAAAGCAGAGACTTATATTTCTTTGTGACCATTTAATGCCTTACATAGTGCTAGGCACATACAATTGTTTTATATATAATTTGGAGGTGGGGCCTTTGGGAGGTAATTAGGTCATGAGGGTGGAGCCCTCATGAACGGGGTTATTGCTTTTATAACAGGGACACCCAGAGCGCTGTGACTCATTTTCCACCATGTGCGGAAAAGAAGTCATCTGCATGCAGCCTGGAAGAGCGATCTCACCAGAACCTTTTCCTGCTGGTACCCTCATCTCCAACCCTTAGCCTTCAGAACTGTGAAAAACAAATTTCTGTTGCTTATAGCCAGCAGGTCTATGGCACTTTGTTATCCTTGCTAAAGCTAAATGCAAAGTCATAGTCAACCAGATTCACTTTAATGTTGGCCTGTTAATTTATTGTTATTTCCTACAGCCCTTTCTTCTTCTTCCGTCTCAGAGGAAAATTTTCCTTAATCCTTAAGATTCATCTCTCTTCACCTTTGCTCAGCACCTATCTTCTCTAGTGTTTTGTCTTTGTCTACCTACCTGTAGGCCTTTTCTCCTTAGAATATCAATATTCTCAAGGCTCCCCTAAACTTAAAACAATTTTTGTGCTTTCCCATCTGATTATGGGAATAGCAATGGCTATCTCACAGGCATATGAGTTGATTTACCTAATGTTTGTCCTATGCTAAGCCCAATGTTTATCATATCCCAAGCATGGAACAAATGGATATTATCCCTAGTATTAAGTGCTCATAACATTAATAGCATAATGTGAGGCTGTTGGAAAAATACTGCATACCTATTCTTTCACAAAAGTATCCTATATAATAAAAGGCTAATATGCAAATTGTCCACTTGACTGGGAGTTCAACCAGGAGTCCAACCAGGAGTTTGACCAGGGGGTGGGGCGGGCCGGAAAACTGCCTGTGGCCCGTCCCCCGCCAGCCCCGCCCCTGATTGCCCCACCCCCAATTCTGGGTGGGGTCAACCAGCCAACTCATGGCCCCTCCCAGCTGATCAGGGCAGGCCAGCTGGACCCCACCCATGCATGAATTCATGCACCAGGCCTCTAGTAATTATATAAATGGAATACAGGCAAAGTAAAGACAATGCTCTACAAACAGGCTTCCTCTTCTACTTAAACACAAAGTTACTTTACCACATTGGTTAAGAAAAGCCTAAATATCAGTGTATGAGAGAAGTTATTTTGTAACTTACATGCCTCTTGCAAACAATTATTTCAAACTCTGGAAGGAAAACTGACATATCAGTATCTTTGTATATTTTTCCATAGATGTTTATGAAGTATTTTCTAAATTATAATATATACATTTCAGCTAATTTTATAAACATTATTCTTACTATAAAAATGTTATTAATATTCATTATTCTTTGGTATGCAAAGAACTATGAACCTTACAACTATGAACCTTTGGGCCCTTTGAGTTATGATATGATTTCACAGTATTTTTTATTATAAATTAGGGTCAGATTGGCAATCATTTAAGGTATGATATAACCAAGCCAAAGAATTTCATATCTTCAAAGAGCTGATGAGCTTCTCTGTGACACAATCAGTGATGTGGAGGCTAGCAATTTATAGTCAGTCAAATGAAAGGAATGATGAGACTCATGAGTGTTGAGGGTGGGTTTGCATATGAGAGAAAAACCTCCTAAAAACCAGGCCAATAATAGTAAAATGTGGAACAGAACTGGTCTAAGACACCAAAGAAGACAGTATTTTACATTAAAGGAACCTAATGATTGATTGTTCATTTTCAAAGAAGTGGAGCGATTACCAGTTGTGTAAATACTTAAGTACAACTTGGGGAAAAGTTAAGATATTGATGGGATTGGGAAGTTTTGTTGGTTAAAAGACGATTATGTTAAGACAATGATAGTTGTCTAAACTAGAGATTTACCAATTTACATCAAATAGATACATTTCAATTTTTTTTTTTTTCAGGGAGATGTGTAAAACCTTTTAGAAGACCTTCTTGGCTGGCATCCTGCATGCACTGAAAATAGTCTAGCTAAGGCATGAATGAGCCTCCGTAATGTGGTTTCAGTCAAACCCTTGTGATGTGAACTTTCCAGTTTGCTTTTATCTTTAACAGGCAAAGCTAAACATTAGTACAAATATCCTTTTTTGAAGTTGCTATAACAAATAACTGCAACCTTAGTCAATTTCTCTTCAATTTTCTGAACAAAGGGAACAACCAGAGAGAAATGGAAATGAGATGCATTCTTTGGACTTTGTGTGAATGGGAAGCAGATCAATTTGGTCAGTTGGTATGGATGGAGATCCTTTATTGTTCCTCCTCAAAACAGTCATTTGAGCAACTTTATGACTCTGTGCTAACAACTGATTTTTCTCTAATATTAGGTTTATTTTCATAAGGTTTCCTCAGTAAGACTCCTTATGTACTATTCATTTTATCTATTGTGTGGATTGCCTAGGACAGTGGTCTGCAAACTGCGGCTCGCGAGCCACATGCGACTCTTTGGCCCCTTGAGTGCGGCTCTTCCACAAAATACCGACTTCTGTGCATGGGCCACGAAGTTTCAGTCGCACTGTACATATGCGCCCGCACGTGGTATTTTGTGGAAGAGCCATACTCAAGGGGCCAAAGAGCTGCATGTGGCTCGCGAGCCGCAGTTTGCCGACCACTGGCTAGGAGGACTGACTGATATCAGAATTTTATACATAAACTGGAAGAAATCACCACAGAAGGAATAGAATAAATAGCCCAGTAAAATAATAATAAATTGAATTTTCAGGTCTCCAGAACCACCTCTACAATGGGACTTTCCTTGTGTTGGGGTGGGTTTTGAGAAAGTCTCTCCCAGGCCAGAGAACTATAGAAACAACAATTAAGCTTGATCTATGATTTTGTAGTAAGAGGTCTTATAAGCTGAGAATTGGAGATAAAGTTTAGATTATTGGATGGGTCTAGGCAGAGGTTACTGGATATAAGGCTGAGTCTGTCGGTAGCAGGAAGAATACCAGCATGTTTGGTTTGAAACATGGATTTCTATAGAATCACAACTGATAGACAGCTAAGCATAAGTATCTAGGAATTTCAAAATGTTCATTTCCTCTGAGCTAGTAATTTTTCTCTGTTCCTATGAAAAATTTTATTTAGGGGGTGAAGGGTGAGTCCAATGCACAAAGATGTTTAACAGAATATTTTAATCATTCTTAAATTGTTTCATTTATTCCTATTAAGATTTGCAAAACTTGAAAATTATGAAATACTATAGAAGTCATCAATATATGTCAGCTAAATAAATGGAGTAAGTACTTATGTATCAGAATTAGTAGAACAATAATAGCATGAGTCATAGAAAATATTTACTGAGATTTTCTATGTGCCAAGCACTGTGCTGACAGCTTTAAGAAGATTATCTATCCCATTTAATGTAATCTTCAAAGAATTTCTATTAGACACTATTTCCATAAAACATTATTTGTTTTTATGTTTTTGTTTTCTAATTGCACCTCATCTCCTCTTTGGTAGTAGCAACTCAATATTTGATATGGAGCTACTATTTTTGTCTTTTTAAAAATCCATTTGCTTTGTGGTAGAGGTTTTCACTATTAAGGCATCTAACCAGGTCTAGTAAACATTCCGTCACCCTGATTAGAGTAATGGGTTCAGATATAGACAAGGTTCCCCCAAAAGGATTGTGATAGTGAGTAAATAAAAATATTGAATGCTCAGTTCAATTTAATTTCAAATATACAGTGAATCATTTCTTAGTGTAAGTACAGTTCACATAATGTTTAAATCACAGTTTTTAAAGATGATTCATTATGCATTTGTAATTCAGATACATTTGAATTTTATCTGGAAATCCTATAAGAAGAGATGGTAAGACTCAGCCTAAGACTTATTGTGAACCATTAGACAGGAGGTATTTCCTGTTTTTCCTACAATTGCTAAATTTATAGACTGTAAAGCCTGAAGTTTCTGGGTACTATCTTTTGTGCAACATGCGGAAAGTTGGCTTGGCAATGAAGTCTTCGAGTATAACAAAGCCAAGATTCTGAGGACATTGTTTGAGCTCCTGGATCCAACAGGACCACTGGACTTGGTCTGGATTAGTACAATTCAACGTTATTATGCCAATACATTTTTTTTTCATTGATCCATGAGTTTGGTTTATGTTACATGGCATTGAAGTATTCTGACCTAAAGTGTCATTATTATCCCCATAAATGAAGAAATAAGATGTTATTTTGTTAAATTTAAGGTCCCAGAGCAAGTATATGTAGATTTGGGATTTAATACAAGAAAATCTGGGCATAATATTCTAGTTCTTAAATAATATTCTAGACTATCTTTCTAAATGACGATATTATATATATATATATCCCAGTGTACGAAATTCATGCATAGGTACGGTCCTTAGGCCTTGCCAACAATCAAGGTCAATTGGGGCCTTCCAGCTGCCGGCTGGGGCCTTCCTTCATTCCCCCTGGTGGTCAGCGCACATCATAGCGAGCAATCAAACTCCCGGTCGAACTCCCGAGGGGACACTTTGTATATTAGCCATATATACTAATATATATATATATATATATATATATATATATATATATATATAAAACAGTTCTTTAAAAATATAGTTACAGCCCTAGCTGGTTTGGCTCGGTGGATAGAGCATCGGCCTGCGGACTGAAGAGTCCCAGGTTCGATTCCGGTCAAGGGCATATACCTTGGTTGCGGGGACATCCCCAGTAGGGGGTGTGCAGGAGGCAGCTGATGGATGTTTCTCTCTCATCGATGTTTCTAACTTTCTATCTCTCTCCCTTCCTCTCTGTAAAAAATCAATAAAATATATTGAAAAAAATAAAAATATAGTTACACATACAAACCAAAAGATACTCTCTTAAAGAGCCAGTGCCTTTTATTTTTTTTAAAATATATTTTTATTGATTTCAGAGAGGAAGGGAGAGGGAGAGAGAGATAGAAACATCAATGATGAGAGAGAATCCTTGATCATCTGCCTCCTGCATGCCACCCACTGGGAATAAAGCTTGCAACCCAGGCATGTGCCCTTGACTGGAATTGAACATAGGACCTTTCAGTCTGCAGGCCAACACTCTATCCACTGAGCCAAACTGGCTAGGGCAAGCCAGTGCCTTTTAGATGGCAGGTTGGAGGATCCCATGGGTATGGGAATAAGGCTCATATATCCAGGGGAAAATTTACACCTCCACACAACACAGAATAAGCTCAGCTTTCCCTCCTCACCTGGTTGTGCTTCTATAAAGCTACTAGAGGTCCAGGGCATGAAATTCATGCACTCAGGGGTTCCCTCAGCCTGTCCTGAACCCTCTCTCAGTCTGGGAACCCTCAAGGGATATCCAACTGATTGCTTAGGCCCATTCCCCATGGGAAATGGGCCTAAGCCAGCAGTCAGACATCCTTAGTGCTGCAGCGGAGGTGGGAGAGGCTCCCACCACCGCCGCTGCGCTCACCACTGGCTGAGTGGCATTCCCCCTGTGGGAGTGCACTGACCACCAGGGGGCAACTCCTGCATTGAGCGTCTGCCCCCTGGTGGTCAGTGCGAGTCATAGTGACCAGTTGTTCTGCCATTCGGTCGATTTGCATATTAGCCTTTTATTATATAGAATAATCTCTCATTCAAAACTACCTCATATATTTGAACTCTAAGCTCACTAAAAACCAAAATCCAAAACAAACCTGTTTATAATTAAAATTATAGAAGAATACACAGCTGAAATAAAAATTTGATCCTGACCCTCCCCTTCTTACCAGGAAAGTATAATTCTCCTATTGTGACCTGCAAGAATTGCAATTATCTGCCCATTGTCTATTTTTATTTCCTCATTTTTATCATTCTCTGTTTATACCTGCTGACTTATCATACTAAACTTCTGAGGTTCTGAACATGACCAGCTTTTTCTTTAAACCTTCAAATAGTTTATTCTGTTCATGTATCACATGATCTCACTCATATGTGGAATCTAATGAACAAAATAAATTGATGAACAAAATAGATCCAGAGACATAGATCTGTAACACTTTCAATAATAAAGATAAATTTTAAAAAACAAAAAAGCTAATACTCCTATATTTCCCATCTGTTTAAGAGATTACATGGAAGTGAAAAGCATATGGGGCAGGCCCTGAATTTGTCAACACCAAATAAATGATGAATATTGTCATAAAAGTACCTATTTCTATCATTTTACTTCTTGAAACCCTAAAAAAAAGTGATAAGGAAACCAGAAGTGAGAGCCAATCAAAATAGAGATCAGCAAACTATTTTCCTGTCTTTAACACAAGTGTGTCTTTGCAAGCCCTGCGGGTTGCATTTGTTTCAGCATATTTTAAAAGTAATAGGTAGCTTCTTTTTTTCCTTCCATTCCCCTGACATTCACACCTCTTTTTGTTTCCAAATATTCCTTATATTGTTTAAATTTCTCACCACACAAAGCATATTTTCTAGGCAGAGTAATAACAGTAGAATATGAAGCAGTTTATCAAAATCAATTTGGTCTGCTACATATTCATGAGGTACTTTATTGTAAATATTCTGAACTTGCCTTTTCCAAAAATTAAACTGCTGATTTAATTCTTCCTTCTATGAAACATTCTGGAACTTCAAGCATTACAAAAATAAGACATTTTACTCCAAAGAATAGTTTCATTTTGTCAAATATTTCAGCTACCCAAATACCAGACTTCCAGCAAAATCAAGTAACCAGAACACGACGAATCCAAAAATAAAGGACAAAAGGAGATGATGCTCCAAATAGCAAAATACTCTCCATAAATAAGCAACCAAAAAACTAGTAAATGTGTCTGAACCAAAAAAAAAAAAAAAAAGCCATAAGCTCAGAACCTCTTGGCTATTAGCCTAAATAAATATTATTAAGAGTCTGGATAGCTGAAATACTTGAAGGAAGGGAAGGAAGGAAGGGAAACCTGTATGTTATACAAAGATAGCATTTTAAGTTACATTATATTATATCCTTTTTATTCCAAATCAGTGGATAATAATCTTATAGCTGCCTATTTTATAAAGTGCTATTTCCTTTCTCTTCATAATGTTAATGACACTAGCTCAGTCTTTTATTCATATTCCCCATCTGACTGGCCTAGCTTGTGAGTGATTTATAATTTGTTCCTCTCAATCACCTTTTTCACCTGATCCCTTTAAACAATATGCTTTGAATTGTTAATTCAAGTCACAAACACACAAGGTGACAGTATCCTGAAGCTATAAGATCTAAAATAGGAAGATAATCAGAACTAGTAGAAATCAAGATGTGTACCTCATGTCCATGTCTGTTACATCCTGTTTTCTTATTTTGTTTTGTTTGTTTAAGTATCAAAAAAAAGACTATGTCTTTGACACAAGGAAATTTCATAGCCAGGTTCAAATAATTAGACACACTTTGAAAGGCAACTAAAAGATTATTTCTAAATATTAAACAGAGGCAGGGAATTTTGTTTCAGACATACAAAGAATTTCAGTAGTTTTGCTGCAGTGATTATATCATTGCCAAGGGCAAGAGCTACCAATAGTAATGGTGAATTTTCACACACACACAAGTAAAATTTTATCATGATATGTCCATTTCATTAATTTCAAATAGAAGAAAAGCACAAATAAATTGGAAACTATTAAAATTTGGAATAGTTTCAGAGGCAAAAATGTCACTAATCTTTTAATTATAAAACTTTTCTAATTCTTTCTTATCATTGTTGTAGTCATCATTATCAACACCAATATAGATAACATAGGCTTAATATTCTTTTTTTTAATGGTGGGGGACACTATGCTAGGCCTTCAACAAGACTAGATTATTTAATTCTCAAATAAACTCTCATTTGGGTACTATTTTTATTCCCATTTTAAGAGATAAGAAAACTAATGCTTAAAAAGGTTCCTTGACTTATCTGAAGTTCAGACAACTAGTAAATACTGATCATAGAAAAAAGACAGTTTAGACCTATAATTATTAGATCTATACTACTCTGCTTCTTTAGTAAGCAGCAAAGTAATTTGCATTCTTTATTCTAATTGTTTTCTACCTTATCATATTTTCTGTTAAAAATAATAATCTCCTGCCCTAGCCAGTTTTGCTCAGTGGATAGAGCATCGGCCTACAGACCAAAGGGTCAAGGGTACGATTCAGGTCAAGGGCATGCACCTCAGTTGCAGGCTCCTCCCTGGCCAGGGCCCTGGTCAGGGCTCCTGCAGGAGGCAACCAATCGATGTGTTTCCCTCACATCAATGTTTCTCTTTGTCTTCCCCTCTCTCACTACTCTCCCTTAAAATCAATGAAAAAACATCCTCAGATAAGGATTTAAAAATAATAATAATCCCTTACTATAAAATAGGAGCATCGAATTTTTCTACACCATTCAGTTATAGAATTTTTGTTATGACTTTATTAATCACCAGGAAAGAGGAAGAAACCTCAGAAGAGTTGTTTAAGTTCTAATTCTGAGGCACATTTTCATTTTCTCTACAGCAGCTGGGACATGGCCAGGACACGTGTCCAACTCAGCCGCATATGTACACTGCCTTTGGAAGAATGTGACATATTCTTCTCAAAAAATTTCAAGCAGCCCAAGTGGTTTATGTTTGCCACGAACCAATTAAATCTTGAACAATTACATATTTTGAGTTAACCCCCCCCCCACATTTCTATTTCTATATCATCAAAATAAAGAGATTAGCTCTAGTTAAGAAAAAGGAGCAAGGGCAGGCAAGTTTTGCCTAACTGGTGGTCTTCATGGGCTCCTCCAGTTCAAGGCCACTTCTTTTCCTCTCTGTGATATTAATTATAAATTGCAAACACTTATCAAAAAGGTGTTTTTAAAATGTATTCACTTGCAAAATGACAATAATAATACCCTACAAAACTTACAATTGTCTGAGGTTGTTACCTAATAAATATTTATCTGAAAAATAAGAGAAGTGTTTTGGAATGGCAAAGACTTAGAAGAGAGAGACCTAATGTGTATGACTTAGTAAAAATAAATTTCACAGTTTTCTAATTGACAATCATTATAATATAGCAAACCTCATAAAATTATTTTAATATTTTTTTCAACTTGAAAAATGGCATAATGCTTCTCTATATAATTTGTTTTCACTTTAAATAAAAGCAGTGTTCTGGAAACTTCTAGTTGTCTCTGGACCATACTTTGAGAAACACTATGTTTGCATGTTTTAATACAGACAACCTCTAAAACATTGCTGTATTATATACATAAATCAAATAAAGAGTATGCTTCGTGAATAAATATTACACATAACAATCACTCCAAACACTTTGTTTACAGTGATTCCCAAGATTCCTATGACATGGTCTTGGATTTCCAGTTCAGAGTGAAACAATTAAATGCTGTTAAATTAATTCACAGTTACAAAAAGTGTTAATTTACTACAAATTCTGATAGCACATCCAAATGGCTTCAAGACAAGTTATAGGATATTTTCTATAATGGTGCCTTTCAAGTAAATAGCCATGATTTTGATGTAAAGAAAAGTTCTCGTAGTCCATAAAGCTATGTAGGTTTGGGTGGAAAAGGGTCCACCAGCTGTAATAAAAGTGAAAACAAGGGGTTCCTTTTCATGTATGAGGTGGGAGGTTTTTATCCATATATGAGTAAGCCCAGCCCCTTCTCAAATGTAGGAACCATTTCTTTAGTTGTTAGCACAATACCATTTGCAAATGAGCAAAATGAGGATTCTGATGGGCGTGGAGGGGAAGAGACCCACTGTTTGAAGAATCAAAAGAAGTGGCCAAAAGATGGAGTTCAAACTGAAGACCACAGTGGAAGGGCTGGAGTTATTAGTGCATGCCAGGAATTCAGATAACACTCAGCCCCTGAATGGGACTTCTTAGAAGGAACTTCTGAGAGAATAATGACCAGGAGCTAATCTGATCCACGGTCAATTGAAATTTGGATGGCCAAAGAGAGAGCTATCCAAGGCTATGGTATATTACATACATACCTGTAACTGCAGTCATGTGTACCTGTGACTACAGTTATCTGGTTTTCTATACTGAGGAACGGAGACTTTAACTGCATGGATCAAGTGAACTTTTCCATTGTGTCCAATTATAACAGAAGAGATGATCTATCACAAATGCGTTCTCCTCTCTGAAGACCTCCTGCCATCCTCAAGAAGCAAAACTGCTTACTGCTTTCTAATTTATAATAGAACACTTGATCTTTTTCTTCAATACAGGCTATTTATTATCACCAAGCTCTTGAGAGAAGGTATCATGTCTTATCTATTTTTTATCCCACGTATCTAATATAGCATCCGCCGCATACTGGGTACTAAATAACTTCAATGATTGTTTATTGAATAAGTAAATATCCAATTAAAAGTTAAAAGGTTTTGCCCTAGCTGGCTTGGCTCAGTGGATAGAGCGTCAGCCTGCTGACTGGGGGGTCCCAGGTTCGATTCTGGCCAATGGCACATGCCTGGGTTGCGGGCTCGATCCCCAGTAAGGGATGTGCAGGAGGCGGCCAATCAATGATTCTCTCTCATCATTGGTGTTTCTGTCTCTCTCTCCCTCTTCCTTCCTCTCTGAAATCAAAAAAAGAAATATATTTTTTTTAAAAAATAAATAAAAGTTAAAAGGTTTTTCAGGAGTTTTGGTGTTGTTAGTTTTTTGTTTTTTGTTGGGGGGGGGGGAGGGGTTGTTTGCTGGTTGGCTGGTTTTTTTCATCCCATTTATCCCCTCTATGCCCTCTTCCACCTGCCTCTAGTTCATAGTAAGTATTTAATACATTACTAGGCCTTTTATTTTTTAACTTCTACCACTATCAGACTAGTCCAAAACACTATCATTTCTATCTTAAACCACTGTAATAGCTCCTAAAGGACTTTCCTGACTCCATGCATGCCCCTTCTCCAAACACGTAAATCAGATATGTCACTCTCCTGCCCAAAACCATCTTACGGCATCCCTTCCCTCCATTTGTTAAGGCTGACATGATGTGTCCGCACCTTCAATGCCCTATTATCTCTCAACCTGACATTCCTACAACAACCTCTCTGGCTTCCTTGTGGCTCCATGATCATGCCAAACACGCTCGCCCTGGATCCTCACTGCATCGGAAAATCCACTGCCTAGAGAAGTGATCACTTCATTTATTTACTTTACTTCAATCATCTACTAAAATATTCGCTTATCTTCAGTCCACCCTAGCAACCTCTCCTAGCCCCACCTGTCATTCCGTTTCCTTCTCTGCTATGTGCCCAGGATTTAATGCAGCACCTAATACACAGTGCACCCTCAAAAATATTTGCTGAATGAATGAATATATTATCTATAATACTTTTAAAAAAAAATCCTAGGTAGCATGCAAAATTATAAAATCATGGAGAAACGTTTTCATCATCTTAAATAAAAAATAAGAACAACCAGTATTTATTGAGTGCTTATTCACTATACATCAGGCAGTAACTGATTTGGTCCTCACACAAAACTTAAAATTAATAGGTATCATCATTGTCCCCATTTGGCAGTTGAAAAGCTTAGGTTTAGCAACTTCTGTAACTAACCCGCGGTAACATAGTAAATGATAAGAGCCTGGTTATGGACCCAGGATTTCCAATTCCAAGTCTGTCTGAATCAACACACTCATTTCCAGAAAGAATTTCACACAAAAATAGCCTGGTCTCCTCACAACATTCATTTTCTTGTAGGGTTCATAAAATCATTTTGATCTACTGTTCCTATGCGTCCGATGATTTGTTACAATTCAAAGAGCAATTTTTCCTGTCATGTTAAAAGGGTAAGAAATAAGACAGGACCTATTTCTCAGTCAGCCCACACTTGATAGTTCACAAAGGTCTGAGGACATGTAGCTCCATCTTAACAGAAGCAGCATGAACTGCTCCTGTTCATCCGTCATGTGGTGACTGTTTACTCGCCCCCAGGCCACATTTCTCTCCCCGTGGCATCTGAGTCTCCCCCTCAGCAGAGCAAAATGTGCAATGACAGGTGAAATGTATGCTCTTATTTGGATGTGAAATTCAAACCTAACTTAGAACGCCCCACTGCTGAAAAACAAATGTACATCACTATTGAGACACCACATTTATGCTTGCTAAGACTGTCCAATGTAAAAATATATCAACTATTTGATAACATGGCAAAAGTTAATACTAATGATATAAACATTCTCTTCCTCTCTTATCTTTTTCTGGTTTCTCATTTTATACAATAATTTTTGTCTAAGTGGTCTTGTTACCTGGAAAATAAGCTAAATTGGAAGAAATAATGCAAGAATTTTGAACAAAAGTGTATGTAATGTATAACACAAGCTACAGATTCTGTTTAATTGAGCACCAATGTATATTAAAATAAAGACTTTCCATGCAAATGTAGACTTGGGGGTGGTCTAAGGTCTGTAAAGAAACTAAATGCTTATAGACTAGTTTATTCATTATTCAAAATAAAACCAATTCCAAAGTCTAAAATATATATTAGAAAACCCAACATACTTCAACTTTAATTTTGTTTTAATACCAAATATAAAATTATTTTTTAAAATTATGTCCTAGGTAGTTGTTTAGTCAGCATACTAGGTATGTCCTTGTTAGACATCTTTTGCAAGGCACAAATGAATTACAATCCCATTGATGGCCAAGAAACTTTCTTACACCAAAGACTCATTGGTTCGCATTGATTCACACTTGCCACCAGCTCAAACCACTATACCAACACCCCCAGAGCCGCCTCTCTTCTCCGCAGCCACCCTTTACTGAAGGCTGGCTCATGCTCCGATAGCTACTTCACACATATTTTCTCATTTGTCCTTACAACAGCCCTTCAAGAAAGAGAATGAAGTGCATTTTAGATGAGGTAAGCAGTTATTGCTGAGACCTCCTTTCTGGGATGAAGGCTTTTACCATGACCCATTCTTTTTGGAAAAAAAAGGGAAGAACTGATTTAACTTCTCAGGCAAGTGTCAAGGCTCTGAGACACTTTGTCATTTTGCTAGCATATTGGTTTTTCAGAGGGATTGATTAAAAAGCAATTGAACTACAGGACCAATGGAATAGGCTTCCTGAGTACAGAAGACGAAGGACCTCATTCAATTATCCATTAGAAATCAGAACAGATCCAGACACCAAAAAAGCAATTAAAATCCTAAAGGAAGAAGAAAAATGGAATTCGGAGGCTTAATCCTAAAACATTAGACCTAGAAAGTGTTTTAGCTGGCTGTTATTTCTTACGCGCCTCAATTAAATTCCAAATGGTAGGTTTTTTATGTACTTTATTATATATTAGATATTGTCCACATTTCTTCTAAAGAATCAGTTGAACCAGAACTATTACCCAGTTTAAGGTGTAATATATATTAAAAAAAAACACTGTTCTAGGAGGCCTGCCCCTTGTATTACATAAAACACATAAAATATTACAATTTTTACTTGCACCAGAAGAGTGAATAATTTTATACTGTCTTATTACTTTTTAATTCTCAAAATTCATGTTAGTAATTAAAAATATCTTCTTTAACATCTTGAATATGGATTAATAAAATTGAAAGATGTTGCTATAGTAGTCAATATAGGCTTTAGGATATTAAGAGTTGAAAAAAAGAATAAAACCGTATCCATGCCCTACTTTGTGAGCGAAAATGTATTCATTCACAATAAGCCCAAGGACCTTCAGATTGAAAGAACATGACACAGACTGGAAGAAGGTGAAAATTAGCTGAAACTAATGTCATGGTCTTAACTGACTCATGAAGAAGAGAAAAAGGGCTCTAAGAGCCAAGATACAAGTGCATCTGATCTTCCAAATGGGGAAAAAATAAATTGTACAAGTGACATAGTTGAGAGTCTGATATTGATTCTAGGAAAGGCTGTAAGCCAGGTTTTGTACCCTGAGAAGATAAAATACATTCAAGTATCAGATTGGTGATTGGTATAGCAAGCTATTAAGATCTCTTCCAAGCCTGAAATTACAGATCTATCAATAATAGTGACTGGTACAGGTTTTTTCAATAAACATGTTCCTAGAATAAAGAGAAATTTATTAGATCAGCATAGCTTGATAAAAATATCATAAAATAGAGGTACAGACTAGCTGTTAAGAGAGATTCTTCTAAATTTGATTAAACCTGCTTCTCATACTTATTCAAGGTCCTTAAGCCTTTATCTGAAAACTTGAGGACAGATAGAGTTTGAAATATAGAATTTTTTTCAATTTTAGAAAGAAACTATGATAAATACTCTTCTGTATATTATATCAACATTTCAGGACCCAGTATTAAAACACACTGAAATATCTGAATATCCATACTAAGAAAGATAAATAAAGGCTGCATAGAGCCTCACTTCAATTTAAGTCACATTTTGTCTTTAAATATGGACCAGTGCACCTACTGTTGTGTGACTCAAGGTAAAATATTTAATTGCTATAGGCAAGTCATTAAATTAATATAATTTCATAATGTGCATATTAAAAACAAGATCATAACAACTACCTCATAGGGCGTTGAGAATACTTTAATAAAATAGTGTATGTAAAATACTTGATGTAATATAAGCAACTATCAAGAAGTCAAATGTTATATAATAACCTTTGCTGTAAGCCAGTGATTCAACACCAGCCACACACTGAAATCACAAGATCTTTAAAACATATATATCAGTGTCTGGGTCTCACACTTTATCAATTGCATTGGCATCTCTATCTCTGCTGGCAGAACCAGGATCAGGGCAGTTTCAAAGCTCTCCAGGGGATTCTAATATTCACTGAGCTTTAGAACTACTCTGAATATATGATCACAGAGACGCCTAGCTTTTTTAAAAATAGCATTTAATGACTATATCTGACTGAACCAACTCACCATCAAGTAAGAGAATGTCCAATTATTGTTTAAATATATTTTTATTGATTTCAGAGAGGAAGAGAGAGGGAAAGAGAGATAGAAACATCAATAATGAAAATCATTGATCGGCTGCCTCCTGCACGCCCCATACTGGGGATCGAGCCCACAACCTGGGCATGTGCCATTGACCAGAATCAAACCCAAGATCCTTCAGTCTGCAGGCCGACTATCCACTGAGCCAAACCAGGTAGGGAAGAATGTCCAATTATTGAACAAGATATGACCACTAGTTTACCCAAATAAATTGTCTTTCCATTATAAGTCTCTCTTAGATTAGCTCGGTAGGAACAGGATTAGATTAGTTTAGCAGGTAGTTACTCATAGTCCAATTACTTTTGGGAAAACTGACAAATCACAGGTCTAGTCCCCAAAATATAGGAGACCAAGCCTTACATTCAAAGTGCACCAGACGAGGCTCTGGCAAAGCACAGCCCTTCATACTGTTCCTTCTATGATGAAACTGAATATGCAAACAGGCAATGCCCAGACTACATGTGACAAGAGAACTCTCACCTGCAACCTCTGAAGGCAGCCAAATCATAACTGCAGCAACTTTCCCACAACTGGCAGAACTTAGTCAAAGATTTCCAGCTGCTCTATTTTTTTGCCTGGAGAAAGCAAACTGTGCTCCCCAAACTAATCACATAAGATTCCTGGATTCCGGCCAGCCCACCTCCACTTCCCATGCCAGCAGCCTCCAATCACAGCCCACCTGAAGCCTTCTCCCTTTTTTGCTATGGTGCTTTCTCATCCCCCTCCTTACCTTTGAGTCTCTGCCAAATGCAACTGATAGTGGCTGCTACAGAAAGCTCTGAACGAATAGCCTCTGTCTTTTCTAATTGCGTGGTCCTCATTTAGTTCCACAAAGTCTGTTGGATGAAGTATATGACTATTGGGAGCACAGCTCCATTTCTTGTTACACTTGCCCATATATTCACTCACTTTAACAGTTCATTTTTAAACTTTATGTTGAATAATACACATACCAAAAAAGCACATTTATCATAAGTTCACAAACTAAACACAGCTGAGTATCAGAAGCCAGGTGAAAAAAATTCCATGTAACTAGCAACCCTCACACACCATCTTCTGTGCTCCCTTCCAGAAAGGAGAGTCTTCCACAAAAAGCTAACCACTAAATACCACAGTCTGGTCTGTTTTGTATCTTGTTGATAAGGAATCAGAGAAGTATCTACATTTAGTGTCTACCTTCCTTCACTCAGTGCTATGTTTCAGCTTTATCTTTATTATCCTGTTTCCAACGCCATGTGGTATGCCAATAGAATGCGTGTACCACACTGTACGTTTCCATTTTACTGTTGATGGACCTCAGGGTTCTTTCTGGTTTGGGGCTATGAAAATTAGTACTGCAATGGACATCCTTGTGCATGTCTTTTGGCAACGTACATATTTCTGAGAGGAATCTATATGTTTTATTGTGACAGATACGAAAATCACTCTTTAAAATTAGAAAAGAAACAAACAAAAGAAAACAGGGGATACAAGTGTTGGTGCTCAACCAAAACTAAAGGAAGAAAGTGTCCAAGTAAGTACAACCCTATCTTTTATTTTCTATCATGCTAAAGTCATTTTGAAGATTTTATTAAATTTTTCTCTAAAACAACTAAAGTAACACTGCAGATATTATGCCAATTTTACTTCTAAAATATACAAACTTATATGAAATGTAATTTACATCTATTGAAAATACATATAGGATGTCCCAGGAAAATGTATACACACACTTTGAATAAATATAAAGGCAGTGTTTATTAAAATACACTTCATTTTCAAAATTGAGCTATCAGCTATTAAAGTATATAAACATTTTTGGGACACCCTGCATATTTCATATATATATGAATTCTAATATAATAAAAGCATCATTGGCTTTCTTTTTATGTAGTTTAAAAAAGGAAGAAGCTGTTTGTATTTTAGAGAGCCTTAACATTAATCAGGACAAACTTCTCCCTTATATAAGCTGCTTGAGGCAGGGACCAGGTCAAATTCATCTTTATATCCCCACATCTGTACACCGAAGACTCTGGTTAAATGTCTATGGAATAAATGAATCCTCAAAAAGCCATGTCAGAAAATGTTCCCCTTGAAATGTGCTTTTAATGAGGTGGTAAGATACTTGGTAAAATTAATTAAATGGGCCCTTCCCAGTCCTTCTTTGGCTGTTTGTGCTTCACGCCCTAGAGGAGGCTGGAAGGGGCTTGAACCAAAAGAGGAAGGAAATAAATGTTTACATTCTACCTGCTCTGGTTACACAGACCGCTCACTGCATTCACACAAGTGCCCTCCAGTCTGTTCTGGTGCGAATGGAGCTAGAGTTGGGCAAAGGACAGAGTGATGGGAAACACAGGTAAGCCACCAAGCCTGGAAGCCTCCAGAGGCTGCAGCACAACCATATTAACTGCTTGGTAAGTCATTTACATTTACCTATGAAATTTCCTTAGAGATGTTTAGGTCAAATATCAATGATATGTTCTGGAAAGAAGCAAACATAGACATAACTTAATGGCAAAGCAACTCAATTTTGTAAAATTTTAATATATTGCCATCAAAAACCTCACATTGTGCAGTGAATAGAAATTAGCATGCCATGAAAAATTTCCTTGATCTAATTAAAAAGTAACTGCTTTTGTGTTTATTATGTATTCTCCTTCTCCCAAGTGGAAAGAAAAAAATAATAATAACATTAAAGGAACATTAACACCCCAAATTCTACCACTTTAGCTCAAATGATGTTTATATTTTTCCTAATTCTTATAACATCTTTGTTCAATTGTATACTTATCATATAAAATAAAGAGCTAATATGTTAATTAGACCAAACAGCCTAACAACCTTCAGGACGACCTTCCGGGTGAAGCTGGGGCTGTGAGGGGCTGCAAGGGCCGGCCGGGGTCACGGGGGCCAAGCCCCTTGCACGAATTTCATGCATCAGGCCTCTAGTGTATAATAATAAAAGTGTAATATGCTAATTAAACTGGATGTCCTTCTGGAAGAGCTTCTGGACAAAGCTGGGGCCGCGAGGGAAGCCTGGGTCCCGGGTGCCTGCTGGCGGCCAGAGGAAAGCCTGGGTCCCGGGTGCCAGAGGGAAGCTGGTGCCGGCAGCCAAGGGAAGGAAGGCCTACTCTTGCATGAATTTCATGCATTTGGCCTCTAGTCATAAATAATGATAATCATGGTAAATATATTCTCCTATTCAATGGGTGGTTGATGGTTTTGATGGTTTCCTTTGCTGTGCATAAACTTTTTCATTTGATATAGTACCATTTGTTTATCTTCTTTTTTTTTGTTTCCCTTGTCTGAGGAGATATATTGAAATTTTTTTTTTTGCTATTAGAAATGTCTAAGATGTTACTGCTGATGTTTTCTTTTAGAACTTTTATTGTTTTGAGTCTTATATTTAAGTCTCTAATCCATTTTGAGTTTATTTCTCAGTATGGTGTAAAAAGGTGGTCTAATTTGATTTTTTTGCATGTATCTGTCCAATTTTCCCAACACCGTTTATTTAACAGACTATCTTTATACCCCATTGTATGTTCTTGCCTCCTTCATCAAACATTAATTGACCACAAAGTGTGGGTTTCTTTCTTTCTGGGCTTTCTATTCTGTTCCATTGATCTAAATGTCTGTTTTCATGCTAGTACCAAACTATTCTGATTACTATGGTCTTGTATATAGTTTGATATCATGTTGTGTGAATCTTCCAGCTTTGTTCCTCTTTCTCAAGATTGCTATGGCTATGAGAACCCTAGATATTCCACCAGAAAACTAGTAGAACTGATAAATTCAGTAAAGTAGCAGGATACAGAATAAATAGCCAAAAATCAGTTGCTCTTAATACACCAATAATAAACTATCAGCAAGAGAAACTAAGTAAACAATCCTATTTATAATTACGTCAATAAAATAAAATAAAATAAAATATCTAGGAATAAATTTAACCAAGGATGTAAAAGACCTGTACTCAAAAAATTATAAGACACTGAAGAAAAAAATTGAAGAAGATACAAATAAGTGCAAGCATATATCATGTTCATGGATAGGAAGAATTTACATCATTAAAATGTCATACTACTCAAAGCAGTCTACAGATTCAATGCAATTCCTATATCAAGGGAGTACTTCACAGAACTACTCCAAAAATGCCGAAAATTTATTTGGAATCACAAAAGAACCCAAATAGCCACAGATATTTTTAAATCTAGCATAGCTCTGATAAATTCTTTGTGACATTTATTAAAGTATTCATTTAATTTCTGCTAGCTTTTCCATTTCTTCAATGAAGACAGAAGTTTGTATCCCATGAGATCAAGTGAAGTGCACCGGATAAAAATAATAGTATCAAATTGGCAGTGATCGGGACAGCTCGTGAATATCTATTATTGGCATGTCCTGCACATTACAAGACTTTTTTTTTCCTTTCCACTCTTACAGTCACATTAAAATTAAAAAGATTGTTTCACTAAAACAAGTCACAGACAGTAGTTATATTTGCATAGCACAATTTGTTCCTGTTTAGTTCATTACCATCTGTTTTTATATTTTAAGTAGATTTATACATAAAACAATCCTATGTAAATTTTCACATGCTATTCTAGAAAGCAATTGGCCCAAATCCAAATGATTTTTCTATGTACATAAAGTTGTTCCCAAAAGGTAACATACAAATAATCCACATCAATATATTTTCAGTAATAATAATTGGAAATCTTATCATGACTATGATAAAACAATTGCTTGTTACGTTTATAAATTAACTTAAATATGCATAAAGATACATACTTTCTGACATCATTTTATTTAATCTTTATTTAGAACATAAAACATACCCTGAACATATAAAAAAAAAAAAAACTTCAAAAATAAATGCTGATTAATATTCATTTTCTCTGATGTGGTTTAAAGACGCTTCTACTAATCAAGAGTCATATAGGACTATATAAAGAACTAGGTAATTATTTTAATTAAAATGTTAAGATTTAATTATCAAAAGCATGTACATAATATATGCTGCTTCTTATCCTGCTATCTTAACAGGTTTGAGTATGTGTGTATATGTGTGTTAATTCTCACCACGGGATATTTTTTTCATTTTCTTGTGTGTTGTTTTTGTTTATTTGTTTGTTTTGCTAGCAAAAGTAGAAGGGAGGGAGGGAGATGGAGAGACAGAGAGAGAACATCAATGTGAAGAGAGACACATTAATTGGTCCCATGCGCCCTGACCTGGGCTGGGGATTGAATCTGCAACCCAGGCGCATGCCCTCAACTGGGAATTGAACCCTGAACCTTTCGAAACACGGGTTGACAGTCTAACCAGTGAACAACACTGGCAAGATCTACCTTAATAGGTTTTAAGTGTTAAATGAACCATAGTTAATAAAGTCATCATCATACCAGACACACTTTAAAAAAGAATTTCTTACTAACACATCTGAACTAAAATGTCACAGAGGGTGGGGTAAGGAAAGTAATTATTCAGATATTTTTCTAAACATGTATCTATTTATATAAAATTATAGATCATATGTTAATTCAATATCTTTAGTTAACTGATGTCTTTATTCTCTATCAGACTATTTTATGATTTTAGAAGGCATAGCCTTAGAATTTTCCAGAATATCCTTTTAGAAAAAGATTATTCTTCCAATCTTGAAATTTTTATGTTATTTGACCACAAGGGGGCCATAACTATCTTTGAATTTTTAGACAACCCAGAGAAACTGAAAATGGAATCAATCAATTCATGAAAATTAACTAATAGCTAACATAAGAAAACATTTATTAACATAAAAATTTGATTTCTGAAACTTAAATGGATATGAATGACCTTAGTTTGTCCAAAAAATGCTATTCATTTGGAGAGAAAACATTTTTCCTACTTCTCTCTCCAAAACAGGCATATTCCTCTTCTTTCTGGATTCATAACAGACTTTCACTTTAAAGAGAACTAGTATTAAATATAATGGTTTATGAGAATAACTAGTAAAGATGTTATTATTCAAGTGCTACAACTTATTACTTCGCAAATAATAAACTTTATCCAATATCTAACCCGGTGACCTCAGGTAAAACTTGAGAATGAGGAGAATTACTAAGACATGCTCACCAGGCTAAACGAGCAAACGAAAAGATGAAAGTAGTATCTAACAATGCTGTGCTTTAACTCTGCTCCTTTTCCTTTTAATTAAAATTACTCAAAAAACAGATGGATGGTAAACTATATAAAGGAACTAAACATTTTGCTCACATATTCTCTATGGTGCAATGGGCAAAATCAGCTCATCGCTGCAGATAAAAATGTTATAATGCTTGTCTCCTGAAAGAAACATTCCAATCCATTGCTAATATAAAATGGAGCTAAACCGATTACCCCTTAATCCTCTAGTTAGTGCCTTAGAGAATGTTATTCAGCACAGTCACCAAAGGCAAATGGACTTTCATTTCACTACAGCACCAGAAACAGTATCAATTCACTATATCCAGGAATGCTTTTAATTGTCAGTAACTCCTTCCAAACTCACACATCACTTTAAATTATTACACCAGAGAGTGAAGTGTTAATAATAATAGCTGGAATTACTAAAGATGAATAGTCTTGAAAATATTCATAAAAGTTCTCTTGATGACTCTTTTAATTTTACATTTTACTAGAGGCCTGATGCACAGAATTCATGTGTTGGGGCGGGTGGGGGTGGGGGGGGTCCTTCAGCCCGGCCTCTGGCCTCTCGCAATCCAGGACCCCTTGCTCCTAACCACCCACCTGCTCACTCCTTACCACTTGGCTCGCCACTTCTTAGTGCTGCCGTGGAAGCGGGAGAGGCTCCTATCACTACCGCTGTGTTTGCCAGCGGTGAGCCTAGCTTCTGTCTAAGTGGTGCTCCCCCTGGGGGAGCATACTGACAAGCAGGGGGGCACCTCCTGCATTGAGCGTCTGCCCCCTGGTGGTCAGTGTGCATCATAGCAACAGGTCATTCTGGTCATTCCACCGTAACGGTCACTGGGCTTTTATTATATAGATGTTCATTCTCAAAATTTCATCACGTCTGGATCTTCTCCATTTTTGTAGCTTTCGGCTAAAATGCTAAGGAACACTGGCTAACTACTCTAGTGGTTAGATATTTAGGTTTGGAGTGACAGTGCCATGAAAAGCCAATAGGCCACAGATAAAGGACAAGAATGGGTATATTTCTAAAATGTCACTGTATAAAAGGTCCAATGATGTCTCTGTACTAAAGAAATTATATTTCTAGGACTCACTGCCCTCATCTAATAGAAATATACTCACCACCTGCCCTACTGACGACTGATTATGCCAGAAACTCTGTAAGAACTTCGCATGAATTAGCCCAATAACCCTCCCAATAAGCTAAGTGAAAGGCTAAAAAGTGAATAGAAATGAGCAGGCAAACATCTGGCAAGGTTCTTAGTTGAGTATCACCTTGCTAACAAAAGACACTGTTTGTTAAGATAAACCAATAACTGAGAGGGGTAAATGCAACACAGAGGAGAGAAAAAGGGCTCTCTAGAAACTCCAAGTTACTAGGTAAGTCATGAATTTAGAAGTGCAAACCAACTTCCTAAGCAAGAATGTTATTTTCTACACAGATGTTAAGAGGCTTTGGATCCACTCTGTAGCAGAGGCTCATTCCCTGGCAAATAGAGAGTGTGGTTCCAAGAACCAGTCTGCATAGAAAGCGGGGGTAACCAAAGTGCACTCGGCATCTGTATTCCGAACTGGTAGGTGCTCCAGGCATGCATCACTAATGCACAAAGTCTGTCCTCTGCGTGTCTAAAAGACCTTCAACAAGTTGGCGCTTGACATTCACAGAAGAGCACATTCTCTGCAATAATTATATTTCTCTCTTTAGTTTTAAATTAAATGTGACATTCATAATTTAATCTCTACACTAACCAATTGTATATGAGAAAAATTGACTTGGAGTAAGCATTTTCTTCATTGATTTAAGTTAGAATGAAGAATTCAAACAAAGCTTTTAGAAGCTTTTGTTCCTTCTTTTTTAGAAGTGTTTCTTACATTGGACTTTTTCTAAAGGTATCCAACTTGATGATATAGCAAAAGTATAAGAAAATCTTAGTATTTTTTAGTGCTATTTGACTGATAAGTTCTTAACAATATTTCTTCACTGATGCCGTAGTTATGTGCCATAAAACTAATTTTCCTTACACTGAAGATGACTGTTATTCTGAATTCTAAAATTTTATGTGAAGAGTGAAATAAAATAATGTTTAATCTAATTAGCAAGAACTTGTTAAAGGAAATCTGTTTCCTCAGCAATGGTGAGTACACTTACATTTTCCTGAGTATTTCAACACAATTATGCATAAAACTGTTCTTTATATTAATCGGTCCACCTACATAATATGCTAACACTTGTAAAAATAAAATATATCACACTAATTCTATGACACTGTGGATAAAACATATTTTAAAGTGTTTTCTAATAGCTGGGCACTTAACTTACCCAAGGCTTATGTAAATTATGTAAAAATTCAGAACTAGAAACAAATATAAGCTTTTCAAGTTTCCTCCCATTCTTAATAAAATTCAGAATACTAAAACGAATCCTTTCTCCTTAATTTTATTTTAATTTGGGTTAAGGTCAGGAACACACACACAAAAATCTAATAACTAACACTTCTAAAGCTAGCTCAGTTCATTTTTACTGAACACAAGATATCATGTTATTAGCAAAACATCAGCTAAAAACGCACACACCTACAGATATATACTTCTGTCTTGTTTTTTTTTTTCAATCTCCTATTATTTGTTTTCCTACTTGGATTATCAGGTATGAATAGGTTGTCTCAAACCTTACTCATTTAAGTACTATTTACTTTACACCCAAATCATGTATAATCATTAACCTCATGTTAACATTTTGATCTCATAATGGGATGATTTTCTGTATGCAAAGCAACTGGTACAGTTGGTGGCTTGCCTAAAACTAAAGATGTCAACTAAAAAATAAGAAAATAGGAAGCACACTTGGGATGGTGTAAGCATAATTTATTGTTACTGTTACTTATAGGTCTTTATAGTTATATAGCAATATTTTTTCACACACATCCTCTAGTTTACTACAGATAAACTTCAAGAGGGTTCAAATTATATTCCTGATCTAATCACATTTTATATTTAAGTTCTAAATCTATATCCAAGTTTAGAAAACTATTAGCTTCCTTTCATGAGAATATGGAACATAGAATAATTTTAAAATCCTCAGAGATTAGAAGTATATATTAGTGTATTACTGACTAGGCAACATCAATGCATCAAAGAATTCTTAAAACCATCTCTTACTTCCTGTTGTTTTATATATCAATAATTTATCAATTAATTTGTTAATTTATTCTATTAAATTCTTAAAGCACCCTTCATTAAATTTTACCTAAAAGGCACCTTTAAGAGTTGCCTTCAAATGTGTTTTTAAGTGTAGTTATACAAATATTTCAAAATTAGAGCTGAATTAAGAGTGCACAAACCTAAGAATCAAAAACCAGTACTTAAAAGGTCTTTAATTTCATCTCAGGCTTTCTATATTACAATTTTATCTGTTGTATAGTAAAACTGATATAACTCATATGTATTTTGAAAATAACTTTTCAGATTTTCTCAGTATTTTTTGACCTGATTATGAATTAGGTATCTTTATAAAGTTTATTAAGGTTTATATTAATAGGTTATTATTTATTAAAAGATAAAAGTATGTCTTTGCATTTCAACATTTGACTTAATACTTTTATCGATATTTTGCTCTCTACACCATGAGGTAGCTGCAAAGAGAATTGTGCTAATCTGGACTACATTTTGTTTAATTCAGGGACTTCTGTAGCTCTGGGAATTGCTTTTCAGGCCTGCTTAAGGTCAGACAGCTAGAGAAAAGCCCAGACCTCCTCAATGACATTTCAAACATCCTTGGAGTACTCTCTCTAACTCTGTAGGATTAACTTGGAAATTCATGACAAAAGGTGTCCCAAGAGATCTACTTATATCATCACCATCTCACCTTTCAGATCTAATTTTCTAATTATCCTAGAATGCCTGAGGGGAGAGGGTTAGAGGGGTAAGGAGAGGGAGTAGGAGGGAATGTGTGTGTGTTTCTGCTTATAAGCTTCTAAAGTCATTCTACAAAAATCTTCCTCAATTGCTTCACCTTCATAAAGACAATAAAAATGTTCATCAAAAAGTGATATGAAGCTTGAATAAGAAACAAATGAAAATGTCTAGTGCAATACATGGCTTAGGTTAGGGATTTATTAATATTATGTGAATATGAATATCCTAAAAGAATAGTAAATAAATTTTATTTTGAAGAATAAGAAAGAATAGTATAAGAGTGGGCTGGAAGAGGTTAATGGGGGGAAAAGGAGGACTTATGTATTACTTTCAACAATAAAGATTTTTTTAAATGAAATAAAATAAAAATGAAAGAATAGTATAGATAATGTCTATATATAATCTAGATCTATATACTATTAGTATACAGATTGTATACAGATATACTATATTAGTATAGTACCTAGATTAAATCTAGATCTACATACTATATATCAATATAGATCTAGATCTAGATGCTATACTTATAGTATAGTATGTAATACATTGGACGGACATAATTAGTAATGCAAAAAATTTTAATCAATTACCATCCTAACCTATCTGAGATGTCATCTTCAGCAGACAATATTTTATGATAAAAAATAAAGAAATATAAAACACAGCTAATACTGATCATAACTACCATGAGCAATCTTCATAATCCTATATAACAAAGAGCTAATAAGCTAATTTGACCATACAGCAGAATGACTATCTGGATGAGCTTCTGGATGCAGATGGGGCTGCAAGGGCCAAGGAAGCCAGGGCTGCGAGGGCCAAGCCCCTTGCACAGAATTCGTGCACCGGGCCTCTAGTGTTAATATAAACATGTTATTCATCTCATATTCAAATTCACTACAACTATTTCACTTTTATGTTAGACAAAAAAAATTATTTGTGGATTTTAACTAATTTACACTTATTTCTCATAGGAAGATTTTGTATCGTATTTTTTTTCAAGAATTAAAAGTTATCTTCCAGGAGTTTTTTTTTATGTATTTGGGTGCTCCTGCATTGGGTGCATATTTGTGTTGTATTTTTAAATAAAAGTTCACTTTTTCATGCTCAGACACTCTTTTAGAGTAGTAATCACTAAAAGAACATGCCCTCTTCCAATGGAAAAGATCCTATTCAGCAAATCAAATAACACAAAAGAGATTTTCATGATATGCAATAGAAAGTTTTCCTTCCACAAATAGACTCACTGCATTGATTCTTATTCTTGATTTGTTTGTTTTACAATATACACATATGCATATTCCAAATCAATTTTGTGAATCAGTCCCATAGTGAATTTATTGAATAAATAAATAAATAAATAAATAAATGCTTTGCAAAAGCAAGGAAAATGTGTTTTGTTCACATTTTATTAAAAGTAAGAGTGTGTCTTAAAATCATAGCCTCACAAAATTGTTCGTTGTACTATGAAAGTCAATCTTGTTTAAAAGCACAAATCATAACAACAAAAACTGATGAACAAAAACAGATCCAGAGACAGAGAAGCATCAATCAGACCGTCAAACCTCAGAGGGAAGGGCGGGGAGGGTGGGAGTTAGGGGGAGAGATCAACCAAAGGACTTGTATGCATGCATATAGGCCTAACCAATGGACACAGACACCAGGGGGGTGAGGGCATGAGTGGGGGGAGAGACAATGGGGAGATAAGTACACCTATGTAACACATTAATCAATAAAGAAAGGAATTAAAAATAAAATAAAACCACAAATCAAATTTTCAAGGAAATACTTAAAGTATTTAAAAGTTGTATATTTACCTTTGAGTAGTTATGATATTAAACCATTGTGGTATATGTTAAATAGATATGTGGGCTCCAATATCTATTTAAATTCTTGTATCAAAACATTTTAAACTGTGCGGTTCTGATCTTTTATTTAATGATGAAACTAAGCCTGATTAAATATGACATAGGAAACTAAACTATTTACCTCTTTTTTATTTCAAGTCCTCCCCATCTCTCACTCCACCTTCCACCACCCTATTGTCCACAGACACATTTAAAGACCAAGTTTTCCAAAACACTTTTTAAAATATATTTTATTGATTTTTACAGAGAGGAAGGGAGAGGGATAGAGAGAGTCAGAAACATCGATGAGAAAGAAACATCGATCAGCTGCCTCCTGCACACTCCCTACTGGGCTTGTGCCCGCAACCAAGGTACATGCCCTTGACCAGAATCGAACTGGGGATCCTTGAGTCCACAGGCCACGCTCTATCCACTGAGCCAAACCGGTTACGGCATATAAAACGCTTTTCCAAAGAAGAAAATAATCCCAGCTGACTTTAGTTATAGGTCATTTAAATTTCAATTCTAGAGCTCATGCCTTGTAAGCATTTTTTAAAGATAATTTGACATATTTTGATACACATCTTTTCCTGAAATAGGAAAACTATTATTCCCAATGTAAACAGATTAGCTATCCATATGTTTACCTGTAATTGTCAGTAATTATTAGTATCAAAATACTATTAAATAGCCAACAGTGACTGAATGCATGCTACTTTCCAAGCAATATGGTGTTTTACACACAATACCCCCTTTAATCCCCACAACAAATACATGAGCAAGGTGTCAGGATCCCCCAGCAGAGAAGAAAAGACCCAGGCCCCAGGAGGCCGTGTAGCTCACACCTACTCACACACCTCACTATATAGGTGCAGCCCGAAGAAAACCCATCTAGTTAGACTCCAAATCCCAATCTCTTGCCCTTTATTCTATAGAGCATCCAGAAATAAAATCTCAGAATTATTTATATTTAGTCTAGCTTTAGAATTTTTAGAACTATGATTTGTGGTTCTTGATTTTAAATGTCAGAATTTCCATTTTCAAAAGTGACCAGAAATCCCATACTGGCTTCATAAAGAAAATAGCAACCAAGGATTTTCAAGAGTTTTCTGACCTGATCTCACTGTTTCTTCAACAAACTAATTTAAGGGTGTTAACTCTTTCTTATTTCACCTTGATTGGTATCTTTAAATGAAAATACAGAGTTTTCATTCATTAACTAATATGTGCATTAATGAGATAATTTGTGGATTTTATTGTTTTTTCAAAGGTATTTAGTTTCTCAGGTGAAACATTTCATTGAAGCAAAGTATATTCTTGTTATTAAAATTCTCATTTTTATCTCAATGGATAAATAATTCATATGCATATTCATATTCACTTATTAGAAATTTTAATCAGATTTAAGTTCAAATCCTTCATGATACTAAGGATGAGGTATCCAAACCTATACACACATCCTTCTATTTATCAAAGAGGTTTCTTTTAACATTTTTAAAAATATATTTTTATTGATTTCAGAGAAGAAGGGAAACAGAGAGATAGAAACATCAATGATGCAAAAGAATTGATCGGCTGACTCCTGCATGCCCCCTACTGGGGATAGAGCCCACAACCCAGGCATGTGCCTTACCAGGAATGGAACTGTGACCTCCTGGTTCATAAGTCAATGTTCAACCACTAAGACACATGGGCCGGGCTATCAGAGAGGTTTCTATAATCCCATAAGATAAAAAGGGAGAAAGTGAGCTTAAAAAAGAAAGAAATTAAAATAACTATTAGTCATAATTAGATTTTAAATAGTCTTTATAGACACTTTTCCTATGTGCCTATTTTATGTTTAGGTTTAGGTTTAGGTTTAGTTTTCAACTATAGACCAACAGCCCTAATCTAGATTAAACTGAATCAAGTAGTAACTTCTAAGAGATATGCTTAAAGCCCACATATAAGTAAGACAATAACATAGCCATATCGGTTGAAATAAAAGGAAAATGAAAATTAAACAAGAAAAAAGCAAGAAATAAAACACAGAAAAACACATAATGATTATGATTAGAGTAAGTTAATAGCCACAGAAAAAGAAGGTCACGTGAAGAAAATTATTTTTAATAACAATAAAAATCTTCATTAATTAGGAATTCTTGTAGTATCTTTCCTCTTTCAAATTCTCTCATTGAATAGTACACTCAAATTTTTAAAGAGTGTTCACCACTCTTTAAAACATCTTTATTTTATTTGATCTACACAGGCATATTATAAGCAGCTTTCATAGGTTTCTCTGGATCATACATGAGTAATTTACTTTTACAAAATGTCACATGTGCTAATGGGTAGCAGAAGCAGGACTGTCATAACTCACCTTATTAATTTAAATTTTTTGTTGAACACCTAGTTTAAAAACATGTGTGGGGGGGTGATTGTGCATGTTAAAACTGAGGTCTGCAAATGGCAGGGTAGGGGGGCAGGGGTTAAAGAGCAACCAAAGGACTTGTATGCATGTATATTAGCATAACCAATGGACACAGACACTGGGCAGTGGGGGCTTCATGGGGTTGGAATGGCTGGGAGAGGGGTCAAGTGGGGAAAAGGGAGGCATATGTAAAACTTTAGCCAATAAAATAAATAAATAAATAAATAAAATAAAATAAGAGGTCTGATTATTGCCACTGTACACTATTCCGTTATAGAAGATTCTGAGTCTTTCTCTTCAGTTTATTTATGAGTCAGTAAAATTTGATACAGAATCAGAGGGCAAAAAAGATACAGCAAAATTTAAGGGCCAGAGAAACATAAAGAAAGCATAAATAGATAAATACATAGATAAAGAGATGTAATGAAAATGCAATGTTAAGCAACAGAAAATACTAATGTATAAACATGATTTGTACCTGGGTATAGATAGCATATATTTCTTAAATTAGATGAATTGCTAAGGTAAAGGAGGCAATGCAATATTTCAAAAGTAGCTTAAAGGCTGTGAAGGGTGTGATTGTCTGGGTCATAAATGCAGGCAACTGTCCACAGATTTCATCAGTAAGGATCGTATATTGACAGCTTGATAAAATACACCCTAGAGGTTTGTGTTAACTGGTAGCTAAAATAGATTCTTTTCCTAATAGTCCCAACTTTAACACACATAAGCATAAGCACTAGTATTATTTTAAATGTATAATTTCAACTATATTCTACTTCTATAGACAACAGCAATGTGCTTTCCATCAAAGTCCTATCAATTATACATGGGAAAATACCTTTGATCATTACTGCCTCTCTCACTTGGGAAAAGCATAAAACTGAAAATGCAACAATGGCTCAGAGCTGGTCTTCTAACAAAGCATAAAGCATCCTCCAGGCTGTCCACTCAAACTGAGGGAGAAGCACAGGCACCAGATAAGAAGTATAATGTGTCTCCTAGATACCAATTCCATGGCAAGTTGTGCGCCAGCCACAGAACATTGAAAAAGTTTCATAATATCAATGATTACTATCTTTTTTGAAAATGTTTTTATTAATTTGAGAGAGAGAAAGAGAGAGAGCCCGCGAAACATCTATCTGCTGCCTCCTGCACACCCCCACTGCACAGCCCAACAGTCAGGCATGTCCCCTGACTGGAATTGAACCTGTGGCCTCTCGGTGCATGGGAGGATGCTCAACCAACTGTCACACTGGCCATGGCATCAGTGATTACTGCCTTACTCAAATTACCATCATCACAGGTGAGCAAAATTCCTGAATTCCTTGGACTTACAGCTCGCTCGCTGATGCATAATTTGTTTTTGTCTTGAATAAACCCATGGGTAATTCTCTATTCATGATAAAGTCTCCACTACACAATCAAAACTCATCTTTAATGGCTTCCAGGTGGAACAGAACTCAGGTTTTGTGTTTCCCAATATGGAAGAAACTCCAGTAATGGACTAATAACTAAACACTATATATAGTAAAATTAGTGAGGATATTTGTTTTATAAATAAAAATAGAACCCCCTTGCTTTCTCCTCTTTTACATCTCTTGGGGATTTTTTAAATGTTTTTTAATTGATTTTTAGAGAGAGAGGAAGGGAAAGGAATAGAGAGAGGGAAACATTGACTAGAGAGAAGCATCATCATGGATTGGCCACCTCTTGCAAGCTTCTTACTGGGTGCGCAAGCCCACAACCCAGCTACGTGCCCTAACTGGCTATGGAACTGGTGACCTCTTGGTTCCTAGGTCAACACTCAATTGCTGAGCCACATCAGCCAGACTCTTGGAGATTTTAAAATGGGAATTTGAATGAGAAAATAACATTTCAGTAACTAGTTAGGAATTAAACCATATCAATCTTTCTCAAGCCCACTCACATATGTAACTCTGAGAGTGAAAGTGAAAGGGCCGAACTCTTCCCACAGCGCCCACTGAGCTCATCCCTGAGACATATCCAATCATGTGTCACTGAGTGTTGTGCTTTGTCCTGGAAACACAGGCTTTGCGTGGTTGACATCAGGTTGACAAAATCTTTTTTTTTTAAATATTAACTATAAGAAGACAGCCTCCCTGGATATTTTCATCTAGTTTATAAGATTTCCTGAGGAAAAATTAAGCAGGAGATGTTTTAACATTATAAAGTAATTATTCACTAATCCTGAATTTTAAATGAATTTTAAAACTACACAAAGAACAAATCTGAACTCTAAGGATTACAGAGAGAGAAAAAAGCCTTAAGCTCTCCAACAATATCTGATAAGAAGCCTTATTATTCCTAGTTTAGAGAAATGAAACTAGGAAGTGATACAAACATGTGCCAAGGCCCAGGTGTACACAAAGGGCACTAAGCAGCTTCTATTACACCCAAGCTAACACCTCGGAAGCACCGAGCAGCAACAAGCAAAGAATGTCTGTAGATATTACCCAGGCTCTCTTTTAGATTTGAAGAGGTCATAGGTCATGACAACATGTATTAATAGTGACCACAATAGAGTGATAATAATAAAATGCTTCATGCATAAGGTTAATGATGCCCACTTGGCACTCAGGCATTCACTTTGACTATTTTTTTCTAAACTGCTGGCAGAGTGCCATGAATCCATACATGTCTCCCATGGGAGTTCTCTTCCCTAATGGCCTTCCTTTTGGAAGACTGGTAATTGGGGACAGGGGCACTTCTGGTGACCCGAGAAGAGAAGGAAGCGCTCCAACCCACACAGGCACTGAACCCAGGGGTGACCCTATTTGAACTGTGCTGTTTATTTTCCCAAGCACTTTGCTCTCTCAGTGATCTAAACAGGACTTAGATAATTACAGAAATATTAAAGGTAAGATGAGAATCCATACTTTCTTATTCACAGGCTAACACTTTAAATAACCAAGTGATTTTTGTTTTCTGATAATTAAAGGTAACATTGTGAATCCAAGTTGGTGATATTTTTCTTGCACCTGGTGTCTTCTGAAGCATGGTTATTTTTATCAGAATTCACTCTTTAACCAGAATTTAGCTGCATCTCAATTATAAAAAAAAAAATGGCATTGATGTACTATATCCAAATTCTGCAGTTGTATGACCAGAGAGAAGGGGTGGGTTTTTGGGACACAGTAATGAACAAATACCTGTCCTAAAGATTCTCATATGAGACAGAGACCCAAACAATCTCCACATAAAATTCAATATAGAGACTTTCTGCATCTCCAAGGAATTATGGGAGCACAGAGGGGGAACACCATATTCAGTAGATACAATAGGAGTTAAATATACTAAGAAATACTTCAAAGAGACAGTATCTTAGTACATCCTGGCTGCTATAGCAAAAATACCATAAACTGGGTGGATAAAAAAACAAACACTTATTTCTTACAGTCTGGAGGCTGGGAAGTCTGAGATCATGATACCTGACAGTTTTGGTGTCTGGTGAGAGTAACTTCATGGAGCAGGAGAGCTCTCTGGGGTCTCATTGATAAGGGCATTGATCCAGTTGATGGGGCTCCACCCTTATGATCTAATCACCCCCATAACTTCTACCTCTTAATACCATTACATTAGGTATTAGGTTTCAACCTATGAATTTGGGAGGTACAAAAACATTCAAACCAAAGATGTTACCCTAGTGTTAAGTGTAAAAAAGTAAATAGTAGCGAAGCATTGGAGGAGCAGAACGGAACAAAAGATTTTAAGTAAAGGGACTTCTGGGGCAGTGGGGAAACAAACTGGAGAAATAAGAGTATGAGACTATTCGTGAATTCTTCACAGGATCACATGAATGCATAGAGTACAGCAGGAAGCAGATTGCTGATGAGATTGAAAGGGTGTGTTTGAGCCAGATTGGGAAAGACTAACTTTGCCATGTTGAAGGAAGACAAGACACTTCCTTAGCTCTGACCTCCCCCTGTGCTGGCATTACCTTTAGCACATCATCTTCAGCTTTGCCAACCTTATGGTTGCAAAAGGACTGGAAAAGGAGCTTGTTTTTATCACTGAGAGAACAGTCATATTCTCACGAGTATTTATATATATATATTATTGATTTTTACAGAGAGGAAGGGAGAGGGATAGACAGTTAGAAACATCGATGAAAGAAACATCGATCAGTTGCCTCCTGCACACCCCACACTGGGATGTACCCGCAACCAAGGTACATGCCCTTGACTGGAAGCGAACCTGGGACCTTTCAGTCCGGCCGACGCTCTATCCACTGAGCCAAACCAGTCAGGGCTCACGAGTATTCTTAAAACTATCAAGCAATACCCCTGAGCCTAACTTTTATAGTATCAACACAGATTTTGTGTTGATTGGCTTAGGCAAATTTTATCTCCAATCCTAAACTGAGTTGGTTTAGAACAATCAATTCCCAGCCCTGAAGTTGGAACCAGGATAAATCTTATGATGGGTGCAATAGGAGGTCTTTGAAAAGGGGGATAGTAGGGAATGGGTTGTAGTAGGCAACTAGCAAAACAGTCTCTACACCTCACTTGCAACTCCTCTGCATTGTAATGAAGCTTGACAATATGTGGATATAGAAGGAAAAACAGAGCTGACCCTATATGAATAAAATGTCATAGTGGGAAATTATTTTTTCTTAAATACCAAATAAGTAAAAATCTAAATCCAATTGTTATATCCTGAAAAGTATTAATTTTTAACTTCATTATGTAACTTAGGACATATGAGATAATTCTTAAGGATTCACAGTTAGTGGCATTAATTACCTACTCTCTGAGGGTGATTACTATTCCAGAAGGAGTCTAAGTTTCAATTGTTATTGCTTCAGCAATGACTTATGTGTAAAAGCTCAAGTTTTAATAAATGGCTCTAACTCACCATAATATAGTAAGACATTTTAATTTTATTTTATATTTAGCCATCTGCATAGTCAGCATTCTTCTAAGAAATTAAATATTGGCTCTTTTGTGTGTTCTTTTCTTAACAAGATTTATGATCTACTGATAATTTCAAATACTTGTCATTTGAAATTTTGTTCCCCATCACTATCACTCTTTCCAAAGGCTACCAGCAACAAATATCACACTTAACCACAAGAATAGTTCAGGTCTTGATTTGTATAAGTTTTAATAAACTTTTTCCAGATATTTTCAAGTGTTAGGAGAGTCTGTTGTACATATTTATTTATGTATTTAAACAGATGAAGCCAGGAATAATAAGAAGTCCTAAGAAACATAGCAAGTCAGTTATCTCTATATAAATTCAAAAATCTTTATTAAAACAATGGACATAATGTTGATCTCTTGCCCATACCTTCCATCTCTCAAAGCCATCTACTTATATAAAAATCCTGGGTGTAACATCACGGCCAGAACCGTGACCAGCTGGAAGGAAGTCAGTCCTGCAAGGATCGTCTTGGAAACGGCTGCGCCCTCCCCCAATTGTTTCCTGGAGGGCGAGGTATCAGGCAGGAACCTGCCCTTGGAGCAGAACTTGTGTCATAAATTAAAATTGAAAGTGGGTGCAATCATCATGCTATTGAGAAATCTCAATAGGAAATGGGGTCTTTGTAATGGTACCAGATTTATTATCAAAAGATTATGAACTAACATTATAGAAGCTGAAGTATTAACAGGATCTGCAGAGGGAGAGGTTCTGATTCCAAGAATTAATTTGTCCCCATCTGACACTGGCCTCCCATTTAAATTGATTCGACGACGGTTTCCCGTGATGCCAGCATTTGTGATGATTATTAATAAATCACAAGGATAAACTCTAGACAAAGTAGGCATATTCCTACCTGAACGCGTTTTTGCACATGGTCAGTTATATGTTGCTTTCTCTTGAGTTTTGAAGAGCATGTGCTGTTATAAAGTTCTAAGTACTTCATTACAAGGGAAATTAGTCAAGCACTCTGAAAGTGTTTTCACTCTTAATGTGGTATACAGGGAGATATTAGAATAAGTTTAATCACTTTTTATTAGTCATTGTTTGCATCACTGTTTTTTTTATAACATGTTTTTGTTGTTTTCATATCATGTTTTTGTTGTTTTCAGATCATGTTTTTGTCATTTTTATATCATGCCTCTGTTGTTGTTATATCCTTTTGTTACTGTTTATTTATTAATAAATTTATATATTATTTTCATATACATTTTGCTAATTTCCTTTCATCTCTCACAATTCTATTATAGATAAAGGGCAAATAGCAATATTAAAATATCTCCGCTAATTAATTCCCTTTTAAAAAATATATATATTATATTGATTTTTTTAGAGAGAGGAAGGGAGAGGGATAGAGAGTTAGAAACATCGATGAGAGAGAAACATCGATCAGCTGCCTCCTGCACACTCCCCACTGGGAATGTGCCGCAACCAAGGTACATGCCCTTGACTGGAATTGAACCTGGAACCCTTGAGTCCACAGGCCAATGTTCTATCCACTGAGCCAAACTGGTTAGGACAATTAGTTCCCTTTTAATGTGCATGAATTTCATGCACTGGGCTACTAGTGGTGTAATAAGAAGGAAGGTTGAAGGGATTAGCCAAAGAGCATGTATACATTACACATAGACACAGATAACAGTGCAGTTATAGCCAGAGGGAAAGGGGGTTGGGGTAGTTGGAGGTAGGCAAAGGGGAGCAAAACAGGGATGGAAAGAGACTTTGCTTGGGGCAATGGGCACACAGTACAATGGACAGATGATGTTTTATTGAGTTGTACACTTGAAACCTGTATGTTTTTGTGAACCTACGTCACTCCAGTAAATTGAATTTTAAAAATTTATGGGGATAAGATACCACAAATTACATACTTCAGCTTTGAAAGGAATTAATTTCTTATATTAAATTCCTCCTTGACATACCTAGAATAGTTTTTGTCTTCTAAACAGAGCCCTGACTGATACACCTATTATTAATTATAAAGATTTCCTAGCCCTAGCTGGTTTGGCTCAGTGGATAGAGCATCAGTCTGTGGACTGAAGGGTCCCAGGTTCCATTCCAGTCAAGGGCACATGCACAGGTTGTGGGCTCAATCCCCAGTAGAGGGCATGCAGGAGGCAGCTGATCAATAATTCTCTCTCATCATTGATTTTTCTATCTCCACCTTTCTCTCCCTTCCTCTCTATAATCAATAAAAATATATTTTAAAGACAATATTTCCTTTGCTTTCTATTTTAAGAGTTTAGGTTAAAGAGAAGTATTAAATTTTTCCAAATTATTTTTGGCTGCTCTGAGAATGGCATTTAATCATTTAATTTAATAAGTTGTATGTACTGATTTTCTAATGTTGGGGGGGGGGGGGAATTTACTAATAAACAAGATTAAACAAAACCAGAAAGACCACTTCCTTGTGCCACCTGCAAAATTTTCACATTTTTAAAGAGCTGATTTAATGGAGTTTACTAGTACCTAAAATAGGTTGCTATTGTGATATCAGAAGACAGAGATTTAAAATCTTGCACTAATAACAATAAGAAAAGGGAGCACAAAAGGAACCTTTTGGGATATTAGAAATTGTCTATATCTTGGCAGAAGCTGGAGTTACATTATATTGCTGTAAGCATTTGTCAAAAGTCCTTGAGTTTGACACAGATTTATGCATTCCATTGCATATAAATTGTGTCTCAAATTAAATACATAAATACACACATATGAAAAATTTAAAAAGTAAAATATGTTATTGTGATGTTGCAATTAGATCTTTTTAAATTAATCATTCCATTAGTTATCCCCAAAAACGGGCAGTGGGTGTGAAAGGATTGGGCTATACTGCACTTTTCAATTTCATTTCCAGGAACCGCAAGTGATTTCGTGCTGCTCTATTCTATTTTATTTTCAGAACCATACATTGAAAACATTTTTTCAGCTTTTGGTATGCCATATGTTAGGTTCTTTAAAGTAGCTCCTAAGATCATTAGAAAATGTCAAGTAGTCCATCAGCACTTACACAGCTTGGAAGGGGCAGGAGATGAAACGCAAACCTGGACCTGCCTCATGTCAATGCCCACTTTCCTAAAGATGATCTTCAACATGTTTTATCAATAAACAGTAATCAGCTGTAAAACTATAAAGGACATGGGAGATAAAATATCTAGCAAATAATCACTTTATATTTCTATGATTCATCTACTTTTCATTACCTGAATTGGTATGTCCTTCAAAATAAGAGTATCAAATTCTTTATCTGTCATTTATTCTATTTTATTTATGAGACACTACAATAATGACTATTTTGCAAGAATGTTCTACCTGTTCTTATTTGTACTCTAACATGAGAATGTGAACATGTTTTGAAAGAGTCAAAATTAAGATACTGTACAGTATTCTGTAATTTTGATAAGTTTCTCTCCTTCACAAAAATAACAGTAGTTAATATTCATTTGAGCACTGATGATATACCAATCATTTTGCTAACTGCTTTATGCAGTCCTTGAAACTATGATCCGAGATAGTTATTCTTGTATTACTCATTGTCCCATCAAGAAAATAAATCACAGAGAGGTTAAATACCTTGCCTGAAACTAACAGTGGATAAGTAGTGGAGGCAGGATTTGAAAACTGGCAGGGCTGCCTGCCTTATTACAACTGCACTAACCATACTCCCTCTCTTAATTAAACATCTACTTGTTCATTCATTAAATATGTATTTACTGAATGCCCAGTATACTCATCAATGGATCTACAGAGTTCCTGGATTCAAGGAGTTACAAAATAGTAGGCAAAACAGCAATAAAAAAATATCACTGTAGTGTGGTAAGAGAGAATCTGTTTAAGCAGAGAAGAACACTTAACCCAGATCAAATTGTGGTAGCTGGGGAGGATGAGTTTGGGGACAGATAGAAAAACTAAAATCCAGGAAGTTTTTGTGGAGAAAGTCCACTTAATAAAATGAGAAGTTAACCAGTTGAAGGGTGTCAGCCTAGCCCAGTGATGGCGAACCTATGACACGCGGACTCATTTTTTGGTTGATTTTTCTTTGTTAAATGGCATTTAAATATATAAAATAAATATCAAAAATATATGTCTTTGTTTTACTATGGTTGCAAATATCAAAAAATTTCTATATGTGACACGGCTCCAGAGTTAAGTTAGGTTTTTTCAAAATGCTGACACACCGAGCTCAAAAGGTTCGCCATCACTGGCCTAGCCCCTCACCCAGCCCTGGTGACTCAGTGCTTGGGGGTTGACATATGAACCAGGAGGTCAAAGTTCCATTCCTATCAGGGCACATGCCCAGGTTGTAGGCTCAATCCCCAGTTGCAGGAGGCAGCCTATTGATGATTCTCTCTCATCAATGATGTTTCTATCTCCCTCTCCCTTTCCCTTCCTCTCTGAAGTCAATAAAAATATATTCTAAAATGAAGGGTGTTCAAAGATCAGAACACAGCATGTGGACATTGGGAGAAATGGAAGTGTGAGTAGCTACTGAGAAGAGGGAAGGGAATGGCTGGAAGAAAGGGCAGGAATGTAGGCTTTGTTTGACTTTCAAAATAATTGGATTATATCCTGAAGGGAATGAGAAATGAGTCTTGAATTTTGGGTAGAGAAACGAAATGATAAATTTTGAATTTGAAAAAGATGACTGGCAGTAATGTGGAAAAAGAATTTAATCAAAGGGCAGTGAGAATTTTAAAAAGCAAGAGGACAGTTAGAAATACAGGTCTGAAAAGATAAAGATGTGAAATACAGATCAGAAATGATAAAGGCATGACCTGAGGTAGGAAGAACAGCTGTGGGGAGACTTGTTAAATTTGCTTAAAAGGAGAATCCAGAGAGAAAAGAACTTTTTATATACAATAAGGGCATAATGATAAAATTTGGCTCTGGAAGTTGATTTCATGTAATAAGGGTATTTGACAGATATCAACAAATATTTTAATATACAAAACTAAAGCAACCAAAAAGAATCTAGTAAGACATAAAATATTGGCATATAAAATAAATGAACAATAATGCTGTTAATGATGTTTCATGCTAAACCCTTACCTGCTATCTTTGACAAATTTCATGGTGCCATATAATGTATTTTAATCATATGAATTTTACACTAGAAAAACTTAATGTTTATTCTCCAGAAACTTGCAAGGTTTTAGAGCAAATTCCCTGAAGCTACTGAACACTGAATTTAGTATGTTTCCATTTGGCTAAGAAACATGAGGTCAAAATATTTTTCTAGGTGGCAGTTTTTGAAAAGGAACACTCTTTCTTCCTTGACAATTGAATTTGATGAGTAGCTTCACACCCCACACCCCAGGACTATGTTTGGGGAGTATTTCTATTCTGACTTTAAAACAAAACATCAAAAATTGATGCCACCAACAGATTATTCATCTAATCTTTATTCTAACTTACCAACAAGGAAATATGAATTACATTTTGCTTTGCTACATACTCAGTGGCCATTAGGAAATGAAATATACATCATCAAGGGCTTAACAAGATAGCATCCTGCTGCCTCTCACCTCACTCCATCTCTGCAATTTAATTTGGTTCATTCTTATTCTGTCCTTCCAAATGTAAATATGAAATAAATAAAACAAATTAGCATTCAGCATAAATCCCTTGGATATCCTGTGTGTTTCTAAGACTGTGCTTAATAGTGGAAAATTTGTATTATGTGTATATAATTGTGGAAAAGAGAACCACAAGCGATTGTTTGTTTCCATATACCTTTTATTGGTTTACTATTTTTTAAATTTTCATTTGTTTCACCCTATTATTTCTGTTCTTAATTCTTCATGCATCATTTTGGTATAAACTCCTAGTGGTGAGAGGAACACATGTGTTCAAGACCTAGCAATAAAATAACAAGTATGTCCCTTTAAGTTGTATGGTCTCTTTTTATCCAAACAAACATGTCAGTACATGTTTTGAAACAATAATTATCAAAAGTATGATATGTTATATAACACTGTTGATATGTATAATGTCATGCTATCATTCATCTCTTTCCTAGCATATACAGGAAAAGTCAACAGGTTCAGACTGTGAGAAAAACTGGCTTCAAAAGATCTCAAAGGGTAGAGTTCATTACCTTCTTTAAATTTATTGCATTCCAGCATCAGGCTTTTAGCTTTAGAGATTTAGAATCCTGGTTTCATCAGTGCCCTTGAAATGGGACCATCTCTTACATTTAAGTTAAAACTTATCTATTAATTGCATTTTTAAAAAATCCAAATTCAATGTTTTGCAAGGTTCTACTTAGTATGACCTGTCCCTCTCTCTACAGCCTGAGTCAAACCATCCATTAGAACATACTATAATAATATTATCTGGACAAAATAAAAGCATAAACAACTAAAATAATCTGAATCTCTAAGTCATTTAAAATTTGAAGCAAAAAAGTTAAAGTAACTTATAAAACAGTGTTTGACTTAGTATTTGTTCTGGTTACACTACCATCACTAGAAATAATGTGTTTACTATCACAAGTTTCAAAAATTTAAATACCTTTCCCACAATCAATATGTAAAGATAATTCATTAGGGATAATATCAATGATGAAGATGGCAGCAACAAATACAACCTGAATTATGACAATTTGGAAGTGATTTGTTTTGCTCCCAATACTAATGATATTATACTATATTGTCTCTTTTATTTGTGTTTATGTCAAATTTTAATATTTTACATCACAAAAATAAAAATAAAGCTTCTGTGAGTTTCATTGAATAAAAGAGTTATTTTTCCCCTCCTTTTATGACACTTAGTACAGTATCTTGCAAAATGCGTTTCAGTTGAGCAAATCAGCTCTAGCCAGCTCTGCTCCTCGAAGGGACTGGCACAAGATTCTGGCTGCAAGCCCACGGCAGTCTATATTTTACCACCAATCATATACATTACCCCTGTCTCGACACTGAAAACACACTCAGTGCCAGTCATCTATTTTCAGGAAAATTGCATACACATCTTGGGATAATATCCATTTACAACTGGCAACTCAATCCACTGAATTAAATCCACTTCTTGTTTTGATTCAAAGCCAAAGTAGTAATGCCTAAAATACGAATATAGGCACTGAGTTGCACCAATAAGGTTACAATAAACAAACGAAGGCATTAATGAGAGTAAGTATTCTGTACTCTAGGACTATGTAAAACCTAAAACAGGTACTCAGAACAAAATAACTAATATGTCCTTTCTATTATGGTTCTATAATATCCTCTCTTTTATGAAATTAAACTGATGAAATATAGTAATTGTTAGTCATTTACTAGTTCTCACATTTAAAAAACATACGGATTCATGAAATCTGAATATCTGGAAAGCTCCGATATAAATTTGGCTATCAAGTAAAGGAGAGAAGAAACTTTAGCTAAATGGAACCACAGAATGTAAGAATAATTATTTTGTTTGTAGCTTTCTTATAAAGATGAGAGAGATTAGAGCATGAATAGATGTATAAACTTTGAGGCACAAGCCAACAAAATGGAACTGAAAATAAAATAGAAACATGAAGGGAGCCCCCACTGTTGGATGAGATGGGAGGGAGATATTTTTGAAAACAGGTGAAGCCATTAGCTTCTAGCAGAGGAAAGGACATTTTTCTTGGGGAAGGAGGTACAAGTGGATATAGTGAAAGTTTGACAATATTAGAGTTGAAAGAGGAAGGAATCCTACCCTCAACATTTATGACTAAAGTAAATCAAATATTCTCCATTCTAAAAAGTATATACCCACAATGCCTTTTTCCAGTTTCTTACAGAGAATACAGTCCTGCTATCCACTTGTTTTCACTTACTCCTTCCTATTGAAAAGGAGGAAAAAATGCTTCTGTGAGTTTAAATAAAGGAAATAGTTCCTTGGTCAATCTGAAAATATGTAAGACTGTCCAGTGCAGCCCAGCAGATGTGGCTCAGTGGTTGAGTGTCTCTACCTATGAATCAGGAGGTAATGGTTAGATTCCCAGTTAGGGCATATACCTGAGTTGAGGGTTAAATCCCCAGTGTGGGCTGTGCAGGAGGCAACCAGTCATGATTCTCTCTCATTATTAATGTTTCTCTCTCTCTCCCTTCCTCTCTGAAATCAATAAAAATACATTTAAAAAAGTAAAAGACTGTCCAGTACAATGGCCAACAATAGTAAGGATTACTTTCCTTAAGGAGTTTCTAATCTTGAGCATTCCTGGCAGGTTCACCAGTTGAACTCTCCAGCTTTAGGCAAACTTTACTGAGTCAGTAGGGCTTACAGAACTAAGGTTTCCAGTTCATAACCACTACTTCTCTGACAAAACGGGGATTTCTGGTTAAAAACCTGGGGTTTAAACAGTTTAGGATGACCGGATGAAATAGATCAATAAAAAAGTTCCTTTGAAAGTATTTAAACGTTAATCCACCCATGTCTTCCAAATATAGTGTTTTCTTTTTGTTCAATAACCACTCATCTTACCTAACAGAGAAATACATAAGCCAATGCATTTGAAAATGTGTTTTTTTGCTTATTAGAAGAAAACAAAAATTTCTTAAGAAAATAAAATCCTTCATCTGACTCCTGAATAAACACTGAGATAGATGTGAATAGATAAGCTCATGATAGGTAGATAGATAGATAGATAATAGATAGATAGACAGACAGATAATGTTTGGAGTATGGTAGACCCTTTTGGGATGGTCAACTTCTAATTAAGAAGGGATCATTATGTATGGCCTTGATTCAAATAGTTTAGGTGGTGATAAATTTAAAATGTAAAATTTCGTTTTTAAATCATATATACATCTACACATTTATGTCACAGTTGGTGTTTGGATTATTTGTAGCAATTTAAAGCTTTAATATGAACCTATTTGTGATATTTCTATGGTACATATTTTAGTGACTAAGGCCATGAGCCTGAATTTTAATGAGAATTATTCAGTCACTGAGCCTAACTGGAGGACCTTTTGCTACTTACCACCATAGCACCCAATCTTGTGAAGCAGTATCAATGTCCTTCCTTCATAAATGGAACAGTCAGGGATTACAGTGGCAGAACACTGCTTACAAATTTGGAGATACCAAAAGGTCTCTGAGTACATATATATTTTGATTGTCAAACAGCTAAGGAATAGCACTTGGGAAAATATTTAAAGTACTTTAGGAATTTTTCACAACTCAGAGTCTATGATTATCAGAAATCTTTAATCATGTACTTACTAAATACATCCTACTTTTAGTCCTAAATGCTAAGGGGGTAATAAAGAAGGTAGAAAGACATAATAGTAATCATCCAGAAACACTATTAGAATGCCAAGCAGTTGAAAAGTTAGGTTTGGCTTTAGCATACTTTCTACCTCACAGAGGTGACATCCCAGGTGGAAAGTGAGCAACAGAGCCCTCCTTTGAGGCCTTTTTTTGCATATAATTCAATGGTGAAGAGCCGAGACTCTGGAGCCCTATTGCTCAGGTTTACTACTGACTGAACCACTTATTAGCTGTGTAACCTTGAGCTAGTTTCTTAACCTCTCTCTACCCCTTTTTAAAATTTTTGACCTATAAAATTGAGATAATTAAAGTAGGTATGCTATAAAGGTGATATAAAAAATTAATTGAGTTTAATATATTTAAAGCACTTAAGAATACTGCCTAACATTCAGCAAGTGTCATGCATGGTCATTATTAATAATATCATCAATATCAACATCATTATGAACAATGCCACTAGAATCATATGGCATACAAGCACTTTTCCATAGGAAACAAAAAGAAAATCAAGAAGGCCAAGACAACAGATATCTACTATAGAGAACTAAAAATTTCCTTGAGGAGTAATGCTATACCCATGAAACAATGAGAATTTAAGCAACACCCAGTTACCTAAGGATAACCCTATACAACATTGGCAATAGGCAAAATATGACTTTAAAGACATCATCCTCTCAAGTTCATTATTATCAAATGCATATGTGATAGAATTTCACTAGAGTTCTATATATATTATGGCATTTTAACCTTAAATCAAGCATGTGAGTAGAAATTATTTGCACCAGTTTACAGTAGAAGAACTGGGCTTCAGACCAGTTAAGTAGTTTGCTCAAGGTTGTTCAGTTTGATAGAAGTAGATTTTGTTCTAGATGGTTCAATCTCAAAATCTGTTTATAAAACTTATACCAGTATCTCTCAAAGAGTTTCAAATGTGTTCAAGAAACATTAGTTCCAAATGATATATTTTTAAATACATACATATATATCTATATATACACATACACACTTGTATATATGTGTATGTGTGTATGTGTAAATAATATTCAAATGATATTATAGATACATATATGCATATATCTATATATATATAAAAGCCTAATATGCAAATTGTCCCCTTGGGAGTTCGACCAGGAGACTGGGAGTTCGATGGCTCACTATGACGTGTGCTGATCACCAGGTGGCTGTGCAGAATAAAGGAAGGCCCCAGCCGAGTGCCAGCAGTCAGGGAAGGGAGGCCCCAGCCAGCAGCCGGAAGGCCCCAATTGGCCCCGATTGGCCCTGATCGCCAGCCCGACCTAGGGACCCTACCTGTGAACAAATTTCATGCACCAGGGCTCTAGTACATATATAACATTCAAGTAACATTATTATTACATTTGTAGATATATATCATTTAAATATATGTGAAAAATTGAACTAAACAAACTTATGTAGGCTTCCTAAATGCAGGGCCTTCCTATGTCTTTCATATGCCCAAGAGTTTAGTGAGTCTATGAGGAGATATATAGTATAAACTGTGCCCAAAATTTATTGGACAATGGCCCAATTATTTTATACATTTAAGTTGTGTTTTGTTTTATTTCTTTGATAATTTTACATACAGTAAAATTCTATTTTTGCACCCCTGTGTTCATAGCAGCGTTATTTACAATGGCCCAATTTTAAATGTCTCTCAGAACCCGGGTGCTATGGAACACATTTTGGAAAACCCTGAATGTAAAATTTTTAAACCAAAATAAAACAAAATACAACTTAAATATATTAAAAAATTCTTCTCCTTAGCAGTTTGTATAGCTCTAATAATCTTGTTATCACCAGACTTTCAGACTACTCTTTTCCTTTTTTGTCTCACAAGGTCAAGTGCAACTAAGGTCAACCCCTTTGCCAAGGTATTTCCATTTTAATAAGCCTTCCTTAGGCCGATGAAGTCTCCTTTCAGGTACTAATCAATGAGGTTAGGATAAGAATTGGTAAGAAGAAACGTTTTTCTAAGCACTACTGATTATCATTTCAGATAGGATAGTATTCTACTTAATCATTTCTTAACAAATATATACCACCACATCACAGAGATTATAAGCACCATATGAGAAAAAGAGAATGTTAGAAATAGATACAAATTTTTCATTCCAAGTGGATAAATTGCTGCGATAAATAATTTTTTGGTGTTGGAAAGGCCTGGTGTCTTACTGATACTTTTCTTTCAATGACCCTGGTATTTAATGTGTTAAAATGGGTTAATCTTGCCTGGTTAGCATGGCTCAGTGGTTGAGCATCAACTATGAACTAGGAAGTCACAGCTGATTTCTGGTCAGGGCACATGCCCGGGTTGCAGGCTCAGTCCCTGGTGTGGGGCATGCAGCAGGCAGACGATCAATGATTCTCGCTCATCATTGATGTTTCTATATATCTCTCTCTTCCTCTCCCTTTCTCTCTGAAGTAAATAAAAGTATATTAAAAAAGAATGGCCAGATATTTTAAAAAAGGGTTAATCTTTCCTTGTAGATGACTTATTTGGAGGTAAAGCCAATTTCAAATGCTGATGAGGAAGCTGACCAGCCCGCCCTTTCTTCTGAAATTGACAAAGCTCATCATGTTTCCATGCTGAGAAGAATCAGTAAGTTTATTATTGTTGCTGTTGCTATTATTATTCTTTTCTTTTGTAACGCCTGCTGACTTCCATGTAAAAAATCCGCTGGAGGAGATTCAGGATCACATAAAAGAGAGAACATATGAAGAGGAAGAGATATGTTACTCTTTCACCTATATACATCAACATGCTGGGGAAAACGTCATACCTTGGTCATTTTGTTCCTGACAAGTAGAGAGACTTTAGCCTAAACGTGAATGGATGGTTTTATTTTTAAAACACTTCTACCAATTCAAATAAACATTCACTCTGGTATTTTTCCTTAAAAAAAAAAGTAAGATTGACCTAATCCACAACACTCTAAAATTATAAATGAATGGTTTTAAAAATTAGATAAAAGTGATTATTTCAAAGAAGTATTAGTCCATTCTGCTTAAAGACATTTAAAAGAGACATATTAAGATGAAAATAACTAACTGGATATATATTTAATTTATTCCATTTTAGCACAATTAGAACTATTATCCATGTTTTGGGCCATTTTTCATGGAGAGAAAGTAAAAGGCCAGGAAAGCCTTTTCAAAATCAAAAGTATGTTTGATTTTCTTCTGAATGGTATGAATAAAAATCTACATGTGTTCAATAAGTAAAATGGGGAGAGACTTATCTCAATCTCTATGCAAAATAAAACATATGACAATATGCCCCCCAAGACTACGATAGGCTATAGAGAAATTGATCATATGAGGGGTTTTTTCCCTTTGTTAATTTGAAGAATATTCTAGCTAATATTATTATGCAGACTCTCACTGTTTTCAAAATTGCATTAGGTCCATGAACTCACTCTAATTGGCAGATTAAAAAAATGGTGTTTATGTTTATAAATCCTAATGCTTTTGAGAAAACAGACACCCATTTACATTTCTTTTGCTTTTCAACACATCACACTGGTGGCAGATGTTTCTGAACTGTTTCAATGTCCCTGTCCAAATATAAAATGCGCACTTAATGATACCCATGTGGGCATATTTATAGTTCTAGCCATATCTTTATATGTCTACCAAAAAAATAGTTCCCCTTGGTAATTATACTTCTATTCAATATTAATGACTTATTGGCAGAGAAACATCTTTTATGTATGTATGCACACACACAAAAAAAGATGTTTTGAACATTATGACAATTATAGACACACACTTACTTATCTTTGCTTCAATGTAAATAGTCACAATTTTCACATATTTTTCTTTGAAAAGCTTTAAATTCATATGCTTACATTCAAGGCATACAGTTCAGATATCAGTTACAGTTGAGAGAGTAAAAGAAATGCAGCTTAGTGTCAGAGCTGCTGTCTTTGACTAATCTGCAAGCCACCCACTTTAATGGCTCTTCATAAATAATTCAAATTTTAATTATGCTGCCAGCCTCTGACCTGAAGAGAAATGAAGAAAGAAAAGGAAAAGAATGGGCAAGGGGAAGCATATCAGCTGAATCAAATTTGGCCTCCAGTAAATGACTTGGTGTCTCTAAGCTCCACTTTCTTACTCAAGATGCACCTGCTTCCTCATTTATGATTAAAAAAAAAATAGTGTCATCCAAGATATACCACTGGTGATGGAGCCACTTAGTCTAAAAAGAGGCATTCTTGCCCTTGCTTTAAAGAGCTTTATCTCTCTCTATCTCATATATATAAACTTTTTTAGATCAGCGATTTTTCAACCAGTGTGCTGCACAAATTTTTAAAAACATGCAATTTTAGTCAGGGGCACTGACCTCTTTTCCCTTAGACTGTTATATTAAAAAAAATGACAACAACCAACAGAAACAATAGCTGTCTGGTGTGAATGAATCAAAAGTATACCTATTTTTTTGTTGTCAGATAGGCAAAAAAATGTAGTATATTTTTGGGTGTGCCGCAGAATTGTAGTAATTAGTTTATGAGTGCCATGAGATGAAAATGGTTGAAAATTTTCTGTTATAGATCAAAATATATACTTATATTATAGCAGACTTCCCCAACAAGCTATCTCTGCCATTTCCAATTTCAGTCTCCATCTTCTCTCCTGAAAAGTCAGTGAGCCTCATCCTTTTAGCAGGCATGTTCATATCACTGCAGTAACACATCTGATCTCTGATATATTAAAAAAGCGACACATAAGTCTTCTAAACCCAGGTCTTATAAAGTGATTGTTGGAGGGACCATTGCCAAATTAATGGCTGGCTGAATAGACTTAGGAAAATCTAACTGCATCTGTCATGCAGAAAGCTGGCCAAGGTAGATCTGACAGGCGATACATGGCTGAATGATCTCCTCCCACCTAAAAGCCTCCTTTAATTGCATCATGTCTCTCAATACACAGTTGAGCATCTGCTCATTAGAACCAAAGCACTATTTCTCAAATTGAAATGCTAAATTCCGCTGTATAATGTTTTTCTAAATATTGCCTTATAATTTTCCTAAAGCAATGCAAACCCAGTCATATTTGAATCTAAGATCTCTGGGGCCAAATCTAACCCATGCATATTAATGATTTACTCTTTCATTTTCTGATGTCTGTGCAGATTTTGTCCCTCTACTTAACAAAGAACACATTTGGATTTCATTCAAGAAATCCCCAAATCCCGATAGATCCTTTGGCTTATTTAGAGAACTCACAGATATATATCCAGAAGTTTATTTACTTTACTCTGGGTTCTCTTTCTTCTCTGAATATCTGTCTTTTACTGCAAGCTCTTGTGAAAGATTTGGAACAATCTATGGGGCTCTACATAAAAGTATCATGTAGCTGCCCTGTGAGTAAATTTATCTTAAAACTATATCTTATTCTTCAACCGCCCACCATGATTTGCAACCCATTTTCCACTTTCTTATACATTGCACATTTGATTTTCAATCATTCTCCTCTTTATTTTTGTTATTCTTTATCCAAGATTTGATCCTGAGAAATGAGAGGCAATAGAGACTTTTAAAGCTATATTTTTGGTTAGCTTTTTTTAATGGTTCAAACTGTCTATATAAAGACAAAAAGTTAGAGGGCATTATATTCTATCTCATTAAATCATCTATTTGATCTACAAGATGGCATATTTATTTATGGGAATGCATGTAACGTTTCATATTTTATAAATTATATAAAGGCAGTCTTACAGGAGCCATACATTACCGTGAAAAAAGCCACAAAAGCATTTCCATTCAATAAACCAATTTGGAAAATGAAAGAAATTGCCTGACCTTTAGCTAATAATGAGATGCATCCTTTGTCTATTTGAAATCTAGGTTTTTAGATTTTTAAGTTCAGAGTGCTATTGGTTATCAGCGAACAGACTCCTTCACAGGTCACTGCTATTATAACATATTTGTGCTTCTACCAATTTCAATAAGTATATGCTTCCACAAGTACTCTTAAGTTAGTTTAGAAGAACATTTTGTAAAAATGGTAATGAGTTTACCACCATTTGCATGTAAATTATAATGGCTAAAGAAATAAACTTACAAGTAGTGTCTTATCATACCCAAAATATAGCAGGTCAGTACTGAAAAGTTATCCATAAAATCTACTGGTGGAAAGGGCCTTCAACTAATTCTTAACAAAAATGTGTTTGACAGTTTTCCATGACAAGATAAACTGTAATAAGAACTGAATTACCCTAAAGAAGAATGAAGCAGGAAATATATGGTTTGTTCCATATCTACATTTCAATCACAAGACAAACTTCTTCTGAAATGCATTTTCATCTACAGATTCATCAGCTAGACACTCCCAATGAATATGTATAGTGTATAGCTTCCTTAAAACTAACTGATTTATTTAGGTTCAAATAGATTCAGGACAAATATTAAAAGCTGAAAAAGATTCTTTATTTTAAAAAGCACTTATGCCAGTGAAAAATATATTGGCAAAAATAGGCTATACTGGTGATGATTTGCATTTCTCTATAGAGAATAAACACTTTCATATGTTACTGTCTGTATGCCTGTATGTGTATTTGAGAGAGTTATACTTTGCTATAAAAGTTATACTTTGCTAACTTTTCTTTTGATTGTTAATCTTTTGCTTAGCAACCTGTAAAACATCTGACTTTTTGATATACATACTTATAATACAATTCTTAAGTTTTACAATTATTTATATCTCAGCACCAAATGATATTAAATTCAAATCTGGAAAACAGCTCAGAATAAGCTGTTTGCTAATAATTCATCATAAGACATTCACTTATAGTACTTAAAAGTGTAATATGGTATTACTGTGTACTGTTATTTGGTACTTGTCTGTTTCTGCCATTAGCCGGTAATATTTCTTGACTATAAGTACTAAATAGTATTGTTTATATAACCATCACCTTGCACTTCTTCTCATATACAAAATCAATGCATGAATGTCCTAATGAATTAAAGAAACTAAAGCTTTCAAAGCTAACCCCTTTAAACCTTCTACAGCCTCCCTATGTGGATATCAAAAATCAATAAATTAATAAGTAAGAATTATTCTACTACTTGCATATATTACATAGGCAGAGGAAAAATCTATTTTTTGGCATAGTTTTGTTTTTAACATTTAAACAAATTTAGTGAAATTTAAATGGGGTATGGAAAGATGAAAGTAAATCAAAAGAAATACAGTGTAATAATTATACCAAAGTTAAAATGTGTCTTTTAAAAATGAATTCCATGATAAATAGCTAAGATTTAATATTTCAGATATTATCTCTATAATATTAAGCAGTTGAACTGAAAATGTCATATATATAAAATTAACTTTTAAATGTTATTTTACAAAAACAGATGAAACCGCCAGTTAGCCTAATACAGAGCAAAACCGAGACCTACTGTCTAGGGTTTGTTTGTTTGTTTGTTTTTACTTTCACTTCCTAGTTTTATTGAAATGATAGGACTAAGTCATTATCTGTTTTGTTTTGTTTTATTATTGTAGTATTTTTATTGAATTTATTGGGATGACAACAGTATGGTGATTGCCAGAGGGGAGAGAGGCGGGGAGGAAGATAGAAGATGGGAGGACAAATGATGATGGAAGGAGACTTGACTTGGGATGCTAAACACACAATACAATACACGGATAATGGACTGTAGAACTGTATTCCTAAAACTCATGTGGGGTTTATTTAGTTATACAAATTTATTGCCATAGCCCAATTACCCACTCTCCCTGTCATAACACCTAGTCTATGATTTCCTTTGCACTTTTATTATTCAGACAAAACCAGAAATACCCAAAAAGAAAAGTTAATTACTAGAGTCATGTGGACCATGGTTGGGCAAAAGTTGATAAATTAGTTTGCCTACATAGGGCAAGGTGTCTTGAATAATCATTAAAATAATAAAAAGGTAAAAAAAAATATTTTTTTTAAATGGGAATGGAAAGAGAACTTGAAAGACACCTTGAAAGACAACAAATAAAATTAAGGATGGTGAATAGAACACAAGGACAAGGATCCTTTCCAAGACAGCTAAGTAGGAAAGCCTGCTAAGTAGCTTAATACAGAAAAAAAGACAAGAAGAAACGGTATCCAGGAAGCTCTATTCAGAGCACCCGATCTATGAGGGTGGTGGAGGAAGTTGAAAAGATAGTAGTTCCTTAGGCCAGAATCAGAGTACAAGGTGAAATGGCATGAAAATCTGCCAGAAAGTGTATGTGGATGCCCCTCCTGTAGCCCCTTCATTGGTGACTATCTCCTCTGCCAGCTTATCTAAACCAGAAACCTAAACATCTTTTCTCCAATGTTCACACTCAGTCACAGCATGACCGATATATTCTCCTGCTTTCTCTGTCTCCTCTCTTCCATTTGAACAAAAACTGTTTCCCTTCAAGCTGTTTTCCCTTTCCAGGGTTTCTGCAGTAGCCTTCTCAGTGGTGTTCCAGAATCCGATTTTGAAATTCTCTGGCCCATAACCTGCTAAAGCTGTCAATGTGAATTTACATTGATATCAATTCATATTCTCCTCCTTTACGCCTTTCATAGCTTCCCTGTCATGATAGGGCTACCTTCACTAAAACAACAGCAAGCAGGTTTTACTCCTTTAATTCTCACAACCCTGCAAAATAGAGACCATTTTCTCCATTTCTTATGGGCAAGTCATAAAATCAAACCCAAATTTGTCCACTCTCAAGTGTGGTGGCTTCTCAGCGCACATGCTGTACAAGTCCCTTTATTAGCAGTCTCTACTTCTCTAGTCTCACATCTCATTCACCATTCATTTCCTTTATGTATCCTACCTTTGCACCTGAAATTCCCTTAGGTTTTCTCTTCACCTCAGGAGTTTGAGAACTGTTCTATATTCTTCCATTGTACTTGCACATCTATTAAAATTATTTATCTATTTGACAATCTTCCCCCACTAAACGTAAATTACATACATTTGGTGGGGGAAAGACATTATTTTTCTTTTTTAATTAAATTTATTGGGGTGACATTGGTCAACATGAACATATAGGTTTCAAGTGTGGGTTTCTATGTTGCAAGATCTGTATATTGCACCGTGTGCCAACCATCCAAAGTCAAATACTCTCCAAGACATCATCTTTTAATTGTATATCCTTAGTACCCAGCTCAGTGTCTGGAATATAAAAAGGGCTTAGTAAAAATTTTCTGAGTGAATGACTGAGGCATAACAGATACCAGGAATAAAGTGACAGAAAACAACCCCTTCATTTATATTCTCCCCTCCTCCCAAGTCACTGCATTAAACAGAGACTTCTAAGACTTAAACAGCAGACAACAGAGTCTCTATTGCCTTAGGTCGTTATATAGTTGTACATTGTTCCTTGTGTCTCTGGTTTCCACATCTTGAATTATAGACCCATCATTTGGCTTCAGCTAATTAAGTTCTTAAGCTCTCCTCTCCTCAGCGATTACTGACTTCCCCTTTTAGACTTTATTCACATATCTTCATGCTCATTAGAATCAATATCTATCCTCTCTGCCCTTATATCCAAGGTAACCACTATTCTGACTTCTACTGCCACAGATTAGTTTTGCCTGTTCTTGCACTTCATATATATTGAATCATATAATATGTAGTTTTTCCTGGTTGACTTCTTTGGCTCTTCACTATTATCTGTGATATTTATAACTATTGTATATCTGTGCTTTGTTCTTTTAATCGCTGTCCTATATTCCAATGTATGAATATACTACAGTTTATTTTTCCAATCTTTTGTTGAAGGACATGTGAGTTATTTTCAGCTAAGGGCTATTGCACTCATTTCTCTTAGGTATGTTTTAAGAATTGCTGAATCATAGGGTTAGAATACTGCCAAAAAATTTCTAAAGTGATTTCTGTAAAAATGGGTTTCCTCACATCCAATATGTTAAGTTCCAGTTGTTCTATACACAGGAGTGAGCAAAAGTAGGTTTATAGTTATAATAAAAGTAAATAATATAATAATTGATAAATAATAATACAAGAATAAACTATTTCATGTAATCACAACTGTAAACCTACTTCTGCCTACCCCTGTACTGACCAACAATTGGCGTTATGAGCCTTTTCAAGATTTTGGCCATTCTGGTGGATTTCAACACAGACTGTTTCATGTCTTTCATTACTAAACTCCTTTTAACTACTTATTTAGATCATATTCATTGTTTAACATTTCTTTATGGCCTTATCTAACTGCTCTAGTACCTCCAATTTCAAAATATTTTCTCCATAACCATTTCTTGAACTGTATTCCTTATTTAATTACAAACTTCTTCCTTAGATGTATTGGATGACATGTAAATATCATAATTCCCTTGAAATTCTGGCTCTAGTCTCCACTTCTACTCTATACACCTAATGTTTTAACCACAGACTCAGCCCTCTGCTCTTGCTTGTTGATGTCAACTGTCATCTAAATGGAAGGACAGATCCACTACCACCCTTTCTGGAAGTTTCAATCCTCTAACTCCTTTTGCTGTTAGCCAGCTACTGCAAGAAAGCCTACCATCGTCTCAGTCATCAGGTGAAAAAGCAAAGCCACTGCTTTCTCTAGAATCCAGCCCCCCATACAGTTTCTCCCTGCCACTCACAATACCATTCATTCATTCAATCTCAGAATCTTGAGTCACTTATTTTCACTCATTTCTCTCCTATATGTAGTAAATATATTATATTGATTTTTTTCTCATTTTTTTTTCATTCTTTATCCTGTATAAGATATTTATTCCATTAAAATGGAAATTTGCAATTATGATTTTATGTACCTCCTACCATCCATAAATAAACCTATATAAATTGGCCAAATTTCATACACCCTTGCTAACTTTCAATTTCCTGATTTTGGTCCTCAGACTACCATCACTACCACCATCAACAACAAAGCAATAGCTAAGATGTCATAACTTTGAATACTTTTTTTCCCCTTAAGCATCAAAACTGCTCTGTAGATAAGCCTCTCTTATTATCCCTATTTGGGAATTTAGAGAAACTGAGCTTAGACAGTTATTAATCAGAACCAAGGAGATAAAAAGGCTTCAAGAGTAAGGTAAATGACTAGAAAGATGAAAGCAGCTAATTACACTGTAAAACTCTAATAATCATTTTCTTCTTTCCCGAATCTATCTTATTTGAAATAAACAGTATTCATAATCCTAGACAATAGATGATGGACTAACAATGCAAACAGTACACACATAAAAAAATTATAAATGTATGGAAGTCAAAACACATTTAAGCAGAAATCCAAAATGATTACTATACGAGACATTATGACAAGATTTTTACCCTCTGTTTAACCTCTAAAAGACAGTAGTATTCTCACCTAGCCAGTGTGGCTTAGTGGTTGAGTATTGACCTATGAACCAGGAGGGCTTTCAGGAGGCAGCTAATTAATGATTCTCTCTCATCATTAATGTTTCTATCTCCCCCTCCCTATCCCTTTCTCTCTCTGAAATCAATAAAAACATTTTTTAAAAGACAGTATTCTCTAAATCATGAATATACCTTAACTTGTAGAATTCCAAAATTAAAACAGAATAATTTTGACAGGACTAGAATAGGAATATATGACAAACATGTGAAATTGCTCTTATTAACTTTTGTACTGTAAATAGTGAGGTGGTGGCTTTAGTTGTCCAGTAGTAATAATAGTTGTACTAATATTGTCAATGCTATATAAATATGCCAGTGAGACAATGGAAAAAATTATTGTGTGGCTTTAAAATGTGTCTACAAGGTCCTTGATACTCCTTTCTTCAAGTGGTAGGCCTGACTCAGTGACTCACTTCAACAACTAGTATAACGTGGAAGTGACAATATGCAACTTATGAGACCAGGACATAAAGGTCAGTGAGTTCCTCTCCATGCTCTCTTGGATATTCACTGTGGCAAAGTTCTCTGCAACAGCCAAGCATGATGGAGAAGAGCCCATGGGTCAGGAAACTGAGATTTCCTGCCAACAGACCTCTGAGCAAGACACCTGCAAGGCAGATCTTCCAGTGCCAGTCAAGCCTTCAGATGACCAGAACCACCTAAGCAACCTTAAGAATTACCCAGCTGAGCCACTTCTGAATCCCTGACCCAAGAAAACTATGAGGTAACAAATATTTGTTGTTGTAAGCCACAATATAATTTATTATTTAGCAATAGATAACGAATACAATAATATAATCCAGGTAATTTATTCTTTAGCAATAGATAACTAATACAATAATATAATCAACAAATCACTTGATGTCCTAAATAAAACCACCAAAGAAACAGATAAAAGTGAAATATAATTGCCTATATCAACTTAGGTGTTTAAGAAATGATAACATCCAGTGTTGCAGAGGAAGTAAAAATGAAGATACTCTCATACACTACTTACAATTTTAGAAGGAGAACTTGGGAATCTGTATCCATATTTTTTAAAACAAGTGTAACATATATCTGACATGGTTCCACCTTAGGATTTTATGCTAAGGAAATAAGAGTCTTAAAATATATATATATATATATATATATATATATATGTATATATATATATATATATATATATATATATATATACTAGAGGCCCGGTGCACAAAAATTTGTGCACTCGGCGGGGAGGGGGGCCCCTCAGCCCGGCCTGTGCCCTCTCGCAGTCTGGGACACCTCGGGAGATAACAACCTGCTGGCTTAGGCCTGCTCATGGGTGGCAGAGGGCAGGCCCAATCCCTAAGTGCAGCCCCTAGTGGGGCTCAGAGCAGGGCCGATTGGGGAGTTGGGGCGCTGCCCCCTGTTATACACAGAGCAGGGCAATTGGGAGGTTGTTATTAAATCCTCAGTCACGCTCAGGGTAGGGCCAATTGGGGGGTTGGGGCACCATCCCCTGTCACACTCAAGGCAGGGTCGATGCGGAGGTTGCGGCGCCACCCTCTGTCATGCACAGAGCAGGGCCGATCAGGGGGGTTGGGGCACTGCCCCCTGTCACTCACAGAGCAGGGCCCATCAGGGGGGTTGGGGCTCTGTACCCTGTCACTCACAGAGCAGGGCCCATCAGGGGGTTGGGGCGCCGCCTTCTATCACCCACAGGGCAGGGCCGATCAGAGGATTGGGGTGCTGCCACTCTCACACTCAGGGCAGGGCCGATGGGGAGGTTATGGCTCTACCCTGTCACACACAGAGCAGGGCCCGTGGGGGGGTGGGGGGCGCCACACCCTGTCACACACAGAGCAGGGCCGATCAGGGGGTTGGGGCGCCGCATCGTGTCACACACAGAGCCGCAGGGCGATCAGGGGGTTTGGGTGCTGCCCCCTGTCACGCTGATCCCGGTGCCGGGAGGCATATTACCCTTTTACTATATAGGGTAGAGGCCTGGTGCATGGGTGGGTGCCGGCTGGTTTGCCCTGAAGGGTGTCCTGGATCAGGGTGGGGGTCCCCACTGGGGTGCCTGGCCAGTCTGGGTGAGGGGTTGAGGGCTGTTTTCAGGCTGGGGGTGACTGAAGCTCCCAACCGCTCCTTTTTTTCTTTTTTTTTCTTTTTTCTGGGCCAGCTTTAGCTTTGGGGCTTGGCTCCAGCTCTTAGGCCTCCGCTGCTGAAAGTAGGTTTCTGGCCTTTGCTTACAATGTTGCGATCCGGCTGGCTGAAGCCTGGCAGGTTTCTGGGGTTTTGTTTAGCTTCTATGTTTGTTACATAGTTGCTTGCAGCTCAGAGGCCTGCAGCGGCAGGCGGGGAATGTTGGAGTCCTCCTTCACTGAAGCAAGCAAGCCTCATGTTAGTTTCAAGCTGCCTGGCTGCCGGCCGCCATCTTGGCTGACAGTTAATTTGCATATCGCCCTGATTAGCCAATGGGAAGGGTAGCGGTCGTACGCCAATTACCATGTTTCTCTTTTATTAGCTAGAATATATATATATATAAATGTTTATAGGATTGATATTTGTGATAGTAAATATTAGATGTCTTCTGAATTAGCCACAGATAATGGTATACCCATATGATGTAGCCATTAAAATAAAATTTTATATATTGTTTACTGTTGGGCCCCAAGTAAAGTGTGTATTGTACATATTATGCAATGTGATTTTATTTTTATTGTTACATTTTATGACATAGACAAACATTCTCAATACATTAAATGCAAATAACTGATTTTAACATGTGAACAGTGTAGTTCCAATTTAATTAAAAGTTGCATGTGTGAGTATGCATGTTTGCACATGTATTTGGGCCCAAGGATAGAAAGAGGAATAGACATACAAGCACCACAATGTTCATAATATTTGCAACTGAGTGTAGAATTAAGAGTAAATTTTCTTTTCCTCTGCTATTTACCAATTTCCTAATATTGAGACAGCAATTTTTCTAGTGAAGCACATAATACTGGTCATTGTCATACACTGTGAATACTCTTCTAGATGCCATCTGTCATCTGACCCCTGGATGCCCCTCTGAACTCTTCTTAGACACTCTCACACTTGCTCATTAAGCTCCAGTCACAGGAGACTTTCTGATCCTGGGAAGCAGAAGGTCCCTGGGCCAAACGGCCTTTGACTAAGCATCCCCACCACCTGGAGTGGCACCTTCACACCTGCTTCCTCCACTGAACGTCTTCCCCATCACCTTAGAACACCTTTATTACCCATCACATTGAAAGCAGCCTCCCCGGGCAATAAGTTAAGAAGTGCATTCTTCTGGTTACCAATTTCCAGAGCACTTTCTACTATATGAAAACTTCTCTTTTGACAGAGCTCCCGCCCAGGACCCAAGCTGCAGCTGCTCTGTCTCAGCACCATGAATCACAGCCCTTCTTTACTGCTGCCCACACTGGAGTCCCCCAACATGAGATGCTCCAGGAGGAATAGGGAGCAGCCCAGCTAGAGATGCCCCAGACCTTGGGGCCCATGGCGACCACCGTGATCAACATCACGTGGCCTGCCATGGCCCACCGCGTTGTCTGGTCCCTGTTCAACACACACGCTTCATGAATTCCTGCTACCTGGGCTTTGTGGCATTCACCTGCTCCTTGAAGTTTAGGGGCCTAAAATGGGGAGTGTCGTGATAGGGACCCAGAGCTGTGTCTACCACTAAGTGCCTCAACATCTGGGCCCTGGTCTTGGGCCTCCTTTTCATCATTATGGGTCATTATTACTGTCTTCGTTATTTTCACCACTGTACATTGATAATTTTCCAAGCAATTTTAGACGTCATAGGGGGATAAATGCTGATGGACGGAGACTTGACTTGGGGTGGTAAATATGCTATATAGCAAACAGATGATGAGCTGTGGAATTGTGTACCTAAAACCTGTATAATTTTGTTAGCCAGTGTTACCCCAATAAATTCAATAAACATAAAAAAATGAGTTATGGAGGCCCCTAGTAGCTGCCCATAGCCTGAGGCTATCACCCTTTTTACAGCTGTCTACAACTGAATTCAATAAAAGTCTTGTAAATTGTGGAGGGAAAAATATTTTTTTTTTACTTTCTTTTTTGCTTCGTGTATATCTCCCTTAATTTATAAAATATAAAATTCGAGCAGGAAACTTGCCTGTCTTGTTAACTGCTACATCTAGTCCCTAGAAAATGCCTACCAATAGCAGAGATTGGAGAAATGTTTTCTGAATGAATGAACGCTACAAGGATTGCCTTCTTTAATGTTGCTGACCATCTATTCTTCATACTGTCTCCCTTCTTGGCTTATAGGTACTGCAACCTCTCCTTCTTCCTTCCTCATTCCTAACGAGTACTATATTCTCGTTCACTGACATCTGGCACTGCCAGGTTATCCTCACTAAAGCACAACAAAGCGTCAAGCAAAGAGAACAAAATCACGTCTATATTGTCCACAATGTGTGGGAGCTCATTTGAACGCCATATACTTCTACACTCAGAGAGTTCTAGGACACAAGCTCCAGAGGGAGGCAATCATTTTTTGTTGTTGTTTATAGCCCCCAAATCAATGCCTGGCACTCAAAAAATAAATAACTGTCAAATATATGTATTTATGAATGACTGAATGAGGAATAGCCAATGTATTTTGTTCCAGGTATCATAAAAGTGATATAACATAAGGGAATGGAAAAAACAAACACATGTAATTCTATGCAAGGACACACACGCTGTGATCTAAAGTGTGCAGCAATAAAATCATACTGAAGGAAAATTGCTTGCTCATGACAAATCTCACACGCAAGCATTAAGTCAGTTAGATATGAAATATATACACAGCTGCACAATACACAGCTTTTCCCATCAAGCAGCCAGCCCTTCGATGCTGCCAATTAAATCACAGTGTAAATGTTACTTCAATTAAACATCAACATCTACTCAGGACCTGCAGCAAGCTCCTTGGCTCTGTCGTGTAGTTTCCGAAAAGGAACTGAAACAATACCACATTGGAACTGCTTCCGCTGGTAATCAAAATTTCAATACCACTCCCCTTTTATAATAGTTCTTTAAATTCAAATGCATTTCAGAGCATGTAGCCAGCGGTGTTTACACATTGTTTAACACTTTCCTTTTACCTTCTCTGATCTTCTTAAATAGACAGCATAACTGTTCACCCAAGGTGAGGGCAGTACCCCCTATCAGGTTGCTCTCTGATTTTATCAGTCCCAAAAGCAGCTCTATCATTCTCTGGAAGGGTTCTTTCTGCAGAGAGCCCATAGTTTGTGTGTGCTTTTCATACATTCTCAGTGTGACAAACACCATCTAGCTGGCAGTACACTGTCATTTCCATTGAAAACCTGTAATTACCTTCCACAAGAAACACTTCAAGCTGATTAAAGATGATACACTTGAAGGCAAAGAGCAACAGTGCTCTGACATCAAAATGTGTATCTTGTAAGCAAGAGTGCAATAGGATGCACACAGTAAACACTAAACTTTTAGGAGATATTGTATTTGCCTTTTGGCACACAGTATAATTAATTATCTGTTGAAGCATAGATTTTCAAAGATCAAATTGACCAGACCATAACCAGCTTTTGAACTGTTCTTAAAAATATTCCACCATAAAGAATAAGCAATTCCAAGGTCCCCACTCACATCATCTCATTTATATTTACACCAATTAAGTAATTGTTTAACTGTTCCCATTTCTTGATAGCCAACCCAGTCAAACAGGCAGTTTTATTTTATCATATCCTTTACGTGTGTTGAGTCTATTTTGCTTTGGTTGGTTAAAGTAATCAAGTGAGCCTGAAATGTCGAATTATTTGGACACAGGAGTGTTTAAAGACAATATTCTCAAGAGGTACTTACTTACAATTAGCTAAACATTATTGTGGACATTCGTCATTTGTCTGAGTTTTTTATTTATTTTCAGCCATTGAAACGCCTCTCTATGTTTGGAGAATTTCTCAAGATAAAATTATGTTGCGAGGCAGTGCCCGCATCCAAGTATAGAGTTTAAAAGCTTGTTTTACCTGCCTTCTTTGCCTCTGGGACTTGGCCAACCACTTTGATTCAGCCAATTAGAAGGACCTTTACTTGATTTTAAATGAGAGGTTAGTAACCCAGATAATCAGGGACAGTGATAGATAGACCCATCCCGGCTTTGGCAGCAGCATCCAGTTCTAGGGACAGCAAAGTCAGTTCCCGGGCCAGTGATGATGGTCACAGTGCAAGGCACGGTGCCTATGGTTAAGGGTTGTGGCAACTGTATCTTTCCCAGCCTGGTTCTACATGCAATTTATTTTAATTCTTTAAATTACCAAAATACTATTTCAATAAATATATCTTCTGTTTAAATCGGTCTGTTATTTACTAGTATAACTGTAAAAAGCTAGGGCAAATTCTTTGATAGGCTACACATCAACACTTTGATATGTGCCATCTTAATATATCCCAAAGAGTACGCAAGCCTGTCATCCTACTCTCAGTGTCTGTAGTTTTCTCACAAGCACCTAGAGGACTGGTCTAGCTCTGGAAGAAGCTAACGATCTTCATCATTAACCAGCTTCAGATACCGCATTTTTCTTTGACCTAATCCAGAAATCAATTTAGGAGCACAGGATTCTAGAATTGTAGAGCTACAGGAGCCTTTTCAGTCATCTATCCTATGCCTTTTACATGGAAATAACTTATTTGTCTCAGGTCAAACTGCAGTGTAAATTGAAAAGCTAAGACAAGAATTTAGGCTTCTGATTTAGAATCCAGTACAGTACTATTTCCATGGCACCAAATATGTCAATTGGTTTCTTACATCTGCAAATAACTGAAAACTCAACTGGAATTGGCCTAGTCATTAAGGGATCGATTAGACTGCGGGACAGGGAAGTCCATATGTAAGGTGTGATTCAAAGTTCATTGACTGAGCAGCTCAGCAGCAGCATCAAGGCATCAAATGGCCAATGATCCAAATGTTCTGCTCTTGTTTTCAGGAGAGCCAAGTTCGAGACCACTGGCAAAGAGAAAGGTTTCTCTTCCTCACACAACTAATGAACAGCTGAAGAAGGGCCTGAGCTTTGCACTGATGGAATTACCTGTAAACCCCTCCTGGACAATGGAAGGCCATGTATTGAGTCCTGGGTTGTAACAAGAGTCAGTCAAGAGACACAGTGAGCAACTGGTATCATCTAAACCAAATGGATGTTACACAAAAGAGAAGGGTGAGCTGGGTGTTGAGGAGACAGTAACAATGTCTACTACACAAGACAAGGAGAGGACATAAGTAGCTACCTACTGATTTCCATCCCTTAGGCGTGAACATTCCCAAATAAATTCCGTCAAATTTTTCATAGATTACTAAGTAACATTATCCCCAAAAGCTTTCAATCCTCTAAAATATGCACTGTATATAAAATTTAAAGAGTGGTGACTTGCCTTTCATTGTATTTACACAAATATTCCTGTGAAAAAAGGGGTAATTAAAAGGCTGTAAGTATATAGTGGGTATTTTATGAAAAGACATGCTATTGTATACAGATTTTATATCATTATAATGAATAAAAATATCAAAAGCATAAATATATCATTATGGACTTTAATTGAATGGCTAAAATAATTTATAAATTCAAATCATTTACTTAAAACTCCCTAATTTCATTTTAAAATGGCATTTCCTCCAATGAATGTAAAACTATACGTCCTGTAATAACTTATGGAGATTTTTGGTTTCTGATAGCAATCTCTAAAATCTTTCATAATATTATAAATAACAAGAAAACAAAGCCAGTAAACTCTGTACACTAAATCTAATCTGTGTTCACAATTGTTTTAGCCATTGAATGATCTGGGGAAGTTTGAGGACACCTCAACCAAAAAAAAAAAAAAAAAAAAAAAGGAAACTCCCATAAGTCCCATATAGAAAATCTGGGCAAGAGTTGAAACTGATGCATCCTGACCTTTGGGTAACAATCCCTGTGAGACAGGTAGGAGCTGGGGGCATGTGGGTTAGTGGGACTTCGGAAGAAAACTCTTAGCAGGAGGAGGGATGTCTGGCTCTCTCAATATAGTTAGTTCAAGTGATTATTCCATTTTCTTACTTTTATACCTAATGCCCAGACTGCCAACCAATAAAAAATTCAAAATTCCATTTTATTAAAGAAAATGCAGTATAAATAAAGTTGTATAATACGAGAACACTCACAGAGGGTTATGTTTAAGTATATCCAAATCATTAAAATGGATTTCAAAGTGAGAACAAATCTCTTAGGTTGTTTCTGATTATGCCTGTATATGGTGGGACGGAGGGACAGCTCAGGCGCACCATGTACCTTCCTGAAATACATTATACCTTAAACACTGCAGGTCACCCAATATAAGAATCAAATTGAATAACACTGTCAATGCAATGGCAATGCTGACTGTACTTTCAGAATTTTTAAAGTATTTAACTTTATAACAGACCCATAATTTAAACAACTGAACCAAGAGACAGATTTTTATCCCCTACATTTCTTTCAAAATATTACAGAAAACTTGCTCCTACAATTGTATTTTGAGCCTGCTAGACTTCCCTGAAGAGTACCAATCTTCTTGCTACTACAAAAAATTGAAGTTCAAAAAATTTCATTTCAGAAAATAAACGAATAGTATATCAATCGTTTCTTGTCTGTACTCCAAAATTCAAACTGACTTCCCTCAAGTTGTGTAATGTTTTGTGATACCGTTTCTAAGGAACCGGCCTCAAAGATTCCTTCTTATAGAAGACAAGAGCATTCAATGTTTACAATATACCAGGTGAGGGCAAGGTGGATAAAAAGAAAGGGTCAGGAAGGCTCCAGCAGCTAAAGAGCTTAAAATTTTGTAAAAGTTTACAGAGAGAGAACAGATATAACCCATGATAAAATGCCATAGATGCTGGTAGAAATACTTGTTCAAGCAGTTGGATCTGGGGATTAAGACATGAATAGCGACTTTCAAGAGAAAAATATCCATGAATATGAGAAGCAAGAATATATGGAATTAGGAGTTAAAACTACATGTTTTTGAGAGCATGGGATAATGGCAAGTTTCTGATAAAACTGCATTAACCATCACCATGAAGAATATCCATTTTTAAAATAAAATTAGGTTATACATGAACTTTCAAATATTAAATTGCACAACAAAGGAAAAAATGACAATGAGTGTTACTAGAATAATAATGTACAAGAGATTAATAGAACAGAACTGAGAGTTCAGAAACCAAGGTATCATTTCAAATTAGCAGATAAAATCTTTAATAAATGGCAACATAATCCTAGAATAATTAGTTAACTGTTTGGAAAGGAAAATAAAAAATTGCAGGCCCACTTCACAGCATGTTCCAAAATCCATTCACATGGAGTAAGAAGTTAAATGTGAGAAAGAAAAAGTGTTACAGAAATCATGAAAGAGTAAATAAAGAAAAGGAAGTTGTTTCAGTTAGAGAAGTTCCTTCCAAAGCAAAATAGCAAAGATAGAAGCTATAAATAAAAAGACTGATAAATCTAACTACACAAAATAAAAATGAAAGACCAAGGCAAGCTGGAATAAATGTGAATATCATGACTAGCTCTCCATAGCTCTCCAAGCGCTGGGCCCATTCAGGCTAATGCAGGCACTGTATTCTCCATGCATATGAAAATGGAAACTCAACACAGCCCTCAAAATCCCACTCCACATTTTCTAACAATAAATAAGATAAGCCCTGGCTATGAAGACACCAAGACACCACTGCCATTAATAGTTCTCTGACCCAGAGACCCTCGGCTGAGCAACACCACCAGGAGAGGTGCACCCCTCCCTGATGCACCTTTCCTCAAGCATTTCCCAGTGCTCCTCCCTTTCTGGGTGGTGACCTCCGTGCCGTAAGCTTCTGGATGCTCACAAGCTATGAGAGACAACTTCCCCTCTCAGGCAACCCTGGCCAAGTGCTGTTCAATAAAGCTTGTTGTAAGTTACTGCCTCTCCTTGGTCATATATTTTCCTTGATTGGCACCAAATCCTTCAAACCCCCTACAATGCCCAACTCTGGATAATCTTGTAGTCCTAACCAGGCTACGCGATTGCAAAGTGTCATGGTATTTCGTAGCTACTCTTGAATTAGTGATTTACTTATTTACTGTTAACATATAAATGAACTTTCAATATTTGTTAACTCTTCAGTTCTTTGACGAGCTAAAAGACTGTTAGAAGAAATCTTACCTACCGGGTAGGGGATGATAAGAAGAACTCAGAAACAGGCCTATAGGTATATTATGATAGCTTTAGCTTAGAGTAAATACATTTTCTTGATCAATTGTGATCAATGGACCATATACCATTTTTTCAAAATGGAACCTTTTGGAGAGTAAATTTGAGTGGTATATAGAAATACATAGGATAACAGACAAAATTAGGACAGGCAAAATGGGACAAAATGGTTTTGGCAATAACATATTGAAGAGTTAGAGATAGGAGCCCACAGGACTCTATGAAGAATATCCCCCACTTTGGGGTGCAAATGAGTTAAGCATATTAAATAGACACAGCTGATAAAATACACTCAAGAGTATATATTTGAGTAATTATTTCTTTTTCTTTTTTTTTAAATTAAATCTTTATTGTTCAGATTATTACATTTGTTCCTCTTTTTTTTCCCCCCATAACTCCCCTCCTCCCAGTTCCCGCCCCACCCTCCGCCCTCACTCCACACCCACTGTCCTCATCCATAGGTGCATGATTTTTGTCCAGTCTCTTCCCGCATCTCCCACACCCCTTTCCCCCCCAGGAATAGTCAGTCCATTCCCTTTCTATGTCCCTGATTCTATTATAATCAACAGTTCATTCTGTTCATCAGATTATTTATTCACTTGATTCTTAGATTCACTTGTTGATAGATGCATATTTGTTGTTCACAATTTGTATCTTTACCTTTTTCTTCCTCTTCCTCTTCTTAAAGGACACCTTTCAGCATTTCATATAATCCTGGTTTGGTGGTGATGAACTCCTTTAGCTTTTCCTTATCTGTGAAGCTCTTTATCTGACCTTCAATTCTGAATGATAGCTTTGCTGGATAAAGTAATCTTGGTTGTAGGTTCTTGGTATTCATCACTTTGAATATTTCTTGCCACTCCCTTCTGGCCTGCAAAGTTTCTGTTGAGAAATCAGCTGACAGTCGTATGGGTATTCCCTTGTAGGTAACTGAGTTTCTTTCTCTTGCTGTTTTTAAGATTCTCTCTTTATCTTTTGCTCTTGGCATTTTAATTATGATGTGTCTTGGTGTGGTCCTCTTTGGATTCCTTTTGTTTGGGGTTCTCCGCGCTTCTTGGACCTGTAAGTCCATTTCTTTCACCAGGTGGGGGAAGTTTTCTGTCATTATTTCTTCAAATAGGTTTTCAATATCTTGCTCTCTCTCATCTTCTGGCACCCCTATAATTCTGATGTTGGTATGCTTGAAGCTGTCCCAGAGGCTCCTTACACTATCCTCGCATTTTTGGATTCTTTTTTCATTTTGCTTTTCCGGTTGGGTGTTTTTTGCTTCCTCGCATTTCAAATCATTGACTTGATTCTTGCGCTCCTCTGGTCTGCTGTCGGGAGTCTGTATAATACTCGTTATTTCAGTCCGTGTATGCTTAATTTCTAGTTGGTTCCCCAATATAAGATCGAGGGTCTCATTAGTTTTCTTGTAGATCTCATTAAGTTTATCGGCGGCTTCTAAACAGTTCTTGAGAGACCTTAAAAGTGTGGTTCTGAACTCTATATCTTCCATTGACAATTTTGTCCTGTTTCTTTGTCTCCGCATTTTGTTATGCTTCCTTGGTGCACCCCCTAGTGGTCTTTGTTCGAAGTCTTATAGTTAAATCTTGATTGTTGTAGCTAATTCCAGGGAGGGTTTGACCTCCAGGCCAAGTGGCTATGAGAATCAGCTGTGTCAGCAGTGAGAGAGCTTCTGTCCTCTAGGGAGGTGCTAATCTAGCCTTTGCCTGAGGCTATCCGGCAAAAGCCTCTGTGCAGGGCTTGGGCGGGGCGGGTCGCACAGGATCAACAGGGTGGGCCGGAGAGAGCAGTTATGGCGGCTCTCAGTCCTGTCCCCAGGGGCTCTGCCTCTCTGAGTCCCAGCACCCGCTGCAAAGCTCAGAGAGAAAGCTGCACTCGCTCTGACCGAAGCCAGACAGTCCTGCTTCTCCCATTTGAGTCTGGGTCCCCAAAGACTCGCCCGGATCTGGAGCTCAGAGTCTGCGACTCCCTCCCGATTGAAAACGCCAACCGCGCCCTCCGCCGCCAGCCCGCTCCGCGCACTCCGCACCTCAGAATTTGACTTCAGCACTGTGCCTCCTCTGGGTGTCCGTATGCGTTTCTCTTTCCTCCTAGTTGTAGGACTTCCACTCAGCCAGCGTTCCTGTGGTTCTGGGTGATGTCCCTTCCGTTTTTTGGTTTCACTTTTGAAGTAGTTGTTCAAGGCAGCAAACTCCGGCGTTAACCTATGCCGCCATCTTGGTTCTCTGAGTAATTATTTCTATTCTTCATAGATCCAAGATGAAAAAGCCAGAGACAGAGTCCACTAAGCTACCCCTTAGAGATGAGAGCCTTTCCCAGGCAATCCAAAAGCAGTATTTGTTGCTCTCTTTTCCCCTTTTCATTTATAACCTCTTCCCTCTCTGCTGTACCACAGAATCACTTCTTATTTTTTCTATTTGTCCTTTCCCATTTCTACCTCTGTAGCATTTTTATGTCTGTCATTAGCCTCCATAGCTACTACTTGCCATCAAGCAGCCCTAGTCATCCAGAGAACAATGTGAAGCTCTTGTTGGGGAAAGGATCCCAATGACTAAGAAACACCCCCCTTTATGGGACAGGTTGAATGGCATCTCCCAGAAGTCTCTGCTCTTTCTGCCTATCTCTGCCTGTCTGTGTTGTTCTTCTTCTTTATACTCTGCCACTCCCTTTCCCCCTTGTCTTCTTCCTACACTCCTGAAGAAGAAATCTACACTAATAAAAGACAAAGATGCTAACTGACCGTACCTTCGCTACGTCCACTAGCCAATCAGAAGAGTATGCAAATTAACCCAACAAAGATGGCCATTAAATTTGCATACTGAAGGTGGGGCGGGCAGCACCAGAAGCCACCCATGGGATCCGAGCCACAGATCGGGGACCGGGGAGGCGGGGCAGGCAGCGTCAGACACCACCCAGAAAGGCAGAGCCGGTGATCGCCCCTGCCAGAAGTTTGAGGCCTGGGCAGGGGCGGAGCCGGTGATTGCATGGGCTGGGGGTCCCCTGCCCAAGCCTAACGCCACAGCCAGAGGTCTGAAGCCTGGGTAGGTGATCGGAGCGGGCTGCAGGTCCCCTGTCCAGGCCTAATGCCCTGGCCAGAAGCCTAAGGCCTGAGCAGGGGCGGAGCCTGCAATTGGAGTGGGCTGTAGGTCCCCTGGCCAGGCCTAACACCCCTCTGGCCTGGTCAGGGGTGGAGCCTGCTATCTGAGTTGGCTGGGGTCCCCTGCCCAGGCTTAATGCCCCAGCCAGAGGCCTGAGGCCTGGTAAGGGGCTGAGCCAGTGATCGCACGGGGCTGGGGGTCCTTTGCCTAGGCCTAATGCCTGGTCTAAGGCCTTAGGACTGGGCAGGAGCCGAGCCGGGGATCAGTGTGAACTACAGAGGAAACACTTTTTCTGACTGCTCATTGGCTAAGCACCCTGTATGCCACTGGTAATATTCTTAGTAACTTGGGTAATAAGAATCCAAGAAGGTGATGTAGGATTTTTCCACCTCACTCCTGGAGAAAGAAACGAAGGTCTGCTGCTGGAGGGCTAAGAAATATCATATCCTGCCCTAGCCGGTTTGGCTCATGAGATAATGCCTCGGCCTGCCTACCACAGGGTCTGGGTTCAATTCTGACCAAGGGCATGTACCTAGGTTGCAGGCTCTTCCCTGGCTGGGGCCCTGTTCAGTACTCATGCCGGAGGCAACCAATCAAAGTGTTCCTCTCACTTTGATGTTTCTCTCTGTCTTTCCCTTTCTCTTCCACATTCTCTAAAAATCAATGGAAACATCCTCAGCTGAGGATAAAATATAATAATAAAGAAATGTCATATCCTAAGAAAGACACATCTTGAAAATACACATCTTGAAAATGCCTAAAGAAAGTTGTCATTTTTTCATGGTGAAGGGACTGGAGTCCGTGTTGGTGAAAACACCATGTTGGCTGCGGTGACTGGCAGTGGCTGCAGCAGTGGGGTGATGGGGCTGGTGCCTTCCCCTGATCAGCCCGGATGCCTCCCACAAAGGGAGGCCAGACTGCAGCTTAGGCCTGCTCCCTAAGGAGAGCAGGGAGCAGGCCTAAGCCATCAGTAGGACATCCCCTGAGGGCTCCCACTATGTGAGAGGGGGCAGGCTGGGCTGAGGGACCACCACCCCCCAGTGCACGAATTTCATGCACCAGGCCCCTAGTGGGTTTATAATCACTCACAGGAAATGCTGAGCCTTAAAATATATATACTAGAAGCCCAGTGCACTGGGGGGCGGGGGTCCCTCAGCCCTTCCTGCGCCCCCGAGGGATGTCCTACTGGAGCGGGCGTAAGCCTGGCAGTCAGACATCCCTCTTGCAGTCCGGGACCCCTTGCTCCTTACTGCCCACCTGCAGTGGAGGCGGGAGAGGCTCTTGCCACCAACGCTGTGCTCGCCAGCAGTGAGCTCGGCTTCTGGCTGAGAGGTGTTCCCCCTGTGGGAGCATATTGACCACCAGGGGGCAGATCCTGCATTGAACATCTGCCAATGCACATCACAGTGACCAGTCATTCAGCTATTTGATCAATTTGCATATTAGGGTTTTATTATATAGGATATAGTATATTATAGATGTTTTCAATGGAAGATAGCAAAATGTGCTATACTAATATCCCAAACTTATTTTCTCAAAGTCTATAATTTTCTAGCTTTGCTCTTTCCCTTGTTTCCCTACTTTCATATTCTGAGTCACTGACTGATTATTGATGTAGCACAGCCTAGTTGGGGGGAAGGCAGATTAGATCATGTCTGATACCTCATTTGGCCTTAAAAGGCTTTGGTTTAATCTCATACAAAAGGAAGAAGAAAGAAAAAAAAAACGTTTTGTCAAAAAAAAAACAACAACAACAACAACAAAAAAAACACCCAAAGGGTTTTTATTTCCTTAGAAAAACTACTCTGTCTTTTTGCTTATTTAATAGTGTGTGTGTGTGTGTGTGTGTGTGTGTGTGGGTGTGTATGTGTGTGTTTTGTTTTCCCCTTGTTTTTGTTTTTCATTTATAGAGATGAAGTGAACTCTGTGGGCTTCTCAGAACATAGTTGGCTTATGTATGGTTTTAAAAGCACAGCAGGTCCCGTGTATGGAAAAGGCAGGTAGGTGCTCTGTGTCTCTTACACCATTTAATAAGCATATACAGATTAAAAGAGAAAATTCTATTTTTTAATAATGAATTTATCTAATTTACAGTTCACTCAATTTATTATCACTGTCTTTTGCACACCCTTTTTAAATAACATATGTGTTCAACTCAGGACATTGACAGTTAGCATCAATGTATTTTCTTTTACTTTTCATGGATTTCCAGAAAGGAGCTTCAAGACCAACTTTCTAACTACCGACATATTAATCAACTAAAACCTGGGAAACCAGGTCTGGATTCTTTGTTTCTCTTTTTGCATAGTAAAGATTCCCTTTGTTATTTCTAAAAATCAATTCCTTATTAATATAAACATATTTAGGCAGACAGGTTTATCAGCAAGGTCTTGTGGCCTTAAGAATGGATGCTATACTAGGTTGGGATGTTCTAGAGAAATAACCGTATTGAATTCTATTACATCTCCTCCAAATTACATCCCATTACACAGTTGTGTTTGTTTTTATTTTTCATTCTCATACACAACATCTGTCCTATATGCTTCACTGAACTATCTTTTAGTGAAAAAAAAAATGCAGCTGAGAAAGGGAATGAGTATCAAATTCAGAACTCCCAGGAGTGCTGACCCAAATTCTCAAATGATAGCATTGAAATGCACTTTCTACTTTCAAATCTGGAATATCATATGATTTCTTAAAGAGTCAAATGTCATGTATTTTGGCAAGCTATCTTTGACAAGTCTTTTAAAAATGATGCAGACAATTAAAATAATGGGAACACAGCTATGAACTACCTAATGACCTAAATATAAAGAGGTGAAGCTCTGAGAGTCACAAGGACTAAGAATAGAACTTGTTTATATTCTTTCTTTTACCTTGGTTACAGCCTTGCACACAGTTACGCGTTTTCAGCTCAGATGTGGATCAGAGAGCTGGATGGTTGGTGCTTGCTAATGCTCTCTGTCTGCTGTATAAAATGCTATAAATGCTTTAGGTCTTCCCAAGTTGTTTTATATAGGTCTTCAAGTGCCATGGAATAAACATTCCTGCAGTTGCCTTCTTGACATTCATTCCAGGATTAGAACTTGTGTATGTTATTAAATATTTCTTTAGAAATAGCATTATTTTTTTCCTGGCTCCCTTTGGTCCCATCTCTGTCCTCCAAAAGTTATAATATAAATGATTTAAAGAAAATTGAGAAGAAGGAGGATTGCTTTGGGAGTTAAGAAACCTGAAGGGAAGATGGAAGGAGCACTCATATCAAAAGCTGGCTTCTTTGGCTTCCCCACCTAATAAATCCACACACACACACACACACACACACTGATACTTTAGCTTCTTTATTAAGAGTCATTGAATTGATATATTTGTTGAGCAGTCTACGCAGATTAAAAATTATTCCTACTTAAATATTTGTATCTTACAAATGCACTTTTGTCTCTTACAGACTATAGTTTAATTATTTCATATCTGTAAGGAATCTAATGCTAATTGAGCAGGTTTTCTTCCGGTAGGTATTAATTTTAATTATTTAGAGCAGCATGAAGCTCTTCCTAATTTCCCACCTGACAACTGAGACCCAAAAGAACAGCTGCCTACGGTTTTATGCTCCTATGAACACACTAGATATCAGAGTCAATAAACTTGGGCCTGAATTCTCTGTGTTCCATTGAGGTTATGAAAATGAACCCTTTTGGGGGAGTTCAGAGATCTGCAACTGAGACTGATGTCCAAGTCACTGTGCAAGGTCTGATGACAGTCGTAGATCTCAATGGAGCTGCAGGAAGAGAGGCTCCCTGCTGAAATGAACACAGCCTATGGTTAAATAATAAATCACAGCCATGTAGCCAGCCTGCAAGCAGCCACTACCTATCAGAAAGGCACCAGGACCACATAGTGCAAATATTTAGTTCCACACAGTTGTATATCTTGATGGGATCCAACTGAGGTAGTTATCTATTTGTCTTCCTAAAGGGGAAGATGAATGCTATTTATTTATGATGAATTAAGAGTTGAAATGATATTTTTTCAATTGATCCAATACAAATAAGTACAATGAAACCTAATGATAGATTCCCCACATTCAAATATACACCCCCCAGTAGGATTGTAAGAATCAAGTACCTAACACATACATAATTTAACACAGACACCTTTTGACACCTCACATATTTTGTTGTTCTTTTGCTAAAGAACAAAAGGCCTCCTCTGGTATGAACACACAGTGTTGTATCTGCTCTCAGACATGCTAATTCAGGATACAATGAACCAGATGAATTATTCATTTTGAAGTTGCAGTTGTTTGTGGGTAAAACTGTGCAGAGACCCAGAATAAAAAGATAAGTAAAAATGGGAATAGAAATGGATAGAGAAAAGGGGCTCACCATTCCAAAGAATGTACATAGATATATAATTAATTTCTAATGTTGAAGTATAAATGAAAGTGTTCCAATTAGAAAATTAAATAGTACTCTCAGTGAGTAAAGACATGCAGGGGAAAAGAACTGCCATTTAACCTACCATAGTTAACATACAGTTCATTAATCCTAAATCTCTCTCAACAAATACTTGACCAGCTAAAGGCTCTATAGCCATCCCTTAAAAATGCTAATATTTACAGCCTTGCTACCAATGTGAACTAAAAAGAAAGGGACTATCTTTCTAATATTTATAACCCTGGTAGCTAGGGTGTCCTACTAGTAGAGTGTCTGGCATTAGTCATTGATCACTAAATATATTGAGTTTGAATAACCTTATCACTAACACCAGAAACAATGACATAATGTTCCTTTCCCAAGATGATTATTTTCCACTGAAAAGGGTTTGCTTTACCTTTCCCTTCCCTCCTTTTTGTTCACTGAGAGAATAACCAGCATCACTGTTGTGACTTCTGAAGTATAACCTGCAAGCACTAAAGACCAAATTGAAGCAGAGAGAGATTAGGAGGTGGAGTAGCATTTCAGAAGTGGTCGCTATATTCCAGGTGGGAGTTAGTGAACTTCTGGCCAAAAGCAGATTCTGTGGAAGGCACAAGAGGCCAGCCTCACAGAAACAATCAAAGGATGCCTCAAATATTTAAATGATGATGCACAGAAGGAGGAATGATAAGTAGTTGCTATTTAAATTTTATTAATTTTATTTTATATTCTTGCTATTTCAAGAATATAAAATTCAAGAAGAAAATAGATATAACTTTCAGCAATACTACATTTGTCTAAAAATAGGCACAAATGTAACAAAGATACAAGGCCCACTAAATTTGGGGGGCTTTTCTATAATTTTATAGAAGAAATACAAATGTAGTATATTTCTTTTCAATTAGAAATTACATGGACTATTTTATTGTTAATTCAGTTTTATTTTCCCAAATAATACAAATGCTTAATTTAAAAGTCAATCAGCATAGCCAGTCATAAAGTAAAATAAAAGTATGACTTTTTTTAATCCTGCCTTATCTCTTCCCACTCTCACTTGATTACCAGAGCCAACCATTCTCAATCATATTGCTTTTTCATGGTGATCTGACTCCATTTTAAAATAGAACATGCTAAAATGTCCAAGTATTATTTTATAAGCTTATATAATACCCATAAAATTTCTCCTATAAAAAGTATTTTGTTTTCTTATGTCACTTCCCCTGCCCCACCACACACACACACACACACACACTTGTTCCCTCCCTCATTTTTCCCATATAGGTAGTCATAATTTTAGGTAATTAAATATTGATATAATTAAGATGAAATAAATATTTCTTATGAGTAAGGCATGCAGTTTACTGTGACAATCTTTCTGATTTCCCTGGAGATATACATTGCCAGGCTCTTTTTTTTTTTTTAATATATTTTATTGATTTTTTACAGAGAGGAAGGTAGAGGGATAGAGTTAGAAACATCGATCAGCTGCCTCCAGCACATCTCCTACTGGGGATGTGCCCGCAACCCAGGTACATGCCCTTGACCGGAATCGAACCTGGGACCCTTCAGTCCGCAGGCCGACGCTCTATCCACTGAGCCAAACCGGTTTCGGCAATTGCCAGGCTCTTAAAGGAAAGGTCAGTCCCTTCAACAGGGACTTCCTCTGACTTGTGGGGAAGTGGCTGGAGGTGGATACCTCCATGGCATAAACCTGGGGGATGCGGAGCCTGGGAAGGGGTGGGAGAGTACATGAAGGTTTTAATTTGTAACCAGATTTTATGTACCTGAAATTAAAAAGTTCTCACCACTGAATAAAAAAAAAAAAATCTGAGCTCATGAACCATTTTTAAAATGCATCACTGATACAGATTGTGCCAAGGATAGCCAGAGGGGTATGTGACAATATTGCCATGATTTTAAAAAATGTCAAACCCATTGCAGAAGTGACTACAAGTCATTTTGGAGAGAATTCTCACAATGGAGACTAGTGTTGCCATAGGTGGGTATTTGCTATTGTTTTCTGGTTGCTTGTTCTATGAATAACATTTTATATATTAAATGCATACAAATAAATTATGTTTTTAAAGAGTAAGGCATTGAAAAGCTGATTGAAAGTTCCATGTGCATGAACCTGCTTGCTGATATATGGGCTTTACCACAGGGTGATCAGTTGGTGAGCTGGTTATTTTGTTGGTGAATCCCAAAATGTCAGTCTCTGTACATCTTATCTCTTGGGCCAATATCTCCAGAAATTAAGTCTCCAAACTTCTCTCTAATTCTGGGATTCAAGAAGGAAGGAAACTGAGAAGTTCACAGCTCAAGATACAGACTTCCTGTAACTCTAAAAAGAGTTTCCTCTTGTAGAATAATGACACTTCTCTTATCTCCTGCTATCTCCGAGTACACTAGCCTGAGTTCAGCAAGGGCGGCATTTGAGAAGGGAACTTCTTGTAAACCCTCTTAATCAATCTTCATGTCTTCAGCCCTATCTTGCACTCAGTCTTTCAAAGTCATGTTTAGCTCTAATTTCTAAGCTCTACCAGAGTTCTGGGGCACAAATGGAATTTTTTCTCAATGTGGTACATATTTATTTTATATTATTTTAATGTAGGCACTTAGCTCTTTGCTCTTTCTACTCTTGTAAGTCAAGGAGTACTCTTGTCTGGTTCTAAATTTTGTTAGCAGCTCTTCTGTGACATTACCTTCTATAATTGTTATCCTTACAGATTTAAGCCTCTTTATTCCTTAAATTTATTTTAATAGAGTTTTGAGAGAAAGAAGAGATAAACATGCTTATTTAAACCATCACAATTAATCGTAACTCTAGTAAACTTTTAAATTATTTTGTTTAACAGTAACATAAGCTAAATAATAAAATAACTGTGTTTATCATATGAAATTTGAAGATTTTTTTGTTTGATGTGTCATATAACATAGAAATATGGAAAAATTTTTAACTTGATATCGGGTAACTTTATCACAGGTCTTTCTTTCTTGAATTTAGAAAATCAGAGGTATTTACACTTAAAATTTTTCATTTATTTTCACTATAACTGGCTTTTTAGTCACAACAAAAATATGACTTTTGTGCTTTGAAATGAGTCTTTTATTCTTAGGAGAAAAACATGTTTATAAACAAAGAGATTGATTAAAGGATAATAACAAGTTGTATCATTTATTGTCGCCTAATGTAAAACCTATTTCAGATGTCAGGAAAGCAAGCGTGCTTAAAATAATTACAGAAGAATCCCATGTAACAAAACAGAAGAGTGCTCAGATTTAGAGTATTGATATACCTAAAGCCAAATATGTACAACAAAATTTAAACTAACAGTCTAGAAAATATCAATGCTATTTTTCTGAAACTTGATAAGGGGATTGATTACACTACTATATTTAAGAGCTAATTTTTAATTTATATTTTTCTATCTGCATTTTATATTGTTAATGTAGTTGTATCATGTTTTTACAAGATGATATATTATTCACTTTATAAAAATCTAAATATCACAAATGGCAGTATTTCCTCTTTTCTTATGTCTGAGTAGTATTCCATTGCATGTATGTGCCACATCTTCCTTATCCATCATCTATTGAAGGACACTTTGGTTATTTCCATGTCTTGGCCACCATGAATATATCTTTGTGATTAAATGTTTTCAAATTTTCAGGTAGATACCCAGAAGATGGGTTGCTGAGTTATATGGTAACTTTATTATTCTTTTAATCCTCACCTGAGGATATACTTCCACTGATTTTACAGAAAATGGAGGGAAGAGGAAGAGGGAGAGGAAGATCACTCGGTTGCCTCTTGAACTCATTCCAGCCAGAGACTGAAGTTGCAACTTGGGTATGTGCCCTGACTGGGAATTGAACCCATAAACTTTCGGTGTATGGGATAATGTTCTAACCACCTGATCCACACCATCCAAGGCTGGTAACTCTTTTCTTAATTTTTTGAGGAGCCTCCATACTGTTTTCTATAGTGGCTGTACCAATTTACACTCCCACCAGCAGTGTCTGAGGGTTCCTTTTTCTCCATAACCTCTCTAACACTTGTTATTACAGGGATTGTTGATAACAGCCATTTTAAAGGTGTGAGGTAGTATCTCCTGATAGTTTTGATTTGCATTTCTTTACTAACTAGTGAAGTTGGGTATCTTCTCATATATCTGATGGCCATTTGCCACAACATGAATGGGCCTTGAGAATATCATGCTAAGCAAAATAAGGCAGTCAGAAAAAGCTAAGACCCATGTGATTTTACTCATATGTGGGATATAAAACTGAAACTCATAGACCCAGACAATAGTATGATGGTTACCAGAAGGAAGAGGGGTGGAGGGTAGTAAAGGGTAAAAGAAACCAAATATATGGTGACAGATGATTTGACTTTGAGTGGTGGGCACACAATACACTATACTGATCATGTACCATAGAAATGTACACTTGAACCTATATAATCTTTATACTTGAAATCTATATCATCTTTTTAATCAATGTCATTCCAATACATTTAATGAAAAAATAATTAAAAAATCTAAATATCAACAAAAACAATTAAATCAGTTCAAAAATATATCAACTGAAGATAACTAGTATACAGAGTTATATAGCTATCAATATAGCTATCAATATTTTTACACACTAAATTAAACAACAGACAAAGATTTGTCATCTAAATATTAGTTGCACAAAATCTTTCAGAAAAGGAAGTGAAAAACAAGACATAATTTTTGGGGGAAGGAAACATGTGCTTCAAATACTCCATTTTGCCTATTTCCCCAAACATTCCAGAAAGGTAAAAAAACAACAACTCTTAAACTTATAAGCTAATGCAAAATATTACTTATTATAAAAGAACAAATATCAGAGGAGAAAAAATTCAATCATTCAATCTCAATAGCAAGAGCACCTGGGCCACATACCCCTAAGTCAAGACTATCCAGAAAAATTAAACTCTCTCTCACCTATGTTCTGACTTAGACACTGAACTTGGGAGGAGAGTTTCAAAATTTAGCAGGACAGATGGCTTAGTGATTTGCATTAACATAAATGACTCACTATTTCATAGCACAGGACAACTTTGTCACAGCATAAAGGACTAAAGGAGGGCAAAATGTGAGACTTAACATGTAGATATTGAATAGGAAAGGCTGTTTCTATAAGTGACCCTTTTTAAATAGGGTTAACATCCCACAGCATTTGTGACATCTGAGTCAGCTTGCTCACTGTGTCAGGCTAAAATCTTGCAGCTTTAAGCCCTGAGAGCCACAGCTGTTAGAGTGGATGAAGCTCTGAGCTACCACAATTAATTAGCAGAGAGACACATAATTAGAAACCTTCTTGGAGTAGCAGGAAGGATTTTGATGAATTTATAGAATTTTAGACCTGAGAAACCTAATTACACATTTTATTTTTTACAAGTGTTTCTCTTCTTCAAGCTGTCAAACTCCTAGTCACTTCAGTATGTACTGATTTACAATGTAGCTACAGCATTCATTCCCTGGCCCCATCAGTTCCTTAAGAGAAAACATGACCACAAGTTTTTATATTCCTCTCTGATGAGAACCAAATATAATAGGACGATTTCCTATTTGACCAGAAAAGAACACCAAAGCTCCTAAATCAGGACTTAATGTATAAATCAAAAATATCGGATTCAGTACTACCTGAACAGGTCACACCACAAAGCCAATCAGAAACAAACCTACCAGTATCATCCAGAGCACACTAGGCAGACCCCAGTCCTTCACGGGCTAATGTTAGTTGAACATCATCCCCTTTTTAAACATTAGTTGCACCGTAGAAATGACTATACATTTGCAGAAACTACCAAGAGCCTTTTGGAGCTCACTGCCTCTTAATATGCATCCATTGTTTTCCTTTTTAAACACTGTCACTGAATGGAGAAGTAGGAAATTACTATTGTCACACAAACACAGCAAAAATGCACACGGCCCGCTCCCTTTGTAACGGACGCCTACTGATGTGGCAATAAAACACGGGCAGATCACAGGGATAATTCCTCTGTGTGTGCAGCTGAGAGGAAAAGGATGGCCTGCCTTGACAGGACCTGCCTTTAAGTCTTTAAAGTTCCTCCTTCCAGTGTTTTTTTTTTTCCGGGTGCCTCCTGTGCAGCTGAGAAATGCTGCTTCGCATCAGTGAGCATCAGTGAGTGTGGTGTCTGAATTATCAGGGAGAGCAGCTGAGGATCCGTGCGGTAACTAACACATGGTAACTTTCCTCAGGGCAGGCATTAGCTGCCACTTGCTGCTGCTTAATATGCTGATTTAGCTCCCAACAGCCAGGGGGCAATTGGTGTGAAATGTCAGCTAAGGACACACTACCATTTAGTGAAGAAATATTGGATCATGGAAGTGCAGGAACATTAAGCAGCACTGAGTTTCCCAAGCAGATGACGGGCAGACATTTAGCATCACTGAAATCATAGAAAGAGTTATCCCCCTGCGAATTCCCAAACGATAGCATCATTTTCAAAAGTGTAAGTCTCCAGTGAACCATGATCGGGAGCAAAGGAATGATAGGGAATACTTTAAACAAATACACATTTTAGGAAGAACGAAAATTCTGAGAGTTTCGGAAATTCTTTGTGCTCTGTGAAATAAACTCAGGTGGCTTCCATATTTTCCCTTTCTCACTCCCATAATGCATCTCTCTCTTCTTGACTAGAGCAACAGGTCTTGTCCTTTAACTATACACCATGCCCTAAATTTCTCACTATTTGTAATTAAAAGTTGGATAATTTAAATAGACCTTAAGTTTAGAATGGCAAGTGATTCACTTACTCTGAACCTTTGCCTATAGCCAATGCTTTAGGTACTAGTAAAATTTACTTCTTGAAATATCATCTAAATGAGAAAGACAATACCAAAAAGTCATTGGTTTCATTGGATATAACACAGTGAATATCTGTATGGCATTTAAGTTCAAGTTTACAAATAAGGACCATTCTGATTCATTTTGATCTTTATACCACAACTGTATGTGTTACTATCCAGACAGTTTCCTTAGAAAACTCCCAAAATATATTCACTTATGGTACAAAAGTCCCAGCACAATCTGTTGACTTGTAGATACTCCAAAATAGTTGGTTTTCATATAGAAACCCAAATAATTAAACTAAACTTGATAAAAAAATTTTAGATTTTATCTCTGTCTATATCACTAGACAACCACACATTAATGCATTACCAGTATTAGTAATACTAGAGAATAGAAAATCTATATCCTTTCTCCTTTGTTCCCTCCACCCCTCCTTCTCTTTTAGTATTCCTCTCCTTTTTTTATTGTCTTAAGTTTCACATGTGTCTCCTTTTTCCCCAATTGACCCTCCCCAACCATTTCCACCCCAGGCAAGGCCCCACTGCCCCATTGATTATCCTAACATGCACACATACAAATTCTTTGGTTGTTCTCTAACCCCCCTCCCTTACCATTTGTCTCTGGATCTATTCTTGTTCATCAAATTATGTTCATCATTATATCCCACATGAGTGAGATCATGTGATATTTATCTTTCTCTGACTGGCTTATTTCACTTAGCATAATGCTCTCCAGTTACATCCATGCTGTTGCAAATGGTAAAAGTTCCTTCTTTTTTATAGCGGTGTAGTATTCCTCTCCTTTTACATTGTAATTAAAATTGAAATAAGCTATCAGCCCAGCCAGCATGGCTCAGTGGTTGAGAGTTGACCTAGGAACCAGGAGGTCACAATTTGATTCCAGTCAGAGCACATGCCCAGGTGTCCAGCTCGATCCCCAGGGCGGAACATGCAGGGGGTAGCTGATTGATGATTCTCTCTCATCACTAATGTTTCTATCTCTCTCCCTCTTCTTTCCTCTCTGAAATCAGTAATAGGTGTGAGTGTGTGTGTGTGTGTGTGTGTGTGTGTATGTGTGTGTATGGTATCATTACCACTTCTTTGTACATCTTATATAAATAAAAACATGATAATTTATAATCTTATTTTGAAACAAAAGCACCATTCTAGAACTACATGACCTTGGATGATATACTTAGAACTTTGTAATCTATAATTCCTCACCTTATCATACTGAAGAAGAGGGAGAAGAGGGACCCAGAGGGTAGAAGGAGTAAAAGAAAAGAGGTGGTAGAGGAGAGTAAGAGAAAGAGAAGAAATTATTAAATGAAATAATACATATAAAATAATTCAGCAGAGTGTCTGACACATAATAAACACAAGGCAGAGTGAGGAGAAATGCTGCTATAAAACTTCAAAATTAAATGCAACTGGATTCAAAGCATTGGGCAAAGTATCTACATAAAATAGATATCAAGGGTGGAAATATATTGGAAGAGTTGAAATTCATGAATACAAATAAAGGCCTTAGCACTTGTCATAAGCACTTAATAAATTATTGTTATTACTATTCTCCTATGTAAGAAGTTACATAAGATGTTAGTTTTAAAACATTTTTAATATTTAACCTTAAAAACATCATCACTCTCTGAGAAATTGTGAATATTAATTTCATTTTAATGGCTATAATTAGTGAGTCAAAGTATAGTTACTAACAAAGGCATCAGAAACTATATACTGTTAAAATCTATATTGATATTGTAATTTTAAAAACACCCGTTTGAGAGGGGAAAGCGAACATGTGCAAACATTTAATGAGAATGAGCCCTTCTGCAAGTGTCAAACGTGTCTCTAGGACAAGTTAGCAAAACTGGCTATTGAACATCCATATTTTAAAGAACTATTCTGAGCACATAAATATCCCAGTGGATGATTTATTTCTTTTCCTTTTTAAGAGGTCACACTGTGTTGTTGTGCTGGAGAAAATAATGGCATAGGCAGTAATGCACAGGGCAATAAATTCTCTGTAAACTCTCTGGTAGAAAATGAGTCATTATTATTATTTATTATTGGACATTTAAGTTGGCTGACCTAGAATTTCTGGGAAAAGACTGTATAAACAATCAGCGGTGATTGGTTTGTCAGGCAACAATAGGCCAACATATATAGGAGTAGCTGTAATTGGGGAGTAATGAGGCCTGGGACTAAATAGATGAATTAGTCAGAGAAGGAGTGGACAGTCTTTTGGAACTAATGCCTGGGCTGTCAAGACACAATTTGGCGCCTGCTCATAACTGGGCTTAGATGGCGTCAGCTGCCCTAGAATACAAGGTCTGCCCCCAGCAGGGTCCCTCGTGCAGCGCGGCAGGTTGGCATGCTGCCCGTGGCTGCAATAAACCATGCAAGACAGAGCATAGGAGCAGGCATGTGGAATCAGGAACTGCAACTCTCAGGCTGTATGTTTTTAAAAATAAATCTGGAAGGCAGATGTTTGAGCCAGCCAGCTTGTTAATCTTGAACTGATTATGTTGCCAAGAAAAAAAAAAAACAAAAAACAAAAACAAAGGCACTAATCCGTAGAAAACAGTATGAGTTTTTGACATTATTATAATAATTAAAAATATACCTATCATTTAAAATTAAGTCCTGCTTACAGAACCATATTTAACTTATTACACTGGGCTAAATGCAACCAGGTCATTCATACCTAATTTTTTTTAGAAGTCCTGTTGTTTACAAATGAAGAGAAGGCAGAGAAAGAGTTAGTAGAAAGATTAAAGATAATTTCCTTAAAAGAAAAATATAAATAATGTCAATCTGCTTTTGACTCCACCATTCCATTTATATGACTTATTCTAATAAGATAATCAAAAGTTTTCCCATATGTAAAGATGTGTATTGTTGTTTGTATCTATATGAGATGATAGATGTTAACTAAACCTACTATGGTAATCATTTCATGATCTACGTAAGTCAAATCATTATGATGTACACCTTAAACTTATACAGTGCCGCAGGTCAATTATATCTCAATATAACTCTGATCTTCAGACCCAATAACACACCTACCTCATAAGGTTGTTCTGAAGATTAAATTCGATAAGACATGTAAAGCATTTAACACAATGTCTGGCAAGAATGGCTGCTTGGCAACTCCCTATCCTTGGTGGTTTAAACATTCACCTGCCAGAGAGGAAGTCAGAAAAACAAATTCCCAAAATTCCTTCAAGATTTATGATTCTCTGATATTTTCATCAAATAAACAGGGCATTCTATTTTAATGGCAAATTGTGCCAGGGTATGTTAAGGTAGGCATGGGGAGCTCATCTTTGAGATCATCTAAAAGCAGTTCTTAATTTTATAAGCCCTAAAAAACTATGAAGAATAGATTCAAAAGAATTCCTGGGTATACAAAAAAAAAAATTAAAAAAAAAAGGCTGTGTGACATCGGGGATCTCACACAGGGCTTCAGCCTGCGTGATACTCAGTAAAAGTTAGAAAATGAATGCATTGAAGACGACTTAGCGTTTTTGTAATTCTGTGGCAGGACAATCGGTGGGTAATGAGGAAAAGGAAAAACTAAACCTGAATAGATTGAAAATTAAGTTAAGCCCTGGTCGGGGTGGCTCAGCTGGTTGGAGCTTTTTCCTGGACAGTGAAAGTGCGAGGGTTCAATTCCCAGTCAGAGCCCATGCCCAGGTTGCAGGTTTGGTCCCAGGTTGGGGCGTGTGTGAGAGGTAACCGATCAAAGTTTCTCTCTCACATCAATATTTCTCTTTCTCTCTCTCCCCCTTCCTCTCTCTCAAAATAAAACAATAAACATATCCTTGAGTGAGGATTTAAAAAATATTTAAAAATAAAAACAAATAAATATAGTGAAGAACATTTAGGAATCAGAACACTACTTAAAGGTCATCTCTAAAATGGTTTCAACAGTGCTTATCATTAGCAAACTCTGCTTGATCATCACATCACCATTTTATGGCATGCTATGGAGTTCTATCTAAAGATTCCATTAGGTAAGTCGAAGAGGCTGGCCTTGGATTAGCACCGTTTCTCTCTATTGCTTTTTATACAAAACACCACTTACTAGCACATTTAGATCAGAGCATTGCTATAGTCCTACTGGGACAAGTTTGCAATTTTTAAATAATAGAAGTGGAATGAAATATGGATTTTTGGCTCATTTGGGAGTATCTTTTTAACAATTGTCATAGGTTTCATAGACTCTCAAGCCACCTGGTAAAGTTCAATGACTATCGTGATAGAAAGAGCCCTGGATGAGTAGTTAATAATCCCAAGTCCCATTCCGCATCTGCCACTAACCAACTGCGTGCAAGGGCTGGCCAGCCTTATGGGGTGTCACTTCTGCAGTTAGATAGGGCCCTTCACTCAGATGGGCCCACAATTAGTTTAAGGCTCTGCTACTGCAATCTTGAAAGTCTTAATCCCTTTTTAAAAGGGCCTCACATTTTCATTTTGCAAGTCACTTCACCTAATTCCCATTGTACTCAATGCAATCAACAAACCCATCACTCCCTTTTACCCTAATTTTTGCAAGTGCTGTGTTATCAGAGCATACATTATCTTTATCAAATTGCCAACACAGTAACACTCTTGGTGGTACTTTAAATATTTCTTTCTGAACCTATAGATTGTCAACTCAGGACTATGAGAGTCACATTTCTAAAAGTGATTTATTTATTTTATTAGAAAGAAACTATAATTGCTGCCCGGAACCTTTTCTTATCTGAATACTTTCCATTAAAAAATTAGGTGCACTATACTATTAATTGTGCTCTCCATCTTCAAGATATATTTGGTACCTAGCTTTTTCCAAAAGTGTCTATGTTCATACAGTCATTTAGTGCAGATACTACTTCATGGAATGGGGGAGGGAGAAAGTACTCTTAGCACTAAGCAATTTACAACAGAAGGTGTTGTTTAAAAACACTTTACTACAAACGTTTAAATAATATATAAATCAAAACAGAATGTTATAAAAATTAAAATGTGGAGTGTGGTAGAGAGTTGCAGCATAGTCATAGTTATATGGATCTGTTGTTTCCTTCTTAGTAATTTAAGAGATCCTAAGCAGCACTTAATGTTTCACCATCTCTTCTGCTTGGACCCAAAGTCCTGTCATTATCATGATAGATTTAAAAATCCATAAATATGCCACTAAAGTGTGTAACCTGAGAGAGGAAATGTGGTGGTATGTGTAGAGATTTCCATTTAACACATTAACAAATGGTATCAAGAAATACAGGCATCTCCCATTTAAGCCACACACACACACACACACACACACAAAAAAAAAAAAAAAAAATCAGATGTTTTGAGTGAAAATTCTGATAGCCAATCATTTATGATGGTGAATGGAAAAAAAATCATATATTTGTATCAATCTACACCCCCAACCAACTTTTAAAATTCTAACTAAAACAGTAAAATATATATACTTATCAAATGCAAAGGTGCATCACTAAGTGTAAGAAGCTTTCATAGTAGAGGGTAAAGTGCTACAATCACTGTCTAGTGAAACAGTGAGTAGGACTGTTAAGTGCAGGTGTTTGTAGACCTGGCTTGGCTTCTCAGTGCCAGTGGAAAACATGCACATCTCCTCGGCTGGCATCGGGCCTATTCTTCAAAGCATCTACACATGATTCTGATGTTCTACTAATTCTATTTAAAATTTAAATCAAGACTCCCAGATATCACACTGTAAAAAAAAATACTGAGTTTGGAGGTTGTACATGTAAATAGTTGCCTTATAAGCATTAGCAAAAAACAAAAAACCACCAAGAAACAAAAAGTATCTTATTGAGAGATCTGTGTACCCTGTGAAAGTTGGATTTCAGAAATCAAGAGGAATTCTATTGTGAAACCAGGTTACATAGACTGTGTTTTATTTAGTGCTGAACTATGCTCCAAGTAGGTGTTAGATCCTCAGGGCAAACACAGCCGCTGAAGATGCCCTTTTATAGGACTTCAATCCAATGGTACTATGGGGCCCAATAAAAGGCATAATTAGTGTGGCTTACTTAGTTATAACAGTTATATGTCACCTGTACAAAGAGATCCGATTGATTGAACAAATGACAAAGTATATTTTGGCTTAGATTACTGAGATGTCATAGAGGTGAGCTATATGGTGCATAAAGCTAAAAGCTAGATAGCCTTAAAACAAGAATTCAAGCCCAAATCTCTCACTCCATATAAGACTTGGTCAAGAACTTAAATTTATCTGAGTTTCAGTAGATGTACTGTGAAGATTAAAGGAGTTAATGTGGGAGGTTTTTAAACTAGTAAAGGCCGCACAGGAAACACCAAGTACCTTGTATATGTACATACCTGGGTTTGAAGTACTTGCTAGCTGTGTAAAATTGGACAAATGTTTAATTACTTAGGCCTTCATTTTCTCATCTTTAAAATGTGATCAATTATACCTATTTTTCAGAGCAGAAATTGTGTTAGAAATATATGAATAGAGCCTAGCAAAAAGTGTTTGGGTCACAGCAGACATTCAATAAATGCTAATTATGAATTTGCTCCTTATCATTAAAACTTCAAAAGCTTTCACTCTTTTCCATTCAAACAACCTGCTCACTCACTCATGCCTCAACCTTATTATCACCCAGAACTCTTAATTTCTTAAATCCCCATCATGTACCACAATTTCTTGTTTCCCCACTGTTCCCTATAAACCTATACTTTACTCACATACAATTGTCTTCTTTCTTATACTCATAATTCTTGACCATTACCACACCCTACCTATCATAGTTCATGATTTCAAATATTTCAACTAATGGTGACTAATTCTTAAGTGTCCTTGATGTTTATAATATTTACTCTGCCAAACTCAATCTAAAATGGATTCAAGAGTCTTTTCAGTCTTCTACTATTAATACTGTCCCAATCCTCCATAGAAAAAGCTGATCTGATTATGCATGTAATCATATTAAAGGAGTGGAACTTGTGTGTGTGTGTGTGTGTGTGTGTGTGTGTGTGTGTGTGTGTGTGTTGTTTTAAATATTTTTTTATTGATTTTGGAGAGAGAGGAAGGGAGAGGGAGAGAAACATATATTGGCTGCCTCCTGCATGCCCCCTACTGGGATCGAGCCTGCAACCTGGACACATGTCCTAACTGGGAATTGAACTGGTGACCTCTTGGCGCATGGAAGGATGCTCAACCAACTGAGCCAAACCAGCCAGGGCAGAACTCTAGGTTTGTTGGGTGTTTGTTTTGTTTTACAAAGCTATGTTTTTCTTTCCTATGTTTCTTAAAACGGATTTGCTCTAGACTTTCTTCCTTAAAACTCACATTAAATCTTGTAAAGGTCTTGACATAGACACCAGCTGGCTGGATCAAAATTTTAACTAAGGGTACAACAATTTTGTACAGCAAGGCAAAAACTCTATTTCTTATTCCCCCCTTGCAGGCAAGTCTTAGTGAAATGCACACAGAAGTAACAGAATGGGACTTCTGGAAATCTTTCCAGCTCCCTACCTTCAGATTTCTTGTGACATGGAAGAAAATAAACCTGTCATCTGTACAAATCACCCTTTAGCTGGCTTGTCTATTAATAGTATTTGAACACAACTTTAAGCCTTATAGGTTCCATAACTGTCCTAAGCAACACTAACTTTTATACCTAAAAATAATCTCAGATAATGAATTAAAATATCTAATTTAGGTTAAAGTGAAAATCTAATTTTAAAATTCATTTGTACTTCCAATACTAGCTCGGTACTGCTCCAGGTTGAGAAATTTCAGGGGTCTCTGTGTGAGGAGTGTGGTAAATTCACTCTCTGAGTTTTTCCTCCTATGCCATCTTGATGGCACTTCCCAGCTCCCAGGTGGTGATTTCCGCAATGGCACTGTGAGAAAGCTGGTAGTGGACACCCCTTTCTCACTATGACTGTGTGTTGGTACACTCTGGCATTGGTGGATGTTCATCGCTGACTTGCTCCTCTCTTGGGGTGCCGTCCTGCATTGTTTGGAGGTTTCCAGAACATCTCGCTACAATGCCACACTTCTGGCTGCCACTTGCACCCTACGCTTCAGTTCCCATCTGATAGCTTGTGCTGAACTGGCTTTGCCCCTGGCAGCGTGCCCTATTGGATCGAGTCCCAGACCAGCTCCGTCAGGTAAGGCTCATCTCTGTTCTGATTTGTGTGTAAGCTTGTGCCCAATGAAGCCACCTTTCACTGCTCAGCCATCAGACAGGCATCTCTACCTCAGCACTTTATTGTTAGCATCCAGAGCATGTAGCTAATCCAAATAAATAAAAGTAATCTAAATTTGACAAAATAATAGTAGATTAGCTAGTACCTTTACCACTCAGATAAGGGGAATTAAATATATAAGCAATCCTAGCAATCCTCTCAAGAACATGTATACTAAAATTAAGGAGAAGGGTAAGCACATTTTTCTCTGTGAAAACAGAAATAACACAATATTCCATACTTCTCCCAAAGGAATTTTTTCTTCTATTCACTCTGGATAAATCTATACCCTTAAGATAGATTTAGGGCTAATTTTCCTGGCACACACTTTTCTCCACTTACCTGTACAAGACTCCTTTCACCTTTTCTTGCTTCGCTTCCCCAAAAAATCTTTAATACGGTCCTCACAACACCCATTCTTTGCATATAAGGCTTCCAATTTACCAAGAGAAAAGTGGTCATCCAGTGTGACTTCTAATTTCGTCTATCTGCAAATTTAATTATCTCTATTCGTATTTACTATCCCTTCTGTCTCAAGCGAAAGATGCCACCACCTTTGCAAAGATAAATTCATTACTCTAATATCGGTGTATGTGTTTTCTGGAATTATCCTTCAACATTGAAGTGTGTGTTTTTTCTTAGTTTTACATTTAATAGATTCCTTCCCTTCTGTCCATTAGCATGTTTACATGTCCTCCATTCTGAAAAAAAAAAAGTCTATAGTAGTTCTCCACATTTCTCTTTCACTGTCCTACCAAACTTCTTAAGCATGCCAATTTCTAACTTCCCAAAAACTCTTTTTTAAATATATTTTATTGATTTTTTACAGAGAGGAAGGGAGAGGGATAGAGAGTTAGAAACATCGATCAGAGAGAAACATCAATCAGCTGCCTCCTGCATACCCCCTACTGGGGATGTGCCCGCAACCCAGGTACATGCCCTTGACCGGAATCGAACCTGGGGCCCTTGAGTGCACAAGCTGACACTGTATCCACTGAGCCAAACCAGTTAGGGCCCCCAAAACTCTTTAACACTGTGGTCTTTATTCCATTCCAATATATTCTAGTGAATCTGTTTTTATAAAAGTAAATCAATGATTCCTAAAACCCAAATACATTTTAAATTCTTTGAGTCTCTAAAAATTTTACATTTCTTTCTGAATCTCTTTATCACTTCTTTAGACCTGGTTTTCTGATATTTATTTATTTATTTATTTATTTATTTATTTATTTATTTATTTATTTATTGTTAAACCCTTTGTAGATAAAGGCCGGGAATCTGCATTTTTAGCAAACTTCATATCAATGACAAACATGAAAAATAGAGAACTACTGGTTTAATAGCTAAAAATAAACAAAACAATTTGGTTAATCAACAATGATCTACGGGGTGGGGGGGATACTATTTTAACAGTCAGTTGAAAACATTTGTTATTTTCTCTTTTTCATTATCTAATCATAAACTAAATATCAAGGTTGAATTAAGAGGGAGGTGGTGTATGTTACAGTATTTAAAGCTTCATAATAGATTAGAGCAGCTTTATTTAAAGTTACCAGGACAGCCAGAGGGAGACACTATACGCCATAATTGGAAATGTGTCACTAGAAAAATGTGTTTATTATAACCTTGATCCTATTTTCTTTGAGCAAAATGTCTAGAGACCTTCATTAACTCAGCAGATCCCCTTGTCTGTGCTGGCTGGTGAACAATAAGACCACTTATTTAATTCACCTCCATCTTTCAGGAGGCACCATTGAAGGAGGTTGGATTATTTCTTTGAAAAGCTTTTTCCTATGAACTGTTCATTAACACTTGCAGATTTTTCTGCCTAGTGCAGGCTGAAATAAATGTTAATAACAATGTTAAACGATTGTTTCTTTTTTGACTTGAGATTGCTTAAGAATAATCCAACAATGTTAGCAGAATAATTACCATATTGAGACAGTTTGTGAGGCATAGGCATAGCAAGGAAAATAGAAAAATACTCACTTAGGAAATATATCTTGAAAACAAAATGGCTGAAATTACCAGTGTGGCGTTAGAGGGGAAAAAAGCTGGATTCATGGACAGATTTCCTGAAGTTAAATTCCATCACAACCTCATGCTATCTATACGTCTTGGACAAGAATTCTAGACCTTTATGAGTTTCCTCATTTATTAAACAAGAATGAACAGATGTTTAATGTGCCTATTTCATAGGATTCTGTGTCAGCCCAATGCATATCACTCATCAGAATCATAACCTGTTTTTATATACTCTCAAAACAAAACCAAAAACGACTTAAGTGCAAAATCTGTTTTGCTATAAAAGAGGTTGGTTTTATGGCAAAAGCAACTACAATATTTTTACCTTGGTTTCTCTTTCAGCTCTTTCTAAAGTTGGTTGTTGGAGCAGATCAAAAGATAATAGCACAATATAAGCATGAATAAAATGTCAAAATAAATACTGAAATTGAAGAAAGATACTGGTTGAAATGGTTTTGAGTCAAACATACACTGAGTGGCCAGATTATTATGACCACCTGACATTTGTAGGCAAATTAGCTATAATTTCACGCTGAAGTTGCTAGAGGGACAGACCATTATAAATAGGGAAGCAGGTTGTTTACCATGACAGTAAAAGTGATTTTTTTTCTGGAGATATGGGTAAACAATGCAATTTAACAGCCTTTGAATGTGGGATATATATACGTATGTATATAACCTACTGCCCTATTTATAATGGTCTGGCCCTCTAGCAACTTCAGCGCGAAATTATAGCTAATTTGCCTACAAACTTCAGGTGGTCATAATAATCTGGCCACTCAGTGTAAGCTCAGCATGAAGCAATGAAATAAGCTATGATTTCATGTTTAATCAACAGACTATAAAAGCCAGAATTAAAAATTTAATGTTCAAATACATAAAATCAGTATATGTGCAGACATAATAAAGTTTATCATAGAAATTATAATCATTCCACTAAAAAAAGAAAAAAAATCCTTTCAGTTGTTCATTTTCTTTAAAAAACAAACAACTGAATTCTAGAAACTCATAGGGAATTTTTTTAGTAGATTTTTGAGAAAACAACCAGTTCAATTTACATGTTTTTCATAGATTTACATCTATTATATATTCCCAAGGGTATTTTATGTTGATAATCTTGATACTAAAAATATATTGCTAGTGTACATCTAAATTGATAAAACTATTTTGAAAAGCAATTGTCATATTCTTATAAAGCTAACTTTGTGAATACCCTACCGTCTAATAATTCCACTATTGACCCTTCAGGTATCCTTGCATGTGGTACCAGGAAATTTGTTCAAGAAATGTAGCAGCACCAAATAATAATTTACCAACAGAGAATAAATGAAAATTTGAGATATACCCTCATGAAATAATATTTAACTGTGGCTAAAATGAATTAAATCTAAGTACAAACCTCCAGATAAATCATCCTATATAATAAAAGGCTAATATGCAAATCAACCAAACAGTGGAACAACTGGTCACTATGATGCACACTGACCACCAGGGGGCAGACGCTCAATGCAGGAGCTGCCCCGTAGTGTTCAGTGTGCTCCCACAGGAGCGCCGCTCAGCCAGAAGCTGGGCTCACGGCTGGTGAGTGTAGCGGTGGTGGCGGGAGCCTCTCCCACTTCTGAGACAGAGCTAAGGACCCCTTGGTGGGCCTAAACCTGCAGGCGGACATCCCCTGAGGGCTCCCGGAATGCACAAATTCCATGCATTGGACCTCTAGAACAAACATAATGGAAGAAAGTCGTTGAGAACTACATACATTATAATGTGATTTTGATAAAGCTAAAAAGAAAGCAACTAGCAAATATGTTGTTTAACAAAACATGTATGTAAAGCACAACTATTTTTTAAAACAAAGAAATAAGTAATCAAATATCTAGAATATTGGCCACCCCTGGCAGGGAGGCGAGATAAGCGGACAGGAGAGTTCTAAGAAGGCAGCGTTAAGGGTGCTGGCAATATTCGTGGGTTTTATGTTGCACAATAAATTTAAACATTATTATTACACATCATGACTTACATATGTATAAATACATCCATGTACGAATTAAATACACTATTCCTATGTATTAGAATCACCTAACAAACTAATAATTAGAAGTAAGCTGATTATGTTGAATTCATAATGGAACCATGATATCTCACCTTCATGCACACATTAGATGAACAGTTTCCGTGGTGAAGAAAGCCTCCAACTAAAACATGAAAAATAATAAGGAATGGAAAATAACCAAATGAGAAAACCCAATTTAAACTCACCACCAGGGCTTTAGATCTGTTGCTGAGAAGTTTTTCAATATCCCTGGCTGCAATTTCCACCAGCTGGCGTGCATTATTTGGTTCCACAGTATACAAATCTTGGTATTTCTCATAAATCTATGTGAAAAGCAAAAGAAAATTGTTAAGAACAATAATTGCTTATTTGGCTCATAAGTTCACATTAGAATGTATTTAAAATCATAAACAATTGATTTTAGGATTTTAGGATTCTGTGTCAGCCCAATTAGAAAAGTCCACCCTTTTCTTCCTTCACCTTGATCTTTCCTTTAGGTGTCTCAAAAATATGTATATAAATATTAGTTTCCTATAAGAACACCAGCTCGCCAAAATAGTTATGTCAACAGGCTGTAAAACATCTTGAACAACAATGCTTTGTATATGCAATTTTGTGACTTGAAATTGTACATTCAACCTCAAAACCTAGTATGAACTGCCATCAGCATTTTAAAAACAGGAGAACTGGAGTATGGGAGGTCAAACCTGGAGGATATGTGCAGTGAACAAAGGTAGGAGGGAGGGGGAGTGCTAATATGTTGAGAGAGACTGCCCACTGTTCTCCCTCACTGCAATCACCGAGGCTAACGGGTTTGCTGCTAAACCTTATGAGAAGAAAGAGAGAATTAATGAATGAATATGAAGCCCCTGCTAAGGAAGGTTCATCCAGGTGACACAGGGAGCTTCATTTCACAGGGTAGTAGTTTGAAGATTATCAAGGTCGACATTCAAGATTAGTTAAAACGGAATTGTGTAAATATTTTTATTATCAGATTGACTGTTTTGTTTTTAAATCGTTGAATCAAACCATACTGAAAGTAAGTTGAATCAAACCATACTGAAAGGCAGCAAAAGAAAACTCAGCTACTGCATTTCTGGCTCACATCAGTGTCCATGGAAGGAGTTCCCCAGCATTGCATCAGATACACTTGGTATGCAGAGCCTGTATGCTCCTGGCGGGAGAGGAAGAATGAAAGAAAGGGGGTGGGGAGAGGACCAGCAACCCTATCTGTGGCTGGAGGGCTGAGCAGAGAAGGAAATCCCTTATGCATCCAACAGATGGGTTGCACATGCATGACTAAACCATCTTTAAAAGCCAAGACCTGGCAGTTTTTTTGCCATCGTATGAGAAGAGAATCCAGGCACATGCAGGAACTAGTTTAACCCTGCTTTCCTAGCACAACCTTAGCTTTCTGTTACTACCAACAAATTCTACAGCCTGGCCCCAGATGAGCATGGATGCTATTGGTGAACACTGGTTTCAAATGGACACAGACACATATGCTAACATCTAGATATATAAAAGCCTAATATGCTAAGTTTCCGACCAATCAGAGTAGGTTAGCTTGCTGCTAGGGTCCAGCCATTTGGGACTGGGCGAGATGGGTGGGACAAGCCCTGGAGCCCTCCCGTGGCGGTTCCTCCCTGGACAGCCAACCCCCATTGGCCCTGATTGAGACTAAGCAAGACAGTCCTGATCGCCAGCCAGGCTGAGGGACCCCACCAGTGCATGAATTCATGCACCAGGCCTCTAGATTATTTATAACAGAGTATGTATGTTCATTTACACAGAATTAACATTTTTATTCAAATGATAAAAATTAATCATTTTAAAAGATTTAAATCAAGCTTTTACTCCTAAATTCATTTGATTTATTCAAACTATGAGGTTTTTCCATACTAGACTTAATTTGACCTTGTAGGTTGTCATTTCACCTATTCAAACCACAGTAACTTAGCATATACAATCTCCATATTTAGTGTCATCCAGGATCCCTGCATATTACTGGACTATGGACTGCTTGTGTTTTCTTCTGCAGGACAGATTATTGAGCTCTGTATTAAAGATCCAGGTTATCCATGATAAAATCCATCCAACTCAAGGCTCCCTCTTTTATTTCAGCCTAAGATGACATCCAAGAACATGACCTCCTGAATAGATTAATTGATCAGGGTACAAAAAGATAAACCTCAACATCACTTTAATTGATCCAGGATATTTAGTTCTTTGCAGTGAAACCAATATAGCTAATTGGTATAAAGGCAGCTGTGCTTTGAACCATTAATGTCTTGCTCCTTTCTGTGTGAAGTCTGATCTCCTTCCTGTGGTATAGAGACTACAATATAATTCAGAGTTGGTGAAGATTAGTTCAGGATGCATAGTCTGTACTTCGCATTATGTACTATAAATAAAGACATTGATTAATACACTACCTACAAAACCAGAAACATTATAGGTGCTCTAAAGAATGAGAGGATTATAAATCAGAAGAATTTAGTTCAAATATATATATATATATATATATAATATATATATATATCTCTTCTAAAATATATATAATCTATTCTCTCAAATTATGTTTCTAGGGTAATTTTTTAATGCTTAGAAAAAAAAAAAACAAGATCTACCTGGCTAATAAACTTTTTTTAAAATATGTTTTTATTGCCCATATTTTTAAAATATATATATTTTATTGATTTCAGAGAGGAAGGGAGAGAAAGAGAGAGATGGAAACCAATGCTCAGCGAGAATCTTCGATTGGCTGCCTCCTGCGTGCCCCTCACTGAGGACTGAGGCCACAACCCGAGCATGTGCCCTGACTGGGAATCAGAACCTTGACCTCCTGGTTCATGGGTGGACACACAACTACTGAGCAACATCAGCTAGGCGAAAATAAACTTTAAATAAATGTAAAATTAAGGAAGTTTAAATCTCGATCCCCAGTGTAAATATCCTGCTGTTTGTTTTACATATAAAACATTTGAAATGTTTTATTGGTAATAAAAATGAATTTGAACCATTTAACTGTCCCACCAAAAGAAAAACTAACTCTTGCTTCTGGTTTTAAAGACTACAATATTCTTTGTTGCATAAAGTATCAAGAAGGCTCTCAAAAAGCCTACTGGTTTTTGTTTTATAAACATTTTCAGAGTAGAAAGTTTCACATGGATTTTAACATTATGTATTTTCCTAATGTACACAAATTTATAATTTTTCTCCCACTAAAATAAACCACATTTCTATACTCTTTCACATGTTAACATACGACTATTTGAAAAAATCTTAAGTATCTTTTCCTCTTTCTAGTATTTTGTTTCCTTAAAAAACAATGACCTGCTTTAGCATTTTATCCAGTGGCCTTTCTGAAAGAAAAACATTTTGGTGGAAATAATAGGAGTTTTGTGACCAGATAAACTCCATTCAAATCACATGTTGATTCCTCACATGCTGTGTGACACTGGCTTCCATTTCTTCTGCCTGAAAGAATATGGCCCATAAAGACACTCCCGCACAGGATGTTTTATCCTGCTGACCGATGCACAAATGTGCTCTAGGTTTTCTGTTGTTCAAGTCCTCCCCCTACAATCTTTGGCACAAGTTTTGACAAAACAGTACTTGTCGCCTGCATGTTCTTTCTTTCTTACAATTTTAATTAACTGGTTTTAATGTACTTTCAGTATTACATTGACAGACCAAATTTTGTGGTAATGACAACAGAGAATATGGTTTCCCTACCTTTTTCATTGGAAACGTCTAACTCACTCTGCTCTAATTAAGTCCATAGTTTCAAGATAATCTTCAGAATCATACATTTAAAATAATCTCAAATGTAATATCTAAAAGGTGACAGCACTCATTGATATAACTGCTTCATAAACATACCTAGAGAACTGTTTTTGAAATCATAAGCCTTAGTTTTAGACGACGAATGATGCCGTAGACTAATGCAGATACCCCTAATGCTCACTAAAAGCCAGATACACTTCCAAGTTCTGGATGACAGACAAGACTGGATTAGCAATCACTTTCAGGCAGCTTCTCTCTACCACTCACTTTAAGAAACCTAAAAAGTGCATTCAATTAGCCATCATATTAATGGGAACACTGGGATTCAGGCTCTTGAATATCAGAGTGGAGTGAGTTTTACTCCCATTTCACTTCAAGTATGACCAAACTACTGTCCGGGCTAGCAGAAGGTGAAATGGTTAGGCAACGTGAGTTCGCAATACCCTTCTGCTTGAAATCCCCGTTGGCTTCAGCAGGATGTAGGGGAATAGAAAAGCCCCTGGGGAGGAACAAGAAAGGCCGCTGAGAATGAAGGGTCAGTTTGTCTTCGAGGAGACAACCCTCGGTGCAGGAGGAGGGGAGCCCAATGCTGAGACTGAGGGACGGAGGGTGGGAGCAGAGGTTCCCCTGGAGGATGATGGTGAAACCACCAGAGGGCCCTCAGCAGGATGAGGAGATTGACCAAGTTCTTAGAGGCAATCACATTCAAGATCAAATACACTAGACATTCCTTCACATGAGTTTCCCCTTGCGCCCAGATGCCAAGGAGCAAAGTCAAGAACATGAGAAAATACTGAAAGAGAGTTTGAATTTGAACTGTACTAAATCTATAATTGACCACAAAAGCCCCTTTGGAACTGAAAAACAGGAACCTTGAAATGGTAAGATTAATACTTTCCTCCCCTGGGAGAAAGAATGGTAGCTCATGAGTAAGTTAAGTTCCCTAGAAAAACAGTCAAATTTCTGCGATTATAGCTTATACATATGTAAACTTGGTAACGCCTTCCCTCAATACTTGGACATTTGCTTTCCTTCCACAGAACTTGTCAGGCACAAGCAATCAAGATCTTGGCTGCCCACAGCCATCTTTCTGAGGAAAGGTTCCCCTGTTACCATCCCTGAAAAAGAGTAGCCCTAGAATTTCCTTATAAGTGGGTAGCTTTATTCTAATGCATGACCTTAACTTTGACCCTTGCTTAATTGTATTAAGATATTTCACAGTTACAAGCAGCTAACTTCTGAATCAATGGCCTGTAGGAGCCAAGTACAAAAGATCTGTTTAGACAGTAATACATTGCGCCAATCAGAGTCTGACTGTAGATGACAGCGGGATGGATCAAGGGCAGAAGCAGTAGTGAAAAGACTAGTGGGAGGAAAAGAGTGTTCAGACACCAAGGGACAGAAGCGATGGCTGTGGGAGGCACAATAAAGGCCTCCCCACGAGATCCACATCCGAATCCCCAGAACCTGTGAATACGATGTCGCATGGCAAAATGGAATTAAGTTTGCAGTTGTAACGAAGTTTTGCTAATCAGATGAATTTAAAATAACGAGATTATCCCGGAGTGTCCTGGTGAGTCCAATGTAATCACAAAGATCCTTTCGAGTGACGAGGAAGATGTGACTCTGCAAGAGAAAACCAGAGTTGGTAGCATGAGAAGAAATTTCAAGAAGAGATTTTTGCCTGTTTTGTCCACTGGTACAGCCCAGCACATAAAATAGTGCCCGCACAGAGCAGGCGCTCCATAATCCCGGCGGCATCAATGAGCAAATGGACACCGAGACTGGCGATTGCATCAGGCTTTACTAGGAACGGAAATGCTGGCTTGTAACAAGTTCTTCCTTGCGTTTTAAAAACCAATATTTATTTTAAACCTAAAAAACAACAAGGCTATGTAAGGTACTATGCAGTTACATAGTGTAACATAAATGCAACATGTAAATGGTCATGAGGTTAGAGCAGCCGTGGGCAAACTACGGCCCGCCGGCCGGATCCAGCCCGTTTAAAATTAATAAAACTAAAAAAAAAAAAAAAAAAGACCGTACCCTTTTATGTAATGATGTTTACTTTGAATTTATATTAGTTCACACAAACACTCCATCCATGCTTTTGTTCCGGCCCTCCGGTCCAGTTTAAGAACCCATTGTGGCCCTCGAGTCAAAAAGTTTGCCCACCCATGGGTTAGAGTAAATACACAAAACAGGGTAATAATCAATACAAATACTATCAGTGTTCCAATGAGGAAGGACAGAAAATCGTGCCATCAGAATTCAAAGGAAAGTCAAGTCATACTGGTTATGATCATAAAAAAGATGGATTATAGCCACACTCAGGAATAAATGTGCATAAGTAAGGCAGAGAGAAAAATCAGAATGTGGGTGAAACAAGAAATTATTGGAAAATAAAGACTGAAAAACTAATTGTGACACTATTATGAAGAGCTATAAAATTCAGAGTGTTCGTTTTTACCTAATTATGTAGTCAATTCCAAACTGTTTGAGACTGACCCTAAACCCAAAGGATCTACATTTATTTCACTGCCAACAAAAGACCTTGAAAATGCAGCACAGTTTAATTTGTGCTTAACCATCTAGCAGCAAATGGCTTCTCTAAAGAAAAATTGCTTCCTATCAATGCTGATGTGTAATTTTACAAATTTACATTCATTAAAGAAGCTTCATACATGTACTCTTGCCTCAGATTCTTGTCCTTCTTAAGTTTTCAACCTCAGCAATATTGACATTTTTACCAGACCATTCTTTGTTGTGGGCAATGTCCGACGCAGTATAGGATGTTTAGCAGCATCTTTGGCCTCTACACACTACATGCCAGTAACACTCCCCCACCCCCACCCCTGGTTGTGACAATAATAAATGTTTCAAATGTCTCTTAAGGAACAAAATTGCCCCAGGCTGAGAATCACTGCACTCTATATAAAGACATTAAAGATGTCTTCAGGGGAGAACGATAAGCAGCTATATGTTATATATTGAGAGTGTGCAGTAGCGAATAATGGTCTTGTATGTCATTCATCTTCATTGTAAAGACGAAGCTAACCCTTGGCTACATCACTTCCATAAGTTTTTAGCTTCCCCTCCTTTGTGAGGCTCATAGACAAGAGAGCACAGCCACTACCTATTACTCTCCCTGTAATTAGTATTACCAAGCCATGGGATTGCTACTTGAAGAAACAATAAATAAGAACTCGCTCAAATACCAGCATAACTTTAAAAAGTGTTATTGATTGATAATAGAACAGATTGGTATGGTAAAAAAGAAATCATTTTAGTAGTCTTTCACTATTAATGTTTATGAACCGATAATACTGCACTTAAAAACCTGTAAATAAAATATTGAAAGTTATCATAAGATTAGAAACCCCTTTAGAATTCATTTTCTTTCATGTCTTTGAAAACAGTTTAATTAATCACTGTTTAAAAGAAATAAAACACACATACACAAAAATAACAGAGTCCATATTCTCTCTGTGGAAATATATTCTGCAGTCTCAATAGATTTCTCTCCATTTAGCGGGGGAGGGTAATGTATTTTTCCCTAAGATGACAATAATCTCAATTTCCCTGTTATTACAGTAACTAGTCACAACATTTCCTAGTTGGAGGTGTAAGGCAACTCTGAACAAAACTAAAACATGAAATAAATAAGCTATATTTGAAAAGTAATACTATTATTTTTATAAAGTACTAAGGTTACTTTTTTAAATAATAATATTACTTTTAAAGTAATATAAATATAAAACTACATGTTAAAGGGAAGTAAGCATTAACTTTTTTATGTCATCTATTATTGCTGTCACATTGCATTTTACATCCCTTTTACTCCTACAACGCTTCTGTGAGGGAGAGTATTACTATCTCACTTGACAAGCAGGTAAAGGAAATCTACTATTGCCAGCTACTTAGCAGCATTCCCGAGGAGAAAAAAAGAGTCCCTTCCTTACTGTTGACTCTGCATCTTGCTAAATCCCTACTCAGAATCGCCAGTGATTAATTATGTTCTGCTTTAGAGTAGCTTATTTTGCCAATAAATAAATATATTAAACTCTTTACCACCTAGAAAATGAAAATTCTATTTACATAAGATCATGTGATCACAATGTCAAAGAAAAAGCATTGGTCTGTGAACCCCTTTAGTTACTAATGAAATTCTTCACTCAAAATCCTTGTGTAAATACCAACTTAATTAAGAGGACCGAATGCTCAATATTTAGACACATTTCATATTTATGTCTTTGAGAGAATATTGGGAGTGCTCCATCAGTAGGACATCCCGTGAGGGCTATAGGACTGTAAGAGGGCGCAGGCCGGGCTGAGGGACCCCCACCCCTGAGTGCACGAATTTTCATGCACCGGGCCTCTAGTATAATGCAATACTCTTGACTAATACAACGGGGGAATGATCTTTCTTGCGTTCTGGTTACAGGTCAATAAATATTATATATGGATATGTCATCAATCTCAACAACTCCATGAGATGAAACACCTCGGCAGATCACAAAACTATCAATTGGAATAAGTGTATTTTCTTCAGGTGGAAGACCATAAAGACAAAATCAAGAAAAATTATTTTCTGTACCACTCTTAGCAATCCTTTCAATAGATATACACACAAAAACCATGTCTGTGCATACCAACAATGATGGAAGATTTTACATTCTGCATGTAAATTTACATTTTGCAATATCTTTCTATACTTTCTTTTTAAAAATAAATTTAAATAGAAATGTTCATGAGTGGGTAACTGCTAGCCGAATTTTGGCTTCTTCTAATTTACACTGAGTGGCCAGATTATTATGACCGGCCAGATTATTATGACCACCCCATCAGTACTTCATTGACACTTCCAAAAATACTGAATATTGAAAACTTCCTAAGCAAATACTCTCGAGGTTTTATTATTATTATTATTTGCATAACTAATTCACTTCATTGTACTGATGGGGTGGTCATAATAATCTGGCCACTCAGTGTACAAGAAGCAATATAAAAAGGTAAAATAGTAACTTATAGTCTAAAGCAAGCATGTCAAACTCAAAGGCTAGCACGGGCCAAATAAACAAGGCATGTGGCCCATGGGCCGCGAGTTTGACAGCTTGGGTCTAAGGCAGTGATGGCGAACCCTTTGAGCTTGGCATGTCAGCATTTTGAAATACCCTAGCTTAACTCTGGTGCCGTGTCACATATAGAAATTTTTTGATACTTGCAACCATAGTAAAACAAAGACTTATATTTTTGATATTTATTTTATATATTTAAATGCCATTTAACAAAGAAAAATCAACCAAAAAAATGAGTTTGCGTGTCACCTCTGACACGCATGTCATAGGTTTGCCATCACTGCTCTAAAACATAACAATATATATTTTTTAAAATTTTGGAGTCACTAGTATATTCAATTTAGTAGCTGTGTGGCCTAGAACCAAAATTTAACATTGCAAATGCTTCATGCATATTAGAGATGATGATGTTCACTTTACAAGGTTGTCCTGAGAATTAATAAGATACCATATGCAAAGGGCTTAGTGCAGTTCTTAAACTAATGAAAACCAAATGAAGTCCTTCAGTTGTATTTGAAAGGTTATAATATATTAAATTCACTAAGCAAAATTATAACATATTACTGTCTCTTTTCCCTAATTTTATTTCTTTTCTTCCCTCAATTATTTCATGTACTTTGCTTCTGAGCATACGCAATTAATGGACATGTTGTCTTCTAATAAATGATTAGATAGTGGAATAATTCATTAAGACATAGCACTACTTAAGCTTATTCATGCTGTATCTTTAACAGAAGTTAGGCAAATAACTTTAATTTTCATTAAATTGTAAAGATGACTTATTTTAGCTAAGTTGCCTCATTACAATTACATATGAGTATTAGGTAAAATGGTAGTTCTAGCCTGCAAAACCAGTAAAAATAATTACATTAAATACTTTTGGAAGAGTCATCATTTCCATAATATTGAATTTCAATCCAGGAACCTGTTAAATCCCTCCATTTATTCAACTTTTGGTCCTCGCCCTGTATCCAATACACCCAATCTCAGCTCAAAGTCCACTATCCACTATAGCATCCTTCAGCCAGTCTCTGCTTTAAATTTCCACAGCCAAAAGCCCGCACATGAACCTTCTCTCCAGGCAAAAGCACAGAGGCATATGGATCATTTATCTATGCAAAATGACGCTCTTCATGTGACCTAATACTAAAATTATTTCCCAATAATCAATTCTCTCTCTCTCCCCTCATTTGTTACATATAATAAAACAAATTATTTAATTGTATTTTTTCTGTCACTGTAGTTATGTATGTGCCTCATAAACAGAAAAAGTGTGGGAATTTTCTTCCATCCTCTCCATTCTATTTTGTTATCCATATTCAGACAAAGCCATTTATTCATTTAACAATTTTACACTCTTCTTAGTCAGCTACACTTCACGAAAGCATAGTGGAAATCAGGTGAGACTTTTTTGGTTGCATAATGATTCCCTGCAAAAGCAGCTTCAGTGAGAGAAGGTTCACATATTTACACGGAAAGTAAAAATGAGGTCAGCCAAGAAAGTGGTTTCTGAGGCTGCAGAAGCATGGGAGGAGTGAAGGAGCGCTCCCAAGAGCAGTTATTTTTAATCTCAATCTGTCAATAAAAAGATTCATATAGCTTCTAACCAGAACCTGTTAATTCGCATCTCTTTTTTTTTCTCATCCCACAAACTCCATCACTTTCATAGAGGCTCACGTATTAGCTTGCACACGCTCATGTTCTTATATATTTCACCACAATAAGTCATTACAGGTCTCCAGCACCAGCTACCAGGAGCTTTCAGGCATCCTCGGGCCCACATAGATTAGCAGAGCGGCAGATCTCTGGGGAAAGGAACTGTTCTCTGTCAACCCTTGTAGCCTGCACAGGACCTGGGACATACGTGTTGACTAAACTAAATTTGATCATTGTTATTCCCAAGGAACATTTTTCATTTCCAAATATCTTCATCTCACAGGTATTTAAGTTTGCACAACATACTCTTAGATGGAAACCTATGATTGTTTTGTACACAGTTTCTGGAGTAATTTTTTTTAAGTATCTGCTTAATTAATAAGGTTCCTTTATGAATTTCTATTAATATATATGGTAAACAACCATACATTCCATTTTCTCTAGAAAGAAGAATTCACACATAAATATCCACATCATAAGTATTCATGTATCATACAGATAAGTCTGCTTTAATACATTTCATCTCACTTTTGGAAAATAAAAGGACTCATTGCATCACTAAGATCACAAGGCGAAAATACTTTCAAATTGTTACATTACTGACCTTGAAATATAAGTGAGACACTCAAGCAATAACATTTAATGTTTAATAAATACAAAACCTACAATATAAATGTTCTTACCCAAGAAAAATAACCTTTCTAAGATGATACATAAATATTTATATAATATTATTACCTTTAAAAATCATTTAATAGTGGTTTTCATAATCATTGCATAAATCCTAAGAAAAACCATATTTTACAGTGATTCTTTTTCTTACACCAAAATCCTTACCCCCCATATCAGTGACGCACTCTAGTCTCCAGACATGGCTGTGAACACTTTTCAACTCTCTTTAAAAATAAAATCTACCATTAAAAAATGAAGAAGTGTTCCCACTGAGGACATTCAAAGGAATTCATCACAGTACTTAAAGCCTCCACTATGTGACAGATTATACAAGATAGCCTGGAGAATAAAAAGGTAGCATCCCAATTTAAACTTTAGGGGAATCTAGGTAACACATGGATTCGTGTATGTGCGGGCTGCTTTTAAACTGTAAGGTGTGTGTGGTGAGAAAGCATTATCAGTTGTGAGGTATGATGTTTCTTTCTCACAATACCAAGCAGTACCAAGGGTCTCTTCCAGAATTTCACCATCAGATCCACACACAAAAAACAGCTTCTCTATGATATAGAAAAACAGCTTCCCAGAAGCTAGGGCTGCATTCGAATTAAAGAAAAGACTGAGTCTGTTCGGGCTCTACTCACATCAACCAGCTGACTGACTCCGCTTGCTGTTTTTGCCAGGGTGACAAGGTCTTCCTGCATCTTATCCACCCATGACTTGATCCTGCAGAAATCAGAGAAGAAAATATTCTATCATGTCTCTGGCAAATGAAGGCCACAGACAGCCACTTAACAGTCATGATGCAGATAATTCATTAAATTACCTTTAAATCGTTCTCCTCCCTCCCAGCTCTCATTATGTCCACCCTCCCATCCTATCTACAAATTATAAAGCCAATAAAACTTTACTGTAAAGCCTCTTAGAAGGCTAAAATACCCCCCGATAAAAGAAAGAAAAATGACATGATTGTCATGTCCAATATGTGGATAAATTTGCTTAATTTTTATGAAAATTCCATTTAAAATTAGTGAATAGAATATTCTAAACTAAGCCTTATTCTTTAGCTCACAAGTCTTCTCGATATAATACTAAGGGTGTGCTAAGTGTAGAACATTTTTTTAAATGCACAAAATGAGAAATATTTTAAATGTCTCCTAATTTAATTACCCAGTGATAACCACTCCTAACATTTCATGTATTCCCATTCAGTCTTTTTAAATTACCTCACATGGTTGAAAGCATGCTATGTAAACTTTATATATCTTTTCTTTTCCTGAGGTCATATGATAAATAGTCCTATGCCATTATAAGTATCTTATTTACCCCACTTCTTTAAATGTTATTAACAATAAATGTTTCATAACATGTTATTTTATAAAGGAAAGTGAACTTTATATTTCATAAGTGCTGGGATCATGGGTATTTAACCATATTAATCTTCTTTTCTTCAGATAGGTAAGAGTTTCAATACTACTATAAGGCAGCCATTTTTTTCAAATAAACTTAAGTGTGACAGAATAAGAAATTAAACATGGAAAGAAGTATAACATGAAAAAGGGATTTAAATGAGGTGTAGGAGAACGCATAAAAGAATAATGAGCTGATAAACTAAAGGGGAAGAAGCAAAACTTGAAAGTCAGTCATAAAAAGAATGAAATGCCTCAGAGCTGTGGTTGGCAAACTGCGGCTCGAGAGCCACATGCGGCTCTTTGGCCCCTTGAGTGTGGCTCTTCCTAAGCCTTAGGAGTACCCTAATTAAGTTAATAGCAATGTATCTACCTATATAGTTTAAGTTTAAAAAATTTGGCTCTCAAAATAAATTTCAATCGCTGTACTGTTGATATTTGGCTCTGTTGACTAATGAGTTTGCCGACCACTGCCTTAGAGGAAAACACAGAGGCGTGATTACATGTGCAACAAATTAGTTAGCAAATGAAATACATAAATGCTAGGGATACTTTAACACAAATGAAAATAAGAAAAGAATATTTATTGAACCATGCTGTATGAAATTGATACAAAGAAGATAAATTAATATCAAGAAACAAAAAAAAATAAATAAATGGGAGGAGAGTACAAAGTGGAGAGAAATTTATAGATTCATTAAAATGAATGATGCATAACCACATTATTCTAATATTAGACTTTGTGCTGCTTATGAGCTGGTGCATATATTTGAAATATATTATAAATACTAACTAATATTCTTATTACTACTATTAGATAAATATATTTGTTCCCATTTTAACATTTAAAACAATAGGTTACAGTAGGAAACTGGTAGGAGCAAAGAATATTGACACCATTTTCTAATTCAGATCAGACAACCTCGTTTCTCCAAGCAGTTACTGAGCAAGTCCTAAAACCCACGGAAAATGAATCATCTCTTCTCAAGTATAATTCCCAACATTGACAAATAATAAAAACTGTTATACATCTTATACATCCCTTTAGCTGGGAAACCAAGAGACAAATAGTATATATGTAAAAACATCAACTTAACTCATGCCTGAATTCTGACTTATGCTAAATGGTCTAAAACTTTCATTCTAACTTGACACCTGAGTGTACTGTCATTGCCATTGTTCATTGAGGAGAACCTGTTTTGGCTGAAAAGCAATCCAGGACTCTTCCAGTCTTCTCAGCCCCACTGACAAGCTATCAAGAACACTTTATAGGAGCAAGGATCATTTTTTATAGATATGACATGTTGCCTGGTTTTCCTAAAAGACATAAGCACTCTGACTCCCAAACCTGAAGTTAGAAGAATATAATGACTAGGAAACATGCAAAGATTCCATGCATCATAAAAGTAAAATATTACCCAAGGGAAAATACACATATGTGCGAATTATCAGTCTTTCTAGTTCTAGGTAAATTGTCAAGCACGTATTTATAATCACTGAGCACTATTTCATTGACTGTCTCCAGAATATACTATAAAATTTTGTAGAAAGTTAGAGAGGATACATAGCCTTTTCATGTAATAAGAAACCAACCTAGCACTCCAGAAGGAGTTTTACATGACATGGGAGCCTTCCCAAGGAAATAAAAACACAAAGAGATGGTTAAACCTGAGAGTCCTTATGCTAGATTTGATAAAGAATGGAAAGATATGACAGGCCAAAGAGTGTGAGCTGTGCATAGTAAACTGCGGGAAACTTAACAAAGGCTGTTCATGCCTGATCTTTTGAGATAAGGACACTGCTTTCCCTCCAGTATGGGTGGTTGGTGGAGCAGGGGGGGGGGGGGGGGGGGGTGTAACTCTCACATGAGGGAAGGTCAGAAAGTCTGACAAAAATTAAAGTTTAAAAAACTTAACCAACCTAGCTTTCTATCCTCTTATTTACGTCAGCCTGTCCCTGAAATTAATTCTCTGCCTTCATTATGAATAAATTCCACAACTGCTCTGATATCACCTTTGATAAATTGCCAAACTAAAAAAGATTCTCTTCTATCCACTAAACTCCAAAGCACTTTAATTGGCTTTATGCTTATTTTCCTGTATACTTTCATGATTAGGTAGATATACATTTATACTTATTTGTCACTGAATCCTCAATATTTTTATTAAAGTGTTTTGCATATAGTAAGCAGATGAGTAGTTATTGACTAAACAGAAAATATATTGAAATAAAATTGCATTATTAATTTTTAAAGCACAATTACATTTATTTAAGTTGAGTAAGTGATTCATTTACTAATTCCCTCTTCTCCCCATAATCCACATCAGAAAAAAAAAAAAAAAAGAACTAAAGAACTGCTGGACCCATGCATCTGTTAACAGGCCCTGTTTTTCAACAAGTAGCATATTTTCAAAATGCAACTTAATACTCTACAGGAATTAGTAAATCTCTAGAGTACATAACTTATCATTCCAAATCCGTCAAGTGGATATTGAATGTCATAGGAAAAAATTATCTTGTAATCTGTCTCTGCCTCTACAATAACTCATTACAGAATCGACTAGCAGAGTGTTTCCAACTGTTTAAAGATGTCTACAGACTCAATGTAGTTTGGAGAATTCACTGAGATCTTTAAATATTGAAGCAAATATTTTATTAAATAATTAAGATCATCTTTCATATCATCTGCTTCACTTTATGGTACAGAAACAGCACAAATTTAAAAGCAAATATATAAAATATTCAAGTTTTCACGAAAATTTAATGAAAAATACTTGGCAGGTAATTATTGTTCCTTTTCAGGTTGGATTTGATTGTAAGATGGCTTTTAAAAGAGTAGTACCTAGTTCGGAAAACTTTTTTTTTAAAAGAATTATGGTAATCGATTTCATTTTGCATGCACTTGAGGAAGAGCAAATTCAGAACAGCACAAATTATACCCAATTTAATCTATTGAAAAGTATAACAGTGGAGTACAAAGTGTCAAGTCTGCACAGTTATCTATTTAATTGTTTTAAATGCTACAAAGAGATTTTCTTTGTTGGAAGAATGGAGCCAAAGTAATAGCTAAGGATTGTTACCTAACTGTCCTTCCTTCCTATATTCGATGTGGTAAATTCTCTGAAATAGAGGCGAATGTGTCTGGATCTACTGCTATTAGGAAGGAGAGAGTATTAAAAGCAGACATCTTCCTTCAACACCCTTCTTGAATTATCCAACTAGCAATTATCATAGATACCAGAGCCAAAAAAATAAATAAATGGGAGACACAGAGAAGAGCAAAGGGAAAGGAAGAAGGCTGTTTCAGTAAGGGACTTAGCGGAGGAGTGGGAGAGTGAGAAGTCTTTGCAGCCCTTGTTCTAAGGCAATGCTCTGCCTATGCCACTGTTTTAAAAAATCATTTTATTTTTAATCCAAGGAAATGCACATAGCTATGCCCCTGGATCTTGGAAAAAATAAATATCACAAGCTCTAACCAACTGACCATTTCAATTGTGTTCATATATAAGCAGCCTGTTCAAAATTTTGAAGTAATAAGTTCATATATTTCAAGTGTTCCACTTGCTATAAATATCCCACCAATGCCAAACTGCTCCTATTTTTGTTATATAATAAACCACCCACAGTGTTCCCATATTTGAGTAAAAATTATATAAGTAAGCCAAAGATTCAGATAACCTAGACACACTATTTGATAACTGTGCAATTCTTATAACATGGATAACTTTATTATGAAATACAATTGTGTGTGTGTGTGTGTGTGTGTGTGTGTGTGTGTGTGTAAAAGAGTACTTGGTATTACATTCAATCTAGGATTGTTTGTGAGCTGGATGTCATGCCAGAAATGTTAGTTCTTAAAATTATTAACAATTTAAGCCATTTTCAATAAACTGTTTTTAGAAAGCTATTTTGACTTGTGAAATGCTTTAGTATTCCATTTTTGCCTAGAGTCAATCTTGTAAGCAATGTTAAAAGGGATCTGATTTTTGCTAATTACATTGTAAAGGTAAAATGCTCGAGGAGTAGAAAAAAGGCTTTATCACTAAAATCGGATTCATAAGCTGTTCATGTTCCTCTGCCTTTAGTTTCTGTTGGCCTTTGCTGGTGTGTGTGTGTGTGTGTGTGTGTTTAATCCACTTTACAAATATACATACTCATCATTCTCAAAAAACAAAGCTTTTTGCCCTAACCAGTTTGGCTCAGTGGATAGAGAGTCAGCCTATGGACTCAAGGGTCCCAGGTTCGATTCCGGTCAAGGGCATGTACCTTGGTTGTGGGCACATCCCCAGTAGGGAGTGTGCAGGAGGCAGCTGATCAATGTTTCTCTCTCATCGATGTTTCTAACTCTCTATCCCTCTCCCTTCCTCTCTCTAAAAAATCAATAAAATATATATAAAAACAAACAAGAAAAAAAAAAAACAAAGCTTCTTTATGAGATCTACGTTTCCACCATCTTGGATTAAGTTTTGTTTTATCCAAGCATTTTTCGTTGCTTCTTTATTTAGTTGATATCTTTTGCCTCAGCGTAGGCTTCCCGCTTCCAAGACAACAAATGAGCAATACACGCAGGGTTGATATTCATGTAGTTCCACAGATCAGCCCGAGGGGGATGGTTCTCATACAGGGATTTGATCCCTCGAGGCCTGAGAGCTTTGTTGTTTACCTTCCACATCAGAGGTAGTTACAACCTCCAGCACAGCCCCTCTGTGGCCTGGTGCCAGGGGACGGGTCCCACATGGCCACACAATCTGCTGCTGGTGCGTCTACGAACCGCGTGAGCTGAATTTCTAATTGCTCATTACAAAACCTCCGTTCACTTTATTGAAGGTCTTCCCTTTCAATGTTTATATTTTTTCACTCATTGCAGATTGTTCACAAAATTTATCGTAGCCTAATTCATGTGTGTGAGTGTTATTTAATGTCGTGATAAAAAATTCCTCATTTCCTTCTCTGAATTATTAACCAAGCTTGCATAATATTTTCAATACTGCAAAATACTATAACGCTTATTCTGTTTAGATTCTGATTTAAATGGCCAGTCCACTTCCCCACATGGATCAGTGTCTGCAGCCAAACCATTTTAACTGTTTCAGCAACATGTCAATTTTGTCACGTTGTCATGTTTCCTACTAGCCTGACGTTGCCTCTCTAAGTCTCTGCAGTTCCTGAAAATCACCCTTTAAGTCTGTGCCTCAAGTCCTTTTTCTTCTGGACAATCTAAGACCTCGCATCCTTAAAAACGCTTCCTTTCCCTAAATTCTTAAGATATATATTGCCTGTCTTACAAAATGTCACACATATGGATATACTGTCTGATGCTAGAATTATTTTTCTCCAACAATACTTAATTTCCTCGAGTGTACGGACCACAGCTTACAGTCCTGTATTTTGGGAGGACCCAGCATAGTTTGGAACACAAAGTGGATGCTCAATAGATAACAGATAACACTTAATTAAGTGCTTTGTGCCAGGAGATGTTCTAAACATGTTATATGAACAAACTAATTCTCCCAAAAATCTACTGAGGCAGATAGTATTATGAGTCCCACTTCACAGATGAGGAAACTGAATTACAGCGGTCACATGACTTGCCCGAGGTCACAGAGTTAGTAAGGGGGAGAGTTAACCATTTGCCTTTAGAAGCCAATAGAGCACATACATTAATAAATGCGAATCGATGCGGCGATCTGAAACACGGCCTGGTGCTTTCCATCATTCAGCCACCAGACAGCCATCCTCAACTCTCCTCTCATCACAAATTTCAAATGTCTTGTGGTGTGTGTTTTTTATTTTTATTTTATAGCATAGCATATCGCTGGGTTCTAAGTCTGCTATTGATGTAAAGGGAACAATGACAATTACAAAGGTCTTATATGTTTACATGGCAAGAGAAAAAAGTAAGTTATAATTAGAAAATAGAAATGTAAGTAATTGAGAAAACCCAGACATTTCCTTCCCTAAAAAGGCCTTTTTGGAAATATGCACGTATTTCTTCAATGCTGTAATCTTTCTTCAAATTGAATTTTTCCCATCAATATTAGCAAGCAAATAAGAACTGTTTATTTTATGACAAAACCATAAATTGTATGCCTTTCGTTCGCATAACAAGACATCCTCAGTCTTAGGTGCACGGCAAATGACCCTCATATCATTCACAGCATGCACACACTTGACATAAAGTAGCAGGTTAGATGTACAGTCAGCCCTGATGTGTTTTAAATATGTAATATTCTAAAAGCAACATTAAATCTTTCAAATATCAACGGAAAAGATGCCTGTTTCAGCTGGCCTTCATTGTGTTCCTGATGCAGGGTCGGATACACAAACAAATGCACCAATGTAACAGCCTGGCCCCATTTCTGCGGTGCTCCCTCTATAGACAGCCCACAGTGTCATTTGTCTGACAGCTGTTTCAGAACAGAGTTTATTGAACAATCAAAAACCCGTCAATGCAAATGCATTAACCTGCAAATTAGAAAAACAATAACTCTCTTCCTGAAGGACCTTTAGAAAGGAAAATTATAAGGAGAGCCTGTCTCCGATACGTTTATTCCTTGAGTATTAAGCACAGAATTCTCGAAAAGATGAAATGAAACCTTTAAAAATGAAATAGTAAATATCTTACAGCTCAGAAAATATATTACCTTTTAATTGCTTTCAGCCTCTTTGTCCCCTCAGACTCGTGGTTCTCCTTGACCCTGTGCCTGAGCTGCACATTCACTGCCCCTGTGCCTCCCCTCACCCCCGCCCCATGGTCTGAGTGCACCAAGCAGCCCAGGCAAAGATTGCTTCTCAGACAGGAATTACAGTAGCGCCCTTTCCTGTCCTGCTCAACAGGAACACAAGGCTAAACTTTTTTTAAAAAAAAAATCATTAATGCGGTGAAATTAACAATGAGAATTGTGTTTAAAAATAAATTGATGCTTATCAAATGCTGACAAAATTACAATTTTAGCACTATCCAATAATTACTTGTGAAGAATGTGAAGCTTTGGTGAAAGGTTTATATAAATGTCAACGGAATACAGGAAAAGAACTCAGCTTTAATTTCTTGATAACAATGTCAAACATTTGTATTTGAATCAAGATTTCACATGATTGGCTGCTGTTTCAATAACAATTTTATTAAATCATGACCTTTTATGAATTCTAAGGGAAAGTAGGTGAAAATCTAGGCAATTAACTAGAAAAATATATCGAAGGGAAAAAGCACTTTATGTAGATAATTCCAACTGAAGCATCTGTGTCCTACTCTCAGTAAATTTGAAAAATGCTGTATCCCAGCTAGCGTCAACCTATGAACCAGGAGGTCACGGTATGATTCCTGGTGAGGGCATGTGCCCAGGTTGTGGGCTCGATCCCCAGTATGGGGCATGCAGGAGGCAGCCGATCATGATTCTCTCTCATCACTGATGTTTCTCTCTCCCTTCCTCTCTGAAATCAATAAAAATATATTTTTAAAAACTGCTGTAAAGCATGATCATGTATGTACAGTAACTTAGAAGGCTTTTTAAAAAAATAAAGTAATAATTAAATAACTAACAACAGATGATTGATTTGCTATTACAAACAAAAAAGAAATTTAAAAAATCAAAGTCTTAGGCATATTTTCCTTATTAGGAAGCAAATAACAAGCTGGTTACTAGAATTTAAATTATTTATATAAAATATGAAATAAACACTTTAAAATACAGTGGTCAATCTCCTAGTAGAAAGGCTCATTTGTGTTGATGTTCACATCTTCCACATTTGAAATAATTCTCCTGCAATTGGAAGGAAACTGATCTCATTCCGTCATTTTAGAAATAGGTAAGATGCATTTCATGAGCCCTAGTGAAAAGGGGACAGTACTTTGGCTGGAGGGCCCTGCTATAACGCCCATGTAACTCATCATCTTTATGAAACATGAAGAAATCATGAAGCAGCCATTAACATAAATTACACATCAGCATTCTGAAGGAATCGTTAGAGCCTTTAAATTTTTTTTTTCAGTAATAGTCATTCTGTCACTGTTGCTAAGTGCTCCATTTAGAGCACATCCCAATGTGGATATCAACAGGCGGTTTTAAAACAGACCACCCTGTGTTGTAAAGAGAAATTCTGAAGATTTCTGAAGCCAGATCTGTGAATCCTATGTGACTCAGCAGCCTCCCACAGGCCTGACAGCCCATATATTCTATCTCAAAATGTTCCTTCTGTAAAAGAGAGGCTGAATGAACTCCCTTATTGCTATGCAGAAAATACAAAAGGCAATCCATAGAAAACACGCAACCTGTTTTAGGTCACCTGTAATAATAGAAGATAAAAAAAAAAAAACCATTGCGCATCTCTTGCTGTCTGCAGAACTATTGTTTCAACTGTCCATGATCTATTTCCCCCAAAGCACCGAATCAGCCTCTCATATCTCTTGATAACATCAGGGAAATAGTAGCCTTAGCGGCATTCACATCACCTTTCAACATGTAGTATATGAATCTGAGGTTACTTCTCAGATGAACACAGGTATTAATAAACATTATTTTTAGTTCTAGAAACTGCAGAAGAAAACAACTTGGTCTTCTAGTCCAGGCTGCTATTTAGTGGAGGCTTCCTTACTCATTACCCATGAAGCATTATCATGCCAATTCTCCCCAATACTTTCTGTGACAGACATTCATTACCTTAAGAATAGCTTTCCCATTTGGAAGGTGAAACTGTTAGAAAGTTCTTCTGAGTGCAAAAGAAATTAAGGATATTTTACCTTATAAATTATTAGACAACCACCTAAAATCAGGTATTTTATAAAACATTTATATATTATTTGATTTTTATAATGATTATTATCCCTTTGGAATTTATAAGTAAAGTTATAAATATTTCAGAAATATCCAATTCCTAATACCTAGCAAAAGAACACACAAAAATAGTATATACATATATTTTTAAATATCTATATATATTTTATTGATTTTTTCACAGAGAGGAAGGGGTAGGGACAGAGAGTTAGAAACATCGATGAGAGAGAAACATTGATCAGCTGCCTCCTACACACCCCCTACTGGGGATGTGCCCACAACCAAGGTATATGCTCTTGACCATAATTGAACCTGGGACCCTTGAGTCTGCAGGCCGATGCTCTATCCACTGAGCAAAACTGGTTAGGGAAAAAAATAGTATATATTTTACAGTGGAAGTAGCTGACTTAGATGTAGCCATCTGACTACCATATTTTTGTTTGTCTTTATCCTTAGGTTTAACCAGAATGAAAAAAAGTGAATAAAAATATAGATGTGCAAAGGGCACAATGAGAATTTCTGTCTTCTCCCTGCAATTAAATAAAAAAAAAGCAATAATCAGCCAATAAGGGCAATTTAGGTGATAATGATTACTAAATATACCATGTACGTTTAATAGAAACATTTTCTGACCAAGGGGAGACCTGACAACCATAATACCTCCAAAGTTCTGCAACCTGGGTTTGGGTTTAGGTTTAGGAGTGGATTGGGTCTGCCCTTCTGCCAGGTTCTTTGGACTGTGGATCTAAGGAGGATCCAATAGTCACTGTCTAAAAGCAAAGTTGGAACTAAGAATCAAGGAAGTAGCCCACAAGAATAATGATTCAAGGGGGTTACGCAGTGTATATACTTTTCACCTGAAGAAAACACCCATCAGGATTGTGGTAAAAGGGTTCTAATTTCCACCTGAGCTGGTCTTGTTTTATATGTTCTCTCTTCTGATTTGACAGAGGGGATGTTTGTGGAATGGACAGACAATAGAATTAATGGAAGAGACCCCATTGTGGCCATCACAATATCTTTCGTCTTCATTAGAGAAATCTAGAGGAATACACAGAGCTGGGCAACCCAGGGGAAATAACATGTTCCTGATTAACCAACTCCCCCCTGAATTTATGACACAGCCAGCTGGTTGTAGATAAGATTAAATGAAAGAAAATGAAAATGAAGGAATTGAAAGAAATTCAATGGACCCAACGGAAAAGAAAGAAAGTTGGGAGGAGTAGGGAGAATAAAAAAAAGATAAAAGACTAAAAATAGCCCTGGCCGGTTTGGCTCAGTGGATAGAGCATCAGCCTGCAGACTGAAGGGTCCCGGGTTCAATTCCAGTCAAGGGCATGTACCTTGGTTTCGGGCACATCCCCAGTGGGGAGTGTGCAGGAGGCAGCTGATCGATGTTTCTCTCTCATCGATGTTTCTAACTCTCTATCCGTCCTCCTTCCTCTCTGTAAACAAAAAAATAAAATAAAATAAAAAATAAAATCAATAAAATATATTTTTTTAAAAAAAGACTAAAAATAAATGCACATTTTTAAAAATGAAGGTGGAGGTTCTCTTAAAACAGATAAAAATTTACTTTTGTACATTTGAAAAAAAAAAATCGCTCATCACCAAGAACTTTAAACAATGCACTATGTACTATTGTTCAAATAATCATTGCAACTTTTAAGGTATGCCATTAACAGTCCTATAAATCTAAAATGATATAACCTCTAACCCAGTTATGATAGAACATATGGTTTCTTTCATCTATTTTACATAGAATTGTGAAGGCAAGTCTCTTACAAGACTATTATATTAATAAGAATTTTTGTTTATATTCAACTTATTGTTAGGAAAAGTAATGTTCATTGATTTTTATAATCAAGTATATATATATTTTCAGTATGGACAATGGATTTGAATAGCATTGATTTTTGCTATGCAGACAGATCAATTACAGATCAATAAATGAACAATGATTTGTTTATACCAGCCATATGGTTGGCTCCCTGCAAAGCAATGGAGTTCATATTTGTGCATCTCTATATTTTAGATACTCTTATATTTGCACATTGCCATGAAAGACACCAATTTAATTATTTCATTGCACTAAAAACTGAAGTGCTATAGCATATGCTACCTCTAAACCTTAGGCAGCCATCTTTCACATTCTCTTGATAAGTTCTAGGTGGATAATAAGGAGAGGTTTAAAGAAGGGCTGAAGTGATGTTGCTTGATTTGCATGACCCTACAAGTTATTTTCTATTACACATAGAGGATGACATAAGAATTGGGTGGTGAAGCTACTATAGGAGCTTCTTTACTCCTTGATATTTTAGCCAATGAATTGGAAAAACTTTAGCACACAGAACCTCAAAAGGGAAATGAACTTAAAGGGTAAACACCGCATGAGGCCACCACCTCCTAGACTGCTCATTGCTACAACACCAATACGTGAGCATATGCATTCACTAACATTTTGGGTAAAAGACAAAGATTTAGACCTTGAACTTGCCACTCTATACAGAATTTGACACCATCATCAATCAAATAGCATGCTTTTGCCTGCTGTTTCTTCTGCCTACCACGTTTTCCCTCCAGGTCGTTTCATCTCTTCTCATTCTTTTAATTCCACATCAAATGTCATCACCTCATAGACTAAATCTTGACCCCAGTAGCTAAACTGATCACTTGATCCTGTTGTCCCCTGTCCTTCACATCAGGCTGTAATGTTTCTTTGAGACACTCACAGCCTTGCAAATATTAGGTGTGTCTTTTACTTGTTTTCAGTCCCTTTACTCTATTAGAATGTAAACAACACAAGCGAAGGCCTTTCTCATCTGAAATCAAAAGCACTTAGCTTAAGACTGAGATAAAATAGTTGTGCAATAAAATATTAATTGAATAAATAAATGACTCTGTGGGGGAAAGCAAAGAGAATAGTCAAATTGAGATATCTGCATTTTTGCACAAGGCATGATAAAGAAGGCTTCAATTGAAAAAGCATGGTCTTACATCAATAACTTCTCTTTTTTTCTTAAGTAATAGAATGGAGAAGAATGGGTAAAAATAATCTTGGCTGACACAGACACCATGAAGTCTCTTAAAGTCATGTGCAAAAAACCCTTACATTCCAAGAGTCTGCATTTTCATACTAAATGCCTATAAAGCTATTTCAGGTCATTTCGGAATGAGAAAAATAACAGGATCATTGCATCACTACAGCAAAAATTAGAAATACCAACAGGGATGAAGCCATTGCACCAACGATTGCAATGTAATCAAAGAGTAACAATTCCGGGCACTGTCTGCCTCCACCAGGTTGATCCAACACTTTATGTCACTGCCAATTTGCTCCGCTACCTGGACTTTGACTGCCAGTCTGCTTTGACTACGGGAATGTCCCTCATCACGTGCAGAAACTTCACCCCAAGGTGTTTCCCTAGAAGGCTGAAGTATTGGTATAATAGCGTAAATGTTTAGATTCTTCAGAGAAAAGCAGCTACACAAATTGTGTGGAAACACACAGAAATTACTATTTAACACTGTATGGCTTTGCCATTTGCTAAATTATTTTTAAAAGCTCATTAAGTTCTATGAAGCAGGAAAATAATGATACCATAGCTGATTTCTTATTCAAAGTCAAAAGCAGAATCTGAAATTACAGTGGAAATAGAATGGCCCTATTTCTGCATTTTTAGACGTTAAACAAATCAGTGTACCATTTTATTGTACTTTAAATGGTTAGAGACTATTAAGTCCAAGAAATGTGTTATTATACATATTTTACATATGCTTTGATCTAGCCTCAATTTCCTAAGTAGTTGCTAAGGGACTGGTATTCTCTCTATTATTGAACAATAATAACAAAATTAAAGGCCTAAGAATTTGTTGTTCACAAAAGCTAGAGCCTATCAACTTGCTCCCTAGTAAGTTCCCAGGTACATCACAGTAAGTTACAATGTAATGTTTTAAAAGAAGTTTCCATAACCTGATACCTCCTATACTTCCAATCTTTCCTACCTTCTATCAACATTTTCTCTTCCTTTTCTGTACATAACAATGATCCTAATATCATATCATTCTCACTTCAGAATAATATCTTAAAATACTTCTGTATGAATATTCATAAATTTGAAATAATTTACGTATAGGATGTTACTAACATCACATACTCATCTTTTTCCTAATGTACAAATTCTTTCCTCACTTTTAATCCTCACCTGAGGATATTTTTTCCACTGATTTCTAGAGACAGTGGAAGGGAGGGAGGAGGGGGAGGGAGAGAAAGGGAGGAGAGGGAGGAGAGAGACACATCAATTGGTTGCCTCCGCCACAGACCCCTACTGGGGCTGGAGGATCTGCAACCAAGGTATGTGCCCTTGACCTGGAATTGAACCCACAATCCTTAGGTCTGCGGGCTCTAACCACAGAGAAAAACCAGCCAGGGCAAATTTCCAGTTACATTTAAGGCCAAATTCAAGTATTTACTTTTCGGTAAATCACTCCAGGATATGGTATAATTTACTTACAATATAAAAAAGCAATTGTATTTTGTAGCAATTTATTTGTTTGTCAAGTTCTCCATTTAACTTTTAGCTTCACGACAATAAGAGTGACTAGTGCTTGAAACATAGTAAGAATTTATTAAATGTTTAATGACTTAATGTTAATTCTATTAGATAAACAACTCTTTGCCATTCCTTCCTCCTTTCCATTCGCAGTGTCACTGCTTTTAGAAACTGTCATCTAATGTAAGGACTATTGTAGTGCCCTGCTTACTGGTCAATCTGTCTCTAGCTTCCTCTGTCTCCCATACTTACACAACTCTTTTTTCAGACTAAATATTAATGCACAATGTTTTAAATAACATTAAAATTTATTTTCTGATTATAAAATTAACCTATATACATTAATTAAGTTTAGAAAAAGCAAACATTTTCTTACCAAAACAAGCCAGAAGAAGAGAATATAAATTGATCCCAAATATAAACATAAGCAAAAAAAACCTATATGAAATACTAAGCAATCACATCAAAGATAAACTTTTTAAAAGGCACCATGACCAAGGAACATTTATTCCAGGAAGAAATAAATGTTTCAACATTAAAGTATCCTAATACCTCTACATTTTAACTGTTGCTTCATCTCAAAGGGTTGTAAAATTAAAATTAATTAAAACAAAAAATTCATTTAGAACAATCCCTGGAATATACTAAATGGTTAATATTGTATTATGTTCAAATTATATTGTTTTTAACTTGTAATTTAATACAGTATTTTAAGTAAGTAAAGATAAAAATCACCCAATCTTTTCAATAAATACACCCCAAAATACTTTTACTACTGTTTAATTTTTGTTTTTAGGAAGAGAAATAAGCTTCCTTAACTTAAACATTATCTACCAGTTTATGGAAGAAAACTTAAAGGTGAAATACTTAAAACATCCCACTTAAGTCAAGCGCAAAGGGAAGATTGTACGTTCTCAGTAGCACAAAAATGCTATAACAGAATTCATAGCTAATATACTAAGATAGAAAAATAAATAGGAGTCATAAACATTGGGAAAGAAAAGAAAAAAGCTTTTATTATTTGCAGATAATATGATTGTCTACATAATCCAAAAGGATAAACTGAAGAATTAGTAAACTATAATATAATTCAATATGAGATTTTACAAGCTCTTTATGAAAAATGTAAACAACTAATAGAGTAATATGCAGAGGACGCCAAATTATCAGAAAAAATAATTAAAATTATTGAAAAAAAAGCCTCATCAATGACCAAGCAAACAAAACACAACATTTCATTACACATCAGATCAACAAAAAATTAAATACTAACAAACACTAGGAGAAACATAATATGTGAAAATAAAGATACAATTTAAAAATATATAACATTTTCTGATTTGCCTTCAAAGATTATGTATATATATCTATTATACACTATATGTGTATGTATATACATATGTATATATGTGATTATATGTATACATATATTATATATGTAAAATATATACTCTTTGAAGGCAAATCAGGAAATATTTTTCAATGTGAAAAATACTGATTCCCTGTTTATCTCTAGGTCTCTTATCACATAAAAACATGCCAAGAGATCCAAAAAGTGGTGTGTATCAAGATGTGCACAGGGACATTACTTGTAATAGGAAATAAAGATCAACCTAAATATTACTATTTAAGAGAACTCCTTAAATAGTTGATGGCACATCAATTCCATGGGATATGCAGCAGTCAAAAAATTAAGTGGGAAAAAATAAAACAAGACAAATAATTAATGGAAAGGTCTCAAGATCTTCAGTGAATAAGCAAGCCATAATAATGCCCAGAGCAGTGATGGCGAACCTTTTGAGCTCGGCGTGTCAGCATTTTGAAAAACCCTAACTTAACTCTGGTGCCGTGTCACATATAGAAATTTTTTGATATTTGCAACCATAGTAGAACAAAGATTTATAGTTTTGATATTTATTTTATATATTTAAATGCCATTTAACAAAGAAAAATCAACCAAAAAATGAGTTCGCGTGTCACCTCTGACACACATGCCAGAGGTTCGCCATCACTGGCCTAGAGTATCCACTTATCCATATATATATATATATATATATATATATATATATATATGTAAAAAGTAAATATTTAATTCTATAAGTATTCACACCAGGAGTTACATAAACAGCGAACAGTACTGGAATGACACACACAGAACTGCTGACAGTGGAGCAGGGAGATGGGTCGTAAATGTCCTCTGTAGCTTATTTTGTGTATATTTATTATCTGCCTGAATCTTTTGCAATGTAATGTATTATAATGCAGTGCTAATAGAACTTTTAAAGGCATAGTCACACCTCTCCTAGATAGAAATAGTCTACCATTTAGCAGGATCTGGAACATCTCTCTACTAACTAACAGTATAGCAGAGAGGCAGGTCAAGTTCTTGGGGCTTGGGCCAGACTGCTTGGCTTGGCTGTTTACTAACTGATGTGGGACGGTTACTTTATCATTTTAAAAATTAGTCTAGTAATGGTATATAACTCACAGAGTTTTTGTAAAGATTAAAAAAAGATCTTATCTATAAAGTACCTAGCACAGTACCACAAACACAATATATCTTCACCAAGTTTTTGTGGTTGCTCTACAAAGTTTATAATATTAGGAACTAAAGCTTAAGGTTGAGAAATAAATGTATCACTAAACTATAGCCTAAATTTTTTCAAGGAGAAACAGTTATTTACAATGGGATAAGTGTGCCATTGATATAGAACTCCACTGAAAATCACAAGTTCTAGATAATATTTTTAAAATAGCATCTTGCACCTTGGTTGCAGGCTCAATCCCAGTCCCGGTCAGGACACGTTCAGGAGGCAACTAATCCATGTGTCTCTCTCATATCAATGATCTCTATATGTATCTCTCCCCCTCCTTTCCAGTCTTTCTAAAAAAAAAAAAAAAATCAATGGAGAAAAATGTCCTCAGGTGAGGATTAACAAAAAAATAATAAATAAAAAATAACATCACTCTAATGAAGTTCTATGATATACTTAATCTGTAATTTCATTACAAGACTATAAGGCCTGAAATGTTGTACAATTGTCATTTTCATGCTTTTATTAAAATTCCCATCAGTATTTCTTTCTATATTTAATAAGCACCCTATGATTAGAAAAATGAAATTAACTGATCTTCAATTTTATATAGTGAAAAAATTAATAATTAATAAGATTTGTACATAACCTTTAATACATATTTTTATAATACAAAAAGTGTGCTCAGTAACAGAATTATTTTACACATAACATCTATTCCAAGGTAATATTCTCAAGAATGAAAGTACAGCAAATAAATATTAACACAAAAAATAAAGTACAAACTTTAAGATATTGTGTAACTTCATGGTAACATTTCCAAAATTACTAGGTAATTTTAGCATAATTGTTCCTCAAAAAAATGTCCAATCTTCTGGAAATTAGTGTGAGATTCCTCATTGCATGAAAGATATGCATAAATTAGTTATCTAAGAAATAACTTACAGTATGGACTAGTGCCAAAAAAATGTAAATTCAATAAGGCAAAATCTCATTCTGTATAAAATTATAGCAACATATGTTAGGAAGCAGTTTTTTCTTATTTTCTAATATTACCTAAAATATGAAAGAGAATTATTTTATCCTAATTTAGAATATGGTTTACAGAGAAGAGTCTTGAGAACAGTAAATATTTTTTATCCTCCCCCGAGGATATGTTCTTATTGATTTTTAAAGAGAAACAAAGGAAGAGGGAGAAACATCTATATGAGAGAGAGATATCCATCAGTTGCCTCTGGCATGTGCCCTGATGGGGGATTTAATCTACAATCTGGGTATATGCCCTGACCAGGAATCGAACCCATGACCCTTTGATCCTTCAGTGGACAGGAGTATGCTCCAACTAACTGAGCCACACTGTCTGGGGTGAGAACAGTAAATACTGATAAAGATGGGGGTTGGAGCAAATCTTGCAAAGAATCTACATCAATGAATGGTTAACTACAGTTTTCTTTATACATTCTTATATTTTACTATCCTAAGGTATAGTTTTTAAAGGCAGACAGATCACTAATATGAACAAGAAAATACAAAACAAAGAATTTGCCAGATGTTAGAATTGCCAAATTTTACTAGACTATCTTAACCCATCAAAACTCCTTTTCTTTTGGAAAGAGGTTTCTAACTTAAGGTAGCATAATCAACAACTCCTTATTCAGTTTTGAACAACACATTAATATCCTTCTCATTTGTTAAGGATAGCCACACAGTCAACAAAAAACACTCCAAATGCTACACACAAGGTACGTGGTTTGCAGTCAGTGTGCAGCAGGAATTAAAAAAAATTATATATATATATATTATTATTGATTTTTTACAGAGAGGAAGGGAGAGGGACAGAGAGTTAGAAACATCGATGAGAGAGAAACATTGATCATCTGCCTCCTGCACACCTCCCACTGGGGATGTGCCCGCAACCAAGGTACATGTCCTTGACCAGAATCGAACCGGGATCCTTCAGTCCGCAGGCCGAAGTTCTATCCACTGAGCCAAACCGGTTAGGGTGCAGCAGGAATTTTTAAAACATGCAATATCTATTTAGTCAGGGGCACTGACCTCTTTTCCCTTAGACTATCAAATAAAAAAAAAAATGACAACAGCCAACACAACTATAGCTGTCTGGTATGAATGAATCAAAATTATACCTTTTTTTGTGTCAGATCAGCAAAAAATATATGTTTTGGTGTGCTGCAGAATTTTAGTAATTAGTTCATGCGTGCCATGAGATGAAAAAGGATGCAAACCACTGGACTAGGTGATTGAGCAAGGTCAGCCACCAGCAAACCTCGACCATTACAACTCATTTTTAAGGACTTAATTGTCTGTGCTGTCAATTCCCACTTTTTAATTGTTCCAGGACCTCCTACATAATGCATGGTGTTATTAAAACACATCACATTGCTTGTGACATAGCATGGGTTGTCACGGAAAACATAATCATCGTTGGCCTTAACCCACCAATGGACACCAATAAGAAATGAAACACATGCCTACAAGCTGGCTAAAAAGGCTTTCAAATTGTGACATTCATGATTCCTGAGCTAGAAGAATACTTAGCTCCTCAGACACTATCTTTTCTATTATAAATCTCTCCCTATTCTATTTTCAAGAATTGTATTTATACTCAGTTATTTACCCATTAGTCCAGCTATATTTTATACAAATAGGATCCATGTGACCATACTATTTAATAAAAAAATATACAATGGGTGGTGTATTTGCTTGTATCTAGATACATCTAGCAGAAAAAAGAAAAAAAAAAGAAAAAAAAGCTATGGTTTTAAGCAATATAGCCTCAATTTTATTCAGGGCTATCTTTTCTAAAGAAAACCCTCCCAGAGGGGAAAAAAAGGCCATTTAACAAAAATTGTATTACCCCTGGGAAGCCCTCCTTCTGTTGCCAGCTAAAGGTTGACAAGGGTCGCACCACACGAAACTGGACATGTGTGACATGCAAGGCAAACCAGTTCCAAAACAGCTCTCTTCCCAGGGAACACTGCACTTCCTCTCCAACACAGAGTAAATGTTTTAAGGTGGGAAGGCTGTGCTGCCTGTCAAAGCGTCCCATGTATGTTAAAAAGACAGGTAATTTAGGGCTAGTCTGACATTTAAAAGGAAGTCATGCTTTCTGGGTCTCCCCCGTCTCCAACGTGACACCTAATTAAGCATCAATACCAAACAATATCATTGAACAGATGTACTAGTCATTAACAGGAATTACCCATTCTCCTATCAAATCAGACCGTGCAGAAAAGGCTCTATTGTAATAGGCTGGCTTAATTGCCTGAGAATTCCCCAGAGAAATGTACACATGGATCAAGACATCTCACATGCGCACATGCACAGGCAGGCACACACCCAGAGACAAACACAGGCACTCCTCCTCAGCTTTGAGCCATGCTTTTGTCATTGTTACATTCATCTTAGCAAATGAGAATTTATGGGAGCTGCAATCAGTACTAGAACATCACAGAAATAGGTGGAAAAAAATAAGTCAAACTAAATGAAAGATAACAGAATTCAGATTTAGCTACGCGTTAATACAAACTTCCTATATACCAGTGCTCTTCATAAATTAGTTGTTCAAAAATATTTAGTAAAAACAGAGCACAATAAACAACCCTCCACAAAAAAATAAAAATAAAAACACCACATAGAATTATATATGGTGTTTTGTATCTTCTGGCAGTTCACTATAAAACATTTGTTTCGTCACAAGGACCTGAGTCACAGTGACTGCAGTTGCACGGTTTGTTGATTAAATCAGCCTATAGCCATCATTAAGGGAGCTCAGAAATCCTGAAATGTGCCAAGCAATTCTTCTCACATCATTATGCAAGGCAGAGGATCCAGAAAGTTAGCATAATTATGTTTTCCTGTCCCTTTAATTAACAGCCTTCTTGGATATGTCTACAGTAACTGCTGATTGAGGTGACTCAGTTACCCTCATGAAAACCTCTCTCAACAAAAGCATTTGTAAAGTAGAAAACAAGGCATTTCTATAAAAGGTTAAGGACTTAGCTGGATTTTACAATATAGAAAACAGATACCAGTTTTCTAATCCTCAAAAAGCTAAGGCATTAAATTGACGGAATATAAGGGATTCATTCCAAGAATATTATATTGGATCTGAAAATCTGGGGATTGCTCAAATGAAAAACTGACATTCCCTACTGGGTCAGAGATCTATACGGGAAAAACACGGAGCCTGGCTGGCGTGACTCGGTGGTTGAGAGTCGACCTGTGCACCAGGAGGTCATGGTTCGATGCTTGGTCAGGGCACGTGCCCGGCTGCGAGCCCGATCCACAGTGTAGGGTGCGTAGGAGGCAGCCAGTCAATAATTCTCTCTCATCATTGATGTTTCTATCTCTCCCTCCCTCTCCCTTCCTCTCTGAAATCAGTAAACATATATGTAAAAAAAAAAAAATGTTTCCAGTTGGCCCAGCTCCATGGCACCTCCTGCTTCCTCTTCTTATGGAACAGGTACTATCTACACTAGTTACTGCTTCAACCAGTTAATGAGGTACTGCTTTAAACACTTTTGACACTTCTGTATGTGTGGGAGTTTTTTATTATTATTACATTGTTAACAAGCTTCCCTTGTGTATATTCGCCACAAAAATGCAGGTTTTTGTGGGCAGGACACACACATTTGTGCATTTATCACAATGCTTAGTAAATATACTCAGTGCCCCCCAAACATTATTGATTTCATAGCAGGCTGTCTTAATTGTCTACAGCCCCAAACAGTGTGTCTGCAGTCCCCAGGGTGAAAATCAGTTGCTGGTGATTGCCTCGGGCTCTCTAGGCTCCAGGAGCAAGTTAATGACTGAAAACACATTGGCTGCCTGTCACTGGGACAAGGCCACATGTCACAGGATTTCTGTGTCAGCTAGCGGGGGGGGGGGGGGGGGGGGGTGTGCAGAAAATAGGTGTCACAAAGGAGATCTTCAGGTCATTGGGCACCTATTTCTTATGAAATATAAGAAACCTCAAAAGAAAAAAGAAAAGAAAGAAAGAAAAAGAAAGGGTCTGGCTGGTTTTGTCCAATTCAGCAGTCTGGGGAATTGGTAAGAAATGCCTTGGATCCCGAACGCTGCCAAATTTAGTTTTAAATTGTTCTACAATATATTTTTAAATAACTAGCTTTTAATGGACATTTTCCCATGTTGCTATATGTCTGAGGCAGCTCAATAAATACCTGTCATTCACACACTAGAAATAAAACAAGCTTTAAGGTACATAGCACCATTCTTACAGTTCCCCCTATTGTTATCATAATATAAAACAGCTGGGAACTTGACAATGACAGCATAACACTCATGCTTTTCAGTAGATATTGTCCTTGCTGTACTTCCCTAATACAAGGCTAATGTTCTCCTCAAAGAGAAATAACTAAGAGATAAAATATATCCTTTCAATATGAACTGTATATTCTTTTAATAGTAAATAAGCATTAGATATTCCAAAGCAGCCGCATTTAGTAATTCAGCAGTTTTCGCAATGGTTAAATTCTTCTCATCTGAAATGAACAGTTCTACACTTCTTTTCCAATTATATACCTCTAAAGATATACATATAACTCGGTATCTAATTTAGAAGAATTCCTGTGGGTTAGATTCTTGCATCTATATATGCATAAATTTCCATATAGTACCTAGCCCCATTATTTTTTTACTTGCAACTAGCCTTCTCAGACACTGACAATTACAATAGTTGGCTTTCAGCAGAGTATCAGCTCACTGTTGATGAAAGTGAGCTGCATTGAGCAATGTCAGGTTTGTGCTTTTAAGAAAATCTCTTAGGAAAACAAAAAGAAATCCAACATAACTTTAGAATAAAATGCTGAACAATAAAATGGAGGGTTATTAATTCTCTGCCACTTGAAGATTGTTTTCCACTGTTTGGCATGCTGAGATAATTATATACACATGACAACATATTATATATGCTGTTTGCCTACTTCAAAAACTGTTCTCCAATGCAAGTATTATTGATTGAAGCTTCTTGTGCATCACGTTAAAGTCACAAAAAATCACCTAATTTCCACTGAAGCAAATCCATTACTCAGAATTCGTCAGGGAAATTCTGGATGCATTGGACAAAACTGCCAGGCTCCATTCCTAATAAAAATTGATTCTTTTTTATTGGGGTCATATAGTCAGCTTTTAAAATCTAACATCTCTTCTTTTGCCAAAATCTAACATTCCAGTTATTGACTAAAGCTTCAGAGTTGCTTTGGAAGGTATTAGATTCTCTTTTCCATTTAGATCAGGATTGATATATTAGATCAATGCAATTGTGGCCATCTGTCGCATTTAGCTCTTCATATTGGCTTGTCTTAGCCCCTATTGTACCTATAAAGTTAGTATGGGTCTTAGGAAGTTTGGGAAAATTTTCAAGAATGCAGGGAGAGAATTTCATAAAGACTATCAGCAATATTTTTGCTTTCTGTCCAAAACTTAAAACATTTGTCTCCTTCCTCCTGTTTGGACACTCACCTCTCCTTGTCCACCTATAGGAAGGATTTCTCCTCATTAGTTGGCATTTGAAATATTGATTGGTCTGTGATTACTAATAAACAGGAGTCACTGTGGCTTAAGGACCAGGGGTCCTTTATAAGGAAGGGTTCTCTTTCATATTTTCTGCTTTTCATCCCATGAATATCAGACCTCAGACTATATCACGTACCCATTCTCTTTTTGGTTCTAAGAATTCAGGAGAGACAGAAGCAAGAGGAATGCACAAGTCCCCTTTGTAGACCTAGCTTTCTCTTTCTCGCCGTTTCCACAAATACTTGAGCACTCTAGGCCCAAATTTTAGATTCACAAGAGATTATTTACAGCAAAGCCATTAGCTCCAAACACAGCAATAGACTATCAATCACTAAGGGGTATTTATGATAGTACTGTATTCTTGAAATTATGCACCTGTATATACAACTTCTCTGAAAACTCCAAAAACAATAGCAGTGCTTGACAGGAATTCATGCATTTCTAGATCCTTCTTTTTAATCAAACACACCGAAACACTTTCTTCCAAATATCAAAAAGATAAAACCTGAAGTCCATGTGGTGAGAAATAGGATTGCCTTCCTACTTTATACCATTAAATACTACAACTGTAACTACTAGGTCATGCCAACTGGATCCATTAAAGAAAATCATTAAGACATATGACAATATTCATAAGGGCATCTAAATCTGACCCTCTTGCGAACATATGTTATCTAAATATATTCAACTTAGACTTGATCTTCTTACTTAGGGGTTCAGGGTTCAGAGCCAGAAGAATTGGTATTACCTGTCATGTACAGTGAGATCCTGAGCAGAAAGAACACTTACTCTCCTTAAATCTTTATTTTCTTCCCTGTAAGATAGAGCTATTTGGCAGTACCTTTCTTTTAGGGATTCTGTGAGAACTGAATAACAGAATAAAAGGCCTTAGAATATTTAGTATGTAAATGCTTAATAAATAACAATTAAAACTATATTAAACGTTATGAGGGATGAAAAGCTCAGTTTCTTGAAAGTTCCAGTTTTATTTTAATAATTTTAATTGACAGAAAGAGCTTCTTTAAAGTGTACCATACTGTCTCCTTATGATTTTCACTAGCCCTAAATTTCTGTAATTAGGGCTAATTTCTAAATTTAGGACTAATTTTCACTAGCTCTAAATTTCTGATGCTTTCATTATATGTCTACTTCTGTCATGAATTCTCTGAGCTTGCAAAAAATGCCAAGTTATTCATTATTACTTCTCATAATGATACTTTATCATCCTATTTATCAGAAAAAAATGAAACCACTAATTCAAACAGATATATGCACTCCTATGTTCACTGCAACATCTATATATATAAAAGCCTAATATGTAAATAGTCCCCTTGGGAGTTCGACCAGGAGACTGGGAGTTCGATCCTTCACTATGACATGCATTGGCCATCAGGGGATGGTGTGAAACAAAGGAAGGCCCTGGCCAGCAGCCAGCAGCCAGGGGAAGAAAGACCCCTGGCTGGCGCCCGGAAGACCCCGATTGGCTGTGATTGCTGGCCAGACCTAGGGACCCTACCCGTGCACAAATTTCATGCACCGGGCCTCTAGTTATTTATAATAGCCAAGATATGGAAGCAATCCAGAGGCCCATTGATAGATGAATAGATAAAAAAGATGTGGTACATATATACAATGGAATATCAATTAAAAAATGAATTATTATCATTTGTGACAACGTGGATGGTCCAGAGGGTTTTATGCTAAGTGAAATATGTCAGAGATAAACAAGTACCACATGATTTCATTTATGTGTGGAATTTTAAAAAATCAAAACAAATGAACAAAAACAGGCTCACAGAAACAAAGAACAAATTGATGGTTGCCAGAGGGGATGGGGGTGAAGGGACAGATGAAAAAAGTGAAGAAGAATATAGTCAATAACAGTGTGAGAACTTTGCACAGTGACAGATGATTACCAGGCTTAGTGTGGTATTCCCAGTGCAAGATATATGTGTCTAACCACTATGTTGTACACCTGAAACTAATATAATCATTGTATAGCAACTGTACTTTAATTAATTAATTAATTAATTAATTAATTAATTAAGGGGGGGGAAGCAAGAAGATAATCTAATTGTTCAATAAACTTATTAAATAAAAATTTTACTCTGAGACCTAAAGCCAACATTCAAGTTGTCACCTGATCAGGGTAGAGTTCTAGATTTAGTAGAGAAGTGGTACTTTTATTTTTTTAGTCACGCATCCAGTTACTTTTTATTCACAATTTCTCAAGTGGGTTTCCATAATTATTTGCATGATAATAAATTAGATGCTTTTAAAAATGACACATTTGCTAGACCAGTCCCATGCTTGTCAAATGATAAATTTCAGAACTTGAGTCAAAATAATCCGTGGAAATATAACTCAAAAGGCATTTTTTCTCATTAGACATTTACTTTTCCCTAAAAACAAATTACAAAGACAACTTGATAAAAAATAGATGCACCGAACATTTTTAATCTTACAATTTGTAAAGCACTTTAACAGACATACTAAATGATTGCCCTTAAAACAATAGTATGCACTTACAAATATAGTGCTTGTCTAATTTATTTATGTTTTTTAAGCTTTTCTGAATAATAGTATTTTTAAAACTTATTGACTGATTTGGGAGATAGAGAAACATAGATTTGTTATCCCACTTATTTATTCATTCATTAGTTGATTCTTGTATGTGCCGTGACTAGGGATTGAATCTGTAACCTTGGTGTATCAGGATGATACTCTAACCAACTGAGTTACCCAGCCAGGGCTAAAAATAGCATTTTTAAAAATATATGTATAAGTCTTTGTATTTTCCTCAGACACATTCAAAAACTACTGACTACTCAGAAAATGTTCTAAAGTTTCACACTGAGATAGCTATTGAATCAGTCATTACCTATTCAAAAATATTAAAGTAATACATGGAATGGAAAGTTATAAATGAAAGTGAAGTTTTTCTCATTCCATATTCAGTTCTATTCCATGGAAGTATAATCAAATTTTCCTTTCATTGAAAAAATTACAACTCTTGTTTTGGCCATGTTAATACTTGAAATAATCTATTTTTACCTCCATTTCTTGATTTTTCAGCTGTAAGGAGTACCTGCTTACTCCTATGAAATATACGGAAATTAATTCACATGTACTACTACTTTTCTGTCTTCCCCATATATCCAACTACTGATCTCTCCGTTCTTCCAACTTTTCTTAGCTATAATTTTAACTTTTCCATTATTTCCATCTTAATAATTAAGTAATATCTTAAGAATCTACTGGACTATCCATAGGTTTTAGGCAGCATTTCTTACTCCCTACGTATCAAAAGAGAAGAAAATGAGTGTCTTGCCACGTCCCTTCACCTTTCCCCTCCTCCCATAACCCAGCTTCTTTCATTACAGCATTACTTTTAAACTGTCAACATTTATTACATTTGCATTCTGTGCTCTAACTATAATTGCCTCCCATTATATATTATCCAAGAAGCAGAAAGTTTCTATTTGGCATAAAAGCACAGTTCATTTCAAACCTCAAATTTTCTCACCTACAAAGAAGATAATAAAATTTAAATAGGAACATTAGTTTTGTGACTGATTAGAAAGGTATAAAAAAGTCAAGTAAGTCTACAACAACTTCTGCTTGTATTGTAAGAGAATTCATAATACAGTGGGGCCTTGACTTAAGAGTTTAATTCGTTTCGAGACAGAGCTTCTAAGAAGCTCGTTAACTCAAATTACTCTGTCAACTCAATGCAAAAAATCGGCAGAGAGACAGCTGGTATCTCAAAAAACTCGTTATGTGGGACACTGGTAAGTCAAGGCCCCACTGTATCAACTTTGTAAATACTTCCTTTATATCAAAGTCCACACACAGAGAAAAATATCCCATGATTATCGGTTGCTTTGAGAATTGGTTTAGAATTGGCAAATCTAGACACTCTCTTATATAAAGAGATGGGTGGCCAGTGGGAGAGATGGGTATCCATTTAATAAGCATTTGGGTCAGACAAATTGAAACTTGGTCAGACAAATTTTTACAAAACGTTCTAACCTACCAATTGCTCTTTTACTGTTAATGTATATAAGAATGTCCTTACTAAGCAATGAAGACTGTCTAGACTCCAAAGTCTTATAGAAAATATAGTCTCAAATCATTTGTGACTGCCTTTATCATTAGCCCAAGGAAGAGCAACAATATTTGTGGGGAAAATTTAAAAGACATTTCTCTGGATCTAGATTTTATTTGTGGATCAAGGCCATGTCCTTGCACCACATTCTCGTAAAACCCTTTAAAATTACTTTTCCAAAGTTTACCTTGCATTATAGCCTCAGCTGTAATGGACAGAAGTTTATAGAATCCAATCTTATAGTTATTGATCCTTCAACAACTCATTTTATTGAAAACTCATGGGAAGGAATTCTTTCAGACCTAAGTACCAGGAAAAAGACTTAACCGCCCCTGCGGAATTAGTACACTACTCCCATATATAAATTATATAACAGATTTATTTGCCTTCTTATTCTGGCCTCTAGGAATCTCAAAAATGAAACTTTCAGGACATTTTTTTAAAAAAACTATGTAATATATGGTTTACATATTTGCATTCAGACCACCCTAGCCTGTAATTACATTTACTCTTTTCTTCTCTTTATTTTATTTTTTTCATTCTACTGTATGAGTTGATGTCCTTCTAAGTGCATAAATAAACACAAAAATATTAATAGAACACATTTTTTCCTAAGGGACTTATTTTACCCATATCACATGAGACTATTTTAAAACGATACATCAGAAAAAAAAAGAAAAAGAAAAGCTTCCTAACTTGAAAAAATCATCCTCAATAAAAATACTTTGAAACTGAGTAATGGAAATAGAAACATACTAAAGCTGGGTTATGTACGTACAGAGCTCTTGTTAGAAAGCAAACATATACAGCATGAAGAATAACTACATATAGACATTCTTTTAATAAGGAAATTTCCTGATTTTTCTGGCCTTCTCCTCTAAAATTCATTACAATTAAAGAGAAAGGAACACAGAAGTAACTAGAACTTAGCAGGGTACTTATTCTGGAGCCCTCCTGTCAAGTGGGTGATTTAGACCCTAAAGTGGCCTTTTGTCTTCTTTGTCTGAAGTCACTCCCAGATTAGTTTGTGACTAGCTTGAGCATGTTTCCCAGCAGTGATCCTGGGCTATCCCATTCACTTCTGACCCGTTTGGGCTCTTTTCAAGTTTTGCAGCAAGAGTGGCTGAGGCCTAAACAGAGGCGTGCTGGCCCATTCACAGAGACTATTCAGAGAACTGTTAGGGGAGGGGCAGTGGGCGGGATGGCAGCCCTCCACAGAAGAAAGGAAAGTGACCCCTTAAATCAGAAAATGACCTTCTATTTGTTACTGGTTGTGTATGTAAGTGTAAGGGGACCACCTCCTCCATAATACGCTTTGTGATACGGTAAATGTTACATGGCCTAAAATGGTGCTTCTGAAAAGATTAGATGAATTATTAGTAGTTAAAACTACTCAAATGACATGTTTAGATATACAGAAATATATGGTTGGTATTCATAAATTTAAAATAAACTATGTTTAAACACAAGGGGTAAATATATTTGGAGACATTTATGCATAAAAATATATGCTATATGTAATGGTAGCCAAGATTTGCAGATGTCTTTTTTTTTTCTTGATTAAGGTATCACATATGTGTCCTTATCCCCCCTTTGCTCCCCACCTCTCCCCTACTCATGCCCTCACTCCCCTGGTGTCTGTGTCCATTGGTTAGGCTTATATGCCTGCATACAAGTCCTTTGGTTGATCTCTCCCCCTTACCCCAACCCTCCCCTATCTTCCCTCTGAGTGCAGATGACTTTAAGTCTCTCTGTCTAAGGTTTGGGATTCAATCTTTCTGTTGTTTCTATTGAAAGGTATTGTGATTTCTTCTATACCATCAGTTCCATAGCAGCAGTAGAAGAACTGATGACCTAGAGGATTATTTTATCTAGTAACCTAAAAGTCAGTAGAAGTTGTAAAATTAACCATTAAGGACATTAACACATTTGTCACTTAGGATACAGCCTTGATACAAAAATAGATCACGTCATGTAGTTATTTTTCCCCCTCCAAATGAGAACCTGTATTTCAGCTTCTTTGGCTGCAAGTTTGGAGTCTCTGTTCTATTCCAAAAGAGAAAAACTGGTCAGAGGCTAGTTTTCCATGCCAAGGGTGCTTACTGGCATGGCTGCCAGCTGCACCACTGCTGCTCTCAACTAAATCTATTTGCCATTCAATTATTCATATTCAGCCTTTGTTTGGAAGAGAAAGCACTAAGGAGAAATAGAGCAGCAAACAGGCAGCCCGAGAAAGAAGGAAGAGGACCTTTCACAGTTACAAGGGGAAGGAGCATCACAGAAGAATGATATTTGAAACCAGGGCTAGAGAAAAGGTACTCAGGAATCCTAATAAAAACGGGCAGCATTCTTGGTCTTCATATGTAAAAAATTAAATTAGTAGTAAACATGTATAAATTCAAAGGAGTGTTGAATAAGCTGAGGCTTTCAGAGTAGATAAAGCACGACTAGTATTTATTTACATCACTTCTTATTTATCACCTGAGCTCTCCTCTCCCTGCACCCATCAACACGGGACTTTTCATCACTTTGCCTAAAATCCCCCTTTTTGAATTAATTTGATATAATGCTTATTTACTAATATACACAGGCTAGATTCCTATTTTAGTCAAAGTCCTTTTCACACGAATTAAAATTTCCAATATTGCAATTAGTAAATATTTATAAAGTAACTCTTTACACTAAGGCATGTGGATAACCAAAATTTTACATATCTGAAAAGCCAAGTGATTTTTTAAAACTAAACAAGCCAAAAGCAGCTCCTGGAAAAATCTGCACATCTATATGAAGTGCATATTCACCACACATAGCCAAGTGAGTGCTGAAAATAGGAAATGCTGAAATATACAGAAAAACTGACTCCTGTTCAGTTATGAGATACACTTATATCTCTCATTTATCAACTTTTCATTTGACTAAAACACTAGAGAATTAACACAATAATTTAAAAAGCTCCAGGGTTTTTTTTGTTATTACTATGTCAATGCTATGGACTGAATTTTGTTCTCCCCTCTCCCCCCAAAGAAAAAAATTAGTATGTTGAGGCTCTAATCCCTAATGTGACTGTACTTGGAGATGGAAGAGAAAGATGTTCTATCTCTGCCATGTAATGGCACAGCAAAAAGTTGTCTACCTGTAAACTAAGAAGCAGGTTCTCACCAAGAACCACACTGGCCAGCACCTTGACCTTTGACTCCCCAGCCTCTACCGCTGTGAGAAATAAATGCCTGATATTTAAGCCACTCAGCCTTGGGTATTTTGTTACAGCAGCCCAAGCAGACTAATACAATTATTTGTAAAATATTTTGAGATATACAAAATAGATCACTGGTAATAAAATAAAGAAAAAAGAAAACATAGTTTTGTCCTAGAAAGAATGTATGCTTTAAAATACGAAATGAGCATTGCATTAAAATGCTAAAGATTAAAAAAAAAGTAAAGCTTATTTGTTTGCCTTGTATACAAATAACAGAAATAACTGGCTGGCTAGGGAAGAGAGAGTTTTCATATAGTTTGAAATCAGTAGACGTTAGGGTAGAAATCGACTGAATATAGTGAAGATGAAGTTGTTTTTAACTAAATGTTGATGCAAGACACATGGGAAAATGAGGCATGATGTAAGAATCAATTAATGCATATAGATCGAGCATAAATCACATTAATGTACTGAAATGCTCCTGAACCATTTAGACCCTAGTGAAATACTGGGAACAACGCAAGCAAACCCTTCTCCTCTGCCTGCATTAAGAGTTCCTCCTGCCAGTTCCAATACCTACAAAACGTCACTGTTTCGCCAGGGCACAAACCCACTTGTGCACCTGCTGGCTGGATTGCAAGCTCCCCAAGGAATAGGACCTCATTTTGCTCAGCTTGTGCTGTGCTCCTCCTGCCTCTTCTGCCCTGCTCTTGGCTTTCCAAAGAGGCTGGAGAGCTTCACTCCCACTGTTGGAGTAAGAAAAATAGTCCAAAGTCTCAAAGTGGAATGGACTGTAACTTTCCGTAAGAGGAATGATTAGATCTTTAGAGAAAGGGACTTTTTCATACATGTGTCTTCTGCCCCACACCTCCATCTTCCATCCCCAGTGCCTACAAAGAAATGTCTCTTGTTGATGCTCATGATGAATACATGAGCACGAAAGCCTGGTGGTCAAATATGATTGAGATACTTCTAGCGTAATTTTCTATCTGTTACATGTGGGTTAAATAGGCTTTACAAACTGGCCTGGAAAATCTTTCTTTTTTATAATAAAATATATTGGGGTGTTTCCAAAGAATTCACTTATACATACACTTGCATTCTTAGGCTGTTCTGTAAAGTGCCCTAGAGACCACCAGCTACCAGTAAGTAAGCAGCATCTTTTGCCTTAAATGGCAATAACCACAGCAATAAGTACCTCCAGCAAAAGAAAAAAAAGCCTGTAGTATTTAATAGCCTCCATTTTAATCTTACTTTGTGCTGCATTCTTCTGTGAAAAACGTCTATATAGGATGCAACTGCACTTCATTGGAAAGGGCAAACCATACAATATGTTAACAATATATTTACACATAGGATTGAGGGAAGAAATTAGCTCTTGTTTCAAATTACATTTTAACATAATAAATTACAACCTTCTGAAGCCAAGCAGCTGTCCACTAAAAACCACAAGTTAACAGAAATACACTCTCATGAAGAGTAAAATAAAATACAGTCCCATACCCATTTAAAGACTGTATGCGCAAAAGTGCTAAACCCACCATTAATTGTTTCATTGTAAAAATATACTATGACAATTTGGCTTCTAACAATCAGTTAAAAATCATTATATCCATCTAAGACAATTAGATTAGTAAACAATACACACACACCACACAACAATATATAGATAGTATAAAGTGGTAGCAATTTAAATATATTATATATCATGTGGTTAAAGAATAATTGTGGCAGTTTAATTATTAATCATTGCACTTAAGATATGTCTTTATAAAAAATATATCATTTCCAATGGTCATATGTCCTTTATAAAACATTAAATGCCGTTACTCTGATGGCCAGGGAAGTAATCCATATTGTTAACCCTATCCCAGCATTCTTACCCTTCAACATTTAAGGTATTACTTGCTATTCCAATACCGCCCCCTCTTAAAAGAGACATTTTCTTGAATATTTTTCTCTATGTAAAATTTAAGATCAATGTTGGATCAGTGAAAATCAGATCTGAGTCAAAAACACAGATTTTTATAATACTGTTTTGCTTTGCCTGGCCAAATTTAGTAAGTTTTTTTCGGATTTAAACATTTTAGTATGCTTGGAAGTGCCAAGGGTGGCAAATTTTGTTTATGTAGTTATATCGATATGGTGGTCCAACAATGAGAGTTACCATGAAAATGTCAGGGTTCACAATCCTAAATGAGCTCTTAATTCTCTGAGGCAGTCAGAAGATCAGGAGGAATAACTTTAATCAAAAACTGGCTTTCCAACAGTATTTTGACATTTTCCTTTTCAAATACCTGAGAACACAGTAGCAATAGCTTTGTTATTTTCTTGGCTAGATGTAAATGAGAAGCAGCAAAAGTATTTCAATTATATTGGGATAGCATAATTTGTTTAGGGTTCCCAGGGAAAGTCCCTGAGTTCAAATTTAAATCAGAGCTAACCTCTTCATCTCTAGATATGCCTTTCCACGGGTAGGTTGTCATTTTATAGAAAAACGAAGAGGAAATACTTACTTTTTACCTATAAATTCACCTTTACCAATTAGCAAATCTTTTAGAAGCTTCTTTATGTTTCACAATCAAAGAAGGAAACTATGGTTTACTTTTGTGTTGCCTAAATGGAGGTGTGACTAGCCAGAGAACAGTCAGATTAGAAAATATATTCCCACAAAGAAACATAAAAAGACCTTTCTGTTCTTTCCTCCTTCCAAGGTACAAAGTGTAGAAAAGCAGAGGGAAAAAGCCAAAAGATGTACTTCTAAGCGAGACAACCGGCCCATTAACAAAATTCTCCATCACTATCCTGCCATCTGTTGTTTGCACTGTACTTGTCAACATTGAGCATCACTCATAGTTCATGTAACCATGCAAAATCTCAGAAAGCACGGAGCACCAAGGTGAGAGAAAAAGCTAATTCAAAGATGGTTTCAGAATCTGACAACACGTGCACCACTCAAGTATATAATTAGACAGAAATAAGTTAAATACTCTGCATGCTTTATGTTTCTAGAGGAAATCCTCATAATTTCTACCAGCAGATTTAATAGGACTGGCAAAAATTATACAGTGCAATCTCCAGTTCTCCCTCTACTCGCCTGACTTTTTGACCACTCACCTGACTTTTTGAAACTTCAGATTACCCAGATTAATCTGCATAAATTCAAAATACAGTAAAATTTTAATTATCCCCATCATAAAAGGGTACTGATCTATGGAAAGCCAAGACAGAATACAGCATAAAAATATTAGGCCTTGCCAGCTGGCATGGCTCAGTGGTTGAGTGTTGAAATACGAACCAGGAGGTCATGGTTCGATTCCTGGTCAGGGCACTTGCCAGGGTTGTGGGCTCAATCCCCAGTGGGGGGCATGCAGGAGGCAGTCGATCAATGATTCTCATCATTGATATTTCTATCTATCTATCTCTTCATCTTTGAAATAAATAAAATTATTTTTTAAAATAAAATATTTGGCCTTTAAATACTTTAAATAATTTTCACACAATAGATTTTATTTCTTAAATTTTGTATTGTTTATTTGCACAGATTAAAACCAAACAAAAACACACACACAAATACAGGGAACAAGACCGATGGTTGTCAAAGGGAATGGCAGTTGGGAGACTGGGTGGGAACGGTGAAAGGATTAGAAAGTACACGTTGGTAGCTATAAAACAGTCCTGGAGACGTAAAGTGCAGCACAGTGAAGACAGTCAACAGTATTCTAATAACTGTATATGGTGCCATGTGGGTACTGAAAATATGGGGAAGAATATTTATAAAGTGTATGATTGTCTAAACCACTATGCTGTACATCTGAAACTAATGCAAATAATATTGAATGTAAACGATAATTGAAAAATAAAATTAAAAAAAAAACAGTAAAAATAGTTTACAGAGGTAAAGTTGGTAGTCCCATCTGGTGAAATTTAAAGGAAGCTAAAATAATTAACTTATTCCCCACACATAATTAGTTATTCCTGGTTTTATATTAACATCGTTTTGTTTCCTAAAGTGTTCTTTTATTTTAAAACTAGAGGCCCAGTGCATGAAAATTTGTGTACTCGGTGTGTGTGTGGAGGGGGGAGTGGGGGGGGACGGGGTGTCCCTCAGCCTGGCCTGCACCCTCCCGCAGTCCAGGAGCCCTCAGGGGATGTCTGACTGAGGGGAGCAGGCCTAAGCCACAGTTGGACGATCGGGGGACGGTGCAGGCAGGTAAGCAGCTGGCCCTGGCCCCCATAGCGCACTGCCACCACCCGCCAGTCGCTGCCACCCCGATTGCTGTCCCCTCCCTCTGCCTGCAGGCACCTGCCTTGGCTGGCCTGGCACTGCCCACTCGCCAGTCCCACCCCCCACCACCCGCCAACCAGTCCTTCTGCCATTTGGTTGATTTGCATATTAGGCTTTTATTATATAGGACTAGAGGCCCGGTACACAAAAATTTGTGCACTTGGAGGGGAGGGGGGTCCCTCAGCCCGGCCTGTGCCCTCTCGCAGTCTGGGACCCCTCGGGAGATAACGACCTGCTGGCTTAGGCCTGCTCCTGGGTGGCAGAGGGCAGGCCCAATCCCTAGGTGCAGCCCCTGGTCGGGCTCAGAGCAGGGCCGATTGGGGAGTGGGGCGCCGCCCCCTGTCATGCACAGAGCAGGGTGATCGGGAGGTTGGGATGCCACCCTCAGTCACACTCAGGGTAGGCCCGATTGGTGGGTTGGGGCACCGCCCCCTGTCACACTCAAGGCAGGGTCGATGGGGAGGTTGTGGCGCCACCCTGTCACGCAGAGAGCAGGGCCAATCAGGGGGTTGGGGCACTTCCCCCTGTCACTCACAGAGCAGGGCCCATCAGGGGGGTTGGGGCACTATACCCTGTCACACACAGAGCAAGGCCAATCAGGGGGTTGGGGTGCCGCCACTCTCACACTCAGGGCAAGGCCGATGGGGAGGTTATGGCTCTACCCCGTCACACACAGAGCAGGGCCTGTGGGGGGCGGGGGTGTTGGGGCACCCCACCCTGTCAAACAGAGAGCAGGGCCAATCAGGGGGTTGGGGCGCCACACCCTATCACACACAGAGCCGCAGGGCGATCAGGGGGTTGGGGAGTGCCCCCCTACCAGGCACAGAGCAGGGCTGATCAGGGGGTTGGGGCGCCTTCCCCTGTCATGAACAGAACAGGGTGGATAGGGAGGTTGTGGCCCCACTCCCTGTCACACACAGAGCCCCAGGGCGGTCAGGGGGTTTGGGCACTGCCCCCTCTCACGCTGATCCTGGTACTGGGAGGCATATTACCCTTTTACTATATAGGGTAGAGGCCTGGTGCACGGGTGGGTGCCGGCTGGTTTGCCCTGAAGGGTGTCCTGGATCAGGGTGGGGGTCCCCACCGGGATGCCTGGCCAGCCTGGGTGAGGGGATGATGGCTGTTTGCAGCTGGTCACACACCCTTCAGGGTGGGGGTCCCCACTGGGGTGCCTGGCCAGTCTGGGTGAGGGGCTGAGGGCTGTTTTCAGGCTGGGGGTGACTGAAGCTCCCAACCGCTCCTTTTTTTTTTTTTTTTTTTTTTTTTTTATTCTGGGCCAGCTTTAGCTTTGAGGCTTGGCTCCAGCTCTTTTCCTCCACTGCTGAAAGTAGGTTTCTGGCCTTTGCTTACAATGTTGCGATCCTACTGGCTGAAGCCCAGCAGACTAAAGCAGGTTTCTGGGGTTTTGTTTAGCTTCTATATTTCTTACATAGTTGCTTAGAGTTGCAGCTCAGAGGCCTGCAGCGGCAGGCGGGGAACGTTGGTTTCCTCCGTCACTGAAGCAAGCAAGCCTCATGTTAGTTTCAAGCTGCCTGGCTGCCGGCCACCATCTTGGCTGGCAGTTAATTTGCATATCTCGCTGATTAGCCAATGGGAAGGGTAGCAGTTGTACGCCAATTACCATGTTTCTCTTTTATTAGATAGGATAACCCTATAAGGGCTCACTATCAGTTTACAATGTTTAATCACTATCAGCTTACAAGGAATAAATTTATTACACTTGAGAGAATATATAAAAACAATACATGAACTCTAAATGCCTCAGGAAAATAATTATTGAATCCTATCCCAAGTCGATACAAAAATTCTACTTATAAATGTTTCTCCTTGGATGTAAATGGTCAGGTGAGTCTACAAGTCATCAGGAAACAGCAAAGACAAGATAGACATGTATTAGCTCTCTCACTGAAAGATAACGTCCCCCCTTTTTTGGTAATAATTCTGAAGTGATATCAATTTGATTATATTATCAATTTGCATGAATTTTGTAAATATGAAGTTATAAATAATCAGTATTCCAGCTCAGTCCTGAAAGATTTGAATAATAAAATGATAGGCTACAAAAAAAAATGTAAAAGGGCAATGACACTTGAATTACCTTGAAACAACATCTGCATGTGAAATTTTGACATATATGCAGATATGTACTATTTTAATGAAGTAATGGAAATGAAGGTCATCTTTCAATAGAGAAATGCTGAATTCTTACACACAAAATGTTAAATATATTCTTGCAAATAAAAATGTATAATCCATGCTGAAGGCTACACAGGTGTGTTCAAGTTATGCAATTGTTCAAATAATAATTCCATACCTTACTAACAAAATTACAAACAAATGAAAAGAGGAGCTAATAAGATATACATTTTAAATTAGGAAACAGAATTAAAAATGATATTTAATCTCTTGGGTATTTGACTTCAATGTAACAAACAAACAAAAAGATGTACATTCTGAAATTATTTTAATGTAATAGAAACTAAGACTTAAATAAATTTTTCCAGAAGGGAAAATCTATTTATAAGAATGTCTACTAGGTACTGCACTCTCTTGGGCATAGCTACTAGGTGCCACATTGTATTTATTCTAAAGCTTGCATTTAAGATTAAGGAAAACAAAGAAATTAGAAAATTTAGGACACAAGCAAATTATATTATTTAGATAACTATATTAACTAAATATTAAGTATTTCTATATGCTAGAGAAAATTAAGTTGGGAAGTAGTATAGTAAGTGTCAGAGTAGAATTGTAAGTTTAGACGGGTGAACAGGATTTAGTTTTTATTTTCAATCAACTCAGTAAAAGAAACAAAAAGCTTTGTTTTATTTTTGTTTTTCCTTTTTATTGAATTTATTGGGGTGACACTGGTTAGCAAAATTATACAGGTTTCAAGTACACAATTCCTGAGAAAATATATTAATACTGTTAAGCGCTGAATAGTTTTTTAAGTGTGAGGGAGAAGACTTAGTGCTGTTAAGTGAGAATACGCTGTTTTCTCCCCTTTTTTCTGCCCCTTCCCCCACTTCCAATTCCTACATTGAGTTAGTAAGCAAAGAACATCAAGTACACAGACCAGAGTCAAATTCTTGGGTGGTTGATGGGAGTTCTAAATAAGTTCTTGAAACTCTGGCCAAAAGGGAGACATGGAAGTGGCTGATAGAGGCCGGTGACCTGAAGGAACCTCATGACACAGAGTGACTTTGACAAGTGCAGGAACATGCATATCTTAGGATCTGCAGTAGGGACAAAGGTCTAAAGATATTAGCTTCATTTCAAAGGATGCTAGATGAACCTTTCCATCCCAAAGTCTAGGAACTGCACAGGCCCTCCTCAGATCTGAATTGCCACTCCTGCTTGAAATGGTTTAGTGAAGAACCCTTAAATTGACTGTTAGTTTTAAGTATCATTCTTAAAGACAGCTCAAATTTAAAATGAAGTTCAATTATAGGGGAATAAATTTAGTTCTATATCTTGCATACTTGCTTTTGTATGTGTGACAGAATATTGACTGAAAGCCAAGCTCACGTTCACATTTTGGCACCATTAGGCAACTTTTAATACTAACTCATTACTTCACACTCTCAGTCAGTACTACTAATTTTACACAAGCAGAAAAGTAAACCATGAGACTGTGCCCTACGCCTCCCTCTGTAGTCAGCAGAAAAGATATTCGCTGGACCAGTGAAGTCCAGGGAGAGCAGTGATTGGCCAAATATGGCCCATCAGAGCGCTGGGCATGTAGGATTAGGTTTCAGCATTTGTTGCTGCCGCTCAAGGACAGACTCTATATTTACTTGAGACAGCAAGTGGAGATCTAGATAGAAAACTCCAAAGCACCCAAGACACTTGCCTTTTCGGAGGCAGCTGATTCTGAGAATTACTTTCTCTGAGAGACAGTGTTTCAAAACTAGTTAAGTAAAATTCCGGTGGCATTATAACAACACTTGTCAAGGTAAAATGGGTGGGTTAGCAAAGAACATTGGGTTAGAAAAGAGACTGATATTCTCTTTGCCATTTTTAAAATTATCTGGTTAGTCATTTCATATCACTGCTTTGAGGGTTCTGATCAGAAAATATGGTCAATGCTGAATGACAAATGCTCTCAGAAAGTGGAATATAATGAACATAAGCTAATGAACAAAAACAGATCCAGAGACAGAGAAGAATCGATCAGACCATCAAACCTCAGAGGGAAGGCAGGGGAGGGTGGGGGGAAGCGGGAGAGATCAACCAAAGGACTTGTATGCATGCATATAAGCCTAACCAATGGACACAAACAGACACTAGGGTGGGGGAGCAATGGGGGGATAAGGATACATATGTAATACCTTAATCAATAAAGAAAAAAGAAAAATAAATTTTTAAAGTGAAGGAGTATGTCTAATTAAGATAATTATAACATGAAAATAATAGACAACACATTTTCTCTTTAAATGTATTATGAAGTATGTATATTAAAATTTAGAAGAATAATCTAAAAAACAAAATTAAGGTTTAAAATCATACAAACTAAGATATACAAATAAGTTAAATGTATGCAAACAGTCATATTTCTAAAGCTGGGAAATTATTTCTAAGTAAAGGCATTGCAACACTCCGGTCACCAACTAAAAGAAAAAGAGAAAACAAGACTGTCTAAAACTATAGGAGATAGGAGGAAAATGAAGGACGAAGTCTAGGAATTCACACTGCGGCTCAGTGGCCAGTAGCAATGTTGCCTGTGGAATTCAGAGCGGATTCTAAGGAACACGGCTCAGTATGTACTTATGTATTATGCAGTGCAAATGATCAGATCTGAGTAAGTAGAACTACCTTTCAAGTGTCAGGATTGTAGTTGAAGTGGTGTTTGTTGGAAGCCCTTCCCCAGCCTACCATCAGTCACATCCTCAGCTCTTTCCTTCCTGGGTTTCTAGTGTGGATGCTTATGCAACACATACAAGGAAAAGGATGTTGAAAATGGGGGAGGCTCTGCGAAGCTATGATGTATAGGGGCAGGGGCTGTATGGGAACTCTCTCTCAATTGTGCTGTGAACCTAAAACTACTCAAATAAATAAAGTATTTTTGTTTTGTTTTGTTTTACTTATTTTAGAGAAGCTCTGGCTCAGAAATCACTGCACCACTTTTTTTTTTTTTTTCCTGTAAATCCTTATCTATTTTACTTGGATTTTTTTTGTCTATTATTTTTATTTTTTTAATATATTTTTATTGATTTCAGAGAAGGAGAGGGAGAGAGAGAGAGAAACATCAGTGATAAGAGAGAATTATTGCCGAAAACCGGTTTGGCTCAGTGGATAGAGCGTCAGCCTGCGGACTGAGAGGTCCCGGGTTCGATTCCGGTCAAGGGCATGTACCTGGGTTGCGGGCACATCCCTGGTGGGGGATGTGCAAGAGGCAGCTGATCGATGTTTCTCTCTCATCGATGTTTCTAACTCTCTCTATCTCTCTCCCTTCCTCTCTGTGAAAAATCAATAAAATATATTAAAAAAAAAAAAAAGAGAGAGAATTATTGATCGGCTACCTCCTACATGTCCCCTACTGGGGATCAGGCCTGCAACCCAGGCATGTGCCCTTGACTGGAATTGAACCCGGGACCCCTTCAGTCCATAGGCTGATGCTCTATCCACTGAGCCAAACCAGCAAGGGCTGTCTCACTATTATTTTTAGATTTTCCACTTTCTTTTCAACTTTATCCAGGAAGTTATTTTAAAACATACTGTAGATGTTCAATTACTATAACAAATTATGTTTAAGTAATTTCAAATGTCAGGTCCACATATATAAAAAGTAACCTTAAAGATCAAATATCCTATTTACTACACCTCTAAAAATATTATAAGGATGCCAGTAAGGCAGATCTGTTAATGTATAAGTCTTCTGTCCATCTGAAGAATGTGACTGGCACAGAGAATTCCAGCATGGCTTAATTTAACAACCGCCTGCCAGTTGTCTTCAACTCTTTGTTCAGGCATTTTCTGAGGGATCTGCCTACCACCTTAAGCAATGTTACCACAAGACAACACACACACTAGGTGTGTGAGCTCATGTTGCTAGTGTTATGGAAATATATTTGATATTCAAACAGGCAATGGGGAATAGATTTGACATCCATATTTGAGAGTCTTTACTTGGTTTTGAGTTCTTTATATCACTAGATAAGTAAAATAATCATGCACAAAATATCTGATATTTCAATATCGCTCTAAAATGTACATCTTCTGTATCCCCCAATATGGGAAGATTACTGATGTCCTTGCACACTTATTTAATGAATTTTTCTTGATTAACATTATAAATTAGAATTTGCTTTAGCAGAAAAATATATGAACTGCACATGCCCAAGTATAATCTATATACTAGTATATAACAGGCTAATATGCAAAGTGTCCCTGTGGGAGTTCGACCAGGAGACTGGGAGTTCTATCGCTCGCTATGATGTGCACTGACCATGGGGGCAGGGGCGGGGGGGGGGGAGCAGCGCGGAATGAAGGCAGGCCCCGGCTGGCAGGAGGGGAAGGAAAGCCCCGGCCGGCAGCTGAAAAGCCCCTATTGGCCCTGATCCCCGGCCTGGCCTAGGGACCCTACCCGTGCACGAATTTCATGCACCAGGCCTCTAGTTTATTAATAAGAATGACGTTGACATACAGTTTAAAAACAGCAATAATTATTACAAATAAGACAGTTTTTATGCCTAGGCTATAGATAATGTTTTCAACCCACAGGATTTAAGGATACCTTAGAAACAAACTTCACAGCCCTCTCCTCTACTCAATCAGAGGTGCAGTGCACACAGATTGGGTCAGAGAATGGTACTAAAAATGCCCAGAAAAAGAGTTTAATACCTCATGAGGTCAGTTTTTCTCTGTGGTCTGGCCTTAATATTGATAATTAATGGTAGATAGTTTTTCTTCAAAGAATGTCAGCCATCCAGAAAGACAGTTCAAAAAACATGTTGGTCAAGCCCAGCTGCTCAGTGGTTGAGTGTTGACCCATGAAGCAGGAGATCGATTCGATTCCCAGTCAGGGCACATGCCTGGGTTTTGGGCTCAGTCCCCACTGGGGGTAAGTAGGAGGCAGCCAATCAATGATTCTCATCATTGATGTTTCTATCTCTCGCTCCTTTTCCCTTCCTCTCTCTGAAATCAATAAAAACATATTTTTTTTAAAAAAACATGGTCAAATTTAGTGGATCTTTGCCACAAATAAAAATATCATATAATTTAATATATAATTTGTTTACCTCTTGCTTTATATAATCCCTCTTCTCATAACTTCTCACAGTACCTTTCAGAGTCCTACATATCAAATATTTCATAAAGAGAACATTGTGCACAATGAGAAACACTCAAAGTAAAAATTAATTTCATCTGGAACACTGGAATGTCACAGCGTGCTATATATTAACTCATGGTGACAGAACTATTTTTAAGAAGTTTGTGTGAAACAAAACATAAAGGTTCAAAAATCACAGACACTCTTCCTTTCTTCTGTCATTTCATCTTCCACTTCTCAACTTGAGTAGAGACCTTCTGATGGACCACTACAGAAAGCTTGATGATCCCAGCATAGCCTCCTTCCCCTGGAACCCATCATGCCACAGTTGGAAGTACAAAAACACCCAGAAGGGCCCAATTATCCAATAGGCTAATTCAACAACAAGATATATAGAGGGTGGATGCTGTATCTTATTTCTCTTTCACTCAAAAATGTTTTAGCACAACATATTACAAAGAAACTTCTTGATTAAAAACACTCATTAATTCAACTCTACTCCCTGCGATCAGATACTGTGTAGAATACAATGTGTTCAGTAAGTAATTCCCTGACTGTTTAGCCTTCCACAATATATACCCCCTGCAAAAATATTGAATGACTCCCTTCTTCCCTCAGGATGAAATCCTTTCTTTGAATTGGTATTCAAGGATTCCACAAGCCACCTTCTTCCTCTACCTGCTTTTGGTCTCTTCCCATTATTCGTTTATACAAGGAGACGCAGCAGAGTGGAAAGAGCACTGCTTTTGATATCAGAGTGGCTACTGGACTGTGTTGGAAACTTGACTTGATGACTTACTAATGTTTGATATTATAAACTCTTTGAACCTCTCTTTTTACTAAAAAAAAATTAATCTAATACCTGACAAAAGTTGTAAAAATGCATCTAACATAGAGCAGATGGAAGAGGAACTGTATGAGCTTGTTTTTATTGCAATAACCTTCCTTTTGCAATCAGGTTGTATACTCTTTACTTTTGTTTAATATGGTCCCCCTGCTAATCTGGAGCAGGGAAAATTCAACCTACTGTACCTGCACCTCAATTCTGTTCATTCTGTAAGGCCTGCTCAAAAGCTATCATTTTAGATAAACTTCATATTCAAGTTCAAAGCAGTTGTAAACACTAGGGGTAATCAGCTAGTTAAGGGTGGTCCCAAGACAATGTAATTCAATGAGGAGATTTTACTAGTATCTACAGGGAGAAGACCAGATAGATCTGGGTCTCAGCACTTTTAAGCTGCCAACAAAACTTCAGAGACTGCAGCTTTAAAGGCTTTAAAAGAAAATCTGCAATGGGGAGGATTGCAAACCTTCTATGAACTCTCCATGACCACATGAGCCCAGAGTTGTTACTCTTCCTCCATTCACTTTATCACTACTGGGCATTGCTGCGAAGCACATACAGCTTTAGAACACTGATTACTTCTTAAGATATATCTATTACTCCCCAGATTATAAATTCTTTGAGAAGAAATAAAATGCTGGATCCCTTAGGCTCTCTCTCCATCAATGTCCTCTTACATGGTAGGCATTGAACACATATTTGATTAACTCATGAATAGATTATTGGATAACGAAATCCTATTTTTTAATGCTAGTGTGTCTGAAAATATGTTATATTCCACAGGTCATAGAAGCCAAGTATAATTAGAGATATGTAATTCTGAAAGCACAACTTTCCTATTGAGTTTTCTAAGGCAATGGCTCTCTACCCTGGCTGCACAATAAAATCATCCAGGGAGATTTTTTTTTTTTAAATACAAATGCCAAGCCAATTATCAGAGTCTCTAGAGTAGAACCTAAGAACTTGTAATTTTTGAAAACTTCCCAGGTGATTCAAATGTGTATCTGCTGTGTTACCTTGTATAATGTGTGCAATAAAAACCTCTGTATCTCCCGTAATTCCAATGAATAGCATGAACTGCCAACAGTTCATGACTTTCCTGAGAAAGTCATTGTCTAAGGCAGTGGTTCTCAACCTTCTGGCCCTTTAAATATAGTTCCTCATGTTGTGACCCAACCATAAAATTATGTTCGTTGCTACTTCATAACTGTAATGTTGCTACTGTTATGAATCATAATGTAAACAACTGATATGCAGGATGGTCTTAGGCGACCCCTGTGAAAGGGTAGTTCGACCGCCAAAGGGGTCGCGTCCCACAGGTTGAGAACCGCTGGTCCAAGATCTCTTCTGTTCCTATTGTTCCCTGGGCTATAAATATTTAAATTGCTACACTTACTTTGTCTTGAATAAACAGCATATTATGGGTAAATCTCTATGTAATAGTTTCTCTAATTTCTTCAGAAACATACACACACGCATGCACAATTTTTATAATAATAAGTGTGTTCTGCTTTTATCACAAAAACTGGTATTATTGTGTGGTTTGGGGCATTTCTGATCGCTTAGGTTTTGTAAGAAAGCCACTGACATATTCCTTTTCATTCTTTCCTTATGAATCAATCCATCATGGCAGTTTATCTAATCCATTCTTTATTAAATTTTTTATCCTGCACCACTATCTATCCAACACCCTTTCATTCTGATCGGCTTAGCCTTACAAAAAAACTTATACATGTTCACATGCACAAGAAAAATTACCTCTCTTATGACCTCAGTGGGCTGAAGGCGCAAGCTATATCTGGGTGGCTGGTGCCAGATGACTAGCTTGCAACACTTAGGAAGTCCCTCACACCTGTCAAAGGAGGAGGAGGCGAAGACGGCAAGAGAGAGAGTGAGTCTGACTGAGCAAGCGCTTAGGGGCAAACAATGCTCCCAACTGCTGCTAGCAGAGCTCTAAAAATAAAGCTACAAAAGCATTGGGAAGGCAGGGTGAATTCTTAACACTTGTTCTCTTCTATTTTAGTCTGTTAAGAAGCAGGTGACCTCAGGACCAAGCGATGAGTCTTTAACATTCTGTATCCCTCACTTGCAGAAATGATCCTCAGTTATGTCGATCATGTCAGAATTCATTCCAGCTGTTTCAAATGCATAATCACAAAGAGAATCTTTTTCAATCTTTCATGACTACTCTCTCATAGGATTACATTCTAAAAGAAGCTTCTTTGATATTCACTTGCCTATTTTTTGCTTTGAAGATTTCTTTCACATACTGTAATGGAAAAAAATGTTTATTCCATTGTATGGACTCTTATTTAAAATCCAAGAGTTAAAAGTCATTAGAGAAATGATAGTTTAAATGCCCTCCATTTAACAATCACTGGTGTTGATAAAGAAAAACTATAGCCTGCCTAAGAACATATTCAATGACCCAAATACAGTCAACCTTATTTTAAATGCTATTTTAAATGCCTGGCACCTGAGCAGTTCTGCATGAGAAGGCAATATAATTTTGTGGCTGAAAGTCTGGAATCAGACAGACCAGAATTGTATTTCTATCCCACTATCACCATCTATGTAGTGCAGTCAGGTTATTCAACTGCTCAGGACCTCAGCTTAGTCTTCTTCATCTATAAAAGAGAAAAGTAATGTCTGCTGGGTTGAGGTCAGAATGAAATAAATAAAACACTAGCATACTACCTGACACCTGGCACTCAGTAAATGCTAGCAATTATGTTTATTTCCAACAACAATTTCTTATTCAGTAAGTAGTTAATGATCAAAAAATCAAGAAGCATATTATTTAAACTGCTGTTGACATTATTAAATAGGCATATAATATTCACATCCAAGAATCCAAAATCTCAAAGCCTTTTTTTCTATACAGGTGTGTGGACACCTTGCCTCTGCCCATTTTTCTGGCACATAGTACAGAGGAGCTAACAGGGGTAGAAAATATCCTGGGAATTATTTTTCCTGAATAGTAAACCTCACTAGAGCAACTTTTGCATTTTGGTACATTTCTCACAAGAGACGTCTAACTTTGATAACAAGTTGAAATTATTTCATAGACAATGAAAGTCCCTCAAGGTATTAAATTCCTTACCTCACGCCAAAACTAGCACACACACCATTATCCTTATAATAATTGCCTTCCTCTTCTCCTCATCAGAAGCAGAATCCGCAGATGGGTGTTTTACACACATGATGGCATGTGAAAACACAACATGCAAAAACACTGGCAACACAGTATGCTGCAGAGTCTCGGGCGTTCACCCATGATATCAGCTCACTGGTATCTGTGTTCCCTGTCCCTGCCCAGCATTACCAGAGAGCATCCTACCACATATCACTAGCCTGGGAGAAGACCAAAATTCAAACTCTGATATAAGGTTTGGGTATGGTTTTCGCATCTTGGTAAAGTTGAAAAAGTGTAAATTAAACCACAGTCAAGTCAGGGACTAAATCTCAAACAATGTAATTGAGTTGCCACCCATGTACTGAATACATGAGAAGTAATCGTAAAAAGTAAATGTTGAGCCATAACCGATTTTGGCTCAGTGGATAGAGCGTCGGCCTGCGGGCTGAAGGGTCCCAGGTTCGATTCTGGTCAAGGGCATGTACTGTGGTTGCGGGCACATCCCCAGTGCGTGTGTGTGTGTGTGTGGGGGGGGGGGGGGGGGGGCGGTGCAGGAGGCAGCTGATCGATGTTTCTCTCTCATCGATGTTTCTGACTCTCTGTCCCTCTCCCTTCCTCTCTGTAAAAAAATCAATTATATATATTAAATAAATGTTGATTTTTAAAAAAAATGGCCTCATCTCACTTCTGGGCTCTAGATCATTCGTCCCAGAGACGGTTCGGGGCTCCAATTATTTGTCTGTATTTGTGTTTCAGGCTCTCTGTGCTTGCAACCCTTTCCCTCTGATTTGGTTCTCAAAGATAAAAATCAGTTGTTAATCTGCTAAGCACTAGTTTTATTTTTGAAAAATGGACTAAACTGCTTCTCACCTTACTCTTTAGGCCAGAAAATATCCAATCCTTGATATAAATGTGGACAATTATGCAGAAACCTATGTAAAAACAAATACTAGAAATTCAAAAAGTCTATTTAGGGGAAAATTATACAGCCCCCTCAAGATTATCAAAACATTTTGTAAAATTCAGAATTAACTGAAACTTTTTCCTAGTTGTTTCAGAGATGCAAAATGATGAGAGAAAAAGGCTCTAAAATGCTTATAAGCCACTTAAATAAGTATTAACATTTGCTAAAAGTTAAGTATTTCATTTGTTCAATTATTTTAACTATAATCACTTTCTCATAAAAATTAAAGAAATAATGTTATTTGAATTAGTCCACATATATATGTGTGTCTGTTTTACACTCTAACAGATTTTCAAAGACTGCATTAGTATTTTCTGGACAGTTCTTAATTGAACATTTCTTAATCAATTTTATCTTCTATATTTTGAATGAGGAGCCACATATATATATATATATATATATATATATATATATATATATATGCAAAAGAAACTTTGTATGGACTTACTAATTTCCTTCTAAAATATCTAACATTTACCTAAAGGAAAATGGGTCATCAGCAAGTTTATTTCTACTCATGCCCTGACTTCTCAGCCAAAGAAGCAATGTGTCTGCATTTTCAGGCCTAGGCGGAGGTCTTCCCAACTCTGCTTGGCTACATGTGCCTCATGCTTATGACCCGCACCTCCCTGAGGAGCTCTAGAACAATAGCTGATGGGTTTGGCTCTAAAGCCCCATTATTCCCTAGAAAAATAAATGAAGCTTATCCTATTATGCACAATTTCTAGAAAAAAACACTGAGATTTAATTCTTTTTTTAAATTTTATTAAAATTATTGGGGTGGCATTGGTTAATGGGGTCATATAGGATTCAAATTTTTTTTGAAAACTGTACATTTCTATTGTACATTATCTGTATATTGCAATGTATGCCTACCACCCAACGTCAAATCATTTCCCAACCCCATATACTTGGCTCGCTTTACCATTAGCCACCGCCCCCCAATCCCCTTCCCTCTGGCAACTAACTACCCTACTGCTGTCTAACTATGTCAATGGGTTTCACTTTTATATCCCACATATGAGTGAAATCACATGATTCTTAGCTTTTTCTGACTGAGTTATTTCTCTTGGCATAGTATCCTCAAGGTCCATCCATGTAGTTGTAAAATGGCAATATTTCATCTTTTCTTATGGCTGAGCAGTTTCCATAGTATGTATGTTCCGTATTTTCTTAATTACTATCATAACACTTGTAAACCAAAAATATTTTAGAAAAAAATTAATAAAAATAAAATAAAGCTTTAAGATAGTACATGCAAATGATTAAATGTTAAATATTGTTATAATTATCCTAGAAATTATCTAAGGTACAATCTTGTTCTATTAACTTTGTTTCTTTAGGAACTAACATATTGCCTGGGCTCTATCCACTGAGCCATATTATTTTATTAATGTTATGAGTATCTACACATGAATATCATATGTACACATATGGTATATATGCACATATTATAGATATACATACATATAATGAGACTATGCATTGAATTATTTTATTAATGAGGATACATTATCATGAATAGCATTTATAACTTACTTTACTCTAACCCATCAGTCAGAATTTTACCCAATAAAATACTAGAATAATAAACCAAGATGTAATTGTAACTAATTCACCACTCTATAATCATAGCAATACAAATGCTGGTGTCTACACTAGATGGTATCTAAACTGCATATCAAATACAACATACGTTCAGAAAAAGCAAGGTTCTGAAAAAGAGGCCAACCACTAACCTTCATGGCAAGTTAAATGTTACACAGATCCAGCACATTGGCTTAGTGGGGAAAATGAACAGTATAATATCACATGGCAATACTGTTCTCTGGAGTGTCAATGTATTCACATATACATTGCCTGTGTGACTGTCACAGCAACACAGTGAGCTAGGTAAGAGAGAGCATTTGAACGCAGTTTAGTGATAAGGAAATGGCAACTGAGACATCAAGCACTGTCCACCTGGACCCATGTCTAGTACAAAAACCAAAGGCCCAAGTGACCCTACACACATTACAGAGCTCATTAAATGAAGCATCAAACAGAGTAGAAAAAATAGTGGGAAAACCCACCAAACATAATGCCAGACAATGAAATATTGAGTAGTAATTTGTGGGAAGCAAGGGTAGCAATGAGCATTAAAAGCACGAATCCAGCATTCTAATCCAGGGAGGACAGGGTGAAAAGAGTGTCAAGTCCTGAAAGAGAATATCTACAGTATTGGTTCAGCCTATAAGAGATTTTGATCCATTCTAGGGAGGTGTATGTGTCCAGCATGTTTATCATAAAAATGTTTTCTTTAAGAAGGTGAACACAGTACTAGCACTAATAGCTCCAAGCGAGCCTGACCTCTGATTCTACAAGACAACACACCCTGGAGTGCACACCTCTGTGGAATTGTGTGTTTCATGTGCTGGCTATAGCCAGACATTTGTATTTATAATTGCGTCATTAGCATCCTAAAAATGTACATGTTAACAAACTCATTCTATTCAAACTTAAAAGGTCCCAAAGTAAAAGTACTATACCCACATTATGTTATTTTAGAAGAAAAAAAAAACTTTCCAAATTAGCCTCTTTTTTTTTTTTAATAAACAAATCTTTAAAAGCCTAAGGGTTCTCTTTATTTCTTGGGAAGTTTGTCTGGCAAGAATCATGCTATTCACCCGTCACACGTTTTCCAAGCCTGGAGCAAATCCATTGATGCTGTGCCAAAGAGGAAGGAGCACAGGACAAAGCACCAGATATAAGTCTCTCTTGGTAAGAGAAGGCTAGAAAAACTCCATAGACCTCAAGTCCGGGAGCTTCATATAATTGCCTTGAAGTTTTGCCTAAAAGACAACCTACACTGAGTATGTTAGGGAGTATAAATAGAAAGAGCATTCATAAGTAAGTGTCCTTAAGGAATTATTTTTAGTGGTGTCTCATGGAAAATGAAACCACTGTAATAATTATATATGATGACAATATGCTCGACAATATGACTGAATGTGATGTCATGACCATCCCAACAGGGGATGGAGTCTGTGCTGGGGTTTCCAACAAAGTACCTCAAACTGGGTGGCTTAGAATAACAGAAACCTGTTGTCTCATAGTTCTGGGGGCTAGAAAACCAAGACCAAGGTGTCCGTACGGCCAAGCTCCTCTGGAGGCACTAGGGAAGGGTCTGCTCTAGGCCTCTCTCCCAGATTCTGGTAGTTTCTTGGCCTGTGGCAGCATAATTCCTCTCTTCCTGTGGTGTTCTCCGTGTGTGTGTGTGTGTGTGTGTGTGTGTGTGTGTGTGTGTGTGTGTCTGTGCCCAAATTTTCCCTTCTTAAGGTACATATGCCATATTGGATTATAGCCCACCTTACCCCAGTATGACCTAATCCTAACTAATTACATCTGCAAAGACCCTATTTCTAAATAAGGGCACATACACTCTGAGATTCTGGGAGTTAGAACTTCAACATATAGATTTTGGAAAAGCCATATGTCAACCCAAAGGGATTCAAAAAGCAATCTCACAGGTAATGAATAAATCAGGTTGTTCTTCATATTAATGGTTTGCATAACTTAGTAATTCACAGCTACTTAAAACTTTTAAACTGCTGTTGTGGAATATATAGCAAATATCTCATTTCTTAAGGGACTTAAAAGAAAAAAACATATCCAGGACATGAAGAAGATAAAAACAAGTGTTTCTAAGTCATTTTAATGTATCCACAATCCAGGCATATGTATAGAAGTTTATTAATACTCACAATTTCCACTATATGTTCCATATATAAATTTTTTAAATGTAATCTAAACTTCCTAAGGATGACACCATAAATTGGATTACACCGTACAACATGCTGATGATATAGCTTGAACACAGGGTAAACATATAATATGTTGTCTGAACCTGGATACTTTTGAGAGTGAAAGGTCATTATTAACCATTAGGATGGATAACAGGAAGAAACCAAAAGGGTCCTAGTCAAACCCAACACAAGGGTTAACAAAAGGAAGAGCTGGGCTGAAATAAAATGCTGGTCATTACAGGATACTTTTTACCATATTTGTCTGTAGTAGAAAAAGGGAAAGGCAGGAAGTATTATGTCATGTATGAATGCTGACTACCTAAAGAAGGGAGAAAATGTATGGAAATGCACTAGATTTTTGCATCCAGTGAAAGTGCAATATAGTTATGTTGGTTTGTTTTTTTTTTAACAAAATGGTTAAGTATTAGAGAGGTATCAGAGAGAGGACAACATGAAAAGGAGACACAAAAGTGGATCTTTCTAGGCTCTCCTAAGTCAGCTAGAGTAGGATAAATCTGAAATACTTCAAGAGTCCCATTTAAGCCCAATCAACTAAAAAGATAAAATACTGTATCATTTCTTTGCAGACAGGAAAACAACACACAGAGAAATTCTCCTTGATCTTGGACCAGAGACTCTGGGTTTCCATTTTCCCTCTTATAATAGCATTCCTTTCTAATTAATGCCCCGAGTGCTCAGCAGGATTACCGTTTCTACACTACACCACATCGTATTGTCACTCTTGTAAGTACACTGTCCTAAAAGAGAACAAACCAGAATGTAGCTCGTCTCCATTTACAGTGCAAGTAGATGAGCAGCAATGCCTGGTATTCTTTTCATACTCATCAAGATATTTTTGGTGTATGATCAGTCCAGACCAGCCCTATAAAATTTCAAAGCACCATAAGACAGAACACTATACCAATACATCTACAAATAACGCTTTGCAGTAGAGTAAGTTTGTCCCAACAGTGCTCATATTGTTTGGGGAATGGGGGTCGTAGGGGAGGTCCCTGTTCATTATTTCCCCCTTAAAATAGGGAGTCCTTTCAGCCAAGAAAATCTTCATTAGTTTACTGCACAGCTTTCCCAGGTGAAACAAACACCCCTAACAAGAGTGTCCATATTAATTACAGTTTGCCCACAGGCCACCCTGGCAACTGTCCAGCATTTCTGGTGTCTATGAAGCATTTTATGCCTTGTGCACAAGGACCAGCTAGAAGATTGTCTCATTTCTGCTCCAAACCCAGCAGGAAAGAGCAGGTAGCAGAATACCTCTGTTACAGACAGACATGTTCCACTGCCGGTCAGCATTTTCCTTCAGGAAACTCACTGATCTCTGGGAACAGGAGAAGTTCACCCCTGGACATCTGACTACATGTTAAATAATTATTCTTCTTGCTTCACCAAGCACTACATTGAACAGTTACATTTAGAAAATATTTTGAACTAGCCAAATTACCTTTTTTAAAAGCATACTTCTCTGGGGTTAATGAAAAAAAACTCACAGATGTGACAAAGTGTTTTGCAAAATGCCAACACCACTTAAGTATTTTGGGAATGAGCCAGATAGAGTCACCACTGGCAACAGGAATACACACCATAGGTCAATTGATTGTGCGATTTACATTTAGGTCAGTGGTTCCCAACCAGGGCTGATTTTGCACCACAAGAGACATTTGACAATGTCTGGAGATATTTTTTTATTGTCATGACTTGGGAAGGGTTGTTACTGGTAGTGACCAAGGGCAGAGACCAAGGATGCTACTAACATCCTACAATGCACATGACAGGCCTCCATTACAAAGAACTGTCTGGTTCAAAATGTCAGTAGTTCCAAGCTTGAGCAACCTAGCCTAGATTATGTGAAAAATGGAGTGGCTTTCTATAAAATCTTTGTGGCAACACTATCTTTCCTTGGTGTATTTTAATAGACTTCAATAGTTATTTTCAGTCAAGTTTCTATGATTTGATTTTTCTAAAATTATGAATTGTTAATAAATAGTATAAAAGTATTATTAAATGCAAACAAATATTATAAAATTAAAATACAATATTCTAGTGTCTATCATGCTGTGTCTGAATTTAGGAGAGACCGGGGATTAATAAGAAACATAAATGAGTCGAACTGAATTGCATATCATATTCATTAAGGATTCCAAAAGCCTCTTTTTTCCAGTTTTCACCCCATTACTAACTCTTGATTTTCTTTTCTTTATAAAATAAAACACTGCTTTTAACCTGCTACATCATGAAGGCCAGAAACAGAATGATTCTCATTGTGAGATAAAAGCATGAGAAAAGCATTCAGAAATGTACCCAATTGGATGTAATTAGCAAATCCAGTTCTGTCTCTTAAAAATGATAGAATATCTTCTCTGTGATACGTTTTATGGAATAACTGCTTTAAGTGTTTTTAGGTCCATGTTTCCTTATTTTATACAACAACAATTTTGCAGAGTCCTTGCCTTTGATAAACATGTAGTATGTGTATGTGGAACAAATTTTCAATCTTCAATGTAGATCGACATAATATAGAAAAATCAGAGCAGAAAAAAAATATCGGGCCACACTTCTTCAAGGGCATGTTCTTCAAAACATCTCTCCTTATCCTAACAGTCTGTGCCTCTTAATCTACCAGACTGCTATTCCATCAGTATTTTTATAAGTAGCACTCTTGCTTTATTATAAAACTAGAGGCTCAGTGCATGAAATTTGTACACTCAGGGCAGGGAGGGAGGGGGTCCCTCAGCCCAGCCTGCACCCTCTCACAGTCCAAAGGGATGTCTGACTGACAGCTTAGGCCCATTCCAGTAGGATATCCTTAGTGCTACCGTGGAGGCGCGAGAGGCTCCTGCCACTGCTGCTGTGCTCGCCAGCCATGAGCTCAGCTTCTGGCTGAGCTGCGCTCCCCCTGTGGGAGCACACTGACCACCAGGGGGCAGTTTGTTGTTCCACTGTTTGGTTGATTTGCATATTAGCCTTTTATTATATAAAATATCACATATCCATAGTAGGTCTTTACTGACCATGCTTAGCTTGTCATCACTTTATTATGTGCCACTGATATCTGACTTAATGACTTCTTTAGAATAATATCTGATGTCCTAAGGGATAGTATCTGAATCTAGAGAGAAAACCTCAAGAAATCATTCTCTCAAAACTTGTTCTATGACTCTGTCCAGACACTAGTAAACAAACTTCCAGAAGCAGATCACCAAGATAGTTCTCTTCTGACATGGTGCTTGGCAGTTGTAATCAGGAGCCAGGACAGAACTTCAGAAAAATCCTCCTTTAAAATATGGTCTGCATTTATATGGCCTACACACTAGGGATTTATCGGTGCTAATTAACCCCCACTAAAATGATGCCTCTAGAAAGATTCTGTTTATCTAATGGTTTGAGAAAGAAGAGTTCTTCTGAATGTATTCAAATGGGGGGTGGGTGAAGGATAAAAGCAGAGATCTGACCAACCAAGGAAGAGCTTGTGGGCACTTGATCCACTGGAAAATGAGTAGATAAACGTAGTGGCAGAAGGATAGGGAAGGAGAAGCACACAGACACAAACCCACATTCCAACACAGTTGGTGACAGCCTCCTACACTACTAAATATAATGGCCCTGTCGCTTCCCGGGTGCTCACCTGGAGGAAGGGCTGGCTCAGAACTAATCAGATCATGTATGCATAGACATGCCTTAAATCACCATCTAATTAAAAATGAGATGGCCAGCAATGTGAGTAACACAGAGTTTCATTTCAGGACCATATGATGTCAACAGAATAATTTCATAGATAATTTGGAGTCAAGGTCCTGGCCTCATAAAAATTCAAACATGCAGCAAATGTTTGGGTTGTCTCGTCCCTATGTATTTTCTTTAAGCATATTTTCTCTTCCTGTTGCTCCCTATAGTTCAAAGGACAAGGCTTAACCAACCCCTAAATAAAACTGCTCACAAAGAAGATAATGCTTGACTTTTTACTTGGAAGGTTTATAAGACAGTGGCATCTGATTTTAAATTCTCAGCTATATTTTTGGCAAAATTGAAATACATTAAATTAAAATATTCATGTATGAGGGTCATCTTGCCAAGAGGTTTTAAATATGTACATACAAATGTAATGATAATTAATATTTTATTGCAATAATTAACTATAATGGTTTCCAAGGTAGGACAGTTTCCACTAGTAAGATTTCAGCAGATTTCTTAGAACCGCGGCCATTGTAATGTTGTAAATTACACATTCTCTTTCGTGAAGGGGATTTCAAACTACATAGAAACAGCTATAATTTTTACTATGTAAGATCCATGAAGTTATGCTGTAAGGGAATTTATCAATCAAGTATTTTTTGTGATCTTATCCTGAAAACCACTTACTTAGATGGCCAGTTTAGCAAGAGTTTGTCTAGTACTGTCCACACTGGCATTGCTCTTTATCTGACGTCCTATTAGCTCGGAGATGCAGCATCTTTATAAAAAGATCTAGTTTAATTCAATTAGCGTTAAGTGACCCACCTAACTACAGAATAAGAACCCTTCAAGAGAGCCTTAAAGCACATAAGTTCTAATTTTCTTAGGAAACTAGTCTGTCTCAATAGCCTGGAAAACTCTATCCTTGAGACAATAGTTCTGGAATTAGTGTATAGTGACAGATACAACTCAGAGGAGACTGCACGGAAAGACATAAAATAAAGAGCTGGCAACCTTGTTGTTCCCGTCTATTGCTATAACTTTACATGCCTCAGTTTCATTAGGTAAAATTCTACATGCACTTTGAGAACTTTTTTGGCACTGGCTGTCAGAAAAAATCTCCAGTCAAACCAGGAGAAAACAACAGAAGAAACTCTGTCAAAAATCAATACTTTTTTTCAGACATTTCAGTTACAATGAGTACAGATACTTAAGGAGAAATCGGGGTCTACAAAATGAAAAAGTTTTGCAATTCTCAATACTTACAAAGTGAACATGTGAAACTCTCTTAGAAAACTTTTAATTGCCTTTTGCAAGAGTCATATTGTTTGATTCTGGATGTGTTGCAATCCAGTGAGAATGTCATACTTTTATACTTTGCAGACACTATCAGATCTGAGATATCAACAGAGATTTTTTTTTTTATACAACCTTAGTCTCATAGGCCAAGTACACTTTATTCAGATTATTTTTTAAAAAGTGTAAAAATGATGCAACCTGCCTCAGGTATGGCAGTCCTTCCTTTCATTGCAGTACCAAGATATTCGTTCCACTTATAGCAAGCATTTAGACTCATTGGAAAAAGCAAACATCCTAAAGAGAATACACTAAAAGTCAAATTTCTTGTAAATAACATAAAATTCTATTCAGAAACTATACATGTGACAATCTGAAATAGGCAGCTACTTTCGAACCAAAACATTATGATTACTTTGAGGAAAAAGGTTATCCAATAGCCGAAACCAAAGATAAGCTTTAAAACAGGGCATATCATTTTTAAAGACCACTTAATGAGAAAATCTTCTATTTTAGTTTTGTTTGCTTTTTATTCCATTCTCAAGCTGAAAACAGTAATTTGGTTACCTTAAGTAGGCAAACCAATTAAACTAAGGCTACTCTGGTTGTACTCTGCTGATATGGCTCAAGAAAAGCATAGAAATTGAGAAACCAAGAAGGCGGCATAAGTAAACACCGGAGTTTGCTGCCTCGCACAACCACTTCAAAAATACAACTAAAAGACGGAACGGACATCATCCAGAACCACAGGAAGGCTGGCTGAGGGGAAATTCTACAATTAGAAGGAAAGAGAAAAGCATACCGAGACTCAGAGGAGGCGCAGTGCGGAAGTAAAATACTAAGGTGCAGAGGTGCATAGGGAGTGGGCTGGCGGCTGAGGGTGCGGTTGCTGTTTTCAATCAGGAGGGAGTCTCAGGCTCTGAGCTCCAGTTCTGGATGAGTCTCTGGGGACCCAGACTCATACCGGAAAAGCGGGACTGTCTGGCATCGGACGGAACTCAAGGGCAGCTTTCTCTCGGAGGGGCTTGCAGCAATTGCTGAGACACTGAGAAGCGGAGCCTCTGAGAGCAGCCATAACTGCTAGCCCCGCCCTGTTGATCCCATGGGACCCGCCCCGCCCAAGCCCTGCAGGGAGACTTTTGCTGGATAGCCTAAGGCAGAGGCTAGATTAGCACCTCCCTAGAGATCCAGGAGCCAGTGTACCCAGAGGTCAGAGTGGGACCATCCAGTTTGCAGCTCCGTGGAACCATAAAGGACACACTCAGGGGGAAGACTCAGTGAGCACCAAAGCCCCACTGAAGCAAGTCTTGCCCCAGAGGGGTGTCTCCAGCACAGAAGTTCTCCCACTGCAGACACGGCTGATTCTCACAGCCAATTGGCCTGGAGGTCAATTCCTCCCAGTGATAACTACAACAATCAAGGCTTAACTACAACAAGACTGTGCACAAAGCCCACAAGGGGGTGCACCAAGAGTGCCCTCCTCAGGTAATTGGGGAGGCTGAACCACTGGGCCCTAGAGGACACTCAGCACAGAACACCACTTTATCAACACAGGGAAGCATAAAAAATGCGGAGACAAAGAAAAAGGACACAAATGACAGAAATGGAGGAAAGCAAACTACTGGATATAGAGTTCAAAACCACACTTCTAAGGTTTTTCAAGAATTTTCTAGAAACTGCCGATAAACTTAATGAGATCTACAAGAAATCTAATGAGACCCTCGAGGTTGTGATAAAGGACCAACTAGAAATTTAGCATACACTGACTGAAATAAAGAATATTATACAGACTCCCAACAGCAGACTAGAGGATCCCAAGAATCAACTCAAAGATTTGAAATACGAAGAAGCAAAACACACCCAACCAGAAAAGCAAAATGAACAAAGAACCCAAAAATACGAAGATAGTGTAAGGAGCCTCTGGGACAGCTTCAAGCCTCCCAACATCAGAATTATAGGGGTGCCAGAAGATGAGAGAGAGCAAGATATTGAAAACCTATTTGAAGAAATAATGACAGAAAACTTCCCCTACCTGGTCAAAGAAATAGACTTACAAGTCCAGGAAGCGCAGAGAACCCCAAACAAAAGGAATCCAAAGAGGACCACACCAAGACACATCATAATTAAAATGCCAAGAGCAAAAGACAAAGAGAGAATCTTAAAAGCAGCAAGAGAAAGAAAGTCAGTTACCTACAAGGGAGTACCCATACGAATGTCAGCTAATTTCTCAACAGAAACTTTGCAGGCCAGAAGGGAGTGGCAAGAAATATTCAAAGTGATGAATGCCAAGAACCTACAACCAAGATTACTTTATCCAGCAAAGCTATCATTCAGAATTGAAGGTCAGATAAAGAGCTTCACAGATAAGAAAAAGCTAAAGGAGTTCATCACCACCAAACCAGTATTATATGAAATGCTGAAAGGTATCCTTTAAGAAGAGGAAGAAGAAGAAAAAGGTAAAGATACAAATTATGAACAACAAATACACATCTATCAACAAGAGAATCTGAAAATCAAGTGAATAATCTGATGAACAGAATGAACTGGTGATTATAATAGAATCAGGGACATAGAAAGGGAATGGACTGGCTATTCTTGGGGGGAAAGGGGCAAAGGGGATGCGAGAAGAGACTGGACAAAAATCGTGCACCTATGGATGAAGACAGTGGATGGGGAGTGAGGGAGGAGGGTGGGGTGGGAACTGGGTAGAGGGCAGTTATGGGGGGGGGGGGGAAGAGGAACAAATGTAATAATCTGAACAATAAAGATTTAATTAAAAAAAAGAAAAGCATAGAAATATAGAGTGTTTAGACACTTTTATCACTGTTCGAAAAAGTAATGCTATGACTACTAAATCTGATTATTTTACAACATGATTCAGCCCTGGTCAGTACTGCAGTGGTCAGAGCATCAGGCCACAAACCAAAGGATCACAGGTTTGATTCCCAGTCAAGTGCATGTACCTGGGTTTCAGGTTCAATCCCTGTCCCTGGTGAGTCGGGGCATGAGCAGGAGGCAACTAATAGATGTGTCTCTCTCACATCAATGTTTCTCTCTCCCTTGAACTCTCTCTCTCTCTCCCTTACGCCCTCCCTCCATTCCACTCTCTCTAAAAAAATCAATGGAAAAAATATCCTCGGGTGAGGATTGACCAAAAATAATAATAATAAAAAGAGAACATGGTTCATATCTTTTAAAATTACATTTTACCATTAATTGATTTTCATTGTTCTACAAAAATATACATTTGCAATGGATATGAAATTTACAAAAAAAAATAAACTCTATTCCTTTAGGACAGTTAATGTGAAAAGCACTGAACTAGATTATTATTCTGGCCAGAATACCCAGGTGTTAGCTAATTAATTAATGCTAGAGGTATAACAAATCAGGTAATCAGCAGTACTTCAAAGGAAATGACTAGGTATGCACAGGGCACCTGTATACAGGATAGGGAGGGCACTTTTTTAAAAGTAAACATACTGAGTACCCAGTACTTAAGAATTTGCAGAAGCATTTTATGATAGTATTTTCTTTGTAAACAGAAACCATAGCTATCCTCCTAAATCTATATACTGATGATAAGGGATATATGATGCTTTTTCCATACATGAACATTTCTGCATTAATACTTTTATAACTGGGGTATTCATTATGGATATGTATAAAAAACAGGTGCAGGTTAGGATTTTACAAAATCACCTAGTTTATATAGGCAGGGAAATGCACATAATTTCAGGAGAGACTTAAGTTTTCATGAAATATAAGCCTTAATTTGGAAGTAATTTAATCCTTTACATTTCAGAAGAGTTGTCTTACAATCTTTCTACACAGTGCTGGCAATAATTGTGTTAACTGACTTAAACCACAGCAGGGAGAATTTTTTTCTTTGTAGAGGATGAAAAGTTCAACTAACATTAGGAATGAGTTGTTAATGAGCTCCTGGAATTTACTTTCCTTACAGGATAGATCAGCACCAAGGTAGCAGAGCACGATTTCCTGGAGGCAAAAGGATGAGAAATCACCTGACTGCTTCAGAGAATTGTCAATGTTTCTGAACATCTAAAGTGGCAAGCAAATGAGTATTCCTATTCATTTTCTAACTTGGGGTGTTTTTATGATGGTTGTCTAATAGTAAAACCTGTGGGAGGAAGAATTCTAAGAGGGCTCCCATGTAACATCCACTCTCCTGGGAGAAGGTGGGAGGGATGGGACCTGTGATTATATAGGGAAGTCACTCCCATGACGGGGGTATGTTATATGGCCAAGAGTAAAGGGATTCTGTAGACGAAAGATCCCAAATTATTTGATTCTCAGATCATCAAAAGAAAGATTATCGTGGGTGGTGCACTTAATTAGTTGAAAGTCCATAAAAGAGAGACTAAACAGAGAGATTTTCCTGCTGGCCTTTCAGAAAGAAGTGGCCATGTTGTGAGAGGACCTTTGAGAGGGCACCTTGTGCAAAGGAAATTTGAGGGGCCTCTGGCAGCTAAGAAGAAAGGGCAGGAGGTTGGAAGGATTCCTAAAACCACAAGGGAGTGTCAACAACCACATAAGCTTTAAAGAAGAGCAGAAAGTAGCCTCAGTAAGAAATGCAGACCAGTCGACTCCTTAGTGCAGCCTTGTGAGACCCAGAGCAAAAGATCCAGCTAAGTCCCAGAGGTTCTCAACCTGAGGGTTGAACGACCCTTTCACAGGGGTGGCTAAAGACCATTGGAAAAATATATAATTTACATATTGTTTTTGTGATTAATCACTATGCTTTAATTATGTTCAATTTGTAACAATGAAATTGGGGGTCACCACAACATGAGGAACTGTATTAAAGGGTCGCGGCATTAGGAAGGTTGAGAACCACTGACTGCTAAGCCATGGCTAGGCTCCTCACCATGGAAACTGGGAGAAAATAAATGTGCATTGTTTTAAATGACAAAGTTTGTGGCAGTGTAATACACAGCATGGAAAATGCCAAAATGAAATAAATGAATGAATCTAGATTACTGAATTCTAAACAAGTGACTCATCCTCTCCATCTTCATATAAAATATCTTTATGAAGATTCTGTCTAGTTTGTTTTCACTCACTGTACTTTAAATTAGAGGTCAGTCTTGTAACTCTTTTGTATAATCTGATTGACTTTTTTTTTCATAAATGTTGAGGATTTAAGTTTTCCTAACTTCTCTCATAGAATCATGACATTTCACTGGGAAGAAAGCTAATCAACGGGGCACAAGGAAAGGCCACACTTTATGTGATTCTGTACACACTTCTAAACTTCAAGATGAATGAGTTCTAGTATAAAGTCTTCTTGAAAAATTTGAGTTGATATTCTAACAGTTTAATTGGTTTGTACTCTTTTCTTAGAAACTCCATAAAACTCATTTATTCCTCAAGGTAAGAAATGATGTTTGTTGCTCAGCTTCAAAAAAAAAAAAAAAAAAAAAAAAAAAGAGTAGCATTCTATGTCACACAAGTATCACAATTACTCGTCCTCACAAGATGCTACCAAAGCAGGTTCCCTATCTACTTAGTAGCAGAGACAAACAGGAACTCAGATTACCTGCATCCACTAAATTCTGCTTCTATGCCAATATTATTTAATCAGTGCTTTCTATGTTACCCGTGCTTTACATGAATTAACATTCTTAGTTCTTGCAAAAACATTATATGGTTTTATCAATGGGAAGGTACAGTTGCTCAAATTACCCAGCTAATAAATTGTAGAGCTGAGCTTTGAACGCACACTTTAACCAACCAAGCAAGTTCTATGAGAGAATTAAGCCCTAATGTTCAAAAGCACCCATTTTTAAGAATTAGATGGTTCTCCATGAACCATTTTTGAGAGAACTGAAAAAAGAGTCACTCAAATCATTATCTGTATTCTTGATATATATATATATATATATATATATATATATATATATATATATATATGCCTAAGCGACCCTTCGACCAGTAGCTATGACACACACTGACTGCCAGGGGGCATGCTCAATGCACAGGCATGGAAACATGGAACAGACTGATGAATCTCAGAGGAAGTGGGGGGGGGGGGGAGGGCAGGAAGAGATCAACCAAAGATCTTATAAGCATACTAGAGGCCCGGTGTACGAATCCGTGCACAGATGGAGTCCCTGGGCCTGGCCTGCAGGGATCAGGCCGAATCTGTGCACTAGGCCTCCAACATCCCCCGAGGGGTCCCAGATTGCAAGAGGGCACAGGCCAGACCAAGGGACCCCACCGGTGCATGAATCTGTGCACCAGGCCTCTAGTGTTTATATATTATATACGGTGCTGTAGTACTATAATGTTATGTAATATAATACAACACATATTTTATGTGTTATCCTGGAATTAGGGTGGTGGTTGTAGAGTAAACAGAAAAGAAAAAAAAAAATATATATATATATATATATATATATATATATATATATATATATATGTATATATCCTGAGCAGTCTGTTGACCCCAGGTTTTAGAACCCATACATAGAGTACAGAATCCCAGGGGCCAATGGACTTTACTTGTGCAAAAATCCAGAAGTGGTAGAATCATATCCAAGGCTTGCAACCCTCAAACCACCCCCCTGTCACGGTCATTTACACCCAGGGGCTCAGCTGGCATTTAGACACCACACAGACAGGTTGTGTCACATCTGATAACTTAAGGAGATAAATGGACCTCATCTAATTATCATGCATGGTTGGCTCTGTGATGAGTTACCATTCCCCGATGTTTATTTATTACCATTGAGTATTGATATAAATTTTAAACAATTACTCACTGGCAGACCTTGACACGATGTATATCAATCCCCTGGGAACTGAGCTACACATGCACAATAAAAAATTTAGCTCAGGAAAATTAATTCTGATTTCTACATTTAAATTGACAGGAAAATCAGATGTGTTGAGAAACAACCAAGCTTAAATGTTTAATTCAGAGCTATGAGCATCGCCCCCATTGTGACCATTCTTCTGTGGCTTCACATGGCCCATCGGTTTGTCTCTCCTAACATCTTCACAAATGCAAATTTACGTCGATTCTAATAGCATGCCATAGCACAGATGGGTTGGTATTTTTAAAGTGACAAACATCATAAGACTATTACACATTCCTCTCGGTGGCAAATGTCAAAAAGGCAGGTTCCTGGTACTTGAAAACTTACTGTTTCAATGGTTATTACCAAGTTGTACTCATTAGTCATCGGATTAATGTATAGTATCATCAAAATATCTCTTTCCTCCACGAATTGATTAAAAATGTGCAGCAGACATGTTAACTGTTTTATGTCTACGAAGAGTGTGTGTAAAAGGCTGGCCTGCGTTTATACTGGAAAGTGAAGGGGTGGGGTTAAATGAGTGTGAGTAGTCATCAGTTGGATGAAACAGATGAAAACTGGCCTTTTCAGTATGCTCTGACTTCTGTATTGGTTGCTAAAAGTGCAACTGGTCTCGATTTTACTCTTCTGTGCTCTCCCAATTTGGAGAGTTGTCTGGAATCATTTCTATAAACATCATGGGTGGATTGCCTTAACTTTCAAATATTCTGACTTGAAACGGAAAGCTCACACCTTTGTTTGATAATGAGAGGGTATCAGTGTCAAGGTTATAACTTTCAAGAACAGATTCGACCTCCTGTGGCACAGTTCTCATAGCACAGGTGCTGGCTGAAATGCTAGATAAAACAGAGTCCTTGATGGTTCTGCTTTCTCCATGGTCTCCTTTAGGGCACAGGTTGTCCTTAACCAAAACACTTCATTCTCTCAAGTTCACCGCATCCCTCTTCATGATTAAGGCCACAGAAGCTTTACAAAGAGACACTTTTAAGGTCTGATAAGCATTCCTTCCCCCCTTCAGTTAAGGCTTTCCGCATGGCCCAATGATATATTAGCATACTAAGCTAGCTCACTGAATCTTAGTCAGCACTTCGTGATTTCTTGAAGGCAGAAAAAAATCACATGTGATACAAATACTAAAGCCTGGCCATTAAACAGCCTTTCCAAGTTCCCCACGCACCTTCTCATTTGAGCCTCATGGTATAACACTGTGATTCTGGATCTACTTAAAGTTATCCTGGCTCTGCAGATGGAGAAATTGAGACTTGTAGTTAGTTTTGCTCTATTTACATTGACTCCTTTCCCCTCCACCTCACTGCTGAGATATTCAGCCAGCCACGGCTGGACCAAGTGAGGACTGGATGCGAACACATCAAAGCCCCTGCCACAGAAGGACAGCAAAGTACAGCAGGTTAAGTAATTAAACTGTTTGAGATCAAAGTTTGCTCCTAAGAAAATTCATAAAAGTTCTTCATACTCTAAATTTAACTTCCCTAATCTAGAAAACAAGGATAATAATACTTCTCTTAGGGGACTAACTAACTAAAGTTGGATGGGTTCAAAAACATGCAGAGTATTAATTCACAGTGCCTGGCATACAGAAGGAGCTCAAAAATGTCAGAAAGCAATCTTATAATATGTAAAGAGAATGCTTAGCATTAGTGTCCATACATTCTGCAGGTAGAGACATCAAAATTAGCTCAAGTAAACAGTGAATACCTATGGGAGAGAAACGAGAGAAAAATACAGAGCCCATCTAACTCTTCTCATCTCTTGTTGCAAACGACGGGGGTGATTTTTCCACACTGCACTGATACCAATGGGATCGACATTGATTCATAGATGTGCTGGCATGTGTGATCCTAACCATTCATCAGTCATCCTGGAAGCTCAGGCAACCGCTGTGAAGGCAGCTGCCAGTAATTTCCAGGCCTTCAGGAGACCTGAGATGCCCCTTTAAGAGGTGACCAGGAACATGCTTTGCAGAAATATTCAGTTAGTTGTTTCTTATTTTACCAAATTTTTCATTTTGTTTTATTGACCAGGAACTGTTCCAATTCAAATCTCTTCTTCTTGCTAAAGACTGGGATAGAATGTAGTAGTAAACCTCCCCTATCTGTCAAAAAATAATTAATAAATAATGATAAATTGCTAAAACAGGAACTCTTTCCTCTTTCTGTTATTTTCTTTTCACTCATATTTCTTTTTACCATGAGCATATATACTTATTAAATCTAATAACATTTTGCAAAACAAAATGGATTTTCAAGATAACAATGTCGTCTAACAAAAGAAGTGAACAAAAAAATAAAGACAAAAAAGGATCAACTGTCGCTGTGTCCAAAGGGAATAGAGCTATGAACTGAGTCTCCTTACTATCAGGTAAGGAGAAACTCTAGTCTGTGCATCTCAGAACTTGAACATCACTCATGTGTATGCATTACATTTCTGAACCCGCTCATTCCTCATTGAGAATGGAATATGTAATTTGAAACATTCCTCCAAAAACATCTCCAGTAAATTAAAAGTGCATCTATTCTATATCCCAAACATCTGCTTTAACTCTCAAGGCTGATTCATCTTCGAAAAGGTACTTTGTAAAACACTATTCTTCTTCTTGATCCATTCCTCACCTCCTGGCAGGAAATTCACCTATCAGTCATGGCCTCTCATCTCTTTCATCTCTCTGCCATTTGGTCTCCTCCCTCAGATACCCTCAAATCTCCCCTTTGGTAACACTTATTTCGTTGTCTCTACAACCTTCCCCAACCTCAGGAGCCATTTTCTAAGAACTACCTCTACTCTATCCAGGCTAACAGCAACTGGTCTGCTGCAATGTAATACTTCCTAAAGAGATTTGACCGGGGTATAACGAAGTGCCCCAAGCTCTGGTAACCAGAATCATTTCTCCAAATCCCATCTCCTGATCACCACTAAATGGCCAGACTATCAACATAGGATGCTATGTTTGGACTAGAATTCTAGTCTCAAACTAGTTCAAAGCTTTGATGGATAAATATGAACTCTCCCAGCTATTCAATATCATGCGCGCTAGAAAGCAGATAAGGCAAATTTGCAGGGAACAGAGAATGAAAAGTCAAAGAAAACCTGTAGACAGGAGCAAGGGATGAACCCATTGGCAGTCCCACCCCTTCTGCAGTTGTTGGCACATCCTTGACCTTGACTCCCATAATAGATCATCCAGCTCCACTATCACTGAACAATATTTCCCTTTTTGGTTCAAGATAGTCCTATGGTTTCTTACTACTACTACTTGAAATCCCAAACAACCTAATATACTGTAACTCCTATTTTCAAACAAAGCAAGAGTGCCAAATTTCTTAAAGTGTCTTCCTCTGAACCCACTATACATCTTCCCCTTTCCTCACAGTGTCAAATCCCTTGAAAGAACAATCTACACTTGCCACCTTTCTAGTCTCAGCTGCTACGCACTCCCAAGGCACTGAAATCATGCTGCAGTCAGCAACACGCTGCTGAAACTGCTCTCGTACCCTCGTGGCCTGGTGACTTCCTTAAAGGACTCATCTTTTCAGATCTCTAAAAATCATTTGGATATTTATAACATCATTCCCGGGCCATACAAAATCATCAACCTAAAAATTAGCCTGCTATATTTGGTCTAACATTTAATTAACTCACCCTTAATGCCTTGGCATGGCCAGGCCAAATGTTCCCTCCAGGCTTATATGGCCCGAGGGCCAGATGTTCCCCAACCCTGCTGTATCTAGGTTCTTCTTTGGAAACTCGCAATGCCTGTCCTAACAGATACGAAATAATATTTGCTAAATAGATGAATGAGCCTTTTTTTCTGACTTCAAAGTCTGCACTCTGAAATGTGTCTGCAAATCCCCTTTAGATACATATTTCTACAGACACACTGCTCATCAAAATGGCCAACAGTGAGCCCAGTTCCTTCACTCCCACCACCAACTTGGTCTTCCTCCTGTGCGCTCTAATGTACAACGTTCAGTGTAACATGATCTACCTGGTAGAGATCTTAGATTCTAACTCTTCTCTCTTTCTGATTCCCCGAGTACCCAAACCAACAGGACCTGACATTTTATTTCTGCAGTATGTTCCATACCTGCTATGCTTTCCCACGACCACTGTTCTTTTTTAGACCGTGGCCAACTCTCACTCTGGGAGTGCTGCCATGGTCTACTAGCTGCTCCTCTCATTGTCTCTGCCTCAAATATTGGTCTCTTTCATCCACCTTCTAGATATTATAAGCCAAAGCCTATAACTTTTATTTTTAATTTAAAAAATCTGAGGATGGAGGCCAAATTTGAGTACACAGAGCTGGGCTACCACAAATGTCCATGTGCTGTAAACACTGCCTGTCTCCCTTCAGGTCATGTAGAAAGATGGCCCTGATGCAAACATTTTATAATTCAGACTCTAACCAACAATCCAGTCCCACCAACATCTCTTCCTACCCAGGAGCCCAGACCTAACACGGAACAGGCCATGTTTCTTCAACATGGTATGTGCTTTTACTGGATCATGTTTTGGTCCCACTGCTTCCCAGTTACCTTGGAGCTGTGAATGCCTTCCTGCGGGACTCTCTTCCTCAGTTTGGAGTCTCAGAACGTAGCTCAGTGCATTATATAATTTGTACTGAATAATAATTGCGTTATTCATTGAATTAAATTGTATTTGATGTTAAAATATATGAAGCAGGAGACATTAGAGACAGCATAAATTAAAATTTTTCAAAAATATGATGTATTATCTACCTTGAAGTCTAAATAATCTCTGGTATAATACATAGATGCCTACAGACCTGCAAGTTATTTAATTTCTTATAATCTAATGAAAAAAAATTATAGTAACACTTCTTATCCAATAAACCAATTCCCCAGAGTTTTATAAAAAATAAAAATGTTTAATTGCTTCTATTTTTTGAGACCGAGACAATTTTATTGTCTTTGGTTTGTTTCTAAGGTGAATTTCCATATATGGATATTTAAATATATAAAAGCTAATATTATGTTCAGTAAACAGCACTAGAAAAACCAAGTTCACATGGGACATGGAAAAAAATAAGAAAAAATTTTAAATAACCAACTGCTGCCTTTAGCATCTTTAATTTTGTAATCCAAGGGCTCCTCTGTCTACCCCACTTTACACATGCATCATTCCTCATGGCATTTTGACCACGCCTCTAGATCACTTTTTTAAAACAGGAGACTTTCCAGGCTGCCTAAGCCTTTTTATTTTACCGAGCCAGTCCTCCTTTAATCCTGAAAATAAGACATCATTAATGTCTAACCATCCCTTTACATAGCCTGACAGTAGGCACCTTACACAGAGAACTATTTTATTAGCTCTTTCCCTCTTTCCCCTAATTATCCCCACAGTATGTGGGCAAATGTCAAACGAAACAATTGTCTAGACTGACAATTTTGGTGGAAGTTTTGATTATACATTACAGACATCTGTGCATCAAAATCCCTCAACAATTTCCCATTGAGAGAAATGTCTGGTGAAAGAAAGTCCATGAAACAGTGAGAGAAGAATCAAGGGAGAAGGAGGACCCGAAATTGAGGTCTGATCACAGGTTACTTGGGAAAAAAAACAAACCAAAATATCCCCAATAGAGTCAATGTTATATTGAATAATACATTAATAGTAAATATGCATGTGCATGAAGGAGAGAACTAACAATTAGTTATTTGAATAGAAGAATTCTTAATTAGCCAGGAGACTATCACAAATTTTTAATTACTCAGAAAAAAAAAAGAACTTCAAATTGACAGTTAAGATTATCCCCAGATCTGAAGCATTTAAAATGGGCAACAACATTATTTGTATTACCATCATTTCTAGCTTAAGTAGCTCCCCCATTTATGATATAGAATTTAAAATATATCCTAATTTTTTATCCCAGCAGAGGCATATGGTAAAAAAAAAAAAAATCAGTAGAAGCAAATGTTAAAATAACATCTAGCCAGAAATATCCCACATTCATATTCAAACAGAACTTTAAATATTGCTTCATATATAACACCCTGATTCTGAATAACTGAAATTAACTGTAAAAGTGCACCAGTTTGTTGAGGCCACAATGTCAATCTTTTCTTTGTTTGGAATCTTGTTACAATCTGTACAAATGGCAAATTTTAAAGGCGCAATGATCATTTGACTCACTATTTGAGATTGCTAATAGTAGTTTATTCATGTGTATTAGAATACTCCAAAATATATAATTCCTATTAAAAAAAAGAAACCTGAAAGTTATATTTTACAAATAAAACTAAAACATGGGCACATTTATCCTTCATTCCAAAAATGTCATAATGCCAAATATGTTTAATTCTTAACAAATTTTTAAGTATCCCATTTGTAAGTGGCAGAAACAAAATTGTTTAGCATGCATAGACCTCTTAATATGTACCCCCAATATTCCATGTGCAATAGTTTCTTTCTCATGCTTGTTTTGTTTAAAAGATGGCAAAACTCCCCAGCTGGTGTGGCTCAGTGGTTGAGCATCAGCCTATAAACCAGGAAGTCACAGGTTGATTCCAGGCCAGAACACGTGCTGGGGTTGAGGGCTTAAACCCCAGTGTGGGGCATGCAGGAGACAGACAATCAATGATTCTCTCTCATCACTGATGTCTCTATCTCTTTCTCCCTCTCCCTTCCTCTCTGAAATCAATAATAAAATATTTATTTTTTAAATGAGGCAAGACTATCTTTAGAATCATACTTCTTTTCAATCATCATTATGTTAATAACTTGTCACTATATGATCTGAGCATTTTCCAGTTGCTTTTGCATACAATATATCATTTTATTTTCTTTACAAGTTATTCTAAATGCTAGTGTCAGAAAAATATTTTGAATGGCATTTAATCCCTAAAAAACGGTTGTGGATTGGCAGACATTAAAGCATGAATATTTGTTAAAAATCTTACCTTACTGAAGTTTTCTACCCTAGCAAACCACTTGAAGTTTTAAAAAATCCATCCATGTGCGCGCACACACACACACACACACACACACAGTGTCCCCCCCAAAATGTATATATACTAAAAAGACAATATTTATTAAAATACACTTCATTTTCAAAATGTAATAGAATCTACAGCTATCAGCTGTTACGGTGTGTATACATTCCCATATATATAGAAACAGGGTGGAGCAAAAGTAGGTCTGCAGTCGTATGTGAAACAGTTTATTCTTGTATTATTATTTATTAATTATTGTATTCTTTTCCATACCAACAATTGGAAATCTACATTTGCCCCACCCTGAATATATTTGCACACACATATAATATTATTAAATAGAGTACTATAGTAATATAAACTAGACAATTTATCTAATTTTGCAATGTTAATATTTTGGACCCAGAAGGAAAAGATGGCAAATACAGTATTTTTCACAAAGTGCTACTATTTTTACCTCAAGTGACATTGAAGTCAAAAACCCTCTTTCTTTCAATTCTGTAAACAATACGACACAACCATTTTTCTTTTCTTTTCATGCACACAAAAGAAAAAAAAAATGAAGCGTGTGTAAGCTATGTGGTTGGTTATCGCAGTATAATTCTATGTACACTGGAACGCAACCATAGGAAAGGCTTGGGAACAGGTGCGGCACTAAGCAGATAATCCATGAACAGTGCCTGATGCAGGCTACCAGCCGCAAGTAAAAGTGGAGCGGAGGAAAGAGAACAGAGTTCTTTCCCCATGAAAGCAGCTCACAGGCTTTTTGAAATACTATAACAGGCAGCTCTTTTATTACAAATGATAAAGGGTTATCACTTTTAAGAGCAATAAAATGTTACTTCTCAGAAATACTGAAATTCTGATTTTTTTCCCCAAACTTCTAGATATATATGTTTATGTTAGAACTGATTATGTCCATACATGTAAGTCACTGAAGGAAATCAATAAATTGGCAATTTGCCTAAAATATATTTTACTTTAACCATTTAAATCTCCAGTTTAAGCTTATAAACAGTTTGAAGACACATATAAGAAAATAAGAGGTGAACTTAGAAGAACAGATTACTTCCTTGGAAATTTACATGTGTATTGAAAACCAATGATTCAAATTATTTTTAAAATTCTTAAATGCATTATTTCTTATGAATTTATACTGTAAATATAAATACTAAATTTGCATACATGATTTGCACGTTATTTAGGTTTTTGCAAGACCTCACCATGTGTAAAACTATGTTATTTTTATCAATACTGGAGAAATAAAAGAAAGGTGTCTATGCAGCGAGGTTTCTTTGAAGAAAGAGTGGTAAATTTTTTATATTTTCCAAAATGAACAGTTTGCTTTAGATTCTTATTTTATCTGTACTTATTAAATTAATGAAATCCATGAAAAAATAAAGGCACATTTTATCTCCTTGTTATAAACTATAATAAGTTATGCCTTTGTATATTTCTAAAAAAAGTTGGTTTATATCCATTTCTGTCAACCTAATGCTCATCCAAATGCCAATCCAGATAGCTACCCATACTACTATGTGTAAACATTAATAAATTTAACATCATGTTACTACTTATCTGAAAAGAATGTATCTACTGTTGCATATTTTAAACACACACCTGTGAAATAATAAATGTCATGTGCTTAAGCTGATGAGAACAAATTAAAGGTCTAACAGGGATTTATTGATGTTCATAGTTTTAAGGTTTTATTTTACATTTAATATTTTATCTCATTTTACCAAGGACAGATTTTCTTGTATACATAATATGTGGGAAGAAATTGCTAAGCCCAAATGAGAATAATTGTCACTTCTAACACATAGTAAAGAAAGATATTCATTGCAAGTCATAGTCATTCCAATGACATAAAAAAAATTTTTCTGCAGCCTTTAAATTTAAATTTGTCTAGTAACAGAAATATGCATAGATAGATTGAATGATTGATAGATAGATAGATAGATATTAAGTATTTAAACCCCTAAGTACTACTCTTCTATAAGATGTTATGTTTTTTCGTGTAGATCCTATATCTCATGTAGACACCTGTAATTTATCCCATTATACAGTTTATAATAAAACCACCATATACCAGTGGTCTCTCAGCCAATTATTCTTGACTGATTGGCATTTTGATATGACTGAGATAAAAGTTTCACATGAGTAGTTAGAACTACGATGTTTAAAAAAAAACCTGAATTTATAAATAGGTTCTAAGATTAAGAGGGACAGGTTTAAATTAACATTATAATACTGGCTTCCATACATATTACCCTGAGTTTTAAAATAGAAGTGTTTTCACATATGAGTCAAGAAATTATTTCTAGAACAAGCGAGAGCTCTCTTTTTGAAAACTGTATTTTAAACTACCAATATAACGTGCATTTTAACACGACAAAACTGTATTTTCCACTTATATATAAACCAATATGCATGAGGTGGTTGCTACCATATGGCATATATATGTTTCACACCTATTGAGACAATTATTTCCACAAGGAAAACCTAACCTAGCAAAGAACTGTATCAAAATTTCCTTGTCTTAAAAAAAAGTTATTTTAGTATTAACACTTAGAACAATTTAACTACTACTTTAATCCAGAAGAATCTGCTATGAGAATGTATGAGAAAGCAGACAGCAAAAAATTGAAGCTATTTAGAAAATTTTTTGTTTTATTATAATAAAACTTAAGCTCTTAATATTATAAACACTCTAAAAGAAACACTTTGTGAATTACTAGCTGGAATTGAGGCCCACTCCAGTAAGTGCATAATTAATTTCAGAGTGTGTTGATGATGGCATCCTTTTCTGATAATCAAAACTTCTCATGTTACCTTTTCTCTGAAAAGTAAAATCATCCAAAATTTACTAATGATTTACTAATGAGAAACTTACACATAGAAGCATAATAATGTGCCTTTAGTGAATGCTATCATCTTTGTATGCAGTTTTTATAAACTTGAAATTTTTTCCAAAGATTTGAGATTTTTCCTGATCTCCACACTTCATATGATTTTTCTTTCAAGAAAAGCAAATGGAATCACATCTTGATGAAAATAACGCTGCAATTTAATTTTTTTTTAATTTATTCAAAAATCTAACATGAAGTACAGATGTCAATTATCATTTGTCCTCATTTGGAAAGTGTTACTAACTTTCCAAATGAATAATAATTGAAGATGCAGTCTTACAAAAATATGGTTAATATTATCTATATGATACTGGCTTAGACCTACAAAATCTTTCATTAAATGGCTTTTATTTCATGAAATGATGTTTCATATAATTTGAAGACATCTTAAATTCCCATGGTTAAAAAATAAATTTCAAATCTTTTAAAAAAATTTTGTTTTCCTAATTCCTATTTTCGCCCACTATTTATTTTCTTTCTTGTCTCTAGTAAATTTCTGACCATGAAAACTGAGTTATTTTAATTTGAGGAAATCATTTATGGAAGCTGTACTTACAAAAAGGATTTTTACATTAATATTTTACCATGTCACATTCAAGAATAAAAGGTTGTAGTTTGTTGGAGTTTAAAGTCATAGTTTTTTTCCCCAATGGTGTGATGATGCATAACCTCCAAATGATAGAAATAATGATAATATGTCAGTTAAAAATGAGACTAAAAAGGTGTAAACTAAATACACAGACTCCTTTTTAAAAAGCCACTTCTTTATTTGACACAAAATGCAAGTGAGTCACTGGAGTTCTTGCTGTATAGGCCAAGCTAGAAAGAGTAAAAAATTAGTAAGAGTAAATAATTTTGAAGTATCTATAGGGTAATCTTTACTCTTTTTATGTTTTAAAATATCTGCTTGGAACATGCTGCCAATTGAATGAAGGTCCACAGATGGCATTTACCCTTTTGCTTCATAACAAAAATAGGATCTGCAATCGTTTTTATGGAAGATTATCTAAAAAGGAACATGACTGTAAATCAATGATAAAAATATTAGACACTTCCCTCCTCTGGGTTAGAGTGTGCATCAGTCAGATGCTTGCACTGGCACCTAATGCACTGAATCTAATAGCCGCGGGGTTCCAACTGGTAAAGATTCACAGTTAGGATCCACCAAAAACTATCGTATCCGGCACTCGGTCAACAAAAGGACAGCAAATAATTCCCAACATCATACATACCGGGAAGGCTACCGTGGGCTTTGTTTTTGTTATGTAAAATGCATTAAAGTGACTCATCCACTTAAGATCACCTACTCTCAGAAGCTTTAAAGTAGCTTCAAGAACTAAAATAAATGCTTTCCCAGAATGCCTGATAGGCTCTTCAGCGCATTTAAAAGTATGTATGTGTATTTTTGTGCCACGGACTTTGATTCTTTTTCCCAGCCTAAAAGAGAGGAGAGAATTAGGTTTCATTCCCTTCCTTGCCGTGTGACTACATGGCTACCTTTAAACACTCTATTTCCAGAAAAGCAGCGAGGTGGTGTGTGTGCGCGCGTGTGCGTGTGTGTGTGTGTGTGTGTGTGCAAGTTATTTTAGAATCTTAAAAATAATAGAGAATTACAGGAGACTCTGGTAAGGCTCAGTTCCTCCCCCAAAGAATAGGTTCAATTCATTCTAAGAGCAGGAACCCCAAGTCTTCCGGCAATTAGATGCTTCTAAGGAAGGGTGGCCCCAGTACCTGCAAGACCCCTTGGTGGCCCGGACTCTGCGGCGGGGAGCGGGCAGGCCAGAGAGGCTGTCAAGTGCGCCCTGGGATTGAGGACCTACAGGAGTTTGGACACCGGAGCCACTGGAGAGCATCCCAGAGGCCAAGTGCGGGCGAAGTCCGGGCTGCCCTGCCAAGCCTGACATTACCTATTTGTAAAACGCCCAGCCCAAACACAACTTTTTATTAGACTGCGTGTGGCTGAGAGCGGTCAAGTGGCTGGAAACTTTCTTCTCTTCCCCCCCGGGAAAGGCGCACCTATAAACTCTTTCGAGAATCCTTTAAAGAGAAGGGCTGAGGGCGCCGGCGGAGGTTTCCCGGGACCGCGCGGCCAGGGCGGCCAGCCCCTCGGACGCCCCGGTTCCGAGCACATCCAGGCGGCGAGCGGCGCCCTCCTCCCGCTCGGCCTCTCCGGATCCCAGCCGGGCTCGCTCCCCACCCCCACGGGCAGGAAAACCCGCGACTCGGCCACGGAGTCGGGCGCCCAGCCCCAGCGGCGCCCTCGGCCGGCACTCCCAGCCCTGCCCGGCCCGGCGACTTACGTGATGGCCGAAGGGAATGGCTCCTCCGACGAGGGGCGGATCAGCCAAGATTGGAAAAGTGTCAGAGTCAAGGCCAGCAGGCAGCCAGCAGCCATCTTCGCGATCGAAGATCAATCCCGCCTCCCTCCCCAGCCCGGGAAGGAAGGAGCGGGGCCGGGGCCGCGGGGAGGAGAAGGGGCGCCCTCCGCCCGGGCGCGGAGGTCCGAGGGCTGGCGCGCCGGCCGGGGCGCGGACGCGCCGGGGGAGCAGGGGCGCGGCGGGCGCGGGGAAGGGGCGGCGGCGGGCGGACCCTCGAGCTCGCTTCGCGGTTCAGCTTCCCGGCTGCCTCGCCTCTGCCGCCATCAAGGGCGACTTTGGAAACAGACCTGGGCGAGCCTGCTGGCGCCCGCGCACTCTCACTATCTCTCTTTCCCTCTCGGCTTCTTCCCTGATTTATTCCCCCGATCGCCCAGGGGAAGGAGGCGGAGGCGGGGGCGGGGGCGGGGGCGGAGGAGGAGGGGTGGCGGGGGGATGTCGGAATGGGGGGATGGCAGGCGGAGAGACTTGTGGCGGGGAGAGGCTCCGTCTGGCTGCTCCCGGGGAGTGGAAGGGAGGCGGCTGGGGGTGGGCAGAGGGAGGGCTGGGCGTCAGCGCGATCGGGCGGGGACGGCCGGAGCAGCCCTCCTTACAAGGCAGAAAGGAACTCCCCAAGTCGGCGCCCGCCCGCTGCCGCTGCCCGGCGAGCGGAGGCAGAGCGGACCCAGCCCCGCGGGGCTCCCCCGGGACAGCCAGCCGCCCCGCGGGCACCGGGCTGCGGAGGCTCCAGCCGGCACTTGGCCGGCGTCTTCGGGGGTTATTTTTGCACAGGCGGGCTGCGTTCCCCCAGCCTTTCCCCCGAGTGCAGAATCCACTGCCGGCCTGGGAATCTGGGGGAGTGATCTGACCACAAATGCAGGAGGGGGTGTATTTGCATGGGAAAGCCCCGCTTTGGGCTCTACCAGGTGGCACTATTTATTTGCCCGGCAGCGCCCGAAGCTAGAGCCTCTGGCCTGGCTGAATGCCGTTTGTACCAGCGGTCCCACCCCAGGTACGGCTCACCTGGCGAGGACAGCCTCCGGGCCGGGCTGAGGACGTTCGGGGAAGCACCTGATGCTGTCACATCTTCCCAGCCCTGCCATTCAGTGGGACAGAGGGGTGGAGGGACGAATTCTCCATCCTGGGAGGAGAGAACTGCGAACGGGGCTTTGTACATTCTGGTGAGGCTACTCCAGGAGGGTTCAAACGGCCGGCTTTGGCCACGGGTCTGCCTTGCCTGCAGGGTGAGTTCACTTTGGCAATGCGAAGGCACGAGAAGGGCAGCAATTTGAGAAAAGCGCCTGAAATGTGGAGGAGGAATTAAGGGAGGAAGAGAAAGCTGAGTAGCAGCAAGACAACCAGTTTTCACCTCCACCCCCGGCAGCCGCAGTGGGAAGGCGTGCTCAGGCCTCCTCGCAGAGAGAACAGAGGGGTCTTGGATGAGGCCTCTCCCAACCGCACAGGCCTCTTCAGGGGGGAACTGGTGTGCCGGAGTGGGGAAATTTCCTTGAACGTCTTAAATTCATAAGCTCCCTATGACAGTGTATTCCGATGACAAAAAAAAAAAAAAAAAAATGACCATCCTGCATGTACGTCCAAGCCACAATTATGAGGTGGCTGTAAAATGTTAATGATCCCTTCTTTAGTTTCAGAGGGGCGCTTATGAAAGACCCTTACGTAATCAGAATTTATGTTCCAGCTCTCTGAAGGCAACATCCCGAAACAGAGAAGACATACTACTACTTACTAGCAAAAGATAAAAAGTGTGTGATTTTAAGATTCTTGACCCCATGATGTTTTCACCCACCCATCCACCCCCTCCTTTACCCTCCTTTGTGGCGCCTTATTTGTTTTTGTATTCTCTACATCTCTTTATTGCTCTTTGTTTCTCTCTTCCTACTCTGAGAGGCCTCACAAAAGGCACCCCGCCGGGACTTAACTTTGTTTTATGCTAAGCATGGAGTGTGGCAGCAGGAGCTAGCAAACAGAGATGAAGTGAGATGTAATGCGATTGAGAAACAGAGCTCAGGAAGGAGATTTTCTATAACAGACGAGAGCTTTCCACTCCAAAATTAGATAAGCAAGTAGTCCAGTCCATCATTTATTTTCCAATTTTCAATGATGCAAAAGCAGATTTTCTCCCCCAGTATGGGGATGACAAATAGCAGAATTAGACGCCCGTTATTGTCTGCGTGATATGTTGGTATCATAATAGCCTCACTACATAAAAATATTTGTATAATGTATTCTGTCAATGATTTCAATAATGACCTCAGAATTCCTACTAAGGTATACCATTTCCAATTTGATATCTTTAAAAGAAAGAGCTTAAGGAGTAAAAAAAAAATGTAATAAACTTCAAGAGAAGGTAAGCCAGCCTTCAGTATTAACATTGTTGGCCTTTGAGCCAAATCTCAATTTTTTTGGATCACTATGATGAAACACACTGTTTTCTAATATCTGAAGCTGCTGAAGAAAGATATTGCTTCTACAATTCTTTGTGAAAGTGTTGGTTATCAACTGTAAGGCTAAATCACTGCCCAGTGCTCTGTTATAAGGTTTGCTACTCATGGTTTTTTATCTACCTAAACCTTTTTAATGAGAATATCCATAATGTGAATTTTATTTCTAACGTCCAATAGTTAAAACACGACCATTTCCACAACATAATATTATGTGCCTATTGGATTAGCCATAGCCATTGACAATGCATTGTTTCATCTCAGTTCTGTTATTTTAGAAAATTTCCCCAAAAATCAGATCTCATCCCATTAATTTTAATGAAATTTTGCTAAAATCATCAAATCTGCCATTTAAGGTAAACTGTTTATAAATCACAGGGACTGATAATAAAAGTTGTCTTATGGGCTATAAATGAGCAAGAAGTAAGAAATCAATACCTACCATTCACTTAGAGGAAATTTTCTAATATGAAAATAGACTAATGAAGAGTTGCAGATATTTATATTTAGTCACATCTAGAAGAAAGTTTAAAGAAGATTTAGTTCATGCAAAGCAGTGACTTTTACTCCCTGTTCATTTAATCTATTGGGGTGACACTGGTTAACAAAATTATGTGGGTTTCAGGTGCACCATTCCACAACACATCATCTGTACACTGTATTGTGTGCTCACCACTCCCAGTCAAGTCTCCATAAACAGTCACTTTTATAACAAATTTATAATTTGTAACTTTTGGCTAACTCTCAATTGTTATTATTTGTAAATATTTAATTTGTTCATATATATTTCATTTTTATTAAAAATGAACAAAGAACGATATGCACCTTGTAACCACGAAACATTCACTTTTATTCCCCTTTTTAGGTTATAGTATACATAGTGGTAGCGTAAAAGTCTACTTTGTTGTATATTTGTTTGTTTGTATGAGCATGTTTTCCTGAAATTTTTTCAGTAAATCAAATCTAATTATTCAACATTTTTACTATATAATAGAACAAGTAACCTAATTGAAATGTTTTTAATTTTCTCTCTCTCTCCCTCTCTCTCTCTCTCTCTCTCTCTCTCTCTCTCTCTCTCTCTCTCTCTCTCTCCTGTACATATACAAATACTAGAAAAGAAAATAATTCCGCTTGGCCAAAATAACTTAAAAGGCAATAATTAATGTTCTAGGTTTTTCTTTTTGGCATATCTTAAGTAATATAAGGAGAAAATCATAACAATGAGCCTTATTTGTGTATATGCAGATAGGAGTGTACGACCTGTCTCGGAGATAAAGTTACACTGTAAGAGCCATAATCGAAAATGCCTGTGACTTGAGGTGATATCATGCTTCTATGCACACACAGTTATGTGACATAGAAAGCCAAAGTTAAACAAAAAATGGACAGAAAGCTTCAACTATCTATGTCCTTGGGGGATCTTTTCAGAAGATGGGAATAAGAAAGAAAGCAACTCAGAAGTATCAACTCCCAGGAGAATGAATGGTTAAGGGAGTGTGTAATGGTTTTTAAGGCAGCATTAGCGTTCAGTGTTTTTAAACTAAAGCAGCACACACAGGCCATCATAGAAAGCAACAAGGAAAAGACACTGTCTTAGATAAGGAAATACGGTCAAATACTTCCTATAAACAAGATAAGTATTTAGAATAAATTTTTCCTTGGCCAGAATAATATAGCTATTGACAGATATTGCATTAAACTTCTTATTGTTGTTAATACTCACCTGAAGATATTTTCCCATTGATTTTTAGAGAGAGTGGAAGGGAGGAGAAGAAACAGAGAGAGAGAAACATCAATGTGAGAGAGACACATAGATTGGTTGCCTCCCACAGGAGACCCCTCCAGGTACCAAACCTGCAACAGAGGTACATGCCCTTGACTGGAATCGAACCCGGGACCCTTCAGGCCACAGGCCGACACTCTATCCACTGAGCCAAACTGGCTAGGTCTGCATTAAACTTTTGATGAAAAAATATTCTTTTTCTAAATGAACACAGAAGCATTCAACAAGTACTTATTAAAAGTTTATTATTTGCCCATCAGAATCTGATATTGACAAACTTCTGCTAACTTAAGGATTTAGAAATAGTAGCTATTATATTAAATACCATCATATCTTCAACCAAGCAATAGCTTTTATGCTGTTCTATTTTTTAATCTCTGCTAATCATAAAATTTTTTATTTATCCCTTTCTCTTGTTTTATTTTTGCTCTTTCTACCTTCCTCCACCATTAAACACAAGCACATCTCAGAAAAAATTAGCACCTACATCATGAATTCCCATTAAAAAAAACTATTAGACTCTAAAATCTAAATTTTATTGAATGATCCTTCTTCACTCCATAAATAAGGCTGGAGTTTTTATGTTTTTTTATTCCTCGCCCCAGGATACATTTTTCATTGATTCTAGAAAAAGAAAAAGAGAGAAACATCCATGTGATAGAGAAACATTGATTGGGTTGTCTCATGCATGCACCCCAACTGGGTATCATGCCCCAACTGGGTATTACACCCCCAACCTGGGTGTGTACCCTGACAGGGAATTGAACCCACGACCTTTTGGTGCAAGGGACAACGCTCTAACCACTGAGCTGAACCACACCAGCCAGGGTGAGGCTAGAGTTTTCTTGTTGTTTTTTGAACTGTAAGTTATAGCACAAACTATATGCAATCCATTTATTTAGACCTATACAGACAAAGGGAAGTACAGAATTCAGTTACTTATCCAAGTAATTACTAGCAGCAAAAATGCAATGGGATGTGGTTAATAATGGGTAGATAGTAACATTTGAAAAGACGAAAACTAATACCTATTGGCACTCTTCCAGTTTTTTTTAATTATGTAAACCAGCAGTTCTCAACCTGTGGGTCACGACCCCTTTGGCAGTCGAACGAACCTTTCACAGGCGTTGCCTAAGACCATCCTGCATATCAGATATTTACATTAGGATTCATAACAGTAGCAGCATTACAGTTATGAAGTAGGAACAAAAATAATTTTATGGTTGGGTCACAACATGAGGAACTGTATTTAAAGGGCCAGAATGTTGAGAACCACTGATAAATGCAACCTTCCATGAGAAAGAAAAAAAAAAGATCATTTGTTGATGCTATTCTTTTTTTATTATTGATTTTAGAGAGAGCGATAGAGAGATAGAAACATAGATGAGATCGATAGGCTGCCTCCTGCACACCATACCTGTTATGGATCAAATATTTATATAAATATAGATATTATATAAATTAATCTGTTATATGAGAATTTATAGAAGCACCACAAAAGGGTATTGCTAGGAGTTTCTCCCTCTGAAGTAATGAGGTGGGGGAAAATAGAAGAAAAATAATTTTATTTTTGTAGCCACACATTTCAGATTTATATGATTAAAATACCTACTATTATTGCAAAAGGGATTTGATTATCTGGACATATGAGTAAACTTAAGAGTTAAAATCCTACATTCCACTAATAGGTGACAATAATATCTCTATTCTATTTACCTATCTCATGGGCAATATAAACAAGTTGGGTATTAGGAAACTTTTGAAAATCAATATACATCAATTTGTTTATTAATTTCAGAAAGATGAAGGGAGAGATAGAGAGGGATAGAAACATCAACGATGAGATAGAATCATTGATTGGCTGCCTCCTGCATGCCTCCTACTTGGTTTCAAGCCCACACCTGGCATATACCCTGACTAGGAATCAAACTTTGACATTCTGGTTCATAGGTCTATGCTAAACCACTGACCCACACTGGCCAGGCCATCAAATATTTTAAAGTATCATTTTTAATCCTCATCAGAGGATGTGTTTTATTGATTTTTTTAGAGAGTGAGGAAGTGGGGGGGTGGAGAGAAAAACATCGATGTAAGAGAGAAACATTGATCAGTTGCCTTTTGTTTGTGCCCGACCAGGGATTAAACCTGCACTCTGTGTATGTGTCCTGACCAGAAATCAAACCAGCGACCTTTCAGTGTTCAGGATGACACTCCAACCAACTGAGCCACACAGGCCAGGGCTACATCAAGATTTTTTTTAATTTTTTAAATATATTTTATTGATTTCAGAGAGGAAGGGAGAAAGAGAGATCGAAATATCAATGATGAGAGAGAATCATTAGTCAGCTGCCTCCTGCGTGCCTCACACTGGGGATCAAGCCCACAGCCCAGGCATAAGGCCCTGATAAGGAATCGAACCATGACCTCCTGGTCGACACTCAACCATTGAGCCACGCCAACTGGACCATCAAATATTATTTTTTTAATATATTTTATTGATTTTTTACAGAGAGGAAGGGAGAGGGCCAGAGAGTTAGAAACATCGATGAGAGAGAAACATCAATCAGCTGCCTCCTGCACACCTCCTACTGGGGAGGTGCCTGCAACCAAGGTACATGCCCTTGACCGGATCAAACCTGGGACCTTTCAGTCCGCAGGCCGACGCTCTATCCACTGAGCCAAACTGGTTAGGACCCATCAAATATTTTTAAATAGTAATAGTATTTTCTTTAAAAGATAGAATGTGGTATAATTTCTAACAATTCCTGATAATTTGGAAAAAGACAAGATACTGTGATGCCTAATCAACTGGCTGAAGGATATTGTTGTATGCTTCTGATGTTATATTTTTTCATAATTAAAACAGTATTTCAACAGCTTGGACCCTTAAACGTAAAAACAGGGATTTAAATAATTTTATTCTAAAGATAACTTACATTGTCTACAGTTGGAATTTAACCCCTAGAGTGCTGGGGAGCGTGATCGCGCTCCTCCTGTCCTTCGCCAAAAGTGCCGGGAGCACTGTCGTGCTCCTCCTGCAGTGTCACTATTAGATGCTAGGAGTTCACTCTTTATTGACAGATGGCACCTAAGTGCAGGTTACTTATGATGCCGAATGTTTGTAGTTCTAGAATTGACCACTGGCATTTTTTATCTGCCTAGTGTTTTACAGGCACTATGATTTTATGAAGTTTACTCAGATTTTGTAGCCCTAACGCTTCGAAATGACGCCCGGTTCTAAATCTGCTTTTATTAGTGATGATGATATTGCTAAATATGTCAATTCTTGCTGTGAAGATGACGATTTTGTGGAAGATATTGGAGAAGGGTGTCCCTCTATTTTAACATTATATGCTTTGTTCAATTTTTTTCTACTAGTATTTTATAATACAATCAGCAAACAATATATGTCAAAGATGAAAACAAATGTAGTAAAGGTTTCCTTACGTTTTTGAATATGTAACTTCATTTACTTGAGATTCATAATTTTTTTCCTAAACTGCTGTAAAATCAGCAAAAATGCCTTGGCAATTTTAGCATAGTTACTAGGATATTGGTTGGCACTCAAAGGGTTAAATATATTGATTTTTCTTTTTCTTATTCACATTTCCTTTAATTTTTACTCTAAGGTGACCCTTTCTTTAGGAATATGATTCTCTCAGATTATCCAAGCTAGCCAGAATAAAAGAATTGATTTCATAAATTTGCCAACCTGGGTGAAGATAGTCCAAAGTAAAACATAAACTTGAGTCTTGTGTTTCAAACTGAGTACTGGTATACAGCCTGCCCTCTGTATTCTCGGGTTCTAAATCGGTGGTTTCAATTCACCAAGTAAAAAGTAGTTATGTTGTTGCTGATGTGTACTACCATATAATGAGACCTGTGATTGTTGTGTCTGTAATGAACATGTACAGATTTTTCCCTACATATTATTCCCTAAACAATATAGTTCAATTATTTGCATAGCATTTACACTGTGAGTAATTACATTGTGAGTAATCTAGAGATGATTTACAGTATACAGGAGGGTGTGCGCAGACTATATGCAAATACTGTGCCATTCTATGTAGGGGACTTGAGCATCCTCAGATATTGGTGTCCATGGAGGTTCTGGAACCAATCCCCCACAACAACTGTATGTATTACCTGATGTTACTGCAAGTCTTTCTGTTACACAGAGATTAATCCATCTTTTGCCAAACTGTCACTCACTTTTTTGGATATAATTTATACTGTCAGGATACATGCAAATTATTAAGTTTAAACCAAATGAATAACTTTATAATCTCAAATGGATAACTTAAAAATGAAGGGTTTTGTTTTTATAATATTCTAATAACATATCTTACTCTAGCTGCCATTAAAAATTATCTTAATTTTATTTAATTATGTCATTCACATGGTTAGTAGTCATTTTCTATATCCTATCTAATAAAAGAGAAACATGCAAATTAGCCATCCCTCTGCTATGCTGAAGCCATGCCCACCAGTCACGCCCACCAGCCAATCCGAGTGACTATGCAAATTATCCAACAAAGATGGTGGTTAATTTGCATATGCAGGTGTCAAGCACCCTAGGAGGCGAAGTCGGCCGTGGCCGTGGGCTCCTGGGACTTTCGCTGGCCCCGGGAGGAAAGGCCGTAGCCACGTCCGCAGGCTCCCGGGACTTTTGTTAACTGTCACTCTGCGACCAAGATGGCGGTGCCCATAGTGGCCAGGGCGGGACGCTGGCGGCGTTGCCCCAGCAACACAAGCCCAGCGTCTGGCCCAGTTGCGTGGAGGGAGGGAAGGGGAGGGACCTCTGGCCAGAGTCCGCTTCAAGGAATGCCCAGCGTCTGCACCCCAGCCAGGCGGAGGGAGGGGAGGGCAGGCCAGAGTCCCTGGTGAGGAATGCTGGGCTCACGGCGACGCGTTCAGCTTTAGAAGTTATTTACTAACCATCAGTAAGTAAATAACTTCTAAAGCTGAACGTGTGTGCTTGGCTGGGTGAAGAGAGGGGAGGGCAGGGGCCTTGGCCAGAGTTTGTGGCGAGGGATGCTGGCATCATTGCAGGCCAGGCTGTGGGGAACACCCCCCCCCCTTGCATGAATTTTGTGCATCGGGCTACTAGTATATATATATAAAAGCCTAAGTGACCATTCCGACCGGAATAACCAGTCAACCAGTCGCTATGATGCGCACTGACCACCAAGGGGAAGACGCTCAATGCAGGAGTTGCCCCCTGGTGGTCAGTGCACTTCCACGGGGGGGGGGGGGGGGGAGAAGCGCTGCTCAGCCAGAAGCTGGGCTCATGGCTGGCGAGCGCAGCTGTGGTGGCAGGAGCCCGTCATGGTACCCAGCCCTGGCTCACGCTCCTCCCTGGCCCCCGGCCACTTGACGCACTGCTACATCCCCCAAGGGGTCCCAGATTGCAAGAGGGTGCAAGAAGGTCAAGGATTCCGCCCCCACCACCCCCGCACGAATCCATGCACCAGGCCTCTAGTTTATAATAAGAGCCAGCACGTTTTGGGGGTTTTTTTGGTGGGAGGGCTGTGTATAGTCACTCATCTCTATCTCTCCCTGTTTGTCCTTGAAAATTTCTTAAATTCAAGACTTGATATTTTTCAAAAGATTATTAGAATACTTTCATACTTCCTATATATTGGATTATACATTTTTTAAACTTCATTATTACTTCTCAAAATACACAACATTTTTTCCTTTGAACAACCACAAAATACTTCTCAAAGATGAACTGTCATCATAAACTTAGTTACAACATGGTGACAAAGCTTCAAATTCAAGCTTGAACAAAGGTCCATAATTTATCAGAGTGCAGGACAGAACCCAGTTCTGCTGTTTTTCCCCCTTTTCTCCCAACTTAACTAGCCAGTTCCATTCTGTCTCTTTTCCACCTTTTCTTTTGACCTTTTTCCTTCCCAACAGACAATACTTGAATGTCTTAAACACATTACCAAAAGAGGGATCTTTTGAAAGTAATATGGAGAAAAGGAAGTGTAAATATTAGCAAAATCAAAGAGAAATTACCCAAAGAAGAAAAAATAGAAACGTGAAGGAAGGACAATATGAAAAAGGGATGAATTTGCTCCTATAACACAGATAAATGCAATGCAAAGAAGAAAGGTAAAACAGAAACAGTAAGAAGCAAGAAGGCCAAAATGCCTGGAACAAAACAGCATACATGAGGCTAAAGATTAAGACAACTAAATTTACTTCAAACATTCAATCAGCTAAAATTTTTATTGCTAAACAAATGTAGTAATCTTCAATGTCTCCCTATTTATAGAAAATATAAAAAATCTTTCAAGATTCCCTAAAAGCCGAAACCGGTTTGGCTCAGTGGATAGAGCCTCGGCCTGCGGACTGAAAGGTCCCAGGTTCGATTCCGGTCAAGGGCATGTACCTGGGTTGCGGGCACATCCCCAGTGGGAGATGTGCAGGAGGCAGCTGATCGATGTTTCTCTCTCATCGATGTTTCTAACTCTCTATCTCTCTCCCTTCCTCTCTGTAAAAAATCAATAAAATATATATATAAAAAAAAAGATTCCCTAAAAGTAGAACGGGTTTTATGATATTAATATTCAACCACTTTTTAAAATAAAACAGTAAATAATAAAGTGTTATATAAGGTACAACTACTGTACAATGTTTGCAAATTCCCTATGCATAGGCAGCAACCTGATCATGACATGTAGAATTTTTATAAGAACTCAACTAAAAAATGTCATAATCCATTACATATAGAATACCAATTTATATGTACAAATATTTTCATAGTAAATGACTCATGAACTTTAATGAGCCTGTATTCTTTTCATTTTCAGCCTTCAGGACCACTTCTTTCTCTCAATACCTTTGTTCAGAAAAATTCACGAACAATAGGGAGGTGTAAATGGGATTAGGAAGAAAGGTCAACGGTGACTTAACCACTTCAGTGACTTTATTCTAACCTGAAAAACTGTTAGAATTTAGAAAATGTCAAAGAGCCCTGAACTCAGAGTCACATGTCCCACTCAGTCTCTTTTCCATGTCTTACATTAATTTTACATTAATTTGTTCTTAATTAATGAGAACACTTGAACTCATTAATCTCTAAAACCTCCATCAAATACTCAAATTCTTAACCCCAGATTTCTGTTGACTCTTGAAATCATTAGAAATTTCTGCCTGACTATAGAGAAGTATGCTCACATGCAGTGGTACGCTAGAAATGGCCAGCCATGTCTAACTAAAAAACTTAGCTGTGTCATGTAATAGTTCAGAGATGTAGGCCAAGTTACTTCTTTCTCCAGCCTCAGTTTTCAATTTTTAAAAAATGGGGGAAATTCTGTGTGAGGATTAAAGAATATAGCAGTTTCTTTACTCATCCATAGCCACACTCAAAGTCAAGGATATTGCAGGACAACAGATAAAAAGCATTGAGCCATGCAAGGTGAAATTTTTTCAATCTCTATGATTTAAGAATTGAAAATAAATTTATAACAAGTCATTTTAAACAAGACTAAGCAATTATCTATAAGAACAAATAACTGGCATGTAAAATATATCCTATCTAATAATAGACCAACATGGTAATTGATAGTACCTTTGCTACTCCTCCCATTCGCTAATCAGCGTGATATGCAAATTAACCATCAACAAAGATGGTGGTTAATTTGCATACGTAGGCTCCAAGCAGTGGAAGGAAGACTGAAGGCGAGCCAGAGCAGCGAAGATGGAAGGCTGAAGGCAGCTCCGGCCCGAGCAGCAAAGACTGAAGACTGAAGGCGGCTCCGGCCGGAGCAGTGAAGATGGAAGACTGAAGGTTGCTCCGGCCAGAGTGAAGGCCTGGGTTCCGGGTGCCAGAAGAAAACCGGTGCCAGCAGCCAGGAGAAGGGAAGGCCTATTGCATGAATCTCTTCATGCAACAGGCCTCTAATATATATATATATATATATATATATATATATATATATATATTCTAAATATATATACTTCTTTAGAATATATATATTCTAAAGAAGTAGCTTTTTTCTCATTCTTTTGTAATCTGTATGTGTGCATGCTTTGAAATATACATAATAGATTAGTAAACTGATGATCAATAAAGGTGGAGATTGTTCATTTGGAAAAAAGCTTGTAATAAAGAAAATATTGTCTAAGAATAAATAAACCATTTTCAAGGCTCAAATATGTAGGCAAATTTTAAAAATTAGAAACATATAAGTATTTCTTTATAATTTGTTAACTTTTAATAGCTTTATTTATTCACATACCATATAATTAACCCATTTAAATTATATGTTCCAAGGGTTTTTAGCATTAAAAGATTTAGCATAGAAATATTTTTATTTTAAAAAATCAATTCTTACATATTTAAACAGGCACAGTATTTAATGAGATATGCAAGTATTAACTATATAGATATGTAACATATCAACTTATGAATGTTAGAGAAATTTTAATGGCCTTGATACTTAAATTGTATAAATTACTGATGACTAGGATTTTTCCAAATATAAACTCTTAGCCTCTCTATCCTTTAGTCCATCTCAAGCAATTAATCACTATAAAAGTTTCTATTTAAGCTTATATAAAAAAATAATCATCTGGGCCTATTATAGATTCATAAAAAACCAATAAATTATCATTTCAACTGGCATATGTACCTACTTTTTTATTTGTATCATTTATGTATATGCTATGGAGCTTATTTTGTGTTGTCATCTTTGTACTTGTACAATGAGAGTAGTATTTATGATATTGAACTATGTGAGGCTGTAAATGGCATTTGCATCCATCAGATACATCAACTCTGCGTCTACATTTAATCACTGGCTGGAGCTATTTATTGCTTCATGTACTCTTCTTCCATAAACAGCAATACCTCAGTAAGACACCTTCATGGTACTGATTTTGTTACCTTTCAATGGAGATTAGAAAGATAAAAATATTTTAGAGAAATAAAATATTATCACCTTGATCAAGCAAATAAGAAGCTTTAAAAGTTGAATTTGAAAATACAAGAAAAAATAAAATCTATAACTAAATATGTCTCATTTTGAAAACTTTTATTAGATCCTCAAATAAACAGTATGGGTAGTATTTGTCATTTTTTTCTGAATGAAATATTAAGACAACTGGATTTGGTACTTTCTCTTAGAAGTATATTTTTAATTTAAGTAGAAAGTATTTTCTAAACACTATAATAGTAACAGTATTCCAAAAATACAGGCAATCCCCAACTTATAAGCATGTGTTCCAAACAATTATTTTTATACCCTCGTTTTGAAACACAAGCTGCATTTTCTCATTGAAAGAACATGTGGGTTGCCGAAACCGGTTTGGCTCAGTGGATAGAGCGTCGGCCTGCGGACTGGGGGGTCCCGGGTTCGATTCCGGTCAGGGGCGTGTGCCTGGGTTGCGGGCATATCCCCGGTGGGAGATGTGCGGGAGGCGGCTGATCAATGTTTCTCTCTCATCGATCTTTCTGGCCCTCTGTCTCTCTCCCTTCCTCTCTGTAAAAAATCAATAAAATATATTTAAAAAAAAAAAAAAAAAAAAAGAAAGAACATGTGGGTTTTAGTGAGCAACCTGATCGTGAATTCACAATCCTACTTAGCTTCAATTGCGGGTCTAGAGTCACCATTTCTGTATAAAGTCTAACAGACTTCAAACAACATTCAAATTAATAACCTTGGAAATATAAATTGATGAATGTGGGTTGATAGTCATCACTTAATCTCATGAATAGCATTAAAGGTAATTCATTATATTTCTTTTTTTTAAATCAAGATTTCCCTTTCATACACATAGCATAGTACATATGTGAGTGCATAATAGAAACCTTAAGAACTCACTTTTGCACTTGTTTGATGCAAACTAGAAATTTACATGTGTCTTTATTCATTTGTTTATTCTTGGAGTTGGTCATCTACTCATTTGTTAGTAAGAATTTGTTAAAAGGAGCTTCCGGTCAAGACAGGGAGATGAAATGTTCTAAGAATAATTGTGGTGATGGTTGCACAACTTTGTAAATATATTAAAAACCATTGATTCATACACTTTACATGGGTGAATGGCATATTAACTATACCTTAATTATATCATATATATGATATATAATGATATATATAACATATATATAATATAATGTAATATATATTATCATATATATATATATAATGCCTGGTACACTTTACTAGACTACACATTTCATAGACAATACTGCCTTTAGTCAAGTGTCTGGGCCACAGGAGGCACTCTACAATTATGTTTTAAGGAAACAAGACTGGCAAGTAAATAAGTCAAAAGTATTACCTGCAAGAAAAATTAATCAAAACTTGGTATTGTGTCTGTTAAAATAAACCCAAGCTGAAATTTGTTCTAATTATCCTTCTAAGAGCCAAGATCAATTCCTGGGAGAGGTGAATTTGTAGAGATGAAGGTTTGAACTCCCCTAAGAAGTTTCTAAGCACATACTTGAGATAGAGGCCTGACTGGGATACTTTAAAGCTACAGTGCCTTCCATACATATCAGTGGTTCTCAAATTTGAGTATGCGTCATAATCACGTGGGAGACCAGATTACTAGCACCAAGCCTGAGTTTCTGATTCAGTAGGTTTGGGTGGGGCCAAAGTATTTGTATGCCTAACAAATTCAACAGTAATACTGATTCTGTGTGTCAGGGGAATTCTACCAGTTATTCAAAAAGTGAATGTTAAGTGGGAGATGATGTGAGGTGGGCTAAGGAAAATGGAGACATAAAAGGAAATGACTCACTGAGACAAATTTTATAAGTCAATAAACTAACTTCTAGCAAAGCTTTTTACACTAGTGCATTATCTTGGTACCTGGTAAGAATGGTGATTCAGTGAGCGAGCTTTATTATCTGGTGTTACCTTTAACACCAATTCCTGAGTTAAATTGCTTGTCAGATCTCCTGCTGCCTTTCACATATCAAATTTACTGATACTGGCCTGCCCCCCAAACAGCTCCTGAAACATGTGGGGCCAAGTTGGAAGTCTGCTATTCAGTATGAGAGTTGGGATGTGTCTAAGATCTTAAGACCCTATTCTTCCCCAAAACATGTACCCCTCAAGGCCATCTCCCCCGCCCCAACTTCACTTTACTATGAAGTGCACGCTAATGCACAAGCTATCAGGATGGAAGCAGCTTTCCTATTAACACAGAAATGTCCATTTGTCTTTATCAAAAAATCAGTTTAGCAGATGAACTGTCACCTTGAAAACAGATTTCCAGGCTCTATGAAAAGATATTTGATAAAAAATAAATAAATAAAAAGGGAAAGAAAAGTCAATATGGATTTGATTCATTGCAACTATTTCACTTCAAAATTAAATTATTAGGATTTGTTTTTAAAGCACTTACAAAAACAATAATCAACAAGAAAGCATTACTAATAAAGAGTACTTTAAACGTAGTGCTATATGTTTTTCAAATTTACTTTATGAGGCATTGAAGCACAATTTCATTCATTATCACTCTTTCTAATAAGATATTGTCTCATATGGGCCATAGAATCCTTTCAGAGAACAAAAGAAAAACAGAAACAAACTCGTTATTGTTTAAAAAATAATAATTGATCTTAGTGCCTTGGAGAGAAGAGAAATCTGGAAACCCCAAAGAAAATATGGTTATGAAATAAAAATAACCCAATAGAGAAAGTATAGATTTGTAATTCAGCTTCTGCTTCTTTCAGTTCCCTAGTTTTCCAAGGAAATCTGTACCATCTGCAGACAAATGTTTGTGCTTTTTATGTCTATTATGTCAATATGAATAAACAGATACGAGTGCTAGTATAGAAATTGGCATTGGTAAATCACGGATTGGGTTACTGTAAGGTTTAGGTGTTTAATTAGAATTTTGTAAGCATAATGACTTGTGAAAACAATTTCCAAAGCAATATATATATATATATATATATATATATATATATATATACATTTTTTAATCTATAAGAAATATGGCACTGTTATTGTAACTTTGATAATTTTCTATTACATTCAGTATCAGATTATGTGATTGATCAAGCTAATTCTTAGGTTTAAATGAAAGAATAAGTAGCATTACTAAACTACCTTGACACCATAAAGAAAATTAAGCTGCTGAAATGTTATGACTACTTCAGCAATAATTTACAAAACCAGCTAGGTTAATTATTATCACTATATGCTTAACATTTCCGAGTGTTATGACCTATAATAATATTTGGTATTTGGTTCTACCTACTAGTATACCCCTTTATATATAAAGCAATATACTGTTACTAATAGTCGTATATACTAGTATTAGAGGCCCCGTGCATGAATTCGTGCACCAGTGGGATCCCTCGGCCTGGCCTGTGGGAATGGGCTGAAACTGTCTCTCTGACATCCCCCAAAGGGTCCCAGATTGTGAGAGGCCAGGCCAAGGGACACCACCAGTGCATGATCAGGGCCGGGGAGGGCCAGCTGGGAACAGACCGGGGGAGGGCTCCAGGACATGTCCAGCCCGTCTTGCTCAGTCCCGATTGGCTGGACCCCAGCAGCAAGCTAACCTAACAGTTGGAGCGTCTACCTCTGGTGGTCAGTGCACATCATAGCGACTGGTTGACTGTCTGTCCCCTGGTGGTCAGTGCACATCATAGTGAGCAGTTGAGTGGCCTTAGCATATCATTAGCATATTATGCTTTGATTGGTTGAACGGACAATTAGACAACCAGACAGCATATTAGGCTTTTATTATATAGGATATATATTCTCTTTGATACAAAACTTGTTGCAACCTTGGAGCTGATGCAACAAGATTATATTTACATATTCCTTAATATAACCAAACCCTTAAAAATAAAAACTGAGGCCTGGCCAGAGTGGCTCAGTGGCTGAGTGTCAAACTAGGAAGTAGGAGGTCACTGTTTGATTCCCAGTCAGGGTACATGCCGGGTGCAGGCTGGATCCCCAGGAGACTTGCAGGAGGCAGCCAGTCAATTATTCTCTCTCATCATTGATGTTTCTCGCTCTCTCCTTCCCTTTTCCTCTCTGAAATCAATAAAAATATATTTTTAAAATAAATAAATAAAAATTGAGGATTATGCTAAATAATATCAAGCAGTGCATTAATCATGCTCTTATTTTTAAAGCAGTATTCAACAGAATAGGCATTTTTGTGCCTAAATATTTACAGATTTTTAGCACTGATTAAAATAGTCATAGAATTATCTATGGATTCATGCTGTGATTTTCATACATTTTAGTGTTCCAAGTGGAAAATATGAACCCTCTCTACATTTTTCTGTGTTATAAGATTAAATTTTCAACAGAAAGATTAAATTTTCTTTCTGATTAACAATGATTTCAGTGACAAGTAAAATCTTATATTTTAAGAATGTAACATACAAAAAGTATTATTTTGCTCATTTAATAATCCAATGCAGATGTGCCTGTCAGCAAGCAGATTTCTCCTCCTGGCAATTTAAGGGACCAGGCTCTTTCCTTCTCATGGTTCCTCTGTCTCCCAGAGCCCAGAAGTCTTTGCATCCAGACAAAAGAAGTATTACTGGTGAGACAAGGACACCTCAGCTCTTGTCTTTTTGAAGGAAATATTTCAATCATGAGACAAAATGTAGAAAAGCAAGCAAGAATTTATTGATTGCAGCTAAAACACAGGACAGTGAAACTAGGAAAGGCATAAAGTCAGTAGTAGGAGAGCCTAGGCTGGGCTGCTTTGGCTCACTGGGAAGTCAGAGAAAAGGGGGCCTTAGAGACAGGTTCAGGAGATTAGCCTGAGATGAGCTGCCACTGCCCATTGCTCCACTGGTTGCAAATCTTAGGGGGTCCCATGAGACTTAGGGGTCAGGGGAAACGTGCCTGTTGTTAAGGGAATGGCACAGGTGTGCTCCCTGGAGGGAGAGCATGCTGGGACCTGCAGTTTCAGGGGTTTCTTGAGAGTGAAATAGGGATTATGAAACTTGCTTAGGAAGGGATACTGCCGAATAGGAGCATGGGAAATAAACAGGTCACTGACTTTGAAGACTGTGGTATTCACCAAGTCCTACTCTGGAAAACTCTTCAGATCTTTCCATCCTCATTCACACTCTTCAGTGAGGACTGAAGTTCAGAGGGGATTTAGGTACTATAGAAAGTTGGGCTGGTGAGGATGTAATCAGTGCTGTCCCAGAACTACAGGGTAAGGTAATAAAGGGACGATGACTCAGTTTCAATGGTTATTATGATCATTTTTTTTTCCAACTTGGTGAGTCATATATAATTTTGTTTTATGATGAATTCTTCTAACTAAAATGATAAAATATTCAGAGGCATATAATTCCACAGACTAAGGTCACCACAATGATATAAGAAATAAAGAGACAGTTACAGTATATAGTGACATTTGGGGAAAATATGTGGAATCTTTTCACTTAGCCTTGACTTTAACAGTTTGTGATTGTTTCTGTGTAAACATCTCTAAATTTGGAACCACCCTCAGTGAGTTTTCATTTAAGACTAAGCTGAAAATATGAGAGCATTATCCAATTTTAACCTTTAATGAAAGATTGTGTGATGCCTGAAAAATCCTAGGCATCATATAAGACTTGTTGTTTCTTTGGGAAGAAAATGAAGAAATTGGAATACAGGAAAATACAGTAATGCCTAAGAAAACATTTAATAAAAGTGACCTAATACCTCTGTTCCAAATTCAGTATCTCATGGAGGATGACAAGTCTTGAGAAGAGGGAGGAAACTAGAATGTCTTAAAAAGTGAAAGTAGACAGAACCTGGCTGGAGATCCTGGACAGAACCTGGCTGGAGATCCTGGCTAGAACCTGGCTAGAGAACTTGGCTAGGCTGCTGATGAACTGAACACTGTCTCCGTGTCATTCCTTCTTTGCTGACTCCATCCACACCTTTGGGAACCCCTGGACCTGCTGGGGTTGGACCCCAACAGTGTAGTTTTAATCACAGAATAGCAATGGCCTGCTGATATCTTTGCATTTATTGAGGGAAATAAGACTAAAAAGTTTGTTCTTTTTCTGTAGCTTTAGGGTTTTTATGGAAAAAATGTAAGATGGGCTCTGGAGCAAAATCTGCCATCTAAAACCATCTATCTATATTACTAACAATTACTGTGCTTGCCTTAAAGAAAGGAAACGCAAAGCAACCAACCATATTAGTCCTTTAGAACAAAGTATCAGCATCTTATCTGGGAACCAGGAAAGAAAGTTATTTTTGTCTTACAGCATTGTAGTATCTTATATCGTATTACCATAATAAAAACTCAGAGATGTTCATTTATAAAAATAAAAAAAGTGAAAGTAAAGACTTAAATAGACTTTTAATCTTATAGCCACTGACATAGCCTGCCTAATGTCAGGAGACCTACTGAGGTAGGTTCATGGAGGCTTGGCCAGATAGGCTAGGAAAAAATTAATCACTTATTATCTGAGAACAATGATTCTTGGAGATTTTAGATAGGATGGTGTTAAGAAATGTGTAACTATGTCTGGTGATGGATGTTAACTTAGATACAAATATTATGTTGGAAACCTGAAAGTAATATAATGCTAATTTATATAATGTTAAATATCCAATTAAAAAAAAAGGAATCAGTCTTTCAATGGATTAATTTCCCCATTCTGCCACTTACCAAATGTGTGACCTTCACAAGGTTACTAAAATTTTATTTGCTTTAGTGTATTAATGTGAACAAATGGCAATGGTAGTAGAACCTGTCCCATGAAGTTATTATAATGTTTAAATGAGCTCATGTACAAAACCTGAGAATGAGAACATGTCTGCAACACAACAATGACTCCATAACATTAGATACTCTATCGTCATCATCATCATTGTGATGTGACTATTAATGTGTCATCATGACCAACATTTCTCTGTTTTTTGCACCTTTCCCTATGGGATTTCCATTTTGCTCAGACTTCTCATTTTATTCTGTCTTATTTAGTCATTATTTTTCTCTTTACTTTTCCATGTTTTTTTCTTCTTTCCTTCTCCCTTCCTTCCCTCCCTACTTCCCCTTCCCTCATTTACTTCCTTCCCTTTAGAACTCTATTTTTAAAATTATTTTGTGATATGCAAAAAATAATGAAATATTATTTATAATAGGCTGTTACATATAATGAATAATCATATATTAAACACTCCCATACCCACCACTCAGGTTAAGAGATAGAGTATGATCGGTATACCTTGGAAGTCCCTACTTGCCCTGCCTGGTTCCATCAACCCCTCTCCTAATTTACCATGAATTCACTAATATTTTGAACTTTTTGTTTGTCATGTCTTCCTTTATCTCTATGTCTATAGTTTTTATTAATGTATTGCTTAATATTGCATGTACAAAACTTTATATAAATGGAATTTTACTATATTCAGTCTTCCCTGTCTTATTTTACCCCTCCACCTCATGACTCCAAGATAGTCTCATGTTAATTTTAGCTAAAGATCATTCACTTTTATTGCTGGCTAGCATTCCATTCACCACAATTATTTGAAGCATTTTATTGTTGATATACTTGCCTAAGTACTAATTCTTTACCCTCACCAATAGTGTTTCTGTGAATTTTCTTGCACCTATTTCTTGGCTCTAATATTTGAGAATTTCTTTAAGATACAATTCTAAGAATGAATTATTGGGTAGTTGTATATGCAAATTTTTACTAGATAATGCTATCATGTTTTACATTCCAACTAAGAATGAATAAAAATATGGATTACTCCAGAGTCTCATTTATACTTGTATTCTCTCATTCTCTCTCATTCTCTCACTCTCTCTTTCTCTCTCTCTCTCTCTCTCTCTCTCTCTCTCTCTCTCTCTCTCTGCAAAAACTTGAACTTTACCTGGAATTCAGGACATCAGGGCCTATAGCATTTTGCTGGGCTTAAAGACATGTACTATTTTATCTTAATCAGTTAACAGTTTCATCTTTAAAGCTTTTAATATTTTTACAACTTTGGTAGATGAGCATATTGGAAATAATAATTTGCAAAAAGTTAAAAAAAAATTTAGTACCCGAATTCAATGTTCAAGCACATAAGAGAAAAAAGGATATAACACAACAGGTTGTTATGGTTAGACATTTGGAAATATATCACACTATATAAAGATGTTGACAAGCTGGAGGGCGTGTTTTACAGGGGGATTAGGGATCCCAGATACAGAGATGAAGTTTATCTGCCTTGGCTCATTGGGAATGGAATTGAATCATGCCAGAGGAGCTTGGTGAGGAGCCTGACTTATCTCAGGCAGTTCACATTATATGGCTCAGCAAGTCCAATGACAATGGCTTTAAAAAATCAGGAAACAATTTGTACTTTTTTCTCATTAAAACTATATGCATATGTATTTCTAATAATTAAATGCATGAAAAAAATCTATTTCCCTATACTTAAGATTTTTAAAATAGAAATACCTATGATTTCCAGTGTTAGAAGTATAAAGTTTGGTCACATAGGCAAAATTTTGAGGACTCTTGGTCTTTGAGAATTACAATATAAAATAATTCCAATGGAGAGAGTTAAAACATATACACATATATATGGGGGTGGGGTGGGGTGGTCAAAGACCTTTTGGAAAGCAAAAAGTCTTGCAAAAATAGCCAGCCACAAAATTTCCATTTGGGCTGCCAAATTTGCATTAGTCCTGCCCACAGTCTGAAATGTCACCCCGCCCTCTCTCTGCCATCTGCACCACCACCTACTGATTCCTATGTCGCTCGTCTTAGGGAACAGAAGCATCTGCCTATGACAGGCACATTCAGAATGGCCCCCAAACACAGATTCAAATAAAAAATTTAAAAATATATTAAAGTCGGGATGTATATTTCTTTTAGAGTCAGAACTTTACCATCATAAGGCTTTCAGGCTGAGTTTATTCCCCTGACTTCTCCCATTTTACAAGCATACAAAAGAGGACAGCATTGTCATGATGAATCGAAGATCACTTTGATGAATTAGTCACAAAGAATCTGTGCAAATTTCTTTACTTGTTGCTAATTAAATAATACAGCTATTCTCACTCACTATTTGCCATATAGTAATATGTAGAAAATCAATCAAATATGTTTTTTCTCCTTCCAAAGACCATGATGTGCAGTGCTATTTAATAGAAATATAATGTGTGGCACATTTGAAACTTTTATATTATTTAGTAGCCAGGTGAAAAGACTAAACACACAAAAAAATAATTTTAATAATATATTTCACTTATCTCAATAAAATCAAGATGTCAGCATTTCAAGGTATAATCAACATAAACCACTTTGTTGTAATACTTTGTATTCTCTTTTTGGTCCCATTTTCAAAAGCCAGTGCATATTTTACCTTTATAGCACAGCTCAATTTGCACTAGCCACACTTTAAATGCTCATCACTCACATGTGGTCAGTGCCTACTGTGTTGGACAGTCCAGTTCTAGCAGATAGATGATATCCATTCATTGTTCCAGAGTGAAGAAAACAGCAAATAAGTAAATACAATGTAATCAGAGTGTAATGAGAATTATGATGGGTATTTACAGAGAGACCAATTCGTCTTAAGAGCCTGGGAAAGTTTTCCAGAAGAATTTTAGGCCAATGATGAATAGGACTTACACTAGCAAGAGAGAAGCACAGAGAAGAGAGAATTTTCCAAGTAAGTCCAAGTGAATGGCATGTCACATGTTGATAGATACAGTATAGAGAAGAGTATACAATAAATATGACAATTGTTTATATATGATGGATGAATATCCAAGATGCAATGAGAATATGGTCTATGGAATGATTCTAGAATTAGAAAAGAAGGCAACATCTTAGCCAGGACTTGGAGAATGAGTAGTTGTTTTAAAAATGGAAGAGGGGGATTTGGAAGGAGAGAGCATGTCCCATGAAGAGTACAAAGCTTCAAGTTGTGAAAACAGCATGGCAAGATAGAAATTTGAGATAGTTACTTTAGGGCTGAAAATGTTGCTGGTAATGGCAAGAAAGAAGTCAAAAGAGCACCACTGGGGCCAAATCATGAAGGACCTTGTTTGTCAGGATCAGTATGAACTTTATGCCACAGATGACGTGCTTCTATGAAAGAGCAAGCCAATGCCATGATCAGGTTGGCACAGTAGAGCCCTTCCTCAGCATGGGAGAGGCACTACCAGAGGGCAGGAAGACTGCAGACAAAAATTCTGTGTCAGAGGCTCACAATCCCTCAAAACTGCCTTTTTTTCTGTTATCTGGGAAATTTTTTTTATAGTAATTCTGGAATTCTTATTTGATTCTTGTCTGGTTATTTTGTCACGTGAATAATCATGAAATCATAGACTTAATTCTGCTTGTTTTCATGTATTAGTGAGGTAGGGATGCCATAACAAAATATTATAGGCTGGATGACTTAAACAACAGAAATTTATTTGTTCACAGTTCTGGAGGCTGGAATTCTAAGATCAGGATGCCAGCACAGCTGGATTCCGGTAAAATCTCTCCTCCTGGCTTTCAGGTGGGCACCTTCTTGGTATGTCCTCACATGGAGATAGAGAGAGAGATGTGGTATCACTTTTTTAATGTTGCTCAACTGCAGATCTAAACACACTAACTGGGAGGGCTGAAATTTTAGTATGCTTATGGAAGTTTAAATAATTCAAAAAATCCCTTTCTTTTTCAAAATCACCTGTAATTTAGAAAATTGTCTCATAAAACACTCCCCCAAATTTTATTTTTTAGAGATGAACAGTTATTTATTTCTCTTTTTTTAACGTTCCACTCCCCCCCCCCAACACACACAGAAATATGATTGGGAGAACATTATATAGCATAGAAAGATGAAAGAGAAAAGTACATTAACACTACTTATCATGCCTATTACATGTGTGAGTGTGTGTGAAATATTTTTAATCATTTTAATATAGTATAAGTTCCACTGGACATTGATTTTGTTTCACTTTCTTATATTTTAACTTAAAAATATTTACTGAGTACACAGTATAGTCAAAGCACTATTCTGGGTACTATATAATTAGGAATGAACAAGACAGATGAGGTACCTGGTCTCATTGAGGAAAGTGGCAGGAAGAAAAAATATAAGACAATGGGATATCTGTTAATAGCAGTAAGGATGCTTTCTATCTCAAGTTACAGAAAAAAACAATAAACTAAAATTTTGGTCAGTAAGCACATTGATTAGCTCATATAACATGATGTCAGGTACTAGGAAAGCTCCAGGATGATTAATTCAAGAGTCAGTTACCTCATCATTTACAGAAATTTTTCTTCTTTGTCATTTTCAGCATGTTGGCTCGTCATTTTTGCCTGGATATACTCAGGACTCAAAATAGCAGAGAGAATCTCAGGTGTCCGATACCCTGCGATAGTTAAGGGGGGCTTTCTTCTTAAAGGATAAAATTTTTTAGAATTCCAATGATTTGCCTGTCACCCAAAGTTTCCTCTAAATTGTGTGGTAGATTTATGGCTAAAGTGATCAATCGGCAATAATCTGAGATAATCCTGACTTGCCTTAAAATAACCAAGTCATGCCTCGGGCCTGTCTCCCTTGAAGACTGTTATCAAAGAAGAATGGCTGTATGGTAATCCACAAAAGTGTCTACTTCATTGAATGACTGGTTGGGAAGGAGTGGGAACTCTGAGAAATCTCTCTGAGATAAAACTGAGCTAAAATGCAACTGACGAGAAAGAGACAGCCATGTGGAAATCTGGGGGAAGAGTATGTATTCCAGGCAAAGTGAAGAGCAAGTGAAATGAATCCAATTTGGGGAAAAGTTTGATGTCCCTGAGGAACATAAGAAAGAGTGTAACTGAAGTCCAGAGAATATCTTGGAGAGTGGTATGAGAAGAGGACCAAGAAGTAAGCACTAACTGAAGCCACAGGGTCTTGTGGGTTACTGTAAGAAGTTGGTTTTATTTCTATTGCAAGTTCAAAATCATTGAAATATTTTTAAGCCTGGGAAATTTTTAAGTCACTTAAAAATGTTTGTTTGATTTACATTGACCCATGACTTCATCCAAATAGGGGTTGTTGATAACAATAGCCTTTAACATAGTCAACTCTCTAAAGGAGTTGTTGAGTTATAATATTGACTTGTCTTATTTTCTACCTCACTATTGTCCCCAACTCCAATGCAATTGATATCTAAAATGCAAGCAGTTTTATTATAACATAATAAATGTTTTGTTATATTTATTATTTTTTTTTATCCTCACCCCAGGATATTTTTCCATTTTTAGAGAGAGTGGAAGAGAGAGGGAAAGACAGAGAGAAATATCAATGTGAGATAAATACATTGATTGGTTGCCTCCTGCAGGAGCCCTAACCAAGACTCAGGCTGGGGAGAAGCCTGCAACTGAGATACATGCCCTTGACCACAATTGAACCCAGGACCTTTTAGTCCACAGGCCGAAGCTTTAACCATTCAGCAAAACTGGCTAGGGCATAAATGTTTTATTTAATGAACCTTTAATTATTAGCCATTCTTTTTTTTAAAAAAATATATTTTATTGATTTTTTTTTTTTTTTTTTTTTTACAGAGAGGAAGGGAGAGGGATAGAGAGTTAGAAACATGGATGAGAGAGAAACATCAATCAGCTGCCTCCTGCACACCCCCCACTGGGGATGAGCCCGCAACCAAGGTACATGCCCTTGACCGGAATCGAACCTGGGATCTTTCAGTCCGCAGGCCAACGCTCTATCCATTGAGCCAAACCAGTGAGGGCAATTATTAGCCATTTTTAAACAGCTTGCTTTATTGTCAAGAATAATTACCCATAGGTCTCTTAGATTTCTGTACAACTTGCTAGTAGAGGAACTGTTGGCCTTTGTCCTGGACTATCTTCCCAAGAATGTCTGTATAGGGAACAATCTTTAATGTTGAAGATAGTGTCTCCCTCTGGAGCAAAAAGCACATTGGTTCACGATTGTGTTTAAACAAAAGTAATGTCTTCTTCTGGGAAAAAGGTCAGGCAGACTTACTGTTCATTATAAAGGATTTGTTCCCTAAGCTCAGCATTTCTCTCCAATAATGTATGTACGGGGAACATGTATCCCTCTTCAAGTCCCCTCGTGGAATTGGGACATTAGCTTAAATGCTGATACTCTGGAATCAGCCAATACAATGAGGAATAAAGCCTTCTGTCTTTGACCCAGGAGTCTTATGTCTTTTGACAGCAGTTTTGAAACTGTGGCCGGCCAACCTGTTAGCTTGCCAGTATGATAAAATGTCCAGTGCTTCACAGTACCTAATGAACCTCAGCGATCAACCCTGAAGATAATGAAAACAACCGTTTCTTTCCAGATTGTAATATTTAGCTCACAGTAAGTCTTCAATTAAATAATGTTTTTGCACTATGACAACATATAGAAACTGTATGTTCAAGCCTTAACTAAATAATTTGACTGCTATTTCCACAAGAAAAAGAGCTGTTACTTGTATTTGGTAAATGAGGTATCTTAAACAGATACCTCATAGAGTGTATATGATAATAGGATTTCTAAGTCTCTCCACAGATTTTACCAAATTTTGGAGCTAATATTCTACTTTATTTGAACTAGGAATGTAAATGAAATTATGATGTTTTGTCATTGACACATTAGTTTCCATGAAGAAAAAAGTACCACCATTCTGTGGTAACAAATATTGCTTCAATAATATATGACTTATTTTATCCTTTCTCACACACTAAGAATAATAAATTATAGAGCTAGAAGAACCTCAGAGAGTATAATTTCTAACTCCTAAATTTGCATATGAAGAAACAGAAACTCACACATGTTAAAGAATTTGTTTTTGTTAATTATAATTCCAGGATTAAATTTAGATTTCTAATTGTATGGTAGTTTTTCCTTCCACAGTGCTTTATATACTTGTTCTCTGTTCCTGTTAATCTCTCAATGCCAAGAAGAAAGAATGTTTTAAAAAACAATGTATACTGAAGGGAAGAAAAATATGGCAGGCAAGTGAGAGAAAAAGAGGGTGAAGTTTACAGCTAAGATTCCCAAGTCTACCCTGGCCTGCTGTTGCCTGCAAATTCTATTTAAAAAAAACAAAAGGCAAAAAAACTCAAACTGGAATTTTATAGTTCTGCTAATTAAAAAATTCTATTGGCTAGGAGTTCAGAGAAATTGTTATGAGCAAATTATCAACAAATAAAGGATGTTGAGTATTGCAACATACATTTATTCCTTTAATTAGTTCCATGGACTGGTCAATCAAGACAATAAATCAAATTTGTGATTATTTAGGATAAAAGCTTAGGTGTTTGATATTCACACAATTTTTTTTCCTTTATGACATGCTTTTAGGCATATAAGGACATAGAATAAGAATTATTTTGCAACTAGAGATATAAGACATTTTAAAAGACCATGAATCACTTTATATTGGGTCTAGTTTGTCTATCTTTAATTTTTCCTGCAGAGAAGGTACACATTTAAAATTTTATATTTCTCCTTAAGGGCAATAACAATCTTCTATTTAATATTCTAAAGTTGACTATAATTCCTCTTTTGAATCCACTGAAAAGTACGCAAAGAAACTTACATGCCATCTTTCTTTTATGTGTAATTGTGCTTGGGACTCTATTTTTGTAGAGCCAGCTTGAGTTTTAGGAATGATTGATTACTATCTCTTACCAACCTTGAGAATTTTATTTTAAATCAACTCCAATGAGCTGCTGATTTTACTCTAACTTCAGAGCTCTATAGCTACACTGTATAATCAGCACCAGAAATATTATCTAGCAAGTAGGTTCTAGCTGGTAACTAGGAAGTTTTATCCACTGCCAGCTAAACAGTGAGAACTCTTTTTACTGACATCAGTCACTTCTACCTTTAAATGAGAAACAGCAGCATCAGCATCTGAGCACAGCAGTTAAAGCTGCTATGACACAGACATTTTTTCTTTAAATTAGCATTAGCATTATATCCTAGTGCTAGGTAAGACCACTTCTGGTACTTCCTAGATTCATATGACTTTTTTAAAATACATTTTTATTGATTTTAGAGAGGAAGGGAGAGGGAGAGAGAGAGGGAAACATCAATGATGAGAGAGACTCATTGATCAGCTGTCTATCCACAGAGCCAAACCAGCTATGGCACGTGAATTTTATTTTATTTTATTTTTTTTTTATTGCTTAAAATATTACAAAGGGTATTACATATGTCACGTGAATTTTAAATACATTTTAATTTGTATTGCTAAAAATTCATTAGCAAACAGATTATTTTCCTTACTTAAAGTAGCATATACCTGAACTCATCCTTGTTTGTGCAGCTAATCTTTTTAAAAATATGCAGAATAAATTGTCATACTGTATCTAACAAAGATTAAGGATATTAACATGCTTATTCCTAAACTTGCCAATAGATGCCACTTATTTAATAAGTGGGATTCAATTTCACAGCACAGATAAACTTAGATGCAGCTCAATTACTCATGAAGAGACAAACAAACCACAATGAATTTCTCATGAAGAGTTAGCCAGTTAAACTGAGTCTCTTTATAGTAACCACACTTTTTCCTTACATCTTAAAACCTATAACAAAAAAGTACATGTCTTGTGGACATAATTCAAAAGCTTCTCTCTTGTTGTTCTTGTAATATCTCTTGTATTCATTCATTAATTTATTCATTCAAGTATAACTGACTTACAATATTATATTAGTTTCAGAGGTACAAAATGGTGATTTGATATTTATATATATTACAATGTGGTCACCACTTATAGTTTAGTTACCTTCTGTTACCATATCACGTTAGTACAGTATTATTGACTATTTTCTCCATGCTGTTAGTTACTTTCACACAACTTATTGATTTTACCCTGGAAGTTTGCACCCCTTAATTCCCTTCATTTATTTCATATATCCCTCCATCTCGCCCACCCCACCAACCTCAGTTTGTTCTCTGTATGTGTAAGTCTGCTCCTGTTTTGCTTGCTCATTTACTTTTTAGATTCCATGGATAAGTGACCCTGCTCTCCTGATTGTATTTTGGTGCCTCACTCCAAGATAGTCTTGCCAACTTTTCATTTCTTTATTACCAAGTATAAGTAAAAACACCTTAATAATGTTCATCTGGCTTTCTCTAGGGCAATTTTGACACATTGCTTCCACTTTTACTCCCTTCTCAGCTGCTATGATTCACTCATGTTGATTTTATGCAATTATAAATGTAATTCACCACCCACAGCATTAGCACTGATTATACACACACACACACACACACACACACACACACACACACACACACACTAGAGGCCCAGTGCACAAAATTCATGCACTGAGGGGGAGGGGGAAATAGTCCCTCAGCCTGGCCTGTACCCTCTTCAATCTGGGACCCCTGCAAGATCAGGCCTAAACCAGCAGTCAGACATCCCTCTCACAATCCAGGACTGCTGGCTCCTAACTGCTTGCCTGCCTGCCTGCCTGCCTAATTGCCCCTAATCACTCTGCCTGCAGCCTGATCACTCCCTAACCACTCCCCTGCTGACATGATTGATGCCTAAGTGCTCCCCCGCCAGCCCAATCTCCCCCAACTGCCCTCACCTACTGGCCCGGTCACCCCCATCTGCCCTCTCCTGCTGGCCATCTTGAGGCAGCCATATTGTGGTGACCATCTTGTGATGACATAGGGGGGCCATCTTGTGATGATGTGAAGGTGTGACAGTCACCTAGGCTTTTATTAGTATAGATATATATGTATATATACTATCTAATAAAGACAGAATAAGCAAATTGACTGTAACTCAGCGACAAAGATGGCAGCGCCCACAGCCAATAAGGAGGGAATATGCAAATTGACAAGACAAGGCAAGAGCAGAAGGTGGCTCCGGGCCAGAGCGAATGCGATGCCAGCAGCCAGGGGAAGGAAGGCCTATTCTTGCATGAATCTTCGTGCATCGGGCCTCTAGTATTTATATATATTTATATATTTATTTCTCTTGATATTATGGGCCATTGTTATACTGAAGTCAATAAAGGTTAATCTATATTATATTGTTAAATTATAGCTAATAAAATTTCTGAAATATTGATAAATGGATAAATATATAGCACTTAAGACATTGTTATTCCCTTAGGGAAATTTGTGTAAGTGCCTTTTCAAAGTTAAACTATCAAAGGAATTCACTAAAACAGAAGGTAGGAAGTTATCTTAGGAAACCTGTTTACAATTTAGTAGGATCTTTTATTTTTTTAATATATATTTTATTAGTTTTAGAGAGGAAAGGAAAGGGAGAGAGAGAGAGAAACATCAAGGATGAGAGAGAATCATTGATCAGCTGCCTCCTGCATGTCCCCCACTGGGGATCAAGCCCGCAACCCTGGCATGGTCCCTGGCTGGGAATCAACCATGACCTCCTGGTCCATAAGTAGACGCTCAACCCTGAATCACGCAGGCTGGGTTGAGTAGGATCTTTTGATAGATCATTTAACTGCTCTGGATAACTTCCTTTTAAATTAGCTTAAATTATTTGTAATAAATAGAATATAGACAAAATTTAAATTGATCTGTTTAATTTAATTTACCATTATTTTTATTTTGAAGCAAATTATTAAAGTTATGATCCATACTTTGCACATACATGCAGGCATTCTAAATCTGTTTCCTGCCATGTTATAATTATCTTTCTTTTCAATTCTTAGCTAACTGGTCTGCTATAAAGTTAATTTTCTTAAATTAAAGCTCTTATATCATTACTCCATTGGAAAACATTCAGCAAGTCCAATTTTCTCTTAAACCAAGGACAAATGTCTTAAACATTTAAAACCCACCCTAATCTGAATCCAACCTCTTTTTCAAACCTTATCCCCCTTTACACTCTTTCATGGACTATAATAGTTCATAGAACTAAAGTATAAGCTATTTTTTGGCAAAAATACATTTAAGCATTTAATTAGAATTTACCTTCTTTACTAGTAAACTTTTAAGTTTTTTGATTATTCTATGCACTTATTATAAGCTGTCACGTGCCTCTTTTTCATCTCCTGAAATGTATGTTCTGATCTCTGATTTTGAGGTAATACTAACCATAGCAATGACAATGAACACACCACTGCATTTTTTTTTTTAATTTCAAAAATGTCATCTAATATGCTATTTTTTTATTTTCAGAAAACTTTATGATGGACTACCACAATTGGAATTATCTTCAGTTTTCAAGCAAAAAACAAACAAACCCTGAAGTTAATAAAGTTGTCACGTATTTGATATCACTTATGTGAATCACTATTCAATTAAATAGAATCTACATCTTTGATACTTAATCTATTAGGTGTTTGTTTGTTTTTCACATTAGCAAACTGCCTCAGTATCATGTTATCACATAAAACACTTTTCAACATGATCAACCTTACAATTATTACATAAAAAAGAAAAAAACAGGCAAAGCATCAAAATACTGTAATATTCATAAAGTCATTATTAAATTATAATTAATAAATTGAATATTCACTAATATAACTTTTATAGAAGAGCAAAAGCAAATGTGAAAATTAAGAAAAAGAGTCAGTCAATTCTTTTGAGACCTGGAGCAATATTATATACACCATTTAGAAATGACATGAAATTAAAAATATATTTTGCTAATTTAGGAAACAAGATTTTTAGATATGCCATATCATTGAGATATTTTTAAATCATGTGAATTTAAGATATAGAAATGCATACTAATCCCAATTGGGTATAAACTTCGAGATTGCATGGCAATAGATGAGAACTTGATGACTTTTTGTTTGTCAATGATTTCTAATTGAAATATTTTCCTCTGTAGTTCTCAATGAGCTGGGCATCCCATTGCACCCACTGCTGATGTCATCTATGACACCATGAGGGGGACAGCCATCAACATGGCAGGCCACAGACTGGACAGCCCCATCATCCCTTTAATAGTTCCAGAGAGTTCTCTAGTTAAAGCTCAGTGCTGCATCTGTAGGCAATGTCGGCAATCTCATCAAAGTGATATTTCTCCTGTGCTTACTGTTTTCTTGCCTCTTTCTGTCCGTCAGTCTGCAATACTGCTTCAATCTCAGGCTGGCTGTTCTGAACGGTCAGTTTCACTACAATCCTCAGACCCTTCCAATCACTGGTTGCTTTGGCAATGTCATTACCAAGCTTTTTTGGGAGACAGACTCAGAGGGCCCATGTTGGGGGCCAGGACAGACATGGCACCAACTTCCCCACCAGTGTACCTCAGCTATACGGCTGCTCTCTTTGGAGTTGAACTTCCACAGCGCCACGGTGAAGGCAGCTTATGTCAGATGAATGTGGGCCTGGGTTCCGAATGACTTTTAGTAATCTGTTGTTTCCAGGAAGCAGAACTTAAATTACTGTTGAATTTTGAACAACACAGATTTGAACTGCTCAGGTCCATTTATACACACAGTTTTTTCAATAAATACCTGTGCTATTTTCAATCCATCGGGAAGTTTGCAGATGCAAGGGCTTACTGCATGCATTGATCTACACAATTTTATATGGAGGACTTGAGCATCTTCGGATTTTGGCATCTGAAGATGGAAAGGGGGTGCTGGATCCCCACACAGATACCAAGAAACAACTACGTTTTGGCGGAGTAAAAAGTTATATGTGTGCCCTAACCGGTTTGGCTCAGTGGATAGAGCGTCCGCCTACAGACTCAAGGGTCCCAGGTTCGATTCAGGTCAAGGGCATGTACTTTGGTTGCGGGCACATCCCCAGGAGGGGGTGTGCAAGAGGCAGCTGATCGATGTTTCTCTCTCATCGATGTTTCTGACTCTCTATTCCTCTCCCTTCCTCTCTGTAAAAAATCAATAAAATATATTAAAAAAAAAGTTATATGTGGATATTCAATTGTGGGAATTGGTTCTCCATTCCCTGTGTTGTTCTAGGGTCAACTGCACTTTTATAAAATTGAAGCCAAAAGCCTATCAATATACTGTATAAGCTGCTAAACTGCCTGAGTTAAAATCCTGAACCTTCTATTTACTGGCATGAGTTTTTGAGCAAGTTATTAAACTTCCATTTCTTACTTTTTTTTGTCTATAGAATTGAAATAATAATTGTACCTACCTCCTAGGTTTGTTTTGAAGATTGGATTAGTTAATTCATATTAGACAGTCAAAATAGTTTGGGTCACATTGAATGAGGCAATTATGGGCGCTGAACAGTGCCTGGTTCAGTAATGTCAGCCATTATCACCATCATGTTCGTCATAAAACAATAATATGGAGTCTATGAAATTAATACTTGTAAAGTTTGAAAAGGAATCATATACTCAGAGGAGTATATATTTTACAACAGCAGTTTAAGGTTAAAAAAGGTAAATGGTACCTAGTTGTAAAACACTGAAGTTGATTTAAATAGATCTAATTTATGTATAAAATGGAGATGCTTGAAAGAAGCTAGTGAGCCTTTTTGATATTTGAAAGGTGAATTTGAAATTTATTGTTAATTCTACTCAATCTAAACAGTTTTCATAAATGTATTGCTACATTTCTCTTCTATCACAGTGTGTGGTTATGATTCAATTACAGGCTTCATACATTTACAGTAAGTATTGGTTTATTTGGTTAAATTAAATCTACTGGATTAATATGTGATAAATAATTATAATAACTAAAACATAATGTGGTTTTAGCTTTTGGTTTGTTTTCAAATAAATCTCTTTTAAGTAGGTAGCAAAATGTTTGTCACAGTAAAGACCTAGGAGAGCTATATTTCTGGTTAGCTGGCTCAAATCAAATCATCGAATCATCTTTATAAGTTATCACAAAGAATAAGCATGACTATTTTCTTATAATAAAATTATATGAAGATAAATAGTGCCTTTAAATATAGTAAATTGTCATATATTGATTAAATGAAGTGTTTTACGGAAATATTTTCATAAGAAATGGTGGTAGTATTTTTCATTTCACCCTCTAGTGGCTTTATGCCAATACTGCATTAACCCATTTAGTCATTTCAAAGCAGCCTCTCTTTTCTTTGGTTAACATTTGTCTTCACAAGGTTAAATGATTTAATCCTCTCTCTAAAGTCATACGTAGCAGTTTTTTAGCCTATATTAAAACACTATGCTAACAATCATAGAAATAAAATGATTTTATTGTCTTCATGATGTTAGTAGATTAAGGATTCAAGTCATGAATTGTGCCATCCACTTATTCTTTTCTATGTAAGTATTTTGTTGAATGTTTTATATCTCCACAATATGCTCTAAAGATCCTCATGGAGGAAAAATTTATATTCTTCTAAATGTTCCTCATCTTTAAATAAATTTTAAAATCATAATAAAGAGGTAAAAGATTATAAACTTGTCAAAAGAAGGCTAAGCTCATACAATTTACAAATTTTTTTTAAGCCTCGTCTGAGGACATTTTTTGCATGATCTTTAGAGAGAGAGTGGAAAGGAGGGAGGAGGGGGAGAGAGAGAGACATTGATGTCAGACACACTGACCGATTGCCTCCCACATACACCGGGACTGGCGCTGGGGATGAACCTGCAACGGAGGTGCATGCCCTAGACTGGAAATCGAACCCTTGATCCTTCGTCTAACTGCCAACACTCTAACCACTGAGAAAACTGGCTAGGGTTATCCTGGTCCTATTTTTATCTGTTGTTACAGTTTAATTTTTAATGATGCCTGCTTTGACTTTCAAAAGTATCACTGTTTATGATCATGAATTAGATTGTTACTTTACCTATAAGACGTTAGTGGGGCCTAAGTATAACCCATCAACTACAGCAAGTCATACTAAAATCCCCGAATCCTTATTAGAAGTTGCCTGGTACCAGTCGGTATCATTAGTTTCAAGCCATGGAAACTCTCTGTGGAAAACCTAAGCAAAAAATGAATTTCTTGGGGCCTGTGAAGAGAAAATGGAAGAGCCAGAGTCCCAGTGTGCAGAAAGAACAGTTCCTGGAGGCTAGGTAACAGAAACGAATGACCAGATGTCACAAATTGGGATATTTTGCCTCAGAGTCTTATTGCTAAGTCTTATTGCTGTCTGCTAAGTTCCAAGGTCAGGGACTCTGATTCATCTTGGGTCATGTGACTCTCTTCTGGCCAGGGGAGGTCAGGGCACTTTCATTGGCACTTGTGACAAATCACCTACAATGAGAAAAGTTAAACTGGAGTGAAGTACAAGGAAGGATGCTGGGCAGGAAAATCACAAATATCCACCATGTCCTGCCATGTCCTGCTTGGTGGTATTGAGGAATTCCCTCAGGAGATGTTTCAGCAGAGAGAAATCCTCTTTACAGATTTGAATTCAATCATAAGACTCATGGAAATTTTTATAGCATTGTTTTTAACCAACTGTTTTAAATTTTTCCCTCAATATGCTTTTGCAAAATCTCCTCTCAGGTTGAAGAAAAGAGGCCTGTAACAAACAACTGCTATTTTCAGGTCAACAAGTTCAGTGCTCTTTAATTGATCCAGAACTTAAGTTTATGTTTTGATTTATGAATGTACTGACTCAGAAGCCAAATGAAAATATTACTACAATGTTAAGATCCATACTTCTCGATCTCAATCTGGCATTTAATATCCTCCACAACCAAACCCAATCTTATTTTTACTGCTCAGTCACACATATTCAAATGCCCTGGGAAATATATCTACTTGCCAATTGCAAGCATGCACAACCTTTGCTTGATCCTTTGTCTTTGTCAGAGTCACCCTTCTTCTTATCATATTCAGCTGTGACATATCCTTCAGGGCCAGCTCAACTTACATTCTGTAAACAACTTTACCTTCCTATCTCAGAGCAGAGATATTTCTTGTTATTACTCTGCCTGGCAATTGCACTGTCTCACATAAACTATATTTCATGTGTATATGTCTTACACTTTCCACATGACCATAAACTTCTTAAGAGGCCAAAATTACTTCTTACAATGTTTTTACTCCAAAGCAGTGTGCCCTGATATGTGTCGATTAAATACTAGCACAGGTTCTGAGGAGCAATAATCAATATCTATAGATAAACCTAAATAACTGCTATGCTCAATGTTTTATAATATATATATCCAAAACATATATATGTATATATATTCAAAGTATCTTCCCTACCATTTTAATAGTTTATTTAAGAAGATGTCCATGCCTTTTAAATAACATTGAGATCTTAGCCAGTTAGGCCAATTAGCTCATATCTGTTTACAAATTCAGTATGAGTGTATTCCTCTTGCCTGACTCTAGTTGATGTAATTCAATGTCCTTTAATGACCTGAAAATCAAAGTGATGGTAATTTTAAAAATGACTGATCCTGTGATTTTCATGCCTCTGAATTATTCAATTAATTTCAATGCTAAAGAATGCTTTCTTTAGCTCCTTTATATTAGACTAGAGGCCCAGTGCACAAAAATTTGTGCACTTGGTGGGGAAGGGGGGTCCTTCAGCCCGGCCTGTGCTCTCTCGCGGTCTGGGACCCCTCAGGAGATAACGCCCTGCTGGCTTAGGCCATCTCCCGGGTGGCAGAGGGCAGGCCCAATCCCTAGGTGCAGCCCCTGGTCGGGCTCAGAGCAGGGCCAATTGGGGAGCTGGGACGCTGCCCCCTGTCATGCACAGAGCAGGGCGGATTGGGAGGTTGCGATGCCACCCTCAGTCACACTCAGGGTAGGGCCAATTGGGGGGTTGGGGCACTGCCCCCGTCACACTCAAGGCAGGGTCGATGGGGAGGTTGCGGCGCCACCCCCTGTCACACACAGAGCAGGGTTGATCAGGGGGTTGGGGAGCTCCCCCCTGTCACTCACAGAGCAGGGCCCATCAGGGGGTTGGGGAGCTCCCCCCTGTCACTCACAGAGTAGGGCCGATAGGGGAGTTGGGGCACTGCCCCCTGTCACACACAGAGCAGGGCAGATCAGGGGGCTGGGGCGTCGCCCTTATCACCCACAGAGCAGGGCCAATCAGGGGGTTGGGGCGCCGCCACTGTCACACTCAGGGCAGGGCCAATGGGGAGGTTATGGCTCTACCCCGTCACACACAGAGCAGGGCCCATGGGGGGGGGGCGGTTTGGGGCGCTGCACCCTGTCACACACAGAGCAGGGCCGATCAGGGGGTTGGGGTGCTGCACCTTGTCAGGAACAGAGCAGAGCGGATAGGGAGGTTGTGGCCCTGCCCCCTGTCACACACAGAGCCTCAGGGCAATCAGGGGGTTGGGGAGCTCCCCCCTGTCACGCTGATCCTGGTGCTGGGAGGCATATTACCCTTTTACTATATAGAATAGAGGCCTGGTGCATGGGTGGTGCTGGCTGGTTTCCCCTGAAGGGTGTCCTGGATCAGGGTGGGGGTCCCCACTGGGGTGCCTGGCCAGCCTGGGTGAGGGGATGATGGCTTTTGCAGCTGGTCACACACCCTTCAGGGTGGGGGTCCCCACTGGGATGCCTGGCCAGTCTGGGTGAGGGGCTGAGGGCTGTTTTCAGGCTGGGGGTGACTGAAGCTCCCAACCGCTCCTTTTTTTCTTTTCTTTTTTTTTTAATTCTGGGCCAGCTTTAGCTCTGAGGCTCCAGCTCTTAGGCCCCCACTGCTGAAAGTAGGTATCTGGTTTGTTTCAGTTCGAAACAATGTATAACTCCAGCTCTGAGATCCCAGCTCGCTGAAAGCTGTTTCCTGGCGTTTTGTTTAGCGTCTATATTTGTTACATTGTTTGAAACTGCCAGCTCAGAGGCCTGCAGCCGCAGGCGGGGAACGTTGGTTTCCTCCGTCACTGAAGCAAGCAAGCCTCATGTTAGTTTCAAGCTGCCTGGCTGCCGGCCGCCATCTTGGCTGACAGTTAATTTGCATATCGCCCTGATTAGCCAATGGGAAGGGTAGCGGTTGTACACCAATTACCATGTTTCTCTTTTATTAGATAGGACTAGAGGCCCGGTGCATGAAATTCATGCATGGTGGGGGGGTGTCCCTCAGCCCAGCCTGAACCCTCTCCAATCTGGAACCCCTCAAGGGATGTCCGACTACCCGTTTAGGCCCAATCCCACCAGTGAGATCGGGCCTAAAAGGGCAGTCAGACATCCCTTTCACAATCCAGGACTGCTGTTTCCCAACTGCTCGCATACCTGCCTGCTTGATTGCCCCTAACCACTTCTGCTTGCAAGCCTGATCACCCCCTAACCACTCCCATGCCAGCTTAACCGACACCTAACTGCTCTCCTGCCAGCTCGATTGGCCCTAACTGCTCTCCTCTCCAGGCCTGGTCACCCCTAATTGCCTGCCCCTGCCAACCTGTCCCCCCCCCCCCAAACTGCCTTCCCTTATAGGCCTGGTCCCTGCCAACTTCCCTCCCCTTCAGGCCTGGTCACCCCCAACTGCCCTCCCCTGCAGGCCATGTTTTGTCCACATAGGGGCGGCCATCTTGTTTGTTGGAGTGATGGTCAATTTGCATATTACCTCTTTATTATATAGGATAAGCTCTGTATACTGCTCCTAAATGTCCAACAATATACAGTTGCTGACAAATCATCAAGTTTTTGGCTGGTTTTATATAAATCTTTGAAAGAGCTTGGGAAAAATCCAAAAGCAACATATAATTTTCTTATTAAAAAAAATCTACTGCTGTCCAAAATATATTCATATAACTAGTCATGGTATATTCACATTCTATAATTTTTTTGCTAAAAAGATGTTACTTTAATTGATAATTATAGATTCTTTTCTGTCACTTGTCATGGAGTTGTCTGGGGCCTGAAACTATTTTATTCTATATACACGCACCTAGCTCAAAGATTTAATTACTCTGGCTTCTTTTGTTCTATAGCTCACAACTTGTCCTCTGCTCTTAATTGGTGATTCTGAACTTTATTGTAGTAACTCTAAAATGACTTTGAACATCTATAATGTTTTATCACTAGCTACTAGAGTTTCTTTATCCAAAGCTATTTCCATGCTTTTAAGAATTTTTCAGTTGAAGTTTTGAACTCTATTTTTTCTGTGTAAATTAAAATCTACATATTCTTTGAAGCTTTATGCATTTATTTGAACATCCAATCTAAGCAATCACTTCATATAAGTATAGTACTTTGTGATTTGACATTTACACATGAAACTGTTTAAAACCATTGCATTGTCAGGTCAGGAGTGCTCCAAATTTTCTAATTTTAAGTGACATTGTAGTTATTGGAAAGCATAGTGTTCACTGACTCTTCAATAAAAGTAAACACATATGCTTTAAAACTCCAAGGCACTGTAATGCACAGAAACATGGCCAGAATCACACTGTAAACACTCTAGTATTTATTAAGTGTAAATATAAATATGGTAATATTATGGGAATTTCCTACATCCACAAAAGTGCTATCAACTCTATGTTTATTTTATTTTCATGGCCACCAACTTGTTAGATATAATGCCTTGCTTCTAAGGGAAAACACATCATAATATCAAAAGCAAATACAAATCTCCAAATAGGACAGCATTCTTATAGCCCACCCTTTCATAAAATCTCTCTATGCACATTTCTGTATCCAAGCATTGGTGTCCAGAGTTTTTACTGGGGTATCATTATAGGCATGATAGATTGAATCATTGGCAGTATGATTGAACTCAAGCTCTCGATCCCTCTCCTTCCTAGGGGTCAGACTGACATATGCCGCTAAGACCCAGTACTCTAATCAAATGGATGGTCTTTTGGGCCTAGATGGTCCCCATTCTGAGTCATTTTGCTAGTTTATACAATGGAGGGGCCAAGTCAATATAAATTATCAGAGTCCATCATGTAAACGAAGATATTTCTATCAACCAGAAAATGCCAAGGATTTAGAGGTAACTACCCAGAAACCAGGAACCAATGCCAGTAAAATTGTTATCCCACAAAGCCCCTGACCAAATCACTCTTATTTCTTGCTTAGACTATTGCAATAGCTTCCTAAACTGGGATCCCTCTTTTATTACCACCTTATGCCCAGTCTCCACATATTGGCTAAGGTGTTCCTTTCAACCATTCAATTCAATCATGTAATTCCTCTGCCTCAAAACTTCCAGTGGCTGCTCAGTTTATTCAGAGTGCAATCTCAAGTTTTACCAAGGGACACGAGGTCCGACAGACACATACTGGCCCATGGCCACCCGTCTAAACTCATCTCCTATCAATGTCTTCACTCTTTACTCTTGTTCTAGCCATGACAATTTCCTACCTACTCCTCAAATTTACTGTATAGTCTTAGGGGGAAAAACAGTTATTCCCGTGGCTTTCTCCCTTCATTGTTAGCATATTTCTCACCTATGGCATAGTTGCACTCATTTGCATGTAGCTCAGTAAAATTCCATTGGGTAATGCAGAGTCTGAATACTACAGTGCTGCAACGGAGATTATAAAGTATAATCAGTTAAATTTAATATTTTAGACGCAAGTGTCTTAATAAATGACCTTATGGGAAATTTTATCTTTTCAACTGAGACATTTACTTTTTTCTTTGACAATATTGAATATATCAGATTACGGAAAAAAATGACTAAGAATTCACTTATTGACTAAAATAATGAATTATTAAATGTAGTGGGTAATTCATCTTTGAAATAAATTATTCTACTTTTCCTCATCCTAACTTCTGGATTGTAATTACATACTAGTATCATGAGAAAGTAAAGTAAAACATTTAAAATAGGTGTGGTTAATGCCCAGAATGGTAGAGGGAAAAAAAAAAAAAAAAGAAGAAGTACTAGCTGAAACAGTTCCATTACATATAAAGTGCCAATTTTTAAATTAAATAAATAAATAAATAAATAGGATTGGGGAACGTTTAAAAAAAATGTTTTTATTTATTTTAGAGAGAGAGGAAGGGAGAGGGATAGCGAGATACAGACATGGATGAGAGAGAAACATTGCTGGGCTGCCTCCTGCATGCCCCCTACTGGGGAATCCAGCTCATAACCCAGTATGTGCCCTAACCTGAACTCTTGGTTCATGGGTTGGTGCTCAACCACTGAACCACACCGGCCAGGCACACTTTTTCTTTAAAGTGCAATTAGTAAATATTTTCAGTGGCATGCATCATAAAGCTTCTGTCACGACTACAAAACCTGTAATTATACTGCAAAAATAGCCACACACAATATATTAATACATAGATGTGAGTGTGATCTAATACATCTTTGCCTATCAAAATAGGCAGTGGGTGAGATGTGGTCTATGAGTCAGGCAAAATAAAAAAGGATATTATGGTAACTGCTATTTGTGTCAAGCAGAATTTTTCCAATACAGTGCTATAAAAATAAATAAATAAATAAATAAATATTTTAAAACCACTAAAATAAATTGGATGCTGAAGGACATATGAAGCTTCCATCAAATAGTCTGTCCTCACTGACAAAATTTATAATAAAAATTACAAATTTGAATAGAAAAATAAATTTATCTTTGGGTTTCCATTCCCAGGAAAATGAACTAGATGTACTTTTTCATATTCCTTCCACTAATTCCAACTAAGAGTCCTTCCTGGTCATTGTATGTACAACAAAAATAACAAGACTCAAAGGTGGTGAGAAGAAGGAAGGCCAACTAAATATCTTGAGACTACAGGAAAAACCACGATGTTAAATTCTCTGGGTATTACTTTTGCCTCATATATCTCAGACTGGATGCTGAAAAAGTGGTAACCTGGAGATACAAAGAGGAGCAGACAAAAATAACCACAACAAAAGCCTGTTCTCTCTAGCCAAACAACCAAGAAATCAGCAGTTTAACTAGAGAAAACATTTTTAACAATAAATTCTACTGCAGCCAAACACTTTAGAAAAACAGTGCCTCAAATTCAGATCATCAGACTCACACGTAGGCTGAAAGTAATGGGATGGAAAAGATATTTCAGCCAAATAGAAACAAATAAAGAAAAAAGCTGGGGTAGTAATACTTATATCAGACAAAATAGACTTTAAAACAATGGCTATTAATAAGAAACAAAGAAGAACCCAGCAATTTCATTTCTGGGTATTTATCCAAAGAAACCCAAAACACTAATTCAAAAAGACATATACAACCCTATGCTCACTGCAGCATTATTTACAATAGCCAAGATATGGAAGCAACCTAAATGTTCATTGATAGACAAATGGATAAAGAAGATGTGGTACATATATACAATGGAATACTACTCAACCAGAAAAAGAATGAAATCTTGCCTTTTGTGAGAACATGAATGGACTATGTTATAGATACACAGAACAAATTGATAGTTGGCAGGTGGGAGGGGTTTGGGGGGCTTAGTGAAAGATATGAAGGGATTAAGAAGTACCAATAGGCAGTTACAGGGTGTTAAGTATGGCATAGGGACTATAGTAAAAAATGTGTATAGTTTTGGATGTACTAGACTTATCAGGGAGATGACTTCATAACTTATATAAATGTCTAACCCCTATGCTGTACTACTGACACTAACATAATATTGAATATCACTGCAATTAAAAAAAATTTAAGAACACATTTAAATTGTGTGCTTTCTCCTGGGAAATGTTTCCTTTCAGAGGGTTGTATTTATTGACTATAAAAGGTTAAGGATAATAGCAATATGAATAGTACTTCTGATGATCACATTGTGCTGTGACTCAATGAGGAAAAATTTACAATATTTAATTTGTATGCAAATATCCAAGATTACATGGCATAATTTTGGTTTTATATCATCCATCTATCAATGTGAATGTATAGCATTGCTAAAGGCTATGTGGCTGGGTAATCCTTATAGGGAGCAGATATTAGTAATATATTATTTAACACTCATTTCTCTGGTTAAATTCAGCCATATATTTATTTCTATTGATAGCTCAGTGAATAGCAGCCTTGATAAGAGTCTATGGGAGATAAGTATTTGAATATATATATATATATATATATAATTTCCATAAAGCTTTCCCGACAATATTGTTATAATACATGATTATTTAGAATTCAGCTTTAAACAAAGCTTTAGGTAGTAAATATGCTGAGAGTTATTCCTTATTTATAATAATTGGTCTAACTTGGACATATCTATCATAAACATGAGCAAAGTATAAGTTTTTTAAAGATAATTACTATCTCTTATTCATGTTTATATTCCCTTAGGGTGACTCAGAGTGCTCTCCATGTACTAGACATTCAATATATTTGCCAAATGAATGCATGAGTGTGAATAATATTCACTTTCCTTAAAATATTTATCCTAGGCCCAGTTATCATTTTAATGACTATATTCTGCAAATTCACCACTGGACTTAAAATTAACTCACTCATTACTCTACTTTGAGCACTGATTTAAAAAATAATTGAGAATGAAGTAAAGCAGATTAATACTGGTCTGACATTGACAGCTAGGGCACTGCTGTCAGAAGCTGGCCTGGCGCTCACAGGTTGGCCTTGTTGCTGTCCTGTCAAACATAAGGATTCCTACAGCATGTCAACATCAGACAAGTTCATTCTGAGACAAAACAAGGCCACTTTAGAATTTTATTTAAGCAGACAAAAACAAGGTCATTGAATCACCTACAAACTACCAAACACCCCTCCCAGAAAATATGAATATCTGTTGCTTTTTAACCTATTACAGCTTTATTCTTATTCTAGTTGGTCTCTCTGTAGATATTTAATGAGCAACCCAATCTTAAAATTGTCCCCATTTTCTTTTCTCTGAAATCACTTTCAAATCAGATGTGTCCTGGATCATCTTGGAACTGAAGGTATTCAATAGCACCTTTGTTTTCTCTTTTAAAAAAAATTTAAAACTACAGAGAATTGAAAGAACAGGACAAAAATAACCATAACTCTCCATCTAGATTCAACTGTTGTTAATATTTTGCCACATTTGGTTATCTGTGATACATATACAATATATGTTATATATTATATATGTTTATAAAAGTACATAATTGAGCTATAGACTTATTCCTAAATAGTTGTGCTTCTCCTAAGAATAAAAATAATTGCCTAACACCCCGCTGGCATGGCTCAGTGGTTGAGCATGGACTTATGAACCAAGAGGTCATGGTTTGATTGCCCATCGGGCAAATGCCCGGGTTTTGGGCTCGATCCCTAGTGCGGAGCTTGCAGACACCTGATCAATATTTCTCTCTTATCATTGATTTTCTCTCTCTCTTTTTCCCTCTCCCTCTCTCTCTGAAACCAATAAAAATATATTTTATTAGTCCCAACCTAATTGCATGGACCCTTAAAAGTAGAAAACTTTTTAAAAAAATGCTGCTGTGGTCAGAGGGATAATGTGATTATGGAAGAAAGGGTAGAGAGATGCAATGTTGCTAACTTAAAAGATGGAGAAAGAGAGCCCTGGGCCAATGAATGTTGATGGCCTCTAAAAGCTGAACACGGCAAGGAAATGAATTATCCCTCAAGACCTCCAGAAAGGTAAACAACCCTGTCAATACTTTTATATTTGCCCAGTTAAACCCCTATAGGACTTCTAACCAACAAACCTTTAAGGTAGTTCTTTTTAAGGAAACTGGTCTTGAAATGTTGCTAAACTACAAACAATGATAAGCACCCGGTAGAAGGAAAAATATCAGCAAAAATATGGTAACGCATTAACACAGGTTTCCTGAGAACCAGGTTTTGAAGGCCCTTCAATGACAAATTTTTTTTCTGTTGCAAACTTTTATAGTTGGTGATATGTTGGAAACTTTGTTTTCAGGAGTTTAATGTGGCACATCTATGAGAGAGTGTAGCAGTACTGATCACTGAATACATACTAGTTTAATAAGGAAAGAAGCTATTTAGAAGACTCAGTAAGACATGACTATGTCCCCAACTTAATTATAAATCCTCCAAGTTCTGGGTTCACATTTAACAGCTTTCTTTTAATCTCAGTGTCTATGTCAGTGTTTTCATTAATGCTCAAAAATATTTATTACTGCTGGGTTTTATGATATTATTTCAACTCAATAACGAACTGTAGAGAAGCAAGAGTGAGAGATATTTGAATGACCAGCAAACAGGTGATACCTGAATCCTTAAGTGTGAATCAACAACATCTCAGGAAACAGTATCCTTGTTGAAAAACTGTGAATGGATGATCCAGCGATTTCTGTGGTTACCCAGAATCTGAAGCTCAACCTTCTCACTTCTTCACCAGAGTCTTTATGCTGTACCACAGTTGTCTGATTATAAATATTAAGCAACTAATAATTATCATTTTTTTACCAGAAAATATAACTACCTCCAACTTGCTGTGATTCTCAATTAGCAAATCTTAAGGAACCATATACTGAAGGAGTAAAAGTGTTTGAAAAGATGATCTAGAAAAAAAATTAAGATACTATTTTTGTATTAGCAAAGATTCATATGCTTTCGTTTGTTCCTAACAAAAGAATCATGATCTCTTCCCACTCATTAAATCATCTGATTGCACAGTCTTTTAAGTGTTCCCAAATGTGATGAAGTTTTAATGTGATTGTGTGTGTGTGTGTGTGTGTGTGTGTATTATTTAGTGAAAGGTGGGTCTGCTAATAAATTTAAGACAGCAAGGTTGCATTTTATATGACACACAACCTCAGTTATGTGAAATATTGTCATGGTTACCTGCAAAGCAGCAGGATGTATGTGGGTGAAAGACAAGGTTCAAAAAGTAAAAAAAAAAAAAATGCTCTTTAGCAGAAGCCAAAGATTATAGACAGAGAGAGGAAGATGTAGGAAGATAGGAAGTGTGAGCAGACCAATGTTTAGTTGTGTGTGTTTTTTTTAAAAAAGGCATTGACTAAATATTTTCTGTAGTCATGTTCTGATAATTATTAGTTTAAATGTCTGTATCTCAGAAATCACTTTCTTTATGAAAGTGACCCCCTCCAAATTGGAAGAAAGGTGAGAGTAAGAACATGTTAAGAAACTAAGAGAATTCTTTAAGAAAATGATAAATGTGTAGTCCCCTTCAGATTTTGAGATTATTGAAACATTTAATAATCTAGTTTATAAACATTAATACATTTAGCTACAATATAAAGCTTCCACTAAAAATAAAATTTCTTTTTATAGATATTAAAAGTCTTAGTTATTGCTATGGCTTAAATTTGTCAAAATCCAGTTTAACTTGACCCCTTTGTAACAATTTATTCATTGTTTCATTTTGTCTCTTTTCAGTAACTTGGTCAAAGAGCAATATTCTCTCATTGTTTTTATAGTCATGTACAAATAAAATGGAAAAAGAAATGACTAAAAGAACCAGTTTTCTTTTTTAAAATCTAGATAACATAACAATAAACTCAGTGACTACCTATTCAGCCTGTAACAAACACCAGTCCAAGTAGTGGAACAACAAAAACTAATAAAATGTGATCTCTGTTTTTGAGAATCTCATAAGAGTAAGAAAAGTGCCACATGTAAAACACAGACAAGCAAACAGATGTAATGAGGCCCATGTTAGGCTTCGAACAAAGGGACTTGGGGCTAGAGAAGAAAGAGCAATTAGAAGAGATTAAGTTTGCCCACAAAGATTATTCACAACAAAATGGTGGCACACATTTATTTGTGCCAAATAAACAAAGCTTGTTTATTATTCCTATAATGAATATGAGAATTGATATTTAAAATAATCTTCTAAACATCCTACTTCAGTAAAAACAAAACTAGAAATATTATGTCACTCAAAGACAGCAACAACTTTTCATGAAAAGCATAGGTTCTTTCACTTCCGATTCCAATTTAACTTGCCCAGTTTTGTAAATAATCTCAGATAAATGTTCTATATTTGGAAATTATTTTATATATATATATATATATGTATATATATATATATATATATATATATATATATATATATAGTATAAACATAGGTTAAATGAATCAATAAAATGAAAACAGACCTCTTCTCTGCTCCAGGCCCCCTGTGTGAGGCAGGCTGTTTGTAGCTTGAAATTGACCACAGTGGGAGTATTTACACCATGGAAATTGCAATGCTGCAAATCAAGAAATACTTTTGCTGAGAAACCAAGATGGCAGCATAGGTTAACGCCGGAGATCGCTGCCTCAAACAACCACTTCAGAGATATAACTAAAGGACAGACGGACATCACCCAGAACCACGGGAAGGCTGGCTGAGTGGAAATTCTACAACTAGGAGGAAAGAGAATATCATACCCAGACTCAGAGGAGGCGCAGTGCTGAAGTGAAATACTCAGGTGCGGAGTGTGCGCGCGGAGCGGGCTGGCGGCGGAGGGCGCGGTTGTTGTTTTCAATCGGGAGGGAGTTTCAGACTCTGAGCTCCAGATCCGGGCGAGTCTCTGGGGACCGAGACTCAAACGGGAGAAATGGGGCTGTCTGGCTTCGGTCGGAACTCGAAGGCAGCTTTCTCTCCGAGGTTTGCAGCCATTGCTGGGGCTCTGAGAGGCAGAGCCCCTGGGGAAGGAACTGAGAGTCGCCATAACTGCTTGTTCCGCCCGCCCTGTAGATCCCCGGGGACCCGCCCCGCCCAAGCCCTGCGCAGCGCCATTTGCCGGATAGCCTCAGGCAAACGCTAGATTAGCACCGCCCTAGAGATCCAGCACAGAAGCCCTCCCACTACAGACACAGCCGACTCTCATAGCCAGTTAGCCTGGAGGTCAAATCACCCCGGTATTGCCGACATCAATCAAGGCTTAAAGGCAACAAGACTGCGGACAAAGGCCACTAGGGGGTGCACCAAGAAAGCATAAAAAATGCGGAGACAAAGAAACAGGACAAAACTGTCAATGGAGGATATTGAGTTCAGAACCACACTTTTAAGGTCTCTTAAGAACTGTCTAGAAGCTGCCGATAAACTTAGTAAGGCCCTCGAAAAGACTGGTGAGACCGCCGATAAATGTAATGAGATCCTCAAGAAATCTAATGAGACCCTCGATGTTGTGATAAAGAACCAACTAGAAATTAAGCATACACTGACTGAAATAAAGAATATTATACAGACACCCAACAGCAGACCAGAGGAGTGCAAGAATCAAGTCAAAGATTCGAAATGCGAAGAAGCAAAAAACACCCAACCAGAAAAGCAAAATGAAAAAAGAATCCGAAAATGCGAAGATAGTGTAAGGAGCCTCTGGGACAGCTTCAAGCGCACCAACATCAGAATTATAGGGGTGCCAGAGGATGAGAGAGAGCAAGATATTGAAAACCTATTTAAAGAAATAATGACAGAAAACTTCCCCCACCTGGTGAAAGAAATAGACCTACAGGTCCAGGAAGCGCAGAGAACCCCAAACAAAAGGAATCCAAAGAGGACCACACCAAGACACATCATAATTAAAATGCCAAGAGCAAAAGACAAAGAGAGAATCTTAAAAGCAGCAAGAGAAAGAAACCCAGTTACCTACAAGGGAATACCCATACGACTGTCAGCTGATTTCTCAACAGAAACTTTGCAGGCCAGAAGGGAATGGCAAGAAATATTCAAAGTGATGAATACCAAGAACCTACAACCAAGATTACTTTATCCAGCAAAGCTATCATTCAGAACGGAAGGTCAGATAAAGAGCTTCACAGATAAGAAAAAGCTAAAGGAGTTCATCACCACCAAACCAGTATTATATGAAATGCTGAAAGGTATCCTTTAAGAAGAGGAAGAAGAAAAAAAAAAGGGTAAAGATACAAATTATGAACAACAAATATGCATATATCAACAAGTGAATCTAAGAATCAAGTGAATAAATAATCTGGTGATCATAATAGAATCAGGGACATAGAAAGAGAATGGACTGACTATTCTTGGGGGGGAAAGGGGTGTGGGAGATGCGGGAAGAGACTGGACAAAAATCGTGCACCTATGGAAGAGGACAGTGGGTGGGGAGTGAGGGCGGAGGGTGGGGCGGGAGCTGGGAGGAGGGAAGTTATGGGGGGGAAAAAAAAGAGGAACAAATGTAATAATCTGAACAATAAAGATTTAATTAAAAAAAAATAAAATAAAATAAAATTATAAAAAACAAACAAACAAACAAAAAAAAGAAATACTTTTGCTTCATCCTGTAAAAAAAAAAAATAAAAAAATAAAAAAATAAAAATAAAATGAAAACAAGTTTGCCAAAACATACACAACTTCATGACATAGTATAAGATTTATGAAAATGCTATTTCCATGACATTTAGTTAACATTTCCCCTAATAAGAATTTTAGTACTGCCATCTCTACAGTTTGAATTGACGCTAAAGATGTATAGGAATGAAATTGGTAAGAAAGGAGGTATGGCTTCCCTATTCCCAGGAGGAAACCTCAAACTGTGGAAGGACAGTTTTTCTCCAGGGCCCAATTATAACAGTCGGTTACGTTTTGTGCTGTATTCGTGCCTCCTTACAATTCTCCTCCATGCCCATGGAATAAAGCTTTCCACTTGTGACCCCTGGCCGGGTGGCTCAGTTGATTAGAGCATCATCCCATACATCAAAAGGTTGCAGGTCTGATTGCTGGTCAGGGCACATACCTAGGTTGGGAGTTCAATCCCTGCTTGGGGTGCAGACAGGAGGTCACTGATCGATATTTCCTTCTCGCAGTGATGTTTCTTTCTCTCTCTCTTCCCTTTCCCCCTCTCTCTAAAATCAAAAACAAACATATCTTTGATGAGGATTAAAAACAAAAACAAAACAGTAGAAATGTCCTAACATGTGTTCCAAATATTGCTTCACTCATCAACAGTACTTTATCTGAAAAGGGGATATGGGAACTACTGTGCTTCATTAGCTTTTCAAATAATGGCAAATTTACTGACATGTGCAAGAGTAGGCTGCTAACTCAGATTAGTCCAGGGTCCTCAAAGTACTAGTAAGAACCAATGAAGGTAAACAGTTCCAATTGACGGTGTGATTTTGTTCTTAAAAAAAAAATACTGCAACTGCCTGTGTCCTCCTATTTCCCTAGAACTAAAACAAATCTTTCAAGAATAGGAATCTAAGATCTCATTTTCATCCTATTGACCAAAAATCCATACTATTGTTGTGGACATGCTGTGAACAAAAACAAATACACCACTGCGCACTGGATGCGCTCTGGATCTCATAATTGGAAAAGAGGTTCAGGGAGCAATATGAACATTTGCAAAGGAGAGAATTTCTTCTTAGGAGCTTTTGGCAGGACTTCTCTTTAAAGTGAATTGAGCTGTCATTCTTTTTTCCTATAAGTAAAAACTTATATATATATATATATATATATATGTATATATATATATATATATGTTATTGATTTCAGAGAGGAAGGGAGAGGGAGAGAGAGTTATAAACATCAATGATGAGAGTCACTGACTGCCTGCCTCCTGGGGATCAAGCTCACAACCCAGGTATGTGCCCTTGACCAGAATCAAACTGTGACCTCCAGGTTCATAGGTCAATGCTCAACCACCGAGCCATGCTGGAAGAGCTAAACCTTATTGTTTTAATGCCAGTTGCCTCTCCCCGACCCCAAATAAAATACAATTTATAATAGAAAAAGGATTTTTTTTGAAGGATAAGTGTTTTTTATTCTCATTTAATAATACTGCCTTCAAATTCTTACTTTATCTTTCCAGAATATATAGTAAAAATGCATTCTATGATTACCAGAAGAATATTTTAAAACTTATTAATATTTTACAATAGTATTGCAATCATAGTTTTAGAGCACAAGAAATTTAAAAGTCCCTACATCTGAACTACTCAATTTTATAGGCACTGCTTTTGAAGTTCACTGGCCAACATCTCCTGTGAGGGTCAGAAATGACACTAGAACCAAGATCTCCTGATGGTCTTACATTTCTAATTAGAGGGGGAAAACTCTTGAATCAAGTATTTGTCTATATATATATATATATATATATATATATATATATATATATATATATATCTTTTAAAAAATATATACATATATATCTTTAAAAAAACAGCAGTAATCCTATGTAATTAAAGGCTAATATGCAAATCGACTGAACAGTCACTATGATGCACACTGACCACCAGGGGGCAGACACTCAACACAGGAGCTGCCCCCTGGTGGTCAGTGCGCTCCCAGGAGGAGCACCACTCAGCCAAAAGCCAGCTCAAAGCTGGCGAGTGCAGCAACAGTGGTGGGAGTGGTGAGGATGTCCAGCAGCGAGAGGGCCAAGCTGAGGGACCCCCCCCCCCCCCGCCCCCGCCCCGAGTGCATGAATCCTATGCACCCGGCCTCTGGTACATTAATGATTCTGGGTCAACAGGGACTGAAAACTTAGGCATATTTTCTTTCTCTCCCCAATCACATTATAATGATAACATTCTTTAAATTGTATTCTATACACCTACAAAGAAAACAGGAAGGCAGGGTATCAGCAGACAAGGGGTTTCATCAATTATCTTGAATATAGTAAGTAGATTGAAGGATGCCAACAGATAGAGCAGGCTGTGTGAACCCATTGTACAATCCTGACAGCAGAAATGAAGGGGAGGGCATCCAGATTTGAACATAGAAATGTCATGTATTCCTGAGAACTAGGCACTTGAAATACCTCCTCCCCAAGCCGCCACATACAGAACAGCCTGCTGCTGGCTGTTTATTGACCCAATAAAAACTCCAACAGAGTACAGGTCTCTAAATAACTCAATGGAATTCTGGTGAAAAGTGGAAGACATTTACTAATGTATTGAATCCATGAATAGTAATTGTATGTGAAGGTAGCAATTAAAAAATAGAAATAACACTAGAAATAAAATGTGCAATGGACAAACATAAATCCCACATTAAGTTTGGAATCTAGAGTACAAAAGTCTCCTAGAATGTAGATTTTAAAAATGTATGCAAGAAAATATATTTTTAAAAACCTCAGAGATAAATGAAAAGTCTCAATATCTGACTAAATGGAGCTCAAACCAAGATTAGAGAAAATGGAAGGAGTGGGAATAGGAGAAATTGTCAAATTAAAAAACATACAAGAGGGACAATCAAATGTTCAGACTGAAACTCCCATGGAGGGCTCATGCAGATGAATCAGAAAAGATCTCAGAATGAAAGTCAGATATTAGAAATTGAGAGGGTAAGCTCACTCTAGAGAGCAAGAGCAAAAAAGATTGACGTGAGGTTATAATTTGGCAAAATAATGAATTCAATAAAAATGATTACGATGCTGGATACAGAAAAGGGTGAATTTAGCCCATACCAGAAATAAAGGCAAATCCTCAGGTCACATTTGCACAGCAGGCCTAAAGAGCCATCTGTAATAACTGGCCTGAAGGATGGAAGGCTCTTGGGGAAAAAGTTTAAAACAAAGACAACATAGCTACAAATCTGGACTACGGGTAATACAAATGATCCAGGTGAGAGATAAGCATAGTAGTGAAAGATTTGAGAAGATAGTGCATTTTTGTGCTATTTTGAAGATAGAAATAGGATTTGACATCTGAATATAAGTTCATTGTGAAAGGAATAGCAGGGTCAAGTATAAGTCCAGAATTTTCATTTTAACAGCCCAAAGGAATAAAAATGGCCCTTTAAAATGTAAAAGTCAATTAAATATCTGTACAGAATGTGTGGTTAAATATGCAGACATAAATCCAAATTAGAGCCCAAAATATGTGGACTTCAAGAAGAATAAAACTAGGGAATAAATGGAGTGATTAAAATTAAAGATACTGGGGTCCTGGCTGGATGCTCAGTTGATTGGAGTGTCATCCCATTCACCAAAGGGTGTGGGTTCGATTCCAGTCAGGCCACATACCTAGGTTGTGTGTTCCATCCCTGGTCGGGGTGTGTACAAGAGGCATTGTTTCTCTCTCACATTGATATCTCTCTCCCGCACCCCCCATCCTGCCCACCTTCTTCTGTCTCTAAAAATAAATAACTATATCCTCAGATGAGGATAAAAAAATCAAAGATACTGGGGACAAAGTGACATAGATAAATACTGTTCCCCCAAAAAAAGAAGAATGTCAAAAACTCCAAAGTTCTACTCACAAGCAAATTCATTTTATGAAGTGTCATTACCGATTAAGAGTAAAAAGTGTACTAATATTCAACTCAAGAATTTTGAAATAAAAAGAAAACAGCCCAGCTGATGTGGCTCAGTGGTTAAACGTCGACCTATAAACCAGGAGGTCATAGGGTCCATTCCCCATCAGGGCACATGCCCAGGTTGTGGGGTTGATTCCCAGTGGGGGGCATGCAGGAGGCAGCCAATCAATGATTCTCTCTCATCACTGATGTTTCTATCTCTCTCTCCCTCTTTCTTCCTCTCTGAAATCAATTATATATATATATATATATATATATATTAATATAATATAATATAATTTAATTTAATATAATATATATATATTAAAAATAAACAAATTCACTCATTGTCCAGATCTGTGTCACACTGACTGCATGAGGACCTATAGGTAAAAATTTAAGGATGCATGTTAGGTCAGTCAATGCATGTCTCTGCCATAAGGATCATCAGTTTCTGTGGATCAAAACTTCAGAAGAAACAAGGCTGAGCAATCTGCCTCAGGGTCTCTTAGGATATTGTAGTCAAGATGCTGGCTGAGGTGCAGTCATCTGAAGGCTTCAGTGGGGCTCAAGGTTCTGTTCCCAATGTTGCTAAACCTCATGGCAGGCAAGATGAGACTAGCTGTTGGAGGAAGGCCTCAAGTTTTTCTCCATGCGATCCTCTCTTTACAGTTGTTGAAGTGTTCTCATGACATAGAGCCTGGCTTTCCCTAGAATGAGCAATAATACAAGAGAGCAAGGCTGAAGCTACAGTGCCTTTCATTATCTAGCCTTAGATCTCATTCCATCACTTCCGCAGTCCTCACACAGACCACAAGCCAACTGGAGCACCAGGTACCTCCTACTTACAGGTCACCTGACTCAGAGTAGGCCAGCTCCCCTTCCTATAAATTTGCCTTGGGACAAGAAGTTTCCCATCTAAGTCTGGCTATCCTCTTAAGAGGAGGAATTCTAAACTCAGACATGGTAGCCAGCAGTCACTTTGCCGTCTAAGAGAAAAATGAAGAAATGAAGATAAATAGAAGAGAACTGAAGAGAAAATATATGCAGCAGTAGTTGTTGGTTAGTTGCCCACAGAACATCTAGTTTCCCCTTTTAAATTCTCAGAAGATCTGTTTCCTTAGAGATGCTAATATTACTCCTCCTGCCTTTGTGGAGCAAACCACATGCTAAGAGCAGGGCTGATCATCACATTCCACCTTCTGAACGTAAAAATGGCCAGGGGCTTTGTGAGCACAGTGAGTACTTGGTCTTAGAAAGTCTCAGATTTTAAAAGATACTTCCTCTTTCCTGGAGGAATGAGAATGCAGCCTTGGAATCCATTAGCTACCATATTGAAATTAGGCTTAGAATAAAGTTGGCACCGAGACAGAGGGAACAGACAAAAATATAATTGGTCTTGTTCATGTATTTCAGAGATCACTGTCAACTTTACATGAAGGCTTATCTGCCTCTGGAATTCTCAGTTAAATAAGCTAATAAAGTATTTTTATTTTATTTATTTTTTGAAAGCTAGAGGCAATTATCAAAATGTACCAACACCTTTTTTTTTTTCTCTCAAAAATTTGCTGGGAGGAAACAACCATAATTCCCAGATCTCTGGAAGTAGCCTAATGCGAGAGTATTCTCAGTTCTGGCAGGATTTTCACATTTCTTTTCTTTACAGAGCTTCTGTTCTCTCTTGTTATAGTTTAGCAGAGAAGTCAGGCCTTTAATTATACTGACTTCACCCACAATGAGGATACCTTCTGCTCATATAATCATCAACCTAACAAAAAGACTTACCTCTTTCTTTGGCTTGTCTAGCACAATTGAAATTCATGTCCATATTTCAAATAAGATGGGTTTTATGTATTTTTATGTGTTTTTTCTCCTCATACTTTTAATTAAAAAAAATTTAAATCCACAGAAATGTTATAAAAATATTACAAAGTTCAACCCTAAGCACTTTACCTAGATCGTCCAACTGTTCATCTTTTCTACATTTGCTTTCTCTCTTCTCCCCTGGGGTGTGTAGATACACATATATCCACAGATTCTAATTGTTATCAATTGCTGAGATTTGTCCACCCCAAAACTTAATGGCTTAAAAGACACTTGATTGCTATCTTTCATGGTTCTGTGGGTTAAATGGGCTTAGCTGAACGGTTTTTGCCCAGGGTCTTTCATATGATATAGATAGATTACAGAGTGCCTGTGGCTGAAGTCAGCTGAAGATTTCAGTGAACTGAACACTCAGGATGGCCTAGTCATATGGCTGTTATCATTGGCCAGAGTGGTCTCCTGTTTTAAATTATATGTTCTTATAATTTTATTATTTTGTTTTCTTTATTCTTTTTTAAAAACTAAAGTATAGTCAACATACAGTGTAATATTAGTTTCAGGTATACAACAGTGATTGGATAAGCCTTATGATATAATCACCATGATAAATCTAGCAACCATCTGTCGCTACACAAAGTTACTGCAATATTATTGACTATGTTCCCTGTGCTGCACTCAGTATCCCTGTGACTTATTTATTTTATAACTGGAAGTTTGTACTTCTATTCCCCTTCACCTTTTTCACCCATCTCCCCATCCACCTCCCATCTGGTAACTATCAGTTTGTTCTCTGTATCTATGAGTCTGTTTCTGTTTTGGTTTATTTGCTCATTTGTTTTCTTAGATTCTACATATAAGTACAATCATAAAGTATTTTTCATTTTTGGTCTGACTTATTTCACTTAGCATAATACCCTCTAGGTCCATCCACCTTGTCACTAGTGGCAAGATTTCATTATTTTTAACTGCTGAGTGATATTTCAGTGTGAGAGAGAGAGAGAGAGAGAGTGTGTGTGTGTGTGTGTGTGTGTGTGTGTGTGTGTGTGTGTGTGTCTACATTTTCTTTATCCCTTCATCTACTGATGGACACCTAGTTGCTTCCATATCTTGACTATTGTAAATATTGCTGCAGTGAACATTGTGCTTACCCTGCCTTGCTCTACCTATGAGGACTGCAATACTGACTCTTCCTCCAAGCTTTCCCCTAACGTCTCCTGACTTCTGACCCAACATGATGATTCCCTGTGTGGCCCTGTGAGGTGTGTGCAGTGTACCCTCTCCTATTGAGAGTTGTGAGCAACAAACTGTCTTTTCAATGGCAGTTGTGTCCTGATCTGTTGGCTTCACCATAGCTGAACACTAATAAAATCTACGTTTTTAAATACCTATGTGGCTTAGGCTTCTGACAGCATGCTGAGTATCCATAGTATCAATTTATACTTAGGCCCAGAAACTAGCACAACATTATTTCTATCATATTCCATTGGCCAAAGCAGTGACAGCAACTGTCCACATTCAAGGGAAGAGTATGTGAATTCCATGTCTTAATGGAATGAATATCAAAGAATTTGTGGCCATCCTTAGTCTGTCCCAGTCCACCTTGTATCCACAAATTATTTATATATCTCTAATATGCAAAATGCACTTAACCTCTTACTCCTATCAAGAACTCAAAGTCTTATAAATATTAAATATCAGCCTATGATCCCATTGAAAGAGGGGAAAATGGGAAACTGAGTTATAGTAGTCAGTGGACCACAGCAATTCCGAAATGTGGGTGAGCATTTATCTCAATTGATTAGGGTCTAGATCCCAGGGATAATTCTTTGCAACTCTTAGAGTTACCTTATCAGTTCTGATTCTACTGCCTGAGTCATTCTGCCATTTTGGTAAGAAAATAGCTGGTATTTGCAACTGAAAAAATTTCTGGGCTTTCTACATGCCCTGAAAAGGTTCAGAACAAAAGGACTCTTTTCACTTTGTACTGTTTATCTTATAATTTCCTGTGAGTCATGATGGGATATACACTATTATCTAAAAGTGTTTCCCACAGATTTCTTCAGACATCTTGTACCCAGTACTCTTAAAGTCCTTATACCCAGTACTTTTAACGTCCTTAGAAGCCTAATATGTAATAGAGAGGGACTACAAGGCAATTTCTTCAGATCTTTGGAAAGCTTTTTGCTGAACTAAAAGTCAATTACATCTGTCTATCTCACAGAAACAAAAGGTTCTACAAGGGCACACTAGGTTGTCCTTTGCCCTGAAGTCATGTCTTATTTTGTGAATTTTTTTTCTGGGAAAGGCAAGAGATATAAAAGTGTTTTATTTTTAAATTTAGAAAGTTTAGCTCCTTTATGTTATTTTAAAAATTCTCAAAAACCATACATACTCTTGGTTTGTTCATCTATTCCTTCTTGTATTTTATCTTAGGTAGTATTTTAGTTTCCTATATCTGCCATAACAAATTGCCACCCACTGGATGGCTGAAACAACAGAAATTTATTCTTTCACAGTTCTGGAGGCTAGAATTTAAAAATCAAGTGTTGATAGGACCATGGTGTTTCTGAATATCCTGGGGGAGGATCTGTTCTATTCCTTTGTCTTTGCTTCTGATGTTGCCAGGAATACTTGGTGTTCCTTGGCCTGAACACACAACACTCCAATCTTTGCCTCTATTGTAACATGACATTTTCCCTGTGTGTCAATGTCTCTCCTCCTCTTCTTATAAAAACATCAGTCACGTTGAATTAAGGTCCACCTAACACGCTCATCTTAACTTGATTATATTTGCAAACACCCTATTTCCAAATAAGGTCAAGTTCACAGGTCCTAGGGGTTACTACTTCAATTGGGGGAGGGGAAGACACCCAATACAACCTGTAATAATCACTTAAAAGAAGCCAGTTGTCACTTTTCTAGATTCTTCCTAGGAATCTCTCTAGTCAGATTGATAATATGCTTTCTATTTTCTTTTTATTGCAGGTACCAGTATAAACTTTAACTTTACAACTAAAATTCTTTTCTCTTCATCTTATACTAACATTTTCAAACCCTGACTACTAGTCTCCTCAAGGCTCTTTCAACTTCTGTCACTCAATTACAAAGTCAATGCCACATGTTTGTTGCTCTCTCTCTCTCTCTCTCTCTCTCTCTCTCTTTCTCTCTCTCTCTCCCTCTCTCTTTCTCCCTCCTTCCCTCCCTCCCTCCCTCCATTCCTCCCTCCCCTGCACACACACACACACACACACACACACACACACTCACAATTTCTGCTCATATATTGAGATTAACTTTCTGAACTCATGACACTACACATTATCTTTCATTACTTTGGCAAATGTCTCCTAAGAATTAGGCTGTTTTCTTTGATATCACAATACAGTTACAGATGCTCCTTGACTTATGATGGGGTTATGAACTAATAAATCATCATAAGTTGATAATATCATAAGTCAAAAATTCATTCAATACAGCTCACCTACCGAGCATCAGAGCTTAGCCTACCCTACCTTAGTTGTGCTCACAACACAATATCCAGAAAAACACTGGCAATACGTACTGTAGTGTATCAGCTATTTACATTCGTGATCCTGTCACTGACTAAGAGCTGTGTCTTGCTGCCACAACCCAGTATCAGGAGAGAATATCATAGTGCATATTGCTAGCCCAGGAAAAGATCAAAATTCAAAATTTGAAGGTTTCTAAATACTTTACAATCATCATAAAGTTAAAAAAGTATAAGTAGAACCATAGTAAGTCAGGGGCCACCTATACTTGATTCAAGAAATTTAACTTTGATATAATATGCTTACTTAATATATATTCTATCTTCAAATTTCCCCAGTTTTCCAATTAGGTGTTTTAAAAATACAGGATTTTACATTTCAATGAGTTCTGTCACTTTAGTTCACTTTAATAATTTTTAATTATTTGTTTTTCATAATATCAGCAATTTAGACAAGTTTAGCCAGTTGTTGGACCATATAAATTGCTGGGATTTGGTCACTTTTGATGTATAAAAATAAAGCTTCATATGCTTCAACATAATAAATTGGTGATATGCCTTCAGAAAAGCTCATGATCAGGAGAAAAATGATGTAAGTTTCATCATTATTGGTTTTATCAAACTTGATAATTAGTTAAAGTTAATAACTACAATGTTTTCCATTGAACATTTGTCATTTTACTTTGTAATGAATAATCTCTGAAGTGAGACTTTGAAAATTTATGATATCTTATTCTCCAAAAACTTTTATTCACTGGTTTAGGAATCCATTGAGAATCCTTTCTTATTTCAAGTATCACTAATGGTTGTTAGAAAAGGGTGATTTTGAAATTCCTTCAAAATTTAAAAGTCGACTTTCTTTTTTTCTTTCTAAACCTATTTGTTCATATTATAAATTAACTAGAGGCCCAGTGCACAAAAATTTGTGCACTCGGGGGGGGGGGGGGGGCCGGCCGGGGTCCCTCAGCCCGGCCTGTGCCCTCTTGCAGTCTGGGACCCCTCAGGGGATGACCACCTACAGACTTAGTCCCACTCCCTGGGGGAGCGGGCCTAAGCTGGCAGTCAGACATCCCTCTGGCAGCCTGGAAGCCCTTGGGTGATGTCCACTTGCCAGTGGGGAGCAGGCCTAAGCTGCAGTTGGACATCCTTAGCGCTGCTGAGGAGGCAGGAGAGGTTTCCTCCACCACCGCTGTGCTGGCAGCCATCAGCCTGGCTTGAGGCTGAGCAGAGCTCCCCCTGTGGGAGCGCACTGACCACCAGGGGGCAGCTCCTGCATTGAGAGTCTGCCCCCTGGTGGTCAGTGTGTGTCATAGTGACCAGTCATTTCCAGTCCTGCTGTTAGGGTTAATTTGCATATTACCCTTTTATTATATAGGATTTGATAACTTTTTGTTATGAAAAATAAAAGCATTCAATATTATACTAATGATTGCCTTCAAGGATTTTTGAATGTTAGACTGACCTGAATGTGACCCCATGATTTTTGCCCCTGGGGTTCACACTGGGCATATTCGCCCCTCCTGGAGTTTGAGCAGGACCTGTAATTTGTTACTAATCAATTGGTTTTGAATTCATCAAAAAGGAGATTGTTCTGGGAGGGTCAAACTGACTCAGGAGAAAACCCTGAAAATAGGGCTAGGACCTCTCTGAAGTGAGAGACTCCAGACACACTTGAAGTGCTTGGCCGTACTGAAGACAACTGTGATGAAAGGAACTGTATGCAGCCTTTAGGAGCTGTGGGTGGCCTCTCGGACCCTCAGGCTGACAGTTACAAGGAAATAAATTCTGCCCAAACCCTGCTGAGTTCGGTAAAATATTCTTCCATTTTCATCTTCCCTCCAAATGAAAATGGACCCCACCTGCAATTAAACAAACTGCTTATTTTTTTTCTGAATTTTTGCTCAATACTAATCAATACTATTAAAACATATGGGTTTGCATTAATTGTGAAAAGGATTAAATTGATATGATTGCTTATCTAAGTCTATTTTACATTTAACATGCTTTTATGCAATTGCTTCTTGTATGCCATTTTTCTTGCTATGGCTGTGACAAAAGCCATCATGTTCTGAAATAGTATTATGTAATCATATTTTAAAGAAAACAGAATGAACATAGGGGTGCACATATCCTTTCTGATTGGTGTTTCTGATTTCTTGGGATGTTCCAAGAAGTGGGGTCACTAGGTCAAATGGGCGTTTCATTTTTAACTTTTTGAGGAAAATCCATACTGTTTTCCATAGTGGTTGAACCAGTCTACATCCCCACCAGCAGTGCACGAGGGTTCCATTTGCTCCACATCCTCGCCAACACTTGTTGTTTGTCAATTTGTTGATGATAGCTATTCTGAAAGGTGTGAGATGGTACCTCATTGTCATTTTGATATACATCTCTGGGATGATTAGGGACTTTGAACATGCTTTCATATGTCTCTTGGCCTTCTGTATGTCTACTTTCGAAAAGTGTCTATTTAGGTCCTTTGCCCATTTTTTGATTGAATTATCTCCCTTTTGTTAAGATGTATGAGTTCCCTATAAATTTTGGAGATTAGGCTCTCATTGGTTATAATATTGGCAAATATGTTCTCCCATAGGCTTTCTTGTTGTTTTGTTGATGGTTTCCTTTGCTGTGCAGAAGCTGTTAATAGCAGCACAATTTACAATAGCTAAGATTTGGAAACAGCCTAAATGCCCATCATCAGAGGAGTGGATTAAAAACTATGGTACATCTACACAATGGAATATTTCGCTGCTGTAAAAAATAGGATAGAAACCTTACCATTCGCAACAGCATGGATGGACATGAAGAGCATTATGCTAAGCGAAATAAGCCAGTCAGAGGAAGATAAATATCACATGATCTCACTCATTTGTGGAATATTATGAACAACATAAACTGATGAACAAAAATAGATCCAGAGACAGAGAAGCATCAAACAGACCATCAAACTAAAGAAGGAAGATGGGGGGAGGAGGTATAAGAGATCAACCAAAGGACTTGTATGGATGCATATAAACATAACCAATGGACACAGACACTAGGGGTACGAGGGCATGTGCTGGGGTGTGAGGGTGTTTGGAGAGATGTCAATGGGGGGAAAAGGAGACATATGTAATACTATATGTAATACTTTAAACAATAAAAAAATAAAAATTAAAAATAAAACATAACTAAAACAAAAAAGATAAATTAAATAGCTAGTTTATTGATTTCTAAATTTTGATGAATTATAAAATTTCTCCTTATTGACTGTGTATTTTACAGCAACAGAGCTCTAAATTTATTGCTCTTATTAAGAATTCATTATATATGAGAATTTCCAAACAAAAAAGATGAGCCCTAGGAGTTCTGGAAAAGTTTGTATTTTTGCATACCATTTTAGTATATGGTATAATGATTGTGTAAACTAAAACTAGAAAAGATGGATATCTTATATCAGTATACAAATGAGAGTAGTCCTATCATCAATCCTCTGAATGAACTTGATTTGGCTTCAGAGAGGGACTTTATAATTTTAATTCTAAGGGCCTAAGTGATTACCTTTTGTTGATTATATCACTTCATTAAACATGTTAAATAAAATGTCATTTATTACCTTCTGATTGCTTTTTAATATTTATTTGGCATGTAAAAGCTCCAATTTTCCAAGTAATAATTTTGAAATGAGACTATTAATCTATATGCTGGTTCATTCACTGCAGACAGCTCTGGGATGGGAAATTAGCAAAGATCATACATGGTTGTGTTTGTAGTCTTATTTATCATTATTGTCTTGCAATGAGTGGATAATGAAAATAATGTTGAATTATTTATATACATTCAATTTTATAAACATGGCATAAAACACTTTATGAAACTTGTGCCATAATTAAGAAAAATAAGTTATATGCCATGTAGAGAAAATCTTCTCAAAGAAAACTAAATGTGTCCAAATGAGAAGGTAATTATTGAGGTACCTCAAGGGTTAATATTTACCATTTTTATCTTCAAAATTTTATCGAATCTTTAAAAAAGGCAAGAGTCCATATACTAATAACTAAAATTAATAGGCTCAACACTTATTTTTAACACAAGAAACTTCAAATCATAAATAGCCATACTAAAACACCACCTTTCTTGACAAAAATGAAGCATTTTTATTCATTCTTTTTCTTTTTTGTTTTCTTAACCACCTGATATTTAAATCAAAGTTTCATTATTTTTAAGCAAGAGGGAAAAATGGTTCAATAGGAATACTATATGAATCAGCCAAAGATAAGGCCCTGCTGTGGCCATGGAGACCACTATTCCTTTATCATTCAACTCTAGAATGCAGCTAAGAAGAAAATGAAAGTTATATTAGGCAAGATAACATGCACCCTGTAGACACAGAACTCAGTGACTCCTAACAGGTATTTTGCTGGTGTACTTTGGGTCAATTTAATAGTTTCTGCACAACTAGAGGCTGGTGTTCAAATTGGATTGTGTTCCTCCTATGAACTGAGGCATATGCTACAGTCCCTTCTTGTCATTTTTCCGATGGGTAGGGGGTTAGGTGAGAAAGTCAGCTATTGTCTGTACTTCAGGCAGCAGGCAAGTTCTTCATGGGATTGAACTTGAGATTGAACAGGAGTTAAAATGATGTGTCTCATACAAAGAACAAAGACCCAAAACAAAAATACAACATATAGCATACATATGTTATATTTATATATATGCTATAAACATGTATATATAACATATATTTTTTACCAAGACATTTATATCATATTGCTTTGGATTTGGAAACAGGGCAATTTTCTAATTACAAAGGCCCATTTACTAAGGCAAACTGAGGGGTGTACTTGCATTATAAGTTTTTGTTGTTGTTGTTAATCCTCATTTGAGGATACTTTTTCCACTTATTTTTTAGTGATCAGTGTGAGAGAGACACATCAATTGGTTGCCTCCCTCACCCATCCTGACTGGGGGCAGTGAATGACCCCACAACCCAGGTATTCGTACTTGACCAGAATCGAACCTGTGGCCTGTTGGTCCACAGGCCAACACTCTGACCACGAGGCACACCTCCCAGGTTAAAATTACTTTTTATATCAAGTCTTTACAGAATAAGCATTAAGAGTAGAAACAAATAAATATATTTGTTTCTTCTACGCTATTTTGGCCCAAATTTCTGTGAGAATTTCAGGCACACTGAAATAATTAATAACTATTTCCACACAGGAAGATCATTTTAGGTTATAGTTTCAAAACTTCTTTCTAGTCTAGGTTGTGAGATTTTATATAAAATACAGAATGGATAAAAGCATAATGTGGGGTGGGGGATTATATGACATACCAACTGTATATAATTTAACTTGAACTTGTAACATCCCTATAGAAATGTACTTTTTCATGATAGCTAATTATTAATCTACTGTGTCTTAAACTAAGCTGAAATAATACTGAAGGGTATTAATCATTCAATTTTCACAGCAGAGTGCCAGCATGAATTTATTTAGCCCAGTCACTTGCATTATTTTGACACATTAGAAGAAAATTTGTTCTGTATAATTGGCCTTCAAACTCCCACTTCCACCAAGATGTTGTGTTAATCTATTATTATTTCACATGATGATATGAGCAGTGTGGCACAGACTGAACGCAGCCTAGGTTCAGATCTGCTAATAAAGTTTCATTGTGCCATCCACACAAGCCTTTTAATCACTCCCCTCTCCTTCTTTTGCAGTGATTACAAAAGGGTACGTCTTCAAAGGAAGTAAAGAAAGACATGAAATCTACAGTAGCGCTCTCCATACAAACTCACAGGAAAGTGGAGTAGCAGTGTCTGAACAGCAGTTTTGAAGGCTGAAATGAGAGGCACAGGCTCCCTACAGCCTGAGTGACCCACATACATTTTGCTCTTCATTTCATTATTGGCGAGTAGCTTTGTTAGAGTCTATCACTGAGAACTGTTCACTACCCAGATTCTAGCAAAAGTCAAGCTAAATTGATTTCACACGAAGATCATCTGAGAAACATGACCACATCACAACCTTCATTTCTATGTAAACAGAAGGTTTTATTAGAAGAAAGACTCAACTGAAAAGTATTTTCAGGGTTTAAGGACTATTCCATATTTCTCTTTTCCTTTCATACTTCTTTCCATCCCTCCCTGTTTCCTTAGTCTTATGTATTATCTTGCCTTACATTTCATTTGGGAAATGAGAAACATTTAGGAACTTGGAATTCTTCCCACTAAGTAAGAGCCTACCTACATCTGCACATAGGCAGTCCACCTTCTGTATGAATTACAGTGGTGGAACTCTCCCTGCTTTTATCAAAGGGGAACTTTAATTTCTCTGTTTGAATTCTGAATGCCATCTCTCTCACCTCCGAAACTTTGTACCTATGATTATTCTCTTCTCTACAGCATCAGTTTCTTCCTATCCACTGGATTGTTTTCATCAGCATGCAAACATGTCTCAGTACCATTTAAAGCAAATAAACTCTATCCCACATCCTTTCCAGCAGCCTCACATTAAGCCTCTTCTCAACAAAACATCTTGAAAGAGATGCCTAGGATTACTGTCTCCTTATTATATACCAACATTTATTATCAGCATTTTGCTGTTCTTGCTTCTAATTCTGCTACATTTTTTCTGACATATTTCAAAACAAATCTCAAATATCATGTATTTTTGCTCATAAGTACTTCAACATGTGTCTCTCAGATAAAGTTATTTAAAAATAACTATAATACTAATACCACACCTAACAAAATAATAGTAATCTTGAATGATCTAATATTCCATTAATGCTCAACTTTTCCTAATTTTTTTTAAGAATATAGTGTACCCTTACCCTTTAAAAATGCCATTTAGCCCAGCCAATGTGGTTCAGTGGTTGGGTGTCAACCCAGGAGCCAAGAGATCACTGGTTTGATTCCTAGTGAGGGCACATGCCCAGGTTGAGGGCTTGGTCACCAGCGGGGAGCATGCAGGAGGCAGCCGATTGATAATGTTTTTCTCTCATCAATGTTTTTATTTCCCTATCCTTCCCCCTTCCTCTCTCTCTCTAAAAAAAATAAATAAATAAAAATGCCATTTATTTGTTGAAGGAACTAGATGACAATACCATGGAATTCAGCTGGTTACATTTACTTGATATTTAATATTTCCCTTTATTTTTCCTATGAGATGATAGAGTAAGAGGTTTTTTAGATTAAGGCTTGATTTTTTTTTTTTTTTTTGGTAAAGATGTTAATATTGATTTTGCCAGTAGCATGGCTCATGATTCCTACCTTAAAAAATAAAGTCAGCTCTTTCCCCCATTCTTTACTTTTATAAAATTTATCTTGTTGAACTTCTAACAGTGTCACCTCACCCCAATTCCTACTTTGTATTCAACAAATAACTTCTCTGGCAGCATTCAAAATGAAAGCTATTAGAAGGAAAATCTCTCAACATACTGACAATGGATTTCTAAACGTACCCACATGAAAACTTGAATTGGTTTTTATGAAAATTGGAAGTGATATCGTTTTTTTCCTACCCAAGACTCACTCATCCCTTCTCCAAAGAGTTGCTACATTTATTTTAATCTTCTAGTCTAATCTATTTTTTACCTGTTTTTATTCCATTAGCATTTTATTGAGACCCCATTTAAAAAATAATGAACGTACTTTCTTTTAGTCCCTCAACCATCTCCAGCTATCTTTTTCCTGTTGATTCACAACAAAACACTTTGAAAGAGTTTTCTACACTCATCATGAATTTTTTCTTACCTCCTACTCACTTCTCTACCCATTGCAATCTGGCTTCTTTCTACCAACAAGTCCATTGAAATTACAGTTGCCAAGGAAATCAGCAATTTTCACATCATTAAATCAAATGAGCACTTCTTAATTCTTATTTGGTTTAGTGCCTAGAAATACTTGACAATCTTGTTGACTCCCCCTTTGTTGAAAACTCTGTTTTGCTAAAAGATAAAGTGCTCTAGGCATACTTAGAGAAAAACAAGAAATAAAACCCACAACTCTCAATGACTTAAGAGACACCCAAAATGAATGATTTTTAGCAATTGCAATGACTGTTGGTGGGATACAATTATCACTTGAGGATTTCTAAACTGATATTTCTAGAATATAGTATGATCCTATGTCCAAGACTTGTTCTACCTTTATCTTGTATAATTTCCTTTTCTTCTGTGTCTATAGTTTTTCTTTGCTTAATCCCTTCAACTTTTATACCCAGCCCTGAAAACCACCTCATCTGCAGCTGTCATTCTGTTCTCTATGAGTCTCTTTCTAATTTGTTTAATTTATATTGTTCATTAGATTCCACATATGACTGAAAGAATATGGTATTTGTCTTCCTCTGACTAATTTGTTTCACTTAGCATAATACTCTCCAATTCCATCATGCTGTTGCAAAGCATAAGATTTACTTCTTTTTTTACGGCTGAGTAGTATTCCATTGTGTAAATGTACCACAGCTTTTTTATCCACTCATCTACTGATGGACACTTGGCTGCTCCAAAACCTTGACTACTGTAAATAATGCTGCTATGAACACAGGGTTGCATATATTCTTTCTAATTAGTGTTTTGGGTTTCTTTGGATATATTCCCACAAGTGGAACTGCTGGGTCATAAGTGGGAATTGTCGTTTCATTTTTAATTTTTTCACGGAACTCCATGCTGCTTTCCAATTTGCAAGACCACCAACAGTGCACAAGGGTTGCCTTTTCTTCCCACCCTTGCCAACACTTGTTTTTCATTTATGACCATAGCCGTTCTGACAGGTGTGAAATGATAACTCATTGTGTTTTCAATTTGCATTTTTCTGATGATTATTGACAATAAGCATATTTTATATGTCTATTGGGCATCTGTATGTCCTCTGGAGTAGTGTCTATTCAGGTTCTTTGCCCATTTTTTACTTGGGTTGTGTGCATTTTGATGTTGAGTTGTTTGAGTTTTTGCAAATGTGGATACTAAACCCTTATCAGATGTATCATTGGCAAATATGTTCTCCCATTCACTGGGTTCTTTTTTCATTTTGTTGTGCAAAAATTTTTAATTTGATGTAGTCCCATTTGTTCATTTTTTCTTTTGTTTTCCTTGCCTGAGGAAATATATCATAAAAAAAATATTGCAAGGTGAAATGTCTGAGATTTTACTACCTATGTTTTCTTCCAGGGTTTTTTTTATCTCTTTTTTATAATTTCAGTGTTTTTTAAACAGAACCCAACATAATTCCTAATCCTAATTTCCACTATACAAAGAGTTTTAATCAGATAGTCAACTACATAGGAGGAGAGTCACTTTTAAAGGAGTCACTTTTACTTCACTGTACTCTGGGCAGACAAGACCTTCGATTTTCTTTCTTTGAAAGCCAGCTAATTAGAATGAATGAATGGAGTCTGGAAATAGAATTCCGGATCATCATTATTACTAAGGAAGGTTTATGCAGTTGATAAAGCAGTATTTTTTTCAAATTCCTGAGCCCCAAGGAATTAATTAAAAGTGTATTAGAATAATGAATATGAGGGATTAGAAAGATCTTGTTGGGCAAGCCATATTTATAATTAGCTACATTCTCATAATTCCATTATATATATATTACAGCATTTTGATTCTTATTGTTTATTTGCAGACAAAATATTTTCTAGTCAAATAAAGCCATTAATTAATTTAATTATCTTACTGAATAAAACTTTTCAATAAAAATACACTATGATTTCTCTTTTATAAAGACACTCTAAAGCAGTGGTTCTCAACCTTCTGGCCCTTTAAATACAGTTCCTCATGTTGTGACCCAACTATAAAATTATTTTTGTTGCTACTTCATAACTGTAATATTGCTACTGTTATGAATCGTAATGTAAATATCTGATATGCAGGACGGTCTTAGGCGACCCCTGTGAAAGGGTTATTCGACCGCCAAAGGGGTCGCGACCCACAGGTTGAGAACCACTGTAGTCTAAAGAAATAGTAATACTATCAAGAAAAGACTAACACAATCACAACTGTATTTTTGAGATTGATTTACCATTCTTGTTAAATCTGTTTGATGATCACTTTTGTTTTAGCTTAGTACTGAGATTTTTGCCCCTATAATCAAAGGAATTATTGTCTAGATTTTTTTTGTCATATTTGGCCTGACATCATACATGATAATACACTTATCTTAGAGGAAAGAAAGACTAATTTTATAATTTAGTTAATAATCATTTCATAAGTTGGAAAAAAAACATTACCATAACGCTAGAGGCCTGGTGTACAGATTTGTGCACATTGAAAGGAAATTAATTAGAAGGTGGCCGGCAGGGAAGGGCAAGACTGAGAGAGATGGGCCAGACAGGCCCTGGAGCCAACCTTCTGCAGTCCCTTGCTGGCCAGTTGCACATGGGGTGGTGCTGGGGCTCAACGGACGTTTACTGAGTGAGCGGGGTCCCTCTGGCAGGCGGGGTCCCTCAGCCTAGCCTGCGGGGATCGGGCCAAAACCGGCAGTCTTGACATCGCCTGAGGGGACCCGGAGTGCAAGAGGGCACTCTGCAAAGTTGCTATCACTTGGCAGCTCCTGCGTTGAGTGTCTGCCACCTGGTCGTCAGTGCACATCATACCTATGGGTTGGCCAGCTGGTTGACCAGTCGCCAGTTGCTTAGCCTATTATATATAGAGGCCTGGTCCATGAAATTTGTGTACAGGGGGCATGGGGGGTCCTTCAACCCAGCCTGCACCCTCTCCAATCTGGGGCATCCCTCTCACAATCCACGACCGCTGGCTCCTAACCGCTCACCTGCCTGCCTGCCAGATCTCCCCCTAACCACTCCCCTGCCAACCTGATCACCCACAACTGCTCTCCCCTGCCATGACCTGTCTCCTCTGCCGGGACCCGCCTCCTCCGCGTGAGGTGGCAGGGATTCTGGAACCAGCCTCCTCCGTGCTGCGCAGAGCCATGGGACCCCCAGACCTCACTGTGCAGAAGGACTGCCAGGCCCTGCCTCTGCTGTGTGTGTGGCCATCTTGTAGCAACCATCTTGTGGTGGCCATATTGCGATGACGTCACACGAGGGCATCACACAAGGGCATGATGCCAACTAGGCTTTTATTATATAGGATAGTGAACTATATAAATGAATATAGTATTAACTTCTTTGAAATAAACACAGACATAGCTGTGCCATTACGTAAATCTAAGAAAGATGTAGGGATTACATATGGCACATATAATACATGACCTATAAACTCAGACCAAGGATTCTGGAGGTCCAAGGATCCTGACGGTTCTACACTGTAAAAACTGCTCTATGTAAAATGCAAAATGTCAACCTGGCTGTATTAATGTAGAGAAATTAAAATTTTATTATTTATTTTTTAACATAAGAAGTAACATCCACTTTTCACAAGACTGTCATGGTGTGAAATAAAATCATTTTATTATATATATATATATATTCTATCAATTTATTATTTATCTATATGTGTAAACATATCAAGAATTTCTAATTGTGCTTGGGTAAGTAATATTTTATTCTCCAGAAACTACATTAGAATTATTTACTTGAATTAAGAAAAAGATCTTCATTTACTCAAATAATGCATTCAGGACAGATTCTAAATTTTAGGAAAAAAATTATGATAATATTTTAGAATTAGCAAGGATTATTTGTTCTAATAAATAAAAATAACATGAGGTTCTAATATAAATCTATTTTTAAAGTCTTTATTGGAGTTATATTGCCAATAAAATACCAAGGTTGTCATACAACAATGTATGATTGCACAACACTTAGATTTGTTCTTAAGATTCTATCAGTCATCAATTAGAAGTAGGCAACTAAGTAATGTTTACCAGAAGGGAGGAGCACCCTCCTTAATGCTCATCTTAGATATGTCCATGGAAGACAATGGAAAAGGTTATATATTTGTTCATGTATTAATTTGATTACACTAGTATTTCTTCAAAAGCAATTATACTAGTCAATATTTTATTCAAGAGAAATTCAAGTAAATATTTATGTCCGCACAAACACTTGTAAATGAATGTGCATAGCATGTTTATTCATAAAAACCTAAAATGGGTGAATGCAAATATCATTCAATAGGTAAACCGTGGTATATCCACACAAGGAAATACTACTTGGCAATAAAAGGCATAAAGTACTCTTACACACAACATCATAAACCTATCTGAATATTATTAAACTAATTGAAAAAAGCCAGACATAAAAGATGATAGTCTATGTGATTTCATCATATGAAATTTAGGAAAAGATAAAAACATTCCGTCTGTCAGAAAGCATTAGACTAGTTGTTTGAGGCCTGGTGTAGAGAGATGAACTAAATATATGAAAGGAAAATTTGGAGGTAATGAAAATGCTCTGGATAATATTTTTTATCTTCTATTTTACATGTCACTTCTTTAGGAAAGCCATTTCTGATTTCTGTGTTCCTGTTGTCTACTTCCATAATTTTCTTTATCATCATCTATAATAATTACAAATTCATTCTTGTATGTGCCAGTCCAAATATACCTTTCTTAGGACAAGAGAATTTCTTTTTTTGCTTTTCATTGAACTGTATTGCTTAAGCCAATGCTATCCAATAGAAATTTCTTTGATGATGGAAATATTCTATATATACACTGTCCAATAATAGATATGAGCCATGTGTGGCTATGGAGTCTTTAAATGTGGTTCAAATATGACTCAATTGAGGAAGTAAATTTTTATTTTTTATTTAATTAAATAGCCATACGTAGTTATGTATTAGACAGTACTGGTGTAAGCAATGGCATCATATATAGAATTAATGTCAGCATAAAGCTCTTTGCATATATCTGAAAATATAAAATACATGAATAAATATAAATAAATACATTACATTTACAAAAATTTTCCCTTTTTCTTACAGAACTGAGAAGATCGTGGGCAGAAAATCGACTTGGTGATTCCGGAATATTTTATTGTAATCACTTTGCAAAGAAGTAAAATAAATGCCCCAATTATTTCTTTTGATTCTACTTTACTCTCTCAGACATGGGTGGTGGTCTTTGGCAGCTGCTGTTCCCTGTTATTCAATGCCCTTGTCCACGGACAAGATATGTTTTTCCCCATTGTTTCAGTAAGAGTCCTGAAATTGACTTGATTGCTTAGGTCAGACACTCACCCCGATTAACCTCAAGGACCAGTGGAATATGATGGTGTGTAGGCCTGACGAGGGGAGTTCAGTCCTTCGAGAAACATTTGCACTGAGAGTAGGGGAGCATTGTTTCCCAGAGAAAAATGAGGGTATGGTTAGTAAAGATGGAGATATATAATGAATGGTTAAAAAATTTAATGTTTATTCCAGAGTCATTCTAAATCATTTTTCCTCTTTGCTTCTTTTGAAAAGAAAGGATTTGGAAACCTCTTAACAAGCAAGAAGCTGTTTTGCCTCTACTATCATTCAGAGTAATCAAAATGACACTGTCATAATGTGACCTTCAAAGAAATGTATGTCCAAAATTTTGTTTATCCCAAAATATTCTAAAGTAATTAACCTTGACTTATTATTATTACACCAGAGGCCTGAGGCACGAAATTTGTGCAAGAGTAGGCCTTCCTTCCCCAGGCTGCTGGCACCAGCTTCCCTCCAGCACCTGGGATCCGAGCTTCCCTCTGGCCTCCAGTAGACACCCAGGATCCAGTCTTCCCTCACATCCCTGGCTTCATCCGGAAGGACATTCAGTCAGACATCTGGTCTAATTAGCATATTATGCTTTTATTATTATAGATTGACTTTACTACTGACATACCCCTTTCAAAGAATATTGATATTTTTGTTGGTTTCTCAATGGTGTTGTCATACACATTTTGTTGGTTTTCTTTTTTTAAATATATTTTTATTGATTTCAGAGAAGAACGGAGAGGGAGAGTTAGAAACATCAGTGATGAGAGAGAACCATTGATCAGTTGCCTCCTGCACACCCCACACTAGGGATCGAGCCCACAACCTGAACATGTGCCCTGACCGGAATTGAACCACGACCTCCTGATTCATAGGTTGATGCTCCACCACTGAGCCACACCAGCCGGGCTTTTGTTGATTTTCCAATGGTATTTTTTATGTTTCACTAGAACATATCTGGCATATTATAAGTAAAATAATGGGAGCCAAAAAGCCTTAGTTCAGGGATGGATTTTAGATACAGCTATTGCCCTGATCTATTTTCTAGGTGTAGAAACTAAAATTATACAGACTAAATGGATGCTCAATGTTTTTTTAATGGGTAAACTTGGAATAAACCTCATTCCCCCCCCCCTATATTATTTTCTATAGAATCTGAACAGATGACAATTCTCATATTTAAATTTCTTATTAAAATTTTTCTTTTGCTAAATTTATATCTATGAATAATGTTCATGCATCTTGAGGTAGGGCATGGAAATAGAGTAAGTACTAATAAAACAAATCAACAGGAAGTGAAAGGAAGGCCCTGGCATAAGTGTAACAAACGGTCCAGTGCTTGAAATTCTAATGTCACATGAGCAACAGGATCAAATATTCAAATGACAGAGACTATAGAGCACTTCTGTCCTGATAGTAGTGGGAATGCTCTCTAAGTGAACGGAACTCTGTGTCATGTGTTGCTCTGAATTTTAAATGCAACATCAATAGCATATTGTTTGAAGACCATAAAATGTATTTTTTTTTCTAAATTGATTTTTATGTTAGGTACACAATAACATATGGTGAATGGGGGGGAACTTTTATATTACCGTTTTCTTGTTTACTTGCCCTGAGGTCTCTTTACAGTACAGATTTTTTTTTTTTTTGTACAAATACATTTCTCTGAGTCTTTTGTGTAAATACACTTTACAACATTGTAAGAAAAGACATTCTCTTCAGATTTCTCTTTGAGGTTTGTTTTGTTTGAGGAATTTGTTGCTTTTAAATATCAGGGGAAATACTCAAAATCAATTCTATTCCATTGCAAGACATAAAAGGACAAAGGTATTTTAGCATGATTTGAAAATGTGGTGATTTTATCATAGCATAAGGCCATTTTTTGATCTGTCTATGAAGAATTTCAGACTCATACTCCATTCACTGATTTCTATTTTTTTTTAACTCTAATAAGTAGGTTTTTTTTTTTATTGCTTAAAGTATTACAAAGAGTATTACATATGTCTCCTTTTTTCCCCCCCCCGCCCTTGACAATCCCCTGGCCTCCCCTAACCCCCAGTGTCTTATGTCCATTGGTTATGCTTATATGCATGCATACAAGTCCTTTGGTTGATCTCTTACCCACCCTTCTCCTGCCCTCCCACCCTCCCTGGCCTTCCTGCTGTACACTTATTTCTATTTATTCTGTGGTCCTACCATACTGAACTATTATGAAGTTATCGTTTAAGTAATACTTTGCTAAGCACTGTTAGGTACTGTGCTAAGCACTTTCCATGCATAATATGAAACTTCAGCACTCTGACAGAAGTATTATTACGTCTTCCTCATTTTACTGTAGAGGAAACAAAAACTTAGAGAGACAAAGTCAGTCAAGTTTATGGGGGTCACTGCCAAAAGCAGATGCAGGGATTCCAGTTTCCACATTCTACCAAGCCTATGCTCATCTATACCGTCTCCTACTCACTTCTATAGACCACCATGTCATTTAACTCCCTTGTTGCTATACGCACTCAATTTCCATTGCTAGAAGTGCCCTTATTCTTGTCCATCGGAACAATTCCCATCCACCCTTCCACTGAAATCCCATTCATGCTTCAGCCTTTCTTTTTCCTCCAGTCTGCACCATGACACTTACCACAGGGCTGTGGAATTGCTTGTCTCCTAATATGATCTCCCTCAGGCCGTGATCCTTAGGAGCAGAGATTCTGTGTTACATACCTTTCACCCGATAGTCTATCACAGGGCTCAGGTCTACAAGAGGGAGACATGATAAACACCCACAAGCCTCTGTATCATTATGTATCTGACACTACTAGACCCTAGTGTGTAAAAATGGCCAGTATACTCCATAAGTAAAATATCTTTTAGCTCGTTGAGCACACAATAAAATCCTGAAGAATGTTAAATCAATTCTCTTTGTTTTTTCTTTTCTTTTCCTTTTAACTTTAGGTTAAATCGAATCTGCAGTGTGGTAGATATTTGAGAGCAGCTTGTCTAAGATATCAAACTGGTCCCTGCTGGGAAGAGGGTCTGCAAAGGGCAGAGAGCTCCATGCTCCAACCACTTTCTTTTTTGTCTTCTCTGCAATTCCGCATCCTATAAATCCCCTAAGACCCTGCCTTCGGCTTGGGTTGCCAATCAATCACTGTTTGATCCTGTTCTGCTCTGGGAAGAGTGGCAGGGAAGCAGTGCCATGAGGCTCGGCCCCTGAGGGTGAGTCCTGGAGGGACAGGAGCCCCCATACTGGCCAGGCTTCAGGTGACATATCAAAACCAAAATTTCAGCCCTAGCCGGTTTGGCTCAGTGGATAGAGTGTTGACCTGTTGACTGAAGGGTCCCAGGTTCAAATCCAGCAAGGGGCACATGCTGGGTTGCAGGCTTAATCCACAGTGCAGGGGTCAGCCGATCAATGATTCTCTCTCATCATTGATGTTTCTCTCTCTCTCTCTCTCCCTCTCCCTTCCTCTCTGAAATCAATAAAAATATATTTAAAAAATAAAAATAAATAAAATTACACCATCCACACTGGAAAGATGAATCTCCTGTTAACATGGGTTTATGAATTATGGTAAATGAGTGCCCCTATTCAGGCAATGTCTTATACCAGACTGCTTTTAAAAAACAATTACTATTTAAAAAATGTTTTTATTGATTTTTAGAGAGAGGGGAAAGGGGAGGGGGGAGATAGAAATATCACTGAGAAACATCAGTCGGCTGCCTCCTGCATGCCCCCTACTGATAGAAAATTGAACTGGTGACTTTTTGGTCACATTAGCGGGACCAGACTGCTTTTGTATTAGTGTTTATGTATGCCAGGCTCCAGAGCATGGGAGTAGGAGATAAAGTAAATCTCTACACTCTTACACAATATTAATTACTATCCTATTAGGTCTCTTCCCCCAAAAACTGCCAAATGTGCTGATTGTTAGAAGTCATTGGGAGTTTAAATAGGCAAGTAACTTGACCCGTTGTGTGTTTCAGAAAGATCTGTGTAGCAATAGTGCAGAGTCCATGGAGAAAGTCAAGACCAGAAATAGAGAAACTGCTAGGAGACATTCATAATTATTTGGTAGTAAAAATGATGGACAGCAGATGGTAATGAGGAGCAGTAATTTGTTTTTTCATAAATACCTCTGTGGGAAAAGAGACCTTGGTCAGCTTTTCTGGAATGTGCATCTAGATGTATGATAGGTGACATTGATACCTAGAATAGAGGAGCAGGTTGAGAGAGGGATTTAGTGTTTAGGTTTGGGAATTTTGAGTTTGAAGCACTTCTGAATCATCCAGGAGGATCTGCTGGTAGCAATATAAAATGTGGGTCCTGGCCGATGTTGCTCAGTGGATAGAGCACTGGTCCAAGCACTGAAGGGTCATGGATTCAATCCCCAGTCAAGGGTATGCACCTGGGTTGCAGGTTTGATCCCTGCCCCAGTGGGAGGCAACCAATAGATGTCTCTCTCATACTGATGTTTCTCTCTCTCTCTCCCATGGCTCCCTCCTTTCCACTCTCTCTGAAAAGCAATAGGGAAGAAAATATCCTTGGGTGAGGGTTAACTAAAAAAACAAAAAGAAATATAAATTTTGGAAATATAGTCACTAGCGCAGATACCGAAATCTAATGTCCCTGTAGTTTTTCTTCTGATCTCTATCAATTCCCCCCATTTGTACATACCTCCCTTTACAATTTTGAAATCTTGAATGTTACAAAGATATTTTCCTTTTTACTTTCAGCACAATGTCTGGCTTATAATTAGCTGAATGGATGAATGTATACTATCATTCTCAATCACTAGTCAAGGAATCAAGACATATAAACATGAGGAGAACCAAGATGGCGGCATAGGTTAACGCCGGAGTTTGCTGCTTTGAACAACTACTTCAAAAGTGAAACCAAAAAACGGAACGGACATCACCCAGAACCACAGGAACGCTGGCTGAGTGGAAGTCCTACAACTAGGAGGAAAGAGAAACGCATACGGACACTCAGAGGAGGCGCAGTGCTGAAGTCAAATTCTGAGGTGCGGAGTGCGCGGAGCGGGCTGGCGGCGGAGGGCGCGGTTGGCGTTTTCAATCCGGAGGGAGTCGCAGACTCTGAGCTCCAGATACGGGCGAGTCTTTAGGGACCCAGACTCAAACGGGAGAAGCGGGACTGTCTGGCTTCGGTCAGAGCGAGTGCAGCTTTCTCTCCGAGCTTTGCAGCGGGTGCTGGGACTCAGAGAGGCAGAGCCCCTGGGGACAGGACTGAGAGCCGCCATAACTGCTCTCTCCGGCCCACCCTGTTGATCCTGTTCTACCCGCCCCGCCCAAGCCCTGCACAGAGGCATTTGCCGGATAGCCTCAGGCAAAGGCTAGATTAGCACCTCCCTAGAGGACAGAAGTTCTCTCACTGCTGACTCAGCTGATTCTCATAGTCACTTGGCCTGGAGGTCAAACCCTCCCTGGAATTAGCTACAACAATCAAGATTTAATTATAAGACTGCGAACAAAGACCACTAGGGGGTGCACCAAGGAAGCATAACAAAATGCGGAGACAAAGAAACAGGACAAAATTGTCAATGGAAGATATAGAGTTCAGAACCACACTTTTAAGGTCTCTCAAGAACTGTTTAGAAGCCGCCGATAAACTTAATGAGATCTACAAGAAAACTAATAAGACCCTCGATCTTATATTGGGGAACCAACTAGAAATTAAGCATACACGGACTGAAATAACGAATATTATACAGACTCCCGACAGCAGACCAGAGGAGCGCAAGAATCAAGTCAATGATTTGAAATGCGAGGAAGCAAAAAACACCCAACTGGAAAAGCAAAATGAAAAAAGAATCCAAAAATGCGAGGATAGTGTAAGGAGCCTCTGGGACAGCTTCAAGCGTACCAACATCAGAATTATAGGGGTGCCAGAAGATGAGAGAGAGCAAGATATTGAAAACCTATTTGAAGAAATAATGACAGAAAACTTCCCCCACCTGGTGAAAGAAATGGACTTACAGGTCCAAGAAGCGCGGAGAACCTCAAACAAAAGGAATCCAAAGAGGACCACACCAAGACACATCATAATTAAAATGCCAAGAGCAAAAGATAAAGAGAGAATCTTAAAAACAGCAAGAGAAAGAAACTCAGTTACCTACAAGGGAATACCCATACGACTGTTAGCTGATTTCTCAACAGAAACTTTGCAGGCCAGAAGGGAGTGGCAAGAAATATTCAAAGTGATGAATACCAAGAACCTACAACCAAGATTACTTTATCCAGCAAAGCTATCATTCAGAATTGAAGGTCAGATAAAGAGCTTCACAGATAAGGAAAAGCTAAAGGAGTTCATCACCACCAAACCAGGATTATATGAAATGCTGAAAGGTATCCTTTAAGAAGAGGAAGAGGAAGAAAAAGGTAAAGATACAAATTATGAACAACAAATATGCATCTATCAACAAGTGAATCTAAGAATCAAGTGAATAAATAATCTGATGAACAGAAAAAAAAACATAAATGTTAAATACTGGGTGGAAGGGGGAAATTATAACACACTGGAGAAGGTATGGTGACAAAGGAAATGATATTTAGTCAGGCTTTGAAGAATGGATAGGTACTGAATGAGCATACTAAAGCAGAAATATATTAAAGTTTGGGAACTTGCTTTCAGAACAATATTTTCACCTGTATTTATTGTCTTCAACTCGGTTATGGTCCTATTAATTGTTCAGGTTTAAAAAAGAAAAGAAATATGTGGATAACTCTTGTTTCTTTGTACTGTTGAGCCATCAATCTAGATTAAAAGCAATTGTAACTATTCTGGATTTAAAATGAACTTGGGGCCTCCAAATTACATTGAATAGACAATTCCATGTATGTGTTATTTATTAAAATAAAAAGGAGTGAGAAGGGAAAAAAGCAAAAAAAATAAATACTATACCCAAAGCAATCTATAAATTCAACGCACTTCCCATTAAAATACCAACGGCATACTTCAGAGATCTAGAACGAACGCTCCAAAAATTCATCTGGAATAAAAAAAGACCCCGAATAGCTGCAGCAATCCTGAAAAAGACCAAAGTAGGTGGGATCTCAATACCAGATATCAAGATGTATTACAAAGCCACTGTTCTCAAAACTGCCTGGTACTGGCACAAGAATAGGCATATAGATCAATGGAATAGAATAGAGAGCCCAGAAATCGGCCCGAAACAATATGCTCAATTAATATTTGACAAAGGAGGCAAGAACATACAATGGAGCCAAGATAGTCTCTTCAATAAATGGTGTTGGGAAAATTGGACAGATATATGCAAGAAAATGAAACTAGACCACCAACTTACACCATACACAAAAATAAACTCAAAATGGATAAAGGACTTAAATGTAAGACAGGAAACCATAAAAATTCTAGAAGAATCCAAAGGCAACAAAATCTCAGACATATGCCGAAGCAATTTCTTCACTGATACAGCTCCTAGGGCACTTGAAACGAAAGAGAAAATGAACAAATGGGACTACATCAAAATAAAAAGCTTCTGCACAGCAAAAGAAACCATCAACAAAACAACGAGAAAACCCACTGTGTGGGAAAACATATTTGCCAATGTCATATCCGATAAGGGCCTAATCTCCAAAATTTATAGGGAACTCATACAACTTAACAAAAGGAAGATAAACAATCCAATCAAAAAATGGGCAAAGGACCTAAATAGACACCTTTCAAAAGAGGACATTCAGAAAGCCAAGAGACATATGAAAACATGCTCAAAGTCACTAATCATCCGAGAGATGCAAATCAAAACAACAATGAGGTACCATCTCACACCTGTCAGACTGGCTATCATCAACAAATCAACAAACGACAAGTGCTGGAGAGGATGTGGAGAAAAAGGAACACTTGTGCACTGCTGGTGGGAATGCAGACTGGTGCAGCCACTATGGAAGACAGTATGGAGTTTCCTTAAAAAACTGAAAATGGAACTCCCATTTGACCCTGTGATCCCACTTCTAGGAATATATCCCAAGAAACCAGAAACACCAATCAGAAAGGATATATGCACCCCTATGTTCATAGCAGCACAATTCACCATAGCTAAGATCTGGAAACAGCCTAAGTGCCCATCAGTAGATGAATGGATTAGAAAACTGTGGTACATCTACACGATGGAATACTATGCTGCTCTAAAAAGGAAGGAACTCTTACCATTTGCAACGTCATGGATGGAACTGGAGAGCATTATGCTAAGTGAAATAAGCCAGTCAATGAAGGAAAAATACCACATGATCTCACTCATTCATGGATAATAGAGACCATTATAAACTTTTGAACAATAATAGATACAGAGGCAGAGCTGCCTCAAACAGATTGTCAAACTGCAGCAGGAAGGCCGGGGAGGGTTGCGGGGCAGGAGGTAGGGGGGTAAGAGATCAACTAAAGGACTTGTATGCATGCATATAAGCATAACCAGTGGACATAGGACATTGGGGGATAGGGGAGGCTAGGGGACTGTCTAGGGCGGGGGGATAAAATGGACACATATGTAATACCCTTTGTAATACTTTAAGCAATAAAAAAACAAAAAACAAAAAAACAACAACAACAACAACAAAAAAACTCCAATAAACAAGTACTGTTGTTTAAACATTAAAAAAATAAATAAATAAATAAATAAATAAATAAATAAATAAATAAATACTATAGTAGGCATAGTATAGAAATTGTATATGACTGGTTGATGTGAGCAATAGTAGACATTCTACAATATGTCTACAAAAGTAGACATTCGATTGGCACAACTTTGTAGAAATAAAATGAATATTAAACCAGGTAAGTGCATGAAAGGTACTTCTTTGACATTTGCATTGAAGTAGATATTGGGAAATTTCAGTGCCTTGTGGCTTGAGATACCTAGTCATATTAAGCATTGTTTCTACAACCAGTCATAAGACATATATGTGAACAAACAAAAGTATACATATAAATATGGGATAATTATGAAAACAGACCCCTGTGAGTTGTGTATCTGAGTAAAATTATAAAATGCATTAAACCAGAAAAAACACTGATGTGTTGGCAGGTATTGTCATGCTTTAATCCCCATTTTAATTTTCAAATATTCTCAATTTAGAAACAGACAGAATATTTTAAGAAAATACATTCTTATAGTCTTTAAATGTGAGCTTCAGTTAATATTGAATCTTTATTATTATTTGTATTTTATGTAGTACCTTTTCTGAGAACAAGCTTCCTTTGCACAGGTAATTTATATATCTACTCAAAGAGAATTTTAGCCTTATTAATAGTGATTTATGCTGCTCTCAGAGATATAACAAACATTGACTTCTTAATAAAGACCTTTCTTGGCTTTTATAGCTGCCATAAAAGTTAGGAATACTTCAGTTATTGGAGTCTCACTTTAGAGTCTTCACCTCACATATTAAAAACAAATCTGTCATGTAATCACAGCTGAGGCCTTTCATTTCTTTCTCTTGAAATCCTTATTAGATCTAGTTGTTCCTCAGAGAGAAAGGGGAGCTGGAGTGAGCTTCAAAGGTCAGAGCGCAGTTGACATGTATATAAGTATTGCCATGGCTCCCCCTGATTTTTCAAAAGAAATTTCAATGACTGGTATTAATTCTTGACAGTTTTATTTCTAATATCATCTGGTTACAGAAAGTGAGGAGAGGAAGAGAAAACCAGGGTAATATAGGAGTGAACCTAATGCACCTAAAATAGTGATTTTTGTTTATTTGAAAGGAAAATGAGCAACTTGGTTTGTGAAAATATTGATTTTCCACATTCCCAATTATTAGTAAACACATATTCTAAACCCCATTTCCCTCCTATTGCACATAAAAATGCCGTAACTTCTTGTTAGAAGCTCCTGTTGATGAATCATTGTATTTGGGGCACATTTTATTACATGAAGTGATGGACCTGACAAACGGGTGTCAGTTTCTCTGAGATGCAAATAGAATCTATGTATTTGCTCCAACATACTTTTTGCAAAGTCATTAAGATTGCGTGGGGGTGGTCCGAGACGCCGTTGCTTTGCAATGAACTGTCAATGAAACAATACGGGCAGGTCGTTTAATATAGTTGTAATCGATTACTGCTGTTTCCTTTCCGGCCAAGCTGTTGTGCAAGGACAGATTTTTAATTAAATAAATAGCTGGGTTGGCAGGCAGGTGCGCCTGGGCAAGCAACCTGCCCCGGGATTTAGTTTGCAGCAGTTGCTTGGCAACACAACACAGCCAGTCCCTGAACAACAGCTGCACTCTCCGTTAGCGATTCACAGATGCTCACACCTCAGAGAATGGCATCAGAAATAATGATTTGCGAATAATAATTTGTGGAGCTCTCTAATAAACAGGAAAAAAAATAGTTTGAATGATAACGGTCAAAGATATTCCAGACTGTTAATAGTGAATGTGAATTTGGATCCAGTGAAATTATCAGAAGACAATGAAGTTAAAATATCACCGTAGGCTGCAGTGGAAAGAGAAAAAAGAAACTTCTATTACATGTGAAGCAAAGTGAGAAATGTCTTCATGTAAATTATCTTATTTAATTGTCCTAATGAACTTCTAAGGCAGTATTATTACCATATTTCAGCAGAGACACTACTAGCAACGGGAAGCCATGTTAATTTATAACCACATTCCTGATTCTGTGCCTACAGGATCATGTTTGAATTTAATATAACCAAAAATTTGAGTGATTTGATTTGTAGCAGCTAATTAAAGTATGTTGTAAAATGTAGAACTGGAAATTCTTAATTTCTGGACTCCTAAGAACATAAAATTAAATTGTGGTAAACCAGAACCTCCTACTATTTATTCTTATCTGATTACCCCATGCCATGAACATATGGCCCTGATTTTAATGTTCCTTTCGGTACAAATTTAGTTGGATGAAATTATTATTGTCTGTTTGCATTTTGGTAAAATAAAAAAAATGCTTTAACATTTATTTAAAATTTACAATAATTGTATTTTACATGTTTTTTTAAGGCATTTTGCAAACAAGTGTCCCTCCACCCTGCCCCAGTTCATCATTCTAGGCATGCATCCTACATAATAAAAGCCTAATACGCTAAGTGTCCAGTTGTCCATTCAACCAATCAAAGCATAATATGCTAATGATATGTTAAGGCCGCTGAACTGCTTGCTATGATGTGCACTGACCAACAGGTTGACCAGTTGCTATGACACGCACTGACCACTAGGGGGCAGATGCTCTGACCAGTAGGTTAGCTTGCTGTTGGAGTCCGGCCAGTCGGTGGGGTCCCTCGGGCTGGCCTGCACCCTCTCACAATCCGGGACCCCTTGGGGGATGTCAGACAGCCAGTTTTGGCCCGATCCCGCAGGCCAGGCCAAAGGACCCCACTGGTGCACAAATTCGTACACCAGGCCTCTAGTGGATTATAAGACCCAGAATTCAGATACAGACTAATCACATAAGAACCTGTCTCCCTTCACAACCACAAATGCATGCACAATGTGCTCTTCTTTTTTCTTAACTTATACGGTAAATGGAGCAATAATGAGGCAGCTCTGCTATAAAATATATATAGTATAATTTTTCATTTTGAATACTTAAGGAAACAGAATAAATATTTTTTCAAAGCTATGTTACATAAAACACATCTTCACAAATATTTTTCGTTCACCATAATATTTTTCTATCTTTGAACAAAAGTGATGATTCATTTTCCCTTTTAAAACCTTAAAAATTTAATTTATCTAAACAGCATTTTATGTTATTATATTTTTTAATGAATAGCCCCAGTTCTTTTAGAAGGAAAAAAACATAAACTTCACCCCAACAAGTAAGTATATAAATAATTTTGTGATAAAGCATGAAGAATAATTTAATGTAGAGTAATTAAACTAAATTAATCCTTGTTGGGGCAGTGAATAAGTTGCAAATAATCTAGGTAGTGTTTCTTTCCAAATATTTTATAAGATATAGACAAATCCAATGAATGAAACATTATACACATAAATAATTGAATACCCCCAAAAGTAGGACTTTTAAGAGGAATTCCTTAAGGAATGAATAGTACTTTTTTTTAAAGACCAATGTTTACTGATTTAAATCTAGGGAAAACCTTCTCTCTCGTTTACCCTTAAGACAGACCTAAATGCTCAATACATTTTTTACATCTTCATAGTTGAGGGTATTCAACAAATTTTCGAGTAGTACTCAAAACCCACTTCACTTCATTGACTCACCGTTGTCATGTATGCATTGAGGGCAAGGTTTGGGAAGTGCCCTCTCCAGCTGCTTGTTCAGGCTGAATTTTAGTTAAAGTCTCTCATGTAACAACTTTTCAGCATCACAGTTGGCCACTCTAGTTTATGCAGGTAAATTTAAAGTGTAGGTGGATTAACTGTCCTCATAGTCGATCTCCTGCTAGGAGGACAGTATGTGTCTGTGCTTTACAAAGCCAACGGAGAGAAGTGCCACACCATAAAGCACTTTATTACATAAGGTTTAGACTATCTGGATGTGAGAACTATCACTACAAAAGAGAAAAGTGAAAATTTTGCCTTTTTAGTATAATTTTAAAAAGTTCTGTGAATATATCCTAATATGATGTAATAAGCACATTATATCACTTCCATATTATTGTTAAAATACGTAGTCCAATTTAATTGTGAAAAAATATCACATAAGCTGAAATTGAGGATATTTTACAAAATAATTTGCTAGTACTTTTTGAAACTGTCAAGGACTTGAAAGAAAAGACTGAAGAACTATTCCAGAATAAAGGAGACTGGAGAAGGTATAACTAAATGTAATGTGTGATCCCATATTAAATCCTGGGCTAAAATAAAAAAAAGGACATCAGTGAGGCAGATGACAATTTTTTTTTAATCTTCACCTGAGGATATTTTTCCATTGATTTCTAGAGAGAATGGATGGGAGGGGGAGAGACAGAGAGAAACATCAATGTGTGAGAGAAACATTAATTGGTTGTCTTTCGCACTCGCCCCAACCAGGGCAGGGGGTTGAGCCTGCAACTGAGGTACTTGCCCTTGACCAGAATCAAACCTGGTACTGATGCTCTAACCACTGAGACAAACTGCTAGGGCTCAGTTGAGAAAATTTGAATAAAGTCTATGTTTAGGAATCAGTATTATATCCATATTAATTTCTGTGACTTCTCCTGAATTGACAGGTTCAATTGGGTTTCTATATTTTTACTGTGATTATATAAAATGTTGACATTTGGGGAAACTGGTCGAAAGGTAAACAGGAATTTTTTTGACTATTTCTGCAAAGATTTAGTATGTCTGAATAATGAAATCAGATTCCTTGTGAGTAAAATGGAGGGTTACAACTATTGGCACAACAGGAGTAAACAGGAATAGGTCAGAGCAAACTGGGGTTTATGGTCACCCCATTTAGAGAATAACTTTCTGGGCTTACTGAGGCACAGACTGTAATAACAGTGACTCATCCGTCTTTGTATTCCAACCACTTAGCACAGCCTTGTCTATAGTAAAAACTCAATACATGTTTATCGAACCACAGAGGAGCCCGGCAAAGAGGTCAGCTTCCTGCGAGGTAAAAGTGGCATATTTTATCTGTTTCACAATTTAATAGAAGACTGCATGGCCCACTTAGTAAATAAAGTCTGGGAAGATGTATTTCCCACCTCATCGTCGTATTTTTAGAACTATTAACATCCTTGGTTTTAATGACCACATATGTGATCAAAATCCAAGCCCCAGCTGAACCTGTCAACTTGGAGAAGTCTCAGAGAGAAATTAATTGGCTGCTGGGACATTCACTAGAAATGATAGGAATTTCTGTAGTTAGGGAAAAAATTGGGTATGTTTACTTCTTTAGAGGAAGTATAAACACTAAGTCATTATTGAAGAAGAGAAAGGACTTTGCAGAGGGCAATCTAATTGTGCAATGTGCCCCCCCCCCCCCCACTCCCGAGGTGCAAATCAGAAAATCGTTGAACACCGCTCTTTCCAAAATTCTCTCTCATCACATACAAACAAAAGGCTCAACAATCAATCAGGCAATTCATTCAGGATCCAACGCTATGTCAAAAGGATTGCTAAATGCTACTTGTTATGGTACATTGTTCTTCAGTAAGTAAGAATAAAGTTTTTCTGTTACCTCTTAATAAAAAACATATTTTAATATATGCCTGATGTCTTTCACTGGACAAAAATACCAACAAAGCTTTGGATTGCTTTAGACTGCGTGAAGGCGCCAAATTTCATTCCCCTGACAGGCTACCAGTTTCAAGTATTAATTCTATGTTGATCTGTTGCTAATTGAAAGTAGTGGATGCCACTTTACCCTCCCTGACTAACTCTCTCTCAAATTAAGGAATGATTAATAAGGCTTACACATATTGTTGCTAACTTTAAACAATAAAAATATGAAAAAATTTCATTTTCTATGTTCACCATTTTAATAACTCAATGTTATTCTAGGTGTTAAAGTGTAAAAGACAAAATGACTTATGCAAACTATAAGGAGCAATGAAAATGGGTGTCGCTGAGCTATGCTGAGCTTAGTAAAACATAAGAATTTTAAAATTTTATTTAGGAAAAAGTTCTTATATAAAAACAATGAAAAGTGAAATACTTAGACATTAGGATTATATTTACCTGAAATACGAACATAGTTACTGATCACAGACTATTATTTTGAAAATTTTCAATAGTATTTTTCTATTTTAAGAAAATGCATCCTCCTTTTTCCCAAGGTAAGAGGAATTAGAAATCAAACAAGCTTCAGTATTTATTCTCTACCCTGAACATGCAGACATCTGAATTACACTGAACTAGAATGATAAAATTTAAAGAAATTCTGGAAGTGGAAATGAAGGGAGAACTAGAGAGCATTAATAATGCTATACAAATAGTTCAAGGCATGAAGAACATTCATTCATCAAAGCAATGCACTGGAGATTTTTAAAAAGCAAAATATTTTCTACATTGTTTTAAAGATGTCTTCACAACTTTACTCCTATCTTTTACCCATATATTTTTTCTGAAAGCATAACAGATCTGTGGTCCCTAAGTACTAGACAAAAGTTCAGGGATTGGGCAAGGTAACAAGCGAGTAGAGAGTGGAAAGAGAAATTAGGCATTATTTTTTTCTTCATTTTAGAGTCCAGATACAAAGGAGAGAACCAAGTTGGAAATAGTTTATATTCCTTGGAGACAGACAGTATGTAAATGAACTATATTTTGCTGCTATTAAATTTATCTGGGCATCGAGCAAGTCTTGTATAAAAAAAATTCCACTCTACTTTTAGTTTAACATGAATAAGAACACAAAATTGGGTCATTTGTAGTTATTTAAATGTAAGTACATTTGATTTAGCTACCATCCATTTCACACATTAGGCATATTCACAGTTTTATGAGCCCTAGTCTCACCTCTAGTCTTAGCAAATTTCATCTGTAAATGTATAACATATTATAATGGATTATCTTAATAAATCTTTAAAAGTATTAATTGCTTTTTAGTAAGCATATAATAGAAACCAATGAAGTTTTAGAGTGAGTCCCCTCTTAGATACTCAGAACCTAGGAAAGGTAATTGTTGATATTTTATGTAAATTGGTGGTTTTCAGTATGAATTGCAAATTAGAATTACCTATAAATCTGTCAGATACTACTAATGTCCAGGCCATAATCCAGACCAATTAAACAGTACTCTGGGTTGAGACCTGGGAAATTATTTATTTTTTAAAACTTCCCATGAGGTTGCTACACTAAGTAAATGGTTGATATCTGTATCGTAGTTAGGGTAGTGGTAATGACTACGTAAATTCATGTTAAATAATTATAAAAAATAAATCAGGGTTTGGGGATAAAGGGGGAGAAATCCTAGGTTTGAAGAGTCACTGTGGTAGCCTGAAGTCCTGAGAGCTCTCACTATAGCAGGAGCATCACTACAGGTTTAATTTGGGCTTGATCAAGAAGTCCAATCCAATAGACAGAAACTGTGGGAATGCTTTGACGCTTTATTTAGTTGTACATAACTAAAACTGACCAAAAAGTATTGATGTGCATAACTGAAAAGACCAGTAGCTCAAATGAGATCATAAGTATGTGGAAGTACTTTCCCGTCACGCTTGACTCCACTTTCTTTTCCACACTTCATTGTGAGGCATGCTGCTCCTCTCCACAGCACGTAGTTCCATCTTACACATGTTCCCCCCAGGAACTCCAGAAAGACCTTCCTTCCCCCAGGAGGTCCAGGCAATGTCCTCAGATTTGAGTTTCATTGGCTCTGGCTTGCCCTGCCCAGAATGACGGTCATGAGCCTTTGTTTTTCTGATGTAAAAGCTTCTTGGCATGCTTAACAATGGACTAATGACTGAGTCCAGGGAAATTGGAGGCTCAATGAATTAAACTAAAATCATATGCTCATTTTGGGAGCCTAAACTGGAGTTAACCCTGCACAAACCAATGAGATAGAATAAGGGATTAACAGCCTCTGAAAGAAAAATCGGGTACTGTTACTAAGAAAGGGAAAATGAAATCAGAGCGGGTAACACCAGCAGATGTCACCAGGGCTACGGAATAATAATGCTCTGCCCCTTTGAGACCAAACTAGTGGGCTCCTCTGTTCAGCTAGATTTGGAATCAATGGGGCTGAACCTTCAGAGACTGGAAAGGATCTCTCAACGTACAAAGTCCTCCTGCTTGCTAAGTCCTGAGATTCTTTTAAGGGAGGGTGAAGCATTGGTGCTACCACTCTGGATGCAAAATAACCCTGGGCTAGAGACTCGCTTACCTAAACTCAGTTTAAAATATAAGTGACTGACATGAGATCCTCTCTGGGGGGAAAAAATAAAGTTTTGATGGGAGGAGAGGAGAGAGAAGCCAAGCAACAAGAAAATGGGCAGAGAAAGGTGAAGCCGTGGGCACTCCTGGCCAACAGCCTACTTCAGGCGGCTGCCAAGGCCGGCCGAGGCCCTTGTCAGCGCCCTGAAAAACTAGTTTCTCAGCACATTACATTCTAGAATCTGAGGGCGCTCAATGCAGTTCACAGTTTCACACTCTGTCTGAAGTGCCTTTGATTCAAAATCAATTCTTTTGGGTGGTTATCGACAAGATGGATTGTGGATGCCAAATCAATCCCTCATTTCAGCGAGGGCTTGTTGTTTGGCATTATGTGGATTAAATATTGTGGTTATTGACTAATTTCTTTCCCATTTAGAGATGTTGCTAGGACAGCATGTAGACAAGCCAGTGTTAGCTCAAGCCATTGCCAGAATGGCCAGAAATGCCACCTTAAGACTTAAATATTTTATCTTGGAAACCTGACCATTAGAAAACTAGGAAAGATTTTGCTTTCCTTTCCAGATATTTCTTGCAGGTGCTGTGTCTGCCTCCCTTTTTATTTGGCTTGCTCCTTCTGCCCTCCATCTTCTTTTACCTTCTGATTAACAAGTGTCTATGAAGTCATGACTACACTGCTCTGTGCAGCATAATAGAGTGGTTTTAAAAATTAGCTTTTTTTGTGTGACCACCGAGGTGTTAGATCTGTCTTTACATTTGTTTTCTTTCCATTTTTTTCTCTAAAATAGACTGCTGATTTTATCCTTCCATTCCCAAGTTCTGTTTTTCTTTCCTCACTTTGCTGCCCCAAAGTATATTGCATCTTTGCTTGCATGCCATAGGAGTCCTCAGGTTACCCCTAATTCTTCCTGTCAGCTCGTCCTCCATGTTCCTCACCCCTTAAATGTGCTATTTTAATCAAATTTTCTTATCCTTTTAAGCTGGGTTATGTTCCTCCTATGTGCTCTCATAATATTCTATTAAAGAAATAATACTAGATCCTGTAATGAGTTGTTTGCATAGTGGTACCTTTACTTGAATTTAAACTGGAGAAAAGAAACCAAATATAATCAGTTTTTTTCCTTTGTGTGTGTGTTTGTTCCTGCATGGTGAAGGGAGCCAGCAACTGCGGGGAGGTCTGTGTAGGGACAGTTTACAAGACAGAACCAGGGAGGCTGTGGAAGCCCCAGGGCTGAGTAACTCCCCGGAGAATAGTAACCAACACGTGTTTTTTCTATTATTATTATTTTAACCCTCATCTGAGGATGTTTCCATTGATTCTTCAGAGAGAGAGAGGAAGTGAGAGACAGAGGAGGGAGAGAAGGAGAGAGAGAGAATGAGAGAGAGTCAGTCCAGGGATCGAGTATACAACCTAAGTTTGTGCCCCGACCAGAAGGGAATCCATAATTTTTGGTGGACAGAATGATGCTCCAATCAACTGAGCAACCGGCCAGGGTAATCTAATCACTTTTTAAACTCTACTACCCAGACCAGTACCAGTAGCTGCAAATAACTTCTTTGCCACTGATTGGGTACATCCAAGACCCTTACCTGACGGAATTGCACAGCAGAGAGCATCAGCTGCTCTGAGCACACATCACAGTGGAATTAGAACAGCGGTTCTCAACCTGTGGGTCACGACCCCTTTGGGGGTCGAACAACCCTTTCACAGGGGTCGCCTAAGACCATCGGAAAACACATATATAATTACATATTGTTTTGTGATTAATCACTATGCTTTAATTATGTTCAATTTGTAACAATGAAATCGGGGGTCACCACAACATGAGGAACTGTTGGTTCACGGCATTAGGAAGGGTCACGGCATTAGGAAGGTTGAGAACCACTGAATTAGAAGATCCAATGCAATATGGCAGCTATTTCCCAGACTGGAAAGTTATGGTGCTCTTCTACTCCAGCTCCGTGGAATCAGAATCTTTGTCAATCACCAGACATTTGTGATGACTGGCAACCCGGCACTCTCAATTTGAAGTTAGTTATATATTTATATCAAACTCAGACTTACAACAGTACCTTTTGCCACTTAATTTAAAAGAAAGTTCAATCTCAACACAGATGGATTTTAATACTGACCAAAAGAATAACTGGAGAGCAGAGATTTTATGCAAGTCTGTGAACAGTGGTAATTACTATTGAATCATCCTTTAGGAAACACATATTCACCTGACCTATAAACTTACTTCTAGAAATTTACATGCTAATGAGAATTGTGAAATATGGAGAAACAATGATACAGGAAGGGAGTATTGCTTGTGCCCATGTTTTAGTGTTATTTGTAACCAGGAGCAGATGGGATCTTATACTGTACGTGGGTCATTCATGGTCAAGAGCCCAGAGTCACATCCTGTAATAGGAAAAAGGGCACACGCCGGGCAGACACACAGGTGGAATTGGCTGAATCCTCTTCTGTTTGTTCCTGTTTCCACATTGACATAAGGACAGCTCATTAGCTGAGAGTGAGGAGGTGCTTGGAATTTTAAAGGAATTGTGAAAATGGGAAGAAGAATTTCCTTACAGGGTGGGAAATCAACGAATGGCTTCCACGAGGCTAAGTCCACTGGCCAGTTCTCAGTCGGGTACTTTGAATTGTAGACTGCATTTGACAGTTTGTCACTCCCTCCTTTTGAAACAATATTTCTTCACACACTTTTCTGATTTTCTCCCAAGTTCCTGACCACTCCATCTCAGCCTCCTTTCCTGGCTCGGCAGCATCCCTCTGAACGCAGAAAGTCAGAGTGCCCCGCAGCTCAGACATGGAAACTCTTTTTCTACCTCCACTCCCTAGACGACCTTACCTATTATTATGACTTAAAAACCATCTGTGTGCTGTTGGCTCCCAAATTTATATCTCCAGCTCAGATTTCTCCACTGAATTCCAGATTAATGCCTGCCACTGCCTACATGTCTCCACTTGGAACTGTTCTATACATCTCAGCTCTATATGTCCAAAATGGAATCCCTGACATCTCTTCGCCTCCTACCAAACCTTCTGTATTCTTTTCCAAGTAGATGACAGCTCCCTCCATCTTCTGATTATCCATACACAAAACCTGGAGTCACACTTGACTGCAGACTTTCAGCATACCCCACTTCTAATTCACCAATACATATTTTTTCTACAATTTCCACATCTACCTACCCATCCATCCATCTCTCCATATCCAAATATATCACATTATTCTCAATTCCACTGCCACCACTCTGATCTAAGCCACCGTCTTATTTAGCCTCTTAACTAGCTACCCTTTAAAATGTTCTCCTTCTTTTAATCTATCTTCTCCAGCTATTTTATCCACCTCCATTTTCCTAGAACATGCCAAGCATGTTCCCAATTTAGTGCTTTTCGACTTACTATTTTCTCTGCCTTGAACACTGTTCCCTTTGTTAGCCATATGGCCTACTCCCTCACTCTCTTTGAATCTCTTTAGATGTATAGAAAAAAGTATGAAAGATTATATGTCAAAATGTTATCTTTAAAGTTTATAGAATACACACATATGTGTACACACACACACACACACAACAACTCTCCAAAGGGTGGAATTAAGGTGACTTTAAGTTTCTATTTTACTACTAAATATACTATAATATAAACTTAAAGAACATAATGTATATTATTAATTTCATCAGTGAACATATAATAATGAGATTAATACTGAACAGGAATGTTTGTGTGTGTGTGTGTGTGTTTGTTTGTTTGTTTTCAAATGGAATTAAACAGAACAGGGGAGAAATGGACACATGGCAAGGAATACAGGCAAACTCTAGGCTGTATAAAAGTCAAGGACACAAATTCTCCCCTAAAAGTTCCATAAGGAATGCAGCCCTACTAGCACCTTGATTTTAGCCTACAGCAAGAAGACACAAATACACAATTCAAGAAAAACGTCAAAGAGAACATGACATCTAGGATACTTCCAGCAGTGGCTTTCAATAACTGACGACTACATGTAACCATAAGCTTGTATATTTGCCTTCACATTCACTCTGGGGTTAGCCCTACTGTCTTTGGCCAACGGGACATCAGCAAACATGTTGCAAACAGAGGCTTTAAAGGTAGGTGTGCATTGTGTCTTGCCTTCGTGGAACACTTACTTGGAGCTGCCACATAAGAAATCCAGTCCAGCTCACTGTAGAATAAGAGACTTATGTGGAAGGAACAGAGGCATCCTAGCTGATTGCCATGACCAATAGCTAGACATGTGACTGACATCATCCTGGACCTTCCAGCCATGTGAGTGCAGCTACATGAGCAACCCCAGGCAAAACCAGCAGAGTAACCACCACACCAATGAGCATATCATGATAAATGATCAATCATTGTTGTCTTACGACATTTAGTTATAAGATAGTTTGTTCTAGGGCAATTTATACCTGACATACCCCCCAAACTAGAGTTAAACAGTCTCATGAATTATTTCCCTATTTATACAATTAGTCTGTAGTAAATGTTATTTGGGATATCTCTATCACTCTAATCTTTTCTCATCCATTAATTAGTCTCATCTTATATACATTTGCAACAAGTTAAAGATCAAATACTTGAGGTCTAGATTTGCATTTAAGATATTGTATTTACCTTCTGATTTGAAAAATTCTTATAAACCCCATCTGTAATTACTTACACTAAAATGAGCATTGCAGGAATATTGGGACAAAGGTGATGACAGTAACAATAACCAACAGTATTGAAGATTTCTTGTGCATGAGACTCTATCATAAGAACAGTATCTTATTCAACCACCATAAAAGAGATATTATTATCTCCTTGTAAAGATAAGAAAACTGAGATGAAGAGAGATTAAGAGGTTAATTTGCCCAAGATTATATAACAAATAAATCAGGGAACCTGAATTCAAAATGAAATCCATCTGACTTCAGTGGCTTTGGTTTTGACCACTATACTCTTCCACAACAAAAAGGTAATTTCTCTGATAATAGCTTCCAAAGACAGGAATCAGAATAATCTAAATCCAGAATCAGGCAATGGAGAAACCCACCAGGGTTTTTTCATATGGAGCAGATAACTGCTGAATCTTTTTAAGGTCTCCTGTTAAAGTGAGCTGTGAAATGCTTGGTTTAAGAGACAGGATTTAATAAAATATGAACAAATATCAACAAATATTCAACTATCCTTTCTCTTTTACTAATTGGGTATACTTTTCAATACATTCATTCTATGTCACAGATTTCACATTTGTAAAATTAGTGTTTTTGATTTCTATTTCTCTAAGAACACTTTCAACTCAACATTTAAAAAAATTACTTTATAAATGTTTGTCCCAAATGTGTAAATTATATACATGACAATTTTGTATTCCAGTTGGAGTCTCAAGAACCAATTTTACAATAAAATAGTTAAAATATAATGAGGTCTGATGAATAAATTTTGGATTTCTATTATGTCAGTAGGATGGTAGTGGTAAAGAATATCACAAAGATTATTGAGGTCCTAAAGTATGATCTTACATATTTTCAACATATATACTTAAACAATAGCAGGCCATTGATGCCTCAACTGAAATGAATAGAATAAGGGTGGTTTGCCTTTGGAAAGTTTGACTTCCACAGACAAAGTCTCTAGAAGCAGGTCTCTAATAGCTATACAGGGGAAGTTGAATGCTCAGAGCTTTCTGTAATGTTAATTGAAGTCGAGCATCCTTTGGAGAACTTTGAACATAATAAGCACTGGGAACATGGGCACTGAGTGAATCATCAACATTAAGTTGAATGTAGATAGAGATTGGGATGGTTATATTAATTCTCTCTGAGCTGACACATGTCAAACGCTGGGAATAAACAAAATTATCCTTAAAGTTTTTTTGTTTATTTAAAAACTAGAAAGCGAATAGAATGGAAACCAAATTATTCAATCTTTCGGTCAATAATCACATAGGTTGAATGTTTGTAAGCCTTGGTTGAAAAGTCAAGAATTTTCACCTGATCATTCAACTTAAAGGTGCCTGTTTTCTAACAAGGAATTAACATATTTAGAGGCAGTGAGAAAGTAGCATTCATCTTACAGTAAAAATCCTGCTGGAACTCAAGAAGTTTGCCTTAAAAATACAATTGAATAAAACGGGTCACTTTATTTCAAGGTTAGTAAGTGCCCAGTCCTGACCTGCTTCACGGGTTTGGCTGCTTGAACAAAAGCGATGCTTTCCCATCTCCCCTGTGGTTTGGCGCCATCTGGTGGAAATTTGGCTCTAGCTTAAAACAAGGAGTTGATATGATCATGTTATATCAAAATTGGTGTTATTGTAGGGTTTTATGCAATTTATGCCCATCCATAAAGTGCCATTTGAATCTTGATAATAGAGACAAATTTAGCCCTGAGTCACTTACTCTTGCAGAAGCGGATATATTCTTTCTAACTTTAATTAATTTCCCAGCTGACCAAGCTTTCAGTTTCCACTGCCTTTAACTTGGTGCTAAGATTCTCCTGGATACCTTCCACTTCTCAAGTTCATTTTCTTTTGCCTGTAAAGGTTGCAAGTTCCTCAACTTAGTTCTGCCTCATTATCTACTGTCCTGATTGCTTTATAACTTTCAGAATCTCTCCATCAATCTTGACTGTTGCTGGGAGTGTTAGTTTGGATTTAGTTTTATTTATTTGTGTATAGTTATGTAGTTTTTCAGGGCTAAATTGAATTTAATTTTACATTTCTATGTCCTTTTCAAAGAGATTTGTATACGAAGGAGAAGTAAACATATTTGCTTAGGGAGTCATCTTGATAGGGAGTTTCTGTTTTCTTTTCCTTTCTTTTTTTAATTAAGTGAATTTATGCATCTCCATTCTATTTCCTACGCTGTTACGGACTGAATGATTGTGCCCCCTTTACCCCCACCCACAGCAAATTAATATGTTGAAGCTCTCACCTCCAATATGATGGTTTTGGGAGACGGAACCTTTGGGATAATTAGGTTTAGATGAGGTCATGAGGGTGGGGCTTTCATAATGGAATTAGTGCCCTTATAAGAAGAGATCCATTGCTGTCTCTCTCTCATTGGTATGGAGGAGCCAAAGTGAAGACAAGTGTATACAGGCCAGGAAGAGAACTTTTACCAGATCTCCTCTGCCATGCTGGAACCTTTACCTTGAACTTTACGTCACCCAGAACTGTAAGAAATGTTTATTGTTTAAGCTTCCCATTCTATGGTATTTTGTTATAGTCGTCCAAGCTAATACACACTCTATGCTGTCCCAGGTTTCAAAAGTGCTGGCATATTGCATATGTTTGTTATGCCTCCCTTTTTTCACTTTTTCTTCAAATAACTTTTTCCAGTAGCTGGGAAGGCTTCTCTGAGCCCCCACTGGTCCTCTAATGAAAAGTGGTGCTTGTGATGATCCTCTCCACCCCACTCTTTCAAAACCATGATCCCTATGCAAATATTTATTTTATAAATCAGACTTTTCTGCCTGGCCAGAACAGTAGCACTTGTAACCACTGTTTTTCTTTTTTCAGCTTTTAAGAAAACTTTAGATTGATCACAAATGTGGAGAGCAAGGATTTGCCATCTTACATTTTGTATTACATAGTAAGACTTAATGCATTGGTATGCATAGATCCTAGGATATAGTGGTTTGTATCTACTTTCAAATTTATTTTTATTCCACCTTTATTAGGAATCTGTCTCACTGGATTCCCCTATGTCTAAGTTTTATTTTTTTAATATGTTAAATTAGACAATGGGTAAATACTCTGTGATCTGTCCTAGGACTAACACTATAGTAACTATATTGTTATCACCAATACCTGATTTCTCTAACACTTTACTAAATACTTTTGTATGCTATCAATTAAACTCCCAGTGACCATGGAAGCCACAGATTGTGATTAACTATTTCACAAATAAGAGAAAGCAGGCTTTAAGTTATTTATTCAAGTGAAAAAAAATCGGTAGGTAGTGGAGCTAGAACTCAAACCTGGAATCTCTGATTCCAAATTTCATGTTGTCTATACTTGCCATAGTATTCCCTCATCTGGGAGACCCATGATGTATCTATCTATTTTTCCTCCTTAGTTTCTCATTTAACAGCTTCTTTTATGTTACATTAAGCTCATTCTAAAGTGACATAAAACCTGTTATACCCATTGTTGCTCTTAAGCTGTTCCCAAAAGCCATTGATAAGTCAAAATTTACTTTTAATTTTGGTATAAACTTCCCTTGACAACGTCAACTCCCACAAGTATAACAAGGCAATAGATATGTTTGGCAAAGCAACTATTTATGTCCTCTGTTGCCAGGGTGATGGTAGCAATATTGAAAACATTGGAGGTGGTTGTTATTGGAAAGGATCCTGACTTTCATTTCCAAATGGAACTGTAAAAAGCAAAATGTAGGCTGAGTGTGGGCAGTGACTGGCCATGGCTATACATAAACCAGATAAATGGATTATTGATGATTAACTCAATGTGATGCTATTCTCAGAAATGTAATACTCATAGGCAATATTTTCTTAATACTTTAAAATTCATGAAATTTTAGTGATGACATAAAATAATTGAATTTCGTTTGAAAAGCTAAACCCATATCATTGCATGCTTTCAAGTTATGCTGTTGGCCACTTTTCTCTCTTTCTCCTTTCTTTCAGTGGAGAATAACTCAAAAGGTATACTGAGCTTTTCGTCTCACCTCTAAATAAGATTTGAAATGTTGGCAAAGGAAAAATCCAGCTTCTAAAGAATGTGTAAATAAAATCCAAAAGGAAAGAGAAGTAACAACTGACACCACAGAAATACAAAGGGGTGTAAGAAAATACTATGAACAATTTACGGCAACACCTAGGACAAACTGGTATAATAGATAAATTCCTAAAAACATACAATTTCCAGAACTGAATCAGAAAGAATCAGAAAATCTGAATAGACCAATTATAACCAATGAAACTAAAGCAGTAATTTAAAAAAAGTAAACAAAAGTCCTAGACTGGATAGCTTCATAGGCAAATTTTATCAAGCATTCAAAAACGATCTAACATCTATCCTTAAGGATTCCAAAAAAGTCAAGAGGAGGGAAGACTCCCAACCTCATTTTACGAGGTGAGGATTATCCTAATTCCAAAACCAGATAAAAATACCATGAAGAAAGGAAATTATAGGCCAATACTGGACAAGGCTCTTCCAGCAACTTTTAAATTACTAATCTTCTGTAAGTCACTTTCTGCTCAAAATACCTAAAGTAGTTTTGGTTTACTGTACTTAACATTGTCAAATATGTATCTCATGTCATTCTCCACTTAAAAAATGTCAATACCTAACACTCTATGTGAAAGTATCCAAATAATTAGCATCATATTAAAGGGGATATACAATGACAAATCCCTCACAATTATAGATGTATCTTTTATTATTTTTCCATACAATCTATTTTGCTTTCCCAAATTCATTTATTCATTATAAAGTATATTTAACATACCTTTTCTTACATTTCTTTCCTCTTCAACTTGTTTGTTGAAATCTGCATTCCTTCAAATTTTTATTCCAATCTTACCTTTATATGATAAACCTCCCATGATCACCTAATCAGAATTGATCTTTTCTTAGCTAAACTAATGTATCTCTTGTGATTTTTTTTAGGATCATGTGAGCCTCTTCAACACCATTCAATTTCAAGTGAACACTGAAGATCCCCACCCCCAATTTATAGGATTCATTTACTTACCCCAAATTTATAAGTACTTAATCATGAGCCAGTCATTGAGCTAGGCACTGAAGTGAGGTGTGAAACATACAGTCCCTCTTCATGAACCTCAGATCTTAGTAGGTATTACTATATATTCATTGAGAATGAACAAGAAAACATTGCCACGATCATTTTGCTAGCAAGAAAATGAATATAATGAACAAATTATTTGTTACAGATGTGACTTGTAGAAAAATGGTCTTGCCACACTCTTGTAGATTTCTTCACCATTACGTGAAAAAGTAGAAGAAGCAGGGTTTTAAACTCCTCTCGAATGCTACGGATGCCTTTAGAAGTGTATTGGAGTATCAGTAAAAAAACCTCTATATGCCAGCCAGTTTGGCTCACTGGATAGAGTGTCAGGGGTCCCAGGTTCGATTCCAGTCACGGGCACATACCTCAGTTGCAGGCTCCTCCCCAGCCTGGGCCCTTGTCAGAGAATGTGCAGGAGGCAACCTACCAATGTGTTTCTCTCACATCAGTGTTTCTCTCTGTCTTTCCTTCTCTCTTCCACTCTCTCAAAATCAATGGAAAAATATTATCGGGGTGAGGATAAAATAATAAAAAATAAACCTCCATGCAGCCGGGCTGTGTGGTTCAGTGGTTGAGTGTCGACCTATGAACCAAGAGCTCACTGGTTGGATTCCCGGGCACATGTCCTGGTTGTGGGCTTGATCCCCAGCAGGGGGCATGCAAGAGAGAGCTAATCCATGATGTTTCTCTCTCACTGATGTTTCTACCTCTCTACCCCTCTCCCTTCCTCTCTCTCTAAAAATCAATAAAAACGTATTTTAAAAAACTCTATGCAAAACTCGTGTTTATTTATCTACATGAATTTTTTGTGTGGTGGTGGTGGAGAGGAGAGGAGTCCATATCTTTTATCAGAATGGTCCACCAAAAAGGTTAAAAAAACACTCATGTGGCATAGTGATATAATTATGAATACTAAATAGATCTAAGACAATGTATTCTATGTATAATCACCAGAAAAGCATTCAGCACTCTCTATTAGATAAGAACGTCATGGTTTTAAAGATGCACCAGATACACCATTAAAATAAGCATTGATTTATATCCTCTGCCCTGGATGAAGTCAAGGCAGGCCTCAGGCAGATTGATCCCATGGAACTGATTTACTGGCAGCAAACTTTTTCTTGTATCAGCAGTTCATGTCAGCTACATTATATATATATTGACATAATATTAAATATATATATTTAGTACATATATTTTAATTTGAGGTGATTACAAGTGAGATAAAGTTCTGAGATCTAGTGTTGTTGTTTTTTTAAGTTTAAATGTTCTGATAAAGAAAAAGTCATTCAAACTAATTTTCCTTCTTCCAACCTAACTCCCAGAAGGAACAATTATTTGGGTCTCAGAGATACCACAGGAGAAAAATCTGATGGATTGCCATCTTCCTTGCACAAAATTGGTGCTTCTTCCTTAGGCAATGTTAGAAGGTTAACTTAATGATCATATTGTTGGTTTATGTGATTATCTTGTTATCTATTAATCTGTATGAGAATTAAAAGTAAAATGTATGATTTACAATAAAAAAACAAAAAGTAAAATATATACATATATATGAGATAAATACATTTCTAAACAAGTTAATATATATCTATATATTAATATATCTCTCTATATATTTAATAGATGGCATACACTTCTAGAAATAATTTAATAAAATTTGAGAAAAATCGACTTGGACAATACACCGATTATATATAATATACTTGCATTTTCCTTATCTCTAAATAATCTTACCAACATTTATTTGTATTATGTGATGCCAAAAGTGTCTTCATATGATTACTGCACCCTGATGTGAAACTTCTGAAAATTCTATTAGAAGATTTTCTAATAGATAGACTACTTAGAATGAACTATCTGTAAGAAGATTGAGTTTTAAAAGAAAACAAGACGAAAATCATACCAAAACGAAAGGAGGAGGAGAAATGTGGGAAATGAAGGGTGTGGCCTTTGTGGCCCAGTCTGCTGGTTGTCCGATAACTCTGTGCTGTCATCTTTTTGAAGTATGACTAGTCTACACTTTTCCCGGCCTTTTGCAGTTGGATGTCATCCTGTGATTGATTTATCTCAAATGAAATGGACTGGAAGATGTGCCAACTCCTAGGCCTAAGTTTTCAGATTTCCACATCCTCCTCCCACTTCTACTCAGAGTTGACTTTGAAGATGACATCAATGCTTTAGATGAGGAGCTTTTATAACCTTAACCCAAGGGCTATCACTGGATGAAATTCAATGTATCTGTGAAATTTAGATGGAAACAAAATTATCTTCCTTTTCATGAATTTAGGATTTTCTTCTGTTGAAAACTTAGACAATAAACGAATAGTATTTGTGTCTTTGGCAAAAATATAAATCAAAGATATTTTCAAAACTTGTTATAGCCATTGAAGATATCTTAAAGTAGTATTTATGTTTTATAATTGCTTTAAAACTATGGTATTTATACTATAATGTAGGCTTTAAACATAATATAAAGTGCCAAAGAATACAATTGCATAGTTTAATCATAATATTTCCATGTAATTTATTTTCATTCTAATTTGATGCATTTATTGTGTGCATTAGAAAACATTATGCTGAAAAGGGTCCATAGAATTCACCAGATTTCCAAAGAGTTCTGTGGCACAAAAAACGTTTAAAAACCCTGCCTGTCCTGGCAGATGGAAAAGCAAGAACTTGAGTCCCTGAATGATCACAAGGCAAAGAGCTTCTTGACAGTTTAGAAGATGCAAGTCAAATTTTACCACAAGAGAAAACATATCTCTGTTATTTAAGACAATCTATTTGGGGTGCATTTTGTGGCAGCACTCTAAGCATATCCTAACTCATATGTCCTTGTATAATCAACTTCTGTTTACTTATTACAGAAAGAATCACTATTAACCACTTTTTAAGTAAGAATTATGCAAAACAAATACTCCAAAAATTTATGTGGAACCAAAAAAGACCTGAATAGCTGCAGCAATCTTGAGGAAGAACAAAGTTGGAGGGATCACAATACCAGACATCAAATTATACTACAAAGCCACTGTAATCAAAACAGCCTGGTACTGGCACAGAACAGACATGAAGATCAATGGAACAGAAGAGAGAACCCAAAAACCAACCCAACCCATTGTGCTTAATTAATCTTTGACAAAGGAGGCAAGAGCCTAAAATGGAGTCAAGAGAGTTTCTTTAATATATGGTGTTGGGATCATTAGACAGGTACATGCAAAAAAGTGAAACTAGACCACCAACTTACACCATACACAAAAATAAACTCAAAATGGATAAAAGATCTAAATGTAAGTTGTGAAACCATAAAAATTGTAGAAGAAACCATAGGCAGCAACATCTCACACATCTTTGGTAGCAATATGTGTGCCAATACATCTCCTGGGGCAGTGGTCGACTTCTGCGCATGAGCCACGAAGTTTCAATCACACTGTACGTGCTCACCCGCATGTGGTATTTTGTGGAAGAGCTACACTCATTGGGCCAAAGAGCCGCATGTGGCTTGTGAGCCGCAGTTTGCTGATCACTGTCCTAGGGCAAGGGACACAAAGGAGAAAATAAACAAATGGGGCTATCTATATAAAAGCCTAAGAGACCAGCCGACCGTCCAGTAGCTATGACACACATTGACTACCGGGGGAAGATGATCAATGAAGGAGCTGCTGAGTGACAGCAACTTTTCAGAGTGCCCTCTCTCACTCCAGGACCCCTCGGGGGATGTTGAACTGCCAGTTTCAGCCTGATCCCCTCTGGCCAGGCCAGGGGACTCCATAGGTGCACGAATCCATGCACTGGGACTCTAGTATCAAAATAGAAGGCTTCTGAACAGCAAAAGAAACCAGCAACAAAATGAAAAGGGAGCCCTCTGTATGAGAGAACATATTTGCCAATGATAAGGAGTTCATATCCAAAATATATAAGGAACTCATACAACTTAACAAAAGGAAGACAATCCAATTTAAAAAAGGGGCAAAGGACCTAAATAGATACTTCTCCAAAGTGGACATATAGAAGGCTAAGAGACATATGAAAAAAATATACTCAAAGTCACTGACCATCAGAGAGGTGCAAATTAAAAGGACAATGAGGTATTACCTCATACCTGTCAAAATGACTACCATCAGCAAATCAACAAATGAAAACTGCTGGTGAGGATAAGGAGAAAAGGGAACCCTAGAACATTGCTGGTGGGAATGCAGACTTATGCAGCCACTATGAAAAATAATATAGAATTTCATCAAAAAATTAAATATGGAACTGCCATTTGACCCAATGATCCCACTTCTAGGAATATATCCTAAGAAACTGAAAACAATATTCAGACAGAATATATGCACTCTTATGTTCAATGCAGTGCAATTTACAATAACTAAGATCTGGAAACAGCCCAAGTACCCATCAGCAGATGAGTGGGTAAAAAAGCTGTGATACATTTATACCATGGAATACTATGCAGCAGTAAAAAATAAGGATATTTTACTTTTGAGACAGCATGGAGGGACCTGGAAAGTATTATGCTAAGTGAAATAAGCCAGTCAGAGAAAGACAAATATCACATGATCTCACTTATATGTGGCCTCTAATGAACAAAATAAATTGATGAACAAAATAGATCCAGAGACATAGAAGCATATAGCAAACTGTTGAATCTCAGAGGGAAGGCAGAGCTGGGTGGGTGGGAAGAGATTAACCAAAGAACTTACATGCATACATGTATAACCCATGCATAACACAGACAATAATATGGTGAAGGCCTACGGGGATGAGGGTGTAGGGTGGATGGGGTCAATGGGGGAAAAGGGAGAAATCTGTAATACTTTCAACACTAAAGATAAATTTTAAAAAAGAATGAAAAGAAATCTGTTATACAGAATTATAGCATTCGATGCTTACCTATGCAGACATTAAACACTCATCTATAAAAACTAAAGGTGATAAATAACTTTTGAGTATGTCATTCTAAGAAATACAAAATACAAGGGATACCATTGAATATATTCATTAAAAGTTATAATCAAGGCAAAGATCAATAAACACATACATCTCCTGGGACTAGTTACCAGCAATCACTGCAAACCCACACCATCAAAATTTCAAGTGCCCACTCTCTGATCAAATAATCCTCAAACCCAGTAATATGTACAATCTGTTAATCCTATAAAAAAAATTCACATTTCCATGTTTCCCTCATGTACTCATTTCCCCTTTTACCCAGTTTACATTCTACAGTCAAATTTTCTAATCATTCTCTTGCCTATAACCCAAATTTCTTCTATCTTCTGCTGTATTCTCTGCCTGTACTGAAACAGCAGTTTGGGTTGGGGAAAAACATACAGCCATAATCACCATACTCATTTAAACTTCATAACCACCAACTTCAAGTGGGCCCTGGGAAACTCTTTAGCAATTATACTCCATACTCCTAGTCTATTCAATCTTCTCTCCTAGAAAAATATTTCATGCTTTGTCTTCTTTCTTTAAACTTCTACTTTATTCTCCCACTAGGAGCCCAGCACGCGATTTGAAATAGCACGGCGCTGCCCACCCTCGAGTCACCAGTCTGGCCCTGCCTCATTCCCCGGGCCCTACAGCAGCTGCAGCTGCTACCAACCCAGCCCTGCCTCCCTCTCCGGCCCTTGAATCAGCCTCAGCCACTTCTGATCAGGCCCTCCCCCAGCGTAGGCGCGTGGAGGCCCTGCCGCCCACCCCAGACGCTGGCACACAACCTCCTCCTGTCCGGTCGACTCCTTATGGTGTCCTAATTAATTAGCATATTTCTCTATTATATATCTATATCTATACCTATATCTATATCTATATCTATATCTATATCTATATCTATATCTATACCTATATCTATATCTATATCTATATCTCGATATCAATATAGATATAGATAGATAGATAGATAGATAGATAGATAGATAGATAGATAGATAGATAGATATAGTCACTCTTAATTAATATCTGTGATTTCTTGGTCATGGAGAAACTGAAGAGAAAGGATGTTTTCCTGGCTCCCAGTACCACATCTACACACCTAGCATCACCCAGTGTCCTATACTCAACCTTCACTCCTGTAAGGATGGATGGTTGATGTTCCAGCCACCTTCTCCACTTGGGCACCAGACTCCATTTCCTCTCCTCTCTCAAGGATGCTGCTCATGCAATCACCTCTGTACTTTCTCATTGGCATATATGACATACTGTGACTTCTCCCATCAATAAACAAAATCTCTGAACCCACATTCCCCTGCAGCAGCTTATTTCCCTTTTTGTATTAGCAAAACTCTTTTTTTTAATCTTTATTGTTGCGAGTATTACAGATGTCCCTCTTCCCCCCCCCCCCCCCCCATCGCTCCCCTGCGCCCGGTTCCCTCCGTGCCCCAGGCCTTCGCCACCCTATTGTCTGTGTCCATAGGTAATAGCAAAACTCTTGATAGTTATCTAATCTTTTCTGTTGCCAATTTCTCTTTACTTATTTCCTTGAATCCATTTAAATCAACCTTAGCCCAAACCCACTCCCACCACAAACCTTCTTATCAAGGTCACCCACCAGTGACTTTGCATTCGTAAATGGTGTCAATAGTCAGTTTTTGGCGCCAGACTTAACAGCCTCTGGGCAGCATTTGCCACAATTAATGACGCTCCCCTTGTCTGAAACATTAGTGCATTTTCAGGAAAAAATTCCCTTGTGATCTTTCCCCACCCCCATCACCAGCCACACCCCTTACTCCCTTCTGCTGTGGATCTTTTTCTTTTTAATATTTCCCCCTGACCTGATAATATTGGAGAGCCCCAGGGCTCAGGCATACTTTCTCTTCTATTTCTTATCTACTCGCTCCTCTAACGACCGTGACTAACATTGACATATTTAGCCCACACTTTTTTCTCTGAAACCCGGGGCAATATATAAATCTCAAACTGAACAATAAAGTGAACTCATGATTTTTCTTTCCAAACCTGCTCCACCTGCAATGTTCCCACCTTAGAGTGAAAGAGTGGCGGACTCTATTTTTCAGTTTTCCAGCACAAAACATTGGAGTCACCCTTGAGTCCTCTTTTTCTCTGGCACTCCACATGAATTCTATAAGGAAATCTTATCTGTCCTGGCTTTAAAAGCCAAAAGCCTCACTGCCTGTGTGCTAAACATAACCAAGGTTAATCACTTACCTGGGTTATGGTGATGTCCTCCAACTTTTCTCTGTGCTTCTGCCTTGCCCAACCTCAGTGCATTCTCCATTGCATTCTCTGTGATCCTGTTAAAGTGTAAGCCAATAGAAGACAACCTGTCAGTCTCATTTAGAGTAAAAGACAGATCTCTCATCATAATCTCATATGATTTACTGCCTCTCTGATTTTGCTTCCTACTTTGTTGACCCTGGTGACCCTCCCTGCTGGCACCCAGCTTGCTTGGCCTGGGGCCTGGGGCCTGGGGGCAGCTCTTGCATTAAGCGTCTGCACCCTGGTGGTCAGTGCATGTCATAGCAACCAGTCATTCCACCAGTGGTTCTGCCATTTGGTCTATTTACATATTGGGTTTTTATTATATGGGATATATGTAGTATATGTATATACTAGAGGCCCAGTGCATGAAATTCATGCACTAGTGGGGGTGTTCCTCAGCCTAGCCTGCACCCTCTCTAATCTGGGACCCCTTAAGGGATGTCCAACTGCGGGTTTAGGTGCGGTCCCTGTGGGAGCGGGCCTAAATGGGCAGTCAGACATCCCTCTCACAATCCAGGACTGCTGGCTCCCAACTGCTCGCCTGCCTGACTATCTGATTGCCCCTAACTGCTTCTGCCTGCCAGCCTGATCACTCCCTAATCACTCCCCTGTCAGCCTGATTGACACCTAACTGCTCCCCTGCTGGCCCGATCGCCCCCAACTGCCCTCCCCTGCCAGCCCAGTTGCCCCTAATTGCCCTCCCCTGTCAGCCCAGTCACCCCCAACAGCCCTCCCCTGTAGACCTGGTCCCCCGCAACTACCCTCCCCTGCCGGCCTGGTCACCACTAACTGTCCTCCCCTGCAGGCCCGGTCCCTCCCAACTGCCCTCCCTCCCCTGCAGGCCTGGTTTCCCCAACTGCCCTCCCCTGCTGGCCATCTTGTGGTGGCCATCTTGTGACCACATCGGGGCAGTCATCTTGTGTGAGTGTGTGATGGTCAACTTACATATTACTTCTTTAATAGATATATGGAACCCACAACTGGGCTGGCAGGGGAGGGCAGTTGGGGGTGACCAGAGCTGCACCTAGGGATTGGGCCTGCCCTCTGCCACCCGGGAGCAGGCCTAAGCCAGCAGGTCGTTATCTCCCAAGGGGTCCCAGACTGCGTGAGGGCACAGGCCGGGCTGAGGGACCCCCTTCCCCCCCGAGTGCACAAATTTTTGTGCACCGGGCCTCTAGTATGCTGTATAAGATGGAATGTATAACATGGTCATAGTATGACTTAAATTAGATGATTGAATATGTATTCATTACTTCTTAACATTTTTATACTATGAAATATTTATATATATACACAAAAGAATGTATATGATGCTCAAAATAGTTAAAAAATACACAAATGCCCACCTATCTACCATGAAGCTTAAGAAATAGAACATTTCAATGTTTGCAGTTCCTATGTGCTCCTCCTCAATTACTTTGCTTCCCTACCCCCAGGAAATAAACAAAAGAAGTTGTATTAATCATTTTTTGCTATATAATTTTTCCACATATTAGGTATCCATAAACAATATGTTGTTTCCTTTTGCTTTATAGTAAAGCCTATATTAATGTAACCATATCATAGATTTGCTTACTTATGTGGGTTCCATATATCTTTGGATATATTTCTGGGTCCTCTATTCTGTTCCTTTTTATATCAGTCACTAACACAATACTACCATATTAGTATAGCCTTAAAATAGCCTTCAGATCTGATAGAATATGCTTCTTTAGCATATATATTTTCAGTAATAAGTTATTTTAGTTCATTTATTTTTAGTAAATATTTAGTATATACATTTTTTCAGTAATGAGTTAGTTATTTTATTTATTATTATTTATATGTATTTTTTATTGATTTCAGAGAGGAAAAGAGAGGGATAGAGAGTTAGAAACATTGATGAGAGAGAAACAACATGTCTCCTGCCTACTTAGTGCTGGGGATCAAACCCACAACCCAGGCATGTTCCCTGACAAGAGATCGAACCAGGACCTCCTGATTCATAGGTTAACACTCAACCACTGAGCAACACCAGCTGTTAGCATATATATTTTTAAAAATAAATTTGTTGATTTTGAAGAAAACTTGATTTAAAATTGTAACCTGTCACATTCCCTCCCCAGTACTTTTAATAATTTAGTTGCCTCTACTTTTAGTTCACAGTTAAGTATCATGTTCTAACATATTGTATAGTTTATTTATTATTTGCCTATGTTATTTCATCTTTGTCTCAGCCACCTATTTCCTACCTAGCTAGATTATAAATTTAAAATTGGCAGGGTTCTTTTTGGATTTATTCATTCGTACGCCTCAAGCACCTAAAACAGTAGATGCTTGAGTGCTCAGTAAATATTTGCTGAGGAAATGAATTTAAACTGAACTTATATGGCTCAACTGGGGAAAGCTGACATTTTTATTACATTAATTTTTTAATCCACAAACATGATAGCTCTCTCCGTCTATATAGATCTTCCCTAAAATATTATAATAAAGCTTTATAAATTTCCTACATGAAGTTTTCACATACCTTTGTTAGATTTATTCTTGTGTACTTTATACATTTGTCATCAATGACCCTGTTGCTATGTACTTGGTACTATTTTTGTGTATTTTCTCTATTAAAAATGTAAATATTCTACATCATATTAATATTTTATAATATTTATAATATAAATCAGAATATAACATAAAATATTTTCTGTCAGTTTTAGCTATAATTTACATACTATAAAATTAACCCTTTTCACTGCATAGTTCAATGAGATATTATGAATGACCCACAGTCAGTCTCTGGCAAATTCTAATCTATTTCTGTTGTTTTTGCTTTGGCTTTTCTAGAATGTTATATACACAGAATCATAAAATGGCTTTTTGTGTCTGGCTTCTTTATTCAGTGTAATACATTCAAAATTCATCCATATTGTTGCACATTTCAGTAGTTCTTTTCTTTTTATTGCTGATAGCATCACATTGTATGTTATAATACAATTTGTTAATCCACTCACCTTTGAGTTGTTTCTGGACTTTTAGCTAGTATGAATAAAGCCGCTATGAACTATCACCTAATGGGTTCTGCATGGACAGAAATTTTTATTTCTCTTGGGTAAATTCCTACAGTGAAATTGCTGGAGCATATATGAAATTACAAAACCATTTTCTAAAGTGTTTGTAATTTTTGTGTGTGTGTGTGTGTGTGTGTGTTTTATTAATCCTCACCCAAGGATATTTTTCCATTGATTTTTAGAGAGAATGAAAGGGAGAGGGAAGAGATAGAGACAGAGAAACATCAATGTGAGAGAGACATTGATTTGTTGCCTCCCTCCAGAGCCAGGGATCAAGCCCACAACCGAGGTACATGCCCTTGACTTGAATTGAACCCCACACCCTTCAGTCAATGGCCTGACTCTATCCACTGAGCCAAACTGGCTAGGGCTATACATTTTTTTATTGCCACCAAGAGACAAAAGAAGTTCAATTACTCTACATTTTCACCAGCACTTACTATTAAGAGCCTCATTTGTATTCATTCTAGCGGGTATGTATTATTATTTATTGTGCTTTTAATTTACATTTTCCTAATGAATAATGATGTTAAGCATCTTAACTTTTCATGGTCTAAGTTGTCATTTCTATCTTTTCCTTTTTAAAGTGTCTCTTTAAATATCTTGCCAATTTTTAAATCGAGTTTTTGGCTTATTATTGAGTTGTGAAGATTATTTATATACTCTGGATACAAATCCTCTTCTGCATGACTCCAAGGAGGCCTTAAGAATCACCAACCTCACAACCACAGGAGCTGTGAAAACCAGCAGCCTTGCAGCCACTAGATGGGTAGACTGGGTTTGGAGTTCCTCAAAAAGTCCTATCCCCACAAAATAGTTATTACTCACTCTGTCTTATAATTCCTTGGAAAATACCTATTTACAGAGTGTTGTCAATTTTCTTTATACCTGACATGGAGTTTATTTGTAGGATATGTCTAATACAGGATTTGAGTCCAAAAAGCATAAAAAAATTTATAACCCAACAATACAAAGAAAAATACTCTAATTAAATTTGGGTAAAGGATCTTAATAGATATCTATTCAAAGATGATATACAAATAGCCAATAAGTATATGAGAAGATGCTCAACATTAGTCATTAGTCAATGAGATACCACCTTATGCCTACTAGGATGACTATAACCAAAAACACAGATAATAAGTGTTGACAAGGTTGTGGATAAATTGGAATCCTCAGACATTGCTGGTGGAAATGGAAAATGGTGCAGCAACTTTGAAAAACAGTTTGGCAGCTTCTCAAAATGTTAAATAAACCCAGAATTACCTACAACCCGGCAATCCCACTCCTAGGTACATACCTAAAAGAAATAAAAGTATATGTGTCCATAAAAACTTGTATTCAAATGTTCATAGCAGCTTTATTCATAATAGCCAAAATGTGGAAACATTTGAAGTGTTCAGTAATGGAGGAATGGATAAAGAACATGTAGAATATCCACACAATGAAATATTATTTGGTAATGTCCTATCTAATAAAGAGCTAATATGCTAATTAGACCAAACAGCAGAACAACCATCTGGATGACCTTCCGGATGAAGCCTGGGCTGCGAGGGCCGAGCCCCTTGCACGAATTTCATGCATCGGGCCTCTAGTAAAAAAATAAAATACTGATACATGTGAGCAGTGATGATCCCTGAAAACATTACTGTAAGTGAAGAAGCCAATCATAAAAGACCACATGTTATATTATTCCATTTATATGAAATATTTAAAGTAGGCACATCTATACAGACAAAAAATACATCATTGGTTGTCTATGGCTGGGTTAGAGGGGGTGGGATAGGGAGTGACTCCTAATGGTTTCTTTTTGGGGTGATGAAAATATTACTAATTTAGTTTGTGCTGATGGTTATATAACTCTGTGAATACATTAAAATTCACTGAATTGTATACTTAAACACATACAATGAGACATCATTTTGACCAAACTGGTGAAATTAAAATGTTGGATAATACTGCCAAGATGATAGGGTATGGAGCAGTGGGAACTCTCACCCACTTCTGGTGGGAGTACACATTAGTGCAGTCTCTTTGAAACAGTTTTAAGCTTAGCCATCAATTGCTAAGACAGAGACTCCTAAGCCATCAACTCCTAGACAGAGACTTTAGTGAAACTTTGCATATTCACGAGATTTGTATTTAAGAGATAAATATGGAAAACAGAGCAAATATCCACAAGAAAATGAATGAATACAATATAACAGATTTCTACATGAAATACCATGGCCCTGGTTAAGTGGTTGAAATACATCTCACACATAATGTGGTTGATTATTTAAGACATATTCAATACAAAGTTGTCATCCAGGACACACTGAATAGTTATATAAAGCACAATAACAGAAAAAGTAACATATTTTTGTGAAGAAATGTGGTAAAAATATAAAGGAAAACAGTCAAAAGATGAACATAAAGTTTAGAATACTGGTTTCCTCTGGGGGGCAGAACGGAGCACACAGTACACGTCCACGTGTGACAATGTAGTGAATATCATTCTTGATCACATCCCCTGTGACTAACCTCATTGTACATCAAATACCTAACCACAAAGTGGGAGAAAATAGGTAATTTGGGAACAAATTGTCTATTTTTTGAAAAATGGCAAATGGTTAAAAATTGCCAAGAAAAAGTCTACTTCCCAAATTCAAAGGCTATCTCTGTAAATGTATATACATATGTAAAATATAAACTGTTATTTACATAATTTTATATTATATATTATAATTTTATATACTATGTAACATTTAATATTACACACACATTTGACTAATATATACCACACATATTTGCATAGTATATGTACACTGAGTGGCCAGATTATTATGACCACCCCATCAGAACTTCATTGGGCCATCTTTTGCCTTCAATACTGTGGCGATTCTTCTTGGCATTGACTCCACGAGATATTGAAAGGTGATGCGAGGAATCATGCCTGATGAATAGCACTGTCCAGTTCTGTGAGATTTGATGGTTGTGGAACCAGCTGCCTGATGGCTCTTTTAACTTCATCCCACAAATGCTCAATTGGATTGAGAGCTGGTGATTGTGGGGGCCACCTAAGCAAGGTAAAGTCTCCCTCATGTTCTTGAAACCACTCCTGCACAATACAAGCACCGTGGCATGGCGCATTGTCTTGTTGGAAGAAGCCTCTCCATTGTGATACGCCATCAACATGAGAGGATGAACTTGATCAGCAACGATACTTAGGTATGTTGTGCTGTTCAGACGTTGTTCCACATGAATTAAAGGGCCCAAATCATGCCAGGAAAACATGCCCCAAACCATAACACTGCCCCTACCAGCTTGAAGGGTTGTACTCTTGCATGTGGGGTGCATGCTTTCATGCTGTTTCCGCCAAATTCTCACTCTGCCATCTGCATGATGCAACTGGAAACATGATTCATCATACCGCATGACTTTTTTCCAATGCTCGACTGTCTAATCCTTGTGTACCTGTGCGAATTGGAGACATTTTATCTTGGTAACTGCAGACAGCAAAGGTGTTTGAACAGGCCTTTGGCTTCCATATCCCTTACGATGCTGTGTACGGCTAATTTGCCTACAAACATCAGGTGGTCATAATAATCTGGCCACTCAGTGTATATAACATACACACCCCAATGCAAAATATATGTATACGAAATACACATATTTGGAAAGAAATGAAATCTAAGATTTTTTAAAGCAAAACGTGTTTCTAAGAGCACTCAAAGTAGCATCATTTAAATATTTTTACTGAGAAAAACAAAAATGTTTCAAACTTTAAACATTGAAAGCAATGAGAATTTTATTGTGTAATTTTCTGTCAGACCTTCAAAGTATTTTCACTTATTCTCTCATCTACTAGTAATTAAATTATTTCTTGATCATTACTGATTTTTATCTTCTATCTTGTAGCAGGGAATTATTATTATTCTATATGCATTTTTGTGTTATCAGGTTAAAATCACATGGGGTGAAATATCATTTCTCTTCAGAATTAAGCACTAAAGGGGAGAGATCAGTCTATAACAGAAAAACGCAGTGAAATCTTAGCTGCAGGGTGTCTGGTAGTAGAAGCAGAGTCTTTCCTCACCACGCCCTCTTTTCTCCACCACTAATGAAATGGAAAAACAACTTCTTAAAAGTACTTTCTATTTAATCATATTGAACTATTTATATCAGCTTTAGTACACAGACACATTTAATATACATATGAAGTATTAGTTAATAATCCCTTGCTATTGGCATGTAGATTTAATACATAAATTAAAGATGTACAGTACGGTCTTAGTTTTGTCTCCTCTTTCACACACTTGTCTTCTTATTGTGTAATTAGAATAATGGAACTTTGAGGGCTTCCCCATTTCCATTCATCCATCCATTTAAAAATTAATTTGATAATATATTTTAGTAGTATTCATTTATTTACTCACATATTTATTTAACAAGTATTTATTATTTCTCTCCTGCCTGACACTATGCTTATTTTTGGGGATATAATAAGGGTAAACAGATAAAAGATCCCTGCCTTCTTGGAACTCAGTCTCTATCTATGGAGACAGACAACTGTGATTACCACTTAAAAACTGTAAGCAGTGCTACATTGTGATTGGTGGAACAAGCAGAGGTAACTGGTGGTTTGTTTGAGGAAACTGAAATAGAACAGCTATGCATGGGGATTAATAAATGAGAGAGAAGAAAAGCATATGGTGGAAAGACTGAAGATGTAAGGACAGAAAGGCTGGAACAGAGAGAGCGAGAGGCAATGTGATATATAGGGAATATATAAAGGTTAAGCAATGTGATATATAGTGAAGATATAAAGGTCAACATATGTAGTTCCCTGTCCCCCTATCCCCGTCTTTATCTTATAAATAAAACAATGAAAAGAACACTGAAGCATTAGGCAATGTAGACACATTTCCTAACTTGTATTTGGGGATCACTCAGCTACATGTTTCAGCATATAGTTATCCATAGCCTCCACCACTTCCCATCGGCTCTTAGTGAGTTTCCATTTATTCTCATAACTTGTGCTGTGATTTTTCCAAAAATCCAATTCCATTATCTGCCTGCTCTTTGGCATGCATTCAAGCTTGTGAGTTCCTCATAGAATTTAAATTCTTCTAAGAATCACTAGGCTTTAAATTCCTCCAAAGTCTAATGGGTAATGAATACCAGCAAACATACACTTACTATACAATGTGATAAAAACTCAAGCCGAGACAGACACAAAATGCACAGGGTTATAGTGAAGGAAGTCAATTACTCTGCCTGGGAAAAATAGGGAAAGCATAAGCAGAAGTATATTTCATATAGTCTTGAAAAGTACCTAAGGTTTTTTGCTCTGTGGTTTTTTAAAAATATTTTTATTGATTTCAGAGAGAAAGAAACAGGGAGGGAGGCAGGGAGGGAGAGAGAAACAGCAATGCTGAGAGAGAATCATTGATAGGCTGCCTCCTGCTGGCCCTGCACTGAGGATCCAGCCTGCAACCCGGTTATTGAACCGTGACCTCCTGGTTCATAGGTCGATCCTCAAACACAGATCCATGCCAGCTGGGCTGTTGTGTGTTTTTTAAAGGGGGAAAATGGGAACAGCATTCTGAGTAGAGAGAATTTTATAAAATCATAGATGTTTCCAAGGAAAGCATTAGAAATGTGATGTAAACAAAGAGTCCATCCTTTAAACATTAGAGAGCCATAAGGGGAATACATTAAGCTGGAGAGTGACTCTCTGATGGTTAATATTAGCATTGTTACAAGTGCTTACAAGATTAGAATTAATTTTTCTGAATGTCCAGTTACATTATATAGCTGCCCACCTACTTTGTATTGTATGTAAAAACCAACTTGCTTTTATGTGCTCCAGGTCAGATATCAACAATTTTCCTTCTTATATTTCATCTCCATTCTTAGACACAGACGAGGAATATGAAACAGAATTTATGTTGTCCCAGAGGCCATGCAGGCACCCAAACTAATAAGCTTTCTGCTCTTGTTTGACTTCCAAGTTCAAAAATTCTTGGTCTTCTCTAGAAACCAAAGTTTTTCTACTTACCAAAACTTCTAACCCAAAGAATTCAAACATATATTTATTTCAGTGAGATAATAAGTATTTCCTCTCCAATTAATGAATTAAAGTTGTAAGTAATTTAAAACATTTGGATCATAAACACAAATCATTAGCTATTTTATTAAGACAAACTAATTATAGCTTCTTCTTAAAATAGATGTAGACATGGATAGAATAAGAAAAATCAATGTTCTAGCACAAGGGCAAATACCAGGTTTTGCATTATACATGGTGATGATTCATGGGTATCACCATCAATCTTAAATTACAGAGCACATATATCTTGGGGGATTGTCAGGAGCATATGGAACCTTCAGGTGCTGTGGTGACTAATGACTATTCGTGGGCCAGAGTGAAATGCCAGCTTAATGCCCAGGTCCACATAAATACATGATAAACTATGTCACTACTGGAGCATTTTTTTCCCCACAGATTTATTGTGAGTCCGGGAAATAAAATTATCACTCAATAAATCAGATATCAAATGATGTATTTATTCAAAAGACTCTCCCCAAAAACAGAAAGATTACACTCAAAAGCACAGCCTGTGTGTATATGCTTGTGTGCATGTGTACATTTGTGTGTGTTTAAATGTAGACTATAAACCTAATCTCTTGTGTCATTGTGGACATTTGAACCTGTGTGTGTGTGTGTGTGTGTGTGTTGTGATGGTTTAATTTTAACATACAGACATCATTTTTTTCAAATAACAAAAGGAGAGGCTAGATACAGAGAGAAAAGGATTTCAGATATTAACCATAAAAGGCTAAACCTAATAAGAAGGTGCTGCCAATGAATTGTAAGAACAAGAACTAATTTAAAACCTTCCATTTCGCCAGTGCCCATACATGGCTCGGGCAGAAAGGCTGTATCTAAAAGCTGATGCAGTATTTTTTTTGTCTTCGAGAAACAATGCTCAAAAACACTGAAACAACTGTGCTCAAATCAGTGAAAGGAAAACGCCCTTCTCAGCATCTAGAGCAGTGGTTCTCAACCTTCCTAATGCCGCGACCCTTTAATACAGTTCCTCATGTTGTGGTGACCCCCGACCATAAAATTATTTTCGTTGCTATTTCATAACTGTAATTTTGCTACTGTTATGAATTGTAATGTAAATATCTGATATGCAGGATGTATTTTCATCGTTACAAATTGAACATAATTAAAGCATAGTGATGAATCACAAAAACAATATGTAATTATATATGTGCTTTCCGATGGTCTTAGGCGACCCCTGTGAAAGGGTCGTTCGACTCCTAAAGGGTTCTCGACCCACAGGTTGGGAACCGCTGGTCTAGAGAGAAGAACCCAGCGACAGTGTGATGATTGCCACCGGGCTCCTCTGTTCTCTGTAAAACTGGGCTTAGAGAAAGCTGCCTACTTATGGCTTCATCAACCCCACCGGATTCCTCTTACATAATGCTTTCAATACACACTATAGGCAGCCCTGGGGACTCCATTTCTATCCCTTCTTCAGGATCATTTTTCCTGCTAAACCTGCCAGGTTATTTTTAGGTCTTGAGGAGTAAGAACAGACTGATTGGTCAGGCTGTGGGGCATTTTCAAATCCAGCTACTAAAATCTACTAAACACCAACCATAACAAGAATTATCAATGTGTGTGTGTGTGTGTGTGTGTGTGTGTGTGTGTGTGTGTGCGCGCACACACACATATATATATTCCAAAAATAAAATTTAACTTTATGGGCAAATTCTCTTTGGGTAAAAAGAAGAAAAAGGATCAGCAGCTAGATCTTGTTCATTTTTACAACACTCTATTTTGTGATCTCTGTGTTTCATTTCTTCAGCATATTTTTAAAGTGTTCTAAAATATATGAACATGGTGAAAATTTAGAACAGGTTTTAAAAATTTTACAGTGAGAAGTCCCCCTCATGCCCTCAATTTCCCAGCCACTATTCCTTCTGGGTTCTTCTAGAAATATTCCCTATTTCTAAAAATGAGGTGGGGAAGGGATATTTTAATTTTCACCCTTAAAGCCTTCAAAAAATTGAAAAAGTGAAAACTAAAAAATATGTGGTTGTAATCTTCTCTTATAAAATTTTAAATCTCTTTTTGATGGAAACATTGTAAGAATTTCTGTACTAGAAACAGCATGTATATAAATGACTAACCAAATAATGGAATCTAAGAATTAGAACCAAAAATCTATTTTTGAAATAAGGAAAAAATCTATTTTTGGTTAATATTTGCTCTAATACATAATAGTTGATTTTACAACTTTCCTCAGAAACCTTAAATATTTATAATTTTTACACTAAGAATAGTTTTATTTACAACATATCCTATACCTTAACAAAATTATCCTTCCTCCAAAAAACTTTAAAAAGTATTTCCCTTTGAGTCTCACTTTTCAAAAATCTCTCTTTGATTTTAACCTTTGTAAACTATTTAAAGCTTCAAATTTTTCCTTAAATAAAGTTCAGTATGGATTCAATTAATTCTGAGTATGAGACATTCTGTAACTTATTTCATCCTTACCACATAAACTCTTCCATACAGTTCAATTCCCTTAAATAATAATGCACAGTATTGTCAACTTGGATTTGGTTAAACTCATTGAGATATAAAAACTCATGGTACTTATTGTCATTGTTTATAATGATAATTAATCAAGTTTCTGAATACTGACAGCAATCATGATACTGGATAAAATGTTATAATATAGCCTTGAATTTCATGATTTTCACTCTACCATTTTCCCTAATCTGTATCACCTATTTTTATTTTCCCTACACTAACATACATTAGAGACAGATTTACTCTTTCTGTGACCCAAATTTTATATATTTGCTCTTTTCCCTTCCTCCACACTTCCTTTTCCTTATCTTCTTTTAATGTTTTCACCTAAGATACTCTTGATTTTCATGAATATTCTTCATCAAGGTTTTCTTTTATCAATCAGCCTGAAGTAATAGCTTCCATCTCCAAAATGTCACAGCAATTATTTGGTATGCAAATTAACTTGACTCCTTTTATTCAACAAAATGTCTCTCTCTTTTAAAAATATGTTTTTATTGATTTTAGAGAGAGAGAGAAAGGAAGAGGGAGAGAGAGATAGAAACCTCAGCATCAATCAGCTGCTTCCTGCATCCCCCTACTGAGGATCGAGCCCACAATCTGGGCATGTGTCCTGATGGGGACAGTAACCTCTTGGTACCTGGGACAATGCTCAACCACTGAGCAACACTGGCCAGACTCAACAAAATTTCTTGAGCACTTATTGTGTCAGGCAACATTGAATAAAACATAAACAGGTCCATGTCTTAAAAGAAGCTTAATAAGACAGACAGACCATAAACACAATAAATACATGAGTATATTGTATATTGTATACTGAAAGGTGAAGAAAGACATAAAGCAAGGGAAGGGGATCAGAAGTGTGCTAATGGGAAGGGGGTTTTGCTTCTCTTTTATATTTTTATCTCTCAGTTTTCTGTCAAGTTCCACCTTCTAAAATGCATGATAATTTTGGATTAAATGTCAGATTGCATGTGAAAACTTGCAGCAGTATCTTGAGGCTCTAATTATAATCCCTGTGAGGGCTGGTTTATTTGCATGCACTTGTACTGAAGGACTAGGAGGCCTTTTTAGTTGTGCACAACACTTCAGCAAGGCTTATACTCCAGTTTTTCCTCCCCTGCCCTGTGAGTCAGCCAGGAGCTCTGCTCAGCTTCTCAGCATCTCGGTTGCCACTAGTGGAGTTGCCCTGAGTAGGGCAGCACTGTTGGCAGTGAAATGGGCCCTGGGTGAGAGTCGCTGACAATTTTTAACAGTCGTCAGAGAAGGCCATTGCACTGTGCTATTATAATGCAGCCTGTTGGTTTCTGAGCAGTGACCATGATCTGTGGAACCCTGATGAAGAGCTGGGGCTTCCTCAAAGGAGTCATGATTCTTTAGCAAGGTCTCTATCTTTGAAAGGATGGTCATCACACATCTGCAGCTGTCTGACTCTTAGCTGTCTGCTCAGGCCTCATGGACAGAGGTCATATGCAGGAACTGCTCAGTCAGGAAGAAGTGCTAGCAGCATCTAAGTCATTTAAAAAATGCCATTTCTCTTACCCTTTCTTTCTCTGCTTCACACCACTCCAAGTGAAGTTAATATTTAAAGCTATCTCCTAGAGACCCAGGAGGCTGGTAACATCCCCTTGCCTGTTGTGTTCCTCTTTAGTCTGCTTCCTCCTCCCACAACTTTCCAGGGCCAGATGTCACAGACTTTCCTCTTTCCCATAAATATCTCATATTGATGCCGTTGTAATAAACCCATGTTATAAATAAGTGGAAAGGAGCAAAGGGAAGGCCAAATATTGTAGGCATTTCCAGTAAAGTCTGGGTGAAATATGGAAGGTGCTTTCCTGTCAATAACCCCCAGAAAGAGATAATTGGCCAGAATAGGTGTGGCCATATAAGCACAGGAAGATCTGAGATATTTAACTTCCTAAACAAAAGAGTTCACTTTCTTGTTGCTCTTGACTGGCTTGGTTGCTCTTGGGATTCTTTTTGCAGGGGGCACACTCTTGTGGCTCCCCCGCATTTGCCCACAGCCACACGGACCCCACACACAATGGACGAATGAACTGCAACTAGCCTAATGCTAAACCAGACCCAGCTCCACCATGGAGCAGAAACTTAGCCATTTAGTGGCTTTGTTTCTAGCTCTGCTGAATCCCAGCTGCGTATCTTCCAGGACTGGGTTAAGGGAAATGGGACTCATTCTACACAAATAAAAACCACTCATCCTCCCATGCGAGTCTAAGGAAATTATTTTTCTCGAGATATTGTAAGGACCTGACTCCTACTAGCACTGGAGAAAGACCATCTACGCATTTCTTCCATAACAAGCCTGGTGTCTAAGGTATTGGTCGAGCACCATGGAAGAACCCTCTGTTCTGGGTCTTCCCATTTATTCAGCAAATTATCTCACCACCAAAGCCAGTCTTGAATGTATTACTTGGAAAAGAGCTCACATTTTTATCCCCCAACCTCGCCCCCTTGTTCTTGAATGATAATTAATCCTCGAGATATGTCTTTAGAGATGGGAGACCAAAATCGATTCCTTACTTAATGAGGGAAATTAAAATGCATCAGCTTAATCTTTATAAAATATTAGCCCTGGTAAACTATGGTAAGCTCTCTTACAGAACAATGCCCTCATAAGTGTGGCTCCTTAGAATTGATCTGTGTTATCTACATACAAGAGATTATTTAACCAATAAATCCCAATAAACTATGTAAGAATCCAACACTGGTGCACAATTTTATTTGTCACCAAAGGTCAGTCTGAAAGTAGTCTAAGTCAGCATGTATTAAGTATAAAAAAATGCTTATTCAAATATTCATTTTTATAAATTCTATCTGATTCAAAAGATTTCATCAAACCCCACCGAGTAGAACTTGATACAAAGGGAAAGGGCATCTGTTACTGATGGGTTTTGTTTCCCAGATTTGCACAACACCTAGTAACATGGGATTCGTATTGGTGTTGAAAGTAGGCTCATCACATATTTTCTAAAGATTTTTTTATTTTTTACTTTTCTTTGACCCAGTCTTTACCTTGATCTAATTCTGATGATTCATTTTCATTGACTAGAAAAAATGTAAATGAGAAAATAACATTTCTTTTTATCCACTAAAAAGTTTTTTATTGAATTGGGGTGACATTGGTTAATAAAATTATATAGGATTCAGGTGTGCAACTCTATAATACATCATCTGTATATTGTATTGTGTTTTCACCACTCAAAGTCTATAGATTTTTAAAATATTTTATTTATTTATTTATTTGTTTATTTATTTATTTATTTCAGAGAGGAAGGGAGAGGGAGAGATAGAAACATCAGTGATGAGAGAGAATCACTGATTGGCTGCCTCCTTCACATCCCCGCCAGGGATCCAGCCCAAAACCGAGGCCTGATCAGTGACCAGGAATAAAACTATGATCTCCTGGTTCATAAGTCGTCCCTCAGTCACTGAGCCACACCAGCCAGACCCAAGTCTATAGATTTTAATTACAACAGCATTTTCCACTCTTATTAATCCCTATCTCCATCATCAAGTATTTTTTAGCTTAACCTGGTTATGTGGCTATAAATGAGGAGTAAATAAGCCTCCATAGGCTTGGGCATGGAATAGTCTTCAAGTAAAGAGGCATCTGAGCAGTGACACTTGGAAACTAATAATTTTGGGCCAAAAGAATCAAAGAAATCAATGAGTTCTGGGAAGCAGAGCACTCTTTCCTTGTGACATTAAGAGCACAGCTTTGAAGATCAACTGCCTAGGTTCACCTCTGCCATTTACTAGCTATGTGACCTCCGGCAGCTCGCAAATTATCCACTGTCACACTAGAGGCGCTCTCTTAGTGGATCATGTCCGTGTAAATGTGGCTCCTTAGGATTGGTTGATCATGCCATTTCCACCAGTTCAATTCCAAGAACTTCTGTGACAGTCTAGCTTTAGTGCAGACTTTCATTTTCTTGATTTCTCTACTCCAGCTCCCTCACTTGTAAAATGGAGACAATGAAAATGCCTGCCTTACTAGGTTGTTAGAAAGATTAAATAAATCCATGTTTGTAAAGCACTGAGAACAGCCTAGGGCAGTGATGGCGAACCTATGACACGCTTGTCAGAGGTGAAACGTGAACTCATTTTTTTGGTTGATTTTTCTTTGTTAAATGGCATTTAAATATATAAAATAAATATCAAAAATATAAGTCTTTGTTTTACTATGGTTGCAAATATCAAAAAATTTCTATATGTGACACGGCACCAGAGTTAAGCTAGGGTTTTTTCAAAATGCTGACACGCCGAGCTCAAAAGGTTCGCCATCACTGGCCTAGGACATATTACACACTAAATAAATTAACATATGTAATATGCTAATTAACATAAGTAAATAAAGATTAACATATGCCTAGAATCTACTATTTCCTATTGAAAAGCCCATCTATATATATAAGAGCCTAAGTAACCCTTACAATTGAACGACCGGAACAACTGGTCCACCAGTCAATATGATGTGCACTGACCACCAGGGCAGATGCTCAACCCAGGAGCTGCCCCCTGGCAGTCAGTCCACTCCCACAGCCAATCTCCTGCATCCCCTCTCTCCTCGTCCCCCTCTGGTGGCCCCTTCCCCACCCTGGCCAGCTAACTTCCTGAGGCCCCTCCCCCCACTGGCCAACCTCCCAGGGTCCCTCCCCCCATCGGCTGGCCCCCCTCCTGATAGGCCTCAATTGCTGGCCAGGCCGAGGGACCCCACCCATGCATGAATTCATGCACAGGGCCTGTAGTGTTATATAAAATGCTTTCTTTTTTAAAAAAATATTTTTTTATACATTTCAGAGAGGAAGGGAGAGGGAGAGAGAGATAAAAAACATCAACGATGAGAGAATCACTGATCTGCCACCACCTGCATACCCCCCACTGGGAATCAAACCTGCAACCTGGGTATGTGCACTTGATCAGAATGGAATCTGGGACCCTTCAGTCCACAGGCCAATGCTCTATCCACTGAGCCAAACCAACTTTTAGTAGTTTACTGCTCAAATGATCAAATTTGATCACTAAAAGCTAGTTTAAGTTGAATATTGCTTCTTTTCACCCTTGCCTCTGAAATTTTTAGTGTCTTCAGGAGGATGATCAGCACCCTCCAGATGGTTTCGGGCCTGGCACCTAAAATCAGTCATCCTTCAAGAAGCATGGATTTCTTAGAGGGATGAGAACAGGACAGAGCCAGGGGTGGCCACTAGCAGTGCACTGGAGACTTTGGGGTCAGCAGAATAGAAAGATATAACTATGAGGCCACTTCTAGTTATAGCACAATTGGGACAAAAGTTCCATAATGTCATTTATATATACATAAGTGCATATATATATATATATATATATATATATATTAGATATATATATTTATAAATAAATATATATATAATATATATATATTTATAAATAAATATATATATATAATATATATATATTTAAATGACATTTACTGCCTAATAAGCAGAAGTTGCATCTTTGTCCATCAGCTTACTAGTAAAAAAATTTTTCTTTGATCTAGTTTAAGCATTAGGAATTAAAAAAGTATAAGTGCAGAAAAATTTATGTTTACCCAATGAGTATTCTGTTGATATGAAAATGATTAATTTGTCATATTAGATTAACTTTTTTCCTTTGAATTCCTTCCTTTTTCCATAAGCACAAATAAAGTGCATGTTTTGATTTCATATACCTATTTGGTTCTATTAAAGCATTCCATAAGTAGTTGATGAAGAGTATATATATATATGTACATATCAATATTGTGTACATATATGTATATATATATATATATATATATATATATATATATATATACTAATACACTCCTCATTGATTTATAAAACAGATCAGTGATGTGACAAGCCCTTCGAAAAGAGAGTCCCAATTTGTTTCAAAGTCATTTTCAATTTAGTAAAATTCTAACCCTTTTAGGCTCCTAGAAAAAAAAACAAACAGCATGTGAAATTAATAAATATTGATTAACTATAAGTTGTGAATGATAGCTGTTGGTCTGGTCCTATGAAGAATGCTCCAAAAGTGTTATCTAACCATTTTCATTTTAAATGAATCACATGAATGCAGAGTAAATCTAACTTTTGGAATGTTTGGTATAAAAACCATACTCAGTAATGTTTCCTCTGCAGAAATGTACTTTTGCACCATCTTAGAAGGAAAATATATTTGGTAAGATTATTATTACAATAAATAAAGACATTATTAGAAAAATTCTTTTTGGTATATCAGTTTGGCTAAAGTTAATGTGCTGATTACATATCAGAAGTAAAAACCTTGGAAACAGACAAATTTTAATTAAAATCCTACTGACTATAAGACTCAGGGCCAGTTTACCTAATTGCAGAAGCTTTTGTTTCCTTAAATTTAAAATGGGAGTGATAATTCCTGCCTCTTGCTGCCTCTTCACATGGTTGTCCCGCTGTGCATGTGCCCCCCCTTGTCTGCCTCTCTCTGTGATATAATATTCTCTTCTTTCCAGCCAGTGTGGCTCAGTGGTTGAGCACTGACCTATGAACCAGGAGGTCACAGTTCAATTCCCAGTCAGGGCACATGCCCGGGTTGTGGGCTCAATCCTCAGTGAGGGATGTGCAGAAGTCAGTCAATCAATGATTCTCATCATTGATGGTTCTCTCTCTCTCTCTCCCTCTCTCCCTTCTTCTCTGAAATAAAAATACATTTAACAAAATAATAATATCCTCTTCTTATGAGAACACCAGTCAGAATGAATTTGGGCGCACTTTAACAACCTTATTTTAATTTAATTACCTCTTTAAAGATGTTCTCTCTAAATAGAGTCACACATTCTGAGGTACTGGATGTTAGGACTTCAGGGTATGAATTTTGGGGGAATACAATTCAATCCATAACAGAGGTCATGAAATAAAGGTCGGAGAGAACCATTATTCTCAGAGATGATGCTTTGCAGGCTCCCGGTTTGACAGGTGTAGCAGGCCAGGCGCTAATGGACTCAGATTGACATAGAAAGACAAGATTTTCACAGTGACCTCCACCAGAAAAACAGCAAACTGATAGATTTATCTGAACTGTTTGAAATATTGAGAGAATATTTACCCTTCTGGCAGATATTTGTGACTGAATTGGTGCTACCTACACAGAAGACTAAGCAAATCGAAAAATCGTCAGTAATTGCCTCATGGAGAAAAGAGTTGTATACAAAAGGAAACACAAGTATAGCACATTACATAGCTTATCTGTAAATAATATTTTCATAGTTACAGTAGAAAAATATTCTGGTTATTTTTATAATAGCACTGAATCATAACTCCATTAAGAGGATGGTCAGGGAAAATGTAAAAGAGGAAAATCTTTAGCTTCCATAATAGGAAGTGAATATATAATACCTAAAACTGGGGGGAAAGCAAGATATGGTTGTAGAGTACGTTGTTTAGAATAAATATGAAAGCAAATAGAAGAAAAGAATTCTATGGAGTGAAGTTTGCTTCTGCGAGTGGGAACAAAGGCATGGATAGAGATGAGGCAGAGCACGCTGTTTGACATAAATTAGAAACATATTAGTACCGAGGTTCTTAAAAACTAAATTAAAATATTCAAAATTAGAATTTCCACTTAAAATCTCTTTGCTATGAATCACCAGTCTAAAATTCCAATCCACATATCTGTGTGTACATGACTGAATTATTGTACTGTAATCCCCATTAGCTATTTCCTAGGTCATTCTAACTTAGCTCCTTTCCCAAGCATGCTGCCTCTTCCTCCCCACTCTCCCTGCCCATCCCCCTTCTCTTGTATTTTCCCATTCAGGGAAATAGCACATTAGTCAGCCAATCACCCAAGTTAGAAAACTCATCACCCTTCTCTGAATTACCCCCAGCACATACTAGGAATCCCCGAGTCCTATCAACTCTACCTCTTTACGACGTCTGGAACCAGTTTTCTCCGTCCCCACGGATTCTCACTTAGCTCTGGTATTACTGAACTTACAGTTACTCGTGGGTGTCTCAGGTACTATCTTGCCTTTACTTCTAATCACATACTGGTTCTTCTGCTTGGACTAGTGATCTGTCTTTCATTTTTAATAATCAGCAAAAGCATTGCCTCTTCCAGAAAGTTCTCTCACATATTCAGCCCATTACTCATTCCCCCCCACCAGCTCTTCTGTGTTCCTCCTAATGATTGACACACAGAATTTACATAATTTTGTTAAAGAGGGGAATAAATGAACGGATCAAACGGGTTGAAATTGCTAAATTCCAAGATAATAGGTCTGATTCCTCCATCATTGAGAAGGTGTCATTTCTAGAATACTAATGTTAAAGTGAAAAATTGCATGACTCTTCCATGTAAGTTCTACGCTGCCCAGAAAAAAAAAAAAATTAACTATTTTAATGAGGAATCCTGGTTATCATCTGCACATTCAAATATTTTGAATTTTACATAAAATAAGAAACTGCCTGTCAGTGGGTGTTTTCCTCTAATGCATAGGTATCATGAAAGAAAGGTCTTTCTACTTAAGGAGGTATCTTCTGCCTGGGAGGTTAAACTCAAAGGAAGAACACTGCCTGCTTAAAAGACACCAATCAGAGGCTTAGCTCTGGCTTTCCCCCTTCCCTCCCTTAGTTGAACAACTGTCATTTTGCCAGGAAAGACTTCCACCCTTGCTCTGCTAGGCTGTCAGGGAGATGCATGTTCATCTCACACTGCCAGGGACAGGGTGAACTTGGGTGGCTGCCTTTATTTTTAGATAAAATTTAAGATGAACAATTTCTCTTCACATTAGGATATATTTTTGACAGCTCAGGGGGTAAACAGGCACAAGAGGTTGCTGAGTGGAAAAATTCCAGTAGAGCTAACCAGGAAGAGTTTTAAATGAAACGACTGTTGTATAAGCAACATAATTACCTTTTGTCATCTCCTTGAGATTTTCATTACCAGAACTTTCCAGTAGCTAAATGCACAACTGGAATGAATGAATGTTCATATTTTCTCATACACATTTATAAGTAGAATGTGGCAAAATCAATTATGCCGTTGTATACTTTCCCCATTTTGTTTTACCGTGAATGTGATATTGTGGAAAAAAAATTGCACTGGGAACAAAATGTGTGTGTTCTATCCTGTTTCGTGCCTTACTTTGTGACCTTGAAAAGTTATTTCAACAATTTAAAGCAAAATATTATATTCTACAAAGTGGGGATAATTATGTCTTGATAAACAAAGTTAAAAACCATAATTTATATGAAAGGGTATTATAATTATAAACGTGCTTTACAAATGAAAATATTATTTTTTGTATAATATGTTTATTATCTCAATAGGGAAAACTATAATATTCAAACATATATAATTATACAATGTAATCATACTCATAATATATAAAAGGGTGTATTATTCTATGTATATTTATTATTTTACATGATTATATGTGATTATTTATAAAATTATAATCATATGTAATTATAATGTTTGAAATTTCCAAGCATATTTACAAACTAGTTAGAGACATATACCATACTTAATATATATATTTCTTATTTACATGGTTTGTTCATGGTATAGGTTTAGTGAACACTTTGTCAAAGCAGGAACAATTCTTTAGAGTAGGTTGGGGCTGTGCTGTAAAAGAACCTGAAACTATGATTAGGAGTTAGGATGTGATTTGTTGTCAAAAAAGAATATGAGCCTGACCATCATGGATCAGTGGTTGAGCGTCCACCTATGAACCAGGAGGTCACGGTTTGATTCACAGTCAGAGCATATGCCCAGGTTGCGGGCTTGATCCCCAGTGTGGGACAGTGCAGGAGGCAGCAGATCAATGATTGTCTGTCATCATCGATCTATCTCTCTATCCCTCTCCCTTCTTCTCTGAAATCAATAAAAATATTTTAAAAAGAAAAAGAAAAAAAAGGAATATGATAGTTCTCATTTACGCTTTTATTCATATCTATTTGTTCTCAAATATATTTGACATATTCCTAAGTAACTAGCTCTGTTATGTGTTGAGAATAAAAAGATGAATATCACACTCAGCTGCTGTCATCTAACTATGCACATTCTAGTAGGAATACACAAAGATGAAATTTGCAACAAGACACCCTACGTGTGCTGTAGACTGTTAAGAAATCAAAAAGAAGAAAGTGGTAACTTTCAATGGGAGGCGGGGAGAACAGGTCCAGAAATGCCATAGAGAGGAGACAGGTCTAGAATGGGGAGGATGGGTAAGTGGAGAAGGTGAGATAAGGATTGTTCAGTAACAAAGGCACAGTAGCATAAAGTAACATATCTAAATTTGGGTATGAAGGGCAAGCTGGTGCCTAAAGATTAGGGCACAAGGCAAGGGAGAACTGATTAGAAAGAGAGACAGGTTATGAAGAGCTTCTTATCATGCTAAGAAATTTAAACTTTAGACTTCAGATTCTGGGCTATCTTAAAGAGCTGTAAACAGACAAGTGTCCTAGTCAGATTGTGTATGTGTGTGCTTTCTGAAAGAAGTGTGGAGAATAAATTCCAGTGTGAAGAGGCCAAAAAAGGGCACAGGACATTGTTGTGACATTAAAAAATGAAAGGATTTTTATGGGGATAAAAACTTGCGGTGACCTGGAAGCATGATAATGAAAGGCGAGGGGTAGTTAACTTCCAAGGTAGATTTGGGATTTGGACATTAGTGATTGAAGAAGTTACATTTAGGATATGTTGAGTTTTAACTTTAAATATCTAAAAGGAAGTTTTTATTAAAAAGTCATATGTACTAATTTGACCTCTGTAGATAATTGACAGGTAGAAGAGGGGGATAAACATTATAGTTATCATGTTAAAACTTGATAGTTAAATTTATGGGCATCGATTAAAGACCTTAAGATTGTTGAATGTCAAGAAACGAGCTTAAATGAAGAACTCTGCATTTTTCTCAGTTGTCATTAGATCCAATAGCAATCCTATATAATAAAAAGCTAATATGCAAATGGTTGTTAAACCCTCGGGCCCTCATGCCAGGGCCGGGGTTCCTGAGGCTGCACCCCCCCCCCCCACTCAGCGCTGGGGCCAGGGGACCTGAGGCCGCACCCCCTGCCCAGCAGGGCTTGACGAAGGAGCTGAGGCTGCAACCCCCCCCCCCCCGCCCCGCCCGCCTAGCGGGGCTTGACGGGAGTGAGCCGGCCGGGTCTGGGTCTCACACGATTTCAAGGCGCAGGTGGGCGGGGACTTGACTCTGGGTCCCGCAGCACACCCCAGACTCTGACAGGAGGGAGATTTTCATATACATTTCACTTATTTTCTTTCATCTCTGACACTTCTATAATAGAGAAAGGGCAAATAGCAATATTAAAATATTTCCTCTAATTAATTCCCTTTTAATGTGAATGAATTTCATGCACTGGGCCACTAGTCTATATATATAAAAAGCCAGCAACCATAACAGCCATAACGACCATAACAACCAGTCACTATGATGCTCACTATGGCCAGCGAACTGGCTGGTTAGGGAATGGGGCCGGCTGGCCAACCTCTCGGACCCTCCCTCCTGCCTGCCTGCCCCTGATCAGACTCTCCCACTCCAAGCAAGAGTGGGCCTATGGCCAAATGTCCCTTTCCTTCCCCTGGGCCAGCCCTGTCCCTGATCAGCCTGCCCCACCATAATAGGCCCGCAGCCCCTCCCCCCCAGCTGACCCGCTCGATCGCACCCCCTCACCCTAATAGGGAGTGGGGCTGGGTAGCCAATCTCCTGCAGCCCCTCCCCCTGGTTGCCCCACCCCTCATTGCATCCCCCACCCCAATAGGGAGCGGGGTTGGCCAGCCAACCTCCTGCAGCCCATCCCCACAGCTGGCCATGACAATGGGCCCCCACCACCCTGATCAGCCCACAGCCCCTCCCCCTGGCAAGCCCCACCCTTGATCACCCCCTCACCTCAATAGGAGGTGGGGCCAGCCCGCCAACCTCCTGCAGCCCCTCCCCCCAATCAGCCCCACCCCAGGTCAGCTCCCCCACCCCATCAGGGGCAGGGCTAGCTGGCCAACCACCCATGGCCCCTCCCCCAGGCTGCTTTACCACCAATTGGCACCTCTTACCCCATTCAGGGGTGGGGCCAACTAGCCCACCACCCAAAGCCCCTCCCCATGGCCAGCCCTGCTCCCAATCGGCCCCCCAACCCCAATCGGGGTCAGGGACGGCCAGTCAATCGCCCATGGCCCCTTCCCCCAGTCGGCCCAGCCCTTATCGGAACCTGATTCGGGCAGACTGGCCAGCCAATCTCCCGCCATCTCCTCCTCCCGACAGGCCCAGCCCTGATCCACCCCAATTAGGGCGGGGCTGGCTGGACCCCACCTGTGCACGAATAAAGATTTCATGACTTTAAAATGCTATTCTTTATTGAAATAGGATTATAATGTGATTGATTCCCTATTTATTCCTATCTACATAGTAACACTATGCCAGGATATATAAATTTATATAAATATTCCTAAATATAAAATATACATCACTTTCTACATTTCAGGATTTTAATGGATCAGTGCACAGCTGGAATACAATGCATTCTGGAGAAATTTATTGCTTCCTATATTTTAGGTTCTTCAACTTTAAAATTAGTTCTTAAAAAAAAAAACAGCTTTATTCTTGAAAGTATTTATGTCCCCTCTTCCCCCCACTGACCTCTCCCAGCCCACCCTGGCCCCCACCCCAGGCCTTCACCTGCCCACCCTCCCCTCCCTCCCCTCTGAGGTTTGGCAGCCTGTTTGATGCTTTTATGTCTCTGGATCTCGCTTTGCTCATCAGTTTATGTTGTTCATTAGAGTCCACATATAAGTGAGATCATGGGATGCTTATCTTACTCTGACTGGCTTGTTTCGCTTAGCATAATACTCTCCAGGCCCATCCATGCTGTTGCAAATAGTAAGAAGTCTCTTTTACTGCTGCCTAGTATTCCATTGTGTAGATGTACCACAGTTTTTTAATCCACTCATCTACTGATGGGCACTTAGGCTGTTTCCAAATCTTATCTATCGTAAATTGCGCTGCTATGAACATAGGGGTGCATATATTTTTTTCTGATTAGTGTTTCTGATTTCTTGGGATATAGTCAATGAGAACTTTTAATGAGAGAGCACTGGGTATTGATTAATAGTTCCTTCATAGTTGTTAGAATTTAGGCAGAGCTGGATTAGAATTCAGTCTGTACCATGTACTGGCAGTGAGCCTATATCATTGGCTTTAACCATCTTATTACATTTAACATTTTATGTTCATTGTTGTTCACTAGACCACATAAGGAGGCATGAAATATCATCAAAATAGTTAGTAAAGTAATATAGTAAAGTAGGTGACACTTAGCTATCTAGACATCTTTGTTTAAAAATTTAATTAACAAGGACATAACATTTTATCATTTCCATCTTGACACAATTTACTTGTTATGTGGTATGAGCAGACAATCACTTAAAAGGAGTAACAGAGCATAGTCCTATCATTTGATCTATGATTTTAAAATTCTAGCTCAAAGATGAGTCTGTAGTCTTGTTCTGGTCCTGCTTTTTGAAGAAAAATGGGTAATGTCTATATATACTCTAATTACTAAAGTTATTTTAGCTAATGGATTCCCAAGATGTGCTTCACTTCACTTATTTTAGATGCACATACTTTAAGGACAGAAGACAGAAAGCAATAATTTTTTCATTAATTCTTGGCAAGATAGCTCCTTTAATAATTTTGACCTATTAGAAATTCTGTGACATTGTATATGACTTTATGCCATCAATAAATACTTTTCTACATGTGTCTAGTAGTGAATAATAAAACCTTTAAGAACTATGCATCCTGTTTTGACAAAAAAGCTTTGTTCTTTTTGCAAAACGTATTGCTTTTAGTTCTTTATACTTTGGAAAGCATTTACATTTTTGGTAAATATTTACTTTCATTATATTGATGTATAATATGCAAAGGGTAAACTTTGATATTTCTAAAAGGGTTTGTCAACTTTCTGTAAGGCTAGACAATATTTTGGGCTTTGTGGTCAAGAGGCAAAATTGACAATATTACATAATTGTTCTTATATCAGAGAGAAAACAAAGTTCAACAACTTTTATTGACAATAATCAAAATATAATGAATGAGTATAATGCTTTTATAATACTAGTTTACTGATGAGAATGAAATTGTTTTGAGGGGATAACATTTTACTTAATTGGTTTTCATAGTTATGTTTCCTTGTTATCAAGTTAATTGAAAATGTTCACATATTTAAAAACATTCTTCGGTTGAAGGATATACAAAATTAGGTGGAAGGCCAGTTGTGGCCTATGGGCTGAATTTTGTCAACATCTGAGTTAAAGGATGCTTCCACAAAATTTGAACACTTCAAAAATGTTGGAAAAATTTTCATTGTATTTATTTGATTTAATGAAAAATAACAGAACGGAACCAAATCCTATTAGCTATAGATGTTTCTGGGAAAATTGTAGTCCATATGTTGTGCCTTTTTACAAACTTCATGTTTGATTATCCCCATTAGAAGTTGGAGACTGATTGGTAGCAAATGAAAGAGAACCCACGTGCAGATGAATTGCCGTAGTATTAATGCTACATAGTTTTCACCCTCGAGGGGGAGTTATGCGGACTCTTTTTCAGGACTGAAGCATAGTCATTTCGTTTTACACAGAAAAATATGCAAACATCTTACCAAGTTTTCCAAAGAAATAAAAAGTGACTCCATTGAGGCTTCCCATGAAGAGTAGTGTTGCCCCCCCCCCCCCCCCATGCCATCCACCAATGCAGGGAGCTGCAAGGAGCCCTGACCCACCTCTCCCATCAGCATAGCTGGGGATATGACTGCTCTGTAAAGAGTCAGGTCCAGCCTCGGTGATGAAAATTAAATGGCTTTCAGTCTCAGTACTTCAAAGAGTATTTCTAACCCAGAAACTGAGAAGATTCAGTTGAGCTTCTTTTGTGCTCTTGTTTTCCTGCCAGTACTGTTAGCTTGGCTACAGAGTGATTACTGACCTTTTACCTTTGCCCTTGAGAATTTTCTCAATATTTTGCTCTCTAAATCTGAGTCAGATCTCAGTAACCTGGTCAGTTCCTGTTTTCTCCAAGGCTATCGTGCTTTCCTCAGGAGTTGAGCCTACCTATGAGCCCCACCCTTGAAATCCAGGCTCTGCTGCTTCCTTTGAACCTGTGGACCCTGCATGCTGGTCTGTTTCCCTTGGTCTCCAGAGGCTGACCATCATCAGAATCTTTACTGCAGGCAGGGCCTTCCTAGCGCTCAGGAATGATGTTTCCCAAATACCTATTATAGGAGGTCAGTAAATGATTAAGTTCTCTGTATCAAAAGATAAACATTAAGAAACTAGTTAAAATCACTGCTTAATATATTTTTGTTTTTAGCTATGTTCTTCCAACCTTGAGGTCAAAATACCCTTTCATTTGTGGAATAATTCTTGCATTAAGTGTTTGATATTTCTTTATATCTTCAGTGGAAAAAACAAGTTGATAATCTTATATTTGCCTAAAGTTTTGAAATTTCACTAGATCATAAAATCCCAAAGCTGGGGATGAGGATAATTCTGGAGGATTGCAGTTGCCCCTCTGTAGTGCTCCCAAGACACAGATGGCCTGTCTACTACTACTTGTCAATTATTCTGCTAATTGCCAAGATTTCACTTTGCCCTATGGCTTGAAGAATGCTCTGTCCCCATGGATGGCTGTTTAGTGAAGCCGTTTCTTATATTTTACCTATCTAGACACTGGTGACTGCAGGGCTCAAGTGACTTGCCTCAAGTGGCAGGGCTACATGGTCAATCAATGCCCAAGTGAGGACTAAAATAAATGCTATCAATTCAGCAAGTGACTACAAATCAGAGTGACCAGCTCTATTCATCACTTCCAATTCTGCTACAGAAAATAGGTTTGAAGAAATACAATAACTGAATCCACTCAGAAACAACTTGCCCCATACATCAAGCAAGCAAATCACCACCTTGATATTGTTTCCTTCAAAGCAACTCAACTTCAATATAGAAACTTTCTAAATTCGTCCGGACCTCTCTTTGTGCTTCCTATAAACTTGTGGTTACCCTCGTTTAGTCATTAGGATTTCATCCCCCAAGTATTAACAAGTTATGTATTATGTTCGCATGCATTTATATGCATTTTTGCATTACACTCCTTTAGCATTTTTATTTATTATTAGCATGGTAAGTATCATATTTAGGCTTGCAAAGAGGTCTTATTGTTTTATAGGCAACTGAAAACAATTTGAACTGGCTGTATTTCGGAACAATCATTCTGCTATATTTTCCCACTTATGCAAATGCATTATGTAACAAGCATCATCTTAGATGTATACTATGCAATTGGGTCACTACTTAAGAACTAAAAATACACCAGAGATGAAAATAAATTTTTGAGTAAAAAAAAAAATTTTTTAGGATGTGACAACACTTCCAATTCCCTGAGCGCTTCAGTTTAATCGTGATCACTTCTGTCATGGACGACTGAAGGACAATTGCAGAAGGGTTGTCCATCTACATGGGGAGGATTCATTACCTCCAACATTATTTGACATGAAAACAGATGTACCTCTGTCACTGCTTTGACCTCTCTAATAAGATAAACAGCTAGGCTGATACACTTATTGATCAGAGCAAAACCCATTCCACCAGAAATAGACAATAGATGAACATCAGCGTAAATGAGGATTTAAAATCTGTCCTCAGTATATAGGCTGTTAAGAATCTAAAACATGCAGTTAGCTGTTTGGCAGTGCTACCTCTTATTGCAGGTACACAGATAAAAGGGCTTCTTATAGTCCTCAGTAGGCATTATAAAAATAGGTAGCTGCATATGAAACTTATAAATCAAATATGCCTGTAAATCAAACTTGTAAATCAAAAACTCAGTCTGCTTTCTAAGTATGTTGAAAATTGAAAGTGTTCATCATTTTGCAATTAACTTTCATTGCTTTTCTTCCTAAAGGTATCAAGACGTATCTGAATATTGATGCTTATTGAATAACTGATTCAGATGCTCTTTCACTTGTTATTAATACTTACAATATTTACATAACATAACCTTGTAAAATATTACATTAATAAAATGCTACAATAAAGCTTGTATGTAATAAGGTACAAACAGCCTTTTGAATGAGTGTGTTAAGCAAATTTAAATTTGTTTAAATTAGCTAGCAATAATTTTATGGACTTTGCCAGTTCTAATTATTTTCAAGTCCTTGTATGGGTTCTATCTTTCATGGTTCCTAAGGATTACAAAATGTTAAAGGGCATCTAAAATATTTACTGCAAGTTATATAATGATTAGGTAAGGACCAGGAATCATTATTAATTTATTTTATTCAACTGAATTAATTTGATATATGTGTCTTGGGAAAGGGACAGTGGGAAAGAAAGCAGGACAGAATGATGGGGTTTCAATTTTAATTATTTCAATTTCTCCTGTGATACTCTTTGCTGTTATAACGCAGAAGAAACTTCACATTTTAAATTTTATGTTGAACACACACACACACACACACACACACACCTAATTAGACTTTGTGTCCATTTATCCAAACATATAAAGGGGAAGGATGATGTGTGTTTACTGAGGCAAATTATTTGTACCAGGGATACATGAAGCAATCAATAGATTTTTTTAAATGATCTCAATAGAACTTTTTTGCCAATTCATATGCTATAAATATGTGTGTGTCATACTGAAATTGCTTTCCTCCATAGAGATTTGCTGATGAATCCAAACCCCTCAATATTATAAATGCAGACTCTGCTCTAATTAATGTCATTAACCATCCTCTATCACTTGGTTTATTCCTTTGTCTATGAAACTATGTTCCTTTACTAGATGTCACAAAGAGAAGAAAGTTCTCAAGTTCTCTCTTTTGAAGAGGTCAATTCTTTTTCCAATGATAGACATGAAAATTGCTTCATAAATGCCATTTAATGAAATCGATCATAAAATTTTGAATGAAAGACATTGAAAATTATAAAGACCAGGTCCTCATACTCCAAAGGCCATTCCTAAAATTTGGGTACACTTTTCAATATGAAGAGTAAATCCTGGACAATGTCTCCATCAGTGTCGAATCATTTCACCTCATTTTAATAGTCTGTTCAATTGAATGTATAAAACATATTACATAATCAGAACAATTGTTACAATTTCCATGAGTGAAACTTGCTGGAAACACAGCCAATTTACTCATGTCAATCTTTTTCACTATTGAAGTTATTCTACATTTGCTTTAATTACAGTGTTTGCTAAGATTTTTAGAAGTGGCAGATAGAAGTGAGTAGAAAAAATGCTAACATACTCTTGGTCCTTTTCTTTTCAACAAATACATATTGGTCATGAGATATGGGATCTTGATGTTGTCCTGATTACTACTACTTGTAACAATTCATGTATTATATACCACTTTAATGGTATATAATCTTTTAGTTTACACATCTCATTTGAACTTCAAATTGATCTTAATAAGCTTACTACATAGATACAAGTGATTGGATATATAGTAAGCAAAAAGATGTCTTCCCGCTGATAAACAAGTAGAGAAACTGAAACTGAACACCTAAGAGACTGGTCCAAGTTGTTGTTTTGAGCAGCAGGAGGACACACACCAAACCACTTGTATTCTGATTCAACATCAGTGTCTTTTTCCATCATACGAAGCTGCTCTACAATCATTTAGCAAGTTTCGATTAACTGCTTTATGGCTTATTGAAGGGCATTTACAGAAGAATAATAGGTAATGGATATGACCATGGGAAATTTCTCTAAAAGTATTCACTATGGAGTTCCTTAAGGTAAGCTCTCCTAATTGGGTTAAGAGAGTGCTGAAAACACACAATTAACTGTTTGGTGGAGTGTTTGGGACTGGAGAAAAATAAACTGTATAGAAATTTGGTGATATATAAAGTGCCTATTGACATATCAGTTATCACAAATATATTTAGAGAGGATGAGAACATTTTACCATATGACTGAGAACAACTCGTTCTCTGTATTCAAGAGCATCTGTGGGTGACTGTGAAGACCTGCCATCAACAGTGCCGACTGTTGACATCCATGTGGCTGGTCTGAATAAGCACGGGCGTTTGGGCCTGAGCTTTCACTTGCAAGGAGAGCTTCTCTTCGGAAGTTGTTCCAAAACAGAATTATTTTCAATACAAATGTACATAAATCTAATGATTCTAATGATATGTTTTATAGAGAACTTAACGTTATTATCGTATAGGTGGTCATAATCTAGGGAAGACCCTGAGCAGTGTAACATAGGAACTAGGGCTACAGAGTTACTTAGTTCACTTTCTGCTTAAAAGGAGGATTCATTTTAGAAAGGGACTAGTTTTAAGGACATGGTTTCAGCAGCAGCTGTTTATTAGCAAGAAATATGGTTTGCATGGTATTGCATACATAGTGTATGTTTATTAAACTAATTAGAGTGGCAAAAGGCCGAGTTAAAAATCCAAATAGAAGTTTGTATTTTCTTCATTTACCTAGTTTTACAGGTAAATCATTAAATGAAAGGAACATAAGATCACAAATTTAGTAAAGATGGTCTCCATTTAACTCATTAGGGCCTCAAATATCCATGGGATATATTTTAGTATCTGGGTTCTAATTGAATAAATTGAATTTCTTTTGTCAATTCAGTTAATTACACCTAAACAATATATATCTCAAGTATTTAACTATAGTCAAAAGACATAAATATATTAACACTTTTTTACTGCTTATTCAAAAAGTAATTATTAAATATCTCCTAAGTAAAATTCATGGTTATTTGTCTGGCCATAATACCACTCAGCCTGAACCTTGTTGCTCTCCATCTTGCTCTGTGATTGAAGACACCCTGTCCCTGGATACCAGGCTTCATCATCAGGTTGCTCCTTACTGTTCTGGCCCCAGGTCTAGAAAGAAGGACACCGAGACTATAGACAAGAAACCACCTTATCAATTTCTTGACCAGTCTGGTCCTATTTCCAAAAAGAATGACATTGAACCTATGGACACAACACCTCCTCATCAAGGTCTCCATTGTGGCCGCCGATACAGCAAAAATGAGAGTGAGCCGATGGACACAACACCTCCTCATCAAGGTCTCCATTGTGGCCGCAGATACAGCAAAAATGAGAGTGAGCCGATGGACACAACACCTCCTCATCAAGGTCCACAGCCTGGCCCCATATCAAGGCAGAATGACACAAAGGATAAGGACAGTATGTCTCCTCATCAAGGTCCCCAGCCTGGCCCCAGGTCAAGGAAGAATATAACAAAGGATAAGGACCCTACGTCTCCTCATCAAGGTCTCCAGCCATGCCCCAGGCCCAGCAAAAATGAGAGTGAACCTATGGACACAACACCTCCTCATCAAGGTCCCCAGCCTAGCCCCAGATCAAGGAAGAATGACACAAAGGATAAGGACAGTATGTCTCTGTCAGGGCCAGCCTGACAGGGTTGAGCCGGGCTGAGGCAGGGAGGTGGGAATTGAGAAAAGAAAGAAAGACAGGAAAGCGGGGTCAGGAGGACCCCAGTTCTCTCGATGAACTGAAGCGAGTTTATTAGTCATGCAATCTTGTTTATACACAACACACTGAATAGGAGGTCTGTCAAGAGGAATGTATTCTTTGTTCCTCTTAATCTCTAAGGGAGAGACACAGCAGAAGGACAAGTTCTCAGTACAGCATATCTCAGTAAATAGTTACAGATTTCTTGGTAAGCCATGAAAGGCTGTTCTTATTCTACAAAGGTTGCTCTCATTCTACTGATAATCGCCATCCAAAGAAGTCTGGGAAAACTGTGTGGGTAAGGGTCCCAGCCTTGCTAGCCCCTACAGGTGCAAGGACCTTGCCAGCTTACATCTGGCCCCCAACACGTCTCCTCATCAAGGTCCCCAGCCTGGCCCCTGATCCAGGAGGAATGAAACTAAGGATAAGGACATTATCTCTTCTCATCAAGGTCCCCAGCCAGGCCCCAGACCCAGGAAGAATGACAGAAAAGATAAGGTCCATACGCCTTCTCATCAAGGTCCCCAGCATGGCCCCAGATCAAGAAAGAATGACACAAAGGATAAGGACAGTACATCTCCTCATCAAGGCTCCAGCCAGGCCCCAGACCCAGCAACAATGAGAGTGAACCTATGGACACAACACCTCCTCATAAAGGTCCCCAGTCCAGCCCCAGATCACGGAAAAATGACAAAAGGGATAAGGACAGTACATCTCCTCATCGAGGTCTGCAGCCTGGCCCCCGATCCAGGAGGAATGAAACTAAGGATAAGGACACTATCTCTCCTCATCAAGGTCCCCAGCATGGCCCCAGATCAAGGAAGAATGACACAAAGGATAAGGACAGTACATCTCCTCATCAAGGTCTCCAGCCAGGCCCCAGACCCAGCAACAATGAGAGTGAACATATGGACACGACACCGCCTCATCAAGGTCCCCAGCCTGGCCACCGAAACAGGAAGAAGGAAACTAAGGATAAGGACATTATGTCGCCTCATCAAGGTCCACAGCCTGGCCCACAATCCAGGAAGTATAACACTAAAGATAAGGACACTACATCTCCTTATGAAGGTCCCAAGCCTGGCCCCCGAAACAGGAAGAATGACACAAAGGGTAAGAGCAGTACGTCTCCTCATCAAGATCCCCAGCCTGGCCCCAGATCAAGGAAGAATGAAACAAATGATAAGGACCCTACGCCTCATCATCAAGGTCCCCAGCATGGCCCCAGATCAAGGAAGAATGAAACAAAGTATAAGCAGACTAAGTCTCCTCATCAAGGTCTCCAGCCAGGCTCCAGACCCAGCAACAATGACAGTGAACCTATGGACACGATACCTCCACATCAAGGTCCCCAGCCTGGCCCCCAAAACAGGAAGAATGACACAAAGGATAAGAACAGTACGTCTCCTCATCCAGGTCCCCAGCCTGGCCCCAGATCAAGGAAGAATGACACAAAGTATAAGAACAGTACGTCTCCTCATCAAGATCCCCAGCATGGCCCCAGATCAAGGAAGAATGAAACAAAGGATAAGGACCCTACGCCTCATCGTCAAGGTCCCAGCATGGCCCCAGATCAAGGAAGAATGACACAAAGTATAAGCAGACTACATCTCCTCTTGAAGGTCTCCAGCCTGGCCCCCGACCCAGCAACAATGACAGTGAACCTATGGATACAACACCTCCTCATCAAGGTCTCTTAGTCCATTCTGGCCCCAAATCTCGGTTGAATGACACTGAGGCTATGGACACCACCCCTGCCTCATGATTACTACTAGCATTTATAGGTGCTTCTTTTGCCCCTATTCATTTGCCTCATCTATGTATTTATTGCCCAACTATGCATTAAATAAAACCTTATTACTGTTCATCTGCCTCTGCTCCTGTGTCTTTATTGTAGGGGAAGAGCTGGCATATCAATGGAGATGTGTTGAGCCAGAATTAACTATGAAAAATGCTGTGTGTCCCAGTGACTGGGATGCAGAAGCAGCAGCAATTTATGGCTGCACGTGCTGACTCCTGAAATCTCGTTTTGAGTGTAAGGAATAACAGTCCAGGAGGAAGGAAGGTCCAGAAGAGGGAGCGATTGGGGACTCACTCTTGCCTCTTCCCTCTATGCTTCTCTCTCCTCTCCCACCACTCTGACCTCAGTTGAGGCCAGAGAATCTCTAATGTGTATAGAAAACCACACTTTAGCCCTAGCCAGTTTGGCTCAGTGGATACAGCGTTGGCCTGCGGACTGAGGGGTCCCGAGTTCAATTCCGCTCAAGGGCAAATGCGGGCTCGAACCCCAGTAGGGGGCATGCAGGAGGCAGCCAGTCAATGATTCCCTCTCATCATTCATGTTTCTATCTCTCTCCCTCTCTGAAATCAGTTAAAATAATAAATAAAAAAGAAAGCCACACTTCATGGTTTTAGTTTTTAAAGATGTTTGAGAGAGAGAGTGAGTGAGTGAGTGTGTGTGTGGCTTATTTAACTTAGACTTAGGCCAGTCATCCCCAACGCGTTTCCACTTCACCCAGAAAAGATGAATTTGGCATCTAGTTTCTTGAATCTGGAGGAACAAAATGAGATAGAACTCATGCCTGCTCTGTAATTATTGTAATTAAATTGTAATTATTGACAATTTACGTTTACTTAGAATTTACCAGGCTGCTAAGAAATATCAGAAAAGATCTTCTTTAATAACTAGCCTGGCTCTAATCTAAAGTGCTACAATATTACATCATACAAGTTAAAATTTTGCCCCATTCTGGATGACCCTACAGTTCTATAGGGTCACCACTAGACTTAATCAAAGCCAAATTCCTGACTCTGTGGAGCCTACATTCTGGTTTGGGCGGGTGTGGTTGGGGGGGGGGGGGGAGAGGGGAGAAGTAATAAACACATGTAAATTATCTGCAATAACAACTGCCATGAGGAATGAAGCAGTATGTGGAGGACTGAGTTCTGAGATTTTGGGAGAGAGAAGCAGTGTTTTCATTGAATCAGTGGAAAGGATAAGCCTCACTGAGATGGTGGGATATGAAGAGTCTAGAACAGTGGTTCTCAACCTTCCTAATGCCGCGACCCTTTAATACAGTTCCTCATGTTGTGGTGACCCCAACCATAACATTATTTTCGTTGCTACTTCATAACTGTAATTTTCCTACTATTATGAATCATAATATAAGTATCTGATATTCAGGATGTATTTTCATTGTTACAAATTGAACATAATTAAAGCATAGTGATTAATCAGAAAAACAATATGTAATTATATATGTGTTTTCTGATGGTCTTAGGGGGCCCCTGTGAAAGGGTCATTCGACCCCCAAAGGGGTCGTGACCCACAGGTTGAGAACCGCTGGTCTAGACGGATGTGTGAAACATCAGAGGAAAAAGCATTCCAGAGAAAGGAAATCATCCCTGAGAGCCCCAGCGGAAGGATGCCGCATGTGCTCAGGGAGCAGTGCGTGAACAAATGTGGCTGCAACAGAGCCCAGTGGGAGGAGAGGACAGAGAAGATGTGGGTTAGATTGCCTGCACCACCATTTCTCGACTTCCAAGTATCTCAGTGAACTTGGTGCTTTTTCTCTGGCCTATTTACCTTGCAAGAATTTTGGAAGAACAAAATAATGAAGGGAAGTGACATATAAACCCCCTTGTTATTGTTCTATACGTCAGAATATATTAACATACGGATAATAGCGAGGTAGGCAGAATATAGTGTTATAACTGAATTCAACCCCCTCCCCCCCCCCCACACACACACACATACCCTCACCCCCAAAAATTCAGATGTTGAAGCCCTATCCTACAATGTGATAGCATTTGGAGATGAGGCCTTTGGGAAGCAATTACGTTTAGAAGGGTTCCTAAGGATGGAGCTGATGTGATGGGATTAGTGCTGTTAAAATACAAGGAAGAGACAAGGCCTTGCCCCTCTGCCACGTGAGGACACCACAAAAAGGCGGCTGTCTGAAAGCCATAAGAGGGAGCATCACTGGGGAATGAACCTGCCTTCACCTTGGACTTCTCAGCCTCCAGAACAGTGAGAAATGAGAGTCTGTGGTTGAGGTCCCCCAGTCTATGATAAGGTCGTACAGCAGCCTGAGCAGACTAACACAGGTGGGAAGGTAAGTGGACAGACAGGCAGATGGATAGATGATGAATACACAGAGACTGGGGGAGAGAGAGCATATGCATGTGTAGCACTTATGCTCAATGCGTTTCTGCGGCAGCATTCTTTGCCTTCACTAGGCAATTCAAATAGAAGATCCTCATTTTAAGGGAACATAAAGGTGTTTGCTTTTATGAAGTAAAACACATGGAAAAAATATAACTGTGCCTAAAAATGCACAGCACTGAGTTTAGGGCAACATTTAGATTAGCCTTGTACCAACAAAAACACCATTATGAGAGGCTGTGGACTCCTCCAGCACCCTGATGCTGATTCATTCTCTCGAAGTTTTGTTACAGTTCCGGAGGATGAAAGCTCCTGCTCCCTGGCTTCAGAGAACTGCCTGCCCTGTATAGGCATAACTGCCTCTCAGAAGTAGGGTTGAAATCCATTTTGCTTCTAAGAGTCCCACACAGGCTCTATGCCATGCCTGGCAATACTACCAGGGACATATTCTTAAAATTTATACTACTTTTAAAATTGATATTTTTTAAAAAAAGAGGAAGGGGGGAGGGAAAGAGTAAGAGAGAGGAGAAAGAGAGAAACGTTGTTTTGTTATTCCCATTTATTTATGCATTCATTGGTTGATTCTTGCATGTGTTCTGACTGAGGATCAAACCCACAACGTTGGCCTATCAGGATAACACTCTAACCATATAAGCTACCCAGCCAGACCCCAAATGCATACTTCTTGACTTTCCTTTTTAAAAGGGCTTCAAGCTAAGAACATTATGATGCCAACTGAAATCAGGTTCAGCTCTCCTGTGAGCCCGGTGGTTTTATACCCAGGAAAGCTCTGTGCCAGGGCATTGTAACTCCAGGCAGAAATCCTATAATGAGTGTGTGCTTTGTCAGATTTGGTAAGCAAGAAAATATGGATTGTCAGTAAAAAACAACAACATACCTGTTAGTGCTATTATTAGAAAAACAAGGCAAGGTTTCAAGCTAAAAGATAATGATCCCTGATAAGGCAAATATTTATGAAATCATGAGATGTAAAAATGATTTTAATTTCATGTTTGATGCACTTACACAGTTGAAGCTGTTTCTAAATACAGTCTTTTAATTTTTACTAGATGCCTGATGCATGAAAGTTGTGCAAGAGTACGCCTTCCTTCCCCCGACTGCTGTCACTGGCTTCCCTCTGGCACCCAGGACCCAGGCTTCCCTCCAACTCCTGGCAGGCACCCGGGACAGAGCTTCCATCGCAGCCCCAGCTTCATCTGGAAGGATGTCCGGTCTAATCAGCATATTATGCTTTTATACACAATCGTAATGGCAACTCAAATAATACGAAATTCAATCCTTCTTATCCCAGTCCTTCTCCAGAGACAGTTTGCTACTTCAATGTTAGCCCCATAATCCTCAACATTATGCTTATCCTGCTTTATCGTGATTGGAAACACAAACATGCAGGGGAGCCGGGCACCCAACAGCCCCAATCCCAGCCATTGTGATGCTGGTGCTGCTGGGGGGATCAGAGACACAAACCCAAAGGATTGGCAGCCAGCAGACCAGTCATCTAGGAGCCCCAAGCTTCACCATTGTGATGCTGGGGTTGCTGGGGGGATCATAGACACAAACCTGAGGAACTGGCAGCCAGCAGCCCCAGCACCCAGCAGGTCCAAGCCCTGCCACCATGGCACTGGGGCTGCTGGGGCTGGATCAGAGACACAAACCCGCAGGGGGCCCTGATCCCAGCATCACCAAGGCCGGCCACCACAGTGTTGGGGGGCTTCTGGGGGCAGGATCAGAGACACAAACTTACAGCGGGGGCAGGCACCCAGCAGCCCCAAGGCCCACCACCTTGGCGCTGGGGCTGCTGAGGGCAGATTCAGAGGCATGAGCCCTGCATAGGACGGGTGCTCTGCTCCAGGCGAAGTGCTTTCCCTCTGACCCCACTCTCCCTGGGAGTCAGGCGGGGAGGGCGCTTTCCCTGGGAACCCGGGAACCCAGAAACCCGCCTCTGGAGCGACTGCGTATATTTTAGTATCTGGGTTCTAATTGAATAAATTGAATTTGTTTTGTCATTTCAGTTAACTATACCTAAACAATATATATCTCAATTCTTGAACTATAGTCAAAAGACGTAAATATACTAACACTTTTTTACTGCTTATTCAAAAACTAATTATTAATTATCTCCTAAGTAAAATTCATGGTTATTTGTTTTGGTGAAAAATAGTATGGTTGGAGGACCTACAACCGAGATTACTCTACCCAGCAAAACTATTATTTATAATTAACAGTCAATAAAAAGCTAAAGGAGTTCATTACCACCAAACCAGTACTACATGAAATGTTGGGAGGAGGGAGGAAGGAGGACAGAGGAGGGAGAAGAGGAAGAAAACCCTATATAATAAAAGCCCAGTGACCAAAAGGTGGAACGACCAGTATAACTGGTCAACCAGTTGCATGACACATACCGACCACCAGGGGCAGACACTCAATGAAGGAGCTGCCCCCTGGTGGTCAGTGTTCTTCCACAGTGGGAGCGCTGCTTGGCTGACTGAGATGATCAGTGCTCCCACCCTGCAGCATCCAGCCTCATGCAGCCTTAGTCCCCCAGTCCCCTCAGCCCTGCAGAGGAAGGCATTTGATGGCATTCGGGCCTGCAGGGGAGGGCTGTTGGGGGTGATTGGGCCCGCAGGGAAGGGCAGTTTGGGACAATAATACTGACAGGGGAGCTGTTAGGTGTCAATCAGGCCGGCAGGGGAGCGGTTAGGGAGCTATCAGGCTGGCAGGCAGAGTAGTTAGGGGCAATCAGGCAGGCTGGCAGGCAAGTGGTTAGGAGCCAGCAGTCCTGGATTGTGATAGGGATGTCCCAGATTGGATAGGGTGCAGGCTGGGCTGACGGACAACCCCACCCTGTGCATGAATTTCATGCACCGGGCCTCTAGTATAAACAATAAAATGGCAATAAAAACATATCTATCAACAATTGAATATAAAAATCAAATAAATGAAGAAGAAATATAATTAACACATAAACTGATGAATAAAAGAGAAGGAGAGGCCTGGAACAGACTGATGAATCTCAGAGGGAAGGGGAGAAGAGGGTGGCAGGAAGAGATTAACCAAAGTGTTTATATGCATATATGCATTACCTATGGACACAGGAAGTAGGGTGGTGAAGGCCTGGAGTGGGGCAGGTACCAGGTGGAGGGAGGCATTGAGGGGAAACAGGGGGACTTCTGTAATACTCTTAACAATAAATATTGATTAAAAAATAGTATGAAGTTTACCTCCAATGAATAATTACAAAATTTAATTTTAAGTGTAAACAATATCATGAAATGTCATTTCTTTTTATTAAAGGGGCTACTAGAATGGTACATCTGGAAAAATAATTATCACTATAAATAAATCAATCTAGTAATGGATATTTAATAAGATCTATAATATCAATTCATTAATATATGGATAGGCCTATATAATAGTCATATATATGAACATGACCTTATCTATTATATTAGTCAGCTTGGCTGCCATAACAAAATATCGTAGGCTGGGTGGTTCAAAACCAAATTTATTTTTTCACAGTTCTGGAGACTGGGAAGTTTAAGATCAAGGTTCTAGTAGGGTTTGGCTCCTGGGGAGAGCTCTCTTCCTGACTTCCAAATAGCTTTGTCCTCACATGGCTTTTCTTTTTTTTAAAAAAAAAAAAATATATTTTATTGATTTTTTACAGAGAGGAAGGAAGAGAGACAGAGAGCTAGAAACAACGATGAGAGAGAAAGATCGATCAGCTGCCCCCCGCACATCTCCCACTGGGGATGTGCCCGCAACCAAGGTACATGCCCCTGACCAGAATCAAACCTGGACCCTTCAGTCCGCAGGCCAATGCTCTATCCACCGATCCAAACTGGCTTCGGCTCACATGGCCTTTCTTTTGACAGTTCACAGAATGTGTGAGCTCTCTGGTCTCTCTTTCTAGAACAGAGGTTCTCAACCTGTGGGTCGCAACCCCTTTGGGGGTCAAACGACCCTTTCACAGGCATCGCCTAAGACCATTGGAAAACACATATTTAATTACATATTGTTTTTGTGATTAATCACTATGCTTTAATTATGTTCAATTTGTAACAATGAAAATACATCCTGCATTTCAGATATTTACATTACGACTCATAACAGTAGCAAAATTACCGTTATGAAGCAGCAACGAAAATAATTTTATGGTTGGGGGTCACCACAACATGAGGAACTGTATTAAAGGGTCACGGCATCGGGAAGGTTGAGAACCACTGTCCTAGAAGGACACTAATCCTACCAGATCAGGGCCCAAGCCTTGCAATCCTTTTCTTACTCTAAATATTTTCACATGGATGTTAGGGCTTCAACATATGAATTTTGGAGGTATGCTGCAAACATTCAATCCAACATCTGTCTAAACCTAAGCTACTGAATTAGTGAAGTCAATTATTCTACAAAAATAATTAGCAACTTAATTGAATATATTGACCAATATTTTATTTGGTTCAATACCAAATAGAAATATACTCTTCATTGTTTATGTTCAAAGTATGTAGAGTTGATTTTTAAATTTCCTGTATTCATCTTTGCAGTCAGTTGAGGTCTGAATGCTTTGGTGCTTTTTTTTTTAAGTCCAAAATTTTCCTTAGCAGATGTCCATGACAGATTGTGCAAAATGAGACCACTGATTGAGCACAGGACTGTGGCTCTTGCTAGAGAATATTCCAAACCAGAACAGTAGCTAAACAAGTCCATTATGAACAGTTTGAATGTCTACAGTGCTGAACAACAGTCTTGGAATTTATAGCTTATGGACTCCCAAATATCTAAAGTTGAGTAAAATGCCAGAATAGTTTTCATCTTTGTCTCTGTACCAGAATCTTCACTTAACTCCAAATCAGAGATAGCATTATTATTCACATTAGCTCAGGAATGTAACTAAGGGAATGCTGTGTGCCATTCACCTTGTGTTTATTTTTCATTCTAAATTCACAAAATTTACTTGAAATGAATGAAAAATTCTGCATTGTCTGCTATAGTGTGATCATCCTGTCTTATAAGCCAAGCACAGCATTTAATACAAATGCAGAACTCTGATTGGAGTTCAGTGGAGCTTCACTGTCAAGTCATTCTCCAGGTAGATCTGGTTGTACCCCATGTGTCATTTTTATATTAAATGAACAATTTCACCATTAAGTGCCAAAGAAAAATGAATTTGTTTTTATTCCCTTGTGAGTAAGCTCAGGATCTCTTTGAAGCATTAAAATATTTTTTGGAGAAAAATGTTGGGTTTCAGGATCAAGATCACCATATTTGAAGAACATCTGTTCAAATGCATCATTGTGCTATGGTGTAATTTTTTGTAATTTTATTTACTTTCTTTTTTCCTATTTTGTCTATCTAGTACATTAACTTCCCTGAAATTGTCCAACAATTTTTCCTTTAAGTCAAATTAGAATAGCTGGGGACAATTTCTCCTTCCTCTAGGACATAAATCTTGTGTGTTAACATATTCTCTCCCCTGGTGCTCCTTGGCAAAGGAAGGTGGGATCCTGGAGTTCAGATGTGTAGGTTGGTGATTAATGATCATATAGGAAGTACTTCTAATTGCTGCTAATGAGGCCTTCATGCCTCTTTCTGAGCACCTTAATCACAGCTCCATTATTTAATCTTTACACTTGTCTCCACCATTACATAAAGCTCCTCAAGGCAGGAGTATGTCTTAAACAGGTTTACATTCCTAGGACCTTGGTTAGAACATAGTGAACAGGAAAAATGTTTAATCACAAGAGGTAGTATGGGGGAGCACTTAAGGGCACTGCCTTCCAGTGAAAACAGACCTCATTTTGAAGCGTGGCTTTTCACTGGAAACATGGGTAATCTTAGGCAAATGTTGTCCTCATTCCTGCCATTATTTCTCTTCTTTCTAGTTGCTGAACCCTGAGGTTTTTTCCCCCTCCTTCTGAGGCAAGAGGGTGTGGGTTGATTGGTCTGACCCAGGGGTGGGCAAACTTTTTGACTTGAGGGCCACAATGGGTTCTTAAACTGGACTGGAGGGCCGGAACAAAAGCATGGATGGAGTGTTTGTGTGAACTAATATAAATTCAAAGTAAACATCATTACATAAAAGGGTACGGTCTTTTTTTTTTTTTAGTTGTATTCATTTCAAACGGGCGGATCCAGCCCCCGGGCCGTAGTTTGCCCACAGCTGGTCTGACCCCACCTCAGCTGGAGAATGGTCATATGATTCAGGCTAACTAAACTGGACTTGGCTTAAAGACAAGTACATCATAGAAGTCAGGCTTTATCAGATAAGCCTGGGGTTATCAATCAGTAGAAGAAGAAAGTCTCTCCTCAAATGGCAAAACTAAAACAATTTAGTAAGGAGTCTGACATGCTTTAAGGAAATCCATCCTGGATTGGTGGAGTACAGTGCATCACAAGTAGTGAAACATTCACATTTGCAGCAAGAGGGAATTCTATAGAGGCACCTGGGAAACAAGGCATGATTGGTGGCTAGGACATTTCCTTTCAAGGCCTTATTTTCTAGGGAAAGCTGGCTAAACTGAGTTGGAGGACTGTGACTGGTTATGTCGAATCCCTAAACTTAGGTAACTTCGTTTTAGATTTGTGATGTGGACCAGCCATTGGGGTGCCCTCCACTTTGTGGGTCCTGATACAGGAATTAACATTGTCACTCTCTTTTCAACTAGGACTTAGCAGAAGTTAGATAAAACCAGGGTATGGAGTTTTCCTCCCGGAAAAAATGACTTGGAAAGAACAGAGGTCCTGATAGAATCATCATTTGAACCCCATGAATGCAGACCTTGCATGAGTTCTACCTCTGGAATTTTTAGCTATGGAAATCAATAAATATGCCCCCCTACACATCCCTTTCTTTTAAATGATTCAGAGCATTTTGATTAGATCTGATACTTGTAATTTAAAGGACCTTGATTAATTCATCAAATTATTGAAACACTAAGATGTTGTCTGTATGCATACAAAAAGGATAATACAGAACTTACACTTGGGTTAAGGGGTTTTAATAGTGCAATGTAAAATTATACATTATATATTGATAAATGTAAAAATAATAGCCAATACTTTAATACCTCTGTTTCAGGCACTGTTCTAAATGCTTTATGCATATTAACTCATTAGTCCGATAAAGACTCTGAGTTAGGAATTTTGCAGATAAATAAATTAAAGCACAAAGAATTTAAAGAATTCTTTTTCAACCATAGAGCTCTTACATTTTAAGGGTGAGGATTCAGCCTAAAGCCTGACTCCAGAGTCTATGCTCTTAATCACTGTGCCACACTGCCCCTCATCAATGTTTATAAAGCCATGCTTGTCACAAAGGGAGCATTCTCCAAGCCTATTATCCTTGTTCCTATTATGTGCAGGTGTTCACTGAATACTCCGTTTCCACAGCCACAGTTGCACTTTCCCACAGCTGATGTTGTTTTAAACCAATGGTGCTCATATTGACACTTGCTTGCAAATCATCTGTAGGGAGTGTTTAAGCTTAGACTGTGAGACCCACTCCCAGAGCTTCTGATCCCCTGGGTTGGCCTGACAATGAGCATTTTCAACAAGATTCAGGCGAAACTGATGCATGTGACCCACCCAGCACCACCCACACGGAGAACCACTGCTTTACAGTGAGTAGCCTTACAGACTCCTGTGTTGATTGCTTGTGCCAAGGGAAGAGAAATGGACTGAGGGAGATCATGTTCCATGTCATAACCCGGGGGGGGGGGGGGGCACATCTACTGTCTCTAGGATGTGAGGGCTTTAAGCAGGTTCACAAAGTCTCCTAAGTAATTGAATTACTAAAATTTCACTCGGCACTGGATAAAGTATTTGTGTATGAAATACTGAAAGTGAGACCAGGGTCCAAGTGGAAAAAAAAATGGGTTCATTTTACTTTGTTCAATAATAGCAGGTCATGTTTTTTAAAAAATGCAACTTTATTTAAAAGCACATTTTTTTCTCCACTAATGTGTTCCTCAGAAAATAGTATAACTCACCTGACTCCTATCATCTACATAAGACTGTCTTAAAATTCCATTCTATACCCTAAGAAGAAATTTGCATCCCAAATCTGTAAGTTCATGAGGGCTCACATCTGTATTTTGTTTTGTTTTATTGCTTTCTGAAATCCTGAATTCATGTTATATCCTCCAGCTGCATTTTGGCCTTAACTCAAAAGTGGGACTCAGTCTGTTCTCCTGAGATTGGTCAAAAACAAACAGAAGCATTCATGGGCCTGACTGAAGATTCGGGGAGGAGACGGAGGAAGTTTTACAGTATTTCAGCCAGAGCACAGCTCGTTTACCAGGTTACCATGGGATATCAGACCCTCTTCTCCGTGCTAAAAATCACACTTCTTTGGCCACTCTCATTATTTAATCATTCTCTTTTCTTTTGTTCCCCTTTCAGACTCTAGTGAGCTAATTAAGAGGCTTCCCCAGTAATCCCAGACATTAAAACTCCCTTAATGGGAACTTAGACTTTAATTTCCAAATTATTAGTATTACTAATGGCACATGAGCTTAAACTCACACAAAAATATAAATGACTAAATCTAGACATCCAGAAATTACAGTGCTATTCCAAAATAAGCATCTAGTCACGTAAATAACCCCAAATTCCTGTTTCAGCTCCAGCCTGCACACCAAGACCTCCCATTCTCCTGACAAAGTTTTGCAGTGGTTTGCAGGACTTCCCCAAAGGGAAAGTATCACACCTGCCACGAAAGTGCACCTTCTGAGAACTCTACATTTCCAACAGCTTTTCCACGGATCTCCCAAAGATTCTAGCTCTGATCTTAGAATGTGGGGGCCATAAAAGGTCATGGAGAATAAGGAAGATTCACTTCCCATTAAACACAAGGCCAATATTTATCGCCTGAGCACCAAAGTAACAATTTTTGTCTCAAAAAGCCTCTCCGGGAAATAACATCTTTATTTTCTGCCCGAACAGCTCTTTATCTTACATAGTGACTCTCAATGAGAAGCAAGAAGACAGCAGCTTAGCTAGGTAGTTTCTTTAAAGCTTCAAACGCTGTGCCCAGCCCTCTCCTTTCCCACTACTAACTGAGAGAAGCTTCTTTGGAGAGTAGTATATCCCCGAGGAGTTCATGGGTGAAAAAAAATGTGGAAACCCCTTCCCTGGCGCAGTACTTCACAAACCTGGTGGTAGAATAATCACTTGCCGCGCTCTTAGGATATAATACCCTGAGAACCAGACAAAATAGATAAGAATGCCTGGAAGTGGGATTGGGCTTGAGATTTTGTTATCCGGTTTTAAAATATATATTTTTTAGCTTCTGTGTAGGTCATATCAGGCTGCCATAACAAAATACCATGGACTAGGTGGTTTAAACAACAAAAAATTTCTTTCTTACCATGCTGGAGGTTGGGAAGTCCAAGAGAAATGTGCCAGCCAGAAGGTTTCATCCCGAGGCCTCTTCTCTTGGCTTGGAGACCGCCACCATCTTGCTTTGTGCGCTCCCACCTAAGGACTGGGGAGGGCAGAAAAAGAAGCGAGCTCGCAGGTGTCTCCCCTTATAAGGGCACCAATCCCATCCCTTAAGACAGTGGTTCTCAACCTTGGCTGCACACTAGAACCACCTGGGAATCTTTTTAAAATCCCGATTTCTGGGCCTCATCCTCCGGAAATCCTGTTTCTTTGTTACTAATGTTGTGGCCTCACCCCATAACAAAGAAACAGAATTTCCGGAGGATGAGGCCCAGAAATCAGGATTTTAAAAAGATTCCCAGGAGATTCTAATGTGCAGCCAAGGTTGAGAACCACTGCCTTAAGAGCTCTGCATCTAACCTTAATTACCTCCCCAGCTCCAATACCATCACATTGGGAGTAAAGCTTTAGCATTTGAATTCAGGGTGCAGGGAGCAGGGGGGGAGGGGGGGAGCGGGGAACACCACATTCAGGTTATCACAGCTTCCCAGGTGATTCCAATATGCTGTCAGACTAAAATGAGTGCTAGGGACTGTAGACAAACTGTTGCATTGTTTTGTTGTTTCATTTTTAACTCCTTTGGCCCCTCAATGTATGCAGTACAAAGATTTGCGCGATAAAGGTGCTTCATACATATTTGCTGAATAAGTGAGCTATGCTGTAGTAGTCGGTTAGATAGACATGGCACAGTGGGAACAATAGGCCAGGTGCAGAGGGTCACCAGGGCGGAGAGGCTGGGTGCCTAGCAATGGGCAAAACTACAAGCCCTTGCACAACCACTGCCTCAAGCATTAACCCCTGGAGATACCTGTAGGCCTCAGCTGAGGTTCAGCTCCAGGCTCAGGGAAGTAGCAAAATCAGACAGAGCAAAGCCATGGTTAACATCAAGACCAGCTTCAGTGAATAATGACCCCCCTGTCCTGGCACCGACCAATTAGTGGAGACCACAGCCCTGAGGGGACACACCTGGAAAGCTGACTGATCTTCTATTGAGAGTCTTCCCTGAGGCCTCCAGATAAAAGCCCTTAACACATTGCGGACCAGTAGTCACATTGCTAGCTTTACCCTGTGGCCAGATAAGCTTCTATTGAAACAAAAAACGCTTTACATAAATGTTATAGGCACGCTTTAAAATTGAATACCCATTGCATTTTGAAGTTATTTATTACATGTTCTCACAAACTAATATCTTTTTAAAGTATGATACTTTGTAAAACGCTATGTGATATGAAGAGAGAATTCTCGTGATCCGTCCGCAATGTGACAGGAACCATGAATGCCCTCTCTCTCTCTCTCTCTCTCTCTCTCTCTCTCTCTCTCTCTCTCTCTCTCTCTCTCTCTCTCTCTCTCTCCACAGCTCGCCTGCATCTTTCCTCTCTCTTTCATCTCTCAAGTTTCATCTCTTAGTAACTTCGTTGCATCTCTTTCTCTCTTTCTCTTTCTCTACCCCTCCTCCCCCGCCCCCTGCCTAAGCTCCAAAGGCCCTTCTTTTGCCTCTGTAACTTGTTTCCTGAGCCAGTATCTTCTACGGCTCATTTCTTCTACCTCTGTGACTTTTTAAATCAACTTTCTCTTATAGTTTGAGTATTGGTTCTGAATTCTTTCTCCGCCAGAATTCAAATACTGAGGTTGTGGAACCTCACTCTAACCTCTGGTGCCATTTTCACCACCAACAGTACCAGACAAGCTGAGGCCTTACAGTAATCTTCTTGGCCTGCCTTTACAGCTTTATAGGAATCATTGGTTTCAATTTTTAAATCTGACTATGGATTGCCAGAGAGCATTTCTCTCTATTTTCACTATCCAATTTCCAAAAAGATAATTTTACATTCTTATGGCCATAAATAAAAATATCAAACGAAATTGTTAACTTCACAGAAGGCAAATTTTTTTAGTATTTGCAAATATCCTAACAGTTAAGTTACACATATGTCAACAGTTACATGACTTAGATTGGTGAAAAAAGAAACTTCAAAATCATGCTCTCATTTTTGAGTTGTCCAAGAAATAGCAAATAAATTTTATAGACCATAGTTGTTACATCAAGAGATAGAAGAAAGTATCCATTCAATTACTTCTCCCCTGAGGATATTTGTATGTATGTATGCAAATTAGACTTGGTTTTAGTATATCAGAGACTTTCTTGACCTGTCTCTCAATATCATATATTTAGTGATGCCATATTTTAAATCACGTTCACTCAGTAGGCATGGATTAGTGTATCTCTCAGTTTCATACAGAAGGCCCATATAATGCTTGTTACTCTTTCCTGACCCTAGTAACGTTAGCATGAAGAAGAGACAGCAAGATTTAGGTACTTACTTCATGGACCCAGTAGTCTGGTTCCTGGTTTCAAACACTTTTTGCTACAAACTATTAGTTTCCTCTAATTAAAAAAAAAAATAAGTAGAAAGCTATTAAAACTACAGATATCAACTTAAGTATTATTTTTAGCTTCCCCAAAATTAATATATTGTTTTAATAAACTCTTCCTACCACTGAATGTCACTATAAAGAATCATCAGCCAGTGTTCACATGTTCAAGAGAATGTATTAACATTTATTACCACAAATGTCCTCATCAATATTTTATAGAATGGTTGGCACAGAAAGTGGCATTAAATCTCTGAGAGGCTGCTGTCTTGTTTATTTTATGCATTTACTTGAATTTTGTAGTAGCAGTAAAGGATCAAAGTTTTAGGTTATTCCACTGAATTTTAGGCAAATCTAGAGTTATTATTATATTTTTAATCCTCATTTTTATTGATTTTAATGATTTTTGTTTTTATTGATTTTTGAGAGAAAGGAAGGCAGAGAGAGAGAGAGAGAGAGAGAGAGAGAGAGAGAGAGAGAGAGAGAGAGAAATATCGATTGGTTGCCTCCTGTAAGTGCCCCAACTGGGAATTGAGCCTGCAACTTAGGTATATGCCCTGACCAGGAACAAACCTGCAACCTTTGGCTGTACCAAATGACACTCCAACTAACTGAGCCACCAGGCCAGGGCTAGAGTCACTATTTTCAATTTATTCATTTTTATATTTCCCATTCTAAATATAAAATATATCAATGAAGAGATAAAACATTTGGTTTACAACAAAAATAGATAAGTAACTATTAATATTTTTAAACAACCCTAGAATGTGGACCTTCCTTACATTAGAACTGCTAGGCATTTTGAAGCTTGGCAGAACTTTATTATAGAGCAGCACTTTGCACCAGAATATTCTGTGATGAAGAAAATATTCTGTATCTCCTGCACAGTGAAATATGGTAGCTACTTGGCATATGTAGTTTTGACTACTTTAAATGTGTCTGCTGAGACTGAAGAACTAAATCTTAAATTTTATTAATTTTAACTTTAATTAATTTACATTTACATGTGGCTCATGGCTACAAAATTGGACAGAGTAGCTATACAGGTATGCCTTTGAGGTTGAGGCCATATGTCACAGTTATGATTGATGAGGCCATATGTCATATTTATGATTGATGAGACTATCTCAGTATAGTTATGAGAGCAGAACCACTTGGTATATAATAGTAATGATGACGATGATAATGATGATGATGATGATGATGATGATGATGATGATGATGGATTCATAACTGTTGGACAAGCTGATTGTCCTAATTTATCAGTAAGGAATGTATTCCATAGCAAGAAAGAGCTTTCAGAAAATCCATAAAAGATAGGATCATTATCAATAGATTTACCCTAACTAACCCAGTAAAAAAAATGACTGTGATTCCTTAAGAATCCCAAATAGGGAGATTTCAAATGATGAAGAAATGAGCCTACCATTTCCAGATTCATTTTTCTATCACTAGAATCTATATTTTAAAACACTAACAGAAAGTTTTGCTGATCTTTTTATTCATACTATAATGTCTGGAATGTGATAAGTGATCAAGAAATATTTGGTAAGTTGCTTATCAATTAGCTTAGGCCAAGTGAGACTGCAATTGAAAACAAAATAAAAAAAAACTTAGTACTCATTCATTCTGGACAACCAAACTTTATTTCTAGCTCAAGTTATACATCTATCACAGGTTAGTTATGGTTCTGTTCCATGTCTTCTTCATTCTGGGACCCAGGCTGAAGGAACAGCCCTGAACTACCTGAAATATTGCTAATCTCAAGAGAGAACAGAGGAAAGGTTGTGGAACTACACAATAGTTCTTAAAGCTACTTTTTAAAAGTGGCCACTTTCACTCACAATTTATTGGCCCAGGCAAGTCATATAGGAAACCCATGGGATGAAAATATAAAATCTTTCCAGAGGGAAGGAAAAATTATTTTAAATCACAATACAATTTAATATAATCATTCACAATAACCCAAAACTTAGTAATCCTATATAATAAAAGGGTAATATGCAAATTGACCCTAACAGCAGACGACTGGGAATGACTGGTCACTATGACACACACTGACCACCAGGGGGAAGATGCTCAATGCAGGAGCTGTCCCCTGGTGGTCAGTGCGCTCCCACAGGGGGAGCTCTGCTCAGCCACAAGCCAGGCTGATGGCTGCCAGCACAGCGGTGGTGGTGGGAGCCTCTCCCACCTCCTCAGCAGTGCTAAGGATGTCCGACTGTATCTTAGGTCTGCTCCCTGCTGGTAAGTGGACATCCCCTGAGGGCTTCCGGGCTGCCAGAAGGATGCCTGACTGCCAGCTTGGGCCCGATCCCCCAGGGAACAGGCATAAGCCAGCAGGTGGACATCCTCTGAGGGGTCCCAGACTGCAAGAGGGTACAGGCTGGACTGAGAGACCCCCCCCCCCCCTGAGTGCACAAATTTTTGTGCACCAGGCCTCTAGTAATTATATAATTAGGATGGTATTCAGTACCTTACATAAACTATTCCTATGACAAGAAACTTGAAGCTCGTAGAGATCAAGTAATTTATCAAATCATACAGCAAACATTTGACTCTTGCTATTTCTTCCCCATAAAATATTAATAAATAAATACCAGAAGTGATATCAACAGGCTGCCTATTTAAATTATGATTTTTGATTACTAACTAGAATAATAGATGATAAAGTATACAGGTTCTGTCTCAATCTTTGGCGAGGGCAGTGGTTCTTAACCAGGGTAATTTTGCCCAGAAATGAGATGGAGACATGACAATGTCTGGAGACATTTTTGGTTGTGACAAATGGAAAGGGGGGCTTTGCTATTACTATCCAGTGGGTAGAGACTGGGTGGCTGGAAACATCCTGCAATATACAGAACAGCCCCACAACCAAGAACTATCCAGCCCCAAATGCCAAGAATGCCATGGTGGAGAAGCCTTGGTCTAGGCCAGTGATGGCGAACCTATGACACGCGTGTCAGAGGTGACATGCAAACTCATTTTTTTGGTTGATTTTTCTTTGTTAAATGGCATTTAAATATATAAAATAAATATCAAAAATATAAGTCTTTGTTATACTATGGTTGCAAATATCAAAAAACTTCTATATGTGACATGGCACCAGAGTTAAGTTCGGGTTTTTCAAAATGCTGACACGCCGAGCTCAAAAGGTTTGCCATCACTGGTCTAGGCAGTGGTTGGCAAACTGCGGCTCACGAGCCACATGCGGCTCTTTGGCCCCTTGAGTGTGGCTCTTCCATAAAATACCGACTTCTGCGCATGGGCCATGAAGTTTCAATCGCACTGTACATGCGCGCCCGCACGTGGTATTTTGTGGAAGAGCCACACTCAAGGGGCCAAAGAGCCACATGTGGCTTGCGAGCCTCAGTTTGCCAACCACTGGTCTAGGGTGTGGGTAAAATATATAGATCACCTTCAAATATGAAAAACATTATTATAGTAAATAATTATAGGTAGTCGTGTTTTACCTTGATTAAAGCATATCATTAATTTTTACTCCATATCAGTTCAAAACAACCCCTAAATTTTTGTGTTTATACTTTTCTAAAAAGGGTACTCAATTGATTTAGAAGCAATTCAAACTCAACACAAGTTTAGAAGGAAGAGCTCATTAAACAGGAAGGTGACCTTTGGAGGACATGCCGGAGCACCACGGGATGCAGGCCCCGCCAGAGCTGGAGAGGCGGGCGCTGCTGGGAGCTCAGTTGACTCTTGGAACCAAATCACTTTTTGATGCGTTCTAGCAACATTATTTTCTCTCCCACAACTCACAAATGTACTTTGCATCAATTAGCTAATGGCTCAAGTGTTTTAATAATGAAAATTCAAGTAAATAAGCAGTGCCATTAATACCCATTCAAGCCTCCTCTTGTTGAAGAAGAGTAACTTAATTTGCATAGTATAGGCAGTATTATTTCCTAATTATATTAGACCTTTTTTTAAATTCTTGTTATATCTTTTGGATTATTTCCAAAATGTTCTGTATTACTATAAAGTTTAAAAGGCTTTATAAACAACTTCAATGACCAATGTATGTTTCAGTCTTTCTTTTCTTTATATCAAATCTTAAGTGTCATCATATAACAACAAAATGAAATAAGTACAAGTTTTAATATAAATGGGCCTCAAGCATTTTTAGATGGTAATATGAGTCAAAGAATCAAATTAATGTTAAATCAAGAACTCCTTACCTGGTATTCTGTCTATATAAACAAAATTGATTCTGATTATGCAAGTCAACTATACTAAAGCTTTGAGAAAATAAAGTACAAGGGTTGCCAAGCTTTTTCTATAAAGGACAGCTTTTTAGGCTTTTCAGGCTGCACGCAGCTTCCCAACTCAGCCATTGTAGCACAAAGCAGTCACCAACAATATATAAGCAAACGGGCGTGGCTCTGTTCCCATAAAACTTATTCCCAACAACAAAACATTTGGCTGATTGAAAGAGCTCTCTGGGAAACACTTTGTTGACCCTTGTCCTATTCAAATTAAAAGAATAGTCACAATTGCATAGAAGCAAAATTTTTTCTCCTAATGAAACCATAAATACATCACAAACCCTCTAGCCAGGTAATCAAAACTTTCTACCATCTGACCCAAACTCCATTTTCAGTTTTTCCTTTCTCCAACGTTCCTTTATAATAAATGGTCTTTGTTCTGTTTGAGATTTATTAATTTCATGCCTGTTGTCCCTACCTCCCTTATAATATTTGGCGTTCTACCTCAAATTCCAGCTCACTGTGTGATGCTTAATGCTGGGAAAGGGCCCTGTCATTGTCTGTATTTGAGCTTGGCAAATAGTTTCCTGCATCTAACACAGAATGTCAAAACTGTATGGTTGTGGAAAAAACATAGTCTGTAGGATCAGACACACATAAGATTGAATTTCAGCTATGCCATTTATTAGTTCTGTGACTTCACACCAGATGCTTAACCTCTTTAAAGTTTGTTTTTTTTTATCTGCAATACTGGATAATTATAGGAGCATTATGTTTAGGAATAAATTAAGCAATTCAATGAGATAGCTTATACAGAAAATGTCAGGTATTCCCCCACCACCTACGTCTAGGGAGTCATAACTACAAAATTAATGGAAAATAAATAAATAAGGTGTTTCATGGCAACCAGAAAAACTTTTCTATTCTTATTGAAAATATTAAGGCCAGTATGATACAGAAAAAAAAAATGGGGCGATGGAAGAACAACAACAAAAAAACCCACACATTTATTTTATATAGCCCTAAGCACTTAGAAGCATTAGATTGATAATTATTGTGATATATCAAATTTTTAAATACAAAAAAGTATTCTTCAATAAATGATATAGAAACTACTGCTGATTGGAACAAACAACAACAAAAGATAAATTCTCAATGGTTCGAAGTATTAAAACATAAAGAATGTGAGGTTATAAGTAAAACTGAGGAAAGTGTGAGTGAATTTATTCACAATATTGGAATACAGAAAGGCTTTTTGCATAGCCATTAATTTTTTTTTTGAGAGTACGTTTATTAAAGCTGGGGACAGTGAAACAAGGAAGGGCTCAGCATACGAGCAATAGGAGAGAGCCTGGGCAGGGCTGCTCTGGCTCACTGAGAAGTCAGAGGACAGGGGGCCTGGGATCCAGGTTCAGGGAGCAAGCCCAAGACGAGCTGCCACAGCCCATTACTACCCTGGTTGGAAGTCTCCTGGGGTCCCTTCGAGTTTAGGAGATGCAAGCCTGCGGGGGAATAAGAAGAGGAAGGTGTGCTCTTTGGAGGGAGAGCATGCAGAGTGGCCATTAATTAAAAGATTGACACGAGATGATGTCAGAAAAATGGCGATGAGAGAGATACCCTTGGAATCTCTCCTTGAAATTTTAACTATTTGAACAGCTAGAACTCACCAAAGGATTGCCTGCTTAGTGCACAAACACATCTGAGAGATTTGCCGCCTTGAGGTTGCCTCTCTTTTGTATTTCTTAATTTTTTTAAAGTGTTCATTTATCCTCTGCTGCATTCTAGAACTCACTTCTCAGTCACCTTCACTGGATTTTTCTATTACTACCTGCTCTAAAAATGAAACCTCTGCCCCGGTCGGTGTGCTAAATGGTTGGAGAGTAAGCCCAGGAACCAGTGGGTCACAGGTTTGATTCCCAGTTGAGGGCATGTACCTGGTTGCAGATTGGAACCTGGGTCCAATAGATGGGGAAAAATAATATCCTCGGGTGAGAATTAGCAACAACAAAAAAGGAAACGTAGCCCTTGCCAGAGCTCTCCTCTCCTCATTTCCTCTCTCTTTAGGCAAACTGAACTGGGTTCTCAACCTCTGCTGCCACCCTTAACTTTACAATTTCCAAAACTATATTTTGAATTTGAATTGATCTCTATTCTGAGGCTCATATATTCAGCGGCTTCAATGACATTCCTATTGGATGCCTCACAGCCTATTCAAACGCCACACAGCCACAACTGAACACTGCCTATCCTTACCTTCTTCAAAACTCAGCATTCTAACTCTTAATTTGCTTCACATTGGACATCTTTTAAAATCTATGCGTCGCCCTCATGCTTTAACTGTCATTTCCAGGTGCATACCCAGTTCTGTCACCAATACAGTACTATTTTATTTCTCTCCATCCTGGCTGTGAGGCATGGTGGTGGAGAGGGCTGGCCTCTGTGGGGCAGCATCCCAATCCAGCCGGCGAGGCAAGGGCTCCCTAAGCAGCCTGGCTTTGCGGTATAGCTCTGGAAATTATTTCTAAAAGCTCAAGTTAGAGCCTGAATCTTCTGCTTTCCAAATTATCCTATTAGCCCATAGTAAATCTCTTGCTTCTTAATTTAGGTAGAACAGATTCTGTTCCCTGCAATTGGATCTTAACCAATACAAACTGCCAATGGGATTTTTCAGTAATAGCATTTGGTACTCTCCATCACATTTTCGTTGACATGTCCATTTCTCCTATTTGACTGTGGGCTACTTGAGGACCATATCCCTGTAATAGTGCAGACATAGTAGCTATTCAGTATTTATGAATTTAGTGAATTCATAAATAAATGGTATATGCTATACAAAAATAACTTCATAGTAATTGTCCTGTCTGCTAGGAGCTACTGAATTAAATATTTCAATTCAGTATGCTAAAAGTATCTTTTTATAATAGAAATTATTTTTCAAGACTTAACATATTTCTCTAGTAGTTCTTCTTTTCAAATTTTCTTTGATCAAGAAAACTCCTTTTGTTGTTGTTCTAGAAGTTTTCATCCACAATTTTATTTTCTTTGTTGCACTTGGAAATAGAAATTGAAGTTATAAAATTATAGCCTTAAGATACATTGATGCTGTCAAACTGAAGGCCATGTAATTTATTCGTGGCATTCCTTCGTGGCTCTTAGCATGTCAAGGATGACTAGTCACTTTCATTAAGCACTATGACCCGGGTATGAAAATCCAAAGATATTGCAGGGCTTGTCAAAACAGCTTATGGTAGCTCTCTTTCAGCATCCTCTGGTGCTATTTATTTTAAAGTTTAAGAAGCAGAAAACAAAGAGTGATTATGGAATAATGACATAATTATGGTTAATAATTATGAGTGATTAGTTATAAATTATATTTAGTGGTGCTTATATGAAATAAAGTCAGCTTGGAATGAGAGGTACAGAATTAAATGTCTGCACGAATGGGGCAGGTTATGTAACCATATGAATTGAGCTAGATTGAACTTAATGAGTAGGGACGACTGAAGGACATAAGATCGTATTAATGGTCTTAAGGGCTTATGACTGCACAGGAGGAGTGAATTGCTGCCTTGAAAAACAGGTGGTCCCACAGTGGGAAGATCTAATTTATAAAAGTGAAAACAGGAATCCAGAGTTTGTATGAATTCTCCTGAATTTTAAATGTTGACAAATATATCAAATTTAAATAAAAACTAAACTAAAACTATATGAGTCAGTTTCATATCACTGGTTACTGGGAGCCAAGTCTAGGTAAGAATCTATTGCCCTGGCTGGTGTGGATCAGTTGGTTGAGCATCATCCCATGTACCAAAAGGTCACTGGGTCATTTCCCAGTCAGGGCACATGCCCAGGTTGCAGGTTCAATCCCCAGTGTATGGGAATGCAGGAGGCAGCCAATTGATGTGTTTTTTTTTTTCTCTCTCTCTCTACCTCTCCCTACCTCTCTTTCTAACATCAACAAAAACATATTTTAAAAAAATATGTCTAGGTTTTTCTATTAATACCCAAATACTACCTACCAGAAAAAATGATGACCTAAAAAATCTCTCAAAGGCAGTATGAATGAGATTAGAAGCTAATTAATTTTGGATTGCATATTTTTCAAAACAATTTTATAAGCCCTCTGTGATTACTATCTATATTCCTTTAGAGGTCATTCTTGACTTTTTTCTTGGATGAAAATTCTACTTTTTGTAAAACTAAAGTTGCAGAGTAAAAACTGTAATATAAGACTTCATAAATATTCTACTCAGATTTCTCAAAAGATTTAGTTGAAATTTTACCTATGATGACAGATGGGATAAGAAAGACAGAGCAACATTCTTAACTCTGCCTATATTCTGGACAGACAGGATTTATGTTCTTGTTTCCTACAAAGAACAAAAAATGCCAGGCTTCCCTCATTAATCTGTTCATATTTGCTATGGAATGAATATCATAGTCAAATTCTGAGTGGACTAATTCAGGGTTTGAAAGAGCCATTCTGTTTTAAAATGTAAAAAACATGGGATGATGGAAGAATATTATCAGTGGTGTAATGGTAAATGTTTAAAAGCGAGCTCTCTGGGGAAAAACAACATAACAAAATACCCAAACCCACCTGGCCAGTGTGGCTCCATGGCTGAACATCGACCCATGAACCAGGAGGTCATGGTTCCATTCCCAGTCAGGGCACATGCCCAGGTTGTGGGCTTGATCCCCAGTAGGGGGCGTGTAGGAGGCAGCCAATCAATGTTAATCATCCATATTTCTATCTCTCTATCCATCCCTCTCCCTCCTATATCTAAAAATCAATAGAAGTATATTAAAACAACAAAAACAACCCTGACTTGTGGCATTTGTTAATTTCCCTACTGTAAATACTTTCACCATTTCTAATTTCAAGTCACCAATGTGATGTCAACTGGTTTACAAATTCCTAACACTTCATTGCTAGTCTTTGCTATCCCAATTATAAGCTGGCTTCAGCACACTGGTAAATAGAACATGAGATTTAGTTTTAGCAATCTGTCTCAAGCTCATTAATAACATGTTCAAAAGAAGAATTACAGTTCATCTTTTAAGTGAAAGTGGACAATGAACTTTAGCCCTTATTACACACACACACAAAAATGTTTCTGTATTATTGCTTTTATATAGAAGAAAACCATAAATCATCTTTAGAAAAATGACATAAAAGATCTCTTTCTCATATTGTGAATTGCTTTGGGTGTAATCCTCCTGTAAGTACCTACTTTCTTTGGACTCTACATTTAAAACAATAAATAATGGAAATTAAGGTCACTATAGTGGTATATAACAATTACTTGAATTAACATTGTAATTATATATCAAGTAATCAGAATAATTCTTACTTATATACAAGGCAAGGAGTAAAAGAACTAAAAGTTAGTGCATAGTACTAGTAAGTCTCCCCAAGTATATGCAATTGTAGGGAAGGAAGAAATTTTCCTCTAACGTTCTAGATTCATTTAGCTGTTCTAATAATTAAAGTGGCATGAGACAGATTAACAAGAGCAAGTAACAAATTTAATTATATATGTATGTTTGGGAACCTCACATATATGAGAGAATCAGAGGCCCACATACATGAGAGGTTCCAAGACAGAATGGTAAAATGGGGTATATATGTCATCCTGAGCCAAGGAATGAGGTAAGGTTCCTTGGGACTTCACAGGGGAAGAGGGAAATTTGCAGAATAATAAGAAGAACAGCCGTTCAGTAGTTAGAAGTTTGTCCTGTCCTATAGGTAGGTCATAAAACATTATCTCTCATATTAATTGTTATTATGTGCAAGACCCCAATTTAGAGTCTCCTAGGTAGTTAAGGGAGGGGTAGAAGTTTCTCCTGAACCTATAGGGTCTTGATTGCATGTGCCTCATTATAATCCACATGCCAAAATAGCACATTATGGGAGGCCCTTTGCAATGCATGTGAAATTTACTATTCATAATACATTTTAATATTCTTATAAATCAAAATAAAAAACACATCCATTAGAGAAAAAAGTCCAACCACATAAACAGTAATTCTTATGAGGTAAGCCTTATTATCATAATTTTATATATAAGTAAATTGAAGTATAGAAAGGCTAAGTAATCTGCCTAAAGTCACACAGCCAGCACTCAATTAGAAGTACATGCTTTTAACCATTAATGTCCATTTGATATACTGCCTGAACAGTGTCCCTTTAATAGTTATAGCTTAAGAGCATTTTTGTATTGGTTGTCAATAGGAAAGGCTTGCTCAAGTTATTTGCATATTAGCCTTTTATTATATAGGATAGTAATTTCCCGGGCTGGTGTGGCTCAGTTGGTTGGGAGTCATCACATGAACCAAAAGGTTGCAGGCTCAATCCCTGGTAGAGGGCATTCAGGTGGCAGCCGATTGATGTTCCCCTCTCACATCGATATTTCTCTTTCTCTTTCCCCTCTCCCTTCCTCTCTTGCTAAAAAATCAATTAAAATTATTATTTTTTTAAAACAGGAATTGTACTTTGCAGTCTGATTGGGACCTATAAAAACCAGACATCCAACTTTCAGGAAAGAAGCAAAGACTTGCTACAGCCATAGCCCACAGGATATTAGAACACCATTCTGAATTCAATGCAACTCTGGCTCTTGCATAATCCGGTTGCCCCCTCTCCAGCAGAGTACGTTGATCTCTAGGACTGTGTTCTGGAATTAATTTGACATCACTTTGTACTTTTTTGTGTTCTTCTAAATTCCTTGTTCAAACTGTAGAGAAAGACTAACTCTGCCAGTAAGCATTGTCCCCGTGTAAGCAAAGTTTTGTGTCAAGGCATCTTCATAAAGGAGGCTGGATTATTAAGGAGAGGAAGTAGGAGAAATCAAGACTTCAAGCTTTGGCAACTAGATTGTCAGTATCATTCATCACAATAGAGAATACAGGAGAATTAGGGGATGATTCTATCAGTGTTGATTGAGTTACGCTTTAGTGCCTGTGTAACCATGCAAGAGCTTCATTTCTTTACTATGACCTTTTCTCCTCTCTTTCCTTTTGATTCAAACTGGCCTCAAACAGAACCCTGACTCACCTGCCTCTTTCTCCTTACAGGTTCACTCCCTCAATCATTCAGTTCTCAGGACAATGAAGTTCTGATCAGCATCAAATAATCTTAGACACAAAGACCACAGAGACAGAATTCCAACCAAATTAGAGATAACACCTAGGCTTACCCTGTGCCTCAGCTCCAGGCCCAGAAAAGCAGGGAAACCAGAGGAAATGGCACATGCTATGGATGACATCAGGAATGGATGCAATGATCAACCATCCCCATACCCTAGCATCGACTGATCAGTAGAGACCACAACCCTAACTCCCTTAGTTATCATAATTAATGATTTCCCCTTCTATAACCCATCCCCTGGAAGCCACCAGGGAGCCAGGGCTTTAAGCATTAGTTCACCTGTGTCTCTGAGCATAGCCACTTCCCAAAATAAACACTTTCTTTCCCGCCAACTAATGTTCTGGTCTTATTAGGCTTTGATGTGCGAAGGCAAAGGAACCCCTGTAGTCCAGTAACAACTACAATATACATAGGGTGGGATATTCATTAGCAAGAAAAATGTAGTGATCTATCAGTGAGGAGTAATCTATCAGTGTATTTATGGTTAAATTCAAGTGTCTCTTAGTCGTGCAATCATTTATTCTCACATCCCTTCTCCTTTTTTATGTTTGAAGTTGTGTTTCAATTAAATATTTAAATTAAATCCCAGTGCATTTCGGATGTGAAGTTTTAATTAAAACGCAGTGCACTATGGTTTTCTCATGTAAATTTTTTGCTTGAGGGCTGCCTGGCAAATAAAGAAAGGATAAAACATCAAATGTCTTTGAGGTAAACACAGCAAAATCATAAATGCAGTTCCTCTGAGCACTGCTGTATTGAAAACCCCTTCAGAGATAGGGGGAATTGTTCCTGACTCCAATACTGCACATTCCCTGAACTATACACTTTTGAAGCAGTCATTACCATTTACCTCCTTAGTGTATAGTGTTTTATGGCCTCACTCTATGTGACAACATTGAACATTGTTAAAAAGGTAATTAGAATAAAAATGGAAAGTTCTGTATATCTTTTGAAATACATCAAATGTAATCTGTCCTTGAAACAAAAAAGGGCACAATAATAAAGTTAGCTTTCCTCCCTTCTAAAATACATAGGCAGAATGAGAAGTCTCCAGGTTGCTTTAAAAGACACAACTAATAACTCCATAACAAAATGTTAACAAGGAAATTTCAGTGCTTTATAAGATCCTTTAGGAAGTGAAATCATGTTTTTAGGATCACAACAATATACTAGAAGTGGAAAGGAAAACAAAACAGACCTAAATATCTCTTAGAGGAGACCAGAGTCAAGTAGATAAAATGTATTTCCAAGACTGGTGAAAAATTAGGAAAAGAAAAATCTCCAAGCTAAATATAAGACATCTTATTGAACCCAAAATGTTAGGTGTTTTAGTCTGAGTTCGTTGTCTCAGAAAACTGAAGAATGGGTCTCAGACAAAAATGGTAGCAGGCCAGTCCTGGAAAGGTGTAGTTGGGGTTGCAGGAGCAGCCCAGCGTCCAGAGCTTCCTTTCCATGTTACCATCAGGTATTAAAGTCTATTAGTCCACAGGGAGCTCCACATGGCCTCAAGCTGCGTGGGCGCAGGGCTGTGGTCCCCGACACAGGAAGGGCTCCTGGGCCCCCAGGAACCCATTGTGCTCTGGGGAGAGAGAGGGGAGAGGGGAGAAGAGGAAGAAAGCACTTTTTAATCTAGGGGCAGATACATGCCCTGCTCATTTTTTTATTGGTCCTCTCAAAGAATTTTGCTTCAGCGACATCCTTGGGATTGGTTTATATGCTTCACTGCCTTGTGATTGGTTATTTGCAAACTGCCTGTCTTAGCAACAGCCATACATTTTAAAGTTTGTCTCCTGTGTGCATCCTTCCTTCCTGCCCAGCTGGGTTTCCTGGTTCTCTCCTCCCTGGTCCTGCCCCTGTCTACCTTGCTTCCTTCTCCTCATTATCATGACACATTATACCAACATTATCAGATATAGTTTTTTAAAGTGTAGTTAATAGTAGAAAAATAGTTGCATTATAACTGCAAGTAAATAAAATTAAGATACCCAACTCTAAAGAGAATGGTTTAAAATCATGATAAGATCAAATGTTTAGTAGCAATGTCTCACTATATATTCTCCTCCACAATCATTAACTGGAAAACAAATAATAATAACATTTAAAATTATTTAAAAAATGAGTTCGTTTTTTCACATGGTTTCTTGTAAATTTCCCCATCAAGTAAACTAAATACTGACCAGCCTAAAAATTCCACAGGAATGCTGAGGATGGAATGCAAATTTAGGGGAAATGGTTATCTCTGTGAATCAGCTCAATATAAAGTGATCCCTCTGCTCCAGCCTAGGGAGATGGAGGTTTAATTAAAAAGATTACTCTTGTTTTGTTCTGGAGAAATGTGTTTTAGCTTTGGGTTTAGGAAGAGCTGAACTGGTGCATGTATTTTTGCTTATTATGCTTTCCTCTTGATTTCCACTGTGCTCTCACTATTGAAAATTCATTTACAGTTAAATGGATACACCATTTACAAACAGCTTTTTATAAAATATATAAGAAACGTATTATAAAAATTTTAAAAATCTAATTTAAAATGTTAAAAATTCAATGGAAAAATTAAATATGTTTCTGACAAATCATTGGCCATCATAAGAAATAATCCTAAATCAGCTCAAATATTGACATGCTAGAGGTGGCTCATTAATTCATCAGGTACTTTGAGACTGAAAGCCATGCTTTCCATTAGGAATGAATTTACATTCTGCTTCAGGGGAACAAGATGTCTTTCACTTCATCATTCAGTGTTAAATACTTAGTCACAATTTTAGCCTCAAGTCTCAGTCTATGGGAATTAGCAATCAGGCACCAGAAAGGAAAAGATTGACAATGCTAAATTGAAAGATTTGACAAAGTCCCGACTTAATAAATAGACTTTTTTTTCTTACCAAATTTAAATTTGTAACCAGGATCATATATATTTATATAGAAACCACTTTGAATGTTAAAGGATAAAAAAGAAATGTAAGCTTTAATATACATATGAAAGGAACCCTTGAACACGCCTACTCGATTCATGCTGCTAATAGAAATCTTGGTCTCCCTGAAGAAAATTTGCAAAGATCCTTACAAAAGGCTTCCTTTTATGAATCCAGATGGAGTTTAGTCATTTGGTTGATAATCAGAGGATACACCACCTGTTACCACTTCCTTGTTACTGCTGAACGTCACTGTTTTCAGGCTGTGCCTTACAGACTTTCATGGGGACTTTGGTGCTCCAAGTATGGGCCAAGGCCCTAGCTGGTTTGGCTCAGTGGATAGAGCATCAGCCTGTGGACTGAAGAGTCCCAGGTTTGATTCCAATTGAGGGCACATGCCCAAGTTGCAGGCTCAATCCCCAGTAGGGGACGTGCAGGAGGCAGCCAATCAGTGATTCTCTCTCATCATTGATGTTCCTGTCTCTCCCTCCCTCTCCCTTCCTCTCTGGAATCAATAAAAATATTTTTTTTTAAAAAAAAAAAAGGATGAGGATGGGCCAAGGACCAATAGAATGGCATCACTTGGAAGCTTGTTAGAAATGCAACATCTCAGGCCCTACTCAAGACCTTTTGGATAAGAATCTGCATTTGAGTAAGATCTCTAGGTGCTTCACGTGCACTATAAAATGAGAAGCACTGCTCTAAGCTTTTGGGGGTCTCACAGTTGGGGATCCCCACCTTCCTGATAGATACACTTTGTCCTCACAGGCTCTATCTCTTAAATCACAACTATTCTAAGTACCACTGTACTCCTCCACTAAAATTACTGAGTTTTAGGTTCCCTCCTGTGTTTCAAAGTTCTTCTAAATTATACTGAGTTAACTTCCTTTTGGGGAATACCTTGGCAGGGGGAGAAAATACCCTGGGATTCTTGAACTCCTGAGTTACCATGAATGTTTCTCTCAAGTACAGACATATCTTAGACTTGGAATTATTTTACTGCTGAAACCCTCAGTTGGTTTACATGAGTTATGTGATTCCCATTTTGCTTATAACTGGGACCCTGGTTTATTGAGTGAGAATTTCCCTCTGGTTCTACCCACAAAAGGAGTGGTTACTTACATGATGAGTTTCTTAAAATCCTTTATTTTCTTAAAGGAGGTGGAGCTTTTTCCAGTTTCATCAAAATAAAGTGTAGAAAAGCCCCCTTGAATAAAGTAACCTGTTATTATAGAAACAAACTGAGTTATAATGACTTATTGCTAACGGAAGAACATCATACTGACAGTCCAAAATGGCAGCTAATTATGGGGGACAATTTTTTTTTTATCTCTCATGCATTAAGCTCTGGAGTTGTTAGAGCAAGAAATCAAAAGAGGGTATGTCTTTGGATCGGTTGATTTCTTAAGAGGAGGATGGATGGAAATGAGGTTAGATTCTAAGTGAAGAAAAAATGCATGAGAATCATCAGACATTGTGGGGGTTGTAACACAAAAGTGATGATAATGGAATTCTGTTTCTCAGGATGATGGAGGAGAAAGGCAATTAAACTAAAATGTTATACTTTTCAAAATTTAAAATCTCTATTTTTGCAATTATTCACTATACTCCAACAAAACTTCAAATGCACAAGATAAAGTACCCAATGAAATGTCATCTTGTGCTCACTTCAGCAGCACATATACTAAAACTGGAACGATACAGAGAAGATTAGCATGGCCCCTGCGCAAGGATGGCATGCAAACGCGTGAAGCGTGCCATAAAAAGAAAAAAAGAAAAATGTCATCTTGCCCTCCACAGCTAAAAGCTATGTTAAATCGGTTCCATCCCAGACTAGTGTTTGTGTAAACACCTTGTTTTATAAAATTAAACAGTTTCAGAAAATGAAGATAGTTACTAAATCCCTTCATTTATTGGATATGGGAACTGAGATGTAAAGTTTCCATTGACTTCAAAATCATTTGTTCATTCTTTCCTGTGTATGCTCTGACTGCTAGTTAGCGCACAGATTGCCTGGCGAGGCCATGTTTTCCTGTATCAAAATTTAATGACTGATATACACCTAAGTCAGATAGTTATACCAATGAATATAAAATTATAAAGTGTAAGAATTTTGAACTTTACCCAAGCTCTGTGATACTGCGAAATAACGCCAATTTAAGAAATCCCCTTTGGCCCTAACTGGTTTAGCTCAGTGGATAGAGCATTGGCCTGGTTCGATTCCGGTCAAGGGCATGTACCTTGGTTGCGGGCACACACCCAGTGGGGAGTGTGCAGGAGGCAGCTGATTGATGTTTCTAACTCTCTATTCCTCTCTGTAAAAAATCAATAAAATATATTAAAAAAAAAATCCCCTTTGAAAAAAAAGAAAAAAAGAAATCCTATTTGTGTCTAGGAGATAGCTTACTGCAAGAACATGCTTCCCCATATGATTGAGGTAAGACACAGACTGTCCAAATTCCCTTTTTTTTTTTTTTTTTTGTCTCATAAATAATTAGATGAACTGCTTTCGCCCACTGTTGAATGGAAACAAAATAATTCTTAAACTTGAAGCTTCTCTCCTTCCAGGCACCTGAACTTTGACCCACCCTCAGCCAGTGCCAGCATTCAGCCTTTCTTGAGTGTACATTGACCTCAGGGTAAAACATTCTTTGATCTACTATCCAATCAAGCTTCCCTTTCGCCTTGCTTCTCTGGAGCCTGGTTTCTTCCTCGCTGTACAAGAAGAAATACCCTCTGGCCTAACCCTTGAGAAGCTTGCAGACTTTATGGTCAGAGCTCTTATTGCAATAGCCCCTCCCTGGCCCCTCCACCTCCACCTCCTTGCAATAATCCTTTCAAATAGTCTCTTCCTCCTTAGTCCAGATTTGTTTTTGATTTGACAAGCAAGATAAGGGATTGAATGAAGGAAAAGCTGCTCCTGAAATCTGTCTGCAAATCTACAGAAGTCTTATTTGAAGGAGCACTTGCGCTGAGGAAGGGACTGAGCGCGGGGGTTGCACTGGCAGAAGCCTGAGGAGTTTCTGCGAGAGCTGCCATCAATGAAATATGAGTTACAGAGTGGAAGACTAACACGACACACAATAGAACTATCAGCAGTAATGGGTGATATTCAGCTTATATACATATTTAGAGCGGTTCAAACTTCCCTGGTGTCTTCCTGTAGCTTGTAAAATGACAAGTTTGGTGCTTGCCATTTTACACCAAGAGTAACACCTTAATAATTGAGGATCAGTTTCAGGGCTGAATGGAGTTATTATTTCAGTGTTTGATTCACTATTGTAATTCCAGCACTTACATCAGTGCAAGTCCATTTAGATATGTAATAAATATTTCTTGAGTTAAATTATTATACTGAGTGTAGTCACATTAAAATTCTCAAGGCCAAAGTTTGGAACATAAAGTAAGTTTTTAGAAGACTTTTCTTTACTTAAAAATGGAATAAGGATGACAAGTATACTCCATATTATTATGTGAATCTATGTTATAGTATTCTCTCTGCATACTCTGTACATTATATAATTTAATTTGTCTCTCATGGAAGCCTTGTTTTTCACTAAGTCCAGGACTAGTTTCAGTTTATATAGACTTCTAAACTTAAGTTTTTCCAAGTGGTTAGACTTGGAGGTTGAGTAATTGTAATAAAACTCTCATAGAGGGAGAGAGAGAGAGAGAGAGAGAGAGAGAGAGAGAGAGAGAGAGAGAGAGATCTACTGTTTACATTAGAAATATAACTGCTAGGAGGAGTATCATCATCTTTAAATGATAAATAATTATTTTCACATTTACATTTATTTGGTGAATATATGATCCAAACTAAGGCTTTATTTTGATTTTTTGTAAGATTTTTAAATTAATTTTAGAGAAAGGAAAGAAGGAAGGAGAGAGAGAGAGAGAGAGAGAGAGAGAGAGAGAGAGAGAGAGAGAAACATTGATGTAATAGCAAAATTCAATTGACTGTCTCCTGCACACACCCTACTGGGGATTGAGCCCACGGCTGGGAATCGAACCTGCAACCCTTGGATGCACAGGACAATGTCCAATCAACCTAGCCGTACCAGCCAGGGCTATTTTGATATTTTAACAGATAATTATATCCAACTAAGGTATCTTGACACATCATTTTCCTTAAAGGATTTGCCAACCACAAGGGATGGTAATGGGAAATGTATACTTTAGAACTACTCCCAGAATAGTCAGCAAGAATGCTGTATGTGTTTTCTTTTCACCCCCCTCCCCTTTTGGGAGTAGATGTCCATGCAGACCAAATCATTTGCCTCTTCTTCCAAATCCACATTTTCTTACAATCTCCAATTTTATTCTGTCAAGCAGTCAAGTAGATGGCAAGGAGCAGAAACTGGCCAGCTTGCCACACTTCCGTGTACTTGATTGGTAAGGAGAAAATAAGCCCAATGCCTGTAGATTATTACTCACGGCACAGCAGGCAGCATAGCTTCATGTTCCCATTGGTTCCCTTGTGCCCCACATCCCAAAGGGGCAATGCGGAGCGCTAGGCTGATACTCCACAAATGGTACATCTGTGTCACAGATGAAAAAATGTGAGACTACGATTTTTATCTTTGTAGGACTTGCTGGCTGACCTTGCCTTCCTGCAGTCTAGAAAGAAACATTATCTGTAATACTGTAGAATGTCTCCAAGGAGGGAAACTTTAGCTTTATTATCCTGAGATGTTAGCCAGTCTGGTTCCTGTTTTGAAGCAGTTTTGCAAACATTCTTGAACAAAACTGTAAATGCCATTTGCTCAGAATTGCTGCAGAAATACCAGAATTAGCTCCTGACATATCTATGATGAAAATTTGAAAGAAAGTCTTAAAATTGTTCAGGGTAGAGTATATCAAATTACTTCAATTTAAAAACCTTTTGCATGTCTATTGCTTTTTAAAAAAAAATATTTTTTTATTGATTTCAGAGAGGAAGGGAGAGGGGGAGAGAGAGGAACATCAACAGTGAGAGAGAGTCATTGTTGGCTTCCTTCTGGACGCCCCATCCTGTGGATTGAGCCCGCAACCTAAGCATATGCCCTTGACCAGAATCGATCCTGGGACCCTTCAGTCCACAGGCTGATGCTCTATCCATTGAGTCAAACTGAGTAGGGCTGTCTATTGCTTTTTATAAATGATTTTCCTGTCCCAAATAAAAACAACAAGCCTATATAGTATGTTACTCTACTTAATACTGTAGTCAATTCTAATACAATGGTATTTGTGTACCTAAATATAGAAAAGGTAGAGTAAAAACTCATAAACCAGTGACATAGTCATTCATATTATGGAGTATTATGTAATTGCATGTTCTGTACTTTTACACGATCGGCAGCAGTCATATGAATAGATGCTTACACCAGCGTCACCACAGTAACGTGCTGTGCTATGATGTTACAACAGCTACGTCACTAGGCGATAGGCATTTTTCAGTTCCATTATAACCTTAGGGTACCACTATCATATATGCAGTCTGCCATTGGCCAGTGTGTCACTAACTGGTCTATATATTCAGAACTTATATATTTAGAGAAAGGGATGTTCCTTTACATCTTATTTTGTCATAGACAAGCGTGTCAATAAAATATTTTTGTGATTATGATGGCATGTGTATTTATTTTAAGAAATTCTAAATGATATCTGTCAAAAGTCATTTTTCTGAGATTCATGACAATTAGTTTTCTTACCTCTCTCTCTCCATAATCAAAATAAGGGCATTATTTTAGCCAGATTTCTAGAATTTATCCTCTGAAAGAAAGAGTAAGTTTATGCAAGATTGTGTGATGTTCTCCCTTGTTCTACAAATGCACATTTTTTAAAACTGTAATATAAGTATTATGATATATAAAATGTTTTAAATATGGCATTATTCTGAACTGCTATGTTCCTTTTTCTAAAAATAACTCATATTTATTATATTTTCTTATTGAAATTTTAATATGTGGGTATTATAGTAATAAAACTGTTCACTAATTATACAATAAGTTGTACTGTTATGTTAACTACTTACTTTATATTACAGTTATACATAATTTTGACATCCATAAAGATGATTAAATATTATAATAAATTTAAGGCAGTTGTACCATTTTTAAGTTTTATTTCAGGTAACAGAATATTTTGTTCCAAGCATGTGGTAACCGCAGTATTTGAATATGTATGGAGTTCAAGCTGTCATGTTCCATTAAAAATGTCCTTGGACTAGAATTTAAAAACTGAAGTTTTCAATCCCAGTTCATTATTACATCAGAAGCCATATGAATTCAAGCAAGTTCTTACCTTAAGCACAGTTTCTTTATCTGCAATATTCACTTCACTCAGTAAACACTTTCGGAGCACCAGCTATATTCTAAAAACTGTCTATGTAGGGTTAGTAGGCACAGTCTCTAAGAGATTAGTGATGTCAAAGTATAATTTTCAAAAAGTTAAATATATAACTTTCATATGAACATAAAGTGAGCCCATGTCAAATATTTAATTCATTAATTAAAGATAGGACCTGCAAGATGGTTCAAAAAGAATTGGAAAAAAGAAATTATTTAGAAAGGCTGAAAGAATGAATGCTTGAATAAGATTATTAATTTAGATATGAACGTAGTTAATGTTTCACAGGGCAATAAAACCACATTGCTATAGGACAAGCATCATTTAAAGCTGTCTTTACAGAGTTGTAAATTATCTAAACCAATAGCAAAACAGCAAATTAAGCAAAGGCAAAACTCCTAGGAGTCAGATAATTCCTGGGTGGGCCTGGCAACGCTCAGTAAAAACACTGAAAGAAAAAAAGAGCAATCCCTTTAGTTTATTTATAAGTTTTGGATGCTTTTTGTTTGTTTTGTTTTGTTAATCCTCACCCGAGGATATATTTATTCCATTGATTTTTTTAGAGAGAGTAGAAGGGCCAATGCTCTAAGCGTACTAGTTGACACCTTGACTGCAGCCTTGTGAAAAATTCAAGAGCAGAAAATCCAGCTTAGCTGTATGTAGAGTCCTGACCCACAAATCGTGAGGTAAATGCATGCTGTTTCAAGCTGCTAAGTTTGCAGTAATTGGTTATGCAGCAATAGATAGTTCATAGGCTAGTCTGTCGAATTGCCTCCAATTCCGGACAACATTCAATGATAGCAAAGCTTCACTTCCTTCAAACTGTCCCAAAACTACCTAACAAAGGCCCAAATTTTAATAATGCAATCCTAACACACTTCTACTGAGACACACCTACAGTTCTCCATGGTGTGCATTTTCCTTCTTGCAATCATTAACTCCACCAAATCCCAACTCTGTTCAGCTGTTGGGTATTTGTGGTGGTCTTAGGCCTCTGGCCACTGACACTTGATCTTTGTCTTTCAACAGTGAACTAGTTATATCACTTACCTCCTGAAAGGTCATCAGGGACAGCTATTGATTAAGCAAAACAAAGTTTATTAGATTGACTGCAGATACTTGTTTATCAGAGTCTCAGTAGGTCTTAAATTGCAGAATTTAAGGGAGAATATTTATAAGGTGTCAGGGCTTTGGCTAACTAGGTCTTGAAAGGTGGAGAACTGCTTGAAACTGGGCTGAGTTTATGGCATAATAATTTTGGTTAATAATTGGATAAAGACAAGCATCTTGAAATGAGCCTTGAGGGACAAATATTTTCATTTTGATAATTAAGCTATTTTAATTTGTTCAGTGTTATTTTCTATAAGAGCAAATATTTGTTGGGTGAAGTAGCTAAGTTATTTTTTTTCTTGTCCTCAGTATTTAACACAGGGACATAAGAGTATGTTTTCTCTCCTACTCTTTAGCGTGGGACAGGGAATCACTTGGTGTCAATTTTTATATTATTGTATCACAGACTTGTTGCTATTTGTAGGTGATGATCTGCCTAATAACACAGTTCAAATTTCACTTTCAATTCCATCTGCTCTGTTGCTAAGGAGGATTGGCTTAACTCTAGTTACCTCACATTTCATTTTCATTTACATCTCTTCCCAGCACCTTTTATTGCCTACTAGAGGCCCAGTGCACGAATTCGTGGTCCAGTGGGGACCCTTGGCCTGGCCTGTGGGATCGGGCTGAAACCAACTCTCCGACATCCCCTGAGGGGTCCCAGATTGCAAAAAGGTGCAGGCCAGCCCGAGGGACCCTGCCGGTGCACGATCAGGGCCAGGAAAGGACATGGGAGGTTGGCCAGCCAAGGAGGGGCCATGGGAGCGCTCCAGAGCATATTCGGCCCGTCTTGTTCAGTCTGATGGGCTGGACCCCAGCAGCAAGCTCACCTACCAGTCAGAGCATCTTCCCCCTGGTGGTCAGTGCATGTCACAGTAACTGGTTGACTGGTCAACTGTCTGCCCCCTGGTGGTCAGTGCACATCATAGTGAGCAGTTGAACGGCCTTAGCATATCATTAGCATATTACTCTTTAATTGGTTGAACAGTTGACTGGACGACTGGACACTTAGCATATTAGGCTTTTATTATATAGGAGGATTTTCATTATAGGATCCTATAAAAATGTAGCAGGTAGAATACAAAAGAAAAGTTCTTAACCTGATCTCTTTTTGGTAGGATCTTAGACTCGGGCCCAAGTTATGAGTATATCTCTTCCTGTGCACAGCATGCATGTCCTGACCCTTTTGAGCAAATTATTAAAAATCCCTCCAGGGGCTAAGAGTTTTACTGTTCAAAACTTCCTATCCTCTGTCCTATACTTACAATCAGTGATGTTTAGACTTTAACTTTCCAATATTAACTTCCACCCCCCAGTCTTCGCTCTTGTGCCTGCACAGAGCCCTCTGGTGGAATGGGGCATGGCCCACGTGGTTGCCCTCTCTGGAGGAGAGGGGAGAGTGGTGAGTGGTGAGTGGCAGGAGTGAAAGCACCTGCACACTGGGCAGTCTTTTCCCAAGTTCAAGTGTCCAGGGGACAGGACTACAGGTCTTTTCATTGCAAGAAAGATGAGAGAGTACTCAAATAAGTAAAATCCTATATAATAAAAGAGAAACATGTAAATGAATCATCACTCAGCCACTCTGCTACACTCACCAGCCAATCAGAGTGACTATGCAAATTAACCCAACAAATATGGCAGTTAATTTGCATACACAGGCATGGAGAGAAGACTGAAGATGGTGGCGGCCACAGAGCTGGAGCCAGCAGGAGACTTAGGTTGGTCCCAGCGATGGAGGAAGCCAAGCTTCCCGCCGGCCTGGGACTCCACTCAGGGAGTGGCTGGGGCCTAGGTCACTGGGGGCAACCCAGGCTTCCATTCTGCCCTGGGCTCCGCTCAAGGAGCTGGAAAAAAAAAAAAAAAGAGGGGCTGGGAGCAGCCGGAGAGGAGAATCCAAGCCTCACTGCTGCAGCCAGACCAAAGGCCTGGGTCCCAGGTGCCGGAGGAAAACCGGTGCCAGCAGCCAAGGGAAGGAAGGCCTATTGCGCAAATCTTCATGCAACGGGCCACTAGTCAGAAATAAAAGCGGAGATATTATAACTGATACCACAGAAATACAAAAATCATAAGAGGCTACTATGAAAAATTATATGCCAACAAATTAGACAACCCAGAGAAGTGGGTAAATTACTAGAAACACACCTACCAAGAGGGGATGATGAGAAATAGAAAATCTAAACAGATTTATTACTAGTAAGGATATTCAATCAGTAATCAAAACCTCCCAACAAACAAAAAATTCTAGGACTGAATGTCTTCACTAATAAATTCTACCAAATATTTAAAGAATAATTAATACCAATCCTCTAATTCATTCAAAAAATAGAAAAGGAGAAAACACTTCAAACTCATACTATATCACTTTAGTATTTAGGCCAACATCAAGTGATGCCAAAATCAGATACGGACACTAAAAGAAAAGAAAATTATAATCAATATTCCTAATAAACATAGATGTAAAAATTCTCAATAAAATGTTAGCAAACAAAATTCAACAATACATTACAAATATCATAAATCATGATCAAGTAGGATTTTTTCGAGGGTTTCAAGAATTGTTTAATATTCTTAAGTCAATCAATGTGATACACCACATTAGCAAGATGAGGGATAAAATCATATGATCATCTCAAGAGCTACAGGAAAGGCTTCAACAAAATTCAGCATTCATTCATGATAAAAACTCTCAAAAAGTGGGTATAAGGCAGGCATGGGGAACTTTCTTCTGCCAAGGGCCATTTGGCTATCTATATCATCATTCAAGGGCCATACAAAATTATCAACTTAAACAATAGCCTGCTATATTTGGTCAAACATTTAATTAACTCAGCACTAATGCCATGGCAGGGCCAGGCCCTCCGACCGGATGTTCCCCACCCCTGGTAAAGAGGAAACATATTCTATCTAATAAAGAGAGTATATGCTAATTGACCCTCATGCTGTCACAAAGATGGCTGTGCCCACAGCCAATAAGGAGAGAATATGCTAATTGTCTGCCCCACCCTCAAAGATGTCGGAACCCACAGCTAATAAGGAGGGAATATGCTAATTGACTGCCACGCCCTCAAAGATGGCGGCGCCCAGTCCCCTCAGCCCTGCAGGGGTGGCAGCCATGCAGCAAGGCCAGGCCCACCCCCCCAGGCGGGTCCAGCTGCTCCACTCGCTTCCCTCCAGAGTCCCCCAGTTCTCTCAACCCCCAGCCGCCCAGGGCCGACCCAAGGCACAAGTAAACCTCGGATGGTGGCTGCCCAGCCGCCCAGGGCCACCCTAGGCTTGTGCTGCCAGCAGTGGCAGCAGCAAAGGTGTGATGGGGCGTCACCTTCCCCTGATCACAGGGTCGTCTCCCGCCTCTGAGGGTACCCAGACTCAGAGAGGGGGCAGGCCGGGCTGAGGGACCCCCCTTCAGTGCATAAATTTTCATGCACTGGGCCTCTAGTCTCAATATAATAAAAGCCAAATCATTATGCTATACATCTAAAACTAATGTAATATTATATATTAATTATACTCAACTTTTAAAAGTTAAAAGAAGTCCTACATAGAGCCAAAATGCCTAGGTGTACATACCCTCAGTGAGTAGGAGCGGGCTGCCCTGGGAAGAACGTAACCTCCACAGCTGCAGGTTGTTCTCTGCAGCTGAGACAAAAGGAGCTATCACTAGAGGCTACCTGTGGACCACATCTGGAAGGTACACTGAAATACCTACAACAATAACTCATATAAATGCTTCAGTTTGAGGAGGTTATGAATAAAGCTGCTGTCAATATATTTTTAAAAGGGAAAATGGAAAAAATTAATATTTAAAAATCCAATTTTGTAATAAACTTTTTAAATAGACAAACTACCAAGTTCTAAAAGGAAAGTTCAAGCCCTAGCTGGTTTGGTTCAGTGGACAGAGGTCAGCCTGCAGACTGAAGGGTCCCAGGTTTGATTCTGGTTAAGGGCACATGCCAGGGTTGTGGGATTGGTCCCAGTGGGAGGCGTGCAGGAGGCAGCCAATCAATGATTTTCTCTCATCATTAATGTTTCTCTCTCTTCTTCTCTGAAATCAATAAAAAAAAAATTTTAAAAATAAAAGGAAAGTTCAAGGAAAATGAAAACCACATACAATCAGAGACACAATCCTACTATATTTCTCATATTACAGAATCTCCTTTAATGTTGGTTACGTCCAGATTTAGGTTGTTTTTCTAGTGACTTAGTGGCACCTAGTGTCATTTCTTGGTATAGCAAACAAGAGTTTCAAAATATGTCAGGTTTTTTGGTTTTATTATTTGTAAGACAATATCACTGGTCAAATTGGTAGGAAAGGAACAGAAATTATAGGTGTATTGGCAACACTAAAATACTAATTAATTAATCCATTTAAGGTCTGTTACAATCATGACGCAGGAAACAACAACACATAATAAATGAACAAGCAGAACAGAAAACAACTCAGGATGATAAGGGCCTGGGGCAGGGAGCAGTCTAGGGGGAAAAGGGGACATATTAATACTTTCAACAATAAAGAATTATTTTAAAAAGAAGAGAAAAGCTCACAGGTACAGAGAATATTTTGACAGTTGACAGATGGGAGGGGAGTTGGAGGGATGGGTGAAAAGGTGAAGGTATTAAGAAGTACACATTGGTTGTTACAGAATAGTCACAGGGTTCAAAAGTACAGCATAGGTAATATAGTCAATAATATTGTAACTATGCATGGTGTCAGATTGGCACTAGATTTATTGGGATGATCACTTAGTAAGTTATATAATATCCAATCACTGGGTTGTACACCTGAAATTAATATAATTCTGTATATCAACTGTAATAAAAAATTAAAAAGTATTTAAAGTAAAAAAACAAAAGCATTTAAGTACCTGAATGAACATTATTTTGATTTTATAATCTTTATTTTTAAGTATTGAGATAAAACTTAGAAATAAGTTATTTTAAACATTATAACAAGGATAGTTAAGCCTAAATACAGCAATAAATTCATAATTTTTAAATGTATTTGATGATAAGAATCATAAGGCACATTTGTATAAAATAGTACAGTTTTCTATATTCCCATTGCAGACCTAATGAATTAGAATCTTTAGGTAAGGAGTCTGAAACTTTCATTTAATTTTTTTTTCATTCATATATATATATACTCATGTACTCTCTGTATATTGTTCACGTTCAATTACAAAACACAACTCTAATTCAACTTAAAAACTTAACGTAGGATATATTAAAAATCACATAAAAATCCCTGCTAATCTAAGCTTTGTTTTTTTTAATCTGTAAAGAGGGTGAAAATGGTTGTACTTAAGTAATGATTGGCAGTAATCATTCAATCATGTATGTGAAACCCCTAGCACAGTGTCTAGCAAAAAATAAGAGCTTATATTATGTCAGTTGTGATTATTGCTTATCATTATCACAGTGATTTCATTCTTGTAATTTATATAGTTGTTTAAGAAATAACTCACAATAGACAATTTTCTACAATTATTAAAACTACAGAGAAATTAAACTGTGAAATAAAATAAGTTGTACCCATGTCTTATGTTTGTTTTTATAAATCTTGAAATAACCACTTTTGAAAGGTTTTTATTAAACCTCAAAGAGTTATACCACCACCTTGTGGCAAAATCACTGTATAGCAAAGGCAACAATTTACCAGCCTGTTCCTTAGTTATTATGGAAAAATAAATCATTATACAAGTGAGGAAACAAATGCAATTCTACAAATATTGGCCAATAAATGCAAATGAATAAATGAACATATAAATCTCTAAAAATAGTAAAATTTAGAAACAAAATATTAACTTGAGAATTGCAAATCTTTCAGAGGCCAGAATCTGTCAAGTTACTGTGATGCCAGGTGTGCAAGTTGCCCCTGGGCCTGCAGAGAGACAAGTGAATAGCTGCAATTTGATCTTTGAAAAGTCAGTGCTGTTGGGGTGTTAAGTGTCCAGGTTAGAGGCAACTCCCCCCAGATCTCATACAACTCATCTTAGGTAGGATATTAGACAAGTGTGTAAGCCAACTGGTGCTCACCATAGCCTATTTGTGGATGCATACAACACATAGAGAGTGCACATTTCTAAAAATTAATGCATACGTATGTTTTTAAAATCCTCACAAACATTTAAAATGAGCTTTACATAGAATCCATCCTAATACTTCCACTTCCCATCCTAACAATTTTCAAAATGAGGGAAGAATTGATTTAGTGTGGCAGCACAACTTTCATTAACATTTTACATGTCAGTTTCAATATTCAAAATGAATATATAAAAATCAAACATATATGTGATCTACCATTACTGTGAACTACATTGCTATTTTTATTGGTCAACTTTCATAAGCTCAAATGTAGATTTTGCTGCTATTGATATTTTTCTGACTAGATGAAATTAATTTTAAAAAGCCACGTGATATTTAATAATTAAGTAAATGCTTCTCAGCATTTTCTGTATTTTTTTAAATGAAGCTTCTCTGAACACACCTTGAAATTTCCTATTTAATTCTCGCCCATTGGTATCCAATTATCACTCTATTAACATGTACACTCATAATGGCTTCCTGAATTTATCATTATTGGGGGATTATCCATGAATGTGGCGATGTGGACAGGAACAGTTCCTAATTTGCAGTTTTCTGAATTTAGAGAACCACAATAGTCCATAAACCAATATAATTTGAAAAAAATTCCTGTGTGTTTTTTTAAAAACAGTTTTAAAAATTGAACATAGAAAGATTATTTCCAGCAACAAAAAATGAAAGCCTCTGGGCTATTGTACTTGATAATGAGATGATACAAGGTTCAACGAAGCTTATTTATTACTCAATGATTATTAAAAACTTTCTAGTTACAATGCATCATGTCATCCACATATACTCTTCAAGTTGTACTTTGGAAATTATGGCTTTTAATGAGCTTCTTGGACAGGGACAAGAAAAAGAAAACATACAATGGGAACAATTCTAATGCAAAATAGCAACTGCTAACCCTTCAGCATTTACTCTAATTACTCCCTTGCTACTAACTCTCTCCCTGACGATATTTAACACAATGTGACTATATTCAGATTTGTATCTGATTCTAAAAATGCAAAAATGTTTAATATGAGTTTATTTACTTTGACTTGGTGAGGTTTGTACTTTCCTATATTTTTCTTCCCTCCACCCACCACCAAACTTGCTGCTGTATTTGATAAAGTGAATTTCAAGAACACAGTGAAGGATTTTTGTGTGAGTGCCTCCCACATCTCACTGTCACTTTTTAAAAAAACAGATCTCTGTTATTTGGGACTTCACAATTGGTGTTCTGAACACCCCAATTCCAACAGGTAGAAGAAGGGTGTTTCCTACCACCAAGAAATTCTCTGGACACCAACTGGGTGTCCTACATTCAATCCAACCTGTCACTATTTATCCAGATTCCCTGGGTTAAGGGCTCAGTCCTACAAAATTGGTTCCCCTACCCCAGCCCCAAACACACACATACTTCAGATGCAAATCAAAAGTGCAAGTTGTCACTTGTGCTTCTGACCTATCAGCTGTAGATCAGAGGTTCCAACCACTCCTTACTTGGGTTCCATTCATTTGCAAGAACAGCTCACAGAACTCAGAAAAACTGTTTATTCACTACATTACTAGTTTATTATAAAAGAAGATGCCATGGGAACAGCCAAATGAAAGAAATGCATAAGGCGAAGTATGAGGAAAGGTTGGGATGCACCCATGCTCCCTCCAGATGTGCCAATTTCCCCAAATCTTCTCACGCTCAACAACCTGGAAACTCTCTGAACATGTCCCTTTGGGTTTTTATGGAGACTTCAATACATAGGCATGACTGATTAAATCACTGGCCTTTGTGTGTGTGTGTGTGTTTTCAGTTACAGTGGCTTTCAATATTTTATGGTTTCAGGTATACAGCACAGTGGTTAGACATTTATATAACTTATGAAATGATCCTGTGGTAAGTCTAGTACCCACCTGGCACCATGCATAGTTATTACAGAATTGTTGACTATATTTCCTATGCTGTACTTCACACCCTTGTGACTGTTTTGTAATTGCCAATGTGTACCTCTGTTTTTTGTAACTATGCATGTGTTTGTTTTGTTTCTTTTGCTTTTTAGACTCCATATATAAGTGAAATCATATAGTATTTGTCTTCTTCTGTCTGACCTATTTCACTTAGCATAATACCCTCTAGAACCATCCATGTTGTCCCAAATGATAAGATTTCAATCTTTTTTAGTGGCCAAATAATATACCATAGTCTTTGAATTTCACTCTGTTTAGGTATACTGCATATGAGAAAGTTACAGTCTTACTATTTTAATGCAGATACAGACTTTGGAATATGATTAGACAGGTGTAAATACTAGCTCTGCCATTCATTGGCTATGTAACTCTGATAAATTATGTTGTCTTTCTGAGTTCTAATTTTCTCATTTTAAAATGGAAATTCTAATACATACACTGTCAGTGTGTTGTAAAGATTGCAAAATTTGTATAATATAGTCGATACTGAACAAATTATTATTATTGCTATTAGTTTAGATTAGTTGGGAAAGGAAAATAAATGCATCTTATTATATCCAAATTTTCTAGCATGTGATGCTTCCTTAACTATTTTTTTTACTGTACAAGTCCTCTTGGAAGCAATTTATTTGGTATCAGGAATAATTATCTTTTTTTAAATATCAAAACCTTTTTTTTAGTTTTTATTGAATTTATTAGGGTGTCATTAGTTAATAAAATTACATGTTTCAGGTGCACAATCTATCATACATCATCTGCATACTACTGTATACAGATAGTATTGTATTTGTGTGTGCACCATCCCATGTAAAGTCTCCTTCCATCACCATATCCCCCGTTAGCCTCTTCTACCTCCACCAAACCTCACTTCCCTCTGGTAATCATCATACTGCTGTCTGTGTTTAAGCTCTTAAACTTATAGTTTTCTTATTTGTTTGTTATTTGGACATAACATACAATGGAATAGCTTTGGGATGTCCTTAACAAACTGCAAATAGCTCATTTTCTGTTTTCCACTGGAATGGCCTTGGGGATCCTTTTAGGACAGCCTGAGTAGATATCGGTGGTGTTAAAAAGTATAAAGTATTGATTTTGGTTCATATTAAATGCAATTTTCTTTAAATAAGGGACTCACCCACCATCACAACTACACTTTTTGCATAAAGAAACCTTTTGTAGAAGACAAAGTTCTCCACAAAATGTTGGGAGGTAGAAGTAGGGGAGGGTTCATTTGTATGGGATACATACATCTCCTATGTATATATTTATATACTAGAGGCCTGGTGCACAAAATTTGTGCACTCGGCTGTGGGGAGTGGGGGGGTCCCTTCAGCCTGGCCTGTGCCCTCTCACAGTCCAGGAGCCCTTGGGTGATGTCCAACTGCTGCGGAGGCGGGAGAGGCACCTTCCACCACCGCTGCACTCGCCAGCCATGAGCCCAGCTTCTGGTTGAGCGGTGCTCCCCCTGTGGGAGTGCACTGACCACCAGGGGGCAGCTCCTGCATTGAGCGTCTGCCCCCAGGTAGCCAGTGTGCGTCATAGCAACCGGTCATTCTGCCATTTGGTCAACTTGCATATTAGCCTTTTGTTATATAGGATAGCTGAAGAGAAAATTAAAATACTTTATTTTTTAAAAATATATTTTTATTGATTTCAGAGAGGAATGGAGAGGGACAGAGAGAAAGAAACATCAATGATGAGAGAGAATCATTGATGGGCTGCCTCCTGCATACCCCCTACTGGGGATCGAGCCCACAACCCAGGCATGTGCCCTTGGCCGGAATTGAACTAGGGGCCCTTCAGTCTGCAGGCCAATGCTCTATCCACTGAGCCAAACCCACTGGGGCCTAAAACACTTTAAATAGAGACTTTGCTATTATGGAAATGATGAAATGATGAATGCAGAAAGCTGAGGACCCAAAGCTGACAGAAAAACCTGACTAAGCTACATTAGTCATTTAAGAAATAAACCTTAAAGAGATCATGTGGAAAGGCTCTGTCCCTGAGGCACTGCTGAGCACACATTTGCTGCACCTTCTCCATTAGTGAGTCCATCACTGATCAGAAAGCTCTCCTTAGTGCACTCAGTATAATCATGCAGTATTGACTCTACAGCCTTAAACCAAACCGTGGGGCTCTAGCAGAGGGCATGGGTCACAAATGCAGCAGCATCCACAGATGGGGAGAGAGAGGAACGAGAAGGAGCGAGAAGGGAGGGGAAGAGAGAGAGAACTTTTTCAGAAATTGAATTTTTTAAAATGTCTGAATATGTCTCTTTCTTTGTGGACATGGGCTGCTGTATTGAACCCAGAATCATCCAGGGGAAGAAAAAATTTCACATTTTTTATGGCAAGTTAACAGCTATCTTAGGGAGGAAAAGTGACTGTAGTGAGAATGTACCCACAACTCAATAAGAGTTCCTAATGAATTACAAACAGCACTAAAAAAACAAAAAAAAAACAAAAAACCCAAACAAACAAACCACTACCACTGAATAATAATGAATGTTACTTCTTAGGCCAGTGTCTTATTATATATGTTGTGCTTAAAAAGATTATTTCTGGTGCCAAATATTCAGAAAATATGAGGAAGCTGGTGGAAGAGGGAAGGAGCCAATCTCCATCTGCATGATCCTCAGACGCCTCAGGATCTCCTGACCTCAGAACAGCTGCCATGCTCATCTTCCCCTCGATGGCGTCAGAGCACTCCAGGGCCACGTCAGGCTACATTCAGTGACTGGCAGAAAAAGTCCCAGAAGCTCTCTTACTTCCAACTCCAGATCCCAATGTTTGGTCATGATGTTTCTGAGAACTATGGGTTTGAGTTTTTAGCTTTAACTTGTGTTTGGCCTTCAGCCCTGCATCTGTCCTGTTGTACAGAGGAAACATTAGTTCAGACTGGGTAATATTTAAGGCAAAGAGATAGTTAAATAGTGACTTTTGATAATGCTGTAGAAGAGATCATAGTGATGAAGATGAAGAACAACACGGGGGGAAAAGAATAAGGGAGAACATAGAAAATAAACATTAGTGGAAAGAGCAAAAGGTTAGGTATGCTTCAACTGAGGCCCTAGACCCCAAGGAAAGTATATTTTTGTCTCAATTATTATTTGAATGCATCTAGGTCCTGGGATTTCTTTTCTTCCTAAGGGGGAAACACACTTTCATATTCCATTTTATGAAAGTACTACATTGCAGAGGCAGCAGCTCAGCATTTCCTTGAATACAAAGGAGACAGTTCAGTCTCTACTAAAAGTTTACACCACCGTTAAGAGTCAACGTTACATCCTGGCCGATGTGGTCCAGTTGGTTGAGTGTCATCCCAGGCACCAAAAGATCACTGGTTCAAATCCTGGTCAGGGCGCATACCTGGGTTCTGGGTTCAATCCCCATCATCAGTGTTACTCTCTCCCTCTCCCTTCTCCTCTCTCTAAACTCAATAAAAGCATATATATATGGAAATTGCCCTCAATTTATCATTATCCCTCTATAAGGCCTCAATTCACTTTATCAGTAAACGGTCACTATGCTGTGCTGATTGGCATATATATATATATATATATATATATATATATATATATATACACACACACACACACACACATATATGTATATATAACATATATATACATACACACATATATATGTATATATAATATATATACATACACACATATATATGTATATATAATATATATACACATACACACATATATGTATATATAATATATATATACATATATATGTGTATATATATATATTATATATATATATTAAGAGCTAATACTAAATTTCAGGTACTAAAAGCATGTTCAAACCAGGCTAACACATTTTTTCTCATACATTAAAAGAACATCAAGCAATACATAATGATTTTGTTAAAAGGGTCTCTCCTTGTTTACTCCTCAACAGATAAGGCACTGAGCCAACATTACTCTCTGATTCTAAGATTTTTAGTATTCTCTTTGTATATTTTGTTAAAGGGCAAACTTTGCCCATACAATATCATGTTTGATGTAAGAAATAGACTATTTGAAGAAACCTATTCATGTAGATTAAACACCTAAATTATACTTAAACAGCGTGTTTGGTATTCTCTAAAATAGAATGACATATGAGGTACATTGGTTTCTAAATCTAATTGCAATGTTGTCCATAAGTCTTAAATTTTAATTGCTATGAAACCTCTCTAGACTATGTTTCTGTATTTTACAGTGAATTCTTGCTAATGACTGTGGTGGCGGCTGTGGAAGTGTTCACTGATTCCTGAAAACCTGCTGTGGGGAGCACATGAAACCAACAACTTTCAGACATGGCCCGGTGAACACTGAGGCCATTGGTCCCAAAAGGGGCTCCCCCGCTGGCTGAGCAGGGGGAGAAGAGCCAGCCCATGCTTGCCTGAAAGGGCACTCCTCTAATGGACAAATTTTCCTTCGTGCCTCAGCTTGTCCAAGATTTTCTTCAGAATTATTTTGTGTAATCTGAGGCTTTCTTCTTCCCCAATCCTTCTTAGTCTTCACTGTTGTGATCCTGCCATTTCAGTCTGAAGTCTCTCCCTGCCTACTCCCCCCACATCCCAACCACCACCACCCAGCTTTATTCTTCACAGGAATTCCCTTAATCCCTTGTACATGTAATCCCACCCTGTTATCTACTGCTTGGAAGACCCAGACTGGCACACGTGATACATAGGGTGGTCTGAGGAAACAGGTGGTAAGATGGGATTTGGGGACCAGGTTACTCACTATCCAGCTGGCAAGTAAGAGAAATTCTAGGCATAGATAACCAAGTGGCAGTTATGATTTCATAAATGGTGACTTAGAAAGATGGCGCCATGGAGAGGATTGTCCTTGCTGATGTGGCAACAAAGATATTTGAAAGATACAGGGTGAAAAACGCCAATCAGCACAGCATGGTGACTGTTACTGATAAAGTGAATTGAGGCCTTATAGAGGGATCATGATAAACTGAGGGCAGTTCACAAGATAATTAAAGTGTGACAGCTGGAGGGCCTCCATGGGAGTTTAAATAGAAGCCCTTGCTTCCTGCATTGGAAGAGAAGATGCAGAAGAGCAGCTGACCCTGATTTCATGGTTAGAACTGCAGACCTCCAGAGACATTTAAATGTTCAGCAAAGACCAAACGGGCACCCTAAACCTGGAACCTGACAGAACTGGAACACCTGAGTGAATGCCAGCCAAGATGGCCTTAATGTTCCCCTCAGCTTGGCTAAACTTCACACAGGTTTCTTTCTGCCTCTGAGGCCCTCACCTCCCTTTCTTTAGAGCCGTGGTCAGCAAACTATGGCTCTCAAGCCACATGCGGCTCTTTGGCCCCTTTAGTGTGGCTCTTCCTAAGCCTTAGGAGTACCCTAATTAAGTTAATAACAATGTACCTACCTATATAGTGTAAGTTTAAAAAATTTGGCTCTCAAAAGAAATTTCAATCGTTGTACTGTTGATATTTGGCTCTGTTGACTAACGAGTTTGTCGACCACTGCTTTAGAGCATTTATTTTGGACAACATGTAATTATATACTTTTGCTTTGCCCTTATGAGATATAAATCCTTTTAAAACCCTCTGGACTGTTTCACAACTGAGAAGTGTTTTTCTAAAGGGCCTCAGAGCCATCCTTTCCAAATCTCATTATCAGGGGAGATCGTGCACCATGTCACAGTCTCTGTGGCAGGGTAGGAGCCCAGCTTCCATGGACACCAATTAGCGAACACAGATGACCTAATCTCAGAGAAAAGCATTTGCTAACTCAGGAATAAGTCAATTTGCTAGACACATCCTATCGATCAACTCCCTGCCTCCCCTCCCCCGATTCTCTAGCACTTTTCCACTAGCTCACCCCGAGTCTGAAAACCCTCCCGGCCCTTTCTTTCCATGGAGTTGAGCTCAGATGGAATTCTGGCCTCCCTCTTTGGTTTCAATAGCTTTGAAGAAAGTCTTCCTGAGCAATTTTTGCTTCAACAATCCCCCTGAGAATTGTACCTCTTTAGATTTCTCTCCCATGCAGGAAGAGGCTGCAAGACAACAGGTGGCCCTCTCAAGAGTTGCCCCCTCACCCCATTTTATCAAACAGGCTAACAAGTGTGATTAAATTTCAGACGAATCTAATGAGAGACAAGATGGGCCTGATTATAGAAGAGCAGGATTACACACTGAAGAAGTTGCAAGAATTAGCTACCATGTACCAGCAGAAGCTAAGGGAGTACCCCTGGGGTTAAATTCTGAGGTCGTTTGATCAAGGAGGCCAGAATTAAAAACCTTAAAAACCGAGTAAGAACAACTTATAGACTTGGCAGCATTTTCTTGGAACATTTGATTTTATAACCTGGTAAGGACACCAGAAATGGGACAAAGTCATTGCTAAGAGTAGCTCTTAGAAGCCAGGAATAGGTGATGGCCCACACTGAACAAAGTGCAAATGCCTATGTTGCCTGGCAAACTGTAGAGGAAGAAGAAAAATATAGGAAGAAGCCCGGCTGGTGTGACTCAGTGGTTGAGCATTCACCTATGAACCAGGAGGTCATGGTTTGATTCCAGGTCAGGGCACATGCCCAGGATGCAGGCTCAATCCCCAGTGGGGAGCATGGGGGAGGCATCAAATCAATGATTTTCTCTCATTATTGATGTTTCTATCTCTCTCTCTCCATTTCCCTTCCTTTCTAAAATCAATAAAAAATATTTTTAAAAAGAAAGGAAGAAGAAAAAGGTGGAATGGATGCTATGCGAGGCCAGAATATCCATTAGAGGATTATGCTTTCTGGGAGGTCCTAGGGAATCCAGCACTGAGCAAGGCTAATGCATTGGTAAGGGGTGTCAGCATCCATAAGAAGTTCAGTGGCAGATCATCTTGAAGTGACAAGGCAGTCAGTAGGAGAGGTATACACAGAGCTGGTCTGATCAGTATCCTTGAAGATGATGAAGTCTGAAAGTAATTGAGGTGAGGTGGCAGTGCTTAACTGCCAAAAGCAAGAACCCACAAAACTGGTGTAGCAGTCAAGGGGGGCTTGACCCTCAGGAAGTTAGAGATTGTTAATAGAACATGACATCGCCAAGTACAAATTAGATAGGTAGCCAATGAGTGTGCTGTTTAACTCTCCCATCAGAAGGAGGTTAGAATAGAGGAACAGGAAGCTGAGGTGGTTGTCTCAATAAAACTTGCAATTCTTTGCCCAGTTCTCAAACCTAAACCAATTTTGAAAAGCAGAATCTATTAATTGAAGAGATGACCAGGAAACACCACAGTAAGTATATACTGTAATGACTCTCTAGAGAGTTATAGCCATTTACTCGTGTGACCCTACACTAGGAAAAGAGAAATACCCAGAGGACTACTGAGCACAGTCTAAGTTGACATTGACAACTGGAGACTCAGTGTATCCTCATGACCCCCGAGTTAGGGTGGGGATTATACGAGTCAAGTTATAAATGGAAACCTGCTAAAGTATGGCTTATAGTGAATTCACTGTATCCATAGACACAATTTATGGTCATGGTCATTTCCTGGTCTCTAACTATGTAATTGAGATTGCCACTTGGCAGTTGGAGCATTGTCTATGTTAGGACCTTGGACTTATTAGAAAGGCCAAGTGGAGGACTCCAGAATTCCTCCCAACCATGATCATAGATCAAAACATCCATGAGGGTTAGGAAGGAAGAGTAGAAATAAACACCATCATTAGAAACCTAAAGGATACAGAAGCATGGCCATCACATATCTCTAAGTCACCATTCTGGCCCCTGGAGAAAATGCTTGGATCATGCAGAATGACTGTAGACTACTGTAAGCTCAGCCTAGTAATAGCTCTGGTCCAGAGTGGCGATGCCATATGTGGCATTGGTGCTAGAGCTAACGAATAAGGCTTTAGTTACATGGTATACAGGCATGGATTTTGCAAATGCACATTTTTAAAATTCTGATAATAAAAGATCAGGAAAAATTTGCATTTATGTGGAATAGACAACAATACATATTGTTTTGCACCAAGGCTGTATTAACTCTCCCAACCCACTGTCATATTCAAAAGAGATCTACATCATGTGGATATTTTACATATTATCAGATTGATCAGTACATTGATGACATTATGTTGATATTAAATTGGGTGCTATGTAAAAAACTGGTGGCTAGCACACTGAGGCCTTGATAAGACACATTTCAGGAAACTGCTATTTCAATCTAGTTTTTATGTGTCTAGCTGTCAGGAGTATTTGAGATCCCCTGAAAGGTAAATGACAACATGATGCATCTTCCAAAGCCTAAAACAGAAAGGCAGCACAACAGCTGGCAGATCTTTCTGGGTCCTGGCTGGAACACAGTCTACACACAGCAGTACTTTTATAGCCTTACGTTCAATGATATGGAAGGTTCCCAACTCGGAATGAGTCCCAGAGTGAAAAAGAGCCCTGCAGCTGGTCAGACTGAGGTACAGATAGCCCGACTGCTTGGGCCATGCAATCTCATAGGCTCTATAATGTTGGAAGCCTCGGTGTGGGAAAAGATGGAATGTAAGTTTATGGCAAGTCCCATAAGGAGAATCAAAATGCAGCTACTTGGATTCTGGAACAAGGCCATGCCACCTGCACTGGAGAATTATACTGCATTTTACAATCACCTGCTGGCATGATACTTGGCCCTGCTAGAGACTTAACCTTGGGGAACCAAGTGGCCACACATCTGGGACTACTCAGAATGAGCCGAGTTGTCTTAGAGCCTCAATGTCATAAAGTCAGAAGGCTCAGCAGTGGACCCATGATCAGCTAGAAACTGTCATTTGAAATGAAGTTTAAATGACAACAGAGCGCACCGGCAAGCTGCACAAGCAGATGGTCCAGACTCCATGTCACTAGTTCCCCTTTGTGAGTAAATTCCCTATGACCAGCTGAAGAAAGAGGAAAAGCCCTAGCTTGATTTATGGATGGGTAGATTCGGTGTAGGAGTCCAAACTGAAACTGGATAACAAAGACAGCAGTATTGATTGATATAGGGCAGAATACCAAGTAGTGCTATTGTATTGAGATGGCAGATAACATCAATACTGGAATACTGAGGAGGGAAAATCCTCCCAGTGGGTTGAGGTACAAATGGAGAACTTGTTTTTTGTGGGGAAAAAAGTGACCTGAGAGGGAGAATACAGGAAGATGTCTAGACATTTGCTAATGGCCTAGTAGACTGGTCAGGAACATGGAAGGAAAAGAATGGAAGAGACATCAAAGTATGAAATAGCATTTGGACCTTTGGTGGCAAAGCAGCCACCAAAAAAAGAGGCATTGAACAATGAGGTAGAGAAAATAATTTGGCCATTTGACATTGGCCATTTTTAATAAAATTTTAATATGCCTTTGTTCACTTTACTGACAACAATTCACTTTCAGGGTGTTTTTCATTTTAGATTCTAAACTTCAGATTATTTCTGAGGCACTAGCTAATCAGCATTTCACACTGATTTTCCTTAAACCTTTTTTTTTCTTTGTCATTGACCATTCCAGAACTGACATTTTGGAATGTCCACAGTCACAATATGGGTACTTCTTGATCATCAGCAAAGATTAGATGATGTTTATGCTTATTGCTTTCTTTTAATTGTCCCCATACCTTTCTATTGTACTTATAAACTAGAAGCCAAGATTTATGACAATGCATAGACATCATGAATTACCAATACAGAATTAGCAAAACAGAATTCTACCAGAAGCACAGTAAGTGCTACAAAAAGTGAGCTTTATTTTATTGATTACACATATTTGATTCAGATATTGACTCATGGTAAGCATACAATCTTGTTTTAAAACTTGACTAATTATAGTGACTTTTGGGGGGAGGTTCCATAAAATGAGCAACAAATTAGTCAACAGAAAGGTTTTGTTTAGTGTTCTCAATTTTGTTAGATCTATAGAAAACCTTGTGGATTATGTAGTCCTTTAGTCTTAGAAAACTGAGACTTGAGAAGGGAGATAGTGTTACGTTACAGCACAAATTAGTGGTAAAACTATGGTTAGAAACCTGTTATTCAGGCTGTCTAGTGTTTTTCCACTGTCATAGAGTCTCTTGTGCCTAGGATTATGTTATTTGAAAATACTGTGCTTACCCACATGAAATTCATATTTCTTCAATAACTCAACTCTTCATTTAATCTGTCCGAATGATAGCTCTCATTCTAAATGACTCTTGCATTTGCTTCTTACAAAAAGAGTATCAAGAATGCAATTTAAGACAATTGTGATAATACTGAAAACTGAAAAGGGACAGCAGATTAAAAATTCCCAAATTACTAATTTGTTCCAGGCATACCTGGGAGATACTGCAGGTTCAGTTCCAGCTCACAGCAATGAATAGAGTTGTAATCTTCTTGCTGGTGGTGGGTGTTACCATCACTTTGTAAAAAAACAAACAACATTAACATCTTTGTAGCACAATAAAACAAGGTATAACCATATTTTGTAGAGACAAATTACATCTCTAATCAGCTGATTTTAAGTAAGAAGGTTATATTCAACTAAGGGCTCAGTGCACGAAATTCCTGCACTGAAGGGGGGTGGTCCCTCAGCCCAGCCTGCCCCCTCTCACATACTGGGAGCCCTCAGGGGATGTCCTACTGATGGCTTAGGCCCACTCCCTGCTCCCCTTGGGGATCGGGCCTAAGCCACAGTCTGGCCTCCCTTTGTGGGATGCGGCCGGGCTGATCAGGGGAAGGCGCCAGCCCCATCACCCCGCTGCTTCAGCCACTGCCAGTCACCGCAGCCACCAAGGTGTTTTCATCAACATGGACTCCAGTCCCTTCACCATGAAAAAATGACAACTTTCTTTAGGCATTTTCAAGGTGTGTCTTTCATAGGATATGACATTTCTTTATTATTTTTTTTATCCTCACCCGAGGGTATGTTTCCATTGATTTTTAGAGAATGTGGAAGAGAAAGGGAAAGACAGAGAGAAACATCAAAGTGACAGGAGCACTTTGATTGGTTGCCTCCTGCATGAGCCCTGACCTGGGCCCTGGCCAGGGAGGAGCCTGCAACCTAGGTACATGCCCTTGGTCAGAATTGAACCCAGACCCTGTGGTCAGTAGGCCGAGGCATTATCCACTGAGCCAAACCGGCTAGGGCAGGATATGACACTTCTTAGCTCTCCAGCAGCGGACCTTTGTTTTTTTTTCCAGGAGTGAGGTGGAAAAACCCTACATCACCTTCTTAGATTCTTATTACCCAAGTTACTAAGAATATTACCAGTGGCATAAAGGGTGCTTAGCCAATGAGCAGTCAGAAAAGGTGCTTCCTCTGTAGTTCACACCAAACCCCAGCTCGGCCCCTGCCCAGGCCTAAGGCCTCTGGCCAGGCATTAGGACTGGGCAGGGGACCCCCAACCTGCTCTGATTGCCGGCTCTGCCCCTGCCCAGGCCTCAGTCCTCTTGCTGGGGCGTTAGGCCTGGGCAGGGGACCCCTAGCCTGCTCCGATTGCCAGCTCTGCCCCTTCCTAGGCCCCAAGACTCTGGCCGGGGGGGTTAGGCCTGGGCAGGGGACCCCCAGCCCCCTCCGATTGACGGCTCTGCCCCTTCCCAGGCCTAAGTCCTCTGGCCAGGGTGTTAGGCCTGGGCAGGGGACCCCCATCCCCATGCGATAGCCAGCAGGGGCCCCCCTCAGCTCTGATTGCAGGCTCAGGCCCTGCCCAGGAGTCCCCTGGCTCAGGCCCTTCCTAGGCTGCTCAGGGCCCACACGGGGCCTACCTTGGAGTGACCTGGGTGCCCTATGATGTTTCCCGGACCCAGGCTACTGGTGCCTAGTATGCAAATTAACTGCCTAACTGCCATCTCAGTTGGGTTAATTTGCATATCTGCTCCTGATTGGCTGGTGGCTGGTGGGTGTAGATTAGATAACCTGGGTGGGCATGCCGGATCTCACCAGCTGAAAGACTTTAAGCCAGTCAATGAAGGAAAAATACCACATGATCTCACTCATTCATGGATAATAGAGACCATTATAAACTTTTGAACAATAATAGATACAGAGGCAGAGCTGCCTCAAACAGATTGTCAAACTGCAGTGGGAAGGCCGGGGAGAGTTGGGGGCAGGAGGGAGGGAGGTAAGAGATCAACCAAAGGACTTGTATGCATGCATATAAGCATAACCAATGGACATAAGACACTGGGGGATAGGGGAGGCTAGGGGACTGTCAAGGGCGGGGGGGGGGGGAAGGACCAATATGTAATACCCTTTGTAATACTTTAAGCAAAAAAAAAAATAAAAATAAAAAAATAAAAACCTTTCAAAACTTAGATTCCAAAATGAAGAAATTCCACCTGTAGATTGCGGTGTCAGCTTCTGCCTGAGCATTTTTAGTCTGCCCTAGAAAAAACCCAAATGTCTAAAAATAATCAAATACCTGTTGAGTCCACTTGTCAAAATTGGTTTCAGTCCCCATCATTCTACAGAACCGACCTACACGTTATAATTAACCACACTTTGCCAAACACATTTTCAATCTCTTTCTCAAAAAGCATGATTGCAGTTAACCATTACTTATCCTTGCTCTTTAAAAACAAAAACATTTTACAAGGCATAGATGTAGTGCAAGCCCTGACATTTTCCCCCATTTTTTATAATGCAAGTATGTGATTTAAGTTTTGATGGCAGAGGCATCCATTCCAAAGACTGAAATAAACACTTTGTCAGCCATGAGCCTGAAGAGCCACTGCTGCCTTTAGGGTTGATTTCAATACTGACCTTTTGAGCTACTTGTTTTCTCTTCCTGAATTTTAAGTTCCTCCTCTTCTGTTTTAAATTCACCAGTAACGCAGGAGCCCGTGAAACTCTAGGCCCCACTCTGACCCAAATAAAGCAGAACCCAGGCCCACGTGCATTCTCTTTACCTGGGACTTCGCTGTGTGGCCCCAGGTGTGCTGTGTCATTTCCAGGTCTTATAAGCAATCAACCTGTGTCTTTTCAAGGTTTCCTGATGATTATTGGTGAAGGGCATCTTAAAATCATAAGAATCACAGGCTTGGTCCAGACATAACATTTATTTATTTTTTGAAGGTAGTTGGGTGGTGCTTTGGTGCAGTCTGAAGGTGTCCACCCGTGCGCTGGTATATCCTGAAAACTAATGAGGTTGAGCAACTATTTATATGTTTATCCAAATGGTTATTTGGATTCTCATCTCAAATCCCTGTTCAAGCGTTTTTCCTATATTTCTATTGCATTGCTTTTCTTCTTCCTCTGATTTGTATGAGTTTTTGACACTAATCCTTTTTGTTTTATGTGTCAAATATCCTTCCTAATTTTTTTTTTTTTTTGCTTTCTCTGTCAACTTCTTTATGGCATCTGAGGAACAGAAGTGTTTAATTTTTTTGTAGTTGTTCAGTATTTTGTTTAGTAAATCTTTTCCTCTTGCAAATTTAAGAAGTTATTTTTCTATATTATCTTCTAAATGTTTTATAAATTTCTGTTTCAAATTATTGTATATGGAATGTATATTTTCAAATTGTGAGAGACAAGGTTCAATATTATTTTTTTCAAATAGTTACTCAATTGGTCCATGCTATTTGGAAGTTCATTCTCTGTTTTCTGAGCTCTATAAAACCTTGTGTTGGGAATGTCTGGGTGGCAGCAAACATAACACTGGCTGGCTGTCCCTGGCGTGGCCTGTCCGCAGGCCGGACGGAGCTTAGCAGGACAATTTCACCTGTCGGCCACCAGGGGTGCACACGTGAATCCTAGCAAACGCATTTCTTTCACAGCCAGTCCTCTGCTTATTTATTTGGAATCTACAAAAAGAATGCTGAGGTTTTCTGGGGCCTCAGCACTTTGCATAACAACTATAATATTCAATTTTTCAATCAATAAACATTGCATCTAGGTCTTACTTAATATCTTGACAATTTTATTAATTTCTTTATAGACAAGTCTTGAACTTCTTGGTTAATTTATGTCCAGGTCTTTGATACTTTTGCTGCTAGTAAAAATTGTCTTGAACTTTTCACTTTCCAACTTTCAGAAAAGAAATTTATTTTTGTATTTTGTAGTTTTTATGTTTGGTAAACTTGACAAATTCTCATATACTATTCTAAAAGAAATTGTTGTTGTTTTGGATTTTTTATACACAAAGATATAAAATCTACCAATAATTATATTTCTTTTCTTTTACTTCTTACTCCTTTATTTGTATTGATTTCTGGCCTTGACACAATGGCTAGAAACTCTGATAAAGGTATTGAAAAAAGTTATGGTAATAGGCATACTTGCTTTTTTCTGGTCACAAAAGAAAAGCCGTCAATCTTTTCACCAGCAGGATTTTTGTGTTTCTTTGGTAGGTAATATTCATCAGATTTAAAGAACACTCGTCCACTCCAAGTGTGCTGTAACATTTTTATTAAGAATGGATTTTGATTTTTATCAAAAGTGTTTCAGCATATTATGATTTTATACTTTAATATACTATCAATGTACTGAAATTCATTAATTTGTGTTCCGACATTGAGATAATCTTGTGTAAACTGGATAATTCAACTTGGTCTTGATTCTTATCACTTTTATGCATTGCTAGATTGGATTTGATCAGTTTTGGCTTTGGATATTGGTAACTATATTAATTTCTCATACCTGATGAAGGTAACTTTGCCTTCTTTCTCCTTTGATTGCCATGGGTTTGTTAGTTTCATTGATCTTTTCAAATAATCAAATTGTTGGAAGTCTATTTTTTACTAAATAATCCAGCTATTATTTTTTTAAAAATGGTAACTAGATAGAGAAAAATGTGTCCATCTTTCTCTCATTATCCCAACTTTTCTACAAAAACTACACTACTGCATAATCAAATATTGGTTGAGGGGAAATTTATATTTTTAAAGATATTTCAGGTAGAACTGATGATTGAATAGAATATCGCCATTTTGTAACAGCTAGTGAATTAATGGACCTATTCTAGGCATTGAGCAACAGTAGCCATGAACAGAACAAAATGAGACAGCCAGATATTATGCGTCTCCTAATGGAGGAATATAATAGGAACCTGTGGACCAAGTCAGATCTGTAGAGCAAAGGAGCAAGTGACAGACAATACGGAGTCAGAGGAACTCCTTAACTACGCTCTGAGTAGGCAGTCAGCAAAATACAGATTTCAAGGAATCTCACAGGTAGAAAGACCAAGTTTCTTCAAAAAATAAGATTCATTGAAAAAGAAGGGGTGAGGAGGAGACTATGTAGACTAGAAGAGGCTTATAAAACATATTAAAAATAAAACAGGAAAATGACACTAGTGTTTAGTAGGCAGATGCTAGCAACAAACCAGGAAATAATTATCATAAATATCAAGATAGTGGTTGCATTAAGGGATGGGGAGGGAATTGTGATAGAAATGGGTTAAATGGAGGTCTTATGAGATGGCTGGCTGAGTTCAATTTCTTGATCTGAGTGGTGATTACAAGAGCATCATACATATAATTTATTAAGCTATAAATTTGTTTTCTGTATCTGTTCTGTGTTTAAAATATGTTTTAAAGTGGGTGAGTAAATGCATTGATGATATATTTTTCACAGAAAATGTTTCAAAGTGTATTTATATATTAAATATCAATTTATCAGTTAACCACAAGAAGTCAATGTTGATGTTTTCAATATTTATTAGTAAGGCTGAGGCAACAGCCTTTAAACAGCACAATTTGCATAAGTTATCAAGATACATCTTGTGTACAATCACAAAACCAAGACGTATTTTCACATAAAGTAAAACTCAAGACAGATTTACAAGCATTTTTAAATTCAATTCTCATGTATTTCAGTTCAATTTATACAACCTTTAGCCCAAGAGTTTGTTCATTAGATTTTCCAGAGAGATTGGAGTAGAACAGAAAAGAACACATTACCAAATCACCAACATGGCATGCAACATATAGTTATAAACAAGACATATTTCCAAGTATTTTACTTTTTATTTTGAAAACAACTTTATTCGGTTTTTGTTTTTTTCAGACAAGAGTTATTTTTCTTTAACTCCAGATGTGTTTTTGTTAGGATATCAGCACACACGTTAATCAGTAGTGGGAGCACCTGAGCACATCACCAACAAATATATAGACACAATCAAACAATAATCATATTCACATGCTGAATGCCAAGTGAGATGAATACTTCGACTTTGTCTAATTTACCAAGTGTATAATTATATACAGGGCGACAAATTAAGAAAATGCTCTCAATCTACCTATCAGATAAGGAATCATTTGATTAAATGATTTAGATTTAATGGGGATCGTTAACAATAACAACATGGAACATATGATATGAACATATCAATGTTTCATATTCAATGAGAAAATCTATTTCACTCATTCATTCTTGTATTACATCAAAGGCAAGTAATTATTAAACAGACAGTTTATAATTATTCATTGAGCTTTCTTTCATTTCCATCTCAAGCTCAAAATAGGGAACACCACTCTGTCACACTTAGAGTTATAAACATATATAGCTGTAGTCGGCTGACTTTGGAATATTAGACATTGTAGCAATGAAAATAAGTTTTTAAAAATATTGTTATGATTTAAATAATAAAGTAAAAAAATACTATATCTTTATGATATCATAATGAAATGAAACATTGATTAAATAATTTCTAAGAAATTGGGCACAATATAGTGTATAGTTTTAATTTACTTCACATCACCACCAACCTAGTGTCACTATGGTTATCACCCTATCATCACAACTATTCCTATAATAAGAATCAATATCAGCTGGTTACCAGCTATTATAGTCCCACAATATGACTATTTTAATGTGTGTGATCCACAAAATTAATTCCACTGATGCTGAAAATATGCTTTTATTAGTGTGAGTAATTACAATATGGGCAACCTTAAGGAGCAAAGCAATCACTGCTCCTTAGTCCTGGATATTATTCTTTTAAACTAAAATGCTAAATAAAAAATACAGAGTCACCAAAAATCTCTTTTATCTTAAGTAAGAACAGGGGAAACACCACCTTTTTGCAACTAATGTTATTTATGTCTGCAACAACCATTCTGTAAATCCCTGTCTTTGGTGAAAATTTACTCTGTGCTTTTGCTTCTATAGCTAAAAGGTGTTTAGGACCAAATTTTCAACTAAGAAGCAACTTCAGTCCCTGATGACGCAATGAAACTGTGGGGAAAATTAGGATGCTTTTCAAGGTATAAGAGCTGTGTTATTTTGGACTAATGTGTTATTTTGAAGATTACAAACTTTGTAACTATTAGGATAAAGAAAAAAAGCTAATTCCAATAAAATAAAAAGTGGAAAAGCAGGTGCTGTGACATATACAAAAAAAGTAAAAAACACCAAGAGCCCTATTTGCAATTAAAAAAGAAATAGTTAGAGGGTTATCAAGATCATTCAGAAGTGCATTCATATAAGGATCAATGTTGCATAGAATAGTTCCAGTACAACCTAGGAGTGGTGAGCTGCACTCTTGGTAAACCATGGCAGGATCTTATGCTCTCTGAAGGGGGATGCTGGTGCACAAAAAGAAGCCCTGTTGTTAACTCTCTTGATTGACTTGGCCTCATCACCAGTTCCTTGGAACAGAGAGGCACCTGTAATGGAAAGACCCCTACTCTTACAGGTCAAATAGCTACCAAGGGATGCTCTTTGTTTTGGTGGCACCTTCAGTTGTATTACTCTAAAAGAAGTTGCAACAACTGGTAACTAACTGGTTATATAACCTGTCACGCATACCTCTGGATGTTCTATAAGTGGCTGCAGAAGAGGACCTAAGGTAAGCTCGAGTTCCCTTTCAATGGAAAGTAGCAGAGCCTTTTTTATGTCAGAAGGATATCTTTCTGAACTATTTCTTTCCCCAATTATGAGTGATGATTATCAGCTTCCTAAAGTGCTAACTTCTGCTGGAAATATCCATGGCAACCATCAACAGATATAGTTGCCTCTAAAAATAAAATTCTAGCAATATCAAATCTTGAGTGATCCCCTCCACACATGCTCATTTTAAAGAAGTATCAATGATAAACAACATTGTTTTGTCAGGGAAGGAAGGATAAAAACAATGGAGGAAAGAATAAATGACTATTAGCTTTCTTAGACTGAGTAAGAGTGAATTTGTATTTTTTCATTAAAGATAAGAAATTATTTTATTTTTAATGTTTTACATTTAACCAATTCCTTTTGAATTTAAAGTATGCTTTCTTTAAAAATGAGAAAATTCAATATCCAAATAATATATTTGGAGATGATTTCTCTAAACTCACTAAAACCTCACCCTTCAATAAAGAAGTAGCATTTAAGTTTAGAATGCTCTGAGAAGCAATTTAATTAATTTATTTTGGGATAGGATATGGGAATGGGATAAAATCAGTATGTTACTTAATTTGCAAATAACCCAATTTACAAATAGTTTTTATTTAATTCTTCACCTTTTTTAGATTAAATGGAAATGTATATTTAAGAAAAATTCTTTTTGGAACTAATATACTGCTCTTACCCATGATGATGAGTGCCACTGGTTAGGAAGATGCTTTTTTGCATATAAAATTTGAAAAATAAAAAGCTGCATAATAATTATTCCTCACTTATGTGTATAAAACTATACTTGGAAATGTGCTTTCATTTTCTCTCTCATATCACTTAGTCTGATCATCCTACATCCCTCCAGGAAGGCTAGAAATATTAAGCTTACTTATACTACAAATAAGGACACTGGGGGAAAGCGAGTTTAAGTGACATGTGCAAGGTGACCCAGTTAGTCAGTGGCAGAACCAAGACCCGAAGGCAGGCCTTTAAATCCCAACTGAGAGTGTTTCCTACAACTGTGTGTCCCTTGCCTTGTTAATGTTGTTGGCTGATGGAGGAGAGGGTGCTTCCTTTTAGTGACTTAGACATTGGTGCTTTCATTCTATACTATTCAAACAGCTCACAATATATTCAATATAATGTGAACTTTTCATACATTTTTCCCAACATGAACAAACTTGATCACTGTGATATCATCACTAAAAGAAGAAAATGGAGCAGAGAGAGAATCTGAGGGTTTTCATTGTACAATCAGTTAATGTGTTAAGAAAAAAAAACAATCATGAAAAAGCAGAAAATGATACCAGTTTAATAAATCAGGGTCAGAGATTACTAGGATTTGTTTGCCAGAGGAATAATTTTCACTCCGTCAATACATCACTCAAGAGAAATGAAATCTGTGGGATAATACATTCATTTGTAATTCCACAAAAAAATTATCATGCTTCCTAGAACATACTAATTTAATCTATGTCCTTTGGTATGTAGAATGAAAATGTCTTGATTTAAGGGTAAATTATGAAGATTTTGTTTTCAACCAAGGTCCCAACATTTTGTGGTGCAATATTCTTTCTTAGCTAATCCTGGCTTTATTTCTAGATAAATGTAATCCCATTTCTACTTAGTATTATCTTCAGTCTACATTACTTCAGATTGTACAAATGTGCTTTTACAACATGGATTCCAAAATTAATGTGGTTTACCCTTGTAACATTTAAACACAGAGAAAACCATAATTTCTACATTTTGGGTTCTCTTTTTCCTATGACCACAACTCCCTTACTTCTAGCCTTGGACACATATTGTAGGTGTATCCTATGTAACAATCTCAAAACAATACATTGTCTGAGAAGATAAAAGAAAACTTTTGAAAACAGATTGATCACATCAGTTCTTTCCTTTCAACCAAGGACTATTTGCCTAAAGGACTACTTTTGTCGGCATTAGAAACCATTTTTAAACTTCGAGCCTCTGCCTTTAGCTCTAGCTCACCTCTGCTCAAAGATTTTCGCATTAAGTAGCCAAACATTTTCTCACTGTCTTTCTTGACAGCTGCAAGAAATCCGAGGTCTCAGACCTCCTTTTCCTTTTGGCCTTCCACACATGAAACATTTTCAATTGAGTTTCTTTCTGTGTTTCACAACAACACACTCACAAGGCTGTAAGTATGTTTTTGCCTGTTGTTCCTCCTCTCATGTTTACCCCTGAAAACATAGCTTAATACAATAGTATCCAACTATAGTCTTGATTCGAGATCATTTAGTGCAGTTTCTATAACCTGAGAAGACACATTTCTTCAATGGGTTTGAGTAGAATTGGCCAAAAGTTTGTGCCAGTTGACTATTCTTTTTCTGAGATCCACTTTGTCAAGCCAGACACAGGCTTCACCAATCAAGGTCTTTTTCATAAATTTCCCTCCATTGGAGAAAAGTAAAACCTAGAAAAAAAAAGAGCCTAAATTATATATACATGTGTATATTTTTTAATCTCTTTTAAGGACATTTTATCATCAAAGAAATCCCACAAACAATAACAGGAGTCCCCACACTGGGGACTGAGGTGTGGTAGCAGGCATACTTGCAAGTGAACTGATAACAAGAATTTCTTCAAAAGATTTGCATATGAATTCACATCAGCATTTCCCATCAAATTTATCACATTTCCACAAATGGATGACCTTTCTCCCTCTCAGTTCCTTTTCTAGCTACTTCATCTCTGTAAACGAGACATTTGTTCACGCAGACTGCAGAGTCTCCTTTCACTTTTTTATTCTCTCTCGTTCTAATGTAAGTTCACTCTCTCTATTCAGTCTCTGCTTTGTAATAGCACTGATCTTTGTCTCTGAAGGCCTTTGTTTTAAGTGCTGGCACCATGGTCTTCTCTTCCCATATTTTTTCATCTCTTTCCTTCCTTCTCCTTCTCCCTCCTTATTTTTTTAAAAAATAAGCTTTTACTGATTTTTAAGAGGAAGAGATAGAAACATTGATGAGATGGAAACATCAATGAAGAAGATTGGGCCAGCTGCCTCTGCACACCCCCTACTGGGGATTGACCCAGCAACCCCAGCACGTGGCCTGACCAGGAACCGAACCAGTTGTACATGGGTCCATGCTCAACCACTGAGCCACACCAACTGGGCTCCATTTTTATTCTTTAAAAAAATATATGTTTTTTTAATTGATTTCAGAGAGGAAGGGAGAGGGAGAGAAAGATAGAAACATTAATGATGAGAGAGAATCATTGATTGGCTGCCTTCTACATGCCCCACACTGGGGATCGAGCCCATAACCCTGACCGGGAATTGAACCATGACTTCCTGGTTCATAGACTGATGCTCAACCACGGAGCCACTCTGGCTGGACCTCTTTTATTTTTTTTTTATTTCTACTTTTACTGAAGACATACTATGTATAAGCATTGTATTAGGCTGTGGAACAAAGAACACTGAAAATCAAGACTTGCCCTAGAGAACCTGACTGTATACAAGCAATGACAGGGAAGTCTATAAATAATTTTACAAGACAGATTGGGATTGGCTGCTTAATAAGATAAGCAAAATGATATATGAATAAGGAGTGCTGAATTATATCTAGGCTCATCCGTAAAGGGCTGAGTTTACATGAAAAGATGTGGAGTACTGTGATGGATGAAGAGAGATGGAGAAGAGCTTATTTAAGGGGAGTAAAAATATAAGCAAAGGATTGGAGGCTTAATCTGATTTGAAAATATTCTGTTGTGACTGAAATATAGTGTGTGTGGGAAGGTATATAAGGAGATAAGATAAAATCAAATGAATCAGAACTCACCTTAGAGGACTCTGAATGAGTCAGGATATTGGGGAGTGTTTGAGGGCCTTTACTGTAACCTAGCCATGTTTTAAAAAGATACATCAGCCATCAGTAGGATGAAATGAATTAAAAGGGTAAGACACTGATAGCAAGTAGGCCAGGTATAGTGTTGAAATAATTTGAATAACAAAGATGAGAACCCAAAGAGGATTAGTGGTATTGAGCATGGAAATAATTGTGTATAAAACAAATGACAGAATAAAGAAGACTTAGTAACTAATTGGATAGGTTGTCTGTGGAATCCTAAAGGGCCCCTACAGGGAAGACACCTCTAAGAATTAATCAACTTGTAAAATGCACCATAGTATAAGATAAGGTTATAAATATTGAATAACTGAATGGAAAATAAATACTGTATGAATAAATATGTTTCAATAGTAACTGTATAATGCACAATTACCTGAAGAGAATGTCCAGCAGGACTTAGGCTGAATCGAAAAGTTTCATTGAATGAAGGCTCTCGATCATGTCTACATACTCTTGTTTTTTTCTTGATCACCTTTTTTTGGGTAGAAATGTTCATCACATATATTTTCACATATAAATCTAAAAATGAGAATTCAGCTTGTTAAGTGTCCATTAATCATACAATGTCCTTTTGAAAGCATTATAATTGTACCCTGAGTACTCTCTTATAACTTATACAAAGCCAGCAGATTATGTTCAATTTGTTCCAGACAACATAAAAGGATTAAAAGGTAACGTCAATTTCCTCAGCCATTTAAATTTGTTTTCCGGTTGTATAATAAATGAATCACCAAGTTTATGTGTTGAAAAAATATCTCACTAAAAGCTAATAAAATATCAACTTATTCTATATAACAGAAATTTCTTATTTCACATTTTTTTCCTGATATATTTGGTGTGCAGCCCAACTTTTAGTTCATATTTTGCAAACTATTTAGGACATATTCCTAAAAATTTCCTATACGTATTATATTGCTCATTTTCATAAAATCAGATACCTGGTAAATGATCAGGAGATTTAAACTTGTAGGTGATATTTCTGCATTGGAGAATTTCAACTATTAGTTGTTCACCATCTGTCTTCATTTCCCTCTTTAATGCAATCTTGATTTCTCCCATTACCTGAGTTTTAACTGTAAGAATTAAAAAAAAAACACCTGTTAATAAATATATACACAATTGGGGAAAAACGAGACATATGTAAAACTTTAGAAAAAAAGAAATATATACATTTATTAAATGTTTAGATGAAAAATTCATTCATACAATCATTAATTGAGTGTTTGTCAGTGGCTAAACACCTTATTACATTCTACAGATAAATAAATTATGGTCCTAGCCCTTAAAGAATTTAAGGTTTCATGGGAGATTGATAAATTATATACTCACAACAAAGTATGTAAAGTATAATGAGAAACTAGTAATAAGAAAGTTATGGAGGTCATGCAAGTAGATAAATATTACTCAATTATGGATGTTTTTAAGCCAAAAGAGATGATAAATATTAACTATAGGAAGAAAGATAGGATTCTAGTATAATTAATAGGAATGAATGTCATATGAAATATGAGTTGTTTGCCAATAATTGCTCATTATCAGACTTCTCAAGAACACTTATTAACAAAATTAAATGTCATTGCATGTTATTTCTGCTTCCTTTTTATTTCTTTTGCAAAATAAATAGTGAACAAAAACACATAGTAATAAAATTGCACAAGGGAAAATACAATGAGTTATTTGAATAAATCCGAGCCTGGCCAGTGTGGTTCAGTGGTTCATCAACCTATGAACTGGGAGGTCACCATTAGATTCCCTGTCAGGGCACATGCCCAGGTTGTGGGCTCGATCCCCAGTAGGGTGCATGCAGGAGGCAGCCAATCAATGATTCTCTCTTTTTTTTTTTAAATATATTTTATTGATTTCTTACAGAGAGGAAGGGAGAGAGATAGAGAGTTAGAAACATCGATGAGAGAGAAACATCGATCAGCTGCCTCCTGCACATCCCCCACTGGGGAAGTGCCCGCAACCCAGGTACATGCCCTTGACCGGAATCGAACCTGGGACCCTTCAGTCCGCAGGCCGACGCTCTATCCACTGAGCCAAACCGGTTTCGGCAATTCTCTCTTATCATTGATATTTCTCCCTCTCCCTTTCTCTCTGAAATCAATAAAAATATATTTTAAAAATTAATAATAAATAAATGAATCCAATGTATTTCTTTTCAATGTTTATCTTGGATCTTTACATATTTTTGAGAAGTTAGACAAGCTAGGTCAAATTCTTTATTCATTTACCCTTTCCTCTATCAATTCATACATTTATTCACCAACAAATATTTTACTTCCCACCCCATTCTGTGTTAAGCACCCTGTTAGGAAGAATTGATCCCATTGTGAGCTAAGCCATATATGCTTATTGACTTTATGGTTTTTCTATCTATTGAAAAGAAATTCATTAATGAAATATGTAAATTGATAAATCTATAATTAAAAAGAAAGAAAGAGTTATGAAGTGCCAGAGCATGCATGGTTCAGAAGAGACTGCGGAAGTGCTGCTTGAGTTGAAACCAGAAGGATGAGAAAAAATTAACTAAGTGAAATGGATGGTTAAGAACATTCTAAAGAGAAGGAATACTGTGTTCACTAAGGGAACCTCATGGGCCTACAAAACCAAATAAATGTCCATGTTAGTATAACACTGTTAATTGATGCCATCTTAAGAATTTGGTTTTAACTTTTAGAACATTAGAAATTTATTGAAGGTATTTAAAAATAAATACGGATCATTTGTTTTTAGACATATTGGTTTTGGGACCTCTTCATAGTCTTAAAAAAATGGAAGGTCATCAAAGAACTTTTGTTTGTGTGGAATACAGCTATCAATAACATAAATTTAAAATATTGAATTAAAATATAAAATTACATATTTAAATATTTATTGCTTTAGTTAAAATGACAATAATACAGATATAAATATTTAATGAAAAAGAACCATATTTTCAAAATCTTGCCAGGAAAAGAATGATTAATTGACAAAACCTTGGGAATCATCACTAAATTCCCATCATAGAGAAGTGGATGAGCAATGAGAGTAGGCAGCCCCAGAAAAGTCACACCAAAACCCTTGAGAGCAGCAGTCTTGACTCATCACTAGGAAGATCTGTGGGTTTCAGTGGAATCAGGAAAAACAACTAAGCTCCAGTATAAAGTAGAGAAAAAAATTCAGACCTAAGAGTATCTTTTCATTGGAAAAAGACATACCTCAACTTGCAGTGAACGCTGGCAATAAATAAATAAATAAATAAATAAATAAATAAATAAATAAATGATATTATATCTTAAAAAAGAAAGTAAAACTTAGTCTTCCAGGGTGCAAGTCTATCTGTGAAACAGCAATATTTCTTTTCTCCAAAGTCATAGAAAAGCAAATAGAACTACTGCCCCATCTTTCAAAGCCTATATGGAATAGGGGAAGAAAAGAAGAATTCTGACATGGTAAGGAGGGGAGTCAGAAAAACTCCCACTATGTAGGGCCAATAGAGGTTGTGGACAGAATTGATCACATCAATGAGAATGAAGAAATGAAACAGCAGGACAAGTTTTTCTGGGAGAAATTCACTTTTATAGGTTATATTCCTTTTTTTATAGGCCTTAAAACTCTAACACATATGTAATTTATTGTTGTTTTCTACTTTCTTACTTGGGTAGGAAGGTGGAATTAAAAACTTACTAATTGAAGTTCTCAAGTCGTCACATTGCCTGCTTTTTCCTGGATGGTTAAATATATATGCTTCAGGGTGTGATACTTGTGAAGTTCTTGATAAGTTTCTCCTACTTGAAAAAATGTTCCAAATTGTTCTTTAATGTTTCTACTAAAGGATGAAAGGGACATGCCTACTGAGGAGGTCTCAAAGGACAACTGTATTAATTGTGAGTCATCACTATCAATCATGTCTGACCTTTTTCATAGTATCTGAATGCCTTTTCATTAGAAACAGGTACATAGATAGTGACAAAAACCTCTTTGTCCACTGTGTCCACGAGGGCTCAGAAAAAATAGATTCAAGAGAATAGAAAATAACTTCTATTTAAAATATAACATTTCTCTGAAATAACAGAAGAATAAATCTGTGGATCAAAGGAGCATCTTATATTCCTGGAAATATTGGTAAGCTGAAACACTGATCTACTCCATTTAAACTACCAATAATAGAGAAAACATGTTTAAAGGGTTCAAGGAAAGAAATAAGTTCCCTGAAAGAGCACATTGGGGAAAAGAAACAGAAAGCCTTTCTAAAATATTTAAAAGACCACAGCAGAGACTATAGTAATGGAGGGAGGGAGGGAGGGAAGGAGGGAGGAAGGAAGGAGGAAGGAAGGAAGGAAGGAAAGAAGGAAGGAAGGAAGGAAGGAAGGGAGGAGGGAGGGAGGGAGGGAGGGAGGGAGGGAGGAAAGAAGGAGGAAGGGAAGGGAGGAAAATCTGAAGAAGAAATCTAGTGGAAGGTAGTGTGCTGATTTCCTTTAAGAAGAAAATTAATCAATAAAATTCAAATTTGAAATATGGTATTAAAATCATAATAATTGCTCAACCTTTTCAATACTAATTCTTAAATCAACAATATTTTAGTTTCTTAAACTTAGTGAGATATTTGGTAAAGTAATATCGCTAAAATACAGATTGGGCAAAAGAAGGCTTACAGTTGTGAGTGCTCAGAATTTATTCTTGTACTATTATCAATATGAACAACTATAAACCTACTTTTACCCACCCCTGTATTTATTGAAATTAAACTATTCCCTTGTTTTTTACTGTGATAATATTCTCTTCATTAAATTAAAAAATATAATTATTTCGACACAGCATGTATAATTTAATTCCATGTTAACAAAATTGTGTCTATGTCTTTAGCTAGTTAAAATGCTCCAACTAAGTATAATTGCACAATTGGCCTATCTTTATTTTCCACAGCCTTCTTTTTCATACTCTCGGGCATTGCATTCTCCATTAGGTATGCAGTGCTCTTTCCACTTTTTGTTTTCTCAGAAAAAGAGTTTACCTATATTTTACCTTTGGAAAATGTGTGTATGTCATGTCTACATGCACACATTTATACACATACTTATATCTATATTTTCATATATCTAATTTATATTTGTAGAACATGATATTTTAAAAAAACATTACAATTAACAAAACATAATCAGATTTCACAACAAGAAATAAGGTTGCTATAAGCCCCATATTAGACAAGAAAACAGTAGCTTGGGAGTTCTAAGTAACTTGCCAAATTGTTTAGTGGCCCAGTTAGGGCTCTATTCTCTTCTGAACACATATTTTTTATGAATACAATTTTTAAAATATTGACTAATTTATGTAGATATTCATTTAAGAATATTTATTAAAATGTTATCAGAATAAAATTATTGCTAGGGGCTATTTTCATACTTTATTTTAGCCACAAATAGGACCTTAAAAGCAGAGAAGGCATAGCAGGCAGTTCTTTTAGGTGTTTAAACAATAGCTAGCAGTTATTGTCTACATGTACACATTAGGTCACTTATGCGGGTTATTTATAATAAACAACAAAACAGCAATAAATACTTTCTTAAATAGTCATAATTACATGAGATTTTATATGGAATTGACTTTAACATGCAAAGTGATTTAAAATAAGTGACTATTGATTAATAAGTATTTTTTTTATTTACATTATTGGTATCTGTAACACTTAACTGAACATAGTATAAATTGAGGTTTATTCGCTCTCAGAATTCTAAGAATTCTCTTGCAACCTGAGAAGCTTTAGTCAGTGCAAGACAATTTTAGGAAAAAAAATCTCTTTAGAGGCAGTGTTTAATGAACTGGAAATGAAGAAAATGTGAAAAAGGAGGGGAAAAAATAGTATTTTGTAAAAGGAATGTCTGTGTAAGGAAAAAAGCAACAGAGTGAATAAAATTCTCACTAACACTTAGATTCTTTGCATTTACAAATAAATACTTCCTATCAGTGCCTCAGGCCACTGTTGCTAGCTAACAAGTCTCATTTGGTGTTGGATCCGATGTATATTTAGCCCCGATAGTCTATCACCTCATAAATTGTTATCTGCCTTCTACCACTCATTTCCAATCTAAGAAAAGCCTGATAGGGAATTAAGACGGATTTTTGAAACCAGGTATTCCGGCTTCTAGCTTTGTGAGATGGCATACCAGTCTTAAATATATCTGCTTTGTGTTTTCTCATCTTATAAAGTGAAAATATATAATAAGATTATTTATAGACTATTCATGATATCTCTTTCAGCCTTATGGTTTAATACATTTTTGGACATATTGTGTTATTACCTGGATATTACTTAGTCCTGGCCCTGTACTAAACATGTTATGTTTTAAATAATTTTGTTGTTTACTCAAAGTTTTAAAACCAGTCATTACAGAAAGTCTTATTAATGTCCTAATACCTGCCAATAGTCAAAGTAGTGATGCATATTTCCTTATGTATAATTGCATTTCCCTCCCTTTCAATTGTTTCTGTTCTATCAGTTTCAGATCTAAACAATAAATTTTTTACACATGCTAGCATAATAAAAGTAAATTGTTAGCACAATGCCTGAAATAGTGATTATTCAATAAGCATAAATTCTTTTTATTTCTCAACACTTTATGCAATGGAAAATAAACTTTTACATCTAACAAGCATATCTAAACTATTAGGTCAATTGTTCAATATATTCAAGTAACAAACAAGCAAAATGTCTTGAAATATTCAGATAAGTCAATATTTAAAATTGAAATTTCCAAATAAAATTTATATTTCCACTTGCTGAGCCTGTTACAGAGAGGAAGTCAGCTTGCTATAATTTGTTCTATTCACTAATCCTTCTCTATAATTTTAAAATGGGTGTATTAACCCTGCCCTAGAATCTATAATAATTTTACTTTCCATGCTGGAATTATCTCTTTCTTCCAAAAATCCCAATACTCAGTAATTTGACTGTGATACTTAATAATTATCTGTAATTGGTACTTTCCTTTTCTTTATACCATGCACTTGAGTAGCAAGGAAAGCTACTAGATCTTTTAATAAGACTGGTAATCTTGTTTGTATTGAATTTCATCTCCTGGCATAGCACTGTTTTTCAGAGGCTGTATGAAAGCCACTTATATGTGTTAGCTTAATCCTCAGAAACATGTTCTCTGGATGTTCTTACCTATTCAGAACATTTAATGTGCAGGACAGAATAAAAGGCGTGAAGAAATATAGTTTCTGAAGGTTTATCCTAGTAATGAGATAAACATTAGTTTGAAGGGGGAAGCAATAATGGAACTAGTCTATTTCATTTTATAGTGTAGTAAATTGTATCTACAGAGAGCTCTTACTCTCACTGTAAGATCTCACGAAGTTGACACTGGATAAATCAACTTGCTCTGCCAAAGGAAATGACCCCAGGCAGCTAGCTCCTTTACACTTTCTACCTCTGTATCCCACGGATGACTACAGTGTTTGGGTCCAGCACTTTTTACTAACACATACTATTTATTAATAAAGAGTTAGAAGAGATTTCCTAAGATAGGATTTGTTAAGTGCTTGGTGGTCAGATATAATTTCTTTCCAGTACAATTCAATGAATTTGGTTTTCAAGAGATAAATGAATCTTCAACCCAAATATATTTCAAGAAATCTAAATTTCAGTTCTCTCAGAGTTTAAGTATACACTCATCTGTAACCAGTGACAAGGAGAAAATTCTGAGATGTCCTAAATTAAATTGCAGCAGACTGGAGGGGGGAAGGAGGAGACAAGAGAGTTTAATCAGTTAACAACTGCAGGGCAAAACCAACAAAGGACTGCTTACATTCCTGAGTGCATGTTGAAACTTTGGGTTAACTTCCAAGTTTATCTAGAAATTAATTTCTATGATTATCTAGAGAGACTAGCCAACCACCAGACATCACCTCATCCGGCTTATAGACATGAACTTTCTGGACTGTTGGCCACACCGATGCAAAAGAGCAAACACTTTTTCATTATGGACTCTGCACCTATCCAGAGCTAGCCCAGCTTCACCTTCTCCCGCTCCTTTTGTCTATGGCCAATGTCAATTCTTTCAAAACAACTTATATTTTTCTTCCCCAAACTCATTGAATGAAAGAGCCCGTTAGCCCCAGGATGGCAGAAAGGCTTATCTTTTCCATCCAGCCCCGCTGGTAGGCTCAGACTGAATGCCCAATCTGGCCTTTTTTCTGTCTAGCGGCAGCTCAATAAACCCTTTCTGAAAAAAAAAAATAACCTTGAAGGTTATTTTTCAACACAAGTGAACAGTGTTGTGATATTCTGCATGATGAATGCCAATTAAATAGTATTAAAATTAACACAAGTTTCTGTCATTATCTCATTTTTTCCTCAAACATGTGAAATACAGGTATTTTAATTTTACTTTCAAGAAAGGAGACTAAATTTTAAGTTTGCTAATTTTCTGTAAGTCACATAGCTAGATTAGATATTTATAATAAGACAACCTGAAGGTTATTGTCAAAATTGTGACAATGTCTCTATTAAATAATAGTAATTGTATGCCAAATTCAGGTACATGCTTCTGAGCTTATGTGTGTTGAAGGGAGGGCACTTGGGATTTAGGGGGGGTCTCTCAGGATTTGTGGGAAAGTTGTCCTGAAAAGACCAGGTACAATCAAGAGAGAGAGAGAGAGAGTATATGCTCACCCATTTCCTTTCCAAGGCATTAATTTATGAACATATACTTCTTGACCTGTTACATGTAGGGAGTTATGATTTACTTAAGGGTAATAATAATGCATTCAATTTATTGAATTACTCTTGTGTTCCAGACACCTTAGGGATTATACTCTACAGCCCGAAAGTGCAAGAGCCGTGCCTATTCACCCTTGCCTGTTTATCTCATTGAAAAGATACCTAGTATATATTAGATGATCAATGAAGGAATTTGTAAAATTTCTCTAATCTTTACAGAAAATTTATAAGGTGTCTATCATTTCTGTCTAGGTCTTAAGGAAGTGGTTTTTAGCAAGTCTGATTGAAAAGCCCATACTCTTCCTACTAAACTAAGCAGAGGCCACCAAAGTGAGATATTTTTGGATTTCCCCCCAAACCTAGTTTCACCTAAAATAAATGCTTGTATGTCACTTTATTAATTTCATTCTGCTTACATATATATCCAAGCCTCTATTATTCAAAGCTATGCAGTTACATCTGAATACTGTTCACGTCCCAGGGCTGAGTGGGGCTGAGGGAGGAGGCATTTTGTTATGATTTCATTACAATTTTTTTCCAGGGGAGAAGAGTTCTGTAAGCTTTTCATTAAGCCAGTATTTGAAATAACCCAGATTCAAGGAGATATCTTATACAATAAGGCAGGCATTCTGGCTTAATATGATTTAAGAGTTCTGCGAAAGTAGGGCAAGCCTGCACAATCTCTCGGTATTCTGTTCTATAAAGAAATCCTTTCTCTCTGAGACAAAGCCAGAAAGAACATAATTTTAGTAGGAATAAATAGATTTTTCTGATTGATCTTCTTCAATTTTTTGTGCAGTTTTTGTCCTTTTGGTACATGCTTCTTAGCATTCATTTTACTGTGTCTGAAAATAACCAGAGTTCTTTTAAAATTTTTTAATTGAAAGCCTCCTATTATCTTGTTCAAGACAAAAATACAAGCAGAAAACAAACAAAAAACTTACGCCATCAGAAGAATCACTAAAACCCTAAATGGAGCCCTTTGGCTCAGTGGGTAGAGTTTCAGCCTGTGGAATAAAGGGTTTGATTATGGTCAATTATGGTCAAGGGCGCATGCCCTGGTTGCAGCCTTGATCCACAGTTGGGGGTGAGCAGGAGGCAGCTGATCAATGATTCTCTCTCATCATTGATGTTTCTATCTCTCTTCCTTTTTCCTTTCTTCTTTGAAATCAATATATTAAAAAAAGAAAGAGAGAGAGAGAGAACCTAAGTGAACATCACATTTACAATGTTTGGAGTTTTGAAATAACTGACAAAAACCTCAGGAAAACAAATCCCAGGATGTGAAGTAGGAGAGGCTGTCATATAAAACAAGAGCTCATGAAGTTCTTTTCCAGAGAAGTGTTAAGCTTAAGAAGTCAAGACTGGCTTCCGGAGTCCACAAGGCCTTGGCTAGGGTTCCCATCTAAGTTGCAGAACAAAACAGATCAAGTTGCCCCGACCTTCTAAAAGCAGGCAGATTACCCACCTGGAGGTACGGGGGAGTGGGGTCTAAATATATATATTTTTTGAATACAGAGAAACAATAGCATTACCATGTAATGAACTTGAAAAATAAAACCAGATAACAGTATAATAGGAGCTCCTTGAGGAACAATTTTTTTTAAGAGTGAGACTACCAATTAATGAGAGAAGAACCTCAAGCTTCTTACAGGAGTGGATGGTGACCAGGCAGCCAAATAACCTCTGAAGGAATGAACCTGTGATTACTTACCTTTGGCATTACATGAGGGTTCATTAGATTATGGAAATCAAATGTTTCCATTGCCCATTACATCATTTCTTTTTCTTGGTTCTTAGATTAACTTTGCCACTCTTAAAATACAGTGATTTTTTTTAAAAAAAAATTTTGTTAATCCTCACCCCAGGATATTTTCTCCATTGCTTTTTTAGAGAGAGTGGAAGGGAGAGGGAAGAGGCAGGCAAACATCGATGTGAGAGAGACACTGCAATTGGTTGCCTCCTGCATGCGGGCTGAGATTTGAGGCTGAAACCAAGGGACCTGCGCCTGACTGGAATCAAACCCAGGGCCCTTCAGTCTGCAGGCAGATGCTCTATCCACTGAGGCAAATTGGCTAGTGCAACATACAGTGGTTTCAATCCTACTTTCAATTTTAACTGATTCTTTGGTTTTTCACTTTCTACTAAAGCAAAATCTAGTAATATTTTACTGATCCATTCTATAAAACTTTTCCTCAGGCCCAGGTATCATTTTACTTCCAATGCCCTTAACTGCCATGCAAAATAAAAGAACGAACTAGAATTCCACCTCAACTGTTTATTTTCAATTCTCTGATGCTAGATATTCTCTGTTGCTTCTTCATTTCTCCTCTTACCTTGCTTTGCCCCAAGAAGAAAAAAACACTTGGACTTCATCCCCTGGGCTGCCTTTACCCTGAGACTTCGGTGAGGTTGTAGCAGTGAAGAGCCAGCAGGAGATGTGCGGGTAGGAAGAGAGAGGCTGGGATATTTATTGCCTTCTCTCCCCCCACCCTCTCTTGCTGGCTTGTTTGCAGTGGCTGTGCCTTGCTACAGAGGCTACGGCTCTTAAGTCAAATCTCCTGTAACATGGCTGGAGCTCTTGGTGGGTTCTGGCAACAGCCTCCCCTCTCATGCTTCATTAGGCCCAGGTGGAAATGTGGCTAGTCCTCTTATACTTCACCTCTCCTTGTTAGTTCCTTTCACCTGTGTAAATGGTCCTTTTTTATGAGTCTACTAACTACCCTATTTGAATGTGTCAACTGCTTCCTGCTAGATCCTCATGGAACATCAACTATTGCATATAAAGTTAGACAATCATTCAGGGTTTGGTTTGGTTTTGTTTCTCCTTATAGGGAGAAAGGGTCCCTTCTAATTTGTGGTGCCACTTTTAGTTCCCATTAGTCCTGGATCTGTCTCTACACTTTGTACTCTATGCCATTGTTCCCTTCATCTTGCGCACATTCCAAACTCTTTTTATCATTTTGTCTTAATATCTCACAGGTTGATTTCACCCCTGTATCAGTCAGGATAGATTATATTCTGCTGCAGTAACAAATATTCCCAAAATATAGGGTGTCCCCAAAAATGTATACACATACTTTGAATAACTATAAAGGCAGTGTTTATTAAAATACATTTAATTTTCAAAATTGAGCTATCAGCTGTTAATGTGTATATACATTTGGGGGGGGGGACAACCTGTATTAATGATTTAAAATGGAAAGATTTAATACTCTCTCACTGTGAAAGTTGGCAGGGTCTCTGCTTTTTACAGTGACAACATCTTAGGTTGATGGGACAGTCACTTATCTTCTCCTTTGTGACTGCCATGCCCAAAAGAAAAGACTCTACAAATCTCACTCCATTAATCAAATGCTCAGTCTAGAAATGTCACACATCATGCCTCGTGGGCTACAACTGGTTAAAGGGCCCACTGTATCAGAAAGAGCAGAATGGTCTTGGAGTCCGAGAAATGAAAATAACCAGTGTTTGAGGAACACTAATGAGCACCAAAGTTTTCTTTGCTCCTCTTTTTCAAAGTTGACTTGGATGTTGGAGGTTCTTTATTTCATATTAAATTTAGAGTAAGTATAATGAGTTCCTCAAAAAAACCCAGTTGGTAATTTAATTAGAATTTTATTAGATTTATATTTTGTTGTTCCACTAGAAAGCATGGAATGATTCTATACTTATTAGGATCTTTTTTATGCCCTTTAATTGAGTCTTTTTTTTTCTTCTTTTTAAATTTTATTTTATTGTTTAAAGTATTACAAATAGTAGTACATGTCTCCTTCCCCCCCTGTAATAGAGTCTTAAAGTTGCTTTAAATGAAGCTTAGAAGTTACTGTAGATATCTTGATTATTTTATAAGTTAACTCCAAGATACTATTTCCATTTAATTCCTTCTTTTTACTGCACTTTAAAAATTCTTTTCCTTCTGCATTCTTAAGAAATGCTTTCAGCTATAAGAACAAAATACTTTACTTATAATAACTAAATAAATAGGGATTTATTTTTCTAATATAACGAGAATCCTAAAGGTATAGGATTGCCTTTTCAGTGATGAGTTAGAACCCAGGTAATTTTTCTCTGTTACATTCTTTTTGTCTAATAGTTGCAAGATGAATGCTGCTTATCCAGGCATCACATCTACCTTCAGACTCAATAATATGGGTTAGGGACAAAAGGTTTTTACATCCCAGAGTTCTAGGGAAAATTAAATGAGCTAACACAGTGCCCAGAATAGTTAAGCTCTCAATAGGTATAAGTTATTAACAGTTCTGTATAATAAGGGAAATTTTCCTTATCCAATTTCTATAAACCCCATTTCATTCTAAACCCCAGGTCCAGGCAATATAATATACCACATCCTTCTGCCACATTAATAACTCCATTCACTCACTAGTTTATGTGAACAGTGTATCCTGGAATTGGGATGGGCACATCGTACTTGTCCATACATGGGTGGCACTGACCTCAGGATTCCAAGTAAATGACATACTCAACATTATTAACATTCTTAATATTCAAGTAAATGACACACTTCTATTATTAGTATTCTTGATAAATACAAAATATAGTTGTTATTCTTAATTTTGTAGTTTAGGAATTAGAGATTTTGAGAATTTGAGTAAGTGGCCTATCTTATATAATAAAAGGGTAATATGCAAACTCACCCGAACAGCAGAAAGACTGGGAATGACTGGTCACTATGACACACACTGACCACCAGGGGGCAGACGCTCAATGCAGGAGCTTCCCCCTGGTGGTCAGTGCACTCCCACAGGGGGAGCTCTGCTCAGCCACAAGCCAGGCTGGTGGCTGCCAGTACAGTGGTGGTGGCAGGAGCCTCTCCCGCCTCCTCAGCAGCGCTAAGAATGTCTGACTGCAGCTTAGGCCTGCTCCCCGCTGGCAAGTGGACATCCCCCGAGGGCTCCCAGGATGCCAGAGGGATGTCTGACTGCCAGCTTAGGCCCAATCCCCCCAGGGAGTGGGCCTAAGCCAGCAGGTGGATATCCCCCAAGGGGTCCCAGACTGCGAGAGAGCACAGGCCGTGCTAAGGGACCCCCTTAGTGCACAAATTTTTGTGCACTGGGCCTCTAATATATATATATATATATATATATATATATATATATATATATATATATATATATATTTGAATGAGATCATTGTGGTGATTATAGATTTCCATTACTTCAACATAAATTGTTATGCTTAAAAAAAATCCCACAACATTCCCAGTAAGCTACTGAATCAAATCTTATTCTTGGCCCTACCCTCTCCACTGTCTCCTTAGTTAACATTATTGGTGATGGGCTTTCACACACTCAGTTGTTTGAAAACATCTGGGAGTAGAGCTTAACATACTTCTGGAATGGTAGAGATTTATTTGTTCTGGCCCATTGAAAATGGAAATTAAGGGATTAAATTCAAGCATCCAAATATACTTAAGAAAAGAAATGACTTATTAGGGCTACTTGTTTTTAAATGAATGCAACCACGCAAATTAAGCCTCACACAAAGTTATGATTTAGATGCCTGATGCTAACGCTTGTGAACACCTGGTTTACAAGAATGAATGGGTCAAGCCAGTCACTATATCAGTGATGGCTAACCTTTTGAGCTCGGCGTGTCAGCATTTTGAAAAACCCTAACTTAACTCTGGTGCCGTGTCACATATAGAAATTTTTTGATATTTGCAACCATAGTAAGGTAAAGACTTATATTTTTGATATTTATTTTATATATTTAAATGCCATTTAACAAAGAAAAATCAACCAAAAAAATGAGTTTGTGTGTTACCTCTGACACGCGTGTCATAGGCTCACCATCACTGTTATATGTTATATATATATGAATGCCCATTAGCAAAATAAAACACTATTGAATACACCTAATAATAACGGGCCATATCATCTGTCTTGAGGGTATTACAGGTTTTTAATGTAAATTGGGAAAACATGATTGGAAAGTCTAATTCATATGATTTAAATCTTTAAGAGAAAAGGTCTTGTATAGCTCTCCCAACAAGTGCATGATATTTTATCAATTTTGATTAATTTCACTCCTTTGGATGGGATCCAAATGTCCCTATCTTAAATTCACTTCTAATTTAATAATAGTTACAATTTAAAGGATGTTAGTCATGTGCCAAACATAGAGATTATTTGAACTTCACACTTTGAACTTAAATTATAGAATTTCAACATTTTATTAGTAGAGATAGTCCACAAGAGTATTAATATCTTCTACTACATCTTGGGTCAGAACCCCAGAACCTTCAATTGATCTCACATTCTGGCTCCCTGAATTAATCTTATACTGGGATTAAAATATATGAGTCACTGCTATAGAGAAGATGAAACATTATTAGACAAAATGATTAAGTGGAAATATATATATATATATATATATATTTTAAAAATCAGAACACCAAGTAAGTAGACATGCTCAATAAGTAGATTAAGAACATAACTATTTAGCATTATAAATTTTTCATTAAGATGTTCAACATAAAATTTCATCCCCATATTATATAACTTTTTGGATTCTGTATATTATACTTCTTAAACAGAAATAAACATTTATGAAAACAAATTGTGTAAAGGTAATTACTTCAAATCTATAATATACTTTTGATGTAAAGTGTGCTGTCCTAGAGCATATCTTTGTAGATCAATTTCCCTTCTAGTAAACCAAGGTGTTCATAAAACAAAGCACTTAAATGGTTAACATGAAAGATTCAAGAAGAAAGGGAAAATTGCAAGATCTACAATTTCAAGAAAATTGTATTAATCCACAAAGCAGTGTACCATTATAAAGAACTAAAGGGAGGAATAACCATGTCAGGAAAGTATATCATGTCTAAAAACAAACTGAATAACTCTGTTTTGTTTGTTTTTGTTTTCCCATGAATTGGCTGTTTATGTTGACTGATAACAAAAGGAAGTTTATTTATAAACTTTAAGATTAAAAGAAATGTGAAAACAAATAGCTAAAACTTTGAAAAAACTGATCATGAATTGCTTCTCTCTATACCTGAATTCTAGAGTCATATGAAAATCAATGACTATTACTTCTGTATTTGATTATATTGCGTATTCATTCACTCAGCAAACATTGTTGAAGTTAACCCTAGACTCAAGACTTTCTGCTAAGTGCTGGGAAGCCACAACTCTGGTCTTAGAGTTGTTCAGATTTATAGAGGAGACAGGCAGAGAAATAGGTAAATTTGAATCAAAGAACAATGATAACAGCATATGAAAATTATGGTGTAAATAGGCATAGATTTTGTGAGTGGTAGGAGCACATAGGAGAAGAAAGAGGCAAAATAGGGAAGAAGGTGAATTGAGTTTAGAGCATATGTACTTTGATGTATCTACAGCATCTCCAGGCAAAATATTGTGCTGGCCTTAAGCCTGTGTGCCCTGAGATGCATTCTCGGTCTTTCTCCTGCCCTCTTCCCAGAGTAGCTGCTCCCTGGGCTGTTTCCCTGCCACTTGGCTTCAGGCTGGATTTGATTAGGCACTGACAGAGATTGGAAACTGGGAGGAAGGAGAAACTGGGATATTACTCTCCATCCTGTCTGTCTCAAGATATACTAGTATTTCTAGTATTTCCCTCTCCCAATAAGACAGACCTGTCCTGGTTTCAGCAATCCCTACAGGGACAGCGGCTTCTTTCTGCTACCTTACTATCTCCTGCTTGGTTTCTCAGGCTCTCCCATGAGTATATAATAATTGCTAGGCTTTAAATACTCAGAGTGGTGTCCACAGAGTCTGGATGGTAGATTTGGGACTAATCAACAAGCATTGATGAGAGTATGCAGAGAGGGTGGGGAAGCAGACTGGTGGACTGAGGATGGAACCCTGGGGAACATGGCAACACAGAGAGGAAGCACAATCTTTAAATAAATCCAGATTTTTTTTTAAGTAGAATCAGAAATATGTGATGTCTGCTTAAGTCCACTAGGCACCTTAGGCATCACTTAGACCCTGCATTTGTTGGATGAGGTTTGAGAAGACAGAGAGATCAGGTCATTAGTTAGGTATCAGGACCAGCTTTGAAACCCAATTCTGGGTTTCCTAGTTCCCTATCTAGTGTCCTTGTGATATTGTGCCTTTAATCATTCTTTCAATGGCACGTGATTTGGCATCGTTTTCATGGGTTCAAGTCACTTGCTTTTATCTTGTGTGCTGTTTACACTTCAGTTTCTTTTTATGTAAAACCAGTACATGGTATGATTGACCTATATAGGTAATTTTAAGAAATAAACGACATAATACATGAAAGTACTTGGAATAGTGTAAAATAATAAGGGTAGTTAAAATTATTGAGAGGTTGGTAAATTCTTGCAGAATAACAGTGCCATCTGATCTTATCACAATATTATGAAAAATAAGCCAGTCATTGTGTACTTACAGATACTGGTTACATTTTTGCTAAAGTTAAGGGTGGTTTGTGTTGTCTTTTTGTTTTGTTTTGGTTTTTGGGTTTTTGTTCTTTTTCATCTGTAATAATCTTACCATTTGTTAATACAACCAAATTTAATTTCAAATTAGTTTTTCACTTTAGAAGTTAGTTCAGTCATTATTACTTTCATTTTTGGCAAAATAATTTTTATACCATTAGTTTCTTCTTAGCTCTATATATTTAAGAATTTTTATTGACTTAAATGAGCTTTCATGATTTATTTTTTATTTGAATGGTATTTTAAACAAAAAAATGTTTTAAAATGTGAAGATTTTCTTTTTCCTAAGTCTTCTCTCTGTCATGTCATCATTCTCATTCTTCTTCCTCTTAATTTTTTAAGTATGAACACTTAAATGTTAAACATGAACAAAGAAATTAGACAATTAAATGTTAAATATGAACAAGGAAATTGGACAATTGTTAAATGAAGTTATAAAATCATTCTAATTTAGTAAATAATGTTGATACCAATGACTCATTTCATAGTGCTCCTGCCATTAGTATCCATTAAAATGTTAATTTAGAAGTCAACATTCATGTTTAAAAGAAGAACACTTCTAGTGTAGCCTATAGATTCAATCAAAATTTAGTATCATAAATTTTAACTTACCTTCAGTGTCTGATAGGCCCACTCCTACTCCTGGCTGTTTTATAGGATCTTGCCCATTATGCCCCATCTTCCCTCTGTTCATAAAGAAAATAATAAAATTATACTATTTTCAGTTATGCTTTCCTAAATGTAAATGAGGAAGCCAAGTTTGCAAAAAATAGAATAACATTTTATATTCATATCTGCAATAAATTTCCTGAATGGCAAATATAAATACAATAAATTTTTCTATATAGTGTTAATTTTAAAATGAGAATTTGTTTATTATTCCTACATGGTCTAACCTAATACCTCAAAACTCAGCGTCTTAATTGTTGACTCATTTATGATCAGACCAGCATGACATTTTGAAATTTTGTTTTAGAATTTGAGAGTGGTTATTTTTCCATTTTAAACTCAAAACTGAGAAGGGTTTTTATATATTTACACTTTTTATGATGAGTTGTATTGATCCTTTGGTGAGAATGAAAATTGTGAATTAAATTATATAAAATCATATTGCAATAACACAGACTTTTATTTCACTTAGTGGCTTCCTTTCAGATCCTTCCTGTGTTTTCAGCTAGATGGAGCATATTGGGTTTTGAAGTCAGACCGCTTGGTTTCTGCTTCCAGCTTTGTTATTTCATGCTGTGTGTCATCCAAGGCATATCTACCTAATCTGATGAAGACTATTTCTTCTTTTGTAATAGAAGGGTAGTCACATTAGCCACCTTCTGGTTATGAGAAAACTACATGAAAAAATATATGTAAAGTGCTTAACACTGTGCTTAAAACATGATAGAATTCAATAAATAGAAAGTGTTAATAGGCATGCACATAATGGCCTTAGGATTCAGCCAGAGTCTGCTGTTCATTTTTAGTTGCAGCCTCAAACTTTTTGGAAGGCCAAATAGATAATTTATGATACTGGAAGTACTGTGGGTTCAGAATATTGATAATATAACAGGCAAAAGACTATAGGCTATTTCTTTAGTTAGAGGAAAGCTGCATAACATAAAAAGTTTTTGGAATCGCATTGTATGTACATATATAAGATGTAAAAAAAAAGGAATAAAAATGTTTAAGTATTCAAAAGGATGCTTGAACAAAAGAACATCTTGATACTCTACTTTCTAGACAATAATTCTAACATAGCAGGATTTACTAACAATTCTTACTTTCACAAAAATATTTGGTTAGCTAAAAATGTAACCATATTTATTTCTTAAGAACCTAATTATACCATATTACCCAAAGCAATATACAGGTTTAATGCAGTCCCTATCAAAATATCAATGGCATATTTCACAGAACTAAAACAAGTAATCCTAAAATTTATATGGAACCAACAACGGAACCCAAATAGCCAAAGCAATAAAATAAAAGAACAAAGTACCTGATATCAACTACACTACAATGTTATAGTAACAAACTGATGGTCACATGATGGGAAGGCGGTTGAGTGGATGAGTATAAAAGATGAAGGAATTAAGAACTACAAATTGCCAGTTATAAAAACAGACACGGGGATATAAAGTACCGCACAGGGAATATAGTCAATAATCCTATCTAATAAAAGAGAAACATGGTAATTAGCGTACAACCGCTACCCTTCCCATTGGCTAATCAGGGCAATATGCAAATTAACTGTCAGCCAAGATGGCGGCCAGCAGCCAGGCAGCTTAAAGTGAACATGAGGCTTGCTTGCCTCAGTGACGGAGGACTCCAACATTCCCCACCTGCCCCTGCAGGCCTCTGAGCTGCAACTCTAAGCAACTATGTTACAAATATAGAAGCTAAACAAAACCCCAGAAACCTGCTTTAGTCCGTCGGGCTTCAGCCAGCAGGATCGCAACATTGTTTCAAATACAGAAGGTAAACAAAGGCCAGAAACCTGCTTTCAGCAGCGGAGGCCTAAGAGCTGGAGCCAAGCCTCAAAGCTAAAGCTGGCCCAGAATAAAAAATAAATAAAAAAAGGAGCGGTTGGGAGCTTCAGTCACTTGCCAGCCTAAAAACAGCCCTCAGCCCCTCACCCAGACTGGCCAGGCACCCCAGTGGGGACCCCCACCCTGAAGGGTGTGTGACCAGCTGCAAACAGCCATCATCCCCTCACCCAGGCTGGCCAGGCACCCCAGTGGGGACCCCCACCCTGATCCAGGACACCCTTCAGGGCAAACCAGCCAGCACCCACCCATGCACCAGGCCTCTATCCTATATAGTAAAAGGGTAATATGCTTCCCAGCACCGGGATCAGCGGAGCTGAGAGGCCTCCCGGCACCGGGATCAGTGTGACAGGGGGCAGCGCTAAAACCCCCTGATCGCCCTGTGGCTCTGTGTGTGACAGGGGGCGGGGCCACAACCTCCCTATCTGCCCTGCTCTGTTCGTGACAAAGGAAGGCGCCCCAACCCTCTGATCAGCCCTGCTCTGTGCCTGATAGGGGGAGCTCCCCAACCGCATGATCGCCCTGCAGCTCTGTGTGTGACATGGTGCGGCGCCCCAACCCCCTGATCGGCCCTGCTCTGTGTGTGACAGGGGGCAGTGCCCCAACCCTCTCATCGGCCCTGCTCTGTGACGGGGTAGAGCCATAACCTCCCCATGGGCCCTGCCCTGAGTGTGACAGTGGCGGCGCTCCAACCCCCTGATTGGCCCTTCTCTGTGTGTGACAGGGGGCGGTGCCCCAACTCCCCTATCGGCCCTACTCTGTGAGTGACAGGGGGGAGCTCCCCAACCCCCTGATGGTCCCTGCTCTGTGTGTGACAGGGTATGGAGCCCCAACCCCCTGATTGGCCCTGCTCTGTGGGTGACGGGGTGGTGCCGCAACCTGCCCATCGACCCTGCCTTGAGTGTGACAGGGGGCTGTGCCCCAACCCCCCAATCGGCCCTACCCTGAGCGTGACTGAGGGTGGCATCGCAACCTCCCGATCTGCCCTGCTCTGTGCATGACAGGGGGTGGTGCCTCAACTCCCCAATCGGCCCTGCTCTGAGCCCGACCAGGGGCTGCACCTAGGGATTGGGCCTGCCCTCTGCCACCCGGGAGCAGGCCTAAGCCAGCAGGTCGTTATCTCCCGAGGGGTCCCAGACTGCGAGAGGGCACAGGCCGGGTTGAGGGGGCCCCCCCCTTCCCCCCGAGTGGACAAATTTTTGTGCACTGGGCCTCTAGTATTGCAATAACTACGTATAGTGTCAGATGGGTAGTAGACATCAGGGTGATCACTTCATAAGATGTATAAATGTCTAATCACTATGTTGTACTAGTTGAAACTAATAAAATATTGGATGTCAAATATAATTGAAAATAAATTTTTAAAATGAATCAAATGATATCTTAATTGAATACTGCTCTAAAGATCCTGTTATCATTTTACTAAAAATGGTTTAGCACACTATGAAAAAGAAATAGATACAAATTCAGAAATTATTTTATCTTGCAAGCCATTACATTGTCTCATTTTGACATTCAAGGTCAAAGGTTTAAGCACCAATTTTTATTAACTGACTGTGAAACACCAAGTGCATCCAAAAATATTAGAAATTACATACATACACATGTACATTTATTTTGGTATATGGTGTAAATAAGTTGTCTGAGTTCATTTTTTGCATATATCTGTTCAGTTTTGCCAACAATACTTACTAAGGAGACTGTACTTACTCTATCATATATCCTTGCATCCTTTGTCATAAATTTTTAAACCATATACCAAAATAAACTCAAAATAAAGACTTAAATATTAGACCTGAAATTATAAAACTTCTAGAAGAAAACAGGCAGTAAACTCTGATATTACTCTCAGCAATACCTTTTTAGATATATCTCCAAAAGCAAGGGAAACAAAAGAAAAAAATAAAGAGGACTAAATCCAACTTAAAAGTTTTGGCACAGCAAAGTAAGCTATCAGCAAAACAAAAGACAGCCTACTAAATGGGAGAACATATTTGCAAATGATACATCTAATAAGTGGTTAATATAAAAAAGTAAGAACTGCCCAGCTGTCATGGTTCAGTGATTGTGCATCGACCTATAGCCAGGAGATCACAGTTGGTTTACTGGTCAGGGCACATGCCTGGGTTGTGGGCTCAATCCCCAGGAGGGACTGTGCAGGAGGCAGTCAATCAATTATTCTCTCTGTGTCTATCTCTTTCTTCCTCTCCCTTCCTGTCTGAAATCAATAAAAATACTTAAGAAAATAATATAAGAACTCATATAACTTTACCAAAAAAAAAAACCACACCCCAAGATACCAATCCCATTAAAAATGGGCAGATGCCTCGGCTGCTCAGTGGTTGGAGTAACAGCCCTGGCACCAAAGGGTCTCAGGTTCAATTCCTGGTCAAAGGCATGTAACTGGGCTGCAGGTTCAATCCCCTGCTGTTCAAGGTGGGGGCGCATGCAGGAGCCAACCAGTATATGTGTCTCTCTCACATCAATGTTTCTCTCTGTCTCTCTGTCTCTCTGTCTCTCTGTCTCTGTCTCTGTCTCTCTCTCTCTCTCTCTCTCTCTCTGTCTCTCTCTCTCTCTTCACCTCTTTTCCTCCCTTCCACTCTCTCTATAATTCAATAGAAAAAATATCTTTGTGTGAAGATTAATAAAATGAATAAATAAATAAATAAATCATGGGCAGAGTACCTGAATAGACACTTCTCCAAAGAGGGCATAGAAATTTCCAACAGACATATGAAAACATGCTCAACATCACTAATCACCAGGGAAATGCAAATTAAAACTACAATGAGATTCCCCCTCACACCTGTCAGAATGGCAATCATCAGTAAATCAACAAACAGTGCTAGTGAGGATGTGGAGATAAGGAAACACTTATGCACTGTTGCTGGGATTGTAAATTAGTGCAGCCACTATAGAAAAATAGTATGAGATTCCTCAAAAAATTAAAACTAGAGCTGCCATACCATTTAGCAATTTCACTTCTGAATATTTATCTGAAAAAAACCAAAACCACTAATTTGAAAGATATATACAGCTCTTTCTTTATTGCAGCTTATTGTCATAGCTAAGATATGGCAGCAAATTAGATGTCCATGGATAGATGAATAGATGAAGAAGATGTGGTATATACAAAAACTTGCCATTAGCAACAATATGGATTGAACCATGGAGTATTATGCTAAGTGCAGTAAGTCAGACAGAAAAAATACAAATGATGTCTGATTTCACTTAATGTAGAATCTAAAAATCACCAAAATAAATGAATAAACAGAAACAGACTCATAGATATAGAGAACAAGCTAACGGTTGCCAACGTGGAGATGGTGGGGAGATGGAAATTTAAAAAAAAGAAAAGATAGTGAAGCCACTATCCCAGAAAGAAATTTTAAAAAGGGAGGAAGGAAGGAAGGAAGGAAGGAAGGAAGGAAGGAAGGAAGGAAGGAAGGAAGGAAGGGAGGGAGGAAGGAAAGAAGGGAGGAAGGGAGGGAGGAAGAAAACACAGACAGACTTTTCTGTAATGTTCTGTGCAATCATGTGATTCACATTGCTAAGTCTCCTTCCCAGGAAGGCATATTACCTAAGGATTTTTTTTTAAAAAAAGTCTTGCCTAAGTAATCCACAAAACTTCAATTTGTATAATTGCTTCTGTGAGATTCAAGATAAGTAGTTGATCATTTAAAAAACATTAATTTTCCTCTGTTACAAATAGGGAGAAAAACTCAACAATACAGCAGCCATCTCACCTTTAACAGTACACCATCCTAGTAGAATGAGCCAAACTCAGTTCAAAGTGTGGATCATTTTGGTAGTGGTAATCTAGCAGATGAGAGTACTGAAAAAATATTATCTTATACTATGTCAAGCTTTAACAAAATAATTATAATTTTTAGTAATTGTAACAAAATAACTTTTGATATTCTTTATTTGATCTTGAGTCCTAGAATTCATTTTAATGGTGAGAGTTAGCTGCAGTCATTGCTTCTAATGAAAACTGATTTTAACATTAGGTACTTAGCTAAAATGTGTACCTGGTGCATTTCTACAATTACCTAGAAAAAATTTAATATATGTTTTTATTAATTTCAGAGAGAAAGGGAGAAGCAGAGAGAGAGAGAGAGAGAGAGAGAGAGAGAGAGAGAGAGAGAAACATCAATGGTGAGAGGGAATCATCGATTGGCTGCATACACTGGAGATCCAGCCTGCAACCTGGGCATGTGCCCTGACCGGGAATTGAACCATAACCTCCTGGTTCATAGGTTGATGCTCAATCACTGAGCCATCTGGCTGGCTATCTAGAAAATTTTTACAGCATTATGAAACTAAATGAAGTATAAAGGAAATGTACCTGTGAGTCATGTGAAGTATGCAATTTTTCTGAATTCCCAATAAATAATCTTCAGCTCAGAACATTCTGACTACACAGTTTAGAATTCATATTTGTTAGTCACTCACCAAATAATTACTGAGCACTTATGCTAGTGCAAGCAATAATTGTGCTGGACACAAAGAGACATAACTACTAAATACTGCTTGTACATATGTATATTCTGTAATGCTTTAGAAAAGAGAACTATTTTGTGTACTCATATGGAAAAACAATAGCTTCCTAAGCAATTTTGAAAGGCTTTGATTTACAAGAGAAATATGAAAATGGGAAAAAAATATTGGATTCTGTTATGTATGTAAAAATACATAATCTGCGTCTATTCAGATATTAAGGAAATAATATAGTTTATGCTCTGAAAGTTATAACTTTATCATCAGTGTTAAATTAGTATTTTGAAAGGTAAGGAGAAATCGAAAGATTGTTAAGGGATGTGTGGTGTAAACCTTTATAATTTCATATGAAATTTGCAATTTATAGAGAGGAATTTAATGAATTTGCTAAAATTCTCTTCCATCAAATTGGATCACCAGAGGCTGTGAAACAATGAGATCAGACTTCTTTTAGAAATAATTTTCAATGAAAAAGAATTAAATACAAATAACTGTATTGATCCATAGCTAAAATCTTAAAAAAACAAAGATGAACAGGTGATCTAATAATTACTCATTTTAAGCAGGAAAAATGTAACTTAAAAATAACAATATAAACACATTTTTCACTGTACAAATACATTTCCTCTAAGATTTTGAGACTCAATTTTGTAAATTGAGCCATTATCTAAATATTAGTACCATTCTGGATATCAAAAGGAAAGAATAAAAACCATGACATTAAAACAAAGAGAAAAGGAAGTTCCACCCCCAAGAAAGTCTCACTCAACATGGGAGAAAATGAAAAGGACACTTTCCCAGGGTTCCAGCGAGGGGTCTGTAAGCTTTTTCTGTGAAGGACCAGATAGTAAATGACTTGAACGGTCTCTTTTGCAACTACTGAAGATTGCCCAGGGAGTGCAGCATTAGCAACACTTAAATGAATGGGTGTGGCTGTGTTCCAATAGAAACTTGTGGGCCTGAAATTTCAATTTCGTAGGACTTTCCTGTGTCACCAAATGCTATTCTCTCCTGTTTTTTGTTGTTGTTTTTTTGTGAGTGTTTTTTCCTTTTTCAAACATTTAAAATTTCAAAAGCTATTTTTAGCTTACAGATCTAACAAAACCAGGTGGCAGGCTGGATTCACCCTGGCCTAGATTCTGGAGCTGTGGCGTTTTTGAAAGCCCAGAAAACTAGTAGTGGGGAGGAGAAAGAAAGGTCATTGTTTCAATTTTTATATTGGAACAGATATGACCTACATATTTATTTTGGTTGCTGCTGGATTTTGCCACCCATATGACTAAATCCATTCTAAAAACAATCTTACATTTGATTGGCAATATGATTTTCTTTAGGTTTAATGTATTATAAATGAACTTTATTCCAAGAGTATCTACTCAGGGATCTATGTAAGACTTGATATTTGTTCTAGAAAATTTGGGCAAAAATCTTCAATTTTAATTGTAGTGAGATTTATAGTTGAAAAAATCTATATAAGCAGCCTAATGTGTTATCTATTTCAAATAAGACATGAGTTCTTTAAATATGTTTAATCTCTCCTGATTCAAAGTAAATTAATCTGCTTCTCTCCAATCCCAATGATGTTTGTGTTTGTTCAGTATTTGATTAAAGCATGATTCAGGCATGGCTAATCAATTTCTATCAGTTTTTTTAATTTAATACAAATTGCACTAAATAAGTAAAGCTGGTAGTGACCATCATTCATCCTTCGAATTAACTAAATGAATCCAGTCTTTCCTAAACAGTGTATTTTTTTTTTTAAGTGTAACCATGAACAGTTGAAGCGTTTCAGGGACAATGACTCAGAATTGGATAATTATCTAGTTATTTCCTGTTAAATGTTAAGAAAAGCTTACTCATGATGCTGTTAGCTTTGTAGTGAGAAAAAAAGAGCCACTTACATCCTTGGAATAGGAAATAGATTAGTCTCCCCTGCAGTGCTGCTGCTTCCTTCACTGTCCACGCTATACCCACTGCCGAAGCTGCTGCCCGAGGAGCCGGTGGACACGGAGCTTTCTGCAGGCCGGTGATTGGTGGGCTTTGCTGCATGGTGTGGGAAGAGTCAACACCACAGTCAATCAGTGACACTACTCCCAGTGACCTCCAAATGCATACTTATGCATTTTCTTCATTTATATTGATAAAGAAACAGCTTTGGCAAGAACTCCACATTTTTTAATCTGCCTTTCATTTTGTTTTCCTTAACAGATAATGCACACAGTCCTTGATTGTTATTATTAGACATAAAGGAAAAAAAAAACAATCACTTTTAAAGGATAAATCATCATATTTTAGACTGAGTTAAGTAGTATGTAAGTATTCTATTATTATTATTTGTGATTTATTTGTACAGTATTGCAATAATATGGCAAACAAATAAGAATGTTGGCTATTTCATGGAGAAAGGAGTTTAGAAAGACTTGGGCAAATATAAATAGGCGGATAAGGAAAAATTGCTTAATTATTTTCCATATTAATAACTAATAATGTTTTTCTCTTGAGAATTGAAGATGCACAATAGATAATTTCAAGAAGTGACTGAAAATTCTGGGCTTGTTTGTATGTAGCTCTACCAACTATCTCCAGCAGGTTATTTAATTTTAAGATATTTGTTTCCTTTTAGGCACCTCTTAATTTATGACTGGGACTTATTTTAAAATTTTAATAAGTTTAATTTTGGGGGGATATAAGAATCTATATTCCCATAGAAACATAATAATTTTGTTCTGCAAATTATTCAGCAAGAGTATAGTACTAATATTGTTAGGGAAGTTCTAGATTAGAGGAGATTAGGGGAGAACTTTTGATGTAAAAAGAAGAGAAGGCAAGTGTATCTCTTATTTTTGTAGAGAGAAGATGCTCTAGGCAAATTTTTGAAATCGTTATCTACCTTCTTCTATCTGGTCAGTTTAAGAGTATGAGCTTTGATCATATTGATGTGATTTTGAATCCCAACTCATTCTGTAGTAAACCTAAGAAGTCTCAGTCTCCTCATTTGAAAATAATGGGGTCAGTAATGCCTGTCTCCTAAGCTTGTGATTGTGAGGAGTGAGAGAAAGCATGAGCCCAGTAACCGATTCTTCTTCATCCTGCCATCTCCCCACTCTCTCCTTATTGGCTGTTCCCCAGTGTCTTTGAGTATACCTCGTCCCTGACAGTTAGTTTGCCTGGCTCCTCATTTAATTGTAGACATGTTCTAGGCTACTAAACTAAGAGGCTCTCTTCCAATCAGAAGTTTCGTAAGCAGATAGCGTCACACCACTGGATGAATAGTTGGTAATTCTTTAATGATCCTAAGATATCTACATTTTTCTTAAGAAACAATATACAAGCATGACAACTCTTGATGTGTTGGAATTTTAATGTAATCAATATAACCACGTGAAGTGAAAAATATAGACATGGTGAGGGAAACCATGAGAGGGCAGGAAAACCATCATCAGGGCAGTCAGGATTAATCTTGAAAAAGTTTCAGCATTTCCCTCATTTCAGGACAACAGATTCTCTAAAGCTACCAGACAGTTTTATATCTATTCCAGTGATAGTAGTATCAGTTTCTCAGAACAGAGGGGGAAATGTGTATTAGTCAATTACATATCAGGTATAAGTTGGAAATAGCTATTTGGAAAAAGGCTTGAATCTTGTTAAATAACTAATGACCAATAAATTACTGGTAACCCATAGGACTAGATTTGCTGAAACAGAATGATAATTACAATGTTTGCTTAATTTTTCTTCAATTTATGTAGAAGAAACCCAGATAGAGTATTTGGTGTTATAGAAAATAATTTAAAAAATAATTTAAAAAATGAAAAGATAACATCACTATGATATAAAGTTATAAGCATTTATAAAGTAAATTAAATTGCCACATAATGAGTCAGATTAGTCAATTGATTGTAAAGAAAGGAACGCTGTCATACTTTTTGGTTGTCATTATATAATCCAACCAACAAGACTGTTTATAGTTTTTAGTATGATATTGAATAAAACATTTTAATTTTATTGACCATAAAATCACAATATACTATCTTCAAAGACAAATCTTAACAAACATTAATTTTAAATCAATTTATTTCTACTAAATTAAAACAATTTTCATCCAAGAGCAATCTCACAATGTATCAAAATAGCTACATTATAGAAAGGATGTCTTATTATTTACATTAAAAACATATTAAATCTTTTCTTTTGTGAACTTTGAATTTCCTGATACAATTTCTAGTTCTATTCCCTTCTGGGAAACTTCAAATGCAAATATGATATAAGAAGAAAGGAACAAGGCTAGAAGTAAATTTAACAAAAGACAGTGTTGGTTTTCTTTGTCTTGTCTAGGGCAATAGAAATCTCATTCAGAAAGCCTGTGCAAGCGCTGTCCATTTAAATGCAAACAAATAATCTTTTATAAATGCAAAAGGAAAAAAAACACACAAATCTATGGAACATATAAGTCTTGTCTACCTAATATTTTTGCAAACAAAATTCATGTAAGATTATGTCTAAAGAGATGTTGGGTAGTTATGTTAGGTAATTAATTTAAATAAATCTAGGTGTTTGGCATTACCTTAACAAAACATCTACTGCTTTACTGTATTTTTTATTCTTAACCTGGTCATGTAAATGTGGAGTAGAACTAGATAGCCTGACATTTGGTTTGCTTCTGAAAATTAGTTCAATTAAGATGCAGAATGGACCTTTGCTTTTTACTGGGCTATATCTACCCTTAGCATAAGCAATTTTAGCTAAATCTGGAGTTTGCCTCCCGGAGTCCTTTATCATCTGTTTCTTTCCAAATGTATCTCTCATGATTCCCCTTCAAATGCTTTACCTGGAACGCCACTCAGGCCATTCCCTCTGGCCCCCTTTGTTTGGCTTTGTTTCTCCTGAGCTACGGCTGGGGCTATTCTTTCCAATTTTGTCATGCTTCTTCTGCCCCAGACACTTTTTCACACCTAAATTATATTTATCAGTCAAGGCCCAGCTCAGATCAGTAAAGGCCCTGCTTCATGCATTTTCCTTATCTTGCCAATCAGAAGTGAACTCTCAAAGCATAAGATCAAACATCTTTTCTTGACAATCACCACTTTTTGTCTTTGATTGTAGTTGTTATATTCATGTCATTGTTGAAAGCAGAACCTGTGTTTTCTCCATTGTAGCCTCCTTAAAAGCTTATCCTGGAACTATGCTGAAGAAATATTTACTAAAAGTAATAAATTAATCATTGTTTCCCTTAACCAAATAACTAAAACAGCTGAATAATTTAGTAATATCTCACTAACTGTGTGTTTTATATAAATCATACACTTCTCAGCAACAGCAACTTTAATGTCATACTGTGTGGAAAAATTTGATCATTCAACAAAATGTTTTGCAACAAGATGTTTTGTTTTCCCAATCCTCACAAAACTTGTTTGGTTGAAAGAAATAATGATAATACACTAAGCACAAGAGAGCATAGCTTTGTGACCTTCAAAATAAGTTCATAACCGACCATGGATATTTATCTATTATATAAAAGGCTAAGCGACTGTCCAACCAACCGGCCAGTAGGTATAACAGGTGCAGCTGGCCGGGGAGGGACCGAGGGAGGTTGGCTCCAGGACATGTCCAACCCATCTCACCCAGTCCCGCACCGCTGGCCACCATCTAATTAATTTCCTTTCAATGTGCACAAATCCGTGCACCGGGCCACTAGTTATATATAAATATTTAAATTGAAATGATAGAAAATAATATGAATAGTAACAATGCATCGGAACCACTTATAGACACTAGTACTTGTGCTAATCCCACTTCTTATCTTTGTATTTCTGTTCCCGAAGAAAATATTTTAAAACATTAAATAAATATGGTTTCTATAATTTTATGATTTTAAAATTAAAAATGAAAAAAAAAATCCCACCTCTGCTTAACTTTTAATCAGAGTTTCAGAAATCATGGACCTATTATGCGTGAGTATATTATGTGCCTATGTATTACATATGAGAATGTTTGTTTTACAGAAGAATTGAAGTTTCTTTAAGAAAACATTTTTGGAACCTACATTTTGTGTGTGTACTTTCTTTGTGAATTCCTGCTTGTACTACCAAGTACTGACTAGGAGAAAGAATGTATTAAGTAAGCATATGAGTAAATATGCACACTCTTGCAGAAAGGGTCCTGCTCCCTAGAGGAATAAATCCTCGGGTCTTGAATCATTTTTGAGACTCAGTGATTGTGGGGCATTTCAGGTAAACAAATTGTATCTTCTGTGAGGCAATGTAACCTGCCTTCAATTATTTTTGACCTCTTCATTTTCTTCGGATGAAAGATGGTTAGACATCATTGTTTTATTACTCTACTGTGGCTAATCTTAATTAAACCTGATCGTGTCTCTTTGACTGAACATCTGTCTTCAATTAGTTTGCCCTGTGTTAGTGCAATAGTACTTAAAAATGCAGACCTATCACTGTTCCTACCACATGGTGGCAGCGCTGTGCTCAAAGTCTGCAGATCAGAATTGAAGACAACTTGACAATTGTGAAACCCTGGAGATCAACAAAAAGCTGCTAAGGACTCTAGAGATAACAGGCTCCTGACCCATGATTTCGCCTAGAGGAAAACTGAGCTCAGGAAAGATTAAGTAACTTGTTTCAGTTCATACGCTAATTAATGAGAAAGAAGCAAAACTAAAACAACCACTAATCCACTTTTCTATCACATCCAATTATGTCAGATTAAGATTGTGAGGTTTTTGCCCAGCCAGCCTGGCTCAGTGAACTAGGAGGTCATGGTTTGATTCCTGATCAGAGCACATGCCCAGGTTGTGAGCTCCATCCCCAGTGTGGGGCGTGCAGGAAGCAACCAATCAATGATTCTTTCTCATCATTGATGTTTCTATTTCTCCATCCCTCTCCTTTCCTCTCTAACCTTCCTCTTTGAAATCAATAAAAATATATTTTAAAAAACTTTGAGGTGTCTGCATGTTTCAGAATTTAGAATTCAGTGCTAGGAATGTATAATGCCCTGCTGCCTGTGATTTCTATCATTCGTTTTATATCGTTGGTCCAGCTCAAAGCTATTTCCAAATATTTCAGGAATAATTTATAATGTAGGTAGCCTGCAATTTCCCAAATTACTTGGTTGATATTAGTATTATCTGCATTGATACAATCTATAGGATTTAAGATCAACTGTTTGAAGTTAAGAGAAATCATTTAATAATTATTTGTTTATTCCAACAATTTAATGATAGAACTGAAATAACCATCTGGCTATTTTAGAAATTTTGTATGTATTGCACGTAGGTTTTTTCTTTGGCTAGCTTTAGTTTAGCTGGTATTTACTTTAGTGACCTTTACTATTTCCCCACTGTCACTGCCTATCTTTCAATCTCTTCATCCATCTGCTATTTTTGTTGTTGTTTCTGTTACTAAAGAGACTGTAGTTTTATCTGATTTGTTGGCTTGTTTTGAGTGTGTACCTGAAAATGTCAGGTTTTAAGTTCCATTGTTACTAACTTTATTTGGTAGGCTTCCCTTGAATTATGTCCACTTTTAAAAAATATATTTTATTGCAGTTCAGGGGTATTAATTTAAGAAGAGATGTTGTATCTTACAAGAACTTTTTTTTTTTTCTAACTTTACTTCAGTATACAGTATTCACTATCCAATTTGGAAAGATTTAAAATAAATCTGTACTAGAAAAGTGTCATAGTTTTAATACAGCTATTTATAGGAGTGTTCACATACTCTCAAATTACAAGTTTTCATAAATAAAAGTATGAAAATAGATAACTCTGATCTCTATATCAGTTATTTATAAACTTTGGTGTGTGTGTGTAGCAGACGAAGGAATAATAATATTGGGATTTTTAAAATAAAAATTATTGGTTAAAAAAGCACAAGGAAATTAAACATTTATACCAAACCATAAGGAATAGAATGTCTTTTTACCTTATAAAAATCAAAATATGTCTCTTAACATATTCCATATTCACTTAGTAGTACTATTCAGAGAACGAGATGGGGAAGTGACACCTCTATCTGCTATGTTTTAGGAAAGGTGATGAAGCTCAAGTTCACACTCTTCCCTCTCTATCTGCATTGACTTTATGGCTGAATTTTTCAAGATATTTTAATGATCAATTTAATAATCTGTTTTTATCTAATGTTATCAGTAATTTTCAGGTATCCTTCATACTCTCTACTCACTCATTCTCTATCTTTGCAGATAACAGTTTCAATCATTATTCCAGAAATAATACCATGTAACTTCAATATAACAGGTGTTTGGAAGTGAGAGTAAAGTTAGTTTAACTAATAACATGGTAGAGAGGATTTTTTTCTTACGTAAATATATGCAATGGCTCAGTAGTCTACTATAGTCCTTGCATTTATGCTCTAATGTTGCCTTTTAAGTCCATCTTCCTTTTTAACATGTTTTTGGTTCAGAACTGGTTTTTGAAGAAGTCAGTTAAAGTAAATGCAGATTAAGTGGGGACCAAAATTTCAGAGCAAATAATGGGAAAAAGTTTGATTAAGATATTTTCAAAAATGAAAATTACGATAGTAAATTCATTTTATATTTAATAAATTTAGGTTATAATTCCAGCTATGTCCAAATAAATAGAACAATCAAGTAATTTATCAAATACCAAGATTTGGTTTTGATAAAAGATGCTAGCACAATTTCTGTAAACACTAAAAATTTTTATCTTTAAAGGATTAATGGTAAGGAGAATAATATTTGAAAGAAAAATAATTCAAGATCTACATCAAGTCTTAAAGCCAACCCTTAATTTTTCTATATTCACTTCATTTTCTTTTGAAGCAGAAATATTCTGCCTTGAAGTTTACTTGCAAAACATGCAGAATTGCTTGAATAATTATAAGAAGTTTTGAAAACTGATCTTACATAATCCAGAAACTGATAACTTAGATCATGAATACTTAGATAACAAGCACATTGATCTTAAATAGAATTCAAACAGTTTTATTTATATTAAAATCCTGCTAAAATACAGTATATGTCCAGTATAAATATATACAATTTAATCATAGCAGCAGATTAATTTACATGGCTAATGCTACATGGCTGAATAGTATTTTTCATATCACTCAAATGTAGTCAATGGCCACAAAATAAAGGAGTTTAGACAATTATTTAATAAAGATGTGTCCAGTCCCATGGGACCTAACCTCTCTAGTTAATTTCATTAATCTGTCTACCTTCTCCAAGTAAATCATTTTCAAATACTTTCTCTCCTCCTGTAGTTGATTATATTCCAGTGAGCTGTAAAGATTATTAATGTGAATGAGAGCCAAACAAATAAAATAATTAATTACACTTCTAGATATTTCTAAACATGATCATGCACATAAATTACATTTTTTTTCTTTCAGTACCAGTTGAAGGTAGACAAAACTCATACTTTCTCATTCTTCATAATTCATCTCAGATATCTTTAATTGGTTATTAAATAAATAATACTAGGATAGAAGATTCACAATAACAATGATTTTTGTCTATTTTGTTTACTGTAGTTTCACTAACACTTTGAGGAGGTTTCGAATATAATATTAATTAAAAAATAAACAAATGTATATATGAATATAAATGAACTAATACAGGTAATTCAGATAATATTTTCTAGAAATAATAAATATATTTTTTTCAGAATTTCCTTTTTAGATCTAAACATGATAAATTATATGCTTGAAAATTAGGGATCAGAAATTTGGTAAGAGGTAAAAAAAATAATTTTTTCCTCAAATTTAAATCAAAGTGATGATCTTCAGTTTTTCCATTATTTCTACCAACACAATTAATTTACAGTATATAGGTCTAGTACTATACATAATACAACAAAAATTAAAAGAAACAAAATTTATAAACAATTGCTTTTCAATAAATTTGGTCTTCAGGACAGGGACACATAAAATTTATTTTATACTTATAATTCTCCCTCTCACTTCATGTTAATCTGGGCACAACTTGATTAGCTGATAGGCAACTTACCAGTCAGATTTTGAAAGCAAGGAGTAATATAGACATATAATAATAATTTAATCTAAATCATTTCCAATAAAGTATTTTGAATAATAATTTAAAATAAAAAATTTCATCAATCTGAATAATTATAAGTTAACATTAAATGAGAAAGGAAAGAAGGGGTCCTGAAGTGTAATATTACAGATATAAGGCATACAGATATAAGACAAATATAATTATAACTTGGAAGAAACCTCTAATTATCCAATGTCTTTGGCTGTTAGAATAATTATGATTGTGCATAGGTATAGATCAGTGGCTTTTTTAACATTTTGATCTCAAGACCCCTTTTATATTTTAAAAAATTATTGAATTCCCCAAAGAACTTCGTTTTATGTGAGTTATATCTACCAATATTTACCTAATTAAAACTTAAGAAAAACTAAAAATAAGTAAGTACATTTTCCATTAGTCATCAAAGCAATGATGTCCTGACATCTCATGTAAATGCAGGAAAACTCCACTGTACACTTGAGAAAGAATGAGAGTTAAAAAAGCAAATCATATCTTAATATTCTTAAGAATTTTTTGACCTTTTAGACTCTTACAAAGCATCTCTGCAACTTCCAGGGGTCAATGAACACACTGTGAGAATTACTGGTTTAGATCTACAGTGATAGAAATGCAGTGTTAAGTGTGAAAATGAGAAGAAACCAATTAGCACCAGCTTTTTTTGATAGTCACCTATTTTTATACTAAAAAATCAAGTTGTTAGCCTTTCTTGAAAATATTTATTATTGCTCTTATTATCCTTTTTAACTTTATAAAGTTTCTTCAAAACTTATTACATCCAGAACTTCAAAACCCTAGGAATATAAAATCTGAATTAAAAATTATATGTATTATACCAATATTTTTGCCCTTATTTTGCTTTAAAAAGCTATTTTATGATATGCAGAAACCCAGAGTAAATAATGAGATTTGCTGGCATAAAATAATGTAAATTCTTCCATAAAAGGGGTTTTCTTTAAAGTTTTAAAACTTTTCTTGTAAATTAATAGTTGAATGGAGCCAAAATAGTAATTCAATATTTATGTATATAGAAATTTAAATTATATAGTATAAAAAGTTTATTTTCTATGTCTCTATATATAGATTCCAAATTAATTTTATATAAAGAGTTAGATTAAAATATAATGTGACAAATAGAATTTTAAATACTGTGGTATTGTGATTGTAATGAGGAAAAGCCAATTTTCCTTCTATTTTCTTTTATGAACAAATACAGCAGAAATTTTATTCTACTGTCTTTCTTATTTGTTTAAAAATAGGGATCCATGATCCTGACTTTCAGCAAGCATTTTCTTCTCAAAACGTATCTGTTCTTGTTTGATTTGTAATTTCAACATCAGTTTTTTGATTAATTTCTGTTGAAATTATCAATTTAACTAATTAATAAAATTTTATCTTTCAGTATCTTACCTTGAAGATACTAAAGTATTAAAGGATTGAGCTATGATTATATATCTACTTATTCCTATTTGTTCTAAAAAACTCAATACCCCAGTCAAAATTCTGTATTTCTAATATACTATATTTTAATTTAAAATCCATTAATGGCTCCTGAGTGATTAATTATATTTTTACACATTCTACACAGTAATAAAATAAAAAAGGATAGTTTCCCAATCCGCTTCAGTACACATGAAGATTCCTCTCATCCTATCTCATATCCATATGTCCCCCCACCCCTACAAAAAAGAATGGGTGAAATATCATGATTTTACATAATGTAACACATATGGATGAAAAGTGGGGGGAAAGTAAGTAGTTCATGGGTAGTTTAGATATCTGGATTTAGGCAATACTATTAAGTAGCCAGACAATGTCTTTGGAATTCCTCTGCCTTCGGTAGCATTTCCCTGGATCCCTCCTACCCAGATGATAATGTTCCCAGCCCCATGTTCATATTGTACTCTTTGTCCACGGTCCCTCACTATGCCCCATCATGCTCCATTTTTTTTGCCCTGGCCAGTGTTGCTCAGTGGTTGGGCATCATCCTGTACACCAAAGGGTTGCTGGTTTGATTCCTGGTTGGGACACATGCCCTGGTTGCCAGCTCCATCCCCGTTAGGGGGCATACAGGAGGCAGCCAATCCAATGTTTCTCTCTCCCATTCCCGTCCTCTCTCTCTAAATATCAATATACACACACACACACACACACACACTAGTGGCCTGGTGCACGAAATTCGTGTACATTAAAAGGAAATTAGAGGAAATATTTTAATATTGCTATTTGTCCTTTCTCTATAATAGAAGTGTCAGAGATGAAACAAAATTAGTAAAATGTATATAAAATAATATATAAATTTATTAATAAACAAACAATAACAGTTTCACGTCCCCAGTCAGCGCTGGGCAGGGGAACGTAGCCTCACGTCCCCCAGCTGGCACTGGGTGGGGGATGCAGCCTCATGTCCCCTGGCTGGTGCCAGGCAGGGGATGCAGCCTGACAGGGGATGCAGCCTGATGTCCCCCAGCCAGCACCAGGTGAGGGATGCAGCCTCACGTCCCCCGGCCTCGCCATGGATGCAGCCCTGCCCACCCACGCCTACCGTGCACACAGCCTCCTGCTGATCAGTCATTACGGCGTGAGGCGTCATGACCACTTGCATATCACCCCTTTATTAGTGTGTGGATATATATATATATATATATATATATATATATATATATATATTACATATATGTGTGTGTGGATATATATATATATATATATATATATATATATATATATATATATATATACACATTTCACATATATATGGATAATTTTCTTGAGCCCAAAGTAAAATAAGTGCATTTTAAAAAGTTTAACTTTGGTAAAGACACCTCATAATCAGTACTTAAGGGACTCTGTCATGTTAAAATTAGGCCTTTCTCTTCCTCTCAAATAATGCATTAATAGTTATATCCAATTATATAGGCCCATAGCTTGATCATTTGACTAAGGCACAGCATACTAAAAATAAATTTGATACTTAGAAACGCCAATTGTCTTGCTATTCATGTCAGATGAAATGAACATATACATTCCCAGTGTGAATCAGACATACATTATGTGGGTGGCTCCGTGCAGACCCATGGCTACTACTGGAAAAGAACCAACATATTCCATCGAAGGTAGGTCAGTGGATTCGTCTTTGTGAATGGCGTCCATAAACAAGAGGCAGTGTGATATGGTCAGAGCTATTCATTTACTGTCTGTGACTCTGCATGTGTAGCAGAGAGTACTGACAATAAATGTTAGATGACTCCAGAAAGTTGAAAATGCACAATTCTAAGGACATATGGAAACTCTTAAAAAGAAAAAGAAATACCTTTTGTAATAATTCCCTCCACTCCCAGTGCCACCCCGCTTCCCACCCCAGCCACCCACTACCACTTGCCCAAGAGAGCCACTCCACAGAGGGATGGCTTACTCCAAGTTCCCCACGGCCACATAAGCATATGAAGCTCTTCTGTGACAGGTGCCGCAGCGAGCCTTGCTGAACGTGGTTTCCAGCAAGGGGTCGGTCTGTGGAAGTAGCTTCAGGCTTTTCTCCTACAATCGGGCCCCACCTAAGAACTCAATCATAATCCCCCACACAACTAATTCAATGATTCTTCTCACCTAACCTCACCAACCCCTCCCAACAGGTCTTCTTGCCCAGAGTGAAGGGAAATTTCTATTCACCCTGTGTTACTGGTTCTCAACTTAAAACTCACCCAAAATCTTAGCATCAAACAAAAATAGCTCAGGAATTTCCAATTGCACTTAAAATGCAATATATTGAATGTTGGATAAATTCATTTGCAAGGTTTTTCAGAGTGCTTCAATTTGTTTTCATGTTGGTATGGTTTACAAAACAAGCAAACAAAAAAACCTCTTTACTTTTAAACTCTCTTCCCCGGTTGGTATCACTTTCTGAAAAGACAGGGCCTGTGTTCAACCCAAACAACTGGCTTGAAAAAGCCAGTTGCAGGGATTTCCAAATACAAGCAAGAGTTGTTTAGGCATCAGGGTGATCTGGCACAATCTGTCTAATGTTCCCCCTCAGGTTTCCTAGCATGCAACTAAACCCCAGAGGGAAAGGAAAAATTCCTTTGGCTTACTCCTTAATTCTTGCCTGACCTGTATTTTATGCTACTTTAAGCAGAAATCCGCTGAGAAGCTCAGAAAAAAATAAAAATAAAAAACACTTGAAAAGCTCTTTAGGGACAATTTCGTCACCCTTGGCAGAAATGACACACAGACTCCTCTATGGACTCTGCTTCCTACCTCATTGCGCTTGTGCAGTGAGAGGATTTTATTTTCGTGGTGTGTGGCAGCGTAATCATCAGCCTTCAGAAAAGAGGATCATGTAGGTAGAGCAGCAAGTCTAAATTGTATTCATTTCTAGAAACATCTAATCATGTGTTGGAACTTGGGTGAGAAATAAATACATAAATGACAATTGTGTTTATTGCAATCAGGGGAGTTCGATTTCAAAGGAGCTAATGTATTTAAAAAGCAAAGGCTTAGGCCTCATAACAAGACTAGGGTTATATTGCCGACTTTGAAAATTTCTAGCTGGATGGTCTATCCTAGCCCACTGACTCTCTAATTCAGTGGTTCTCAACCTTCCTAATGCCACGGCCCTTTAATAGAGTTCCTCATGTTGTGGTGACCCCCAACCATAAGATTATTTTTGTTGCTACTTCATAACTATAACTTTGCTACTGTTATGAATCTTAATGTAAATATCTGATATGCAGGATGTATTTAGGAGACCCCTGTGAAAGGATCGTTTGGCCCCCAAAGGGGTTGCGACCCACAGGTTGAGAACCGCTGCTCTAATTGCTTACTCAGAAAAATATAGGCAATGAATACCTCATCGCCTTGGTGTGATAAAATGAGAAGATGGACGACAAAACAGTTCATACAACATGAAGAATTATTTCCATGCAGGGTGTTGTTTTCAGAATGCAGATGGGATTATATGAACTCAATTGTGAGGTTTGAGATGGGAGACTTTTATCCAATCTCTTAAAATCAATAATAATACTTAATTCTGCAGTTAGTGAACAAGAACTTGATGGCTCTTCATATGTTTACATCTCTTACCATTTTTTTCTCTCTAAGCTTTGAAGTCATTATATGGCATGTTATAGAAATTTAATTCTATATTTGCCACTAGTTGTTTGGCAAAAATTATATTCCTGGTACATTTATAGTAGCAGGGACATAAAATATTTATATTTTTAGAAAACAGGGCATTTGCTTTATTATCTATTAAAATAAAATAAAATAATAATCTATGCTATGGTATATTGATTTCCTTTTGATTATAATTTCAATAAAAAATGATTTCAAGATTCAATCATAGCACTTTAAAGGTAGGAGAATATCCACTGGAACATTATTCAAAGAAAGGGGATTAAAAACAATGTGCTACAAATTTTAACAATAATATCTAGAAAAAAATCAGACAAAATATTATATAGTAATACTTAAATCGTAATTAAACATAGAATGTGAAATAAGGTAAGTACTTTACTATTTTGATATTTATAATTATGAAATATTTGAAGGAAGAAAATGAATACCATTAAGAAATCAACAAAATTTATTTGATGGAAGAATAAGGTCAGAGGAGGAATTTAAGTAATTTAGAAAAGCACTAGCAAGGCTAACTAGAAAGGGTAATTTGTGCTTTGGAGCTAATCTATAAATTGGGCACATTCAGAATTATGCTAATGTTTAAGCGAATTGCTTATAAAGCAAAGGCTTAGGCCTAGTAACAAGACAAGGGTGACAGTGCCCATTCTGAAAAATGTTAGGTACCTAATTAAAGAAGCATCACAGTGGTTTGCTTTTCAGACTGCCACATACATCTTCCTTAGCCCCTAAATATCTGATTAGTCGGGATAAGGGTGTATTAATTTCTGTAGTTTTTCTGAGAATAAAGAGAAGTTCTATAGAATAGTTTAAGGACTGACTTTAATTTTGTGGAAAGTATAGAATCATAAAATAAAGTATTTTAGGCCTAGAAGAGACTTCGGGGTCAAACACTGCTATTCTATTTAGAGGAAAATAACACTATATGTTATATATGTTTTTGAATTGAATTTGAAGATCATTTTATAATCGCTTTCATTTGATTCCTGTCACTGGCACTCTCTCCGGGGAAATTTCACAAATGTTGGGTCAAATGAGGGACAGATATAAGTTGCTTTCTTTTCTGAACACAGCCATGGAATTAAGTTTAGATGCATCTCTATGGCAAGGGCTCACAGAATTTGTTTCCTCTATCCAGGACCCTGAGAAGACTGTGAAATAGATCAGATGTGGGAGAAAGAAAGAGTGGAAGCATGGCCTGGGGGTCCCCCAACTCCACTATTTACTTACATGCTTATTAAGTAAGCTCTGATGCTTTTATTTGGAAATACTTTCCCACCTATTTTATAATGTTTTTGACATGAAGCTTTGGTCTGTTCCCCAAATCACTATTATTATGGCTCTCACTAACAATGGAGCAGTGACTATAAATACTCTATAGCGAGGAATCAAATGAGAAAGCAAAAACTGACACACTCGTTTTAAGCTGCATCATATAACAATGGCTCAGAACCCAGTAGTTTATGAATGAAATAAAGATACTTTATTTATTACACAGGCACTTGGATATTCACATGCCCAACACGATACACTTAACAACTACGGAAACATGAGTGGAAAATGTCTGTTTGTAGGATAAAGAGAAGTTTCACCATGTAAAGGTGAATGAGTGCATTAACATTTTTTCCCTTTACTTTCCTCTAAGAATTTCCAAAATCCACTGAATTTTTTAAAAGTTACACTTGAAATGATACGTAACAAAAACTGATCTACATATCCACTGGTACGCTAACTCGAATTGTGAGCAGTTTAAAGTTTTATCACAATGCAACATATTTATAGTCATGCTTGAACAGATTAGGTTAGTAGCATGCATTCCATTCTGCAATATGAATACTGTTAATCTATTTCCCAACAAAAGTCAAAAGATGCCCAGTGCATAGAAAAATACAAATCACTGTAGTCAATATATTATGGGGCGGATCTTGGGACTTACACGGTGATGATGAAGTCCTGAAATGCCATGCCCACAAAAGCACATTAAAAAAGGGGTAAACATATTTTATCAGACAATCTCTAAAAATGAAAAGACGAGGGCTTTACGTTTGGGGAATGTTCTTGCTGTGTGCTTTGAATAGTGCCTTTCTGCTCACCTCCTTCTGGCTTGACTGGTCCATCAGACATCACCTTCCTGAGGGCTAGCTGGCTTTGGTCTTGGTTGCCATTGGCTGGTGGAGGCAGATTATCAGACTGAGTTCTTTGAATGGGGAGGACGCCTGCTATGCTGTGTCTGTGCTGCTTCCTGGCATGATTAGACTGACCGCTTTTATGTGCTGCTGGGGCAGTGTGGGTGAAATGGAAACCCAGAGTATGTATCCTCAGATGGAACCAGCTTAGATGTTAGTCATGCAAACAGAAGTGATCTTTTGCTCTATTTAAAGAAGCTGTGTTTTCAAATGCCAAAATGACACCACATGCACAGCACTAAAGGGGGTTAAAACTGGCTGTTTCTTTGGACATTATGACTTTGGGAGATGGGGAGAATGTTAATCTTTCGCCATTGTCTGGCTAATGCCTCTTGGAAGTAACAGTGCATCTACATCTGTAAAAATATCTGTACTTAATGTCTTCATATATCAATCGACTAAGTTTTCACAAATTCAATGAAAATACGGCAGTTAAAATGAGTGAATTGTTAAACTTCTATTGATATGTTGACTTTCAAAGGATTTCCAATCGTTAGAAAAAAAACCACCTATAAATTCTCTGTTATCATATACAAAGTGTGATCTAACAGGAGGTACCTGATTGTGCTCCTTAATGAGGTTTCTGCCTCATTATATATGCTTAGTCACATATTATTAATATTATATACTTTCTTGAGAATATAAGACATGTGCTTTTCTTCAGACTTCTTTTTCCAAAAGACTATAAAGATTTCCACATGGGAATCTACAGCATGCGTTATCTATCAAAGTTTTTAAGCTTGAAATGGCTTTTCCCCCTATGTTCTAGAACTTGACTATTGGTCACATTACTCTCCAGCCTCAAATTTTTGAGTGTTTTTAGATGCAAGAATCTCATGTATAATCTGCTTTAAATGCCTGTGTGTGTGCTTTTTGGGTGTAATGCCTGGAAAATTGGCAGCCACTGTGCTTATAATTCCTGTATTCTAGAGGATAATTAAGTGCACAACAAAAGGACACACAACGTTGTTTGCCTGCAAACATCACAGACACAGCTATCAAATACTATGAGCCAGGTTGGATGGATGGTGGAGACAGAGGAGAAACAGCCAGTTTTACTGCAGTCTATGTAAATTAAAAAAACTCTAAATAAGAAAGAGCATAATTATGTACTGATAGTTCTTACACAGACAAAGGGACAGAGAACAGAGTGAGCAGGATGTGCCAGAAACAGAAAGCAAACAGGAAAGGACAGCAGGAAAGAAAGGCAACAGATGAACATTAAGCTGCCATGCTGAGGAACTTATTTGCGTCTTTTACTTGGTTGAAGGCGTTGCTGTTGCACGGCGGCTTCAGCAGCGGCTATAGCAGCCCCTGCGTCTTCCAGGTGGGTCTGAGTGACGCTGGTTTTGCTTTGACTGCGAGACGGTCCGTGAGAGCGGAGATGGCCTTCAGATGAGGATTTTGAGCTGCCAGGACTACTATGGGATTTCTCAATGGTGGGAACCTGCATGTCTGGTTACAAAAGAGTAAAACACGAGTTAGAGTTGCCCCAGCACTCCTGTCAAGCTTGGTCTCACATTATTTGAAACTGTCTTGAGATTTAGGTTAATCTGTTTCTTTTTTGGCTCTTTTATGAAACTGATCACCATACAGTAATATGGTCACACATTTGGAAAGCAATTTGGGGAGGAAAGGCAAATGGATGACAATCTTGAGAAGAGAAATTTGAGAAGAGGAATACATTCTAACTAACCTTATGTGAATGAATATATTACAGTTTCACAAAGCAGCTCTGCTAATTCTAGTAGAGACCTGATGAGAGACAATAGGCTTATACTGTAACAGGAGTACCTGTAAGTAAAAATGTAGTGAATTCTTGGATTAAGGCGTGTGAGTCACTAGGAGATATTAAAAGTGAAGATTGCAGAATCCTCATCTCAGGTGATTTTTGAGAATGTTTCTATACCTCACACATAGTCACAGAGACAGGTTTTTACATTCATGATCTTCCAGAACATTAATCAGGGCAGAGTTGATCTGACTAAATGGAATCCATAATCTAATCTAATAAAAGAGAAACATGCAAATTGACTGCACCTCCGCTATGCCCCAAGCCACGCCCACCAATCAGAGCGACTATATGCAAATTAACCCAACCAAGATGGCGGCCGGAAGCCACAGAGCTGGACCAAGCCGGAGGCTTGTTTGCCCAGGCGATGGAGGAAGCCAAGCTTCCTGACTGCCCTGGCTGTCTGTGGCCTCGGCTCAAGGCAACAAAGTTTCAATTATAGAAGATAAATAAATCCCAGATACCTGCTTCCAGCCAGCCTCCACTGGGAGCTTGGGTGGCTGGGAGCTGTGGCCAGCCTGCAAACAGCCAAAAGCCCCTCACCCAGGCTGGCCACACCCTCATGGGGTGAGGGTCCCTGCTGGGGGGCTTGGTCAGCCTGCAAACAGCCATCAGCCCCTCACCCAGACTGGCCAGGCACCCCAGCAGGACCCCTCACCCTGAAGGGGGTGTGGCCAGCCTGAAAACGGCCCACAGCCCCTCACCCAGGCTGGCCAGGCACCCCAGTGGGGACCCTCACCCTGAAGGTGCTGTGGCCATCCTGCAAACAGCCATCAGCCCCTCACCAAGGCTGGCCAGGAACCCCAGCGGGGATCCCCACCCTGAAGGGGCTGTGGCCAGCAGCAAACAGCCATCAGCCCTTCACCCAGGCTGGCCACAACCTCATGGGGTGAGGATCCCCACTGGGGGGCTTGGCCAACCTGCAAACAGCCACCAGCCCCTCACCCAGGCAGGCCACACCCTCATGGGGTGAAGGTCCCCACTGGGGGCCTTGACCAGCCTGGAAACAGCCATCAGCCCCTCACCCAGGCTGGCCACACCCTCATGGGCTGAGGGTCCCTGCTGGGGGGCTTGGCCAACCTGCAGCCTTCAGCCCCTCACCCAGGCTGGCCAGGCACCCCAGCAGGAGCCCCCTCCCTGAAGGGGCTGTGGCCAGCCTGCAAACGGCCCTCAGCCCCTCACCCAGGCTGGCCAGGCACCCCAGAGGAGACCCCCACCCTGATCCGGGACACCCTTCAGGGCAAACCAGCTGGCTCCCACCCATGCACCAGGCCTCTATCCTATATAGTAAAAGGGTAATATGCAAACTGACCCTAACAGCAGAAAGACTGGGAATGACTGGTCACTATGACACACACTGACCACCAGGGGGCAGACACTCAATGCAGGAGCTGCCCCCTGGTGATCAGTGCGCTCCCACAGGGGGAGCTCTGCTCAGCCACAAGCCAGGCTGACGGCTTCCAGTACAGTGGTGGTGGTGGTAGCCTCTCCCGCCTCCTCAGCAGCGCTAATGATGTCGGACTGCAGCTTAGGCCTGCTCCCCGCTGGCAAGTGGACATCCCCCGAGGGCTCCCAGGCTGCCAGAGGGATGTCTGACTGCCAACTTAGGCCCAATTCCCCGGGGAGCAGGCCCAAGCCAGTAGGTGGACATCCCCCGAGGGGTCCCAGACTGTGAGAGGGCACAGGCCAGGCTGAGAGACCTCCCGAGTGCACAAATTTTTGTGCACTGGGCCTCTAGTTAATCTATAACTCAATCTATAACTCATCCATCTAAATAATCTATAGCATTCATTGTATTAGTGGTTTATCACATCCATTCAGTTGGCTACTGGATATGGATGGCCTCAGTTTGCTATTTCCTAGAACATTTGCCCTTAAATTCATTCCTTTCTAATGGGCAAAAAACTACTTTCAATTTAATGTACTCTCCGAGAGGAGGAGAGAAGGAAGTAATACTTTGGTCCAAAATAAAAATTTGTATTTAGAAGTTTAGCATATCAAGGTAAGATACTACATAGTTATTTCATATAGGCAGTAACTCAGTTTATGAGGAAGATTAATGTTGTGTTATACAGTAATTGGTAATGAACCTCCCAAAGGATAAGCTAATTCAAATGGGAATAATGTGCCTATTGCAAAATGCAATGCATGACATTAATATTTAAAAATATTATTAGTTGTTGCACTGGCTGGTGTTGCTCAATTGGTTGGATCGTCATCCTGTACACCAAAAGATGACAGGTTCAATTCCTGGTTAGGACACATATCCAGGTTTTGGGTTCAGTCCCCAGTCCAGTCTCGTACTGAAGGCAACCTGTCTCTGTCTCTCTCTCTCTCTCTTTCTTTCTTTCTCTCTTTTCCTCTCTTTCTCTCCCTCCCTTCCTCTCTTTCTAAAATCAATAGAAACGTCCTTAGATGAGGATTTAAAATAATAATAATATTAGTTGTTTTAAAAATATATTTTTATTGATTTCAGAGAGGAAGGGAGAGGGATAGAAAGAAACATCAATGATGAGAGAGAATCATTGATTGGCAGCCTCCCACACACCCTCTACAGGGGATGGAGCCCACAATCCTGGCATGTGCCCTGACTGGGAATGAACTGTGATCTCCTGGTTCATAGGTCTATGCTCAACCACTGAGCCATGCCAGCCAGGATCATATTAGTTGTTATTTTTTTTAAAAATCATAGAAATAGCTCAAGTCCAATATTTAGGAAAGTTTTAAGTAAATGTCAGTGTATAAATTATTTTGATATGATATATAAAAGGAAGGTGCAAAATTGTGTATAATCATATATGTAATGGCTAAGAATATATTTATGAAAATAGGGATTTAAACAATTAGAAGAAATATGTATAAATGATGATTATGTCTAGTCAAAGAACTCTTAAGGATTTTTATATTTCCTTTATGAAATACCCCAGTTCATCTTATAAAATCCTATTAACATGAATTTTGAGAGTTGGAAAAGAACCAATAGCTCATATAACCCAACCTTCTCAATTTTAAATGTTGAAAATTGGAGTGTCAGAGAGGCGAAGATCATGAACTTAATCATGGGCTCATCTGAGACTATATCCCATTTCTCCTTATCCTTTGCATAATACTATATTAAATAATTCTAATATAATTCAGCCTTCAAAATATATTCAATATGCAGGCATTCATATTCAAAAAGATACTGAATGAACAAAAAGACAAAAGCTTTTCTACTTGAAACATCTCCTACCCTTGGATGGGTCAGGGAAGATTCCATGGCTTCTGCTTTTGATGACAGATGGCTTTGGCGACTGCTGGCTGCTTTGACCAGAGTGGGACTTGCCATGATCAATGCTTTCAGTCTGTTCTTTGAGCGGATACCACCTGGGAGTGTTATCGAGGTGAGATGTGCTAGATAAATCAATCAACACCTGAAAAAAGAGTACAATAAGTTAATATAATTTATAAATTAAGCTATAATAAATTCATTACTTTTTTCTGTGATCTGAAATTTATTCAAGGACACAAATCCAAGGATAATGAGGTTGTCTTCCTAATTTTTCTTCATCCATGGTATTGGGATAAGAACTTGTACATATTAGATATTTAATGAATGTTTTGTTAAACTGAACTGAATAAAATCTTTAACTATTAATTACATTTTTGGGTGATGTTATAAAAAGGTAGAATGAAGAATTGCTTCATGAAATAAAACTTGGTTAAATGGACACATTCTAGTCTTCAAAGTGGCTAGCATTTTTGAAGCTTGATTTTAGGTACAAGAGGGACAAAATTAAAAAAGAATGAAAAATTTGCAATTACTAACATATTCCCTCTATTTTAAAACATACTTAGTTCACATCTGAAATAGAGATGTAACTAAGTTTATGATGAGAAAGCACTGTTGTCATGTTGAATTGGCAGCATTTTTACTTTCTTAGTGGTTCATCAATAATAATGGAATTTATAGTTGCTGGCATCTTAGATTTGATGAGATATTAAAAAAGAATATCATCAGCACAATGGAGATATTGTCTATGTTCATGTAAATATAATAAATTATAAGAACTTCAGTAAGTCAGTTTTTTAACATAGGGCATTAAGTCAGATGTAACACTATATCCTGTCTAAGATCAAGATTAGTCTATGTGGCTGTACCAGCATGGGGCCTACAGATGAGGTTCAAATGGCTTAGGTGGAGACTCTAGGAATTAAACCAGGCCTCATACCACCTAGACTACACAAATGTGTTCTATTGTCTCTATCAAAAGGGTATATATATATATATATATATATATATATATATATATATACACACACACACACACACACACACAGACATATATATAATGTTATATCTTTTGGAGATGATTTTTAAACAATAATTTATAACTTCTTTAAGCAAAGATCACTACAAAAAATATATATTTTTGAAATATGATTTAAAAAAATCACAGGATCTGACTTATGCTACCAGATTTTATGTTAGGTTAGATTCTTTAAGAATTTATATAGACTGTTTTTATTGTTTTCTCTTCTAGTTTGCTTCTTAAAATATTTTGAAAGATTTTTCTCTGGATACTTGCAAGAAATAAGAATATAAAATGTCACATCATTCATAGATGCAGTGAGGAATAGCAATTATGTAAATTGAAAATGCATTTTAAAAAATTCTAGTCATTTTATAATCATTTTAAATTTTTAAGTCATTTTAAATTTATATCAAATCTTTAACGTAATCATTTGAATTCAAAGCATGATCATATATCTTTTTATCAAAACAATTGACATATAATTTTATTAATCAATGTCACCCCAATAAATTCAATACAAAATTTGGACAAAGTAATCCCTTAAAAATCAAAAGCAATTTAAAATAAATGAGCCTAACTCTGTAGTCAGTTGATAGAATAACCACACTGAGAGAGATTATTCCATGAACTTTTGAAACACAGCAATACGACTCTACATCCATCCCTAGTGAAATATATCCTAAGGACAAAATGAACTGCAAAAATCCTCACGCCCATATTTAATGTTTAAATAATAATGTTCATGGTGGTATTTGTATGGTTATTCTTCGACTGTTATGTGTATTTTGTGCAATAAAACAAATGAGTAAAAAAATAATTTCATCTTGCAAATTAATTATAAAATACATCAAGTGGCAAAGTAAAAACCATTTCTTGGGTTGCTATCCATCTTTATGAGTAACTAGAACATAAATTCTATCTACCAAAGGACTTTATCCAGAAGTACTTATCTTATAAACTTAGATTACATGCTTTGCATAAAGCACTAATTGGTAGTTTATAACAAAAGCAAATAAGGAAAAGCAAAGCAAAGACTCACCTCACCAAGAAAGTCATTGGAAGAAAATCTATCATAATCCCAGACGGTCACCTCCAGCGTTTTCTTCTTGAGCTACAGTTCAAATCAAAATGTCATTCACATCATTTCTCATCATGAATTTTCATTACACTCATATTATAGACTCATTTATTTTTACTTCCTTAAAAATATTTTCATTTACATAAAAATACCTGAAATATTATCTAAAATTATGTGGACTTATACTAAATATTATGTAAAATATCAATGACTTTGTACTCCAACCTAATATAGTACCATGAGACCTCATTATTTTATAAATTTTATCAATATCCTGTTAATCTACCCCATCTTTAAAAATAGAATTTAAAATCGATAAATATGCTTTAAATACATGGGCTATAGGTTGCAAAACTGTCTAGGTTAATTAGACAAAGTATTTGGATTAGAGTTTTTTTTTGGTTTCAGTAAATTGCCAAAAAACACAATAGTGATTCTTATTTCTGCAGGTGAATTTAACTTATTTTAAATTCAAAAACCCATATTATAATTTATGTCCAGCTTTACCTTCATAGTCAATTTAGAAATCTTCCCAGAGGGCAAATAATAAACCTCATTTCAGTTATTGCATATGGATGTCTTCTTCCTGTTTTTTTGTAGTCTTTCTCTCTGAAATTTAGATTCTAGTCTTTCAATAATTTTGTCATTACTATTCACATATTATACTAAATCTGTCACATAGGACATCATCATTACATACCTGTTCCATGGAGATACTTTTATAAATTACTGTTTGATTCCACTCAGGATTAAGACTTTTCTGAACATATTTAGTCCTTCTCTTGTACTCAGCACTGAATCGGAAGAAAAGCAAGAGTTACCTTGATTATTCACCTTAACTGATGACTTCATAGTCAACCTGAGGGGCATGCAGATATGTTAAGATGATATTTTGTTTTGAATCACTATGTAATCATCTCATATACTCACATCTTAAACCTTATTTTAAGTTAAATGCACAATGAAAATGTAAAAATATGTCGGATGCCTTTAGGTTTATTGCCCTAGAGTAGTGACTCGTTTGCTTTATCTACAATTTAAAGTTTTTAAAGTCAATTTAAATATACATATTTCATATTTAAGTATATATATATATATTTCATATAGATAATATAACTTAGATGCATGTACATATAAAACATTAAAAAGTTGGGTAAATTTTAGAGTTGCTTAGGGAAATTCTTAATGGTATATACTAAGAGTGTTGTGGAATTAAAGATAATTACTATAAATATTTACTTTTTCCCAGATACACTCAAATAATTAAATTGGGAAAAAACTTAGATGTTCATTTTCATAGAGTATCTTAATCTTAATAATGAGTTGGCTCTCCAATTCTCTCCAGAATCAATGTATTTGTGGCCTTTCTCATTAATGGAGGAAAACGCACCTCATTTCTGAGCCCCCTCCATCGTCCTGGCTGTCCTGTGTAAATGCCAATGAATTCCTTTGCAGTCTTTTTGCACTTGAATTTCCTGACACGCAGAGATGGCTAGACAAAACTATTCCTCTAGTAACACTTGGGTGTTTTTTTAAAATAATTATCACGTCCTGACCATCTTGAGCATGATCCCAATGGGCTGTGTTTCCACATTACACAATTACAAGTTGAAGATGGCCAGATAAACAGGGGGATTAAATGTGAGCAAAATTCAGGTTGAGAAAATAGTAGAGCTCAATTTCTTTTTTCTTCCATGTTTAGTAAACACACTAAATTCCCTCACGGGAAGATTTCATAATGGTATTATATTAGGACAATTAGCTATATCTAATAATCAGAGAAGTTTTCTAAATAGGAGTGAAAATAAAAAGTCAATTTATCAATATGGGACATGGTGTTTATAAAAAAAAAACAACTAAACCTTCATTCCTGTGAAGGTTTAACTAATTTAATTTTTTCTTGTTTTTTTTTCTTTTTTATTATTGGCCAGTCACAAGCAGATATGCTTTTAAGACAGACAGAAAAAGATATTTAAAACATAATCATTCTACCTTAATCCAGCTGAAAACAGTTCTCTGAGTTTCTCTTTTTAATTTTAAATTACTGATAATGAAGAATGGAATATGATGGTTTCTTTGTATTTACCTTTTATAAAATTAACTAAAATTTAAGTTCATCATTTAAAAAATTATTTTGTTTTTCTTTATTGAAAAAATATGTATATTCCTTTAATACAAAAGTATATTTTCAATAAGTGTATATAATTTTTCCAAAATTACTCTTCTTTCAATTTGGAAGATGTGCAGAGTACATCCCATTTTATAAGCTATTTTTCTGTGCAATAGTGTGTTTATGGACCATCACTTTGTTTTCCTCTGTGCTTCCTGAGGTCAAAGACAGTGTCTGTGTTGTCAACTCTAACCCTAGAACCTTGCAGAGTACCTGGAGGAGTCTGTGCTAAATATGTATTGGCTGCACCCCCTAAAACATTCTTGTACTTTTTTTTCTTTCACAATTCATTGCAGTGAAATAATTTTTGGCCTTCAAATTGTAAATATGTACAACACCTGGGTCTGCTCTACATGGGACATGTAGGAAATCGCTCATGCTAACAAGGATGTTTAGAGAAAGTCCAGCCAGGAACTAAGTTTACAGGTATCATGATAGCTAAAATCAGCTTCAGTTATAGCAAACTCTCATTAATGGGAAAACTTATGTACTTTGTCCAAAAGTGTAATGAAAGAAAACCAGGATGAGATCTCTCACATAGCCTTATTTCTGTTTCTCAATTATACAGGGACAAGTACTGAGTTCATGGGCTCTTCAGGCTCTTTCTTTGTCTTTCTTTGACCTCATCTTGGCTGACATTTGGGCTTTCTGAGCTTATGAGTATATTGAGCAGAGGGTAGAAAGAGAAAATGTAAGAAGACAAAAAAACTGGAACAGTGAAATGACAAATGTATTACATTTTTTAATTATTATTTATTAATCCTCACCCTAGGATATATATTTTTTTTCCATTGCTTTTTTTTAGAGAGACAGGTGGGGACGTGGGGGGGGGGGAGAGAGAGAGAGAGAGAGAGAGAGAGAGAGAGAGAGAGAGAGAGAGAGAGAGAGAGAAACATAGGTTTAAAGGGGACACATCTATTGATTGCCTCTCTCACGCTCCCTGACCAGGGCCGGAGATCAAAATTGCATCCTAGGTACATGCCCTTGACCAGGAATCCAACCCATCACCCCGCAGTGCACTGCCAATGCTCTAACCACTTAGCAACACCAGCCAGGACTTCATTTTATTATTGAAATTGAAGAAAAGAAAGATGTCTGATTTTCTATATAGTACTGTAAAATAATTTGAAACAATTCAGTAGCCTACGCATTCTGATCTTTTTCTCCCAGAGATAACTGACCATTGGCTACATGAAGCTTATTGTGCATATTATTAGCAATAATAACAGCTGCCATTTATTGAGAGCTTATTAAGTGCCACCCATAATCACTTTTGGGATATTGCTTCAGGTGTTTCACAAAAGGCCCAGGAGGGGGCTGTTGTAAGTCCTATTGTTGAGCAAGAAAGGAGTCGTTTTAGAGAAACCTCACAACTTGTACTTGGCAGGGCGGAAATCCAAATGTGATTTTTTAAAGACTTTACTCACTGGCCTCTTCAGCCTAACTTACAATGTCATTACCTTGCCATTATAATTCCTTCTCTCATTGCCAGTTCTCAGAGATGATGGTAAAAGTGACTTCCAGATGAAATATAGGATGAGAAAGTGATTTCTAGATCTTCTACATTGTAATCCAACACAGCCTAGACTATTTCAATCATTATTTACACTCACAAAACATGTTTTCTTCTAAGGTAAATATAGACAGGTACTGTCATTCTGACAACGTCCCCCCAGTTTCTCTCGATAAAAGACGGCAAGGTTCTGAATAAAGTGACTGATAATGTCTGTTCTAAAATGACACTATCTCTCTGAAATAAGTAATTTTGCTTGTCAGTCTGACATCTGGATGGCATCCTGAGATGACAGAGCCAGTCCTAAAAAGCAACATTTCACAGTATCATATTTTACTATTTGCCACAATTATGTAGCTGCAAGGAAACAAAAAAGTTTCTGGGCAGTAGAAAGACTTGGTGAATAATCTTATTCTTTAAAATACTTAAATATTTATGCCTTTAAAAATCAGAAACAGCCTCTTTTGGGCACAGCTTGTCAGGATTAGTAAAAATGTCAAATTTTAATGTCACTGACAACAACAAATCCTGAACCATTAATATTCTGGTGCGATTAAAATTCTCATCACCTTATTGCTACAGATGGTACAAGATTCTCTTCCCTAACTGAATAACACATTTAATTTATAATGCAATGAGATGTGCCAATGGAAACTTCTGGCTATGTTTCGAGAGATAGCCTTAGCTGACCATGTAATGATGCAACAGTTTCCGACTATTGGCAAACAAAAGATGCTCATATGTTGTTGCTAATGCTCTAGAACAGGCAGTTACAGCATCCTATATTGCACAGCAATCATTTTGTCATGCAGAAGGTATCGGGGCATGGAAATGTTTCCATATCAAGTTTTAAGTGAAGGATAAAAATTAGACAACTATTGTCTTTAAGATGACCTATACATCTAGTACTAGACATCCAGATCAGTTAATTCCTTTTAAAAATGACTAGATTTTTAAAATTTGTAACCGAAGACCCAGGTGAACTTAAGGCATGATTATCACATGGGAGGCTATATGAATTTTAGTGTAAGCATTATGAATAAAAACTTCTGTGCACAGCCATGTAGCTCAGTGGTTGAGCATTGACCTATGAACCAGGAGGTCACAGTTCAATTCCTGGTCAAAGCACATGCCTGGGTTGTGGGCTCAATCCCCAGTATGGGGCATGCAGGAGGCAGCTGATCAATGATTCTCTCTCATCACTGATGTTTCTAGTTCTCTCTCCTTCTCCCTTCCTCTCTGAAATTAAAAATATATTAAAACCAAACAAAACTTGCAATATGCCTAACTTCACAGTGATATTTCCTTATTCATACTCTTTTATGTTTTAAATATTTTCTAGTTTTCTATGTTCTATTGCATACATCTGCTAAAACTATTTAGTAATGTTTTGGTTGGGACAATTTGCTATTTGTCTAATTCACAGACACCAACATGTAGAAAATAAAAATTACAGCCCAAGTTGAGCTGTAGGTGCATGTATAGGAAAAGGCAAAAATAAAATAAAAAACTCTAGAGAGTACAGCATAGCTTAACACTGAAAGAGAGCCAACTCTACCTTGCATTCTGGACAACCATGACTTGACTGCATTGATTCCAAGAGCAGAAGTGAAGGATACAACAGGAAGTAGGAAAGACAGAGAGAAAAAAGTTAGGAACAGAAGTAAGGAAGAAAACATGAGAATAATAATTAGGGAGCTATACCACAACCTACAAATGACATGAGGCAGAAAATAATATTTTAACTAAAGTGAAAATAATACCTCACAAGTGCAATAAAACCCCGTGGCCTCAGCCACTGTAATAATTAGGAGTAATTTAATAAAGGACTAGGAATTGAATAGGAGTAGCATATTCGCTGCCTTTGGGCCAAATCCCACCAAGCAGGAATGCTTTGTTTGACAAACTGCATGAGGATGGTTTTAGGTGGGAATCTCACTCTTCATTTCACTATAGTTCCCACCTTACCCTGCTACCCCAGAATGGACTGACATATTTATGTTACCGGCCTGTCCTTTCTGCTTATTCAAGTGTGTAATAGTCTAACTGAAACATAGTCCTGTAATAAATAAAAGAAAGGTACTCTAATATTGTTTGAAAGATGATACTCCAGGATGTTATTAAAGATAGAAACTGAAAGACAGTGTTTTATTTTAATTCATTAGCAACTGTTCAATAGAGATATACCAGTGGCAGTGATTTCCTCTTATCCCATTATATTCTGATTAAATAATACTGAAGGTCTAATGACCCAAATCAAAAACAGAATGAAGTTATCAGTTTGTTGTTATACCCATGTTTAAAACATTTAGTCAAATTACAGTAATAACTAATACATAAAGATATAAATGAATTAACATAAAATAAAAACTCCCTTTTCTTGCACTATGTGGCTAGTTGGTAATCTTATAAATTAAGTCAATAAATTAAAACTATTTAATTTATACCAGCAATATGTTTCTAAATAAAATTATTAGGTAGGATAAAATTAAAGGCTGTATACTGAATTTGTTAGAGCACCTGGCATTTTTCAAATTATTTTTTGAATGTTATCTAATTTGATTCCCCTGACAAATGAAAAATTATGGCTCTGCCTACCTTGGCTCTCTCAATATTAATAAGCAAACTAAATCTCAAAGAATTGGTGATCTGCCTGTGGTGATATAATTAACACATAGCAGATTCAGATGCAAGGCATAACTCTAATTTGGATCCTGTTCAAACAAACCAAATACAGTCATAAACATGCTTTTGTATGATTTCAATGCTTTTAAATTGTTGATTTGTTTTATAGCCCAGAACATAGTTTATCTTGGTGAATGTTCGATGTGCACTTGAAAAGAATATGTATTCTGTTATTGATGTGTAAAATGTTCTATAAATATCAATTAGGTCATCAAACCAACTAGGAAAATATCATGAGGCAATTGGGGAAATTAAGGCATTATACACTTTTAAAAATTATTATGGTTATATGTAGTATTATGATTATTTTTGAAATGAGTTACCTTTTAGAAACATATACTGAAATATTTGCAGAAAGAAGTTATATAGTTGACATCTACTTTATAATAATCTGTATGGAGGGCGTGTATGTGGGCAAAATGAAACAGAACTAGCTAGGAAATAGAAAATTTCCAAGAAAAAGTAATATTTGAATGTCACTTCTCAAATTAAATTAAAAAATAAACAAAATGAACAAAAATAAAACCAGAATTTTCAATTTACCAATCCAAAATTTTTGTTGATCACTTATGTTTCCATTATGCTAATTTTGTTAATACAAATTGTTCACATAAGGTATAACAATCTGCTGGGTCCAAATCACTGTTTTGAAACCATCCTTGAGTATTGATTTATATATTAGAACATAGCAATTTGCATTTTACGTGAAAATTAAATATCTCCATAGAGAGTTTGCTTTATATGAACAGTTTATATATCACACAACAGATTCAGAGATAATTTTCACTTATTTACCAAACTAGACATTTCAACTGACTCTTTTTAAAAAATTTATTAGTATTTTAAAAGCACTGATTTGAAATATGCATATAAATAAGGATGCATCAACCAGTCATTTAATGAACATTTAACATAACACACATGTCCTGTGAAATAAAGTACTAAGTTATGTGTCCTTGAACATTGGTTTCGTAAATAAATGGGGGAACGTAAGGTCATTTTTAAATCTCCCACAAATAATTTCCTTTAATGATTTCACAGACAATCTGACTGGTCGTAGCAAGAATGGTTTCCAGAATCTAATCACTGATGTGCTCTCTCTGTGAGGCAGGCTTTATTATGACCAATGGCTCTCCTAGAACCCTTTAAGGCTTAATTATACATTTTAATTCCACCTCATCTGCTACTTATTAGTAAATATTTCATCTCGGTAAAACTAAGGAAATGATATTAAACTCTTTGAAATTAGAGACTAGAAAAATTATATCATTATTTTTTAAGTCAGGGGATGCATTACTTAGAAGAAATTGTTTCTTTACTTACCCTCGCCCTGGAAGAAGGTACACTTTAACAAAGGGGTCAGAATAACCATTGTTGTCTCGAGGGACTAAGTTTCTTGCTTGGAGAATGTGTATTATGAGATTGCCAAGATCATAGTTGATTTGAAGCTTAAAGAGACAGAAACATATTTGGTGAATATTATTTTTGTTTTGTTTTAAAAAACATAATTGCATTACCAGTCAATATTTTACAAGTATTTCCTTTTGTTCTCATAAGATGCATCAATCCTCATTTCCATTTTATTTGAAATTGAACAGACCAGTAAATGTCTAATTTAATTGGGAGTTCCCAGGCACATTTTAATTACTAGCAAAAGTGCTATTCATTTTTTCTGAGGTGAAAGTCCTGGCCTGTTTAAAATTCATTTAGAAGGAAAATCATACAGTGAATTCTAGTTGCATTTTTAAGTGAAATATCAAATATCTACTTTTAAATGTTGAATGTTCATATATACAATTGGAATTCTGAAATTAAATTAACTAGTTGATACACTTACTAGAAAATGTAGTTTGCATTTCACCAAATAATTAGCAGTGGGAGGAATCCTTATTTAAACATAAAGCTATCACTACTGAAATGCAGGAATATTTCAGAAGGTGTAAAATTTACCTCTTCCTATATTACATTATGTGATGTTAAACCTGAAGCTTTTCTTTCTGTTCTGCTGTTTTTCTAGTAGAGTGAGAGGCTAACATAATGAAATCTTGCTCTTCAATTTTAGAATCTGAAGAGGAAAGAAGAGGCATTGCCTCAAAGATGCTTAATAGCTGTTGCAAAATTGTCACTGTATAGTAAAGATTTATATTTCTAATAAATATTTGAGAAGCCTGCATAATTCAAAATAAGTGAAATAATCCATTTTACTCGTTCAAAATTGAAAGGGTCTTTTGGTATTAGAATAAGACTTAACTCTGTTTGATGTTCTTACCAATTAACAAAAAGCAAAACATTTGTATTTCAAAGCAGAAAATCCATAAATAAAAATACCAACAAATTTTATAATCATACAAAAAAGATATGTAATAGTAATGTTGAAAATGAGATAATTCAGACGAGCCAAACTTTATCTAAAATTCCATAATTAAAATAATGGTTAATTTTAGCATAATTTTGATCTGGTTATCATGTTTTATGCCAAAAAAGGAATCTTTGATAACTTTTCTCTATACAGGAAAGCCCAGAGTCTGAGCATCATGAAACAAAATATTGTGAAGGAAGAGGAACACTGGGAAGTTTAGAACTGCAGTAACTCTGTGCTACAATGGATACTGAAATATACAATTACTCTGAAATTAATTTCACTGAGATTTAGAACAGCTTCCAAATTTTTAAGAAGTTCTTTCCTATTTTCTCCTTTCTCTGCCAGCCTTAAAGTTTATTTTTAACTGATAAAGCACCCAAACTATGTCTTGTTGTGTTTTTTCCCCCCAAAACCATTTATTGTTGAAATGAAAACTTGCAGGCTTCTTTAAGACAGTGCTTTTCAAAGTTTACTCTGCGGGGCCTTAGGGAACACTTGGTTGCTCACAGGTTACTTCCAGGAGAGAAGGAGATGCCTGCCCCCCTGTAATCCTTACCAGAGCTACTCAAGCGCTGGCAGTCATTGTTTGGGTGTCTACATAAGGTGCTACTTAGAATAAGGTTTTGCTAAAAGAAAAAAAAAAAGATGAAGCCAATGTTATAAGTGGATTTAAAAAAAGAAAGGGAAAAATATCCCAAGAGTTACGAAGGAATGTTTTTAGTGTAAATTTCTACTATAGAATTAAACACTACTGCTCAAGGGAAAGGAAAAAAAAAACTTAAGAACAAACAACAACAACAACAACAAAAACCACAACAAATATTGGTCCAGGAGCAAGAAGTATTAAAGGAAAAAAAGGGGGGGGGATGCGGGCATGAGTGGGGGGACCGGGGGGGGGGGAAATGGGGCAATAAGGACACACATGTAATACCTTAATCAATAAAGAAAAAACATTGTAAAATATAAAAATAAATTTTAAAAAATGGGAGAGAGAGAAAGAAAAAACTGTGAATCAGAAAAGCTAGCTTTTTTTTTTTCTTTTCTTTTTTTTCTGTCTGAAATGAAGGATCAGGGCCTGGCCTAGGAGTGGGAAACAGCAGTGAGTCACCAGACTTAGAGAACATAAGCAATCAGGCTTCATCCTGCTGGGTCCTTCTTAGAAAGGTGTCCGTCCACCTTCAGCACTTTTTTCTCTATTTCCGCAGTCACACTTCACGTTTGTTTTAATCAGTGAGTGCCTAGACAATCACTTAATTTATTACTTTGTGTGTCAGCCCCTTTATAATATTCCCTGTTGGCCACTGCTGTATGACCTTTTAATTAGTCTTTTCCTTACGCCGAAATGTTTACTGATCACCCTATTATTTAGTGGCTCACTCCCCCTCAGCTCACATTGAAGGTTCTTTCAAATTTAGTCAACTTATCTCTACAGGAACCTTTCACTGCAGCAAAGCCGACCTCTTCATTTCATGCCTCTCTGGCAGCAGAGCCTTTCCTCATATCTTCTCTTCTTCCAGGAACACACTCCCCTTTCTCCCTGCTTATCCTCAAATCAGGTCAAATCTCTGATCCTTCGTGAAGCCTTTCATGCACATTTCCTCCAGAACGTGTTGGAGTTGCACTAAGACTCACTGTTCTCATTCCTTTATCAGGAACTTACTATCTTCAAAGTTATTATTTTATACTGTGTTAATTTTTTCTATGGGACATTTCTTATCTACTCGAAATTACATTTTGGTATCATCTAAATCACAATTTTCTACCATTTTTACTATGACTCACAGTAGGAAATACATGTTACAATGTATTACACTAATACAGAAACATACATACATAGAATTAAAAAGAGTGATTAACACTACTTTTTTCTTCTTCTATTTTCCTGGTCAAAATCTACTAAAATGACTTAAACAATTTCCAATTAGTCCAGACCCCTTCTCCCCAACCCCCACCCACAGCTCTACAAGAATTGTTTAGCAATTTTTTAACAATTGTTAACCAGAGGAAGAAATGAGGACAGCATTCAACTCATGAAACTCTTGAAGAAGAAACTTTAAAGTCTAGGAGAATCTGTCATGTTGGAAACACATTCAAGAAATATAAAGTAACTGAGATGTAAGATGTATTAATACTACTAAGGTTTCAGGCATGTTTCAAGGCATCTAATTCCACAGATATAATTAGATTTCATAAAACATATATTTGTATTAAAATACTATTCTATGCAGTTGTAGTTTTTCCCTTTATAGATCTATATGTTATAAAACAGAAAAGGTTCTAAAAGTGTTTACAACTTCAACAGACCAGGGGTGGAAATAATCAGAAAAGATTGCAAAATGATGATTTAAAAAAAAATGTTCATACCTGAATTTCCCCCGTAATTGGATGAGAGACAACCTTTGTTGCATCAGTAGGCTGTAATATTAAAAACATACATTATCATAGATAAACCCTTCATAGAATTTACTGTTTCAACTTCCTCCTGAAATTAATTTCTATTTGGCCAGAGCACACTGCCTGGAAAATATATTTCACCCATTTGTCTGCTTCAGATTATGCTGTCTGCTTATACTTCTCAATACATGTTTAATTTTATAGCCATATGAATCTGCTTTTCATTTTGTTAAGCCTGTTTTGAAGCTATAATTTTATACCTGCAGTAATGTATTTTCAATTACTTAAGGAAATGAACGCTTTGGTTCAATGTACTCTATTTAAATATTCATAGGATTTAAAGATCTATAGAGGAATAATTTTTTTTTATACACCAGCTGCCTAGGAGACAGAAGTTATGAAAATCCATGCTTATACTCCTTTGTTGGGTATTCCTGTTCTCTTCTAGACTGAGGTACCAGGCAATTACTTTCTAAGATCTCACACTTGATTATAATTCCATCCCATTCTATTTAAGTTCTCATTTCCTTAGTAAGTCCCTTATATTAGTAGAGCCTTAAAAACAGGAATGTGATCTAGTAAACTGATTCACACTGCTGAAAAAATGACTGACTGTTGACTTGTTACATTTCCTTGAAATATTTGTAGAAAATGAGAGATGATAAACCTGACCCCGGATCTTACAGAATTTCAGGCAATGTGGAATGTGGCATCAATTTAGGGAGACATTTCCCAAAATGGAGGCCAGCTTACCACTCTACAAAGAAGGCCCTAGTCTCCCTACATGTTATATATTGGCCTGTTTTAATAATTAACTGGAAAAGGAAAGATCCTTAATATTTAGGTGTATATACTTGTTCTGCCACCTTTTGCTTTAAATTTTTATCCTAGAAATAAGAGCAATATTCCAGGTCTTGTTCTGTGAAATATTTACAGAAAAAAAAACCCAAAAACCTAATATAATCATTGGCAAAGTTATGGACTATGTGTTAACTTTTCTACGCCACGTACCCTTTATTCGTTCAACTCCTTTATACGAATAATCGTTTACTAACACCAAAACTATGCTCTGGTTACAAAGGATAAAATGTCAGTTGGTGAACAATTATATTTACTTAAAATTATTTTACTATTAAAATTCAAGGAAAGAAAACTGAATCTAGAAAAAGAAGGACCACACAAGTTCCTGAAACTACACCTCAATTAAAGACACAAGCTTTCTAACACCAGATATCCTTGCATTTCAATTAGGAAAGTTGGGGAATAACTGAGATAAAAAGTCAAAAGTGAGACAAAAGAAAAAGGAAAGTGTGATTATTGGTAACCTATTTTTTTTTTTAAACAGTCATAGCTTATTTGACAAGAGCACACAAACCTAGCTAGATTCAACATAGAGAATAAACGTACTGGTCATTTTTAGTTGTTCGGGGTATGACAGAAAACACATAAGAATACAGAAATGGAAAACTGGTTTGTTTGGGGTTTTTTTGCTCCAGTATATAATTAGGAAATGAGGAAACATAAGAACATCTTAGAAAATATTGTATTTCCTATCTGCTAGTCTAAATAAGGAGGAACTAGAAAGTAACTCAAAGGTCACATGGCGCACTTCTCACCTTGCTGCTGCTGTGTTTCTTTTTGCTCACTGAGGGGGACCCTGGTTGCCCGGGGCTTGGGACAGAACTTGATCCTGCTGATGTAGGGCCTGAATGAGCGTGAGATCCTTTTTCCACGACAGAGGACATAACCAGTGGTGACTGCTGTAGCGAAACCTTCTGGAGCTCTGCAGCCAATTGCTTAGGATCAACCCCTGGGGACTTTGCTTTATCCACTACAACAAAATAAAATGGCTTTATAGGTTCCTGGATTTCACAGGTACTTAACACCATGGAACTGATTTGAATTCTAGATTACAAAGTCAAAATATTATTTATACAACCACCTACATTTTAAAAAATAAATAAAAAATACATAAATAATTGTACCTTTATGTATCTATTTCTAAGAAGTCTAGAAGGATCACAGAAGAGTAAAAGAATTCTGAGTTACAGAGGGAAATTGAGCTTCCTATTCCATCTTCAGAAAATGTTTTTAATGTTTTACACAGAAAATTGTACGAAGATAAAATATTTCATTTTATTCACTGGAATTTAATTTGCATGACTAACTACTTTTCCTTCTTTAAATCTTAACTATAACTTTCTCTAAGGAGGAAATTTCAAAGAGTATATTTACATTTCCAGGTGTATTATTGTTTCAACAGGCCCTGGTCTCTTTATTTAGTGTAATAACCCTGACTCAGAATGCATAGGAAGTGCTCAATACATCATTGCTAAACAAAGGGATAAGTGATATTTTAATCTTACATTTGATCTAAATGTAAAAATGTGAAATCACACAGCAAGAATTTCATATACATTTCTTTAATGAGTTTAACATGCAATATGTGTTTCCCTGGAATGCTAAAAATGTAGCTACAATGCTTTTGATTTTCTTTACCATTACATAAATTTATAAACATCCATCAGTCTATCGCTTTATTTTTGTCTATATCTATGTTTATGTTTGTATTTTTATCTACAGCTACATCTGCCTCAATAATTGTAGATTGTTCCCAACTTATGATAGTTTGACTTAACGATTTTCAACTTTACAATGGGGCAAAAGTGATACACATAACAAGTTACATGAGCTACTCAACAACTTATAATAAATAGGCATTATTTTAGATAATTTTGCTCAACTGTAGGCTAATGTAAGTGTTCTGAGCACATTTAAGGTAGGCTGGTCTAAGCTGTGATGATTGAGAAGTTAGGTGTATTGAATGCATTTTTGACTTAAGTATATTTCCAACTTATGATGGGCTTATTGGGGCAAAACCCCATTGTATGTGGAGGAGCAGCTGTACTTCCACGTCTACATTTCCACGTTTACATTTTTACTCACAGTTAAAAGCAGATTGCTTTCACCTACCAGATTTTGGTGGTTCATGAAGTTCCAGGTGCTGGGGATTTTCAGAATCTGAGAGCATATTGAGGTCCCTAAAAATTAAAACAAAAAAATTAAGGAAGAATTTGAGGAAGCCTGACACAAAAGACCCTTTTCCCCAACTACCCTGAATATTTTTTTTAGTAGATAAATGAGAAGTGGTTAATGATATAAAGCAATTTCAAAGCATGCTCACCCTTCTAACCAAATATATATTGGCAATGCTGTTAAACGTCAGCTGATAAAAATGGTTATTTAAGGTGAAATCTTTATGGATTAAATGTAAGTTTATTTTGAAATACTATACACATCCATGAAATCTAAATGGGTTTAAGTTTTCGTTTATATGAAGCGTGTTTCAATAAAAGGATGAAAGGGGAGAGCTATTGACATTAGTCAGAGACAAAATGATCTGAATTATTTCTGTACTTTAAACTTTGATTCTGAACACAAGAAATCTATAAAACTTGCATTCTTTTTATTTTCTAATTACAGAAAATCTTGCTGACTGGCAAAGGTTCCACCTTAACAATTTTAAATTAAAAGAGCCATGAATAGCCAAAAAAATGGAAACAAAAAGATGGGGAAAAACTCACAGTCTTACACATATTTCTGCTTCCCCACTTTGCTGACTAATGATACTCTGCACTTCTTCATATGTTTTAGAAGTTAAAGGAATTCCATTCCATTCCAAAACTTGCATCCCTAAAAAGACAAATTCAAGTATAATGTGAAAATTGTGTGGTATTTCTAGTCCGGGTCCATAGGGCATAGAAGACACTGCTCTGCATTTGCAAACCAACTCAGCACACTATTTCAGAGAACATCAGTTCAAAGTTCTCTGGAACCACATGTACTTTGGTTTCATCAACTTACCTGAACACATGAAATGTATCTAACACAACATGCAAAATGTTGCTTTTGGAAATCTATGAAATGCTGTCAAACACATGCATTTTGTTCACACTGCTATGAAGAAAACATTACTGAATTTATATTGCTTAGACCAATTTTGTACAACCACCAATATAATCATTTCATGGGGAACAAGCAACTAGAAAAGTATCAAGTTCCATATTCTATCGTGGAATGGGAGTGGCAGAAAAAAGCCATTAGGCTTTTGCTGTGAAGCTCCCCTTAAGGAACTGCTATACCTTCAACTTGGCTCAGATAAACCGATTTCCATGTTGTGTCTTTTCTTCATTACCTGTGAGATATTCCTGAGTAGAAGCAGCAGAAATGCTAGAGAGAGCAACTTCATGTATGTGTATTGCCTGTGCAGTTGAGTAGTACAAGGCCTTGTGCTCAAGAGGTCCAATGCTTGGTTTCATTAAGCTTTGCCATTGTCATTTTGAAATTCTTAATAATGTTTGAACAAACAGCTCTACATTTTCATTTTGCACTGGGTCCTGTAAATTTAGTTACCTAAAAATGTAATTTTCATATAAAAAAGTAGTACTATATAATATTTCAACATCTTACATTTAATCCTTTGGTCCATTTATTATGAGCTGTCAAAATAATCTAGGGACAAATATTTGGCACAAATCAGATGGTCCTAATCTGTGGCTATGTGAGCTGGATATAAATTAGATAAAACTATCCAAAGTTATAGTGCCTACATATTTATGGATGCTACCAGCTTTACCTGAGAAAAATGTATGTATGTCATACTAGGCTATAATTAAATAAAAATAAATACTTGTCGACAAATTACATTTCCAATGTGCTTCACAGATGCCTGTGTGAAATTATCTATTGCTCAACATTGATTTCAATGGGAAATGCTAAACATGGCACGATTGAGTCTTTAACATTTTAATGATTTTGATATATATTGAAAAGCATATTACCAGTAGCAAGCAAGGGAAAAGCTTTTAATGAAGTGGCAAAAGAAGTCCATAAAAATGTCCACAATTACACAAACAAAAACGACTTTTCCATAACTTACTCCAAGAAAACTTTATCTTCAGATGGGCCTTACGTTTATTTCAATAATCCCAGGCTGTTGTACATATAAAATGAGAAAATAACATAAAAGACAGTGGTGACACCACTAAAGAAAAATTTAGTACTGAAAGAGGAAAAACACACTTTTTTCTGTTAGTCAGGAGTAAGAGTTATTTATGACAGATGATTTTGAATGGAAACAAATTACTGGTGTTGTAATCCAGAAATTGCATTGTCACTTTTCTGCAGAGCATAGTCTATGAAAAGAAACAGCCACATAATTTTGATGCTACTTCTGTTGGATTTACCTGTTTATTTTTCACATCTCAAAAAATAACAGTGCAAATCTCCAAAACATAATTATCCAGTGAAATGAAAAATGCTTCTAGTCATAAAAAACTGTTTACAATCATTAATAACATTGCTGGAAAAAATATAAAGAAAACTAGGGTCTGGCCTAGATATTTATCTGAGATCATGAACTACATAATATGCTCTGCTAAATTTTTCCATTCACTCAGTTTCCCACCAGAGTTGGTGCAATACTATAGCTCAAAAGATTTTTCCAGTTCTTTTATCCTTATTCTTGGTTCCAAAGGTGAGTATCAGATAACACAGGGAACGTGACTACTTGAACAGTCATTTAGTTAACACTTCCCCTTTGCATTGCCTTTCCAACTTCCTACGAATCCTACAAAAACCACACTACAATAACCAAGTGAATATACAAATAACTCCTTATCAATTCATTAGATGGTTTTAACAGTTTGAGAATTAAGTATCATGTGACACCAAATACAGTAATTTTGAAAAATGTTAATTGTAAAATTCTATTGTAAAAGGCGTGCAAAAATTTGTTGAAAATTATTATACTACATGGAAATATAGTTCACTAAAACAGTCTTTTACCATTTAATTGATTTGAATGTAAGCATATTCAAACTTCAGATAACTTTTTACTCTGACTTTGAGAAATAATTCCTGGAAGACATTGTACACATAAATGGTTAAACCTATTACTTAGCATTATGAGCAAATAATTACATTTTATAGTATTTAAAATTTATCAACATATATGTTAGCCAATTGTTCAAGTTTGAGAGTGTTCAGATGATTCTTCAATTATATTCCTAGAAAGTACCTATTCTAATAGTTTCTATTAGAAAAACTAACATAATCTAAATTTTGCTGAATGTGCAACAGTGATGATAGGACTTGGTGTTCAAAATCTTATATTTAAAAGGTTATCAAAATTTAAAAGTATAATAATAGGTTAATTTTCGAATTTAAAAAATCAATCCACATAAAAGATTCTCAAATGTGTTTTCATATTTTATGGGATTACTTAATTTTATATGTTCCTCAAACTGCCAAATCTATTCTTATCTTTATAACACAAAATTTCATGTATGTTATTTCTTTGTCCATATTTAATATTTGCCATTACTGCAAAAACATCTATATATTAAAATTATTGAGTTAACAGTCAAACTTTTTATAGGTTATTGTACATCCACTCATATATCACACAAAAGATCAAGACCTTTATTTACTTATTTCAAAGATATTTTTCCAGTTCCTTGTATGTGGCAGGTGATACACAATTCATCACCTTTGTAATGATCACCATCTTTATGCTGTTATATGCTAATATTTTATGCTGTCATATAAAGTAATAAAATACATTCATTCCAGTGGAAAAAAAAACAGAAATATCTCGGCAATTAGTAAAATAAAGATGATTTACAGAAAATTTAAAAGTGTTATAAATATATGAAGAAAAGCCCATACTCATTAGTGATTAGAAAGTATAAATTAGCAAGAATGACATGTTACTATTACTTAACTATCATCATTCAAAGAGATCAAAAGCTAGAAAATACCATATGTGGGATTATGGGACTTTACTTCAAGGGAAATTATACTTGCTAGATGGTTTTTCAGCTTTATCCCCACTCTAAGATGTGAAAAGAATACATCAACATGAAAAATAAAACAACTGCTTATTTACAATTTACAAACATGTGATTATTTTGATGGAGATGCAGAGAAGTGCAACCACTCTGGAGGGCAATGTGGCAGAATATTGTTAAATTAAGCTCATTTACACCCAATGACCGGGAAATCTTCTTGAGTATTTATTTGTGGGAGGTGTAAGTTTCAGGAGAAATGGACAATGACAGGAAGAAAATGCTGAAAACACTCCACAGCGTTAGCAGGAAACAGACATATAGGTGTTGAGGTCAAAAGGTAAAACCATTTTGAAATCATTTGCCAAGTAAAGACAAGTGAGAAAGAGGATCTGATCTATAGGGCAATGACATTTATATACATAAAATAATATTGACACAAGTTATCATTACACATTTTACAAATAAATACATCACATAAATTATAATAGCTACTTATGGTGAAAAAAAGGGAATTGGAAAAGAAAATGAGATAAAGAAGGAATGAGTTAATAAATGACTGAATAAACAACAAAAAAAACCACACACACACACACACACACACACACACACACACACACACACAGGAGGAGACCTTACATGAACCAATGTGCTATAAAATGAGAATCTGATGCAGCTGGGGTAAAAACAAAAAACAAACAATTAATACTTTTTCTCCACTGATATTATTAACCATGACTATAGATTAATGTACTAAATTTGGACATTCACTCTCAAGAGCCCTTTATAAACGAGCAGCAGCAGCAAAATTTCAGCTGAACTGGCCATTGCCCTGACTTTCTAAATAGCGAGCAAATCTTACAAATGAGTTTCAGGAGTCCAATATGTTGTCCACATCTGTTATGTTAATTACTCATTCATTCTCAAGTTATGTAGTGTTAATATAAGAGAAATATATACTAGTACATGGATGGATTTTATTGTATTTTATTTTTTAATATATTTTTTATTGATTTCAGAGAGGAAAAGAGAGGGAGGGAGAGATAGAAACATCAATGGTGAAAGAGAATCATTGATCCGCTGCTCCTGCAAACTCCACACTGGGGATCCAGCCTGCAACCCGGGTATGTGCCCATACCAGGAATCGAGCTGTAACCTCCTGGTTCAAAGGTCAGTGTTCAACTGCTGAGCCAAACCAGTTGGGCTTTATTATTTTTTTAATTACATTTTCTATATTTTACATTTTTAACCTATTATACATTAACATGAAAGAAAGGAAACAAGGAAAGATGGGTAGAAGAAAGGAAAGAATGAAGGGGGAAAAGTATAAAAGGAGGAAATCTTCGATAAAGAAAAAAATAATATGATAAGACATATAGTAGATGCCCGGTGCATGACATTCGTGCATGGTGGGGGGGTGTCCCTCAGCCCAGCCTGAACCCTCTCCAATCTGGGACCCCTCAAGGGATGTCCAACTGCCAGTTTAAACAGGCAGTCGGACATCCCTCTAGCAATCCAGGACTGCTGGCTCCCAACTGCTTGCCTGCCTGCCAGCCTTATTGCCCCTAACTGCTTTTGCCTGACAGCCTGATCACCCCCTAACCACTCCCCTGACAGCCTGATCGATGCCTAACTGCTCCCCTGCTGGTCCGATTGCCCCTAACTGCCCTCCCCTGCCAGCCTGTTCACCCCTAACTGCCCTCCCCTGCAGGGCTGGTCCCCCCTAACTGCCCTCCCCTGCAGGCCTGGTTCCCCTCAACTGCCCTCCCCTGCAGGCCTGGTTCCCCTCAACTGCCCTCCCCTGCCGGACATCTTGTGGCGGCTAACCTGGGGGCAGCCATCTTGTATATTGGAATGATGGTCAATTTGCATATTACTCTTTTATTAGATAGGATATTTTCTGCGAGAACTCATGTATATGTATAAAATCTTAAAGTTGGAAACTATCTTGTTGAATAGTGAATCTCATAACATTGCCATTTTTGTCATTGTCATTATTTATTATTGCTATAATTTTTACTTTTGGAACCCATAGTTCAAACAAAACTTAAAACAGTGCCTCAGTATTCAAAATGTACAAAAATGGAGCTACTTTCATTGAAGCAAGTTCCCTGTACCTGCTATTCTCCTCATTCTCCAGTTCTCACTCTATAGAGACCCATAGCTATTTGATAATAGAATTAAACTCATTCGACATTTATAAAAATGTATTTTTATTGATTTTAGAGAAGGGAAAGGGAGAGAAAGCTTGAAACATTAATGATGAGAGAAAATCATTGATTGGCTGCCTCTTGCACACCCTCTACTGGGGATCAAGTCAGCAACCCAGGCATGTACCCTGACCAGTATAGAATCACAACCTCTTGGTTCATAGGTCAATACTCAACTTCTGAGCCACACCAGCTGGGCTCATTAGACTTTTTAATGTAAATGTTATAAATTTATATTCTTCCAAATTTCATTACTATTAAGTACACATATGTGGAAGATTTGGGGTAGCTTTCTACTTTTTTGCTTTAAGCTACTGCATATTTTATATTGAGTAGACATGTGCCCAAAATAAATAAAAAAGATTGTTAAGCAAAAGTATATGCTATGATAATATACTCCATTTTCATTCTTGGGCAGACTAATGAAAAGAGTTCTTTAGAGAAATACTCTGGCCACTGTGCTCAGTGGTTAGAGTGTTGGCCTATGAACTGAAGGGGCTCAGGTTGGATACCCGATCAAAGGCTCATACCTGGATTGCAGATTGATCCCTGGCCCCAGTTGGGGCACATGTGGGAGGCAACCAATCAATGTGTCTCTCTCACATTGATGTTTCTCTTTCTCTTTCTCTCCCCCGCCCACTAAAAAAAATAAATAAATGGAAAAATATATCCTGAGGTGAGGACTAACCAAAAAAAAAAGAGTTCTTTAGAGAAATGTTATAGAGCTTGGGTATATTTTTAAATAGTTCAGAATTGTTGAAGTTAAGTTTTATAATGACTGTCATTAATTTAGGGTGTGATTTTGAGCAATTTATTTTCCATGTTTCTTCTTTCACTCACACATTTTGTAAAGAACAAGTCATTAAAATCAGCAAAAGATGGCTTACATATATAATTCTCAGGTGAAATAAATTTGCATATTTAAAAATTCTCAAGATCCATCTATGTTGTCACAAATGGTAGTATTTGATCTTTTCTTATGGCTGAGTAGTATTCTATAGTATATATGTACTACATCTTCTTTATCCAATCTTCTATAGAGGACACTTTGGCTGTTTCTATGTCTTGCCCACCATGTATTTGGCCCGCTTACCCTTTACTCCCCCCTCAACCTTCTTGCCTCTGGTAACCACTATATTGTTGTCTGTGTCTATGAGTTTCAGTTTTATATCCCACATATGAGTGAAATCAATGGCTCTTGGCTTTTTCTGACTGACTTATTTTGCTTAGCATAATTATTCATGGTGGGCAAGACATAGAAACAGCCAAAGTGTCCTCTATAGTAGATTGGATAAAGAAGATGTAGTACATATATACTATAGAATACTACTCAGCCATAAGAAAAGATCAAATACTACCATTTGTGACAACATAGATGGATCTTGAGAATTTTTAAATATGCAAATTTATTTCACCTGAGAATTATATATGTAAGCCATCTTTTGCTGATTTTAATGACTTGTTCTTTACAAAATGTGTGAGTGAAAGAAGAAACATGGAAAATAAATTGCTCAAAATCACACCCTAAATGACAGAAGATGATTTGACTTTGGGTGGTCAAATCATCTGCAATATACAGGTTATGTATCATAGAAATGTACACTTAAAACCTATATGATTATTAACCAATGTCACCCAATAAATTCAATAAAAAAGAAAATAAAAAATTCTCACATTTTCAATAGAAAATTATTTAAGATAAATCAAAGACTAAGAATTGTGCTCATCCATACTTCCTTTTTAAGTCTGAGTACATTGAAAATATTTGGTATCAATGACTTTTACACTTGTAGATCTAAAACAGATTTAGCTTCAACAATAAAAAAATAATTGTAAAGAAAATCAATTATCACATATCTTGCAGTATTAATGGTCAATAATAAAAAGGTCTTCAAAGAAAGCATACATAAATTAAATTATATAATAAAAATGTTTTAAAAGCACTTCACAACTATTTTATAAACTTGTTATAAATCAGGCAAGATCCTTGTAGATGTTCTCCTTTTAGTGTTTTATACAATATATTAGAAAAAATGAAACATGAGGTAACATGACTTTTTTAACTTCACAAAGTTACTTAATGGTATTACAAGAAATATGAACTCCATCTAACTGTTTCTAAGGCCAAAGCTAGTATCAGTTAAAAGGAAAACTCATTCAACTAATTAATATACATGCCAGACCACCTGAATATAAAGTGTTCAAATATGTAAAATATAGCACAATGGACACATATATTATTTATAATGTCATTTTAATTACAATAAAGATAATTTATTAATTGTATACATGATCTATATGACAATATTATTTGAAGACTCAGGCTTGAATAATTGAAGATATTATTGAATAAATAAAAAGTTCTTGTGGATAAATCATTTTGTGGTGGGTAAATAACAATAATTAGGAATGAAATAAAAGTTGATTAGCTTTCTCATCTATTTTTTCTATTCCACTCCCAGAAAAAAAGTCAGTATCTCATTTCTACATGCATGTTGATGAGAAATTAAGCAGGGTCATACTGGAACACAAAATAATGTAGGCAAGGTTGCTCAGTGTTACAAATGATCAGGGAAATGCAAATCAAAAACACAATGATTTATCATTTCACATCTATTAGGATGACTATTGTCAAAAACACAAAATTTAATTATTGGTGAGGAGATGCAGAAATTGGAACTCTTGTACTGTGTTAAATGCAATATGGTGCAGCCACTATAGAACATAGTATGAAGTTTCCTAAAAATTAAAAATAGAAATACCATAGGATCAAGCAATTCCATTTTTGGGTATTTATCTTTCCCCAAAATTGAAATCAGGAACTTGAAGATAGTCTCACTCCCACGTTCATTGCAGTGCTATACAAACAGCCAAACTGTGGAAATAACCTGAATATCCATTGACAGGTGAATAGATAAAGCAAATGTAGTTTGTGCATACAATGGAATATTATTCAGCTTTTAAAAAGGAGGAAATCTTTTAAATCTTCACATGAATGAACCTTGAAGACATTATGCTAAGTGAAATAATCCAGTCACAGAAGGACAGATACTGCACAATTCCATTCATATGAGGTATCTAAAACAGTCAAACTCAGAAGCAAAGAATAGAATGGTAGTTGCCAGGGATGTGGAAGGGGGAGATAGTTTCTAATTAATTTATACAAAATCTCAGTTTTGCGAGACAAATAAATTTTAGATAAACAACTTTGTGTCTGTAGATAACATGGCATTGTACATTTAAAATCTGTAAAGATTTGTAGAGCTCATGTTAAGAGTATTAATTAAAATGAAGAAACAAAAGAAAAGAATGTAGGATGAATGAAAGGAATAGGAGGTGGAGAGTTAGTTTTAGGGACCCACCCTCAGCCCCCCTAGGCGCAGGCAAGCCTCCGATGGAAGCTGCCCAGCCAATGCCTGAGGCACAGGCAAGCCTCCCATGGTGGCAGCCCAGCCGGCTAGGGCTGCCCAAGGCTCAGGTAACCAGGGCCAGCCTAGGCTTGCGCTGCTGTCAGTAGCAGCAGCAGAGGTGTGATGGAGGCATCGCCTTCCCTTAAGGCTGGGTTGCCTCCCACCCCTAAGGGCTCCTGGACTGTGAGCAGGCCGGCCTGAGGGACCTTCCCCCCCTCCAGTGCATGAATTTTCATGCACTGGGCCTCTAGTGGAAATATAATTAGCCATATTTGTGGTTGAACTTGAGAAATATTATCATGGTAGGATTCTGTTTGTAACCACTATAACCATTAAAATAATCTTGTATTCCACTCCAAAAATTTCTGAGAGGATTGGAATAGATGTCAAAGTCACTCCTTGGCTATCATTTATGATGTTTAGAATTAGATATGTTATTTGAAACAGACTAAAACATAATGTGTTGAATGAGACAGGGGAACGGGTATGGGTAGATCAGTAAAATTTTATTGATCCCAAGAAAATAATATAACTAAGTTTTCTAATGATAGGTATGTAATCATCTAATCCAAAGTAGATTACAGTTCATAGATTTATAAACTTTTCTTAGTTTAATTTCCCAATCTATTTTTTTAAACTACTCAGAATGGCCCTAGCCAGTTTGGCTCAGTGGATACAGCACTGGCCTATAGACCAAAGGGTTCCGGGTTCCATTTTGGTCAAGAGCACATGCTTCAGTTGCAGGCTCCTCCATGACCCTGGGCCCTGGTTGGGAGCGTGCAGGAGGCAACCAGTCGATGTGTTTCTATCACATTGATATTTCTCTCTGTCTTTCCCTCTCTCTAAAAATCAATGGAAAAACATCCGTGGGTGAGGCTTAAAAAACAAAACAAAAAACTCAGAATGAATTTTTCTTTTGACTTTTTAATTAAATTACATTAACAGATTAATACCATCAAATCTGAAGAATACCATGAGTAACTAACAGTAACAGAATAATCCAAAAATACCCTCATGATTAGAAAGAGATTCATAGTTAATTGAATGGGCATTGGGAGCTAGGATAAATGACACAACTGGGTATGAGAAATGCTTAACTACTGCCTACTCTGCTTTAAGTATCCCTAGTGAATCATTAAGGCCTTTACCTTTATGTTCTTAACCTTTTTTTATATTCATGCATTCTGTACTGATCCATTTTTAATGTTATTTAAATGGATCCTACTACAAAAAAAATACATTTTAACCTAAAATATCATCACTTTATACTAGGAAAATTGTTTCCTAATAAATGCCGGTGCTGCCTGAACTAATGGCAAAATCATCATCATTTCCATTGAGCACATATATAAGGACAATATAAATTCCATTTTATTAGATTACCTGACAGATAAAATATGTAGAACTTTACCTTGATTATTGAGGTGTAACTTTAAATCATGTATACTAATAAAATCAGACAAAAAAGAAATTGTATTTCCAAAACAGTTATACAATCTCCCAAAATTTAAGAACAAAAATAAAATTCAAATATACTTATCTATAATATAAGAAAAGAAAATATTTATTTTGACAAAGAAGGGGGAATTATTTTTATCATAACTCGAGGTATATTATAACTTGGTCATTGCTGTGAATATAACGTTAAGTTTTTATACTTTGTTTATTTCTGATTCAAAGATACTATATAATTATTATAATAGAGGCCTGGTGCATGAAATTTGTGCACTGGGGTATCCCTCAGCCCGGCCTGCACCCTCTCACAATCCAGGACCCCTTGGGGGGATGTAGCAGTGTGCCAAATGGCAGGCAGCCAGGGAAGAGCCAGGGCCGGGCGCCTCACCACTTGCACTCATCCTGGCCCACTGCTGCCGCTCGGTAATGCTGCCACGGAGTCAAGAGAGGCTCCCACCGCGGCATCAGCACTCACCAGCCGTGAGCCCGGCTTCTGGCTGAGCAGCGCTCCCCCTGTGGGAGTGCACTGACCACTAGGGGGCAGCTCCTGCCTTGAGCATCTGCCCCCTGGTGGTCAGTGCACATCATAGCAACTGGTTGACTGGTCATTCCGGTCATTCTGTCATAACGGTTGCTTAGGCTTTTATATATATATATAAATGGCTTAAAGAACATCTAACTTCTGCATTTCCAGGCTGAAGGCACCTTGAATAGAAGATAGAATCCTATTATTCTATATCATTTCTAGGATATACTTGTACAGAATAAATGTTTTTCTGAAGAGTTGCTGAATAAATGTGGCTTTTCAAAATACATTTTTTATCAATTATAGAGTGGAAGGGAGAGGGAGAGAGAGAAACATCAATGATGAGAGAGAATCATTGATCCTGCATGCCCCACACTGGGGATCGAGCCCTCAACCTAGGCATATGTCCTGACCAGGAATTGAGCCATGACCTCCTGGTTCATAGGTCGATGTTTAACCACTGAGCCATGCCAACCAGGCTACTGAATAAATGTTTGATCCACTTGCAGTCTTTATTATTTCCAGTATTCCCAATAATCTTACCTCTACTCCACATTAATCTATCACTCCTATCTGCCTTTCCAGTATATTGTTACTGTACATCAGCAGTTTCTTGTAGTTCTGCTGTAAGTACCTCAATGTCTTTTTCCAATAAGAAATAACATCTAATATAGGAATGAATTCAAATTTTGTAAGGCCTGAAGCTGATGCAATTATAATAAATCATCTAAGATTGTGGATATACTAGTAATATTAGATACAAATGAATATTCATTAAAAAGACAAAAGAAAACACAAAAAATTACAAATGTTAAAATTCTGATTAGCACCACAAACATCACATATTGCTTAGAAGCTTCCTGTAAGGGGCCAGTACAATTGATGGAGAAGACCTGAGACTTAAGTTTTATTAGTGTCATAATTTATCCATTCTGATCTTTCCTCTTCTTTTTTTCAATCCCATATAATTAACCTCAGATTCTTAACTCTAGTGATTGAATTTCCATCATGTAAGACACCCAGCTTATAGTGCCTCACATACCATTCTCTCAGCTCCCCCTTCTAAACCTTAACTATATGTTTCTTCTCAAGGCTTAATCTCTTCCCCACAACTCTTCATCAGTGAGGTGGCTCCTAAGTATGCATTATGGAAGGGTCTTATGGAGGATCACTCACATTTAACACTGAAGACCCAGTGAGTTTCTGTGAGTTTTCAAAAGTCACACACAAAACAAACTGATGAGAAAGATTGGCCCAGACACTGGGAGCCAGACATCTGACACCTAAACCATGATTCTGTTCACTAATATGTTTTCAGTGACTAATAGACCATGGAAATTACATGGACAGATATTCAACTGTATGCATGTTCATAGGTTTTAATCAGAGCATGAGATTTACTGATTAATATATTGTTAAGAAAAAAAATTAGAAATATTTATTTATTTATTCATTTATTTAGTGAAAGGGAAGGATCCATGGAGCGCCCCAACCCTTACCCTGCTGCCTCTGACTCCTACAAGGGCTGAAATGGACCTTTCTCCCCGTGGAGGCCTCCGACACTTACTAAGGAATCCGTGAGGTGGTCCTTTGGAGAAAATGTAGGGAAAGGCTGCAAGAGCCTACGCAGCACTGAGGTCGGGTCTGAGACCCTAGAACAGTTTTAAAAGATTAGCCAAAACTATAGTTTTACAGTGAGGAGGTCATATAGTTATATGATAAATGGCTTAATCACTTCAGGCATTTTCATCTATTTATTACTGATTTAGGTCTGATATTTTAATTAATATGCCATCATAGCAAATACCTCTGGTATTTCAAGACTCCCTTACAGAAAGCCTAAAATTTATAAGATTAATAGTCATCTATGAAAATATCTATCCTCAACAAAATAGCTCCCATAGCTCAGTCAGTGCTGTATAGTTAACAAAATACACACAATACATCAGCATCTTTCACACTCACTGTTAACCCTGCGGACAGGTGAGGTAGGTTGAAACCTCTTAAGTGTACAGATGACACAAAAGGAGTCTCAGAACCATAAGTAACTTGCCCAAAGTCATGAAAATGGCATTGATTCAGAGTCTTCCGATTCCAAGCTTAGTGTTGTTTCCATTATAAATAACCTATGCGCCTGTAGTTCAGAATGCAGACTTGACCATGGTCAGTTACCAAGCATGTACAGATATGGGGGACAAAGAACTCAAGCTTAGTATAGCAAATGTTCTTCTCACCATCAAAGACCTCCAAAGTGAAGGCAAGCACAGTCTTTTCACCACTTACTAGTACATGCAGCACCATGGTCAACACTACATTACATGTTTCTGAAACATTATTTCTAATTCTGGTAACAATTTTGCAACGACTGCTATTATCCCAATTTCCTAAGGAGTACACGAAGATACCAAAAGTTAAACAAGTTATCCAGACTTTAAGTGCCAGAGCTGAATTTAAATCTTGATATTGAAATACCAGACTTTAAAAACATTTTTCTCTATATATCAGGGATGCCATAGCATTGGCAGTTAGAGATTTAGTATGGTTATTAGAGTGCTCAGCATCCTTGCTTCAAAAATAACCATTCCAAGTTCACCCACAAACAAAATGCAGCTTGCTCTATGGCTCATTGATTAGAAAAATCCAGAAATTAAAGTACAAAAGCAATATCACCAGAACATACATAAATATTTCAAGGTATGTCACCCTTGTTGATAAAAACAATAAAATGAGAGTTTGGAGTATTACACATACTAAAAATGTGCAAATCAGGTCAATTATTTAGTTTTCTTTATGTTCTCATCAGAAATATTATATCTCAAACATACTTTTCTTCTGATAAATTTCAAAATACATCTTTTCTTGGCAGTATAGCTAATCATTAATATCCTGACAAAGTAAGTATGATCACTGCATCCCAAAAATAATATATTACAACCTACCAGTCCAGGTACCCAAATTTTATATTTTCTTCCCAGAAGATAGTTACCTACATATTTATTAGAAAACCTTTGTATTAACATAAAGTATGATCTTGTGTCACGTGTACCTAACACACCAACTTGTGGGAATTGTGAGAAATCTCATGCTAATTACCAATCCGTACCTGGTTATCCCCCTGGAACAAGAGCAAGGAAGCTCACTCATCTGTGTGGTGTGTTTCTTGATCGCCAACCTTGATCACTGCCATGCCATCTGTAACATATGCCAAAAAAGCATAAGCAGAAATAGAGACTTTCTTGCCTAGGAACATTCTCCCTTAAGTTACACAGGAGTGTGTCTTCTAGCGATACTACTGGAATTAGTTCTTCTACTGTAGACTTCTTCATGACAGGGAGTTCCAGAGGCCAACTTCTAAAATCAAAACAACCACTTTAAAGACAGCTAACCTCGCCTTCACTCCAACACGGATTCTCAACCATAAATCCAACCATGATTTCTTGCCCAAAACCATGTCAAGTTCATCTTTAATAAGAGCTAGCTAGCTGTACCAATATCACCTACACTGAAACAACAGATTTAAACATATCCATGAGTTAAAATTTCTAACACAGGCACATTTCCTCACAGAACAGCATATGGACAAACAAAGATGAACTCATTTCTTTATATCCCTAATGGCCTGTGAGACCCTAACTTTCCATATAAGTCTGGCTAAATCCACAAGCAGTCATTGGATATCACTGGTTTTAACTCTTTGCTCTCCTATGTTCCCACTGATTCCTTAAGAAGGTTCTTGAAACTACATTTAGATCCCAACACTACATTCCTATCTTAGCACCAAACAGCTTTCCAAAAATTTTCCAAACAAATTTGATTTAATTACCAATACTACCAATAATATAAATATGTTATCTTCACAGGACTTTATTAAAGTAACTTCCAGTTGAACAACCTATCAATATAAACAAATAATTATTTTTGGTTCATTGGCTAAAAGATGTTTAGATCTTATAGATTTATTGTTATAAAATTTTTGAATTTTAAAAGTATCATGTCCCATCCAAGTACTATCAGGCCTGACCCTGCTTAGCATTGATCTGCCTGTATGCATTGCTAAAGGGCAAATGTGTATTCAAGTAAATAAAGAGCAGACCAGGCCAGAAGCTGGTGTGTCTCTTCAAGAAAGAGGCTCCACCTGGCCCCCAGTGCCTTCTAAATTAAAAACAAAGTATCATGCTCATATAATATTTCACAATTATGATATCATGATACACAATACCAGGAAAACACAATTTAGAGAACAAATTCAAAAAATCCAGTGATGAAATAAAAGTTAGTCAAAGAAATACACATAAATGATTAGATTTGGCCCATTATATTTCCTAAACAAAATTTCATTTTATTTATATTTTATACTTTGCCTTTTCTAGAGCTATAATGTTATAAGTTGTAAAAGGATAATAAATTATTAAATTTAACAATTGCTATGTGTTTGTTTTTTTTAATGTTCTAACTTTACTGTATTGATTCAGAATGTAATGATTACATCTTTAGGTTGAACAACGGTCCAGCATTACGAATCCACTGAAAACTCAAATAGACATATAAAAGCCTTTATTTTCCAAATTAATCTATATCTTCAATATAATCATTATCAAACTTCAACAGAGATTTTCATGAAAATTGACAAGCTGATTCTGGAATGTACATGTAAGATCAAAGGTCAATAATTGTCTCAAGAGAATTTTTAAAAACAGTATTATGGTAAAGTCACCTACGATCTGTCAAAACATAATATAAAGATAGAATTAAAACAGTGTGACATTATATAAGGATAGACAAACAGACCAGCAGGCTAGAACAAAGAACTCATGAGTATTTTAAAGACTTTAGGACAAGAAGAACTTCTTAAATGATATAGAATATTTATAAACTTTCATGAAAACAAAATGAAAAATTTGACTACATAAACTTTCAACTTCTGTAAAACAAAACAAAACCAGAAACTAAATATACAAGCCACATACTGGAAGAAGGTATTTACAGCCTACATACTTGACAAAGGATTATGTTCACTATATAAAGATTCCCTAAATTCAATTTAAAATACATAAACAATCATTTGTAAAAATCCATTTATAAGAAATAGGCAAAAGAAACAGCAAATCACAGCTAAGAAAACACAAGAGGTAACAAGAGTAATAAAATAGTATCATACTCAACATTTCTGAAGGGAAGGGGAGTGAAACGACAATAGCATACCATGGCACAATATCTTTAAAAAAGCAAATGTAGAGAAAGAGGAACAGAGACGTAGAGAAACAAGAACACTAATTTACTACTGCTGGATGTAAAAATACATAATATACCACTTTGGGGAGCAATTTGGAAACACCAACTATTGTTGAAGAAACCACACACCATTTCCTACATCACCTAATAAGATAGTCATTATAACTCAGAAATTAACTTGTATTATACAAGAAACTCCTGAATATGTGCATAAAGAGACTACTTTAAAAATTAATTATAGCGTTGTTTGAGTAGCATAAAGAAAAAAGTCCTCATATATAACCAAAGTAACCAGAGAATGTTTAAATTAAACTATAGCTGAGAAATGCAATAATAGAATTCTGCCCCTTAGCTAAAATAAATGAACTAGAGCTACATATACCACTTGAATAAATCTCATAAATGCTATGTAACTAAAAAGTGGCAAGATATTTGTATAAAATTTCATAAATAAACAAAATGAATAAACAAAATTTTATGAACAAACAAAATGAATGCTTACGTAGTTTATTAATACATACATAAAATTGTAAAGAAAAGTAAATGAGTTAAGTCTAGTAGTGGTTTATTCTGGAGCATAAAGAGAGGTTTGGGAGAGGTGATGTGATTACAGGAGACTTCAGATTTGATTTATAGGTCCTTATCTTTTCTAAAAATATGAAAAATACAGCAAAGTATTAATACAATATAGTAAGCTGAGTACATAGATGTTTGCCATATTATTCTCTCCAATTTTTTTTTTGTACACCTGCCAAATATAATGTAAAGTCTAAGTCAGCAGTTAAGTGTTAAATTTCATACATCAAACCACAAATTCCAAGAAGCTCCCTCAGCCTCACTAAAGGAGATGAAGAGTGTGATTAAGCTGTGTGAATCTTATAAGGCATTTTTCCTGACTGAGAGGGGGCTCACACTAAAGAAAATCACATCCACTTTTAATGAATTAGTACACATCAAATGCTAACTTTTTTGGTTACCATGTAATGAAGAAATCAACCTCTGAGTTGTTTCAGTAAAAACGGTAAGACTGAGAGCAAAATACACTCACCATTTAAGTGCAAATGAACCAGAAACAGATGGATGTAATTCCACACAAATAAAGCTTTCTACCACATCTCATATCCTGTGGGGGTCTCCGGAAATTCTTATTCCAATGGTGCCCCAAAAACCCCACTCCCACTAGCAACAGAGAGGCAATCCACACAATTCTCCGATAACACTACCTTGAGTTAAAATTGAGATTCTATTTATGTATTTATGTATTTATTATTTATTTATCTTTATTGTTGAAAGTTTTACATATGTCCCCTTTTCCCCCTCATTGACCCCCTCCAGCTCACCCCCACCTCCAGCCCCAGGCCCTCACTATCCCACTGTCTGTGTCCATAGGGACACTGAGATTTTAATTTCTAATTTAAAATTCCTGTTTTGTATCCGTCACTCTCTCTTAACCACCCAGCAAACACAATGACTGGGGAGATTCTGGGCTAGAGAACTGCCAGAGAAAAAACCCCTTCTTACACTTTGCACTGCACAGGGAAGTGGTGCTGCATTTTTTCTTCTTTTTTTAAATATATTTTATTGATTTTTTACAGAGAGGAAGGGAGAGGGATAGAGAGTTAGAAACATCAATGAGTGAGAAACATTGATCAGCTGCCTCCTGCACACCCCCTACTGGGGATGTGCTCGCAGCCAAGGTACATGCCCTTGACCGGAATCGAACCTGGGACCCTTCAGTCCGCAGCCCGACACTCTATCCACTGAGCCAAACCGGTTAGGGCAGTGGTGCTGCATTTTCCAGTTTGGAGGGGTTTTTCTCTATCAGTAACAATCCAATTTCCTATCCCCATTCCTGAGATCTGAATTTAAATTCAAAGCAAAAAAAAAAAAAAAATTATGTAAATTAATGAGCAGTTAATCTAAAAGTTTTAAGAACCTGTATCCAGAGGAAACAGCTTCAATTTTGTACATCTTCTTTGAAAAATAATCAAAAGTTATTATCAAATATCGATGCTGTCTTAAGTGTGCATTCCTCTTTACAAATACTAGAGTATGACTATGGGTATCAGTTTATTTGCTTCACATGACCCTATGAGGAATGACATCTTAATAAACACCCAATTCTTGTAAGCAAAAAGGAATTCTTTATCACTCCTTTCTATGTATATTGCTTGAAATCTTGTTTTATTAGCCACTATGAAAGGAAATTGAATATGCAGAACAAAAGAATTCAGGGTTAAGGGATACAGCAGATATATGCACAATGTGGTAAGGAGCACCAGGAAGGACTGAGCTGGGTCTTTGTCAGATAAAAAGTAAAGGCTGTGCTTGTCATGAGATGAGAACTGTATTATGGACTTCCCAAATTTGGAGATGGTTGGAACTTTGATCTGAGAAAAATGGGAGTACCCACAGGGTAATATGAATTAATGAACATGGGATTTTTAAAGCGTGTCATAAATTCAAAACTTCCTAAAATTGTAATGATACTCAGTAAGTTTCACCAGAGAAAGAGTCTAGAAAAAAGTAAGTTTATTACAGAGGAAGCATCTAATTTTTTGAGGCCATTATCTAAAGTGTTGAATATACTGAATTTGTTTTGATACTATAATACAAAAAAAGTTTATAATGCTTTGTCTAAGGAATTAAAATGGAAGTGGCAAGTTGTAAACACACATTCAAAGTCCATATGTTTGAGTGTGCTTTTAGATGCTCAAATTAGTTCAAAGTGACAATATCAAAGGCCCAAAATGAAAAGATACCAGATACCATTTAAATCCCCAATGTTGAACATTTCACCGCCTGGACACTATTAGTCTAAAATAGTTAAAATTTTAATCTTAAAGCAAAAAGCAAGAAATGGCACTTTAGAACTTAATTAGATTTGTAGTTTAATTCTCCAGATCTTTTGTCTTCGTTTTCTCAATAGAAGAAAACTGATTCTATACATTAAAAGGAAAAATGATAGGTAGGAAAAGATTATTCTTTGTTCAGTATTTGACTAAGAATGTTTACTAAATGTTCCTGGAAAATAAAATTTAAGATATTGGAAGATCCCTCCAGAACCTGACTGCCTGAGTTCCTTCAGAAAATCATTGCAGATTGTTATAATACTAAAAGATTGGTTCAGGAAATTTTGATTAATGGAACACTCTTCAACTGTCTTTGTTTTTATTTCAGGGGATGGCATACAAAGTAATATTTGGAATGTTTTTTTTTTTATTTGAAAGATTGGTTTTATTTTTAGGAATGTTTTAAAACTAATTTCTTGAATGTAGCCTAATTTATTGAGTAGAGTAATAATTATTGCTAATTCTCAGCATTCTGAAACACAAAATTCTCCTAAATTATTTAACAAGACAGACAGCCTTGTTCAGAAAGATTTTTCAAAAAGAGGTTGAATAAAAATTTCTTTTCAAAAAATAAACAGAGGAGTGACTCAGAAAGTATACTTGGGATTTTTTTTTCATATCCATTTAATGTTAGTTACATAAGGAGAGTACTTTCAGAATAGCACTTGGCGTATGAACATCAGAAAACCTACATGATTGGTCAGTATGCTTTAAATCCAGAGGATAAAAAGCTAGAAGAAATTGAAAAATACTCCTGCCGTCCAAAAATTAACAGAGTCTACGCAATTTAGTACTGCAAGAGTATTAACATGTCAGAACATAAGGAGTCTGTAAAGCCAATTATAGGAGAAATGACCAGACTTAGAAAAAACAATGGACTCAAACTGTTTCTGACCAACAGTTTCATAGTTTTGAGGAGAAAAATGTAGAGTCTATGAATTCTATAGTCACCTAATTGTCAGTCATGTATTAAATCAGCTGGGAGAAAATATTGAATCATAAAGGCTCAGTCTATATACTTTTGCATTCATAAAAGCAGAAAGATATACTCAGAAGAAATCAAATCAACCCCTATGTCAACCTGGTATTCATTATATGGATGGAGAAGTTAAGTCACAAAAACACAAACATCTATCTATCTATTCATATATATAATTTTTTCTCAGAAAAGAATTAACTTCATGGAAAGTTACCCATTTTTATTACCTTCAATAAATAAATTTTAAAAATCAACAGTCATGAAAAGTATTTGAAAAATTTTTTAAAATCCATCGATAAAAAATTGGTATTATTATAGGAATTCCTCACATCAGGCAGAGTTGTGCCTCAGCCAATCTACTGCTTTGAAATTTTGTAATAATGTATTAGGGTTTTGAGGCTGAGGACTCTAAAGATATCATGTATAAATGAAACACATAATTATGGGCAAAACAAATAATATACATATATATTAACAACTATATATAAAAAATATCTATATATAACTACACACATAATAGTTTATAATGCACACACACATACATACATATATAAAACAAGAGAGTGTACTGGTCTAAACACGGTGAATGCTTATGGGTAGACATTTGGTCTGACGGCCTTCTAGCAGCCTGGTGGCATAGAACACAAGGTTGGAAGAAAGTAAATGATTGATTATATGTCAAAATTACTCCTCAAATATATTTCATGTTTCAAAGTCAGACTCTAAGTTTGACAGTAAAAATAATATCATAATCCGAACAGAAAAACTACCTATGTTCTAAGAATGAAGCAAAGCTAGGAATTATCAATAAAAAATTATGCGTGTGGGTTATGCAAGAACTGGACTCTAATCAGTGGCAGTCCTTGTGTTTGTAAAATCAAAGGTGCACTTCAATTTTCTCTCTTGAATAAGTTTGTATTGTATCTCATTTTAATTTAAATCTATGAATCTAAATGGCCACATAAGCTACCACATACAAGGAGCATTACTTCATCACAGTATGCTTTGTTGAAATTGTGTTTAAAATCATCTCAGTTTGTAGTACTTGCCAATTTCCAGCATGTAAGTACAAAGAAGGGTAATTTTATCTTGAAATCTTTCTCATATCTCTTTCAAATTATATCATGCACAGTCATTGCTGTATATTCCATTTTAAAATAAAATAGCATATTTATTTCTTCTGGAGTATGCTATATGAGAGCAATCATAACACTACCATTCTTAAACATGAGTCTCAGTTCCTGTATCTTAACTAGCAACACCAAAAGAGTGGCATTGGGTATGACAGGATGACAGTCAGAGACAATTCATACAGACCAAGTGATTTGCTCATAATTATTTTATCTTTATTCATACCCAGTGGTCAACAAACTGCGGCTCGCAAGCCACATGCGGCTCTTTGGCCCCTTGAGTGTGGCTCTTCCACAAAATACCGACTTTTGCACATGGGCCACGAAGTTTCAATCGCACTGTACGTGCGCGCCCACACGTGGTATTTTGTGGAAAAGCCACACTCCAGGGGCCAAAGAGCCACATGTGGCTCGCGAGCCACGGTTTGCCAACCACTAGTCTAGTCCATTTAACTATCTGGCTAACACTTCTAACTTTCTTCGTTTTATGAATACTATTAGAATAGCTACATATTTGGTGATATCCTGCTATACTGGCATTCTAACAACCAACTAACCAACCACCCAACAAAAAAGCAAACAAACAAAATGATCTGATGTATAGCATCTGCCTATTCCCGTGCTATAGATACTCTCACTAGGGCCAATTCAAGCTATCAATGTCATGACACTGAATGTGAAGTTGGGAAGAGATGTGCAGACTCTTTCCAGCAGAACACCTCAAGTTTGTGTTTATTCTAATAGTCTACCAAAATATCCAGAAACATTTTGGTGGGTTCCAATACATTCCACTAAAGACATTACAGTAACTAATTTTAACATAATTAAAAATTTAAACAATAACAGGCAACATTTTATTAAACTCTAAAATGACAAAAAAACACTTTCTCAAATAAGTATTTAATTTAGAGCAAAAATAAAAGAATAGGTTGAGGCTACATTATGATAAAAAATGTTCATTATAAACAATATCACTGAAAACTTCCAAACTATTATCTGTGCTATGGTTTGGAAAATGCAAATGACTGCATTATCTAATTAACAAGTGGAAATTATCATTATGCATTTTGAAAATCAAGCTGTAATATTTTAGTGAAAGAAACTGATCAAATATAAATTTTATGGGTCATTAGGTACATCTGTAAAGTTCATTATTTTAAAATGATAATGATTATGACATAACAAGGTGAATGTTACCTAAAGTAGATAGTACCTAGCACAGGAGTTGGCAAATTTTTTACATAAAGGATCAAAGAATATATGATTTAGGCTTTGTAGACCTACTATCTCTGTTGTGAATACAGATCTGCTATTGTAGTGGGAAAACACCCGTGATCAATAAGTAAATTAATGATTTTGGCTGAGCTCCAATAAAACAATGTTTACAGAAACAGGCAAAAGATGGATTTTGCACTTGGGTCATCCACAATTTGCTGACATGACTTTAACGTGTACTGAATCATCTTATGTTTTTATGGCCCTGATTTCAATATTATTTTTCTTGTAATTTATGAAACATTAATCTCTACAACCACAGAACCTTTTATTTATACTATAGTGCCAGTCAGTAAAAAAATCTTGACTAATTACTGTTTCTTAAGCAACATATTCCCATAGCAAACCACTTGCCAAAAGGACAATGCAATTGAACATAAAATGAATATAGTTATGGACATATCTTCTATATTACTACATAAGACTTTTACAATTAACTGTAAGAAAAAGCTTTCCTAGACAGTAAAAAAATAGAAAATTTACATATTAAATTGCTTCATTTTTAATGAGTTCATATGTTTTATTTGACATCCTTATTCTTACCTTCCATAAGTCTCCCTGTCTGTTCTGCACTTCCCCCAGGAAGAATCTTGGCAATATAGGCTCCAATTTCTCCGCTGTGTCCAGGGATTTCTTTACCACCCACAATCTTAATTCCTAATCCATTACCTGTATTGAAGAAGCAAAAAAACTATTATTAATAATTTAAGAAGGGACAACAATTATCACAAATTATAAGGTGCGAAGTGGGCTTTGCTGCCCAGAAGTTAACTAGAACATGGGTACTGGAACTGAACACCAATGACAAAAGAACATTTTTCTGATTTCTACAGTAGTTTATATAAAATAGAACTTTCTGAGATCTTAGTAGGAGCTGTAATAATTAATCTGATATTAACAAATACTTTTTAAGTTCAGCTATCTTCAGTAACACACTAAGACTTTGTCCCTATTAACCAGCTATTTTGTTAAAAATTTATATGAATATGTTCCCAGTGTAAGAAACTCCAGAGCATACAATTTACTTACAAAACTAAGGAGCATTTTGCTTACAAAAAGATAGTAAAGACTATCATAAATTGAGATGACATAATCCAAATGTACAGATGATTATAATTGACAAAGTGCAAACATGATCATAACATATGCATTATTATTTACTTGGCTCTGGTGACTAGGGACATTGCACCACTGGCCTCCACAGGACACCTACTACATAAGGCAACTCTACTGAGACTGGGAGACATAGCAGATCTACCTAGAAACAAACACAAACATAGAAACATACACAGGGAGTCAGCCAAAATGAGGAGACAAAGAAACTTGTCTAACATGAAGAAAAGAACAACACTCCAGAAAAAAAACTAAGCAAAATGAAGACCAGCAAACCACCAGAAGCAGAGTCCAAAACACTGGTTCTAATGATGCTCAATGAATTTAGGGAAAGAGTAGAATAATTCAGTAAAAAGTTTAACAATGTAACATAAAACATAAAAATGGTGGTAAAAAACATAAAAAGAAGCCAGTCATAAATAAAGAATACAATTATTAAAATCAATATCACATTAGAAGTAATCAATAGTAAATTAGATGAAACAGAAGATCAAATCAGTGATTTGGAAGACAAGGCAGTAGAAAACACCAATCAGAACAGCAAAAAGAAAACAAAATTAAATTAGGATAGTTTAAGAGACCTCTGGGACAATTTAAACTACAACAAAATTGGCATCATAGGAGCAACAGAAGGAGAAAAAAGACGGTAAGGAATTGCAAATCTATTTGAAGAAATAATGACTGAAACTCCTCTAACCTGGAGAAAGAAATAAACATAAATCCCAAAGCTCTACATTAAGACACATCATAATTAAAATGCCAAAGGTTACAGATAAAGAGATAATCTTTTCTTAATTAAATTTATTAGAGTGACTTTGGTTAATAAAATTACATAGGTTTCAAGTATACAATTCTATAATACATCATCTGTATATTGCATTATGTGCCCATCACTCAAAGCCAAATCTTCCATTATTGTATATTTGATCACCTTTACTACTCCCCAACCCCCTTCCCTCTGGTAACCACCATACTGTTATCTGTGTCTATGAGTTTTTGTTTGTTTGCTTTTCTTGTTAGTTCATTTGTTGCTTTCAGTTATATATCCCACATATTACTGAAATCCTATGGTTGTTTACTTCTTCTGTTTGACTTATTTCGCTTAGTACAATATTTTCAAAAACCATTTATGTTGTCATAAATGGCAGTGTTTCATCTTTTATTATGGCTGAATAGTATTCCATTATCTATATATATAAAAGGCTAATATGTGAAGTGTCCCCTTGGGAGTTCAACCGGGATACCAGGAGTTTGATTGCTTGCTATGACATGCGCTGACCACGAGGGGGCAGCATGGAATGAAGGGAGGCCCTTGCTGGCAGCTGGAAGGCCACTATCGGCCCTGATTGCTGGCCAGGCCTAGGGACCCTACCCATGGTCGAATTTCATGCACCAGGCCTCTAGTGTGTGTGTGTATGTGTGTGTGTGTGTGTGTGTGTGTGTGTATACACACACACACTAATAAAAGACAAACCTGCAAATTGACCATACCTTTGCTATGACTTAAGCCAAGCCCACCAGCCAATCAGAGCAACTATATGCAAATTAACCAAACAAAGATGGCACCTGCCGCCATGGAGCTGGAGCAAGCAGGAGGCTTGGTTGCCCCAATGATGGAGGAAGCCAAGCTTCCCGCCTGCCGCGGCCTGGCTCTGAGCTCCACTCAAAGCAACGAAGTTTCAATTATAGAAGATAAATAAACCCCAGATACCTGCTTTCAGCTGGCCGTGGCCACGAAGCTGGAGCAAGTAGGAGGCTGGGTTGGCCCTGGCGATGGAGGAAGCCAAGCTTCCCACCCACCTGCCCTGGCCGGCTCTGAGCTCCTCTCAAGGCTACAAAGTTTCAATTATAGAAGGTAAATGAATCCCAGAATAAAAAGAAAAAAGAAAAAAAGGAGAGGCTGGGAGCTTCGGTCGCTGGGAGGGCTTGGCCAGCCTGAAAATGGCCCTCAGCCCCCACCCAGACTGGCCAGGCACCCCAGTGGGGACCCCCCACTCTAAAGGGGGTGTGGCCAGCCTGAAAACAGCCATCAGCCCCTCACCCAGGCTGGCCAAACCTCCATGGGGTAAGGGTCCCCACGGGGGTGGGGGGAGCTTGACCAGCCTGCAAACAGCCATCAGCCCCTCACCCAGGCTGGCCAGGCACCCCAGCAGGAGCCCCCTCCCTGAAGGGGCTGTGGCCAGCCTGCAAACAGCCATCAGCCCCTCATCCAGGTTGGCCAGGCACCCCAGTGGGACCCCCACCCTGATATGGAACACCCTTCAGGGCAAACCAGCCGGCCTCCTCCCGTGCACCAGGCCTCTATCCTATATAATAAAAGGGTAATATGCAAACTGACCCTAACAGCAGAGCGACTGGGAATGACTGGTCACTATGACACACACTGACCACCAGGGGGCAGACGCTCAATGCAGGCAGGAGCTGCCCCCTGGTGGTCAGTGCGCTCCCACAGGGGGAGCTCTGCTCAGCCACAAGCCAGGCTGATGGCTGCCAGTACAGCGGTGGTGGTGGGAGGCTCTCCCGCCTCCTCAGCAGCGCTAAGAACGTCTGACTGCAGCTTAGGCCTGCTCCCCGCTGGCAAGTGGACATCCCTCAGCGCTCCCGGGCTGCCAGAGAAATGTTTGATTGCCAGCTTAGGCCCAATCCCCCCTGGTGAGCAGGCCTAAGCCAGCAGGTGGTCACCCCCTGAGGGGTCCCAGACTGCAAGAGCGCACAGGCCAAGCTGAGGGACAAATTTTTGTGCACCGGGCCTCTAATATATATATATATATATATATATATATATATATATATATATCTTTTTTTTTTTTCATTGTGGCATTGTATATAATAGTCAAAAGAAGAAGACAAAATAATGTCCAACAATTGAGGAATGGCTGAAGTAAATATCTATATAATAAAAACTGCCATCAAACATAAGTATGCAAAGAATATTTGATGTGACAGGAAAATGACTTTACCAGGCAACTTGTACTATATTAAAAATATGTATATAAACTCCTTTACAATATACTCTCAACTTTCAGTGTGTGTATGCATGGTATAAAGAAAACAGGAAGGAAAAGAAGAAAATATAAATTATAAAATTATGATGGCTTTTATTTTAACCTTTATACTTTTCACCACTGTTATATTCTACAAAGTTTCTGGTCATTTATCTATCTATCTATCTATCCATCCATCCATTCATCCATCCATCTAGCAACACAAATACACACACACATTTTATATATATACACAAAGAGGGGTGAAAATAATACATGCATTTAGCTACTGGCAGCTGAGAGCTTTTGAGACCTCTAAGAGAAAACAGAAATGAAAATCTTCATGAAAAAATGGAAAAAGATGTTTTATCTACACCACAGATAAAATTCTTTGAGCAAATGAAGAGATACAGTACAAAAACTATACATGTACATGCATGCACTTACTCATATTTTGTTGCACATATTTTAATTTTCAATATACAGTTTCTAATATTCATTTTTGTGTATCAGTTCCATTTCAAATATCTTGCAAATTCTTGGAAGCAGAACTCTTGCATAGGATTTTCCTGTATCTGCCTCATATCTAGTTTAAGGTTGACTCTGTATTTGATATCAAATATCTACCTGTTTTTCATTGAAGGAAGATAGTTATTTATTGTAAATTTCCTTTACGTGATCTCTTATTCTTTGAAAAATGTTAAAGAAGATTTAACAGAGAGGGGTGGCTAAATTGTGTTTTCAGTATTTTTATTGAGGTGGAACATGAAGGTTTATTTATTTTTTCCTAATATTGGAAAATATATATAAAACTATTGCTACCATTCTATCTCAATTCTGATTACTGACATATCTCTCTAAATCACTTACAGAAATGGAAAGCAAATCTCACCTGTGTTTGGGAGAGGAGTGTTGGACGTTGATACTGCTAGCAGGCTTCAGGGAACTTTGTAATGACTGAAACATTCTAAACCTTGTTTTAGATTGTGGTGAAGGTAGCACAACTTCATAAATTCACTAAAAGTCATTGATTTGTGTAGTTACAATGTGTACATTTATGATATGTACATTATACCTTATTAAAGATGGAAAAATAATAATATAAAGAGCTACCCACATTTGGTATTGCTATTGACTCAGATCCAATGAGATCCGTTACATTTGTCTCTTGTTCCTGAAAGCCCACTAAGATGGTGAACTAATGAGAAATAGAACATGAGCCACTATTTCCATAGAAGACATTGCTACTTTTTATGTTCTTCAGTATTACACTTGCTAATCATGCTTTCTAGCCTTGCAGATGTAGCCAGTCCATTATGGAACCATTTAAGCAATATCTTTTTTAAAGCCAGAGAATATGTTTGGCTTGTTTCAAACAGCTGTGTTTCTAGAGCCATAAGATAGAGTACTAAGTAAAAGAGACTCATTTTTTAAGTTTTACATTTTATTCTTATTTTTCCCTGATAATTTCTAAGAGAAGGGGAAATAACATTTGTTGGGAGTGTAGTAAGTACAAGATTTTGCGCTAGGTTCAGTTGCAGTTATGTGAGATTCATAGAACTGGTCTTACTGTTCTTATAGAGCAAAGTTATTACAAAATTTACATAAGTGATAGAGCTGAACCTCAACTCGGGTCTTTCTGATTCTAAAATTCATTACCTATTCTCCATTTTGCTGCCTTGTGCTTGGTTGAGATCACTCGACCTATGGACACCTGAAAAATATATTTACCCTGTGATAATCAATACAAGGTAACCAATACAGGGTAATATAATGGAAAATATTTGAATTATTTTAGGGAAATATCAGAAGAAAATGGGACATTCAGAGAGATGACATAGTATACTATTAATAAACCTAATATTCAAAACAATAATCTTCATTTCTCATTCTGCAAAATCTATGTACTGATAAAATTGAATTTAGTTTTCAGACTACAATACTTATGAGAAATCAATAGCTCTTATTTCTGTTATTCTTATATTTTAAAACAATTTTCCTAATTGTAGCAGAAGCAAACAAATTAAAATAATGAGTGGCAAAATATAACCAGTTGATGAAGTGATTCATATAGTATACAAATAATAACAGAGCTAAAAATAGATACATTGTAATAGAGTCCTAATGATTTAGTAAAAAATGGTTTGAATATTTCTGTTTTAAAAAATAAGGTTTGGCATTGCTGGAAAGTATTATGCTGTTTTGCCTTGTGAGCTGGAGGGAACTGAAGTAGTTTGTAGCAAGTAATTATTTCTACAAAAACAGTTAAGATTCACCCCTGGAATTTTCATTAGTAGTTAAAATACAATCTGCACACAATAAAACTATAAAGGTTGAATTATCTGTCTCTGGTGGAAGACAAATTACCCAATCTTAAAAGGGAAAGAACATTAGCCTCCTAATCGATTCATTCTCTATGAAAATAAAGACAGAAAAATTGCTCAAAGCAAAACCTGTTCTATACACACATGCTTCCTGGTCTAAAATCTGCCAGGAACAATAGCAAGTACATTGAAAAAATACCTCTTTTTGTTCTTTGTTATCTCAGTCCTACAAAAAACAACAACCCTCCAGCACATCAACCATGTTGATATGTCACCTATACATATATCCATAATATATACACATATAAGAACATATATCTTTACAAATATTTTCTCTTGATGTACAGTGTTAATGAAACAGAAAAAATATATTCGAGTGAGAATATAGTAGTTAGTACTTATATTTTAAAAATTATTAAATTTGACAAAATTTATATTTTGACTCAGATTTAAAAATTTAAAATTTGTAATATAAAAATTCTATTTTCTTTCAAAAGCATCAAAGTCAGTAAGCCAATGGAAGACTGAGAAACTATCAGATTGGAGGAGATGAAAGTGGTGTGGTAACTAAATGCCATGTGAGATTTGAACTCAATCCTGGAACAGAAAAAGGAAAACTTAGTGATTGAGTGGAGAAACTCAAAATTTAGGTAAGACCTGTAGGTGTTTTAATAGTATCATACCAATGTTAACTCTTGCTTTCGATCGTTTTATTGTGGTTAGATGTGAATCTTAGGAAAGCTGGGTAAAGGGTGGGAAAAAGAACTAAGTATACTATTTTCTCAGAGTCCAAAATTATCTCAAAATAAATCATTTACAAAAATTACATCATGAGCTTTGGTTTACAGAAGAACACAGTTAAACAAAAACTTGGCATAACTGATAATGTTCAAGGTATAGGGAAATTTATTCCTTAGAAGACTCCAAGATAGCTTTTTACTTCCTGTGTAAGAATGTTTTATAGTCCCAAAATCAGTGACCATATTACACAATAGAGCAAGAATTATGGAGTATTACAATGTCATGTACATTTTTAAAAATGCAGCTAATGAAAATAATGATCTAAATATGTACCATTTAGTAATTTGTCATATTAATGAGCATGCCATTATTGTTTTTTATGTTCATATGGATAGCATGATTATTTTTTGAAATTTTCCAAAACAAGTTTTTGACAAAAAAGTGTTTTCTAAAATTTACTCAGTTATCCAAAACTGAAAACCAAATACATTTATCAATTTGACATTAAAATGAAGAGGACTAGATGGTTTGCTTTTCTTTACCTGAAACTGTGTGATCCTTAGAGTCCCTTGTTATTTTTATCCTTGCATGAGGAAAGATGTACTGCACCGTCTTCCCATTCATCTGTATAATCTAAGACATACACGTGATAAGGTGAAAAATCAACGTGAAGACACTTAATGTTTTTAAAAAGCATATTGAGTCAGTCAATAAAAACATAATGCAAGTTTCTGGAATGATCACCATTGAAGCATCTTACACTATAAAATAATATTATTGGTTTCAGTGTTCATTATGGCCTCAGAAACTGACAAACAAAATAGGTCCAGAGACATGGATGCATGGAACAGATTGACAGATCTCAGAGGGAAGGGAAAGAGGGGAAAAGAAATTAACCAAAGAACATATATGCATCTATGCATTGCCTATGAACACAGACAACAGTGAGATAGTGAGATGAAGGCCTGGGGTGAGGCAGGGGCCAGGTGGAAGGGGGCAAAGGAGGGAAAAAAGGGGACATCTGTAATACTTCAGAAAAAGAAGTGTGTGGGAATACTAAACAGAAATGTTAAACAGAATTCTGAACCAAAGAGATGTACATTTGGCGTAGAAAGATTCATTGGAATACTCATGCGGTTTTAATCTGTCAATCCAGCTGTAAAACTGTTAGAATTCTAGGTATTAAAAGTAAAATACAAATTGAAAAAATACAAGCTTAAATAAAGCCTTTAGTTTTAATTCTCCTCAGGAAAGAATAAGCTTAATCAAATCAGTGATGAATATAGAAACTTCCCAAACAACAGCAGAACCCTGTTAAGTCCAGGAATATTACATGAATCCTACAAACTAAAATACTGTTTGCAAGATTATAAAAATATATGGTCAATACAATCAGTCAATCTTGATAATTTATACTAATACTAACTTTGCAAGCCACTAAAAACCTCATGTATATTCATAACAATTGTACATTTTCCTTCTTTCATCCTCTTGCTTCCTGTTTTCTCTTTAACTCTCTCCCTTTCTCTTACTTTCTCTCCTCTGCCCCACTTACTTTCCATCACATCATTTTCTCCTTCTATTTCCTGTCTTTCTCTTCTCCTCTCCTCCTTCCATCCCCTAATCTGCATTTAAAGATCTTTTTTTACTAAATTTAAACCATGTGCATTGGAAATTCTACAGCTATTAAATATAACAACTTTTTTAGTGTTGTAGATAATTTATTCAAATTGGTAGATATTACTTTATTTCAAATATCTTCTAAATTTATGTATTATATTTTAAAAAGCAATTTTCCCATTTGGCTAAAAAGAAACTAAGAAAACACAGTTTTGCATATTGCTGTTCTTTGCATTTCTCCAGAGTAACAAGTGGATATAATCTCTTAGTGCATCTATTGCCCTTACTAGAAGAGTAGTAAGGTTTCCCAAATTTTTCATCAGAGCTTTACCAGCTAGCCAGAATGGCCTTTCAATTTGTACCTAAGATGATGTTGGTAGAAGGGATGTTAAACATCATTATCATAAATGTTGCTTTCAGAACATCTCATAGAATCTCCTGTCGTTTCAGAGATTGTCTACAACCACCTTCATGAATTCACGTAATAAATCAGAAACATTAACCTGCCACAAATATAATCATTGTGACTGTCTGCAGAAAGCAGAGCTATCTGTCGCCCATGCATGGCCCAGCTAGATCTTTGCTTTTTCCTAACTACTGCAGGTGAATGTTGAGTGAGTTCTCCAGCAGTTGGAGTTTCAGGGAGGGTGTTTCTTCTGCCAAATAAGAAAGAGCAGGAGCAAGGCCAGAGGGGCAGGACTGATGTCAAGTAGTGGCACCTTTGTCTCCCCAAGAGGCCAGTGTCTGATAGCACTGTCTTTTGATGACTCTGCATTGAGAGAACTAGGACCTATTGCCTCGCAGAAAAAAGGATTCTTCCTCTATCCTACTTACACATATTTCAAAAGGAATCATTTTCATGAAATGAGCCTTCGTACTTATGAAATAACACTTGTGTTAACATATCTTTTGTTAATGCAGACATTCATACTTTCCTTCACCTCAAAGCGAGGCATGCTTGGTTCAGACTACAGAGAGTGCTCTTTTGGTGTCCCAAGCACTGTGCTAAACCCTGTATATGTGTGGAGGTGGATGGAACAGGGGATCCCTGCTGTCTAGGAGCTCACAGCTGTGACATGACGTTTGCAGTACTATTGGAAGAACACTTGCCCTGTATTAGTGGGAGGTGTGAGTGGTAGTACCAAGGAAGGCTTCTTGTAAGATGGGTCATGTTCATGGGGACCTCAGTGATGTGTCCAGTTAGCCAAGCAAAGAGAGGTGGAAGAGCATTCAGGTGGAGGAAGAAAGGCATTCAAAAACCCAGAATAAAGAGAAAGATGACTTGCTCAGAGGAGCTTAATATATGTCCATATAGCAATTTACATGAGAACTGTAGGTGTGGGCATTAGTGCAGAGTGCAGGCATTTTGTCCTGGTCAAGAAGTGTTGACCCATTTCCCATAAAAAATAAGCAAACAGACAAACAAATAAAAAGAAGTGCTGACCTTTATAACTATCCTGTGAAGGGTATTAGTCCTATTTATAGATGAAGTAACTGAGGAAAAGTTTTTTAAAAAGGAGGTCAAGTAATCTGCTCAATTCACATAGCAGTTGCATTTCCAAATGAATATGTATGTGTATGTTTATATTTATACGTATACATCTATACGTATATGTATATTTAAAAGAAAATGATATGAATCTGCAGATTTGGTTTACTCCTGTAGTTAATGATTTTGAGTCGAATAAAAATGTGTATGTCTCCAATGTATGTTGCACATAGAATATTTTAAAAAGATAAATTAGTATTTGTATTAGTCAACTTGATTTTATTATTCTTGCCTCCAGAGCATTTTATGAGCATAAATTTTTGTTATGCATGTTTTCAAATAAAAGCATCTGGATTGCTGAAACCGGTTTGGCTCAGTGGATAGAGCGTCGGCCTGCGGACTGGAAGGTCCCAGGTTCGATTCCGGTCAAGGGCATGTACCTGGGTTGCAGGCACATCCCCAGTAGGAGATGTGCAGGAGGCAGCTGATCGATGTTTCTCTCTCATCGATGTTTCTAACTCTCTATCTCTCCCTTCCTCTCTGTAAAAAATCAATAAAATATATATTTTTTAAAAAAAGCATCTGGATTTATCGGTACATAGAGCTCAATATTACCTTTTTATAATTAGAGATGCAAAGAAGTGAATAAAATGAGAATGACATTCTGCTATTTTCTCTAGGCCAAAATATAGTTATAGTCAGTGAAGGGGTAAAATGGTATTTGACAATAAATATCAATGCAAAAAGGCATAAATTCTGAACTTTATATAACTGTAATAATAAGATATTGTCTTTTAGGTAGCTTCTATTTAGAAAAAAAACTACAAAGAAAAACAAAGAAATTATTGTTACATAAGTCAACATAGTTGTGTGTGTTTGTTTTTTGTGTTTTTTTTTTGGGGGGGGGGTGTTGAATATTACAATCTGGAAGGGGCACATTGGGATTTCCAAAGGCAGGCAATGTTCGCTTTCTTGACCTGTGTGGTGGTTATATGGTTGTTCATTTTATAACTAGTTTATAATTCTATATATTTGCAATTTTGATAAATACATTTATAGTTTTCTTTTTGCATGTTAGATATCAAAATGAACATATAAAAATTATAAAAATATAAAATATAACTTAGCAAAAAAATTACACATTAATCTATTATGCTTACCTAGCTATAGTCCAAACAGGGATCCTTACATTTTCTACTTTATTAAAAAACACAAAAAACTCATTAAGTGATTCTTAAATTTTGGGGTTATATTGGTCTCCAATTATACTATTTAAACACTAGAGGCCCAGTGCACAAATTCGTGCACAGGTGGGGTCCCTCCCACCTGATTGGAGATGTCTCACCCAGTCCCAATTGGGGCCGATCCCGCTGATCGGGAGGAACCACAGGAGGTTGGCTGGAGTGCACTGACCACCAGGGGGCAGCTCCTGTGTTAAGTATCTGCTCCATCATGGTCAGTGCATGTTATAGCCACTGGCTGGTTGACCGGTTGTAACAGTTGTTTAGGCTTTTATATATATATATATATATTATATATATATATAATGTACTACATGCTCAGTGGATCAAACTCATAAATATATAGATGCTAGTAACAAAATGAGGAGTAAAAGTGTCATTAGGGATATTAATGTTTTATCTACAGACATTAGAAAGGAATTTTAGAAAATATTTTTGATGTGGACACAGATTTCTTAAAATGTATTCTCCAAAAATATTAGTTGAATAATTAAGTTGGACAAGACTATTCTGAGTATATATGAAAACAGTAGTGTCAGAAAATAACTATATGAAAGCCACTATATTTTTTACCTTTCCAGTTTATGTATTTCATCTTATTAGGATTTATGCTTTCAGTGACTTGATCTAGGTTTGTGGGAAATGCTAAACTTCAAAGAAACAAATGATGATAGCTAAGGCATAATAATTATGAAGAGATTCTTAAAATACATTTAATGAAATTAATTTTTGCTTACAAATTTATTAATTTAGTAACTATAGATGAAAACATGTAAATTTACATTTTGAAAACATATTGAGAATGATTTTATTAATTTTTATTACTCCCCATCCAGATCTATTTGATGAGATTGAAATACAACTATAAATACAATTCAAGATAAGCTAAGAAAAATATAAATCGATAATAGTCTGATACTTTAAAATGAAGTACAAAGAAATGGAAGTTTATTAATATGTGCATAGAGGTAACATACCCCTAAACCAAAACTTATTAAAGATATCAAAAATTAAAAAGAATATTTGCAACACAGAGAGAAGTATCCCAAAATTTCTAGAAAATGTAATAGCATATAGGAAAACAAAACACATGAAAATTCTGATAAAAGAAAATTCTATTTAACAGCTAGAAATCTGTCTATGAAAACAGAAATTGCTTAGGAGGAAACCACATCTAAGCATATAAATATCTTTCGGACAGTACTTATTGTTCATGCAAAAGTCTTTTCTTTTATACCTTAATGTGACAAACACTGAGATAAATTATAGTAATTTCATATGGTTCTTTTTTGTTGTTTAAAACATAGTTGTCTGCTGCATAAATGAATCAGGCAGGATGATTTGGGAGTTAATGTATGTAAAATAAGTACCTCTTTTGTGATTGTTTTAATGATTTTGAGGAACAGCCTGCAAATATCTGATCTGTTAGGCAATCACTGAAAGCCACTTGGCTTACCAGAGAAACCTTTCTCAATGTATTCAGCTGTTGATCTCCTATGTATCTTTCAAAATCTAACCCAAATATTACATCCTTTGTTCTAAAGTGAATAACTTCCTTTTGGAATCATATTTCGCTAATTGTGAAATTTATCTCTACATTTCAGTTTCTTTATCTATAAATAGATATTAATTAATAACACCTACTTTATGTGAGTTCTGATAATAAAATACAAAAATGAATACAAAACACTTCCATTCAACACACTCTAAAATATGTTTCCTTCATTCCCCAAGGAAGCCTTCCCTGTCCCCAGCTAACTTGGTTTGGTCATCTTATTTGCTATTCCTAACATCTGAACATACTGCTATTGGAAAATATTGAAAGTACCCAAATCTATTTCACCCCCTACTCTGTAAATTCTTTAGGAGCTTTAGGTATTCTCCTTGTACAGAGTGTTGGGTATGATGTACAAACGGTATCTGTTGGAGGGATGAATCACTTAAATTGCCTGATAGAAGAATCACAGCTACGCTGCGAGGTCAGTTGTGGCTGAAAAAGTAAATTACGTACTACTTCAAAATTGTGAACTTTAATGATGGAAATTTCCTGCATTCTAGTATAATTATGACTATTCTAGGGTGAATTTTTTTGGGGGCGGTATAAATCTCAAAGAGAGTGCTCAATAGAGTACTTACTTGCTCTTGATGTTGACTGAGCGGTCTAGAGTGGACCAATCTTTCTGGCAGTTTTCGATCCAGACCATGTCCATTTTCCAAACGAGACTCCCTGGGTTTGTCAAACCAATCTGTTTCTTCACGACGCAGATGGTAGGCTTTGGGGACCAAGGAAATATCAAACATTGTAACCCCAACTAATACAAATGATAGAGGGCAACGGGCGTTCTGAAGTACAACATGCACCAGGCTTGTTAACCATTCATGCATTTCAAATACGACTCCAAATGGAGCAAAACCATTCCCAATACTATGTTTAAAAAATATGTGTCATGGAATAACCTAGAAAAAAAATCATCTACACACCTGTGCAACCTCTCAGAGCCAAAGAAAACAAAACAAAGGTAGATTTTAAATAAGGAAAAAAAATTTAGACAGTAATTGAAATAAATAAAGGAAGAAGTGAACATTCCTTAGAAGTCATTTTATTCAACCATTAGTTCCCACCTCTTCACCTCCTCCCATGGCCCATCTCTAGTCTAAGGAAAATGTATTCCTCAAATACAGAAGATTTTGTCACTTTCCCACTATCACATCAAACAAGTTCATATATAGATGTGGCTGCTGGCTTTGAATATCAAGTGAGTATTTTTTGAAAACATTGTTTTTATGACATTCATATATAAAAGAAAACATTACTTCTACAAGAATTTCAGATATTATTGCTAGGAACATATGTGCCATAATCATCTGGTAGCCTAATATTAAAAAAATATGTCATTTAAAATTTTTCTTATTAAAAATAAAACAATTATTTTCTGTGAGATCTAGGAATTAGATTGAAGAGTTAATTTGACTTTCTTTTGTACTTATAATGTAACAAAACTTGACATCTTAAAATACTTTTCTGAAAATACAACCATTTTTAAGTACATAATTATTACTTCAGTTCTTAGTACTGCTAAGGTTTTTTGAAGCTATTATTTAGTGACCAAAAATTCTATTTTACCTAATATACAGAATTTAACTTTATACTTGTAAAGTTTTATTCTTGGTAAAAAGATCTGTAATTAACAGTCTTTGGAAATATTTGTTGCTTCCTAAATGGGAGATGGAGCAGCTTTCTCAAGTGCTCATCCTAAAAGATTGGTTGGCGATGACATCAGTCTATTCTTTCTGGAAAGCTAAGTTTCTACAATGCCACACTGTTGAATTCTATCACACTATAGCTTTCGTTTAACATCTACATACCTGATTGCCTTCTCTTTCAAAACCTTCTCCCATGATTTTTTTTAAAGGCAATTTTTATTATTTCTTTGCTAGCAGGGCTGGCAAACCCACAGCATGTACACCATTACTTACTTCTACCTCCTGTGATCCTGGTCAAAGGTAGTAATTAACCACAAGATTTCTTCCAAAAACAAAACAAAACAGGAGAAGATGAGAAATGTGTCATAGTTCAGTCAGTCTTAGATTTGATGAAATACACTGATATGTACCTGATCTGTGGTTATATATGTGCTTCTCTGATCTCCCCTCTTAGATTCTAAGCTGCTTGAGGGCAAGGCTCATATCTTGATTTTTTATTTCCTTCCCTCAACACTAAAAACAATGCCTTGCAAATGTCATAACATTCAATAAATATTTAGAAATGAATAAAACAGAAAAATTAGCCATCAACTAGAGAAAGAAGTTAAATATCATAATAATAATATGCATGTTTTAAAATAAATATTAAATTATCCCTTGGACTTTATTAATAGTTACACAATAATTTCTCATAATCTACCGGATATTTATGGTTTTTCATAGTTTTAATTAGATATGAATTAACTACACTTATGAAAAAATATTTAGCATAATAAAATTTGATAAGCAAATAGAAAACAAATCCATTATTTAATCATCAGATTAAAATTTTATGATTGTCCCAACATCAACACTATTTACCTTACTTTTTTATATATTTATTTTATATTTATTATGAAAAGAAAAAATAATCTATACTGTTCTTAATAAATGAATATATTGGATAATGCAATACATGATTTCACTTGAATATATAATTCTGCTAACTGCATTTGAAATACAATCCTTTAAAACATGTTTTCTTGGCTGTGTCTATACAAATAAGGCAGAATCCCAGCTTACTCCAAATTTTGTCAATTTATTTACAATTCTAATAATATACTTTGATGGATATTTCTTATACTAATTCTATGTGTAAATTAGGATGTCTATCATGCTTTTCATAGGAATTTATAGAACCACCAAGAAAAAAACCCGATTGAATAAATCTATTTTCATATTATATTCTGTCTTTATACTTTATAGTAAGTTAGATATAAATGCTAATTCTTTATAACTACAATTATATTATTAGCCATGGTAGTTCTGCACTTAAAAAAATAAATTTTATAATAGCATTTTCCAAATTAATTTAAATAATTTGCTAGAGATAAACATTCCCCTTTTTTAGACTGATTGATATTTTCTTGTATTCTTAAATGTAAAATACAAGTAAGCTATTTTGGGATCTACATTATTCACAGCCAATTATTACATGAATAGTTTAATTCTATTTAGATTCATTCAAACTGGTCATTACAATAGCCAGTACAGAAGAAAGTGATTAGTTGTTGGAATTTCACTAGAAAAAGCAGCTTGTCCTCCAGATCCAGTGATTACTTTAGTCCTTTTCAAATCTAGATTTGAATTTCTAAAATCATATTGCTGGCTAGATACAGAAGTAGGAAGAAAATCCTTTTCATGAAAATATATTTTCCTGTGAGTTCTCAAAGAAAATGTAGGACTCAAAAGGGGAGATATTCATGTTAGCTCAGTGCTTTGCAGTTTCCAAAGGCATGAAGTAATACACTTTTATTTGATCAAAAATATTTTATTTCCATGACTCAAAACCATGCCTACATTCAAATAAACCGCAGAGGGCTCGTGATCCAGAATCATGAGTCCTCTTGGTATGAGCAAGCCTCTTAACATCACTGTACCTCTCCTCCCTCATCTTCAAAATTAGATTTGGACTAGGTAACTTTCTAAAGTATTTATGGTTCTATATGATTAAACAACAACAAAAACACCATAGGCTAGTTTTTAGTTAGGTATGTATTTGCCCTAAATCACTTATTCAATATGAAAAACCAGTTAAACGATTTAGGGCAAAAAAAGAGATGATGCAAAAAGCAAAGTCAAGGAAAAGACTAAACAGGTAGACCTGGAGGGCTTCAGCTTCAACTAGGTAAATTCATAAAAGCATTGTACAAAATTTGAATTGTAAATATAAAAAATACTTTATATATACTTGATAAGATTATTTATTTTCAATGTCATATTTTGTGTTGTTTTCTAGTATATAATGCAAAGGTACAGACTTGGCAATTACGGTATTCATAATGAGAGATAAAATACAAACCTTTCATTTAAGAAGAATTATAAAATTCTGCATTATACTAATATGAGATGAGAACATTATCTGAATTCATAAATACTAGTCTCACAAAAACACCATAAGTAATTTTCTATTACAAAGTCTAGCAGAATAGTAGTTAATGGCTTGAAACCTTAATAATTTCATAAACTGAAAGAAATTGACAATTTTAAAAAGAAAAGAACAGACAAAAAGTTTCCAATGATTTTAGCCAATTATGAATTTAAAGAATGACCATTTTATTGACACAATTATTGATAATGATTTTGGAAAAGAGGACATCGAACAAATCAAGCAATTAAGAAACACCAATAAAAGAATAATCTAAAAAGAAATAAAGAAAAGCATGCTATAAAATCTATACACAAGATACAATTTCCATTTACAAAAAATAAAATTGAAGTAAACATGCAAAAGACAAACCAAGGAAAGTACAATACATCTTTAGAGAAGGAAGATTAAACATGCAGGAAAATGAGAGTTTGAGTTTTGAGAGTAACAAGGAATTCTGAGGCCCAATTTACCTTCACTGTCAGACATGGCATGTTGGAAGTCATCCATGATGAACGCTATGTCACGGTCATAGCCTCGAGTCCGTGATTCTTCTCTCATGTGTTGTTGAACTTCAGGCAATGAGTGACTTGATCCAAACTGATCTCTGGTGTCTGCAGATATTGGTGGCAGGGGTCCAGCTGCAGCCCTGGCCATCCCCATTGGCTGGCCAACAGGACTGAGTGGACTTTCTTCTTCAGAATTCTGGGCCACAATTGGTATTCTTCCTCTACTCTGGCTAATTGGCAAACTGGTAGGCTTAGTTCTGCCAGAGGGAGATGCGTGACTGAAGGAAACATCTAGAGCTTCAGCCTCTTGAGCTTTCAGTCTTAGAGAAGAACTGGAAGAATCTCTTTTTATTGATAAATCAAGCCCATAGACAGACGAAGGCCTGGAAGAAGGTCTGGACCTGCTGCCACTACTGTATGGCTTATCCGCTTCATCCTGCAGAGCTGACCGTATGGTATTTCCTAATGTGCCTAGTCCTGTGCCAAGAGATGATCCCACAAATTTTTGTTGGTCTGTAATATTTTTTCTGAGGCCATAAGTGATTTCATCTTGAAGCAGCCTTGCTCTGGAAGAAATTCCACCAATAGAAGAAGTGCCAGAAGTCATATAGCTTGAATAATCAGGTTCAAGGTCTCTACTTTCTTGAATAGGTGAAAATTTTGACATTTTAGGGTCGATTAGTGATTTCTTATGCTTTGACTGCTTTTGATAGAGTATGGCTGCTGGTAGTTGCTTTGCCGCTTGTTTTTCAAGTGTGAGTCTACTAATGCTGTACTTTTCAGATTTTGGAAAATGTCTATAGGTAGTATCACCATGGTAATAATGGGAAAGACCAGCAAGGTGATCTAAGTTCTCTGCCCCTCTACGGAATTCTTGTTTAATCTGCTGTTTCAGAAGCTTTAACTCATAAGGATCTTCCATTGGATCTTCCTCTGCTTTCACGTAACTATGCAACCTTGAGGAAGTCTGCAAAGGTGCTAGGAAATCTGTCACTTCTTGAGACCTCCGTGTTTCAGTGGTTCTAAGGAGGCGGTCTGTTTTTGACAGATCCTTTTCATGAAGATTAAATGCAGTGGTCAATGCTGCTGTTCCTTTGGAAATCTCTCCAATGTCATCAATTAGGACAAAATTTCGTGAAGTATGGTGGTCAATATCTGCATAAAAAGAATCTGCAGAAATGCTTGATATTGGACTGCTTGCCATGCTACTTCTCTCCTCCAAACCCATTCTCAGGTCTAAGGTATTGTACTTACTACCAAGATGGGAAACAGCATATGTATTATCAGTAGAAACAGGTGCTATCATCAGGGGTTGGTTTCGAATCACCTCATAGTTTGAAGTAATCTTGGGCTCCAGATATAATGTAGTTTGCCGTGGCTTTTGTTGTATCACCATCATCTGTGATGGTAACTGATAAGAAGGTTGTGGGGTTGGTGTAGGTTGAGCTTGAGGTGTGAAGGACATCGTTGCCACAGCTTGGAATGTTGGCTGAGTCTGATAAGGTGAAACTTGCTGGTGGTACAAAGTCTGTTGCTGAAAATGGGACTGCTGGGTGTATGGGGTGGGTGCTTGGGTAGGAAGAGCAGGAGACGAGTATTGGTATTGTGTATAAGGACTCGTAGGAGGAACTAGCTGAGATTCCGTTTGGGTTTGTGGGGGTATAAACTGGCTGAATTCAGTTTGGGGAGCAGTTCTTGGTCGCTCTATGCCATGCTGACTTTCTATTCGGGATGGTCTGGTGCTGCTCACCTCACTGTCAGACATGTAATCCCGTTCCTCAGCTACCCCCTGGAGGTAGGCTCGCTCTCTCTTTTCTCTCTCCTTTAACAATGCCTCTTTCCTCCTGTTAATTCCCATTTCCAGGTACCGCAACTTGGCATCAATCTCCTTCTCTTCCTCATCAAGTTCTGCTTGTTTCTTTCTAAGTTTTGCAGACTCTCTCTCTACAAGATCAAGTTCTCGGTCTATATCCTGGAGAATCTTGGCTCGTGCCATTGTGTTGGTTCTGCAGATCCTTCTCCTGGAAACTGTACCCATTGTGCTGTACGTCGACTGAGTCCCTGTTGAGGTCTCCTCAGGAGGTGGGTTAGGCAGAGTTCTCTTAACTTTTTTCTGGGTGCCAGAGGGTGTTATGGTTTGAGAACTTTTTGTCTATAATTAAAGAAACAAAATATAGTACTTTATTATCAAGGAAAAATTAAAGATAAAAAACCTTCACACTTTACATTTAAATAAATATGATTTCATATGTTTTAGGTATGACAGTATAATATGATAAGATTTTTTTATATAATTTTAAGTATTAGCCACAAGTGCAATTAACTGAAAAATTATTTTTCTTTCTTGGTAGATTGGCTTCTTATTATTGTAACTTCTGCAACTTTAGAAGTTAGTTTTGAAATCAAGCACAGAACTCATTGCTAGGCAGATTTATATTTTAGTTAGAACCTTAGGAGAACTCTAAAAACTGATTTTCCATCCTATTTAATATAAGATTATTTACTGAATGTATTTCTAAAATATTTGTATTAATTATCTAAAGGTTAAGTTATATTTGTTAGAGATAATGCCTATTTGCCACTAAGTTCAGTTGTTTGCCTCAATCTTTCCATTCCTATTTTTACTCCCTAGAATAGCCATTATTTCTATTCTAATCATGAAATGTTTTGAAATTAAACCCTCAAGTTCTTTAATCTTTTTTCTCCAAGAAAGTGTAATATCAACTAATTTCCCATTTAATCTTTCAATATTTTTGTGACTATTTGGGTCTTTTATTTTCTTTCTATTTTATTATTCTTTTCTTTTTTTAAATTTATCTTTATTGTTGAAAGTATTACAAATGACCCCTTTATTTCCCTCACTTAACCCCTCCACACCTACACCCTGCAGGCCTTCACAGCACTATTATCTGTGTCCATGGTTATGCATATATGCATATAAATTCCTTAATCTCTTCCAGTACCTCCTCCCCTCTTTCCTCCAAAGGAGGATTATAAACACCCATCAATTAATGCAACAGTAAATGATGAACCTAAATGCAGAGAGAAAGCATATAAAACAAAGATAGTAACTATGGAATGGAGCAAATAAATAGGATAAAAAAGAATTTCTAGGGTAGATATATACATTTTAAAAATTAATTTTTAAAAAATTGAAGGTATCCATTAAATGGCTGCACATATTTGTTAAGTGAAAGATTGAGAAAATAAAAGAGTGAAATAAGAACTTGCTGTGATTAATTTTAAAGGTCCTGAGTCATGAAGTGAATTTCTCAGAATTCACTGAATAGAATGAGAGTATACATGAAACCACAGGAAAAAATAGAACCACGGGGAACCACAAAAGAAGACCATTTATTGAATTAAGAGTAATGGTTAATAAAGTGAACTAGAAAATGATAGTAGTTCTTACTACTTATTGCTCATACATGTATGAATTATTTCCTAATTTAACTTTACGAGACAGTAGGCTTAGTCAAATTCTTTTTCTTTTGTTAGTGAAATCCTAGATTAAAGAAGCATTCCAGGTACTGGGGATTTCTAATTATCCTCCAGAGTTGCAAATACTTAATCATTGATGACTTGTGTTAATTAATATTTTGTGTATCATGGATGTGAGTTAGGAAGCAAGAGATAAAACTGGTTGGTAGAAGTTACATACTCACTGAATTGGCCTAGTTAGCCTCCACAAATCAAACTAGCTTTGCTGTTCTCCACTTGCCAACATTAATAGCTTTTACTCTGACTATAGAAATAGTCACAAATGTGAAGATGGCTCCAAATCTCCACCATATTTCTTATAAGGGAGAGGGAATATAACATAGTGACTAAGAGCTTGTTTTAATCCTGGCTCTGCCTTTCATAAGCCGTGAAACCTTTAGCAAGTTGCTTAAACTCCCTGGGTCTCCGTTTTCTTACATGTAAAAGAAGTTTAATATTTATCCTTATATTATTGTTTTAAGGAGTAAATGAGTTAAAAAAAAAAAAAAGTAAAGAGTCTAAATTACTTACTGTCCAAGATGGCAGACAATATAATAAAAAATCTAAAATGATGTCATAGCAACTTATAATTTAAGGACTGATTTTAAAGACCACAAAAAAAAATTTCTTTCTGCACAGCAAAAGAAACATCAACAAAACAACAAGAAAGCCCCCTGCATGGGAGAACATATTTGCCAATGCTTTCTCTGAAAAGGGTTTAACCTTCAAAATTTACAGGGAACTCATACAGCTTAACAAAAGGAAGATAAACAATCCAATCAAAAAATAGGCAAAGGACGTAAATAGACACTTCTGGAAAGAGGACATACAGAAGGCCAAGAGACATATGAAAACATGCTCAAAGTCACTAATCATCCGAGAGAGGAAAATCAAAAATGACAATTCGGTACCATCTCACACCTGTCAGAATGACTATCATCAATAAATCAACAAATGACAAATGTTGGCGAGGATGCGGAGAAAAAGGAACCCCCGTGCACTGCTGGTGGGAATGCAAACTGGTGCAGTCACTGTGAAAGACAGTATGGAGTTTCCTCAAAAAATTAAAAATGGAACTCCCATTTGACCCAATAATCACACTTATAGGATTATATCCCAAGAAATCAGAAACACCAATCAGAAAGGATATATGCACCCCTATGTTCATAGCAGCACAATTTACAATAGCTAAGATTTGGAAACAACCTAAGTGCCCATCATCAGATGAGTGGATTAAAAATGGTGGTACATCTACACAATGGAATACTTTGCTGCTATAAAAAGAAGGAACTTTTACCATTTGCGACAGCCTGGATGGACCTGGATAGCATTACGCTAAATGAACTAAGCCAGTCAGAGAAAGATAAATGTCACATGATCTCACTCATTTGTGGAATATAATGGACAACATAAACTGATGAACAAAAATAGATCCAGAGACAAAGAAACACCGAACAGACCATCCAACCTCAGAGGGAAGGCAGAAGAGGTGGGGGGAGGAGAGGGCAAGGGAGAGATCAGCCAAAGGACATGTATGTATGCATATTAGCATAACCAATGGACAGGGACACTGGGGCATTGGGGACTTGTCCTGGGGGGTGGGAGTAGCCAGGGAGTAGTCAATCGATTTATAAAAGAAAGTTTGTCATGATTAAAGGTGATATAGTTGAACACCATGATTAGAGATGACAACAAAAATCTAGAAAAATCTTAGTGTTTAATAAGATTTTCCTTGATGACCAGCTTGGTAAAACATGTTTTTAGATAGCTCTGGAGCCCTTAATCTGAAAACAAACAAAAAAAATATCACATTAAATATAAATAACTGCATATACAAATTTAAATTATTTTCAAATAGTTGTGCAAATAGCAGACCCATGGAAAGTCTTAACCATAGAATGGATGGAGTCTGTAGGGAGCCTGGAAGAATATTCATTTCAATTTTAGTATTTAGGAAGTAATTATGAGAACAAGCAAATACACTCCAAGGTAAGTTTTGCTGTACAAAGTTATTTTATGTGATATTTATCTTTCTCTGACCAGCTTATTTCACTTAGCATAATGCTCTCCAGTTCCATCCAGGCTGTTGCAAATGGCAAAAATTCCTTCTTTTTTACTGCAGTGTAGTATTCCATTATGTAGATATACCACTGTTTTTTAATCCACTCATCTTCTGATGGGCACTTAGGCTGTTTCCAAATCTTAGCTATGGTAAATTGTGCTGCTATGAACATAGGGGTGCATATATCCTTTCTGATTAGTGTTATAGTTTCTTGGGATATATTCCTAGAAGTGGGATCACTGGGTCAAATAGGAGTTCCATTTTTAGTTTTTTGAGAAAACTCCATACTATTCTCCACAGTGGCTGCACCAGTCTGCATTCCCACCAGCAGTGCACAAGGGTTCCTTTTTCTCTGCATCCTCGCCAGCACTTGCCATTTGTTGATTTGTTGATGACAGAGATTCTTACAGGTGTGAGATGGTACTGCATTGTCATTTTGATTTGCATTTCTCGGATGATCAATGACTACATCAAAATAAAAAGCTTCTGCTCTGCAAAAGAAACCATCAACAAAACAACAAGAAAGCCCACTGCATGGGAGATCATATTTGCCAATGTTATCACCGATATGGGTTTTAATCTCCAACATTTACAGGGAACTTATACAACTTAACAAAAGGAAGATAAACAACCCAATAAAAAAAATGGGCAATAGACCTAAATACTTTTCTAAAGCGGGTATAGGAAGGCCAAGAGACATATGAAAACATGCTCAAAGTCAAAATTATTTTAAACAACATTTTTCTCAGGGGAATCAATTTAAACCATGCATCTTATATGCAAAGGAAAATAATTTGTCCTTGTTCTGAGGTGTCAGGGCTATTAATAAAAGTAGCTAAGGTAATACTATCCTAAGAACTCATTGGCAAAATAATCTAAACTCAATCTAAGGATGATTAAAGGATACCCATTCCCTCTCTCTCCCAAAAGTGGATAAGATAAAAATAGATGCTGGATCAAAATTATTTATCAATTGCTATATATAATAAATATGGCAAAATTCAACTTGCTAATTTATTCCAGTTGTTGTTAAGTGTAATTCTAAAATCCCTTGTTTTAGATACTAATGGCATAGAGTAAAAAGGCATGTGATTAAATGGACTTAAAACCTGTTTTCAAAGAACTCACAAAGTTAGAATTTTTTTTTTATAATGTTGTATGAAGAAAATACTTCAGTCTTTTGCTAAATATAGCTCTTGTTAATATCAGAGACATAAAGACTTAGGAATGTATTTTTCATTTTATAAATATAGAAAACTATAGCTGCTGTTGAAAATCAATATTCATAATGATTAAATATCTTGGATTTTTAAGATTGTTCTTTCAGTTAAGCAGAAAATATTTTTATGAAAGCCTTTTACTTTTAGATAATGGAGCTGTGGATTCACTTACAAATAGTACAAATCCACACAGATTTATTAATAAAGAAGATATTTTGATGGAGATAAATATTGTATAATCTATTAAAAGATCATCAATATAACAAGCCAGAAGGTGAATTTGAGATTTTATAAACAGAGTGTATTGGGATCTAGAATAAGAAGGGTTTACTTTTAGTTTAGGGAAGGAAAGATGGATTAAGACATAACAACTAGCCTGGTTCTTGAAGAATGGATGGGACTTAAACAGGAGAATATTTTCTATGTGGAGGGAGCAGTATAAAATATAATTTTCACAGAGATACCAATGATTATCTGGTTTTACTTCATCCTAGTGATGAATTAATACCTGAGAGATGGCCAAAACCGGTTTGGCTCAGTGGATAGAGCATTGGCCTGCGGACTGAAAGGTCCCAGGTTCGATTCCGGTCAAGGGCATGTACCTGGGTTGCGGGCACATCCCCAGTAGGGGATGGGCAGGAAGCGGCTGACCGATGTTTCTCTCTCATCGATGTGTCTGACTCTCTATCTCTCTCCCTTCCTCTCTGTAAAAAATCAATAAAATATATTAAAAAAAAATACCTGAGAGATGGAAACACATTCAGAGAGTATCCAATGTAAATCGAAAAAAAATTATAAGGAATACCTTGAATAGCTGTATCTATCTTAAAAGTTCTACTCATCCATTTCCTTTTTTTAAAGATAGAAAAAGCAATCCTGCCTATTACATACTGGTCAAATTAACTCCAATATCATGTGAAATGCCAGGGCAAACCATGAAAATGTAAACGTGTAATCACTGGCAATGACTTGTACCGTAGTATAGTGGATAGCAATCAGTGTTGCTTTGTCAGAGAGAAAATTGTGACAGCCCAATTTAAGTTCCTTCAATGATAATGCATCATGTAGATGACACAGAAACAAGAGATGCAATCTGTAGAGATTCAGTAAAGCTTTACATTGTCCCATGACATAATCAACAATATAGCTTTGGCCATACGAATGAAAAGTGGTCTTATAATTTGTCGGGGATCCGTAATTATACCATGGCTATTCATGGTCCAGAATCAATGGAAGTAAGCAATTAATGTTTCTTAGCCTTGTCAGTAATGAAATTTTTGACCAAATAATTCTACGTTAGGTGTGGTGGTGGCTGTTTTGTGCGGGGCAGACTCAGTGAGCACCAAAGCCCCACTGAAGCAAGTCTTGCCCCAGAAGGGTGTCTTCAGCACAGTTCTTCCACCGTAGACACAGCTGACTCCCACAGCCAATTGGCCTGGAGGTCAATTCCTCCCAGTGATACCTACTACAATCAAGGCATAACTACAACAAGACTGTGCACAAAGCCCACAAAGGGGTGCACCAAGAGTGTCCACCTCAGGTAATTGGGGAGGCTGAGCCACTGGGCCCTATAGGACACCTAGCACACAAAACCACATTACCAACATAGGGAAGCATAAAAAATGCGGAGACAAAGAAAAAGGTCACAAATGACAGAAATGGAGGAAAGCAAACTACTGGATATAGAGTTTAAAACCACACTTTTAAGGTTTTTCAACAACTTTCTAGAAACCGCCGATAAATTTAATAAGACCCTCAAAAAGTCTGGTGAGACCGCCGATAAATGTAGTGAGATCCTCAAGAAATCTAGTGAGACCCTCGAGGTTATGATAAAGGACCAACTAGAAATTAAGCATACACTTACTGAAATAAAGGATATTATGCAGAGTTCCAACAGCAGACTAGGGGATCGCAAGAATCAAGTCAAAGATTTTAAATACGAAGAAACAAAAAACACCCAACCAGAAAAGCAAAATGAAAAAAGAATCCAAAAATACGAAGATAGTGTAAGGAGCCTCTGGGACAACTTCAAGTGTACCAACATCAGAATTATAGGGGTGCAGGAAGACGAGAGAGGGCAAGATATTGAAAACCTATTTGAAGAAATAATGACAGAAAACTTCCCCTACCTGGTGAAAGAAATAGACTTACAAGTCCAGGAAGCGCAGAGAACCCCAAACAAAAGGAATCCAAAGAGGACCACACCAAGACATATCATAATTAAAATGCCAAGAGCAAAAGACAAAGAGAGAATCTTAAAAGCAGCAAGAGAAAGACAGTCAGTTTCCTACATGGGAGTACCCATAGGACTGTCAGCTGATTTCTCAACAGAAACTTTGCAGGCCAGAAGGAAGTGGCAAGAAATATTCAAAGTGATGAATGCCAAGAACCTACAACCAAGATTACTTTATCCAGCAAAGCTATCATTCAGAATTGAAGGTCAGATAAAGAGCTTCACAGATAAGGAAAAGCTAAAGGAGTTCATCACCACCAAACCAGTATTATATGAAATACTGAAAGGTATCCTTTAAGAAGAGGAAGAAGAAGAAAAAGGTAAAGATACAAATTATGAACAACAAATACACATCTATCAACAAGTGAATAATCTGATGATCAGAATAAACTGGTGATTATAATAGAATCAGGGGCATAAAAAGGGAGTGGACTGACTATTCTTGGGGGGGAAAAGGGTGGGGATGCGGGAAGAGGCTGGACAAAAATTGTGCACCTATGGATGAGGACAGTGGGGGGGGGGGCGGTGAGGGTGGAGGGTGGGGTGGGAACCGGGTGGAAGGGAGCTATGGGGGGGAAAAAGAGGAACAACTGTAATAATCTGAACAATAAAGATTTAATTAAAAAATTATTATAACCACAAAAAAGAAAAAGAAAAAAAGAAATCCTTGCCATCTTAAAACTAATTTAAGAAAAAAGAATTAGAACAGTAACTACAAAAAACAAAAACATTTATCTGATAGCTCAGTGAAAATTTTTTTTAAAGTTGAGTAGAAATTGTTCTTGGGGTTTGTCCCACCCTATCTGGACCTTCATCCAGAGCTTTCATTTACTTTGTAGACGACAGTAAGTCTCTGTCTTGATAAGAATAGTCATATGTAGTATCATGCCCTCTGACTTTATTTACTCTTATGTGTATCTGGCCATTCATTCTTCTTAGGATGTAAATATCATTTATAAAGAACTATGTGTTTTAGGTATTAGGAAGGTAGGTGAATATCTAGGATTTTCCTTCTTCAATCAAGATAGCTCTTAAAAATATATGACATAGGCTAGCATATTTCTTTAAGTTTTGGAAGTTAGGGTGAAGGATAATGATAAAACAAGGAAAAGATAAGGCTGCAGACTGGAAAATATGCCTTTACGCATCCTATCTCATATGGAAGCAGATTTCTACTATACAATGTCAATGTAAACATTAATTCACCTTCGAGGAGTCTCCCCCACACCAATATCAACAGTTTCCAATCTTAAGACAAAATAGCAGCTGCATGTAAAAATGTTCAGCATTCTGTTTTATGCACGGTATCATTAATAGCATGTTTCCAAAATAGACACATTGTTTAACACCATCCCACCCTCACCCCCATACAGAGTTAAAACACACAAAATGTTTAGTGTAATAGTTTCTATCACGTTAAGAAAATACGATAAAACATTTAAAATCTGCCGGAGTCCATTCATTGTCTTCACTAGCTGAGTTTAGACAGAGTCCCCCAAAAGCTAGTAACCTTTGAAGTCCTAGCAAAGGTCAGAACTGTGCACCACCCAGTTAATCTAGGAACCACCCAGTTAATTTAGGTAATAATAGTTGAAGCATCCCCACCTTAGTTCACTTAATTCCTTAGATACTTATGTAGATCCTTGTTGAATATTGTTAATCAGATACTCTGCCTATTCCTGGAAATCTATTGATGAGCTAATCAGATACTTTGACTATTCCTGGAAATTGTCTGCTGATCTGTGTGTCACTGAAACCTCCTTACCCTAAGGGCTACTCCAGATCAATAAAAGATTGGAACAGCCTGAGCATGGGTGGAAGTCCTTTGGGACTTGCCCACCTGGTCCCCCAATATTGCAAAATTATCTCCTGTCTTTTTCTCTCAATTTGTTGTGCGGCTCCTCTTTCAGGTACCAAACCCTACTCCACGCAGAACATGGAGGGAGTGTTACTCGACAAAAATCCATTAGAAATTGCAATAGGCACACTGCCTGGCACACACAAAATAAAGCCATCAAATTTCTTCAACTAGAGTACTGTGGAATGATGTAATAACTATTTTTTATAAACCAAAAATGTAAATAAGCAGTATTATCAGTGCTATGAGAATATCATTGAATTGATGACAAATTATAGACACTTTTACCAATAAGTAGTCTTGACTCTCTATTGCCACGGGAGAGAATTTCCCATTTGTAAATGTAATTGAAATAGCTTTAAAAAATTAATTTTTCTCTAATTGTTATATTTTAATAACAAGAAAAAAGTGAGATGAGAAACTCAATTACAGTACCCTATTATCAGGAGACTCAAGACAAAGTAGCAAAAGATATTTAAAAGTCACACACTGACAAGCTATTTCCCAAAGTTTAGGAGTACAGACAAATGGTTCTTCAAATAATATTGTGAAAATGGCATTCAATATTGCAGCAGACATCTTCAAGCTTTTCCTTAATGTGCCTCGTGTCCCAGTTTGTTTTGTTGTCTTGCTCAAAGTCATTGCTCTTGGGCTGAGCAACCAAGCAGAAAACTAGTTTCTACCTCACTAGATAGAAGCATTAGACATGTCCGTCCCTGCAACACTTATTGCCTTATATTTTCTGGAATGTCCCAGAGATGAATTTATTTTCTTTCCTAAAAACTGCTTAAAGTACTTTAAAAAGCCTTCTTATAAGTTTTTTTTAAGATGAATATTTTTGTATGTATGTGTGCATGCATGTGTGTGTGTGTGTAGCATATGTATTTCTCCTTCCTCCTTCCATCCTGCCTGCTCTCCGTCTCTTCTCTCTTTTTATTTCTCATAACATTAAATCAGATAGCTATATTCCACTGAATGAAACAAACTATAGCTGTTCATATACTTTGATAATGGCCATAATATGTATGGCTTTTGTTTTCAGAAGGGCAACTGCTTTATTCAACAATCCGACACAGGTCTAGTATTCAAGAGGAATATTCATATTTCATCACAAATCTCCTCAGAAGAGTGTTCAGAAGTAATGATCACCAGCGACTAACATCAAAAAGATAAAGAAATAGAGAACTAGGTATTACATCATCTCCATAGACGTGTTAGTTATTCAAAAGCTGCCAGACTTTTGATGGTAAGGTATCAATTTACTATAGAAAGGTGAAATCATTTGATAGTTATGCTTATAGATGAAACATGCTGCATCACAAATGTGTTCTTGGAGAGAAAAGCAAACATTTCTAGGTTTTTTTTCCCTTCTATTTGTATTTTTTTAAATAAATGTTGGAGTAATTTGTTACATAACAGTATATCACTGATATACTCACTGACTTTCTCCAGTATTGTACATCTGAATATATGACTATTTATATTTCTAATAATTTGGTCTTATGCTCTTTAGACAGACAGTCCATGTACTCTGACAAGTACTTTCTGGAAAGCCTGTGTTATAGGGATAGACTCTTACTGTTTGTTTCACCTTACTTTTTTTGTGTTATTTTCTGTTGTAAAGTCTTACTCGTGAGCCAGAAGTGACTCACTGTGGAGTTAGCAGGACCCTGTGTAGGTTACTGTCTCAGCCTTCTTTCCTGGCTGACAATTCCTATCAGGTAAGAGGGACCAGTCTTTGAGGTGTTCCCAAGAAATGGTGATAATATTTAATTTTCTAGAATGTTAGAATGAATTTTTAGTGAAAATGATTCTGTGTTTCTCACACTGGCTTACAGAAAGAGTAAGTATTTGAGAAAACAGTTTACTCTGGGCAAAATAATATGCCTTTTTGGTCTTCCTAGCTCCTGAACAGTTCCAGCCATCATAGGCTTGCCTTATATACATGGCTAAATCAACACGTGCAGGCTTTACTGGTACTTACGAGAGACACAGACTATTTCCATTTTTTAATAAGTATTCCTAATACATAAGCAATGAAGAAATGTTTCCAAATGAGATTACCAAGCTGTGATATATTTAAAATATTGACATTGAAATCATGTTTTTCAATATGCACAAACAAAAATACAAATTGACTTGTACTTGAAAATAACATCAGAAGTCTAAATTTTGAGGCCCTTTATAAAAATACTGCCTAGGTCAAATGATCCTTTGTTCTTTTTGTGATTCTTTATACATGAGTGAATTGTCTTTTCTCATAAAGCTAGAAATTAGATCTGTCTTAGGAATACATAGATTTTAATAGGTTGTTGGAGGGGTCTTTATTACTCAGATAATCAAATCTCTAATGATGAAGAAATGCCATGCATTGGAATTATATCAGAGGCATTAGGTTCCATACCCTTCTAAAATCACTCCACATGTTCAACTTACTGATCAATTAAGAGCATGACATTTTTTAGAAGCTGGCTTACTACTCCAAGTTGTCTTTGTATATGAAATAATAACTGCTTTCATTAATCAGTTCCTACTGGGTAAGAAGGCCAAGTCTTTGAAGTGTTCTCAAGAAATGGAGATAATTTATAGGTTGTTAATAATGGGCAAAATTATTCAATGTTCCTACAAAAAAATGGCCAGATTTTTATGGTGACCACCCAAAGACACTGGGAAGTCCCCTATGACCCTTATTGGTAGCTAATGATTTTTACTTGGGAACCTAATGATTAAATTTTTTTTAAATTGGGGCTATTTTTTTTAAAAGCCTAGAAAAAAAGGATACAATAAATAGTAGATATTATTAAATATGATTAACTGATTGTTATTATAGGATCTATTTCTTGAAAATGTCAGCAATAATTCTTTAATAGAAATGAAGTGGCTTTAAGACTTATGCAAAATTTAGCATAGGCAGTTAGGGGCTACAATGGTAAGGTCTGACCAAATTGTGTATCAATCTAACTTTTAGGTTAATCTATTAATATACGCATCATCTGAATACACATCAGATCTATGTTCCAACTACAGAGGCTGAAGCTCAAATGAAAAGCTTTTAAGTAAGTATTACAGAAGAAATTGATCGCACACCAAAACAAGACATACTAATAATTATAGGTGAATGGAATGCAAAAGTAGAAAATAAACAGAATCAAATGTTACTGAAAATTTGGACTAAGGGTCAGAAATGAAGCAGGAATCAGCTTGTGGATTTCTATGAAGCAAGACTTGCCCATCACAAGCACATGCTTCAAACAACTGAACTTCACCAGATGGCCAATACCAAAATCAAATAGACTATGTAATTGGAAGCAGGAGATGGAAAAACTGTATTCTCTCTGCCAAAATAAGACCAGGAGCAGATTGTGGTATTGACTATAAACTGTTACTACACAACATTAGAGCACTAAAAGAATCACAGTGTCAAAATATAATGTAAATAACATTCCTAATGGACTTAAAGTCCACATAAAAACATATTTGCACTGTTACACTCAATTGACCAAGAACCAGATGAACTGTGGACTGAAACTAGAAATACTATTAGGGAAGAATGAAAAAAGGACAATGCCAGAAGTAATAAGAAAATAAAAATTGAGAGTGATGACAGAAGAAACACTGTAAATTGTTAAAGATGGACGAGGGCAAAAGTAAAAGGTGACAAAAGCAGGGTTGGAATCCTGAACAAAGTTTTTCAACAACTATCATCTAGAAAAAAAGGGAACTATTACAATAGTCAAAATGTAAGGAGATATAAAAGAACAATAACAACAAATCAAGAAATCTCTACCATAAGATTCAAGAAATAAATGGGACATTCAAATCTAAACTTGAAGTGCTGAACTTCTATAAGGAAGCACATTATCTGACATGGAGAAAACAAAGGAAAGGTGAAACCAGTACAATGAAAATCTATACAGAAGAGACAAAATCTATGAGGAAGAAGATTCCTCTGAGGAAGAACCTATAATTCTAAAAAGTTAAGTGAAAGGTGCCATGAAAGCATTTTGAAGAAATAAATCACCAGGGTTAGATGGGATACCGATAAAATTATTTAAAGCCAAAGAGACTGAATCTGTAAAAATCTTAACAGGAATATGTCAACAAATAGGGAAAATAAAATAATGGCCTATGGAGTAGAAAGATTCAATATAAATCCCAATTTAAATAAAAGAGAGAGAGAGAGATGTCAAGGAGTGCAATAACAGTAGGACCATTGCTTTCATTTCCCATCCAAACACGTGATGCTAAAGGTGAGGCAGCAAAACATATTTATCTTAAATGGACAGGAGATGCTGGATGTTCAAGCTGGTTTTAGAAAAAGAAGATGCACTTGAGACGTTACTGAAAACGCTTGTATTGCATTTTGCCTAAGAATTTCAGAAGGTGGTTAGTCTATGTCAGTGATGGCGAACCTTTTGAGCTCGGCGTGTCAGCATTTTGAAAAACCCTAACTTAACTCTGGTGCCGTGTCACATATAGAAATTTTTTTATATTTGCAACCATAGTAAAACAAAGACATATTTTTGATATTTATTTTATATATTTAAATGCCATTTAACAACTGCCAAAAACGGTTTGGCTCAGTGGATAGAGTGTCGGCCTGCGGACTGAAAGGTCCCAGGTTCGATTCCGGTCAAGGGCATGTACCTGGGTTGCGGGCACATCCCCAGTAGGAGATGTGCAGGAGGCAGCTGATCGATGTTTCTCTCTCATCGATGTTTCTAACTCTCTATCTCTCTCCCTTCTTCTCTGTAAAAAATCAATAACAAATATATTAAAAATAAATAAAAATAAATGCCATTTAACAAAGAAAAATCAACCAAAAAAATGAGTTCGCGTGTCACCTCTGACATGCGTGTCATAGGCTCACCATCACTGGTCTATGTTTCATGGAATATGTAAAGCCTTTCACTGTGTGGATCATGAGAAGTTATGGGTTGCTCTGAAAGAAACAGGCATGCCTTAGCACTTGACTGTCCTGTAGTGTAACCTATATTGTGGACAGGAAGCCATTGTCAGGACAGAATGTGAAAAGATAGAATGATTTCCTATAGCCAAGGCATCAGCAAGAGTACATTTTATTCCCTATTTGTTTAATCTGTATGTAGAATCTACACTTTAAAAGACAAAGATGCTAATTGACTGTACCTTTGCTACACCCTAAGCCACGCCCACCAGAAAATCAGAGTGACTATATGCAAATTAACCCAACCAAGATGGTGGCCGGCAGCCACGGAGCTGGAGCAAGCAGGAGGCTTGGTTGCCCGGGCGATGGAGGAAGCCAAGCTTCCCACCTGCTCTGAGCCAGCTGTGGACTCCGCTCGTGGCAACAAAGTTTCAATTATAGAAGCTAAATAAATCTCAGATACCTGCTTCCAGCCAGCCTCCACTGGGAGCTTGGGTGGCTGGGGGTCGTGGCCAGCCTGCAAACAGCCAACAGCCCCTCACCCAGGCTGTCCACACCCTCATGGGGTGAGGTCCCCGCTGGGGGCTTAGCCCGCCTGAAAACGGCCCTCAGCCCCTCACCCAGACTGGCCAGGCACCCCATCAGTACCCCCCACCCTGAAGGGGCTGTGGCCAGCCAGCAAACAGCCATCAGCCACTCACCCAGGCTGGCCACACCCTCATGAGGTGAGGGTCCCTGCTAGGGGGCTTAGCCAGCGTACAAACTGCCATCAGCCACTCACCTAGACTGACCAGGCACCCCAGCAGGACCCCCCCCCCCTGAAAGGGGTGTGGCCAACCTGAAAACAGCCATCAGCCCCTCACCCAGGCTGGCCAGGCACCCCAAAGGGGAACCCCTATCCTGAAGGCGCTGTGGCCAGCCTGCTAACAGCCATCAGCCCCTAACCCAGGCTGGCCAGGCAGCCCAGAGGAGACCCCCACCCTGAAGGGGCTGTGGCCAGCTTGAAAACAGCCATCAGCCCCTCACCCAGGCTGGTCAGGCACTCCTATATAATAAAAGGGTAATATGCAGATTGACCCTAACAGCAGAATGACTGGGAATGACTGGTCACTATGACACACACTGACCACCAGGGGGCAGACGCTCAATGCAGGAGTTGCCCCCTGGTGGTCAGTGCGCTCCCACAGGGGGAGCTCTGCTCAGCCACAAGCCAGGCTGATGGCTGCCAGTACAGCGGTGGTGGTGGTAGCCTCTCCTGCCTCCTCAGCAGCGCTAAGGATGTCTGACTGCAGCTTAGGCCTGTTCCCCGCTTGCAAGTGGATATCCCCTGAGGGCTCCCGGCTGCCAGAGGGATGTCTGACTGCCAGCTTAGGCCCATTCCCCCCAGGGATCGGGCCTATGCCAGCAGGTGGTCATCCCCCGAGAGATCCCAGACTGTGAGAGGGCACAGGCTGGGCTGAGGGACTCCCCTCCCCGCCTCCCCCTGGCTGAGTGTACAAATTTTTGTGCACCGGGCCTCTAGTTTGTCATAAAAAAACTGGGGTAGACTCAGAGGAAGAAATAAAAATTGGTGGAAGAAATATCTTTATCTTAGTGATATGCAGATAATATATTTTCATTTGAAAGATGCACTGCTATGTAAGAATACAGATGTTTGTTGCTTCATTCAACATAACTTTTTCTTGATTATTTTTTTCTAGAAGAAAAGAAAATGCTTGAAGGTAACAATGACCTTTTCTCTTCCTTTTAGTCACCTAATGTCGTTATCATTACTAAGTTTAAAATAACTCTTTTTGTAGTTATGACTTCAAAAATTTATCAAAGCAGCAAAACATATTTTGCCTATGTGCTCTTAGCTAGGCAGAAAGAAGGCTTGATGACCCGTAAGCATAAATAGAAATAAAAAAGCAATTTAAAAGCATTGACAACCCAAAGCCTATGAAAACATAATAGCCTAAGAATTGAAATAACAGATCAGCTCACTGGAAAATGAACACAGATACCGGCTATTTTCTCAATTAACTTTTAATTGCTGCTGGACTGGGATACTGAATGCTATGAACAACTATCTAATGCTGGTTCCTTCTTCAAGGTCAAAAAATCGTTACAGTTCTAATAGCCTTACCTAGAAATAATAACTATCTCCCTTTATCAGGAAATGTGTTAAATGGTTCATGCAGGCAATCTGAGGTAGAATAATAAAGTTAATAAAAAATTTCCAAGAATTAACATTAAAACTTATCCTAAAGCATAAGTGTAAAACAAAAGTATAAAGTACCTTCCCTTTTTTCTTTACAGCAAGTGATTTCTTATGCTCCAGCAGGCTGAATAGTGTAGTACTGCCTGCCAGTGAATTATTCCATTTTTAGACCAAATTATTGATCCATAAGAGAGACTGTAGTGACTCCAATGCTTCTATATTTTCTCATTGGCAATTGCTCATCAGAACAAGTTTAACTTTAGCATTCTGAGAAACGATTTAATAACTACTTATCAAAAGCTATGGGAAATATAATGACCATTTCAATAGTGGTGCAAAGTCTTTCTAAATTACCCTGAGATAATAAATAGGTACTTTACATTCAGACTCTTGAAATGCCTAATCACAAAAGTCAGAGTCTCTGTTTTTTGTTTCTCTCTCATTGATTATCCTATGGATTAGAACACAAACTGGAACATGACATCAAAATAATTCAAAGTTGCTTTTATCACATATGTTTGCAGTGAATGAAATATTTCACCTTCATAAACCAAAATCACATAAAATAGATCCCCCAAATTAAATGTTCTTGTAAAGTACTTGACCATGGCCCTTATTCAATATAAACTGCCAAACCATTTGGCTCTTTAGAAGACAATACCATTAACAATGGATAAATGATAGCAATTAAACTAAGTGACAAGAAATATAGTCTTCTAAAAGATAAAGCTCATGGGTTAATATAAACATGACAATAAATATGTATAACCTATATATTTAAGAGGTTAACTTCTTTTTCAATTATCAATTCTAGCATATCGGGTAAATGGCCTCCACGGCTTTGCTGGCACATACGCACTCTTTTGTTATTGCCTGAGCAACCACATTTTCGAAGAAGAATGGTCCGATGATGCCTCCACCCAAAATCCACACTAAACAGTTACATGTTGTGGATGCATTTGTTTCTCAACAATCACTCATGGATTTTCTGAACCCCAAATGCGACAATTTTGTCGATTAACCAAGCCATCAAGATGAAAATGAGCCTCATTGAAATTCAGCCACATTTATGCAAAACAGTCAAGGGAAATTTCAACAAAAGAGTGTGTATGTGCCAGCAAAGCCGTGGAGGCCATTTAACCGATATGCTATTCCATACACAGCCCTATACTGTATACTTTATGAATCAATAAAAACTTTACAATTTTTAATTATAAACCTGGGTTTTCTATCAAAATTACTTCTTGTGTGAATTTTGGGACACCCTTTATATGTATAGATATCTATTATAAATGTATATTTTGATGGTGAATACTATGATAGAAAAATGTCTAGCAACTATTAGACTATGCCACTATGTACCTTATACCTCAAGCTTTCACAAATTTTTAGACCATAATCATTAGTCTTTCTGACATACGTAAATACCACCATTATAAACAGGTGTTTTCATCATAATCAGTTTTAATAGAATGATTTCTTACACTGATTTTCAAAGATAGTAATGAAAAATAATACCTAATAAATATTTTTCTTCAAATCACACTTGGACATCATAGTAATTATTCTTAAACTGTACATTCTGACAGAAATAAAATTGACAGAAATAAAACTTCTTGATTTAGGTTATGGAAATTACTCTTAGAAACAGACATGAAATGGTTCCAAAAATATTAAAAATAGCTATCAAAACAATAATCAGTGAAGCAAAATATTCTTGTAAAAATCACCTCATGAATTCTAACTGCTTAGCAATAGAATTCTGATTTAAACTCTAGAATAAAATATTTTTTAATAAGGAATTTGCCAATAACTAAAAAAGCACTAAACCTGTACATTAAGTCTAAGAGACGGACAAATCAGCTTAACACTTAACAGTCTATGTATTTTTAAGACCTTGTAAAGGTGATAACATTTGAAATGCAGCTCATTTTAGTACAAAAAAGTGGTGTGTGTCATAGACAAAATATGTGCTATTTATGAAATATATGCTTTTTAAAACAGAGAAATCATTCAAAAATATTATTTTTTTAAGACAGAGAAATCTTGGAATGAATTAGATCCCTTCAAGCTTCAAATTATCTAAATTCACACTGCTGTTTCTCCCAATGGATAACGTCACTTTCTCCTCTGATTTTGTTAAGAACATGCTATATTATTAACCTTCCTTCTTCAAGTCATTGATCTTCTGAGGTTAATGATATAATCAGTTTCATTGTGTAGAAGAAAGAGAAAGGGCATAAGAAACACATTTTGTGCTCTAGTTTATAAAAATTCTACAGATGTGATGCTAGAGCTAATCCACAGATACATACATAAATACTGGATTGAAATAAATTTGAGAAAATGAAGCGTCACTCATTTAGCAAATGGAAGAAAAACACAGAGGAGAGAGCAAAGGGAAACAACTGCAACAGAAGTACACAAAAAGTGCAGTGCGAGGATGAATAGGATGTTATTTGCTTTGCTTTTATTTTTATTATATGTGGGAGTGACAAGCAGTTTGATGGGTAAAGAGGTCCATTCACTCACTAATTTATCACATTAATTTATTGTTATGGAGAACCTAGCTATGAATCAAGCATCTTCCTAGGCACAGGGGATATAACAGAGAACATAAAAACCAAAAACCCTTGCCCTAACCGGTTTGGCTCAGTGAACAGAGCGTCAACCTGCAGACTGAAGGGTCCAGAGTTTGATTCCGGTCAAGGGCACGTACCTAGGTTGCGGGTACATCCCTAGTAGGTGGTGTGTAGGAGGCAGCTGATGGATGTTTCTCTCTCATTGATGTTTCTAACTCTCTATTCCTCTCCCTTCCTCTCTGTAAAAAATCAATAAAATACATTTTAAAAAAACTCTCACCCATAAATTCTAGTGGGAAAAGAAAGACAAATAAATTTGCAAAGGAACAAACAATATTTTTGATGATGATATGTCATAATGCAGGCAAATCAAGAAGAGCATAATGACAGAGTGTTAAAAAGGATGGTGGTTTTCAACTGGAGAGTTAAGGAAGGCCTCATGATGCAAAAGAGTAAATTAAAAATGGTTATAGAGAATAGGAATCTGAAATTTCTGGAGAAGCAGCATTATATACCCACCGAATATGAAAGGCACACAGTTAGTAGGAGATTTGAGAGTTATTTCTACTGACTCTTAAAATAAAGCTCTTTAATGAGAGTTGACAAATTTCTGTTGAGGACATACAAATATGGCCACATGCCAATCAGAGGAAAGGGAACCAAATTTATTGGATACAATTGCCAGACTTAGTAGATGGAGGGTTATAAATGTTACTTCGTCTAATCATTATAGATAGGTATTTGATCACTCTACACTCGTTTCCACCCCTTTTTAACTCCTTGGCTTCCATAAAACATTTCATTTGAAAAAAAGAGTTCTACTGATAAAAGTTTACATACTACCTTTCATTTGAAACCATACTGATTCCTGTGATTTTTCTAAATCATAATGAAAACACATTACTATCAATCATAGCTAAGTAGCAAGTTTAACTATGGGAAGGAATAAATTCTGATTTTGGTTTAGCTGTACCTGTTGGGAATTTTCCCAGGGAGCAAACTATAGGACTTAAGAGAAAAGGTGGTAATTTTTTCCATCTTTACTCAGAGTTAAAAATTTTTATTTGTAAAAGGAAGGTTACCAGACCTGTTTGGTTACATAAATGTAAAAAAATAGAATTTGGCTATGGGGCTGTGATTTTAATACCAGGCTGAAGGGGTCTAGAAAAGGGATAGCACTCACCTCTTTCAGATATTGAGGAATTATTACATAATTCAATAAAATGGTCTGAGATAACGCTCCGCTCTAGTGAAGCCCATTGTGTCTAATATTTTATAATTTTATGTTAATGCTAATTTTAATCAATCAAATGTATATGATATCTTGGTTTGCCAGAGCTCAAATGCCAGTGGAACACCAACTAGACAATATATGCTCCTGCCTTGGAACTTCTGTGTAAAGATGCGACCACAAGTCTATCATGATAAAACCATATTAGAGTTAAAAGTTTCTTATGCCACAGAGTTGAATGGGAATAGAATACAATTTAAACCTCTGATGTCCCAGGTTGCACAACTAACACAAATGTTCTGAAACCCCAGGAAGGGGGATTTTACCCACAATGAAAAAATAATAAAGCTTTCCAATAAAGCTGTGAAATCGTCACTAAGAAAAAAAAAATTGTGTAGGGAAAGAGGAGAGAAAAAAAAACACCTGAAAAACAGTCAACATTTGCTTGTGAACAAACAAAAAGCATAGTGCTTTCATGTGTGCTATGGCTTGAATTGTGCTTTCCTCCCTCCCACCCCCCAAAAATATATGTTGTAGCCCTAGTCCCTAATACCTCAGAATGTGAAACTACTTAGAAACAGAGAATTTACAAAGGTAATCAATTTAAATCAAGGTCATTAGTGTGGGACCTAGTCAGTAGGACTGCTGTCCTTATAAAGGGGGGAAATTTAACACAAAGAGTGACACACAGAGAGGGAATACAATGTGAAGAGATACAGGGAGAACATCACCTACGAGACAAGGAATGCTAGAAGCTAGCAGAAGCTAGGAGAGAGCCGTGTAACAGCCCCCAGAATGAATCAACCCAACCGACCCCTTGCTTTTGGACATTTAGACTCTAAAACTGTGACAAACTTCTGTTGTTCAAGTCAGCAGCCCATGATACTTTGTTATGAGAGCCTTGGCAAACTAATACAATACATAGGCAAGAAGAACAAAATTATCTCAGCGGTAGGAGATTAGACGTGACCGACCGCTGCCTCTCTGGTTCATCCTTTATTTTTAGTTTTCCAGAGTGTCTGGAAAAAGAGCAATGAATGAATGAGATAATGACTGAATACAAACAAGAATAAATTTTAAAATGAATAAACTGAATTAAGAGGAATTTAAACTGGAATTTTAGAAAGAGCAGAGTTAATGACAAGACTAAAAGACAGACACCAAGCACGATATTGAATTAGTAAAAGAATATTAAAAACATTCAGTAAGTATCAGAAGAGACAAATACGGGTAAGACTGTAAAGTGCAGAGTTTAATATTCTAATTCTGGCCAGGTTTTCACTATATTAAGGAACTATTATAAAGTCAATAGACTATTCTGGGCTTAGTTCCTCATGTCTTAGCTAAATTTAGTTCAACTGGTGTTCAGTATTTCAGATGTCTACATAAAAATAAAGTGGGAGTGACATTTTAAGCAAAGGAGATATCAGTTTGGATTATCAACAAGGCCAGTGCACTAAGGGCAACTTTTAAACTGAATTATCATATTTATCAATAACCTTTTAAAGAAATATATATTAGATTTTAAGTAGGATATGTCTGCTTTTATTGCTGATTATAAACGTTTCTTATTATTAGCTATTGAGATCTTCACAAATGCATCCCAAATATTTATATATGTTCTTTTCCCTTTGAAGCATACCTATATATTTCTAAATAATTAGTAATTATTAATATCTATTATTCAAAGAAACATACATCTTTTTGCTTTTATAAGCACCAGGACTAAAGCTTACCTGAGATTATATTAAACTGGTTGCCAGAAACAAAGTAAGTGTGGATGAACTATGAACATTACATTACAATTTCATCAGCCTGCCCTAGAAATGTTCTCTTTTGAGCAATAAATGTCCTAGTTATCAGTTTGGACACCTGTACCAACACTCTTTTCAGTTTTCCTTTTCCTACTTGCTCAACTCCAATCTGCTGAATCTTCATCATCAGTTTGCACACCACTGTCTACTCTATTTTTATAACAGTGGGGATCCTCTGCCATATTTTCCCCTATCTCATCGTACTGTCAATGGACTTTAGCTCCAGAACTTCTCTTTTTGGGTTGCTTTTATGAAAACATTCTGGCTTAGGAAGAAGAGACTAACTAGATAATTTCCAAAGATGTTCCCACTAAAAATTCCAATATCCATGGGTCGAAATTTATGGCCATCCTTTGTCTTATTTGTTTATGTCATATGTTCAAACCGTGAATGTTAATTATATTCACTGAAATCACAGTCTACAATGAATGCTTGGGAGATTTCAAGATGAGAACAAAACTTTCCGTCTCATTGTCATAAAATAATAAACTTCTTTCTCATCTTGCCTCACAAAATAGTATATTTCTTTTTGTGGGAATGTATACATTTCTATTTTTTCCTCAAATCACTAATGAAATGATACTCACTGAAACTGTGTATTAGGTTCCCAAGGTACCAGGGGCTTTAGGGCTTCCTAAAGTCCGCAAACACATGGTTAGCATCAACTCATCCATTGTCTTCTAACTGAAAAGAATCACTCTTACCGTGTAGCCCTCGGTATACTGAAAAGGAGCCCTGGAACTTTCGTCTGCTGTTGGACTCAGAGGCTTGGGGTCAGACATGGACCGCTGCATCATCTTGGCTGTCTTAGGACTCGCTGGGGGAACTTTAGCCATGTCTGGATGCAGTACTTTCTGTGGGCTTATATCATCAGGGAGGGGTTTTTCATAAGGTACAAAGGCTGATTCTAAGGCTTTGCCTGGTGAAAGTGGTGAGATGGGTGAATAAAGGACTTTTGGAGATTTGGGTGGGGAAGGAGCCAGCTGTAGTGTGGAATCTGGCCGAAGGTGAGATGAATAACCAATCTCTAAAGGTGTTGGGCGTTTCTTGTCTTTGGGTGGAGATGTGGCACTCAAATATTGAGGACTTTGTGTTTCTGAATCTGCTTCTGTTTGACATCCTAAACTGCCCCCTTTGTAAGTCTTTTCAGGTGCTGAAATGTGTTTAATTATTTCTACCTTGGCATCCACGTGCGCCCGTATCGAAGGTGTTCGTATGGTTCCCACTGGTTCAGTTTGCACAGATATCTCTGCCACTGTCTGAACTCCTATGCTGGAGACTTTGGAAAGGGGTTTGGTCTTCTCAGCCTCTGTAGTGCCATCACCATACTTTGCTACACGAGTTTTTCTCCTTGATCTAGTAGGCATGTCCCATTCATCCTGATCTTCATCATCAGTTTGGACACTTGTATCAACACTCTTTTTAGTTTTCCTTCTCCTACTTGCATAACTCCGATCTGCTGCATCTTCATCATCAGTTTGTACACCACTGTCTACTATTTTTTTAAAACAGCGGGGGTCCTCTGCCATATTTTCCCCTATCTCATCATACTGTCCACGGGCTTTAGCTCCAGAACTTCTCTTTTTGGGTTGTTTTTCATCTTTTACAACAACGTCTGTTAAAGGTATTTCTGAAACTGTACTCAGAATGCCGGGTGGGGCAATGTACTGAGTAACACCATCAGACTGAACTGTGTACCATCCTTGGCTTTGTGGGATTTCAATCGCCACAACGGCTGAGGCTGTGGTGGTTGCATCCTCAGCCGCCCAAAACTGACCGCCTTCTGGGGCAGCATACTGCCCTTCCAACATCCCCTGCTCTGTCGTGGTTTGTGGAGAGGCAGTTCCAGAGGGATCATAGTTATACTGGTAGATCTGGCGAATCTTCTGCTCCTCTAGCTGCTGGTGAAGCTTTTGCTGCAGCTGTTGGATCTGCTCCAGCTGTAACTGTTGCTGAGCTAACGTCTCCTGCCTCATCATGAACTGGGCTTGACGCTCTTCTTCCTGCTGATAGAGAAGGTGCTGCTTCATAGACTGCAGCTCCTCCAGCTTTTTTTGAACCATCATCTTTTCCTGTTCTCGGAACCTTTGGATTTCCTGACGCTCCCACTCCAATTCCTCAGCAAAACGCTGCTGCTTAATTTTCTCCAGCTCCAAGAGCTCACGCTCTAAGTCTAGCTGCTGTTGTTGTTTATCTTCTTCAGGGACAGTTAAAAGAGCACTTTCATCTCCCGCCACTTCAGAAAACACTTCAGATGCTGTGGTTAACGTGGGAACTGAGTCTATTGTCTCAGTGGTGAGAGTTTCCATAGCAATCGTTTGCAGACTGGCATTGATATCAATACCAGTTACTACAATGTCTGTTTCAGATGCACCTGTTGTGAGGAAATATGATCTAGGCATTGGCTGGCTCTGGTGCAGGGTGGATAATGAAGTTACTCCATCAGTTGTGTGCACACCAGACAGATCCCTCACAGTGGTGCTGAAAATGGAGCCAGGTTGTGTGGTGATAGCAAATGTGGAGGGCACTGGAGTTGCCTCTGAAGAATAGACAACATCATTAGTTGACCTCAAAACACTCCCCACACCATACTGGGATCCTGGAGGTGGAGTCATTCTCGCTGTGGAATACTGTGGGGTACTAATCCCAATTCCTGAAATGACTTGACGTGTTTCTGGATATGGACCTGCAGTCTTGCTTGAGTAATCCATTACCTCACCTGAAATACAGGGTAGAGTTATAGTCCAGTTCCAAGAATGAATGATGCTTTGGGGATTTGAAAGAGCTCTCAATCTTGATGAACATAATGAATGGAACCACATGCAAATTCACTGGTTAACCTAATTAGATGCCGAAGAAAAGCAATGTTGAACATGCAGGCACATGCAGGCGACTTTGGGCAGAATAAATTTAAAAAATGAAGAAATAAAAGCGCACATGTACTCCAAAATATGTTGCCAAAATATTCAAAGAAAGAGAAAAAGTAACAAAATGAAAAAAGGGGCCACATTTTCATCCTGAAATGAGATGAGGAACACCATAATGATATTTCAAGGAAAGGTCTGCAGCGACATCATACTGACCTGTAGAACTTCTCCCTGAAGTTAGATCTACTGCTGCATCAGTTTCTCCTGAATAACCAAAAGCATTCTTACTTTTATAGAAAAAATGTCCAGCTTCTGCTAAATTAGTGTCAGACATGGAAGGCTTCATTCCCCCAACCCCTCTGTAACCATATGGCCCTGATCGGTCATACTGATAGTGGTCATCCCTATAACCAAACCGATCCTCAGGAAGAGTAGTTGCAGGCTGCTGTGCTGTGCAGCTCCTTCCAAAAGGTAACTTATAAACTACATCACAGCACACAGCTCTTCTCCCTGCAGTCAGATCAACAGGTTTTTCATCATCCTCTATTATTTTGGTCACCACACTTGAAGTAGATTCATCCACTGTTACAACAGTTCTATGAGACTTTGTTGTACTGAGATCCACTGCCTCTCCATCAGTGATGCCCTGGGATGTGGTGCTATCAGTCCATCCATTTGTGACACCAACAGGAGGCACAGTAATAGGCATAGTAGTAGCCAGTGTCATTGCCTGTGCTGAAGTGCTTAAAGATAAGTTTATTGGTGCTTCCTGCTTAACTGTAGGGAAGGACTGGCCACTTGGTATCCTGTAAGGGGGCTCAGTATGCTTTGATGTAGTGAGCTGAAGTGGGGTTGCTGTTGCATGTTCTATGCTCACTAGGCTTTCTGTGCCTGCAGTGTAACTTGCACTAGCTGTGCACGTGACAGCAGTCACTGCCTCAGAGACCAGGGATATCGGAGTCACTACTGATGAAGTTGCACTTAGATTTATAATGGAGGGTTGGACAGCACTGATTTGTCTCCCATAGGCTTCTTTTGTTGTGGTCTGTCTTTTCACATCCATTGCAGAAGCAGAAAGATCCATACATTTTTCAGTCACTTTCACTTCTACTTTTGGTGCTGTACGCAAATCGATGGCATCACCGGTAAGTTGCAACTTTCCATTTTCTTTATGCTGATGCTTTTCTAAATGTAGGGTATCTAAAGCAAGAGGCTCCGGAGGAATTGGTACAGAGACACTGCTGAGACCAACACTAGGGACTGTACTTCTGGTTGCTGAAATCTCAGCCTTAGAAACTTCAGTTGTAGGAAACTGTGTAACTGAAATTGGGGCTGCTTGACATGAAGATAGTGTTGTGACAGGGATAGCAGAAAATGTCTCCAAAGCCCCTGAGATGTACAGGCTCCGTTCTGATGAATATGACATTTCTGCAGCTGTCACAGGAGGAACTACAGAAAATACAGGTTCAGTGGCAATTGTATGCTTGAGAGGTGATCCCAGGGGCCAACTGGTAATTGCTTGACTAGAAGAGTCTGTTGGAGTCCCAGGTTCAGATGGCAACGTGATAACCACGTAAGTTTCCATGAGGGAAAATCTTGGTGAGGACTTATTAGAGTGAGGAGAAAGTGGGGAGGTAGGGGAAGGCAATTTATAATCTGCTGTAGTGACTAAATTTAATGTCATATTTGAAGATAATCCTGTTGGTCTGGGGTGTGTATCTGTTGGTTTTTGTGTAGTTCCTGGATGCTGAGTAATGGGGGGTTTAGGGGCAATGGGAGGTTTGCTTGGCTCAGGTCTGTGGGTAAATACAAGTCTAGATGGAATGGAAGATGGCTTAGGAGGAACTGGAGGAGGTGCAGTGGTACAAATTTTTGTTATAGGTAATCCATTACTCCTTGGAACAGCTGTGGTCTCTATAGTAGTAACAGTGTCAACCAGAGATGCAGCTGTCATAGTTAGAGTCACTGGAACTGGAACTGTTAACTTTTTCTTAGGATGAATAGCAGGTTTAGGTGAGGTTGGTGGAGGAAGTGGTGGAGGAGGAGGAGGAGGGGGAGGAGGAGGAGGTGGAGGTGGAGGTGGAGGAGGAGGAGGAGGTTGAGCTGATGTGTCCAAAGAAGAACTTCGTAGGAATGGGTGTGTTTTAGTTGGAAGAGAGGAAACAGAAGGACCGCCAGATGGTAACTGAGATGCAGGTTTTGCTTGACCAAAGATCTCTCCAGATACAAAGCATGCAGTTGAAACTTGCTCCTTCATTGGAAAGGCTATTCCAGAAGGTGGCTGATCAAACACGGTTTCAGATAAGCTAGTTTTAGCTAGTTCAGCCTCAGAATCCTTCCTTTTATCTCTGTAAGCTTCCAAAACTTCCAGAATAATTCCATTCCCAGTTTCCTTCTTGGCTTTCTTCACTGAGTCCTTTTCAGATATAGATAAGTCAGTGGAAATAGTGTCAGCAATTAGCCCCTTGGGTTTAGTTTCTTCAGATTCTAAGATAGAAGGTGTCATATCAGATAAGGAAATTGCAATATGATCAGTACTAGGTCTACCATCTGGTATAGTAGTCTGATCTAAAGATATACTTATTTCTTCTGGGTAGTCTATGATGCTGCCTTGAAAATATGTTGATGAAGAAATATCCCCAGGATCTTCTAATTTAGTTACTATGTCTACTGGCTCTGTATAAACTGTAGTTATGCTATCCAGAGTAGTAATGGGTGAGGAGCTATCTGTGGTACAAACCGAAGAAACAGATGATGTGAGGGAAGGTGTGTCAGAGGGTGGGACAGAAGTAGCACTTTCTGAAGGCTCAGAGTAGGTCAAAATCAGTGATTCATGGGCAATTATCTCTTGAATTTCTCTTGTGTAATCAGTTATATATTCATCTTCAATCTCCTCTGTTGAAAAATGTTGGGTTATTTTGACATCTGGAATAGAGAGTGTTGCACTGCTGGTTGAATCTGTAAGAGATGCTCCTGAAAGAATACTTGATGTCAAAGATTCATCAGGCAACCTATCAAAGTCCATAGTGGACTCTGTCAGGTCGTCCCTGATGGGGGGCTGGGTTGGACTGGATTCCGGTGTTAACTGCATCTGTTGCCTCTTCATGAGTTCTTCATAGGCAGCATCAGCATCTAGTAACTTTTTTTCTTCACTGGTAGAAGTTACCATACTATCCAGATCTACTATCTCGTGGCTTTCTGGGATGATATAAGAACTTGAAACAACATCTTCTTGAGGCACAACAGAATGTAAGCTTTCTAACTCATAAAACTCTTTCTGGAGGTCTGTAATTTTCTGCATAGGATCATCATAAATATGTTCTGGAAGTCTTGTTTTTTGATCTCTCCCTCTCTGCTGCATAAATCCATTTTCATCTTCTTGCCTTGTTAGCAGACTGTCATCGACTGAACCATTGTATGTGTCCTCTACTAAAGACTCATAAATGTAATCCTCTATTAGCATCCCACCATACAAAGGCTCCTTTTCAAACATTTCCTCTCGTTCATTTGCAGCTGGAAAAGCTTTGTATTTTTGGGTTTTATGCATCATTTCTTCATACATCTCCTCAGCACTTTTTAATGCCTTTTGGCCACCTTCTTTCTGCATAACAGAATGCTCATCTGTTGGTGAGTATAGAGACACAGCTGTGGGCAATTTATAAACTTTTTGCACTTCAATTATTTTTTCTGGGCTTATTTCAAAACCCTCTGGATCTGACTCTATGCTAGGTGAGTATTCAGAACAAGAAGATCGATGGAGCTCCTCCATTTCTGCAGCCTGACGTAATTCTTCTGTTGGAGATGCATCTTCAATAGGAGAGAGATTACTGGGTGGTGTCTTTGGTCTTTCTCTCCTTCTCTGAGCTCGAAGTTCATCTTTGTCTTTCTTTGATTTTTTACTAGAACTTTTTCTTTGTTGCTGTTCTAATTCCCGCTGCTTTTCTTGTTCCTTCAATAATTCTTCTTCCTCTCTCAATTCTTCTTCCTCTGAAGAATCTTCAATAGTTGGTAAAAGAGGACCATGTGACCTGTGCCTAGCTTTGCGTTGCTGCTTGCTCTCCCCTTTTTTGTGACTTGGGCTACTGTCACTGTCCTCATCCAGCGATGACACTGATGTAGGGGATGTGCCAGGAGTGAAGCTAGAAGCATGAAGACTAGAAGATCCTTCCCCCCTTGACCTATCTTCTGGAGAGTCTGTCAGGCTTTCCATTTCTAATTCTGGCTCTTCATCAAAATACAAAGCTGTTTTTTTCTGTGATGACTCTGCAGAATACTTATCTGCTATTGTGCTATTGAGTTCAATTGTTTTAAATCGACGCAGCCCTCCTCCTCCAGCAATTACAAGTTCTTCACTCTCCTGACTTTTAGTTTCTCTGTATTTAATGTCAGGACTTTCGTCAAATGTCTCATCATCTTCATCATGCCATGAATGGCGCCTCCCTGCATCTTCCTCAAAGCTTGTGCTACTTTTTCGAGTCAGTCGCTTGTGTTTCCCTGCTGTTACTTTCCCTTTTCCTTTTGTTTCTTCCTTCTTCTGGCTCTCAATAATACCACTGATCTGTTTGAGCTGGTTCCTAATGAACTCATCGTCCTCAGAACCTGAAGCGTCTTCATCAGCACTCATTTCTCTGATTTGCTTTCTAATAAAGTCCTCCTCTTCACCTGATCCTTGGCTATCTTCCTGTTTATACTCATCACTACTTGATGAACCGACACTAGTTCTCCGCTTTCTTTGTGGAACAGGTGAGTTTTCACTTTCACTACTGTCTTCAACTGAATCATAAGGCTGTCTTCTTGTAGCTATGTCATCAACAAAGTCAGACTTTTCTTTGTGGTCCTTTCTGGGAGGAGTGTCTTGTTGGCCATCTTTTGTAAAAGTATCTTTTGCTTCTTGACTCTCTTTGAGCTTCTCTTCTGAAACTGTAGTTTCTAGTGTTTGAGTTAAACTCTGAGTTTTCTGCTCCTCCTTAGGCTGCTCAGGAGAAACCTCTTGGGGTTGTGTTTTCTTTTCTGACTTTTCTTCAATAAGTGTACTTGCCTGCGCTTCCAAAATGGAGAGGACTGTACTTTCTAACTTAGCCAAGTCTGAGGGGCTGGAAGGGCTGCTTTCTTGTGAAAATGAGTCCTTTTTGAGTCCCTTGAGCAAATCCTTTTCATCACTTGGAATAAGACTTGGGATTTCACCAAGTGAACCTGATATGCCATCAGAAGAATATCCTGTGTCACTTAGACCTTGTGGGCTTTTCGGCTGTTGAGAACTTGACGTGTCTGATTTGTCATCTTCCTTTTCCTAGCAGGGAGGAAAAGATACAGGAAAACTTAACATGATTAAACTAATAAAATGGCCTCTCCATTACTTCCAAATAACTATTATGAACAGAGAAAAAAAGTATATGAAACTTTTTCAACTGTTTTAAATAAATCTTTGCATGGGGGAAAAAAGAAAATAGTTAATACATATTGATTAAGATTAGTTTTCATTTGATTAAATGTCAATTTGAAATGACACTTTTAGTCCACTAGTGCTCTATCCTTCTACATTTCAATATCATTTTCCTTCAAAAACATGATTTTCTTTCTCAGCATATTTACTTTGGGATATAATTCAAATTATTAAAGAAAAATTTTAATGATATATTTCCACTGACATAATTAATACTTTTGGATTATGAGGACAGGCAAAGAAAGGAAGAATCAGAGGACGGGCCTTCATGTGGCTATAAGACTTACGGGATGTTGGAAAATTGACTTAACAAAAGTAAGCATATATCATCTGATGCCATAATGATATTTGCCCCACCGACCACAAAGAATGTTATTTTTTTTTTCTGAGAGATATTCAAACAAGGCTGTATTTTTTAAAAAATGTAAAACACTGTATTTAATTGGCATCACAGTTAATATTATAATGCTATAAAATGTGACTGTTTAGAAATTGTAAACTTTGAAAAAGTAATTGGTCTGGCTCATAGCTTCAGTAAAAGAGAAATAGCTATTATTTTTGTAGAGTTGTGAATCACATTTATCTTCAGTATCCCACCTCAAAGATATTTATCAAATATCTCTTATAAATGTCTTCTGACTTTGAAAATACTTGTATTTTTACCTCTATGGTATTTCAAAGTCAGCTTCCTTCAACCAGCACAACAACTAACTGTATGAATGGACATATGGGCTTTTCAGGGAGCTGGGACACAGAGTAGACAAATCATAGGTTTGAACTACTTATTTTATTTGCTAAGACAAGGATAACAATTTGATTCAAGAATCAGAAGCCTTAAATAAAAAAAAAATGTTAAACATAAAGACTTTGTGCATAAGTCTAAATGAAAAATAACACACAAAACAACACAACAAAAAAACCAACTATGAGCAAAATGAAACCCAGCTGATCCAGTTAGTTTCCATGTTCAGAGGAGAACATAAAAAACAAACAATCAAACAACAACAACAAAAAAACAGCCCTAGGAAAGGAAGGAGGAAGGTGAAGAGCTGCACAAGACATGCTCTATTTGACGCTGGCCTATGGAGTCACCCTGGATTCCACTAAGTGTGTATCTTGAACTAACCATCTCAATATTTTAGTGGGTGTGTAGTCATGGGCTCCTCCAACCTATCTACAGCCAAAATGAACAGGTGTCAGGTCAGGTAACAAACGACAAACATGCAAAAACATCTTTCTTCTTTCCTGCCTTCCTTCCCTCCTGCCTTTCTTCCTTCTTTTTCTCCTTCTCCTTCTCTGACTGCTTCTCCTCGTCCTCTTTTTATCTATAAAGTTCTCAAATATAAAAATTGTTGGCTTGATATTAATTTTACATCCATTTTCATCTTACTACCTATCTTTACTCTGTATGGTTAGATATGTATCTTGAACCTATCATAGAGTAAAATACTTTTGCTGAATTTAGAATATGACTAATTAAAAAAGACAGTCTGACATATTTTTCGCACCATTAGTCCAAAAAGCAATGCCGACTCTTTGACTGATCAATAGTTAGTTTATCTGGACCATTTCAGATGTCTGTGCAGAGAAGGGTTACTTGTCTGCAGTTATGAGACTGTGCTAGTGGCTAATGAGTCCCCAACCACCTGCGGCTCCTTTCTCTTCAGAGCTGCACATAGAAGAGGCAAGCATTACAAAACAGTCTCCCAATAAACGCTTTCTGGATGGTCACAGTGGAGGGGCATTTCTATATCCTTGCATTCCACAGAAAGCAAGAGCATATTTTTTTGAGTCCAATATACTTTCTATGTCTTTCCTTGTCTTCTTTCCCAAGTTTCACTAAATCACTGTAAACACCATAAGCACATGGGTGGAGTATCTAAGCTCCTTTTCAATAAAAGGGCAAGAAAATGATCTTTCATAATTAAAGTTTGATGGTGTAATTTATATTCTTTATTTTGTGTCTGCATATATCATAAAACATAACAACGTAAGGAAGCTATACATATATAAGAAGTGTTACTATTGTTATATATAACAATTCATTGAGTATAATAAAATATAAATTATAATTTTATACAATAGGTTCTGAATATTCTAGTGACATTTTACAAAAATAAGATTAGGACCAGAAATATATAATGTGTCAAAGGAAATGAAGATACATTATACAGAAGACTAACACACATAAATAACAAAATACCTGCCTTACAATACCCTTTATGTAGCCTTTCACCTTGTGCTCATCCTTTCCTTCTTTCTTTAGTAAATATGTTCTACCTCCTTCCCCCTCTGCCTTCTCACAGGATCCGTTCATAATTTACCAATACTGATGTTGTGATGATTTCCCCCCACTAAGGACTCCTCTTCTCTATATTATAAGGTGGCAAAATGTGGGAAGGTTTTGCACTACAGATTTGTGGGTCTAGATACAATGTTTAGAGTGGTTAATAAGGAAATCAAGTTAGGTGACCAAGAGACATTTGGCGACACTGTTCAGAACGAACATTTGGTCATGTACTTACTGTACCATAATATATTGAAAAAAAATCAAAGTCAATTTTTATCATACTAAGTAGCATAGGTGTAATGTCTCTTGACACAGGTGAGTGGCCTGCTTCTTCATTTTGCTGTTAGCTTATTAATCATCAGAGCATACATAAATCAGGCCCTTTGCCTCTTTGATTTAAGGCAGCTATACATTCATCTTTAATCCTGCTGCTAAAATGGAAACAAAATGCTTTCCTTCATATACCAAGATAGGCACAATGAGGTACTCATCTTTCCGCCCCATTTGTCCTTCTTGTGGCTATCCGCTCTCCTTCATGAGATACCTGGTGTGAGGACTAGTACAGTTTGTATCCATGTGGCTAACCAGTCTATACAGATTTAACAGAGCAAAACCTTGCTTCATAATTTATGTTTCCTAACAAGGTAATAATTTGATCAAAAATGAAAGAGTAGATGGAACTGAGAAGAATGTAAAACACAGTGTGTAAGTTGGGTCTGATTTTTCTCTAATTATTCAAGCTTCACATGGATGTCTGCAGTACTGTAACTTGAGAAACACGATCAAAGGATGTATGTGAGGAAGGAATAATTGGGATCATTTTCTCCCAAATTTCTCTAGAACTAAAAGATTGAGTTTTATCTTAGTTGCTTAAAAAATGCATGGCTGTGCCTGGCCAGCGTGGCTCAGTGGTCAAATGTTGGCCTATGAACCTAGGACATCACAGTTCAATTCCTGGTCAGGGCACATGCCCAATGTGGGGCGTGCAGGAGTCAGCTGATCAATGATTCTCTCTCATCATTGATGTTTCTATCTCTCTTCCTCTCCCTTCCTCTCTGAAATCAATAAAAATATATTTTTAAAAATATGTGGCTGCAAATTTACTTTTGAGAAGAATATTAAACCACTTAATAACTTTTTAAGGTTCAATGAAGTGAATATATTCAAAGGGTTCCTTCTAAGTTACATACATATATAACACATACATATGTGTATATATATCTTTGAATATCCTTACATTTATTATTTTCTTCATTTGAATCGATAATCGGATGCTGAAATTATCCATTTCATTTCTTACAAAATACATCTGGAATGACCTGAAATTATTACATAAGAATAAAAGTCTAGGTATCTACCCTGTGCATGAGAATTTTGTTTGTCATCTTAGATCGAGGCAGTGAGTGGGAACAGACATAATTTAAGCTTACTTTTTTAATAGAAATGTTATTTTTCAGCTTCCCTGAAGGATACATTTTCCCTGTATTTTTCTAAGTACATTTTCCATTAGACTATATTATACTGACTTTTATTTTGTATTATGTATTGTGCTTTTTCCATGTATAGTAATATGGCTATTAAGCCTTCCTAGTCTGTGTATATGAAATAATAACTTAAAATTTTCAGTGGTTAAAATTAATATTTTTACTTGCCAATAGAAAGCAGAGAATAGAGAATTATTTTTCCTTCCAATATTCTACTGCTGAGAGGCAGTAAATTGAGACCCATTTGACACTCTTTCCATAATGTCATATCTCGAGACATCTGTAGTAGTGAAGAATATACCAAGACACATCTGCACTGCCACACTTAGTTCTGCCCTTTTCCCAAAGGAAACTTTTAGCCTTTCATGTTGAAAGTAAATAGAAGTTACCTGAATAGTATTGGTGTTAAGAACTAAGTTTCTGGTTAAATATAATATTGTACAAAGAAAGGATGCAATATTACGTTTTTGGTTAATTTCCCCTAAGTCATTTATTTTAACGGGCCAAAGTAAAATAACGAAAGAAAAATCTTTAATCATTTATAGAATGTTTTGGTCAAAATGGATTGCTAGTCTGATTAAGTCCATAAAATTCACTGAGCCTGGAGAGAAAAATCATAATCCCACCTACATGGGAATGCTTTTCACTACAGAAAACCTCTTAATTTTTAATCTTATCTGATTATGCTGCCATTACATACACTGCCTATATAGAACTTGAATGCTAACCCCTGGATCATTGTAACCAGAAATTAAAGTTTATGCTAAAGAATGTTCAAATTTTGGGTTTTATCAAGAAAGCTACAGTGTTTCAATGTATCAAATGCAGATAAGCAGTATTCTGTTTAAGCATGTAAGTAAAAAGAGAGAATTCTGTAGTAACATGTAATTTTAAAATTATTAAGCTAAAAAAGTAAAGAAGACTGCACCATTCTCAACAATAAAGATAAATTTTAAAAAGAATGTACCTTTCAAATTATTTATTACATTTCAAAATAAATTTTAATTCCACTTGACAAAACATTTTGAAAGACAGGAATGAATGGAAAGAAAATGATGTGGCAGCAAAGAAATGCAAACGATATACTATAACAATATGAATCACACAGAGACAAATTAATGAATAAATAAATAAACATATTAATAAAGTAAAAAATTACACGAAGTGTTTGGGATTATAGTGGAAGCTGCCAAGAGATATAAATAAGTATAATAATGAAAAGGCAGTATGTTAAACGTATCAAAAAAAGAAGCATTGTGTTTCTTACCCTTTGCAACAGCATGGAAGGACCTGGAGAATATTATGCAGATTGAAATAAGTCAGTCAGGGAAAGACAAATATCAAATGATCTCACTTATACGTGAAATTTAATGACCATAATAAACCGATGGACAAAACAGGCCCAGAGGCATGGATGCATGGAACAGACTGACATATCTCAGAGGAGTGGGTGACAGAGAGTAACCAAAGATTTTATATGATCGGAGCTGTCTCACCCAGTCTCAACCGGGCCGGCCGGCCCCGGGGGGGGGGGGGGGGGGGGGGGGGATGGCAGAGGTTGGCTGGCGATGGGAGGATGGGAGGTTGGCTGTGGGAGCGCACTGACCACCAGGGGACAGCTCTTGCATTGAGCATCTGTCCCCTGGTGGTCAGTACGCGTCATAGCTACCGGCTGGTCGTCTGATCGTCCGGTCATCTGATCATCTGGTCCTAACGGTCGCTTACGCTTTTATATAGAGAGAGATATGCATAAACAAGGGACACAGACAATAGTGGTGAAGACCTAGATGGGGCAGGGGCTGGGAAGAGAGGGGCCAAGGGAAGAGGGAAGAGGGAATTGGGGACATCTGTAATACTATCAACAATTTTTAAAACAGAAAGAAGCACTGTGTATAGTGTTTGAGAAGCTCAGCCTTTGTAATGAGAACTGGACTAGAATCTTAGCTTTGCTGTTTCCTAGAGCTTACCCCTCTTTAACACAGCTATGATATTTACCTTATCATTAATTATGTGGGTTAAATGATAGAGAATGGACTTAACATAGTACACAGAATATAGTAACAGGTAAGTTAAGAGTATTATTTTTGTTTCCAACAAAAGCTAACTTAAAGCTGATCAGTATGGGGAGTTCCGCAGCTAAAGTGAGTGCCCCGAGGGAGAGGAGCGGCCTAGAGGCCCAGGGGGACTTTCCTAACAGGGCTGAAGGGAGGGTGCACTGTCAGGGCACAGAGAAGGACTGCGTACAGGTTCAGGCGGGAGAGCACACAAGTTACGTTCAGGAGTTACACAAAGGCCTAGTGACTGGTTTTCTGTTTCTTACTTGTGGGCAATATTAGGTTGTTTGAAGTTATATTGCAGCCATACTTCCGAGTGCTGAAAAAGCCAAGCTCAACTGTTGTCTGTAGCCTTGACCGTGGGATACAGAAACCTGGGCAAATATACCAAATTATCTAATGGACTATAAGAAGGAAACATTAAGATTTTTATTGTATTTTCAATCTAAAGTTATATTTTGCTAACTTTAATGAAAAGACTGACACCACTCTTTATTTGTTTCTCATGTTAGTTGGTCACATGGTCTGTGAGAATCCTGGGAGAAAACTGGAAGTTATACTATAAGGAAAAGATATAGTGAGGCAGTCATTTCATTTGCTCACCTTTATATAACAGCTTATTTTTTGTTGTTGTTGTTACGCAGGTTTGTGGCTTGTATTACCCAGTTTCAACTAAACCACCTTTTCTATAATAGTTAAGTGGTAAACAAAATATTCTTTAAAAATATTTTCACAAAAAAAAGCATGTGTTAAGGATAATACTAATAATGTAAGAAACATAAAGCACAGTAATAAAGAAGTTTACACTCCATATTGTTATAAGCTTTTCATCAGTAACTTTACAAGGTAAAAGCAATGATTACCAAGTTGAATCAGTTCTGACACAAGTTGGCCAAAAATGTTTGATGGTACCAGAAAACTATTCAGTAATTATATTTACATCTATTATTGCTAATAACACATTGCCAACATTTTGCATTATAGTAAGTAATATGACAGGATCAGAAACTCACATTATTTTCAGCAAATAAGTATTCTAGTACTTCATAAATTTGTAGTAAATTGAGTAATAAAGACATAATATTCATATGCATTTTCTTACTGAATAATGTAAGAAAAAAGGTCACATGTCATTTGGTGAAAATTGTTTTTCCTGCCATGTAAAAATAGCTAAAGTAATATGTAGAAACTAATATGGTGACAAATCAAACTGCATGTCTTCATTAGCAAATATTATTAGAAGAAACAAAAAAAAATAACTGGAAGGCTTGGGGAAATCTTATTAGAGCAAAGTAAGTAACAAAAGGTTATATAATAATAGAAATATGTTCAGTTTATAATGTTCAATAATTGTTTCAATAAAATTCTTTAAAAAGTACTATTGTGAGACACAAAGAAATAATATACCAATGAAGATAGCCTCCATATTGAGGGATTTGTATAACAAAGGTATATATGTTTTTAAATAAAAAACTACATATTAGCCTGGCTGGTATGGCTCAGTGGTTGAGCATTGACCTCAGGAGGTCACTGATTGATTCCAGATCAGGGCTCAATCCCCAGGAAGGGGTGTGGTGTGCAGGAGACAGCCAACTGATGTTGATGTTTCTCTCTCATCAATGTTTCTCTCTCTCTCGCTCTCTCTGTCTCCTTTCCTCTCTCTCTAAAAATCAATGAAAACATTAAAAAACAAAAAATACAAAAACCTACATATTAATTATTGAAGAATAGCTTTTCTGACTGAAATTATTTTTTTAAAGGGTAAGGTTATAGAGATAGCAGTACATATAAAATTCATTTACTTCAAGTTACAAGTAAGCTAGAAATGCAGAGAGTGCCTTATGATTCTACAGATGTAGTACACGTTGCATACTACTGAGACCTTTATATTTTGAAGTATATCTTTAATATTTTGTACTGATTTAGAGAATAACTATGTATTTTAGCCACAGAGGTTTACTGATTACCTCACAGGAAATTAATTTGAAAAGTTGTAAATGTGAAGATTTAATTCCTTTTTAACAAAAGTAGAAGAATTGAAAATTTGCCCAACTTTTGGGTGATGACAAGTGGTTATCAGCAATATACTACTTATTAGGTATTTAGGAAGAAAGTAAACCTTGGTTACCAGCAATATGCTACCTTTTGGTTATCAGCAATATGCTTCCTTTAATTAGGAAAAAAATAAACAATAGCTGTCTCTTCAAAAAATTATATGTGAAAACACTCCTTTGAAGATATAGATTTTTGGAAATTATGTGATTATGCTATATGAAATGGCATGTGATTCTAAAAGGCTTTCAGATCTGCTCATTTAACAAACTTTGCAGAGAATATTTTTACTGTTTATAGATCTTTCAGATAAAGAACTCTGGTGAGCTTCAAAGACATTTGTTAAAATATTTTAAAACACCTCATTATCTGATAATTGGTATCAAGGAAGATTAACATTAATTTGTGGAATTTCTACAATTAAGGAAAAATTTTGTTTTCAATTTCAAACTTAGAAAACAGAAAGATGCGACAAGTACAATCTTTGATCCACTTCTTCCAATTCTGGTATAAGCTTGTGAGCTATCTTTTTTGTTGTTATAATAGCCATTAAAACTAAATATCAAAATATAAAAATAAGCTTAACTTAGAAGTTCAATTTCAAATAACTCTATCAAAATATTTCAGACCCAGATTTTCTAAAATATTGAAGCACGGTCAATCAATGTTCTCTATAAAACACTATCTTTAATCAAATTTTAATGTGGTCAAAAGTATTTACATTTAAATACATATAATAAAACAATTTTTGTTTATTTCACTGATTTTTATTTTATTTATATGTCAATATTTTATATAGTAAATAATATGTTAGTAACTTAGTATATACACTTAATTTAGAAATAAGTATATATATACAGATGTATATATTGAGGTTATAAAATAAAAGAAAAAGTCAGGAAAAAAAATGATAGAAAGTGATAAAGGTGCAAAATAATATAAAAACTGGTGCATTAACAAACATTAGGACACATTGTTCAGATTGTATTTAACAAGCAATAGAGAATCAGTAGATGTATGTGAGCAATAGAGTTAAACTGTCCAAACCTTGGAAAATCATAATTACCTGATGAGTACATACTGGAGAAGGGAGAAACAGAAGGCACAGTGGCCAGTAAGAGATTATTTAAATCACTGGTGAAAGGTCAGGAAGGCCATGCATAGGACAGTGTCCTTAGGAATAGGAGCTAATGAACTGGAGTGTGATAAGCTGGATGTGGAGAGCAAAGAGCATGCAAGAAGAAATCTCAGATCACTCATCCTGGGAAACGAGAGACAGGGTGCATGGTGGTGCCTTTATCAGAAATAGAAAAGTCAGAAGCAGAAACTGCCTCTGTACAGACTTCCAGCTTGCAATCAGGCTTTGAAGTGGGACAATCTATTGGGTATTTGAAAATGCAGGTCTCACAATGAAAAGAGGGTCTAAGTACACAAGCGGATTTAGGAATTGTCCATGTGACTTCACTAGGAGAAAAGACAGAACTCGAAAGAAAACAAGAAACCTCATGGTATGGAGATTGGGAAAGAGAAAGTAATAGTCACAATAAAAAGCTCAGGAGGGATGATCGGAAAGACAAAGAGAGAACATTAAGGGAAGAGCCACGAAAGAAAAGGATAGTTTCACAAAGGGAGAAATGGTGAAAAGCATGAAGCTCTGCAAGTGGTTAGCTAGAGGCTATGGGTGGTGGTGGTGGTGGCTGATCAGGATATTAGAGTAAGGAATACATAAATAAGCATCTACTTTCTCTGACTCAAATAAACTCATTCATATAACAAAGGGAGATCAAAATTTATTTAATGAGATATACATCACATACCAAAGGTAGGTTAGTAACCATGTGTTAAAAAAATTTAAACAACAAAACAGAACAACTGAACCAGAGTCTGGATGGACTATAGGTTCTAATTAGATTTATCATATTAACTTTTAATACTAATAAATCATTTCATTTTTCCAGCAAATCATTGCTAGCATCCAGAAGGTGGAGGGGCTGAGCAAAAAAGAAGGGGGTAAGAAAAACACAACAAAACAACTCATGGACAGGAATAACAGAGTGGTGATTACAGAGGGTAGGGGGAGGGGTCAGTGGAGGTGGAGATGGGTATATGGGAGATAAATGGTGATGGGGGGAAAAATAAAATAAAAATAAAATAAATAAATTTATTCAACCAGATATAATGTAAGATTTCCTGTAATCTGAAAAATCATAGTTCTTCTAAAATTGATATTATTGCTTTTGTAAATATTGGTTAAGATGGGGCACTCTTAAAAGTTTCTACTAAAGAAAATGATATATATATATATATATATATATATATATATATATTATTGCAGATTATGCTTGGGTTATAAATAACCCTTCAATATTAAACACATTGAGCAAAACCACAAACAGAATACATTAATTAAAATCATACTAAATACTAAAATGAACTTAAAAAAAATGACATTTGTCTTAAATGTTTCCACTCTTTTTGCAATCATAATTATATAATTTTATGGTTGAACGAAACTTGAAAGGAACTTGTTGACTCTTAATTAACCAAGTGGATAAGGAAATAGAAACTTAAAAACACACATATTTCATATTAAAGGAGGATACTGATTTTATGTTCATAGTGGAGAGAAAAAGGAATAACTTAAAATTGTAACAAACGTTTCTTTATCACTCTATAGGATGTGGATAAATTATCTGATAGACATAAAAGCTAGAAAAATAAATTTTCTATCTATGCTTTAAGCTGTCAAAAAAGTTCTTCATTTTAGCAATCAACTGTTACACTTTTCTGAAAAAAAATATTAATCAAAGGATTTTCCTTGTATAATTACCATTAAGCACTCTAGGTTCTTAGGTAAAAATTAGTCAATTATATACATAAGACTGTGCAAAGTTAAGAAAACATAACTTACCGTTTTTTCTTTCCCAGGTTCCACCTGATCAGGCTTCGCTGCACATACTTCCTGTGGCTGATCTTTTATTTTTTGAGTTGCCCCATCATCTCCCTCAGGCAATGTCTGGAGCACCCCAGGCGGTACCCCCTCCATCTTCATCGCTGGTGGTTTCTTTTCTTGCACTGCCTGAGGAGCCACTCTGCTGTCTTCAGGCGTTTCTTCAGCAACTTGTACTTGAGTTTTAAGTAAAGTCTGTTTCTGTTCCTCCTCTAGAGCTGATGTTTTTGCTCCTGGAGGAAACTTTTTGTCTTCAGGGGTTGGCTTTTTGTCTTTAGGAGGTGGCTTTTTCTCTTCTGGAGGTGGCTTTTTGTCCTCAGTGGTTGGCTTTTTCTCTTCAGGAGGTGGCTTTTTGCCTTCAGTAGTTGCCTTTTTCTCCTCAGGAGGTGGCTGTTTTTCTTCAGTGGTTGGTTTTTCCTCTTCAGGAGGTGGTTTTTTTCCTTCAATGGTTGCCTTTTTTTCTTCAGGAGGTGGCTGTTTTTCTTCAGTGGTTGGTTTTTTATCTTCAGGGGTTGCCTTTTTTTCTTGAAGGGCTAAAACTTGGTCTTTTTCTTGTTTACGCTCTTCTCGTTTTTTATCTGTGGTTACCTTGGGAAGCATTTTTTCAAATAAAGGTGTTTCTTGTACTTTTTCTGGTATGATTTTTTCACCTTCTGTTTTTCCTTCTTGTTCCTTCTTTTTAACTTTCCCTTGACCAGGCATTGCAGTTTTCTGAGGTGATTGTTCTGTAGGGAAAGGCAGAGGAGAGGCTTTTGGCCCTGATGGTGCAGGAGGCATTTTGCCCATGTCTCCAAGCTGCCCTGACATCGCTCTCTGGGTTTGGCAATTTAAACAAAGCCATTCTTGAATCTGCAAATAAAACAGCATTAAACAGATTAATTATATGATCATGTATTTGTTACACTGCATTTACCAAGGTTAAATCTGGCAATTTCTAGTTCTATTTTGTATATGGAGAATTGGATCACTGTTTTCTAAATCAGTGAAACAGTGATTTTAAAGAAGACTGCAAAAAGACTATCTGAAATAAAAAAAATATGAGGGATCCTTAAAGATGACTAATTTACTCTCCTCACTATAAAAAAGAAAATAAATCTTTAACAATAAAGATGGACCCAGGAAAATACCCTCTCTTTTTCCTTTCTCTGTGTGAAAAATCTGCATTTGCTCCAAATAGAACTATTAAATTTCATAGTAATTTTCATTTAATCACCAATTAATCAAGATTTTTTTTTTTTTTAATTTAGCCTATAGTCGCGTATCTCTTGACTTGGGTCAAAGGTAGCTCTATGTACCACAGTAGAACTTTACAAAGTACATGGAGATTTTTCAAGAATCACTTAGGCATAATTCTCTATGTGCTGTAGGATTAAAATAAAATTTCATTTTTAATAACATTCACACTTCTCATGCAGTTGAGCAAGACACATTCACAGGCTCCAACTGTTTGGTATCTTTACCCCCACAGTCTTTTGAATTGCTGACCAAAACAGTTCCTTTTATCTCTGCTCCTCAGTGTAATTCATGGGCTACCTTTGCCAAACTATGGTGAGGACATGCAAATTCATGGGAACTACACCAAAACTGTTTTAGCAGGATCCTGGCGTAGAAGAAGGTGGATCTGCCCTTTTAATAAATTGTTGGTTAATTCTTTTGCAAACTGAGGACTGAAAACTCTCTCAAAATATGTACAAATAATTATAAGGGAGACATTATATTCAACTAATATTATTATAGAATTCTTGCCTTGCTGATTTACGTTGTGCTTTTTCTTACATTATACTTGCTATCATGTACAAAGTAAAAACTATACGTATAGCTTCTAATTGTTACCATTTAATGAGTTCTTATTCTGTAAAGTATACAATTGGAGGTTCATACAAAATAGTATTGCATTCATATGTTTCATTGTCTTCTGCAAAGTTCAATTTCAAAATGCTTTTCATACTACTACATCACTCTTTTCAGTTGCATAACTTAAATTATTTAGAGACAAAAATCACTTACTGTTCTAAGATATTATCAGATATATTAAGTTTCATTTCTTACTACAGCTCCCAATTTCATTAGAGACATAAAAAAGGTTGCTTTATAATGGCTCTTTTGAAATCTGTAAGCCACTATAATTCTTATTTGCTGATCTAAAAGAGTAAAGTCAAAAGTCAAATATTTAACTTCAGGAAAATGCTGTCTACAAAACATTAGTATGTATTATGGATTAATTTGCTCTTTGTATGATCATCCAGTACCAATTCCCTTCTTAATTCCTTCTTAAGCAGCTCTGAAGTGAATTGTGGCTTTTTAATATAAAAGTCTTAGGGGGAAAAAACCTGATTTGATCCCTTATGTCAAATACTAAAAGCTCCAGCCCATGTGCAGAATTGTCCCTGGAGGAGATACTTGCATATTATTTACAGAAAATCAATGTTAATCTCTGCTGTGGGTTTAAAAACTTGGTTGAGCCACATTTAAGAAATCTTCATTCAGAACCTGATATTTTAAAAAACAAAACAGACACAAAGAGCTGGATCACTGTGCCATTTTGTGAAATGGATTCTAAAATCCAAAATCAGGCGAGTGTTAACCATTTCCGTCCAGGGCATATCCTAATGTAAACAAGGAAATTTTTAGTATACCAAGAATACAGGTTTAATTACATTGGCAATTCTGTTTTTTTAATTCCTTATTGTTTAAAGTATTGCATATGTCTCTATTCTCCCATTGACCTCTCCCTGGCCACCCTACCCGCTGTCCCCCACACATGCCCTTACCCTCCTTGTGTCTATGTTCATTGGCAATTCTTGTCAATTTAAAATATGATTATTTTACCTGAGTTTTGGAGAAATATAATTCTTACAAAATTCTCCTCTCTTGCTACTTTCAGTATATAATACCACAGTGGCACACAACTCTTGTTAAAAGGTGTGTTGAGGAAATTAACACAGTGACTATTTCAAAATAGTATAGTATATTCAGTATTTTCACACATTTGAAGTTCAGATAGGATAAAAGGTATGTTCTAATTAATCTTATTATAAAACACTTCATTCTCCTGATTTGAAATAATGCTTAATAAACATACAAGCAGTGATAACCCACACACTACTAAGGTCTCAAGGCAAAGAGAAGGCAATAGTGCCAATCTAAAAGAAACAGAATTTATCCTTACAGTTTCATTGGCTACTTCAAATTCATGTTTTGCTTGATATCTCGTACATATTCATTTAAACTTAATATTTTTAATCATTGCTATTTTGTAATATTTTTAACATGATGTTGCTTTATTTGGTCTCTTGGTTGCATGATTGACTTGCATTTTGAGTAAAACTACAAGGCAAAGCCTAATTTTTTTTTTTTTTACTGTCACCAAAATTAATCTGGAAACTGAGGTTACTATTCTTATTATGTTACAAATAACTATGACAACTATGTAATTACTAGAGGCGTGGTGCACAAATTCCTGCACCAGTGGAGGGTCCCTCAGCCTGGCCTGCCGGATCAGGCTGAAACTGGCTCTCCGAAATACCCTGAGGGGTCCCAGACTGCAAGAGGGTGCAGGCAGCCCAAAGGACCCCACCGGTGCACAGTTGGGGCCAGGTAAGGACACAGGAGGTTGGCCAGCCAGGGAGGGGCCATGGGAGGGTTCCAGGGTGTTTCCAGCCCATATTGGTCAGTCCCAGTTGGCCCGACCCCAGCAGCAAGCTAATCTACCAGTTGGAGCATCTGCCCCCTGGTGGTCAGTGAATGTCATAGCTAGCAGTTGAGTGGCATTAGCATATCATTAGCATATTATGCTTTGATTGGTTGAATGGTCAACTGGTCAACTGGACATTTAGCATACTAGGCTTTTATTATATATGATTCTGTATATTTCTTTCTATTTCTATCTATGGTGTACACATAGCATTTGGAAAGTGTATTTGTAATACTTATTCTATCAAGGAATGCACATCAAAGTAGGACAATTAGGACATGAGTAAAAATAAGTATACTAACAATTTGCTTCAAAAAATAAGGAAAATAAAAAGAATGCAATGGATTTAACAGGATTGTCTGATGAACCCATTTAGAACATAGATTTAATACATCATGAGTCTCACAAGAGTATTTTTTCACCAATCGGAAATGTTGAATGGATGGTCTCAAATATGTGTCTCTTCTTTCTGCAGTCCTAGAACCAAAATTAGAATGCCAACATAATCAACAAGGACATTTTAATATCAATAAAGAACTGAAAGACAGAGAAAAAACTTATAGTAACACCAAAATTTTATATTTCTTTAAACACGTACATTTAATTTTATTTATTTATTGTGAGGGTAGAAAAACTCAGGGCAACAGTAAAATCTAAAGTGGAAATGAGAAAAGAAAAATGGACCAACATGAGTAAATGAAATTTCATTTTGGACAACAAAAGTCATTGTCATTATCATACATCACTAAATACAAACACAATTACTGGAATAATTTGCTTCACAAAAATAATTTGGGAAATGCTCTGTAAACACCTAAGAAGATGTAAAAATCTGTGGTTCACTTTTTTTTTTTGCATTCTTTACCAAAAAATAATCCCAAAGATTTTTTTTTATCAATATAGTCAGGAATTTAATTAAGATGTATTATATAACTAGGTCTAAAAATATTATCTGTACTTTTAATTCCTCAATAACTATACCATTAAATACTCATAATGTTTCTGGTCCAGTGGCAATCTGAAGATAAATTAATCAAGATTCTTTAAATTATATAAGAATTCAGTGTATAATAAACCATTGCCATATATGATTTTCACTAGCTGAAAAGATTTTACCAGACATACCATTATGTAACACTTGCAATTGTGAAACACATGACTATTCGTATTTTGCCTTATAGTTAAATATCAAGTTATGGTTTTCTCTTTGAAATAAAGACAGTTAGGCAATAAAAAATATACACTATAAATTATGTATAATGTATTATATGTGTGTGTGTGTGTATATATATATATATATACTGAAAGCATTTCTATTATTTACTTAGTTTACTACATAGAAAATTACAAAATATAAATGCCTATGTAGGCTTTTTAACATACTAGTCATCAATATAGATGCTCTCAGACCATTTCTTTTTGTTTTTCTTTGTTTTTAAAATAGATATTACTTTTAGTATACTCTTAGTCTCTTGATAGTACAAAACATAATAAAAGTTTATATTTCAGCCTTAGCCGGTTTTGCTCAGTGGATAGAGCATCGGCCTGCAGACTGAAGAGTCCCAGGTTCAATTCCGGTCAAGGGCACATGCCTGGGTTGCAGGCTTGATCACCAGTGTGGGGCATGCAGGAGGCAGTCGATCAATGATTCTCTCTCATCATCAATGTTCTCTCTCTCTCTTCCCTCCTTTCCCTTCCTCTCTGAAATCAATAAAAATATGCATTTTTAAAAATGTTTATGCTTCATCTAGATTTTTAATGTATTAAATAAATGCAGAAGACTCTGTAAAATCAAAAACATTTTATTCAAAGTTTTAATATTAATAACCAATATATCAATATTCATCCAAGTGGGAAAAATTCTGTTAGTTTATAAAAACTGTAACCCCACTTTGATCAAACATACTAGAACATATTCAATTGTCAGCTAGTACATGTTAATAAAATGTATTTATTTTAAAATTAAATAATCAGGGCTTGTTCCAAACAAAATAAACCTCCAAAAATCCATTAATCTTAAGTGGAGAGTGGGAAATGAAGGCAATAAAAACACAAAAAAAAGGATGCTGCTGTGCTACTCAGCATTTTTCCATCAATAAGCAATTTCCTTTATATAACAGTTCAGCTGTAACTATAGCAACAATACCATTAAGAAAAATCTGAGAACTTCAGGCTTGCCTATTTATTTTTCCAAGTATCTTTACTGAAGCATGATAATAAGACCTACAGCAGGTTGAAATTTGCCATTAGACTTAAAATGAAAGGAAAGCTATGGTTGCAAAACCTACACAGCATGCATATTTGTATTTGAAAAATCTTAATAGCATTTTCACAAGAACTTTCATTAAAAGACCAACTGGACTGATTTTTGAAGTTTATATAATTTCCATCAATGAGGTATTTAAGCAGAGACTTGGTTGCCCCTACTCAAAATTCTGTAAAGAAAAAGCCAGCAATCAAGGAATTGGTACTACTAGTATAATACCATTGAGTTTCCTGCTTACTATTAAGATTTTGAGTCAACAATAAAATTTTTACATGGGTTTTTGTTTTTCTGTTTATTTATCGTTCAGAATGTTATTTTTTTTTAAGTTGAGAAATAATTACACTAATAATCTTCTTAGAAATCACTATAACTCATTGACAGATCCAAAAATTGGGAGCAATGTTAGCTGCAAATGGTCACTTGTATCAATGTCACTTACAGCCTTAGCATTAGGGTGTTCTGTTTATTGAAGGCCCATGTACTCTTACAATTCAATTTACATCCTGAAAATCATTTTTTGCTTATTAAAAGTCTAAATTATTTCCTTTTGTCCTTGAAAGGGAAAAAGACTGAAATCACAGTTCATGCGTTCTTTTTTCAGATTACAAAATAAGTTGTTCAGACTACACAATTAGGGTATTAGAAATCTGTGATCACTCATGAGACTGCACTGTGCAACTATATGCAATAATGTACTTATAATATTTCTATTCTTATTCCTTGCTTCCTAAAAGTGAATAAGATGTGAGTCGACTCTTTTTCTTATCATACTCTTTTTGACTTGAATATACACTTACTCAGTATTTTTGTTCCCTTTACAAGCATTGAAACAAAACTAACTCATATCCAAAATACTTAATTGAAATATTGGGGTTCATCCTCCTTTAATTTATATGTAGTTATAAGAATTATATCAGAGTATATTAGAACATAACCACTCATATAAAAACTAAGAAAAAACGGCATTTAATTTTAAAGGAATTACTGAATATGAAGGGTAGGAATCAATAACAGATTCTAATAGAATATTGGATACTGTTAGGAACTTGTACTGAAGTTATCACTCTTAGGTCTAAATTAATCAGTGGTTCTGTCCCTACTCATCTCTTCTTTTATGTCTATGCTTATTTCTCTAAGACCCTCACACCCCTATACACCCACATGAAGTCTCTGTTTCATTCAGTAGAATCTTTAAATGTAAGTTTCTATATAATGTAAATTACATTAACAGAAATTTCTATAATAGAAACATGCCAACTAAAGTCTTGTATTTTACATCAGAGATTAAAGCTATATTTAGATTATAATTTCATACTCCTAATTGATATTCTTTTTCAGTCAATTCTTCTTTGACTATAGCAGGATAATTTTTCTAGCCACTTTCTCATCACAGTTCATATGTATTTTCCTAAACTAAAAAGTAATCTCAGAGTGTTTGCTATTTTAAATACCATTACATAAATAATATATAAATACGCAAATGAATTATTTCAAATACCTCTGAATTATTACATGAACACAATTTTATCAGAACTTATTCATGAAAATCAGAGGCTTAGTTTCTTTTTATAACTATTATATGCAAATGAATATATATTTATATTTATGCAAAATATATATTTATTTGCATGGATAAGAACAAAATAGTGTTCATTTCCCTAATATCTTCCTAACTCCCTCCCTCTTTCCTTCCCTCCCTCCTATCTATCTCTATCTCTCTCTCTCTGGGGCAGCAGGAAGAGAGGAGGTATGAAGATCACTCCCAAATTTCTGCCATAAATTTCTGGCTGGATTGTTGTATCATTTACTAAGATAGGAACAACAGGGTGAAGGAGATATTTGAATATCCAATATTTTAAAGACATTCTTTAATGTATCAAGTGATGATGCTGAGTTAATTGTTCCTATGGGTCTGAAGCTCAGAAAAGAGATATGATACAGAGATACACATTTGGGAGTAACAGCAAATCTATAATGTTTTAAGCTATGGAAATTGATGAAATCCAAAGAAAAGGATATAGAGTAGAAGACATGAGGAGCTATAGCCAAACCCTGAAGCTGTATAACATTCGGAAGCTTGGTTGAAGGTAATGACCTAACATCAGAGCCTGTGAATGAGCAGGGAATGTCATAGGTAGAACAGAAAAAGAAGCATGAACCATGGAAACCAAGAAAAAAAACCCTGGCCTGTGTTTCCAAGTGGTTAGAGCATGTTGGCATATGTACCAAAGGGTCACGGATTCGGTTCCCAGTCTAGGGCACATACTGAGATTGTAGGTTGGATCCCCAGTCCTGGTCCGGGCTTGTGCAGAAGGCAACCAATCGATATCTCTCTCTCACATTGATGTTTCTCTGTTTCCCTCTCACACCCTCCCCTTTTCCACTCTCTCTAAAAATCAATGGAAAACTATCTTCTGGTGAGAATTAACAAAATAAAAAAGGCAAATAAACCAAGAAAAAGAGAGTGAGGAGAAGCAGTCCTTGCCCTGGGTGGGTTGATGGTGCAAATAAACTGGATTCCTGAAATTTATTAGAGACTAGCAAGAACCAATTGTTTTGGTAAATTGTTATAACAGAGTGGTTGGGATATGGGAAATGTAAGCATAAAATATAAGTAACACTTTAGAGAAGTTTCACGGTGAAGGGTAAGTAGAAATAAATCACTGCATGAAATGAATATAAATTCAAGGCCATAAAATCTGAAAACAGATATCCCGGATTTGGAGACAGGCTCTGCTAGTTCCTAGCTGTGTGGATTTATATAAGTTACTTAATCTTTCTGTGCCTCAATGACTTAATTTTAAAACTGGTGACAATAATAACTTCATCAGAGGTTTTGTGAAAACACACACACACACATACACACACACACACACACATGACATATGTGGAGTTCTTAGAACCATATCTGATAAATAATGGATACTATACATATTTGTTATAGTTTAGTTCAACATGTAAAAATCTTTAGCGCACTCAAATGCTGATTGACAGAATCCAACATAGAAGAAAAAATGAAATATATTTATCATTATCTTTAGGAGGAGAAATTGATGATTCTAATCATCTCATTTTTGCTTAAGAGAAGATTCTATTTTTATGAGCATTTATCACTTTTATAATAAAATACTAATTATATTTTAGAAAAAATGCATGTCATAAAATTGTGCATAATTATATATGTTGGGAAAAGAATAACAATGATAAAAGCTTGGGAAAAGAATAACAATGATAAAAGCTATTATATTTATCTACTTTTGTTGAAAATCTTACATGTAATTATGTGTGTGTATATATATATATATATGTATAAAAACAGAAAAAATACTGCAGGAATATTTGCCAAAATTATTAACAGTAGCTAATTATAAGTGACAAGAGTTATAGAGTATTTTGATTTTATTTGCTTTGCTCCTGTTTATTTTCTACATTTTCTGCAATTAATATTAATTATATATTTGTAAGTGGAAAATACTACTTAAAAAATTAAAGACATTTTTCTCTGGATCCTGGAAGTCTATAAATTAGGGCTTGATCAGAACCCAAGCTACTTAGCTGATACTGAAGTACTGAGCCTGGGCCACCAATCTCGGGCCAACAATCTCCGGCCACTGAGTCATCTCTGGCCTTTCTATCCAAATCCCTGAGGTAGAATCAAAAATCTTGTTAGCTATATACTGCTGTCCAAACAATGTTCATGAAATACAAATCTGTGTATGACAAACTCCTAGAATGACTTTCCTTCCTTTCGGATAAAACTGTCCATTTGTAAGCCCCACCACATGCATTCGGAAGCAGAAGGTCAGTGAATGCATTTTCTCTCTCAGGGTTAAATGGTTTTCATTGTTCACAGTTTATCTGCTCAGGGGCCCTTTCTTTTCTCACATAAAACTGGTGACAATAATAACTCCATCAGAGGTTATTCGCCAAGTTTTGCCTGTCCTTCAGAAACTGTTTTGTTAGCTAGTACTCCCAAAGCATACTCCAGTAAGTTCCTCTTTGTGTATGTCTTCTCCAGTCTCAGCCATTTAAATACAGGACAAGCCCTGGCTGGTGTGGCTGGGCCAGCACTCTAACCACTGAGCCCCCCGCCAGGGCAAGGCTTCATCACTTTCTGTTGCCTAATAACCTCTTAGTTGTTGTAAGTCACCAAAAGATGTGAAATTCAATATATCGTTGGGAGAGATAACGGGCTTGATACCATCTTAGAATCCTAAGATTAAGAGACTGTTACATCATTACACAATTAAAGGTGAGATAGAAGCAAAAAGAAAATGCAACAGAAGATAGACTTTCAACATGCATTAGACAATCCAATTATGTAACTAACATCGTTGTCCTAATTTCCTGCCTAAAAGAGCAAATTTTTGCTTGACATAGAAGTTCAGTTTCTCTGGTAGCTACTACCAGAGAGTGAAAACAAAAACAAACAACAAAACAAACGAACGAACAAAAACCCAATGTGAGTATGCTGGTCCTTTTTACTTGTTTCTTACAGTAATAGTAATTACAATAGGGAACATTTTTTTTGAGCAGTGACTATGTGCCAGACACTGTTCTGAGTGCTTTACCTAAGTTAACTCTTTAAACCATCACAACAATTCTATGAGCTATGCCAGGTTATTATTCTCATTTACAGATGAGGAAACTGAGGCAAAGAAGGGAACAATAACTGCTGAGATTACGCAGCGAGCCACTGAGACAGGATTCAGGCCCAGGCATTCTGGTGCCTAAGTCTTTGATCTTTCTTAAACAGTACTCTACAGTGCTTCTCACAGTCACTTAATGACATTAAACTTAGAATACTTCTTTACTGACATTACATAATTTGTACAAAATACTTCTGTGAGCTTGGTGGGCATAAGTCAGTAACTCGAAACCCATCACGAGTTCTAGCCACTGTGAAGGTTAAATGTCTGGGCTTTCAATGCTAGGTCTACATTAAGGAAAAAAACATAACTTTTGGGGTGGTCAGTCATCCTCCTCCACGAGGAAACTAACCTTGGTACTTTTATTACTAAATCTGTTTATTTAAAATATATATTTTCTTATTTCAGAGTTTAGTGTTTTCTTTTTACTTTCCTATACACATATACTCTACAAAGTTCCATATATTTCTATAAAATATACATAAAACATAACACTGTGTATCTCTGAAATAAGTAAATGTATTTTGTACATAAACAGATTTAGTTATAATGGTATCAATGGATTTTATCAATGAGATACTGCTTACTGATATAAGTAGGTGTTATAGACAATACTCTATAACAAATTATCATTTGAAATTTATTATTGTGACAATCAGGCTAAATAAAAGCTCACGTTACCCATAAATGTATCATGGTGAACTAGCTAAAGGATGCATAGTCATTATCCTTTCATTTCCTTAGCAGTGATATAACAATCTTGTACCACATTATGAATTAGTTCTTTTTATAAAGTTTTCCCCCCCACAACAATACAGGTTCTTAGAAAAGGTCCTAAAATATAACTCTTTTTAAAAATATATTTTTTTATTCATATCAGAGAGGAAGGGAGAGGGAGAGATAGAAACATCAATGATGAGAGAGAATGAGCTGCCTCCTGCCTGCCCCCTACTGGGGATCAAACCGGCAACCTGGGCATGTAACCTTGACCGTAATCGAACCCAGGACCCTTCAGTCTGCAGGCTGATGCTCTATCCACTGAGCCAAACCAGCTAGGGCTAAAATATAACTCTTTTATTTTACTGTAAAGAACATGTGCTTTTTTATCATGGCCATGGTTAAAAAATCATTTCCTTCAGACAATTGTTCTTCGCACACTCTTTAGTTTTGCAGCGCTACACATTCTTATGTCTATCTCCTTTTTAAAAGTGCAGGAACCTGGCAGTGTTCTAGCACCAGCTCCCATTTGTTTTCATGCAAGTGCATCGTCTGGGGAGATAATCAAACACTGGGAGCAGGTGCTGCTCTCCCCACTGCTCCCCGAGGTCCCCATGTGAAAAGGACATGGCACAGGGCTGGACACCCACTATCAGAGGCCCAACAACAGATGGACCGACTAAGATGAGCACTGCTGCCAAAATCTGGAAATGTCAAAATAAAACACAACACAGAGGTTGAGGGAAATGGGAAAGTAGTATGTGTGAAAACGGAACCTGAAATTAGAATCAATGTTGAAGAAAGTAAGATTAAAAATGCATTTTCGGTTTCTGCAAGAATTCAGTTCAAGTGTGGATGTTTTTAAAAAGAGAATGAACCGGGCCCTTATTTTTTGAACATGTGCTACAGAAGCCAGGAGGATGCTTATTTTTTGATAGTCTGTTTTAATTGTCTTAGCTTTCTTCTGTTTATTTAGGAAGCTTATGCTAATAAGCAAATATAGAGGTCTGAGCCATTAAAGAATGTGTGTTTTTGTTGTTTTTTAATCCTCACCTGAGGATATTTTTTTCAACTCTTTTTTTTTTTTAAGAAAGAGAGAGAGAGAGAGAGAGAGAGAGAGAGAGAGAGAGAGAGAGAGAGAGAGAGAAAGGGAGAGAGAAACATCTATGTGAGAGAGACACATCAATTGGTTGCCTCCTGCATGTGCCCCAATCGGGGCCAGGGAGAACCTGCAACTGAGGTATGTGCCCTTGACCAAGAATCAAACTCGAGACCCTTCAGCCCAAAGGGTCTGCAAGCTGATGTTCTAACAACTGAGCAAATCTACCAGGGCTAAAGAATTTATTTATTTTTTTAATCTTGGCTTCAAAGAAAGGTTATTGCTTGGGCAACCAGTAGATTCGGGAGAGGGTAGAGATGAAGAGTTGAGATGAGGTTGGAGAAATAGGTCTATTATTGGTGGGACTTGCAAGCCAGGTTCATGAATATGAAAGTCATCCTTTAAAAAGAGAGAAATCACTGCAGTGTATTGAGTAGAAAAATGTAATGTATGACATGAAGAAAATAAATATTAAGAAAATTGTTCTGAGTGCTATATAGGGTAGATTAAAATGACAGAAAGACACGGCACTGACTTAGCTGAAAAGTATGCTAAATAAAGGGAGGCTGCAAAAATTGCACATCAACTTTCCTTTCAGACTATGGGAAGCAATCAACAAGCAATCCTAGGTAAGACTGTAGAGCCCAGGGCAATTCATGTGCTTGACTTTCTGGTTTAAACCATGTTAGGAGTGAGTAGTCCTCACCTGAGGAAGGCTTAAAGTGGGTACAGGGGGAATCTGGCTCTGTTCCCTTAGTGAATAAACTTTGGCTCCATGGGTCTAAAGGAGAACAAGAAAAATGAAAATCTTTCTAAAGAATAAGAAGACAAATAGGCCTCTAAAATTGATTTATTAAAGTATAAGAAAAATAATTAGAAAACAATTTGGCATGTTGATAAAATGTTTAAAAATGCTTTCTATGAAGTAGGAGGGAGAAGATCTGGAGATAAAAATACGTCTTTTATAAGGCAAGGAAGATGGGTGAGGAGAGGAATAATTGCAGTAAATTAATAATGCAGTCATAGAGTTAAACTGTATTTTGATGTCAGAAAAGAAAGTATAAACTTTAAAATATTTGAGTGGAGTTGAAGAGAACAAAGACAGAAAAATTAAGTTGGTCAATGAAAGGACATGAAATAGCTACAAACACTCTAGAGAATGAAACCAGAACTGGAACAGGAGCAGTAAGCACAGGCACATTTGCTGAAAAGGACTAGCGTATGCAGATGGTTGACTAAGCTCCAGGAAAAATCATTGCAGAGTGATATAACTATATTTATTATCTTAAAATCATTATACCATGCTTTTCTTAAGGAGATATTATAATTCATATTACATTTACCGCCGCAAAATGAGATTACGCTTCTGTATCACTGCATACTAGATAATATTTTTACACATTTTCAGAGAAAAGAGACATTAAAATACAAACTGTACACAACCAAGTTTCTATATGATGACATAGAAATACATTACATAAATATAATGTACTGGAGGCCAAATGCACGAAATTCATGCAAGAGTAGGTCTTCCTTCCCCTGGCTGTCAGCACTGGCTTCCCTCCAGCACCTGGGACCTGGGCTTCCCTCACAGCCCCGGCTTCATCTGTAAGGTCGTCTGGTCTAATTAGCATATTATGCTTTTATTATTATAGGTAATATAAAGACTATTCATGTAATAGTAACTATAAGATTTTCATGGGAAAAATATCTTGACAACACATTTCAAATTGCTAAGCAATAAATCTACATGAAGAACTCCAAAATGGAATAGCTGTACTATAAGTGCAACACTCTAAAATGCATAAAATTGTTTATAGCAGTATTATTTATATTTTTATAAAAACTAAATTAGAAGCATGCTAAGGGCTCCAAAATAAATTGTCATGCACTGACAAAAAAAAAAATCTATGTATCAAAATGTTTACAAATGTGTGTGTGTGTGTGTGTGTGTGTGTGTGTGTGTGTGTGTTTTAATCCTCACCCAAGGATACTTTTTCCATTGATTTTTAGAGATTGGAAGGTAAGGATGAAGGGGGAAGGAAGGACGGAGGAAAGGAGGGAGGGCGGGAGAGAGAAAGAGAGAAAGAAAGAAACACCAAGTTGAGAAACACATTGATTGGTTGCCTCCCGCACTTACCCCAATCGACTGGGGCTGGGGATGCAGCAACCAAAGTATGTGCCCTTGACCAGAAATTGAACCCATGACCCTTTGGTCCCTGGGCCGATGCTCTAACAACTGAGAATACCAACCAGGCCTTCAAAATATTTTTAATGCCACAGAAAATGTGTAGCACATAATTCTGTTAAGTGAAAAATAAAATATAAAATTGCAAATATAGCTATTAATAAATATCTATAGAATCTCAGAATAAATGTGACGAATAAAGAAAATACGTAATGTTAAGAATAGTTGCAACATCAGGGAAATCAGTTATGATACATTGTCCAGTTTTGTTTTGGTTTGCTAAATAATTTTATGTATTTTCTAAATTTTCTACCATTTTTTTCTATTATAATCAGGGAAAAAAGATTAAAATGTCAAATTTTGGTCTTCTGTTGAAAGTGTTTGTGCATTTTGGTATTTGAACGGTAATATATCTGACAGAATTACATACTTTTAAAATATGCTTAGTAGGGTTATATTTAAATCATTTTTATAACCACGCCATTTTAAGTGGGGATCTACAAGTCACCTTGAAAACACAGATATTAAATCTTAATTGATATTTTAAAGAAAATACTAATTTGCTTTTAATTTCAGGGAGGAGTTCAATGTAGCATGAATCAGTGGTTTATCGTTTGCTGTGACTACTATACAACTGTTTTTTTGTTTGTTTGTTTGGGTTTTTAAAATTTATCTTTATTATTGAAGGTCTTCCAAATGTCCCCCTTTTCCCTATTATCTCCCACTGTACCCCCAGGCCTTCACCACACTATTATCTGTGTCCATGGGTTATACATATATGCATATGACATCTTTGGTTAATCTGTTTTGTAACTTAAATTAGCAGCCTAAAAATAAGGACATAATTGAGATGTACTTAGTGAAGTATTCCACAACATCAAAGAATTGATGGCAAGTTTTAACGTATAATACGTTTTAAAGGTTATTTAGCACTCAGTTAGAATACATATTAGAGGAAAGCTTTTTTAAAATTTGAGTTATGTGGAAAATACATCTCTGGAAGGTGAAATAATGGAGATGAAAATGAAAGAACTATGATGGCACATACTAAGGCGCGTGACATCTTCCTGTTTGCTTATAACTTACACGTACTAATATTGAAGCTATATTCAATAAATATTTCTGGAACCCTTGTATGAATATACGAATGAATGTGTGAACGAATAAGTGAATGAAAGTGTCAACAGTGAGTTGTTAAAATATCTTAAAGAAATTGTAGTTCTTTCAACATATGTGTTTTGCTTTGCTTGTAAATAGTATAGCTATTTTAACTTTAGACCAAATGAATTTTAAATCTTTCAGGGGTAAAGCAGAAAGAGGAGCAGAAATAAAGAACTGAGCTCTCTTGTTTCCATTTTAAATCAATTTAGGCAAAACTATATAAAACCTATATTTTATAACCTAATGTATTGGCTTTAATCTATTATAACAGGTTGTCTTCTAATCTTAAGTGTTGAACAAGAAGATGAGATTGAAAGAGAAACAGTATTCACATAGCCAAGTACATATATGACATTCCATTGAGAATGAGAGAGCCATAGAATAAGGCATGTCTTTAACTTTGAAACTGATCACTATGTGAAAGTACTAGATATTAGTCCTTCAGTGCTTTAGCACAAAGGACTGTGGCCCTGAGTAGCAAGACAAATGATTATGTTTTCAGCAACAATGTCTCTACTTGGGGGGAAAATAGGGTTAGAATATGTAGTATCTGGGTGCCATGACTAAGAAAAGCTTAATACACTTTGGGGCCAAGCTTTACTAGTTCAGTCAAAAACTAAGTAAACATGTCTTGTGCCAGTGTGGTGCAAGTATGTAACTAAACGAATAATTATCTAATGTATCAATGCCAATGACAGTAGCAACAATAGTGCCTAAACATCTTATGGTTTCTCACTCTCGAAATTTCAATAGCCATTCCAGGAAACTTGTTATTTTCTGGAATGCACACCTCAAACTAAGGAGATGGAAAAGCTGCCTGTTGAGTAATTTCCGTGACTTGACTCATCTTAACCATTCTGTCACTCAGTGATCATCATTGCCCACTGGCTGCAGGCCAGTCCCCATGTTAGGTACTACTGACACTCACTAGAGAAGAAAAGGCCCAGCTCAGCTTTAAAAGCCTCACAATTGGTGGAATGAGACTGACATTTAAAACTCTAATACAATTTGATAAGCCTAGCCCAGTGATCGGCAAACTGCGCTCAGCAAACCGCGGCTCGTAAGGCACATGCGGCTCTTTGGCCCCTTGAGCGTGGCTCTTCCACAAAATACCTACTTCTGCGCATGGGCCACGAAGTTTCAATTGCACTGTACGTGCGCGCCCACACGTGGTATTTTGTGGAAGAGCCACACTCAAGGGGCCAAAGAGCCGCATGTGGCTCGAGAGCCGTGGTTTGCCGACCACGGGCCTAGAATAATGGTTGGGATTTTATCAAAATAAGAGGAAAGAAGATATGCCACCCTTATGATGGCATGAGCCAAGGTATGGTTAGGTGAGAACACCTGGAAGCTATCTTCTAAAAACAACTATAAATCAGTCTTTGCCCTTGATTTCTTCACCCTCTGTCTCTTTGGTCCTTTTGCTTTTATGCAATTTATACTGCAGAGTAGCATAATGGAGAAAGAACTATGCTGCAGAGCTGGGACTAGAGTGATACAAGTGAGGAACACACTTTGGAGCAAATTTAAAGGGGTATAGACAAATTAGGAGTCACAAGATAGTCACAGGGACGGCAAGTACAGCTTAGGGAATATCCTATGTAATAAAAGGCCAGCCACAATAAGCATAACAACTGGAATGACCAGAGACCAGAACCACCAGGGCCCCTGGTAGGGCCGGCCCCGCCCCCAAGCAAGTGGTTAGGGGTGATCAGGCAGGCAGGCAGATCAGTGGTTAGGGGCGATCAGGTAGGCAGGCCAGCGGTTAGGGGCAATCAGGTAGGCAGACAGCCCCTCGCAGGGCTGGCTCCACTCCCCAGCAAAGAAAGAGGGAGGCCCAGGCCACCGGTGGCAATTCTATGGCAGGTGTGCATCAGGCCAGTGATAGCCCTGCAGAGGGAGGCCCATGCCAGCCAAGTCATCATACCCTATGCCTATTGTCTTCAGAGGGAGGCCACTGGTGGCAGGGGTGGGTGTGGGAGGTGGGGGAGGCAGCGCTGCACAGATGGCAAGCAGTGGCAGTGGCGGGGATGGGGCCAGTTGCCTGCAGCTAGGGGAAGGAAAGCCCAGATAGGCCCTGATCTCAGGGCCAGGCCTAGGGACCCTACCCAAGGGGTCCCAGATTGTGAGAGGGTGCAGGCCAGGCTGAGGGACCCCCCTGAGTGCACAAATTTTCGTGCACAGGGGCCTCTAGTAGTCAATAATATTGTATGGTGCCAGGTGGGTACTTGAAATACTGGAGAGATCACTTTGTAAGTATATGATTGTCTAACCACCATGCTGTACATCTGAAACTAATAAAAAATAATATTGAATGTAACCTATAATTGACAATTTTAAAAAATAAAGGATCATGAAAAAGCTCAGTAGCCATATATTTTTAAAAATCAAAATTAATGCCAAAAAACCTCATGAAGAATAAAATACATTACAGAGAGGTGGTTGCTGTCCCTTTGTTTTACAACTTGTGTCATTGCGCAATGAAAGGAGACATTCCAGTCAGCCCATTGGTTCCCAGTTGGCAACAGCCCCTTCAGGTCCCTGTCAGGTCCTACCATGGCTGGATTTAGGAAGACTGACAGTGGTGTGTGAACAGATAGGGCAGTACAGGACTTTGTATCTACAGTCACTTAAAAAATACTTAAATTGCCCTAGCTGGTTTTGCTGAGTGGATAGAGCAGTGGCCTGCAGACTGAAGGGTTCCCGGTTCGATTCCGGTCAAGGGCACATGCTCTGGTTTCGGGCTCAGTCCCCAGTAGGGGGACGTGCAGGAGGCAGCCAACCAATGATTTTCTCTCATCATTGATGTTTCTATCTCTCTCTCCCTTCCTCTCTGAAATCAATAAAAATATATTTAAAAATTCTTAAGTAAGTGTATATAAGGGTACTTCTTTTTCCAGAAGACACTGCGCTGCAGAAATCTATTTCCAGTCTGCTTTTGACTTGCTGTGGAATCTTGGAGGAGTCACTGAGCTCCTTTGACTTGCAATGTTCAAACTTACTCATAAATTACAGATAATAGTAACTGCGCTAACAGTGGAGCTACTGTGAAGAAAGTAATATGAAAGGGCTCTGTAAAGGTAATTTCCAGCTCATACTATATCAACCTACTGTTTATTCATTTTAGTGCATTCTTCATTTCAGGTAGAAATTTCTGACTGCTTCTTATGGTTCCTATGTCATTTTTTATGCAGTTGAAGGTCTCAGTTCCTTGAGCATCCTTATAACCTTTTTTTTTTTTAACTCTCTCTCTGATAAATTGCTTGCCTGCATTTCACATAGCTCTTTTTTTTTTTTTTTCTGGAGATTTCTCCTGTCCTTTCATTTGGGGCATGTTTCTTTGTCTCCCCATTATGGCTGTCTCTTTGTGCTTGTTTCTATGTAGTAGGTAGATGTGTTGATTATCTACTTCTTCAATTCAGCTGCAGGTTTTATTATGTGAGTGTTTAAATAGTATGGGGTTTTCATTTTGATTTTTCTTACTTACTAAAAATGTGACCATCTCTTAAGACATACAATATAATTTTTAACTTTTTCATCCATGCCCCTGGCATCCATTTGTCTACCAACCAGTCACTCCTATTCTTCTTTCAATCTGGATTCTAAAATTTTCACCATACAGCTCAGCTAGTGTCTAAAGAGGCATCCTGAGTATTACAATTGACAAACTCATTATCCTTTGAGTACAGGACATTTCACTTCACACTCTCTTTTCTTTTTCCTTCTAATGCAGAAGCACAGGACTCCCTTAGCTCTAGCTTCATCCTGGCTAATCTTTTATTCTTTACTGGCTCCTCTTCTTTCTATTTTTAACATCACTGTTTGCCTGGATTTTTTTGTCTTATTATCCTTTTTTGTCTTAAGCTCAGATCTCTCCAGTATTCTGGATACAAGTATCCATTTTTATTTGTTATAGTAATTCCCTTCAGGCCCACTGGCACCTTTTGATTACTAGTCCTATAATGAAAATTATTTTCATTTATGGTGCTACCATTTTCCAAATCACCCAGGCATGAAACATTGGCATCTATTTGACTACTTTTTTTTACCTTTACACTCACTTCCTATAATCTAGAATCAAATCATGAAGTTTTCCCATCTAACACTCCAAATGCCTGAGATGTGGCTTAGTGACTATCAAGCCAATCAGACAGAATTGCTATTAACTCCTTAGTTATTTGACTTTAGCCAGGTAACTTACTAATCCAGAAATAAGTTATAATATCACCTAATAGGTTATTGTAAAGATCAAACAAAATAAAATGACATTTGAAAGTTAGATACAATATGACATTATTATGCCATTTTCCTATAAGTAACCTATTCCTCATGTATTATTTAAATGTTTCTATCTACATACATATCCCAGTTTTTTCTTCAGCCTAGAACATCTTCCCATCACATACCACTTATATTCTACCATCATTCAAGTCCATCTTAAATATTCTTCCCTTCATAAAGACTTTATGAAGGTAAATTACCCTTCCATACTAATATAATCTTTCTTCCTTTTAACACTTATACTGCTTTGTAGCCAATTCTGTATTTTTCAATTTTTTTGTTTTCTCTATTCCCTAGACATGTCTCCCCACTATATTTTCAAATTCCTCAAAATATTCCTGCTACAATGTCATTGCTCACGTAGACTATTATTGATTTTACTACATTCATTTTCCCTTTATTTGAAGTAATAGTTCATTACCAGATAAAATGGAAAATTTCTTAGATAAATGGTATCATATTTATCTTTAGTACATAGCCTTAATCAAGTTGCTAAATAATTTAATTTGAATTCCTGTAAATTGTTAATGAATTCAATATAGTTAAGAAAAAAGTCAAAAGTACTTCGTACCATCTCCTGTTGTTCCATTCCATGACAGAAAATCAAAAAAAAAAAGAAAAAAAGAAATACATTATTTTTTACAGTACATTATTATTGATGTTTCTATCTCTCTCTCCCCCTCTCCCTTCTTCTCTGAAATTAATAAAAATATCTTTAAAAAAGAAAAGAAATACATTAAAAAACAAAAAGAAATATAAATTTCTTCTATGTTTTTTCCTAAGAACGAGTTTGTTTCTATAAAAACTTTTGGAAAGAAAAAAAAAAGGATGTGCTATAATTTTCCCATAATGATGCAGGGTTTTTAAATAAGCAAATTACTGCCGAAACCGGTTTGGCTCAGTGGATAGAGCGTCGGCCTGCGGACTGAAAGGTCCCAGGTTCGATTCCGATCAAGGGCATGTACCTGGGTTGCGGGCATATCCCCAGTAGGGGGTGTGCAGGAGGCAGCTGATCGATGTTTCTCTCTCATCGATGTTTCTAACTCTCTATCTCTCTCCCTTCCTCTCTGTAAAAAATCAATAAAATATATTTTAAAAAAAATAAGCAAACTACTTTTTATCTTCTTATTCTTCTTAGCCACGTCTCTGACATGAGAATTACCAATCTAATCCTTGTATATATGCTATATTAAAATCACTGTCCAACACAGACCATATTGGTGACTTAATTATAGCATGCTTAGGCAGCATCCACACTTTATGCGATACTTTAAAACCTCTTACTGAGGCCTTTTTAAGTCAAATTTGATGATACCATTTGCATTAGAGAAAAACACAGTGAATGTTACAACACCAGACACCACAGTAAAATCCTTATTTATCTTATACCCTTGGTTACAGTTTTATTTTTAATAAGTAAATATTTCATACATCTGAGGATAATGTTCCGATTAGTTTCTGTTGACCATTTAAAAATGAAAATATTTCAAATCAAGGGTGAATTTCTCTTTCGTAATGCACACATCTTTAAATGCTGTAATGTTCATTCAGATGCTCTAGCAACAGGTCTCTTTAATTTTCACAGTTGTTTTTTGTTTTGTTTTTTTAACCACTATCAGGCTCAAATGCTCCAGGGCATACATGCTAGCCAGGCCACCTTTGTTTCTGGTTGTGCTTTGTTCCTATAAATCAACTGCAATAACCTGGCGCTTATACTATTTCTTGTGAAACATCCATCAAGAAAAATAATTCCAGAACTGAAAGTAAGTAAAATCAATTACTGCTTGTTTTTTTCATAGTAGAGTGGGTGCATCTTTGATTAACTTTCTATTGACTAAGCTTTTCTAAAATTTTGTAGGGCTAGAGGTTACCCTCTGGAAAACTGATATCAATTCAAGTGATCCTTATCTGGGCGTAATACAAATAATTCATGTCCATAATAATATATATGTATATAAATGTTGTCCAGGAGAGATGCAATTGGTTTTAGTCTGATTAAAAAAAAAAGATAACTCCAAGTATTACAATGTATTGCTATGTAGGATATTATCCAGTTTTACATCTATTAGAAATATTTCAGCATTCTTGACAGATGTTTTCCAAAATCTCCTTTGAACCCAGTTTTGATATTTTACTAGTTACTTCATTAACTAATGAATTTTTTGAAGTTTTTGACACATTTATTTTATATTACATGATAGTCATGTTTTTAATCCTTTAAAATTATAATTTAGGAAGCCCAAAACATATCTCAGTTTTAATAATATAAATATCATTATGTGAGTTAATATCTATCCTATCTTTACTATGTGACAGACATATTCTGAGTGTTGTCTAATTCACTTAATTTTCATAATAGCTCTACAGGGCTATAATCATTATCATCACACTAATTTATAGATGAGAAAATTGAGGCATAAGGATCTAGCTTGTTGAGGGTTATATATCTGTATTTGAAGCCAAAATATTTGTTTGACTCTGTATAGTGCTTGTTAAAACCATGCATTTTTCTGAATCCATGTCTTCCTACCCAATAGGTTGTTTTTTATTAGGGGTTGGGGGTGGATGGGGATGGACTCACATCTTATCTTGATTCCTTTCCTTTTAAGATTCATTGCCAACTGTTCTATTATATCCCCCATGCCTTCCTAAGCGATGCCTAATGTCTAATCTGTGCAGTGACCCTCACATCTTATGAACAATTTTAGCATAGTAGTTCGCCCACTTTACTATGCAGCAGAATCACCTGGAAGGTTTGATAGAATGCAGACTGTTGAGCCCCATCCCCAAAGTGTCTGATTCAGTAGGTCTGGGTGGGGAAAAAGAATCTGCAATTCTACAAAGTTCCTATATGATGCTGACACTGTGCAGAGGCCACACTTTGAAAATTACTGTCTTAGGATATACTGCTAAATCTCCTACAGGTCGACAGCTAATTAATCTAGGTTGGACATCATCTACTTCTTGATCATGATACTTTTACTGGTATAGACACTGGCTACCCCTGGATGACTGTAGCCTCTCCTCTGCCTCTTTTTGTTACCATAGAAGCATTTGTCCTCGCATGCATCGTTATAACTATAGATGTAAATATTCTGAAATGTGGGGCTGACCTCCGCATAGTCGCAAATTCTCCTAAAGACTCCAGAACACAGCCCTATTTGTCACTCCTGCCTTAATCTGAATATAGGACAAGTAACATTTTGGGGAGGGTGAGGGAGTGGGAAGTTCTCTGAGACAGCAACTCTCCATTGTCATAATGCCTGCAAATTATTGCCCTTGACACAGCTGCTAATTACATTGCTCCTATTCCCATTACTATTGTAATTGCTTCCATCCTATCCCCTACTGCTTCCTAGCTCCAAGGCTGCCTCTTCATGGCCAAATAACTTTATGGGCACTGTGTCCTTTCTTCAAAGTTAGTCCTGATCTGGCATTGATGATTTATGGGGTCAATAGGATATTGGTTAAGCAGTAATAAGAAATAGAGAGCCGAAACCGGTTTGGCTCAGTGGATAGAGCGTCGGCCTGCGGACTGAAAGGTCCCAGGTTCGATTCCGGTCAAGGGCATGTACCTGGGTTGCGGGCACATCCCCGGTGGGGGATGTGCAGGAGGCGGCTGGTCGATGTTTCTCTCTAATCGATGTTTCTGACTCTCTGTCTCTCTCCCTTCCTCTCTGTAAAAAATCAATAAAATATATTTAAAAAAAAAAAAAGAAAGAAATAGGGAGTAAACAGATCTGACATTCAACTATCTGATGGTATTTCCACTGGTTTTGAAGAAAGGTAAAGAGCAAAACATTTATTTTGAAAAAAGGGAAAATAGTATTGTTTATTACTTATTGACAGAACAAACCTTTTTTAACAGGTAAGCAAACCTATTTGTTGATCAAACTGTAGCAGGTTGCTCGGTCACATTAAGCTTAATGCACCATTATTGACAGAGGCCTGGTTTCCAAATGTGCTTTTAAAATGGTTTTCTTCCAGGTCATTTTCTTATTAGGAGATTTTACAGTAGGTACTCAGCCTATAACCACATCACAAGGCCAAAGTATATGATGCTATCAGTATTAATGTATTTATAAGTTGGTTTGAAAGGTTTGATAGATTCTTGCTGAAGTGACAAGAGAACCAGATTCAATGGACAATGGAAAGTGCTCTCTACTCATTTCTGATGGCTACCAAGAGGAAACTGGCAATGGGCTCTGGTCAGAAATAGAGCAAACGGACAGAAGTAGGTATATTTTAAACAATACCTCTAACATAACTTTCATAAATAGGATATCAATTCTGATCTTTTTATAGTAAAGGAAAAAGAAAAAGCATATCCTGGGGCTCCAGCTTCCTCTGACTTCTCCCATGATACCCTTTCCAGAAGAATTCAAGAGTAGCAGCTATTGAAATGATGTCTGCTTAATATCCACTTAGAAATCACCTAACTTATAATTCATCTATCATCAATCCTTTTGTAATCCACTAATTGTCTTATGGTAATGACTGATTTTATTGGGACTACTGAGGGATAAAGTGCATATTACTTTATTTTAATTAACTGGGGTGGCGAGGAGAGAAACATCCTCAGTTGCCTTCCGCAGTGCCCTGACCTGGGATCAAACCTGCCACCTTTTGGTGTACGGGATGACTCTCCAATCAACTGAGCTACCCAGCCAGAGCTATTTTATTATTTTGAAATGCACATTAACTGCTATCAAATAATGTTGCTTTTCTCTACGGGTTGCTGAACTGTGGGTTAAATTTCGAGTAAAGTACCTGTGCTAGGTGAAGTATAAGTGTGAAGAAAGGGCTTTTGTTAATAACAGCTTTATTGAGATATAATTCACATGCAATAAATTAATCCACTTAAAGTTTAAAATTTAATGGTTTTCCCCTAGAGACTCCATCAAAAAGCTACTGGACTTAATACATGAATTTGGCAATGTAGCAGGATACAAAATTAACCCCAAGAAATCCGAGGCATTTCTATACACCAATAGTGAACTTTCAGAAAGAGAGATTATAAAAACAATCCCGTTTACCATCGCACCAAAAAAATTAAGCTACCTAGGAATAAACTTAACTAAAGAGGTAAAAGACCTCTACTCAGAAAACTACAGGACGTTGAAAAAAGATATAGAGGAAGACATAAACAGATGGAAGAACATACCGTGTTCATGGATTGGTAGAATCAACATCATTAAAATGTCCATACTACCCAAAGCAATCTATAAATTCAACGCACTTCCCATTAAAATACCAACGGCATACTTCAGAGATCTAGAACGAACTCTCCAAAAATTCATCTGGAATAAAAAAAGACCTCGAATAGCTGCAGCAATCCTGAAAAAGACCAAAGTAGGTGGGATCTCAATACCAGATATCAAGATGTATTACAAAGCCACTGTTCTCAAAACTGCCTGGTACTGGCACAAGAATAGGCATATAGATCAATGGAATAGAATAGAGAGCCCAGAAATCGGCCCGAACCAATATGCTCAATTAATATTTGACAAAGGAGGCAAGAACATACAATGGAGCCAAGATAGTCTCTTCAATAAATGGTGCTAGGAAAATTGGACAGATATATGCAAGAAAATGAAACTAGACCACCAACTTACACCATACACAAAAATAAACTCAAAATGGATAAAGGACTTAAATGTACGACAGGAAACCATAAAAATTCTAGAAGAATCCAAAGGCAACAAAATCTCAGACATATGCCGAAGCAATTTCTTCACTGATACAGCTCCTAGGGCACTTGAAACGAAAGAGAAAATGAACAAATGGGACTACATCAAAATAAAAAGCTTCTGCACAGCAAAAGAAACCATGAACAAAACAACGAGAAAACCCACTGTGTGGGAAAACATATTTGCCAATGTCATATCTGATAAGGGCTTAATCTCCAAAATTTATAGGGAACTCATACAACTTAACAAAAGGAAGATAAACAATCCAATCAAAAAATGGGCAAAGGACCTAAATAGACACCTTTCAAAAGAGGACATTCAGAAAGCCAAGAGACATATGAAAACATGCTCAAAGTCACTAATCATCCGAGAGATGCAAATCAAAACAACAATGAGGTACCATCTCACACCTGTCAGACTGGCTATCATCAACAAATCAACAAACGACAAGTGCTGGAGAGGATGTGGAGAAAAAGGAACACTTGTGCACTGCTGGTGGGAATGCAGACTGGTGCAGCCACTATGGAAGACAGTATGGAGTTTCCTTAAAAAACTGAAAATGGAACTCCCATTTGACCCTGTGATCCCACTTCTAGGAATATATCCCAAGAAACCAGAAACACCAATCAGAAAGGATATATGCACCCCTATGTTCATAGCAGCACAATTCACCATAGCTAAGATCTGGAAACAGCCTAAGTGCCCATCAGTAGATGAATGGATCAGAAAACTGTGGTACATCTACACGATGGAATACTATGCTGCTCTAAAAAGGAAGGAACTCTTCCCATTTGCAACGCCATGGATGGAACTGGAGAGCATTATGCTAAGTGAAATAAGCCAGTCAATGAAGGAAAAATACCACATGATCTCACTCATTCATGGATAATAGAGACCATTATAAACTTTTGAACAATAATAGATACAGAGGCAGAGCTGCCTCGAACAGATTGTCAAACTGCAGCAGGAAGGCCGGGGAGGGTTGCGGGGCAGGAGGTAGGGGGGTAAGAGATCAACTAAAGGACTTGTATGCATGCATAGAAGCATAACCAGTGGACATAAGACATTGGGGGATAGGGGAGGCTAGGGGACTGTCTAGGGCGGGGGGATAAAATGGACACATATGTAATACCCTTTGTAATACTTTAAGCAATAAAAAAATAAAAAATAAATAAATAAAATAAAATTTAATGGTTTTCAGTACATTCACAGATATATGTAATATTACCACCATGAATTTTAGAATATTTTCATTTAAAAGAGAAACTTCATACCCTGTGGTTATCACAATCCTATTTTGTTCCTGCCCTAGCCTATCCCCATCCCTAAACAATCACTAAACTACTTCTCTGCAGATTTGACCATGCTGCATTTCACAGAAATGAAATATTATATTGTGTTTTATTCCTGGTATCATTCACTTAGAATATTTTCAAAGTTCACCCATTTTTCAGTATGTATAAGCACTTCAACTCATTTTTATGGCTGAATGATATTCCACTGTTGAAAGTATTACAAATGCTCCCCTTTTCCCCCCATTAACCCCTTCTAAGTGTGCCCCCGCCCCCCACCCAGACATCAAAGATCCATATGCTATCATGCCAAAGTGGAACTCCAGGGGGTTCATCCTCTATAATAAAAGCCTAATATACTAAGTGTCTGCTCGACCAGTCAGCCGTTCAATCAAAGTATAATACGCTAATAATATGCTAAGGCCGCTCAACCGCTCACTATGACATGCACTGACCACTAGGGGGAAGATGCTCTGACCAGTAATTTAGCTTGTTGCTGGGGTCCGGCAGATTGGGACTGAGCAAGACACAAGTAAACTACTAGCCAACTTTGTAATGTATTGACGCAGTAAATTATTAAAAAAATTTCCTTTCAGAGGTAGTCATTAACCTTAACAGTGAAATATAAACTAACGATATTAATAATATAATTCCCATTAAGGAAGCCAATAATTCATTATGAGCCATATTTTGCTTCATACAAAGTTTCTAGTATACATATTCAGACACAAAATCTGCAATGCTGCACTAATCACACAATAAATAGAATAGTATTTTTATCATGAGCTCTCATTTCTTATGCATACTTACACCTCTTAATAGGTTAATTTTAAAGAACAATTGTGAATGGTTTTTAGACTGAGAATACCATTTAATCAGGAAATTTAACTTCTCTGAAATTTAACTTCATAGCTTTTAATGGCAAATATGATGACAAACACAATGATTATTTTTTCCTTTAAAAATTATAACTGCTGATTTTACCATTGCTTCTTTTAGAAATATAGCAAAACCACCAATATTGCACTAATGTTCAAAGCAAGTTCAAACTTAAAAAAAATGAAGTGTGCCCTTCAAAAAATGAAATGATCTATGTGGTTATAAGGCCAATATGAATTTTTTATCAAAAGGAATAAAGAATCAGAAATATAAAAAAAATAGGTATATATGTGAAGTGAGCCTGCAGCTTCTTGCTTCAAGTTAACTTCATCAGACTTGCTGTTGTACCTCCTGCCAATTCTCCACAGTCTGTTAACACCTACACTTTAAAAGTGACTTATATTCTCATAGCAGCGAAGCCCATTTTTTTTAAGTTCTGTGTCTTAAAACTCTCCAATAATTCTACAATTCAAATCTTAGAAAAAAATCTAGTAACAGCATCCTTTATCTTTCCTTAGCAAATCTTAACCTATAAAGTCATTATAGAAATGTAAAGCATAAAAATGAGGTAGCCCAGGGCATGAAGTTCCAATCCAGTAATTAATCAAGTGTCCATTCAATTATCTAGGAATGAATACAACTTTAAATTCTACTTTTTGATAAGTTTTAACTTTAATTCCTACAATTACTTTTTTAAAGATATAAAAATATGGAGCTTGGTCTACATTTATCATTATACTACTAAATTAAATCAGAAAGTGTTTCTGAAAAATAATATATGAACATCAGCTAGGGCTTCCAAAGAGATGTGTTTATTTAATAGGGAAAGTAAAGTCTAAAAGAGGTAATAAAATCTGCTGAAACCCAGATTTTAGTTACTAAAGTCAAATGCATTTTACAACATCAACATTGATAGATTCTGTGGTGCTACAGATAAACTTGAATTAAAATAGAAGTTGTTTTAAAAGAAGTTAGATTTATAGATGTGCCACCTCTTTTCATCTGATTGAGAAGCATAAGATACAATTAATGGTATTATTTCAAAATTTAATAGACCATAATAGTGCAGTTACCTCACATATAAAGTATGAATGTGAATTCTATATTTTCAAGCTTCTTTCAATTCTTGCACACTCATAGAAAAATTGTGAATAACATTTATTTTTGACAAATGACAATTGTGTATATATGGTATAAAATGTGATGTTTTGATATAATATACATTGTGAAATGATTAACACAATCAAACTAATTAACATAACCATCATCTCAAATAGGTACCTTTTGCATCTGTTTGTGTGGTAAGGATACTTGAAATGTACTCTTTTAATAAATTTCAAGTATACATTATTATTAATTATAGTCACCAAGCTATTCATTAAGACTCTAAAACATATTCCACATATAAATGAGATCATAGCATATTTGTCTTTCGGTGTCTGGTTTATTTGTCTTGAGAGAATGTCCTTATTTTTTAAGGATTGGATACATTCTATTTTTTATAACTACATTTTCTTTATCCATTCATTTGTCAAAAAACACTCAGGTTGTTCTATATCTTAGCTATTGTGAATAATGCTGCAATGACTTCAGAGTCCAGACATATTTTTGAGATACTGACTCCATTACCTTTGGGTATACAACCAGAAGTAGGATTGCTGGATCTAATGGTAGTTCTACTTTTTTTTGTTTTAGAAACCTCCACACTGTTTTACATAATGGCTGTACCAATTTACATCCTAGCCAACAGTGCATGAGGGTTCTCTTTCTCTATATCCTCACCCACGCTTAACTTTTGACTTTCTGATAATAGCATCTTAACAGGTCTGAGGTAGTATCTCCTTGTAGTTTTGATTTGCATTTCTCTCTTTGATCATTCATGATGTTGAGCAACTTTTCATATATCTGCTGGCTGTTAATGTAAAAAACCACTAAACCTGTAAAAAATTTTTGAGAGTTTATTTGAGCCAAACTGTCAACATATGCTGGGAAGCAGAACCTCAATGAATTGAGATAATGCTCCAGAGAATGGTGGGTTACATCTGTATTTATACATTGCAATCAAAGGAAAGGGATGTATGTGGGTTACATGAAATCCATTGGTGATAGACTAGAAAGGCAGCAGAAAGCAAAGCAGGGAAACCCCTGGGATTGGATAAAAATGAGAGATATATACTTGGGGGGGGGTGTGTGTGTGCAGGAATAATTAACATAACAATGAAGGAATCTGTGGTATCTGTCTTGGAGCCCAGGCACATTAGGTTGTGCCCCAAGGGGTCCATAAAAAGGTAAGTTACAAGATACCCAGACATTTCAAGGGTATGTTATTATAGATACAAAAAGACAGATAGGCTCAGTTAAGGTAAAGGTTGACCTTGTCAGTGAATATACCTGCCTAGGATGTAACTACCCATCATAACTGCTTTTAGTTAAAGTTTAATTTCAGACCATCCTTTGTGGTGACTTTAGATCTCTGAGTTTGCAAGGCCGCCATGCAGGCCTTCCCTGAGCTCGTCAGGGTCAGCATGTGGCCCCTTTCGTCCACGTGGCCATTTGTATGTCTTCTTTGGAAAAACGTCTACTCAGTTCATCTGCCCATTTTTAATAGCTTTTTTTTTGCCTTTGAATTATATGAGTTCCTTATATATTTTGAATATTAACCCTTTATCATACATATGGTTTGCAAATATATATTTTCTCCCATTCTGTAAGTTGTTGATGGTTTTCTTTGACATACAAACCATTTTAGTTTGATGTAATCCCATTGTTTACTTTTCCTTTTGTTGCCTGTGCTTTTGGTGTCAATTCCAAAAACACCATTGTCAAGACTAAGGTCAAAATTTTCCCATTTTCTACAAGGAGTTTTATGGTTCCAGGTCTTTCACTAAGACTTTAATCCATTTAAGAGTGTGTTTTTTTGTTTGTGTGTTTGTGTGTGTGTGTGTGTGTGTGTGTGTGTGTGTGTGTGTATGGTGTAATATAAACTTCAATTACATGCTTTTGTGTGTGGCTATCTAGTTTTCTAACATTATTTATTGAATAGACTATCCTCTCCTCAATGTATATTCTTGGTGTCTTTGTCAAAAATTTAGTTGATCACATATGCATGGGTGTATTACAGGACTCTATGCTGCTCTATTAGTCTATGTGTCTACTTTAATGCCATCCCAATACAGTTTTGACTACTATATCTTTGTAATATATTTTGAAGTCAGAAAGCTTTTTTCTTCTTGCTCATAGCTATTTGGGGTCTATTTGTGGTTAAAAATGAATTTTAGGATGATTTTTTTTCTACTTCTTTGTGAAAAAATGCCATTGGGATTATGACAGAGATTATATTGACTCTATAGATTGTTTTGGGCAGATGGACATTTTAACAATATTAATTCTTCTAATTGATGAACACTGGATATCTATTTGTTTAATATATTCCTAAGTATTTTATTCTTTTTTTGTTGGTATTGTAAATTAGATTGTTTTCTTAATGTCTTTTCATATAGTTCATTGTTAGAACATAGAAGTGGGATTGATGTGAACCCCATTTGTATCTCTGCTTTGATAAATATAAACTGAATTAATTCTCTAAGGCTATAACCTAAAAATGTTAATTAAATGATCTCTTCAAATAATCCCCTATATCTTCCCCTCTCAAAAAGTGAGATAATTATAAATTAATTTTAAAGATTTATAGACTTAAAGAAGGAAACTAGACCAGGGTGGGAAACGGACTTGTTTAAAATGACAGGGGATCCAAAGCAAAGCAGATGACAGAACTGGAAACAACTGCCTCCCTATGCTATGCTCTGTCTTCTCAAGTTACTTCTTTCTTTAAACCACATAAACTCTACACTATTGGCATTTGGGACCCACTGATTTATTGTAGAAGTTGCTCTGAGTATTACAGAATGTTTAGCAGTATCCCTGGCCTCTACCCACTAGATGCCTGTTGTATTTCTTTCCTGGTTGTGGCAACCAAAAATGTATCCAGATATTATCAAATATACCCTGGGTAGTACAAAATCTCAACAATTGCAGCCACTGCCTTAAAATTAATGAAGCTGAAGTTCTGGAGAAAGCATTAAGACAGTAATAATAATCAAGAAAAAAATATGGGAATTTGCCTATCCTCTCCATTTCTTTTGTTTTCAATATATATGCTCTTGAATGCAGAACTATATCTGATTCAGTATTGTTACTTCATAGCCATAGCATATTGGCAAGATAGTAAATAAACTGATTTGATATGGCATTATTTCAAATTTGTCAGAAGGAAAATGTGTTGGATATTTAATTATGTGCACCCTCTTGATTTCCAAAAAGGCATAAAAATTGCCAAAATATTATACTTACTAGTCATATGGCAATTTCTTACATAAGTTGCAAATTAACTGAGAACTGAAGTGGTGCTGGTTTCTCTTGCATGCAACATTTGAACTGTCCTCAATTTTCACTTGCATCCCACACAGAAGACTTCCTGCCTCTTCTGACAGAAACTTAAAAATTCAGGCTGTGACTAGGGTGGACAGAAGTCGGCCATGGCTGCAAAAGCTCACTGCACACAAATCTATTTTTAGTTAATTATTTTAATTCCAGAAAAGAAATTGGAATCTTGCTTCCTTCACATGAAACCAAAAAGACAGCCTTAATAAGTCAACTTTATTATTGTGTGTGTGTGTGTGGGGGGTGTCCTTATACATCTTTATTCTGAATATCCCTAAAGTATGCAAGTCTAAACATTTTAGGTAAAATAACACAATTATTTCAACTTAAAGGGTTAATATAACACAGAAATCTAAGTAGTTAAATGCATCTTCTATATAGCAGATGATCAACAGAATATTAACTGTTTGAGTGGTTGTAATTAAACAAGATGTTTTACCATTAAAATTATAACAATCTCGAAACTATCTTGTTTTATTTAGGTGTCTTTGTTTTGTTTAGTTTTGTTTTTTGGTACATAGTCCCTTATGAACCTGCTCCACAAACTTTATTGAGGATTATATAATGAAGAAAAGCAAGTAAAGACCAGTCTATACAAAACAGGAAAAGAAAGTAACTATTTTACTGATTGATAATTCGGAATGCTAAATTGCACACATTACATGTGTGAAAAGAACAAATAGTGGTCAAATATATACCTTGATTTAGAGTCTAAATAAGAACCTCCCCAATATTGTGTGAACTTTTCTTGCCTACAACTGGTGGGGGTGTAGGTTGTAGCTGGTGAGGAGGATAATATTCAGCTTATTGGCAGTCAAAGTATGAGAAGATGTTTCTTTTGTCACTTAATGTGGCTTCAAATAAAAGCCACAATGATGGAATAAAATTATCTTCCTAGCCGAAACCGGTTTGGCTCAGTGGATAGAGCGTCGGCCTGCGGACTGAGAGGTCCCGGGTTCGATTCCGGTCAGGGGCATGTACCTGGGTTGCGGGCACATCCCCAGTAGGAGATGTGCAGGAGGCAGCTGATCGATGATTCTCTCTCATCGATGTTTCTAACTCTCTATCCCTCTCCCTTCCTCTCTGTAAAAAATCAATAAAATATATTTTAAAAAAAATGATCTTCCTAGCCACAGTGTATAGCAAAAATATTTATAAAACCACGATATACTCTTATTACTCAGTGTGTCTTATAAACTGATGGGAGTTTTAAAATCTGACCGTAAAGCGGTAATTTAATTGGTTAGTAAGGCAGGGTAGTAAGAAGCAAAACCATTCCTGAGCAAGTGGGATAGGGAAACTGAGACAAGATAAATAAGGTAACAAAATCTGACCAATTTATAGCCAGCTAGTGAATCACAAGAACTTATCTTCCTAACCAAGGACACTGGAGAACAAATGGCTTATACCTCTCCCCCCAGACCAGAGAATAAATAGTTTAAAGCACCATGGTCAGGGAGATAGAGGACAGAGACCCAATTAATACCATTTGTGCCAGCCAAACCCAAGGACAGATGGAGAACAAATAACAAAGACCTGATTAGAGCCAGACAGACCCCAAGTAAAAATCAAACAATAAAGCCAACCAAAAGTAATACCAAACTCCCCTGTATGCTCATTTTAATACATCAACATATTTAAAACACACCTAGAAAGCTAACATTCTGCTGAAACCCTCCCCTAAGATTCTTGCCCACAGAAAAATAAATAAATAAATAAATAAATGCATACATACATAAATACATACATACATATATATACATACCCTCAAGACAAAAAATACCAGTGTGGCCTTGCTCTGGAGCATGCCCATGCCTGTGCTCTGGCACGACCTTTTTACTTTCCTTCTCCTAAGGGTCCCCAGGAGACTTACAACCAGGGGAGCAGAGGGTAATAGCAGCTCCTCTCAGGCTTCCCCCCTGAACCTGTCTCCAAAGCCCCCTTTTTCTCTGACTTCCCACTGAGCTAACAGCAGTCCTGTCTTGGCTCACTTCTTTCCTATAACATTTCTAGGAGTTAAGGCAGAGCACCACTTAGTCTCCCTCCTGTTGCTTCTTCTGCCCTAAGTCCTTCCTTCATTTCACTATCGTCAACTTTAATACAAAATCACCAAAACTCATGTGATGAAATCTTTTCTACACTAAGTCAAAAACCCACACAATACAGGCCTGCCCGAGGCAGTCCCAGACTGGTCCTGGTCCAATGACAATTAGGACTGGACACATAAGCATGCCTGAGGCAATTCAATTTTAATGGTATCATTTATTCACTGTGGAACTAATTAACATACCAGTCCAATAGCTATTAGATGCCACATTGTCACAGTGTCTACTGTCTTCTCAAATCCAGTCTATATCCTTTTATAGAGAAAAGATCAGCACTTGACAAAGGAAAAGGAAAAGGGTGATGTTGTTATAGCAGGGATGGAAAGAAAGTGAGATTGGTTTTTCCATAAGTGTACTTTTGCTTAGGCATTGCTAATGCAAAAAATGTAATTTGTTTTAAAAATCCTCTGTCAAAATTCTACTCATTCTTTATAATCCAGCTAAGCCCACTGCTCCAAGGAGACTTCCTTAATCTGCCCTCTGGAACAAAGAATACAAATGATTAACTTTTTATCTCCTCAGAACTTTTTATTCCTACATGGATCTTTCTTATGGCACTGAGCATGTTTTGGCTCACATTATAATTATTTGTATTCAGAGCTTATCACCATTACTGGTTGTTAAGCTCTTTTGGTACACTGATGATGCTATCTATCTCCAATTATTGTTTATTTAATAATCTTTTTTCTTCTGCCTAGCCCATAGCCAATGACTTTCCTAGAAGTCTGGAAAGATGATGATCCCGGAGAGATCTGTTCCTGGACTCATTCATAGAACTAAAGGTTAATTACAATTGTTCAATACTTTAATAGAGGAAGACCTTTTTCAACAGGTGAGAATTCTAAGAACCATAATATTAATATTACCATAGTAAGATAGCTATTTGTATTAGGTTCCTAGGCTGCCATACAAAATAAACTGGGGAGCTTAAACAGCAGAGATTTGTTTTATCACAATTGTAAAGGCTAGAAATCCAAGATCAATGAAGCTGCAAGTTTGGTTTCTTTTCTTTTTTTAAAAAATATGGAACACTTCACAAATTTGCGTGTCCCTTGTGCAGGGGCCGTGCTAATATTTTCTGTATCATTCCAATTTTAGTATATGTGCTGCCGAAGCGAGCACAGGTTTGGTTTCTTCTGATGCCTCTCTCCTGGCTACCTTTTTATTGTGTCTTCACATGGCTGTCCCTCAGTCTAAGTAATTTGTGTCCTAACCTCTTCTTATTAAGTACATGGGTCATTTGAACTAGGACCATTCTAATGACTCCTTTGACTCCTTTTTAACTTAACTACCTTTTCACAGACCTTATCTCCTAATACAGTCACATTCAAGGGTACTGGTGTTAGAACTTCAACATAGGGCGGGGAGTGGGAGGGACGAGGGGGGGGGGAGAGAATTCATCCCATGACACTGCCTATTTGAATATCTAACTTTCTAACTATACTGTTACCTTAATATTTCCCCATGATAAACTCTCAGACTTAATACAAATATACATATTTTTTTTGCTTGTTTTCTAGTGTATTTATTTATCATGTTGGTTTAGATTTTCTAAATAGGTTAAGTGCTAATTTTAAAATAAGAAAAGGCATTTTCTGAGGAATGATAATAATTCTACTTCTCCAAAACTTTTTTCAAGAATGAGATTCTAAAAGCATTTCATAAACACTAAATGACTTTCAAAATTCCTGAATTATATTTTTTCTGTTTTTAGATATAATATTAAATTTATCCAGATATAAAATATAAATCACAGATTATGAATACACACATTTTCCAAATTCTTATTTTATTCTTATTAATTCTGGTTTTAAAATATCCCCTTTCTGATAGGAATAAAACTTGGTTCATATCCAAAGCCCTAAACGGAAATGTGTGTTTATATTTTAGGTATTTGAATCCTTGGCTGAGAAATCAATTTTTAAACACACAGATTTGGCTGTCACTGGCATTTCTTACACTCTGTGCTTTAGCATTTTCATAAGTATAGAACAACAAAATAATAGTTGTGTTTTGCCCAGGAGCAATTATTTTAAGGATAGAAAGGAAAATCAATATGAGATAGCAAACTTGTCCAAGTAGCATTTAAGAAATAGAAAACAATTAGTTACCTTGAAATGCTCCAGCTAGATATTGTACCCTAATTTGTGCTTTCTCAACTTGGGAGCTACTAAAACTTCATTATGAATATAAAACTAAAACAAAAATAGGAAACAGCTCAAACTCTAAATACCAAAGATAATAAATATGACAAAGAAAGCTTTTTTATTACATAAATCAGTTGTTTACCTTTTTTCCCCAGATAACACTGCCACCTCTTTGGAAAGAATGACAATTAGTAATTTGCCTTTATCTGGTAATATTTTTAACATCAAAGAGATTATGAAAGAATTGCTTATTATCTACCTACAAATGGATGTATTTTTATATGCACAGATATGACATTTGTTAACATACAATGTCATCATGGGAGAGGGGGTAGGGGCTGGACAGAGGAGGGTAAAGGGGGGAAGGAATGGGAGACATCTGTAATACTATCAACAATAAAAAATATACATATTTTAAAATGTATATATGATTAAATTTTCTAAAAAGCATTATATACAGCTTCTACCTTAAGCCCAATGTAATATATATAAGAAACTAAGATATTAAAAATAAGTTTCTTCATATATTTTATTTTTCATTAAATACTGGCTAATTTTGAAAATGCTACAACTATTTTTTACATTATCATAGTCAATTTGACTTGCATATTGAGTTCAAAATTCATTTCTCTTGGTGTTCATATTAATGATGACAGACAGGCCACCATAAACATCCACAATATACATAAATGATTGCAATCAGTACTTTTGGTCACAAGTATTAGCAATTCCCACTTAGAGATTACTATTTTTCAGGTACTATATTAAATGCTTAAACATGAATAGATAGATAAACTGTGATACATTCATATAATGTAATATTATTCAATATTAAATAGAAATGAGTTATCAAGACATGAAAAGACATGGAGGAACCTTAAATGCATATTACTCAGTGAAAGATGTCAATGTGAAAAGATTACAGCTGTATAATTCCAACTGTATGACATTCTGAAAAAGGCAAAACTATGGATACAGTAAAATTAGTGATTGCTTGGGTTAGAAAGTGTGTGTGGGGTGGGGGAATGAATAATTGCATTACAGGATTTTTAGAGCAGTGAAAAGTCTCTGTATAATACCATAATAATAATAATCCTATCTAATAAAAGACAAAAAGGGTAATTGACCATACCTTCACTACACTTCCCATTGGCTAATCAGGGTGATATGCAAATTAACTGCCAACCAAGATGGCGGCCGGCAGCCATGCAGCTGAAGCGAGCAGGAGGCTTGCTTGCTCCAGTGATGGAGGAAGCCAAGGTTCCCCGCCTGCCGCAGCCCGGCTCTAAGCTTCGAAAGCACCAAATTTTCAATTATAGAAGCTAAACCAACCCCATATACCTGCTTTCAGCCGGCGGTGGCCACAGAGCTGGAGCCGGCTCTCAGCTCCAGTGACAGCAGCAAAGTTTCAATGAAAGAAGGTAAGTAAATCCCAGAAAAAAAAAGAAAAGAAAAAAAGGAGAGGCTGGGAGCTTCAGTAGCCGGCCAGCCTGAAAACGGCCCACAGTCCCTCACCCAGACTGGCCAGGCACCCCAGTGGGGACCCCCACCCTGAAGGGGGTGTGGCCAGCTTGAAAACAGCCATCAGTCCCTCATCCAGGTTGGCCAGGCACCCCAATGGGGACCCCAACCCTGAATGGGTTGCGACCAGCTGCAAATAGCCATCAGCCCCTCACCCACGCTGGCCAGTAACCCAAGCGGGACCCCCACCCTGATCCAGGACACCCTTCAGGGAAAACCAGCTGGCCCCCACCCGTGCACCAGGCCTCTATCCTATATAGTAAAAGAGTAATATGCAAACTGACCCTAACAGCAGAAAGACTGGGAATGACTGGTCACTATGACACACACTGACCACCAGGGGGGAGACACTCAATGCAGGAGCTGCCCCCTGGTGGTCAGTGCGCTCCCACATGGGGGAGCTTTGATCAGCCACAAGCCAGGCTGGCATCTGCCAGCACAGCGGTGGTGATGGGAGCCTCTCCCGCCTCCTCAGCAGCGCTAAGGATGTCCGACTGCAGCTAGGCCTGCTCCCCACTGGCAAGTGGACATCCCCCGAGGGCTCCTGGGCTTCCAGAGGGATGTCTGACTGCCAGCTTAGGCCCAATTCCCTGGGGAGCGGGCCTAAGCCAGCAGGTGGTCATTACCCAAGGGGTCCCAGACTGTGAGAGGGCACAGGCCAGGCTGAGGGACCGCCCCACCCCAAGTGCAAAAATTTTTGTGCACCGGGCCTCTAGTAATAATAATAATTATATATATATAATTTTATTTTTTCCAAAACTATAGAATGCACAACATGATTACTGAACTGCAATACAAATTATGAACTTTCAGTGATTATAATATCAATGTAGATTCAACTGGAACAACTGAAAGACTCTGGTGGGCTATGTTGATAATGTGGGAGGTTATTCATGTGTGGGGCAGTAGGTACCTGGGAAATTTCTGTACCTTCTCATTTTTTGCTGTGAGCCTTAAACTGCCCTATAAAAAGAATGTAAAAAAAACGAAAGAAAGAAAGAAAGAAAGAAAGAAAGAAAGAAAGAAAGAAAGAAAGAAAGAAAGAAAGAAAGAAAGAAAGAAAGGAAGGAAGGAAGGGAGAGAGAGAGAGAGAGAGAGAGAGAGAGAGAGAGAGACGAAGGGAGGGAGGAAGGGAGGGAGGGAAGGTAGGAAGAAAGAAACACATGTTCTAAAGTTAGAAATATTTGGAGTCCAAAACGATCTCCACTACTTTTTAGTGATTTGAGTCAGGTAGTAACTTCTCTAAGACTACAATTGCATCTGTAAAAAGGAAACATTCATAGTCTGACTTAACAGGAAAATACTGTCAATTAATTTTCATGCCACATGTTTAGCACAATTTCTCTAATGCTTTTATTCCAAGCTTGTATTTGTAAACAATTTACTGGCTATCTCACAGGAATCAAAAAATCACCATGACCACAAACTAAAGTATGATTATTTCACTGCTTTCACACCTGCTGTGCAATCTATATCCCTCTATCTTGTCAGTGTTACACAGTCATTAGCTATAAATAGGAATGATCTTGACTTCTCCTTCTCAGCATTACTGCACATAGATTCTACCATGTAATTAGGTTTATAATCCAATACCCCTGTCCTTTTACTTTTCTGTACTGATCATCTCTCATCTAATCAAGGAGATCATCCCCCATATTGAAGACTCTAGCTTCAGTTTAATATTCATGCTTCTTATTAATTCTCTACACTGCTGCTGGAATGATTTTTTTTAAGGCAAATATAATTATAATTTTTAAGTTGGGTTCACATTGCCATCCAGAGAAGCTTATGATGGCATTTTCCACAGTAAAATGCAGCCGGCCTTTTATGGTCTGGTCTTCCTACCTCTTTGGCCTTTTCTGCCAACATCACAAGTTAACATCACTATTCAGACATTTTAGCTTAAAGTTTTCTGTAGATTTTCTACTCTTTCCTGCCATTTCCTCTTACTGAGGCCCATGTACTTTTTTTATCCGGTTATTTTTTCTTATCCTTTGAGTGCCACATTTAGCTTCACTAAATCAGTTCCCTTCTCAGTCTACTCTGACAAATAATATGCCTTGCCATATCTTTCCCTCCTCTGTAAACCATTGCACTACCACAGAGGTTTGTTTTCCTGTCTTGCAGACTCAATACAAGCAACTTGACATCAAGGGTTATACTGAGTTCAAACCAATATAATAACAACTAGAAAGTCATTAGAATATAAAATGTGCTTCCTTAATATTTGTAAATATTGAAAGAAAAGAATAAAGGAATAGATGGTGAAAAGCATGGAAAGAACCATGGTGGTAAGGAGTGATAGAAGAAGGGAGGAATAGAGACAAATTAGAGCAGATATTATTTTGGAAAGATAACTTAAACACATAGAATGTAAAACATTTTGTGAGTTTAACAGAAAATAAGGAATTGAGCTACATTTTAGAGTTATCTGACTATGTATAATAATCTGGGAATTCACTCTAAATCCACTCAATCATTTTGAGTTTTCAATAACACTCTTCTTTTCAATATAGATAAGTATTCCCTAAACTGCAATCTATAATACTAAAAGTGTAATATGCAAACAGACCAAACAACCGAACAGCAGAACGACCATCTGGACAACCTTCTGGATGACCATGCTATGACACCCACTGGTGCCAGGCCAGTCAAGGCGGGTGCAATGCGATTGGTCGGGGGCCTGGCCATCACCCCATGATTGCCCTGCAGAGGGAGGCCCAGGCCACTGGCTGGCAGGGCAATCGATCAATCAGGGGGCTCCACAAGTGCCCCGAAGAGGGAGGCCCAGGCCACTGACCAGCAGGCTGCAGCAGGTGTGTGGGGCCTCCCTCTGCGGGGCATGATCAATCGCCCCAAAGAGGGAGGCCCAGTTTCCCCCACAGTAGCACTGTGGCGGGTGGGTGGGGCCTCCCTCTGCAGGGGCGATCCATAGCGGAGTGCCTGCCAGGTGGGCAGGGCCTACCTCTTTGGGGTGATTGATCGCGGGGCTTCCGGACTGTGAGAGGGCACAGGCCGGGCAGAGGGAGCCCCCCCCACCAAGTCCACAAATTTCGTGCACCAGGCCTCTAGTGATATTATAATATTTTATTTAATTGATTCTAAGATGACATCTATTTTAAGATTACAATACCTTATGTAACCCTGAAAAAGAAAAAGTATCAAATAAACTCTAACAAAATTATAAGGACATCTTCACTTCAGAAATGTTAAATGTGGGAAAAAAAATATTGTGGAATCTATGAAATATAAGCAATAAAGTGACATAATTCTTATGGACTGTTCATTATGTACCCTAAAAGGAAAGAAAACCATTTAATATTGCCTTATAACTCTGGGGTCTGCAAATACCAGTTAGAGAACCACAGAATAATTTTAATTATGGCACTAAAATTACAGTAGTTACTGCCAAGAGAGAAACATGATATTTTACATGACTCAGAGGGTCTATAAAACATTCTGAGTTCAGGCAAAACAAATTATTCTAGCTACAAAGACAAAAAAAAAATTTATCAAAGGTAATAGTTAATTCTTTGGAGCTCTCCTATGCAAAAAGGACTGCCTTACAACCAATTCCATGAAATGCTCTTATGCAATACTCAGTTCAACTCAATATTGCAAACCCAACCAAGCTTCATGTTTTGTCTTTCAAAGACTGACATAATATATGCCCAAATATAATTAACTAGAGGCTCAGTGCATGAATTCATGCCCCAGTGGGGTCCCTTGGCCTGGCCTGCGGGATTGGGCCAAAACCAGCTCTCTGACATCCCCAAGAGGCCCCAGATTGTGAGAGGCCAGGCTGAGGGACCCCATCAGTGCACGATCAGGACCAGCGAGGGACTGTGGGAGGGCTCCAGGGTATATCTGGCCCGTCTCGCTCAGTCCCAATTAGCTGGACCCCAGAAGCAAGCTAACCTACCAGTCAGAGCATCTACCCCCTGGTGGTCAGTGCATGTCATAGATACTGGTCAACCAGTCGACTGTCTGCCCCCTGGTGGTCAGTGCATGTCATAGCGAGTGGTTGAGCAGCCTTAGCATATCATTAATATATTATGCTTTGATTGGTTGAACAACTGACCAGTCGACCAGACACTTAGCATATTAGGCTTTTATTATATAGGACTAGAGGCCAGGTGCATGAATTTGTGCATGGGTGGGTTGTGGCTAGCCCCACCCCTGATTGGGGTAGCGGGGGCCGAATGGGGGCAGGGCCAGTCAGGGGGAGGGGCTGCAGGCAGTTGGCCAGCCCGTCCCGCACCCTGGTCGAACTCCTGGTCGAACTCCCAGTTGAGGGGACAATTTGCATATTAGCCTTTTATTATATAGGATGTTTCACAGGTTCTTTTCTTCAATATTATCCTATCTAATAAGAGAATAATATGTAAATTAACCGTCACTCCACAAAAAAGATGGTAGCACCCATAGTGGCTGGGGTGGTTAGCTGGCAGCATTGCAACGGCAACATGAGACCAACGTCCACACCACGGCCGCATGGAGGGAGGGGAGGGGAGGGGCCTTGGGCCGGAGGCCAGGGTAAGGGACACTGGCATCGTTGCAGGCCGGGCTGAGGGACTCGCCCCCTCCCTCCCATGTGCATGAATTTCAAGCACCGGGCCTCTAGTAATGTTATAATATTGATTAGTAAATCAGACAAATTTTATTTAAAAACAAACTAAAATTTTAAAAAAATATATTAGTTCTATGGTGGGATTCAAGGAATAATGCAAGCATTAAGCCAGATACAGAGGGATCAAGTGGCTGAACAACAATTTTCTCACGTGACTAAAAAGCAACATGCAGATAAAATTTGCATAGTAGCTCATCAGCAATTGGCTAACTGAGTACAACTTTAATACAAATAATTACAAGGCAAGTGTGCACTAAAATAGAAACTCTGAATGGAGCCGTGATGGAGCCAGTTGGAGTCATTTATGTCCCAGGAACTAATTTGGAGGCTGGAGGCTATGAAGTCTGTCTTAAACATGTTCCACCCAGCACGTTTCTCCATGAACTTTTAAACTTTCCCCCAGGCCTGAACTTTAATCCCCTCCTCACCATGACAACTGGATTTCTTACTTTGAAAGGAACCAACCCATTTTGCCAATCAACATCTTTCATTTGATTATTGGGCTCAACCAATCCTTATTAATTTAGCCAGAATCCTTCATTTAGATAAAGAAGACTGGACTGAGGACAGTGCATGCAGCCCTCGTTTTACAAGCCCTGCTTTTCTTTGTACTCTCCAGAGCACAATTAGGTTGCTACCTGAATATGTGCCCTGGATTCCAATCCCCTCTTTGCTCAGATAAATGCCTTTTTAAAGCATTGTCAATGATAAGTAATTACCTGCTCAGGAATTCAATTTTGTTGAATCAGTTGACCAACTTCCCAGGTAGGTACATTAGTTCAAATTAACTTAAATGTTCTAACTATGGCATGGTAAAGTAAGTATAAATCTGCAAATCTAAAAATTACTAATTTTTTCTATCTCCACTTCCATAGTTTATTTTTTAAATGCAGTATCTTGCATATTTTTATTTGCTCAAAGAACTAAATCAGAGCCATCCTAGTTGAAATTTAATCCTCCCACACCTGAAGATCTCCTAAAGGGCTTAGATATTTACTGCACTGCCATCCTGACTTCATTAATAGGAAAGACCATGTTTTCTATAATAAAAACCTTGACTTGTTTTTACACAATCCCCACCCCCTCCCTGCAGCATCACAAATAATGCTAAAACATTCAAACCCTAGAGGGCCACATAGATTGTGGAATAAAATGGGACATCTTCCTACCCACTGGCCAATAAGGAAATGTGGAGAAGAAAGTGCCTAGAGAATTTTAGAATGAGATCTGTAATGACCTGTGACATTCTGTCACAATTATTGATTTTATTTGAAGAGACTCACTACAGGCTTTATGGAAAAAAATAAATTTAAAATGATGATCTTTTGTTGGTTTTTTTTGGGAGGGAGCAAGGGATGATGGGAACCTTCTGCAGAATCTTACTTGACCTAAAAGCATCAACATAAAATTATTTAGTTGGTCTATTAGCCCCAATATTACATGTCCATTATGCACCTGGACCTTTTAGGATTGTCTCCATCAGTTAGACACTATTTGAGTCTATTTTTAAAGGGCAGCACTTGCAAAGTTGGCAAAGTAAATTACTTGCAGAAATAAAAAAGGCTGTCAGTAGGTATAAATGCTTTTGCAAACTTGTGAATTTTCTAGAAAATAGAACAATATTGTTGAATATTAAAAAACAAAAAAAGAACAACGTGTGGGGTTAAGTACTCTACTAGTTTAATATTTTTTTACTCCTAGTTTTGACTTTACACAATAAGAAAAAAATATTGGGTTAAGACAGGAAGATAATTCAAAGTAAATAAAATACTTCTTTCACATTTAAATTCAGTCCAATTATTCAAATGCTGCTATTCTTTTAGAAATCCAGTCACCTAAGGCTTCAAGTCATGTGTGAGAAGATATTTAGCTTCTCTCTTGGGTAGGTGCCACGATTTTTGTGGGTACACACACTTTAATACAATAGTGTATAGCCAACTTATATTTGTTTTCTTGATCCAGGTAATTTCACAGTACTTTCCAAAGTATGGGGCCTCTGAATTAGAATTACTTATCATGTTTATTAAAAAGGTAGGTTCCTAGGCCTTACACCACAGATTGAATCTCAGAATCACTTTAGGAGTAAGTACTGGATATTAATAATTATATTAACCTTGCATTTCCACAGTCTTACCCTGAGATCTTTATAAACAATAAAATCTGAGAGCCACTGCATTAAAATAAATAGTATATATGCTCCCAGAAAAGCTTACTATATATTTCACCGTGCTATTTCTATACCAAAGGACAGAAAATGAACTCAGACTTTTCAAAATTTAGGATTTACTAGTAAATTAAGTCAAATTAAAACATTTTTAGAAAAAAAAAACCCTGTATTTTACATATAGTGGTCCTCAATCAAATATTAAGTAATTCAAGTAGTCAATACTCATTTATATAGAAGAATAAACCTCAAGCAGTGAAGACTTGGAGTGTTTTATATCACCTTTTGAAATTTATTTTATGATGGAAAGAATACAGATAGTGTTACTCCAAATCTTTTGGATTAAATACAATTAACTAATTTGATTTTATAATAATATGAGAGATCAGAAAACTAGATCCTGAATTTATTGCCATTTCCACTAAGACAGAACAAAATGAACTAGTCTCTTGGGGGAATAGAAAGAAGATAGCTCAGGGCTTGTGAAGCTTAACTAGAGAAGTTTGCTCTGAAGAAGAGAAGACAGGTGGGGCCTGGTATCAGTCTTCATACATATTTAAGGCTCAGGCCTATTTCATAAGGCTACAGAACTTAGAACTGTGGGTAGAAGTCATAAGAATATAGACTTCAGTTCATTTTTTGGAGGAATATTCTCACATTCAGAGTTGTTTGAAATCGGAACAGTCTGCCTCATGTTCTACTGAAGACATAGGTATTTAACATGGAGTTGTTTGTTTTTAGTGTCAGTTGCTAAAAGTAACTCCAAGGAAACTGCAACCTCTACATTTGAAAACTCAAAGTGCAGCATATTTTGAATGCCTGTCACGGTACTTAGGAACAATTTCTCAAAAAGAATTTAATCCTTTTGGAAGATAAAAACCATAAAAGAATCTGAGGCACTTTCTTACACACAGCCTTACATTGGTATAGCATTAAACTACACAGCAAAACTAAAACTCTCTTGTATGCTGTGCAGCTTACAATTCTCAAGGGCAAGTGTGAATTTCATCAAATATATCAATATGGATCAATTATATATACATGTGCTAATATTTATCAAATACAGTATGTTTCATGTATTATTCTAAGAACATCACATGAATTCATTTAAATCCTCACAACTACACTGCTACCATTTCCTATTCTACAAACAAAAAAACTGAGAGATAGGGGAGGGGAGTTATGTTCTACGACCAAATTCATATCATCAGCAAGTGATGAAGTTAAATTTGAACCTTGGCAATCTGACTCTACATCTTGCCCTCTTAGTAACTGTGAAATGTCATATCCATACAGGCAGCCAGGGCTTTCCAGTTATTTAATAATGGAATTCATGACATGTCAGCTTTTATGAATGAAGTATCAAACATGAGCAATGGCAATACTAATTTGAGCAAAATTACTATTCCTTCCTTAAGAAACAGCTGTTCCCTCCCTGTCTTTAATAAAATGCAAACTATAAATAACCTCAGATTTTTTTAAAAAACTAAAAATTACTTTTATTTTGTTATTAGCACAATTATCAAGTTTTATAAGCTACAACATCTTAAAAATCAAGAAAACGTGACATACTATATGACATATATACATATATATAAGTATATATAGTATTGGACATGAATATTCTTTAAAAATGAGAGGATCAACCAATAAATGAGTGATTTGGTTAATATGCAATAATCACTATGGAATTCCTGGCTAGGACTGCAAAAATAAAAATCACAAAAAACTCTCATCTACACTAATAAAAGACAAAGATGCTTATTGACTGTACCTTCGCTATGCCCAAGCCACGCCCACCAGCCAATCAGAATGATTATATGCAAATTAACCCAACCAAGATGGCGACCGGCAGCCACGGAGCTGGAGCAAGCAGGAGGCTTGATGGCCCTGGCAATGGAGAAAGCCAAGCTTCCCACCTGCTCTGGCCGGCTGTGGCCTCCGCAAAAGGCAACAAAGTTTCAATTATAGAAGCTACATAAATCCCAGATACCTGCTTCCAGCCAGCCTCCATTGGGAGCTTGGGTAGCTGAGGGCTGTGGCCAGCCTGCAAACAGCCATCAGCCCCTCACCCAGGCTGGCCACACCCTCATGGGGTGAGGGTACCTGCTGGGGGGCTTGGCCAGCCTGTAAACAGCCATCAGCCCCTCACCCAGGCTGGCTAGGCACCCCAGCATGACCCCCCTCCCTGAAGGGGGTGTGGCCAGCCTGAAAATGGCCCTCAGCCCTTCACCCAGGCTGGCCAGGCACCCCAGCGGGACCCCCACCCTGATCCGGGACACCCTTCAGGGCAAACCAGGCGGCCCCCACCCATGCACCAGGCCTCTATCCTATATAATAAAAGGGTAATATGCAAATTGACCCTAACAGCCGAGTGACTGGGAATCACTGGTCTCTATGACACACACTGACCACCAGGGGGCAGACGCTCAATGCAGGAGCTGCCCCCTGGTGGTCAGTGCGCTCCCACAGGGGGAGCTCTGCTCAGCCACAAGCCAGGCTGACGGCTGCCAGTACAGCGGTGGTGGTGGGAGCCTTTTCCGCCTCCTCAGCAGCACTAAGGATGTCCATCCCCCAAGGGCTCCCGGGCTTCCAGAGGGATGTCAGCTTAGGCCCAATCCCCTGAGGAGCGGGCCTAAGCTAGCAGGTGGTCATTACCCGAGGGGTCCCAGACTGTGAGAGGGCACAGGCCGGGCTGAGGGGCCCTCCCGAGTGCACAAATTTTTGTGCACCGGGCCTCTAGTTCTAATATAAACAGAAGTAACTATCAATTGATTTTTTTTAATAAAAAAATTAGAGTAGGCCTAAAATACAGTCATGACAGACATATAACTAACAAATCTACTATGCATTATTGATAAGCAATGTGCCAGAAGAGATGGATCTGAGGTAAGTGCTGAATTGTGGATTCATTCATCCTGGTGGGTAAGAAGTGAGGTGCTATGCCATTTGAAAGGAGTATCAAGATGGAAATCTCAAAGAGGTCAAAGAGAGGTCAACATAGGGGAAGCAATCAAGTTTCCCCAGTTAAACAGAAAGCAAAAAATGTAGTGGAATAGTTTAAGATTCAGAAAGCCATGTCCTAACACAAAATGGATAAAGAAATATTTGTCTTTCAGAAGTGTGCTGAGTATGAACTAGCATGTGAGAGAAGGTTAAAATGATAGCAGCATTATTCTCTTGGTCATTGGGATAATCTGAAAAGAAACAAAAGCTATTTAAATATTTCCATGGATTATAAGGAGTTGTAATTAATATTTATTTTCTGTGGCTTAAATCATATTTACTATGATAAGAAGAGTTGTGTAGATATAACACGTCTGAATAAATAGCCCTGGTAAAGTTATTTTTTAACTTGTACAACCCAGTGCTTACATACTGCAGACAGCAGGTAACAAATGTCACCTTAGAAACCCAAACCCAAATGTGATAGTTTAATAACCTTCATTGGTAAAATGGTCAGATCTCAGGCCCCTTTTTTACCCCCTTAATACACACACACACACACACACACACACACACACACACACACACACTATAGCCCTATCCATGAAGCGTCCCATATGCTCCCAGGGATAAAATCAGGATGCTGCTCCTTCCTGCTGAGCTCTGGCTGGTGCTGAGGCTGCTGTTTGTGACTGTGCTCGCATTAATTGCCAGTTGCTCTGCCAGAAATGCCACCTGACCTGCTGCTCATTATTGCTCGCTCTGCTGCAGCTTCCACAAGATAAGGGCTTGAAACCTGCCCCGACTGCTGCTCACAGCGCTGCCCCTTCCCTAAGTGTGATGACATTACCACTCTGCCCTCTGCCACACATTCTCTCTTCTCTGATATCAAGAAAACACACCCAGTCCTCCAAGTACAACTCTCTCAGAGGGCACCTTTGGAGCAAGACACAAAGAATCACATGGTTCTTCCAATATTACTCGAGAACCTGTTTCTGCTAGTTGCATAGAAGTCACCAATGGCAGGAGGTGGGTACTGGCTGGTTCTGGACAAGCTCAAGATGCAGTGATCTGAACCACTACTCTTCCCTTTAGTCATGGTTGCTGAGTCCAACTTCACAATGATGATAATTTTAAAGATTTTTTTTTACTATGAGCAACACAGTACATCCTGATAACATGATTTCTGTTACTGCTGTCAACCACAGACTGCAGTGCACAATTTATTAGACACACCAGAATATGGCTAATATTCAACAAATTTAGTAAAATGAAAATAGATGTGTAGGTGGCATATTAGTTTATATTGATATGTAAAAAAAATTACCAGAAATGTAGCGACTTAAAACAACACCAATTTATCATCTCATAGCTCCTGAGGTCAGAAGTTCCGGAATGACATAACTGAGTTTCCTTCTCAGAGTCCCACACATTGGAAATCAAGTTGTTAGCTGGGCTGCACTCTCATGTAGAGCTTGGGGTCCTCTTCCAAGCTCTTTCAGGTTGTTGGCAGAATTCAGTTCCTTGTGCTTAGAGAACTGAGGTAACTCAGCTACTAGGAGTCTCCAGCCATTACTCCCCATGTGGCCCTCCCCAAAACATGGGAGCTTGTCTTGTGAAGGCCAATTTGTAAATAACATTTGCTCCTGTTTCTTGCTTTTTAAAAAAGCTTAACTTATTAGGTCATTTTGATTAACTCAAGGTCAACAAGTCAACTGATCAAGAAATGTATTACATCTGCAAAATACCTTTTGCCATACAGCAAGCATAGTATAATGAAGGGAGTGATAATCTTATTCACAAGTCCAGTTCCCACTTAAGGGGAAAAGACTGTACAAGGCATGAGCATCAGGGGGCAGGAATATTAGGGACAATCTTAAAATTATTCTTACCACAGGTAGACTGGTATTCAAATTACACATGCTAACCTCACATGCAACTTTCAGTTCCTTTTCTAGAACAGGTACATTTATCTCCTATTGAAAATAACACCCTTCCAGCCTCTGCAGTGCCCCATCAACTAGACAAAGTCACAAACCATTAGCTTTAAAGCTCAGAATAACTCTGAGTCAATTTGGACTCACTTTCTAATTATTTGGGTTGACTCTGGCTTATAGGGTAGTACTTTGAATACATACAAAATGACTTAATCCAATCCTACTCCTGAGAACCTGAAGTTATTTTGGCAACAAGGTCATATGTTTCAAATATTTCAGAATTTTTAATTTGACAGTTGATGACTAAGAGCCAACAGGCATAGCTTTATGGTTAGCAAGGGCTCTCAGAAGTATGTCTTTGGATATGTTAAATACAAATTTGGTTTCATGTAGTTCATGACAGGTCCTCTTGGAAGACTGTATGAATAAAACGCTTATAAAATAGTAAGAACTGTATTTGTAATTGGATCTGATTTCAAAGTTTTCATGTAATTGCTGTCATTATAGAATTATGGGAATTAATGTTCCTACTGAAAATTAATATTTGCCTTCATCAATATGCTATGTCATGAGCAAAATAAAAATATTGTTAAATATAGCAGTCAATGCCTTTCTAGATAAAAGGCAAATTACTACATCTAAATCCTATATTAAAGGGACAGAGGATAGTCATTTGCAACTGAGCAAATATTCTGGGTTGAAGTGAAAAAAAAAATCAGTTTATTTACATTTCCTCCCTTTCATGATAGGATGTTGAGTATAAATAATGAGTGTAAATATAATGATTATTTAAATGAAAGCAAAACTAGCCTCACCAATAGGAGCCCTGCTCAACAGCAGACATTCACTGAGTCCTGAGTGTGAGGCATACATCAGATTTAATACACAACTACTTGGTATCAACTATCTTACATCCAACTTCCACTTCTCTCTGTTTCAACCCGTGCTATTATCACGTTTTTTGTCCTTCAAGCTCAAAACTTCATATTTTATTTGATATCTCACATCACCTCTACTCACCATAACCAATCTTGTTAAAAGATTTATTTTAATGCCCACCATACTATTCCATTAACTTTCATTCTCCTGGCACTCTTGTAAAGAACCTTGAACCACAATATTACGTGAGGCATTAGCTCTCTAACACTGAACTACATTTTCTGCCTAAAATGGACTATCCCTTCCAAATTTTCTTATATACACAGCTGCTCGATGATCAAATTCCTAACAGAAGTTAATGTTTCCTGCATGTTATATTTGAGTGCCATTTGACAGGTTCTCTTCTAATTACTTTATATGCATTCCATAATTTAAATCTTGCAACCACCAAGTTGAATTCTTATTATCTCCATTTTGCAGAAGAAACCTAATGAAACAAATACCAAGGAAGTTTCCTAAGGTAGAGCCAGGTATCTGACTCCAAAGCCACTTCCTATAACAGTGATGGCGAACCTATGACACGCGTGTCAGAGGTGACACACGAACTCATTTTTTGGTTGATTTTTTGTGTGTTAAATGGCATTTAAATATATAAAATAGATATCAAAAATATAAATCTTTGTTTTACTATGGTTGCAAATATCAAAAAATTTCTATATGTGACACGGCACCAAAGTTAAGTTAGAGTTTTTCAAAATGCTGGTATGCCGAGCTCAAAAGGTTCGTCATCACTGTCCTATAATAACTAGTGTATTTTCTTCCCATGTAAATTAACAACCTGGAAGCATGCCCATCATCCATGAAGTTAAGACTAAATGCTTAAACCAAGACCTCAAATCTACTCTTCTTAATCCCTGAAACTAAATGAAGCACGCCCATCATTGCCCTTTTCCTGTCATTTGGCATGCCTTCTTTCCCAACCTAATCAAATGTGATTTATCTTTCAAGCTGATCTCAGGCTCTGACCTTTCCATAAAGTCCTGTCTGACCACCCAAATTATTGTGGCATCCCCTCCTTTAAAGTTCTTGAACAACTACTTCATTTCTGCACTATAAAATGTTTTTTCACACTGTGGATATTTGACTTATTTGACTGTGCTCTGTGACATTTGCCTTATTGAGAAGGTACAAATTATTTAGGGATATGAACTTTGCCTTATACTCTCATTTACCTTCCCAGAATATATGGTACTAACTTACAATAGGAAAGTGCTTTGCAGATAGTGGGCCATCATTCAATACAAACATACTAAGAAATTTCCATGAACAAGCACCTACACTGAGCAGGGTTAGGTATATAGAGATGAATATATATGCTTCCTGAGAGGGTTTCCTTGCCATGAAATAATATATAGTCAAATTATGAGACAAATACATATAACTTGTTACAAACACAATAACCACAGCAAAAAAAAGATACTGGCATGTTGCATCAGAAAGACTCAAGTAAGGCTGAGTAAAATTATTTTGGGTGATGTCATATCATGAGAACTACAAAAAGAAACATGAGAAGGGAAGCACAGGTTTTATACTTTAGGAGGATTACACAGAGTAGCCTGAAAAAATATTACACAGGAAATGAAATACTAGAAATTAATAAAACAATAGATGAAGCAAGCAGGGAGCATCCTGGATGGCAGGCTATGGATTTTGGGTTCTCTTTGAAATGTAGTGTGATTTTGAACACCACTCATAACAAACACATCATTTTACCATACAGAGTTGCTGTTATGATTAAAAAAGACAGTGTTTGTAAGACTCCTAGCATGGGGCCTGGAACATCACAGATGTTCACCGAAGTATGCCTTGTCACTGTTCACTGATCAGAATTCTGCTTTCTACAGAAAACTTGCCCTGATTTCACAGAATAGGGACAGAATAAGAAGGAAAAGGAGGCAAACTTCCAATTAACGTGTCCCTGAAAGAAGAGAGAGGCTCTGCGTTCACAGAAGCTCAATAAACATAGTGGGTGCAATAAAAAAAAGTTAATTTGTCTTTCCTTTGATGCCATGGACATTCATGTTCCCTCAGAGATGTCAAAATGGATGGGAAAAGGATACAAATTATTAATTCTAAGTAGCTCTTCCTTGTAAAAAGTTGACAAAAGTGAAGCCATTTTAAAATAGAGTTACAGCAGCCATTCCAGAGAAACTGAGCCAAACCAACATCGGCTTATAAACAACTGGTTGTAAAGATTCAGGAAAGCAAACACCATGACCACAAGGACTAATGACAACCAGCCATGTATAGCTAAAGAGTAATCTAGCTGGTTAGCACCAATAGAAATTCCTTTCTTCTATTCATGTATTTCCCTTCTTTTTCTCATAAAAAACGAACAAACAAACAAAAAAAAAAAACAACAAAAAACCCACCTTGCTTTCTCACTCCATAATTTAGGTTTCTGCCTGTATCTGTGCCCCAGACTGTAATTCTTTTTTATCTCAAGTAAACACTTGTTGCCTCTCATTTTGGCTTTTTACTTTAAGTTAACACTTTTAAAGTCATCTTTCCCTCCTCAAGTGAACAAGAAATTTTGGGAGGTGGGAGATCAGTTCTTTCCACAACACAGGGTCCGACTGCCTTGCCCTATCTAGCACCTCAGACATTTCATTTCCTTCATAGGAATCATTTCGCATAAATTACCTGGGCCTAATCATCTTCACAAATGCTTGCATCCGAGACAGAAACTAAGTGGAAACTAACCAGCTTGTGCCCATTTTGAACCATTTGGTCTTCCAGTTTCCTGAGGCAGACACTCACTTCAAGGGCATGAAAACTTGACCACTCTCCCCTTTCATGCCAAGAGAGCTTCTTACAGCCAGTTACCTCAATATTTACTCTCTTTTTCATTCTTTTGTTTATTTCCCAAAAATTATTTTCTAAATAATTCTCTTGCTATATCTTTAATTACATGTAAAAAATTAGAAAAAAAAGAATTAAGAAAAGATGAAGATTCTAGTCTTCACTTTGCCAGTATCTCTGGGATCTTGGCCATATTACTTCATTCTTCTGGGACTCACTTTCTTTAGCTAACAAATTAAGCTTTATGCCAGTTCTTGTTCAGTTACAACATTTTATAACTCTCAAATCTGATATCACACGTCTCCTGAGTTGCAGATTTTCTGGTATTTCTCTCTTTATATACATTTTCCTTCTTGCAGTTACCTCAAATTCAAATTTATTTAAACTAATGAAAAAGCCCTACTACATAGCCATTTCCTGTGTTTCTTGACAAGGTCACCAAAATTCTCCATTATCCAGACCTGAAATCTATAATTCTTGAGTCTTCTCTTCCCTGTATCTTCAATATCAACTCAATTGCAATATTCATTTTTTAGTTTTTTTATCTCCCCCTCTCTGTAGTCTTGTACCTTTCCATTTCCATTCCCCCATACTATTTCTGATTGTTATTGCTAGTCACCTAGACGATTGCTAAGGTTCTAATTTAGTTTCTCTGGCATCAGGCAGTGACAGATTGGAAATATCACTTAAATGAAGTGATAATGCAATTTTCACCTTTGAGCCCTATGGTAAGTAGACACTATTTACAATTGAAAATGGTATCAATTAGCCCAAACTTCTGAATATCCCACAAACTGATTAAAAATACACTGGTATTGAAATTATAAACTAAGAATCATTATGAAAGGGCACTGAGCTAATATATTCCCACATTGTGAGCCATAGTTCATTACAATTAGAATTTACTGAGAATATTTCATTGTACCAGATACTGTGCTAGTGGTTGGGGAAGTAGAGATTACTATTTTTTCCCTTCAAGGTTTCCTGCCTTATAGGGGAGATAGAAATGTAAACAAAATAGATCGCAATGTAAACAGAACAAAATTGTGCACTGGAGGAGTAATACATTTTCTGCCTTGCATTTAGCTTTTTTTCCATTCAGTTACCAAGGAAGAACCTTTTTTAATGCAAACAAAGTAACTACCCTGTATTTATCTTGTTACTTTGCTATAAAAATTTAGTGAACCATATGAATTCTAAAATACCCAAGAACTACATAGTAATAGTGAAATGCAACTACATATGCTGTGACAGTATAACTTTGAAAGTCAAAATTAAGTTTTATTTTTAAATAAATTATGATCCTTAAAAATATTTAGTATCAATAATAAAAATATAATTTACTGAAATCATAATCATGCAATCAAATGACATGTGAAGGTGACCAATTAAATAAAAACCTTATGAGTAATGAAAACAAATCCCATTTAGATCCACCCATGTTGTCACCAATGCAGCTGGTTAATTTCTGAGTGCCTTGATTCAATTCTGAAAGATCCCAGCTAGTTGAATTGGACTTTTGTTTTAGATTTCACCCAAAGATGACTGAACTCTAAAGTATATCTTACACATTTTTAAGTATAAAATGACTGCAAAAAAATAGAAAAAATCCATGAATTCTAAATTATGGCCAATGTTTTTTTTGTCAAAAGTAAGTGAAATGATACTAAGGGTTGACAAGATACAAGTAGTATAACACTGGGATGAATCATTAGATTCTAATGCAGTTTTAAACCTTGTACATGAAAATAGTCAGTCACCATTATATTTCCCTATAATGCCAACTTAAACATCACACATCAAAAGAGAGTGTTGGAAAATTATTCATGTGGTGTATAAACTTTTGATTGGATATAATTTAAAAGTTTTTAACAATTATAAATGTTAACACAAAAAAAGCTTAATTTACATCCTTTAAGTAAACCTTATAATACATCCAAAGGATTTTCTTCCATGTCTTTTTATGGTTTACAGTGAGATACAGTTAGAAATAAAAGACAATCTATGTGTGTAAGAAATGCTGATTCAAACTTTTAATACAAAAACATTTTTCATTTGTTTTCAGATAATTTTGAGTGTATCATAACCATAATTTTTCTATAAACACTAGCAACCCAGTGCATGAAAATTCATGCACTGGAGGGGGGGGTCCCCCAGTCCGGCCTGTCCCCTCTCACAGTCTGGGAGCCCTCAGAGGTGGGAGGCAACTCAGCAATCAGGGGATAGTGATGCCCCATTACACCTCTGCTGCTGCCACTGCCGGCAGCACAAGCCTCAGCCAGCCCTGGTTACCTGAGCCTCAGGCAGCCCTGGGCGGCTGGGCAGCCGCCATCTGAGGCTTGCCTGCACCTTGGGCCAGCCATGGGCAGCTGGTGGGCTGAGGTGACTGGGAGTCTCTGGAAGCAGGCACGTGGCAAGGCCACCCAGTTGGAGCTGAGGGGATTGGGTGCCGCCATCTTATGGCTGTGGGCGCTGCCATCTATGACGGTGCTATGGTCAATTAGCATATTCCCTCCTTATTCGCTGTGGGCACTGCCATCTTTGCGATGGTGTGAGGGTCAATTAGCATATTCCCTCTTTTTTAGATAGGATTACCACGATTGTATGGTCTGAAATAAAAATTTATGTCTTAGTTATTTATGTCTGGTCTTTAATGCCTCTCTGCATTACTTTGGGGATGCCTCTTCAAACCACTCCTAATTTCTCAGGCTTTCATAAAACTGAAATCTATCTATCTATCTATATCTATATCTATCTCTCTATCTATCTATCTATTTATCTGGGTATATATATGGCTAATATGCACAGTGTCCCCTTGAGAGTACGGCCGGGAGAACAGGAGTTCAATAGCTCATTATGAAGTGCACTGACCACCAGGGGCCAGCGCAAATCATGGCGGGCAAGCAGTGGCAAAGGCGGGGTGCTGAGGGAGCGAGGCAAGGAGGAGGTGAGGAGGCAGGTAAGTGGGGGGAACACAAGTGGCTAGGGAAGGAGGAGGCATGGAGGCGGGGAACCTGATCGGCCCTGATCACTGGCCAGGCCTACAGACCCTCTCCATGCACGAATTTCATGCACCGGGCCTCTAGTTTTACATAAGTCTCCTATACATGTTCATATTGAAATGTATAGATCATTATATTCTCATAGTTTATCCCTGCTATACAGTTGATTTATCCAAGGAATGCTTCAAAAGGTAAATGGTTGAGAAATTCACTTCTTAAAACCTTCCTGTAAAAAACATTCAGAAGGTTTGCACCCCTATGTTCATTGTAGCATTACAGTAACCAAGACATGGAAACACCCAAGTTCCTCCAGATAAATGATTGGATAAAGAAGATGTGGTACATATATACAATGGAATACTACTCAGTCATAAGAAAAGATGAAATACTTCCATTTGTGACAACATGGATAGATCTTATGAGTATCATGCTAAGCAAAATGTCATAGACAGAAAAAGTCAACAACCATATGATATCATTCATATGTGAGATACAAAACTGAAAGCAACAAATGAACAGATAAAACAAACTAAAACTCATAGATGCTTACTAGAGGGAAAGGGGGTAGGGAGGCAGTGAAGAGTAAAGTGGATAAGTATATGAAGATGGAAGGAAATTTGACTCTGGGTGGTGGGCACACAATGCAATATACAGATGATGTATCACAGAATAGTACACTTGAAATCTATGATTTTATTAACCATTGTCACCTCAATTGATTTAATAATAAAACTTTTAAATAATGACATTTTAACTCCAAAAAAACTCCCATTCCTATTTAATGTTATATTCCTCTGGCTAAAAACAAAGCAAAAAGAAACAAATAATAATATATAAAAACATACAAAACATTTGAATATTTCTAATCCTCTGTTCATCAATGAATGATAACTGTCTAAGGAATATGCGAAATTCTTAGGGTTAAAGAGCTAATAATCAGCTCTCAAATCTGTCTACTATAGATATAATAAGGTGTACATGTGGAATAGTAAACAGTACATTTTAATATGGTTACTCTCAAGATATTTTGGGGCACTACTTCTATATCTAGAACATGATATCCTGCTTTAAACAATTTAAAAGTATAATTTTAGATACTTGTATATATGAATGTGTGTCAAAATAATAAGGGTTTTAAAATCCATGTTATTTTATTTTTAGACTAAAATATTATATTCTGCATATAGGAAGCTATTTTATAAAGTCTAGTATATAGAGTACAACAACGAAGTGAAATTTTACACTTACATTAGTGGGCCCTGCTGTCTTTTAATCATTGCTACTTCTCTGCTACTCTATTATACTTTTCTTTTTCCAGTTTGTGAGACTGAAACAGGTCAACAAAAGAGGGAGGAAAGGCTAGATCTCGTTCGATAATATTAGGACTGAATTTTAAAGGGGCCAGCATAAATTAATGAATGCTCCCTAACTCCTTTTCTTCGAATCTATCACTTCTTTCCCAAGTCTTACCCCTGATGCCTACTATTATTACTGTTGTTGGGTTTTTTGTTGTTGTCGTTTTTGTTTTAATCCTCACCCAAGGATATGTATGTATTGATTTTTTTTTTCAGAGAGAGAAGAAGGGGAAGAGAGAAAGAAAGAAAGAAAAAAAGAAGGAAGGAAGGAAGGAAGGAAGGAAGGAAGGAAGGAAGGAAGGAAGGAAGGAAGGAAGGAAAGAAAGAAAGAAAGAAAGAAAGAAAGAAAGAAAGAAAGAAAGAAAGAAAGAAAGAAAGAAAGAAAGAAAGAAAGAAAGAAAGAAAGAAAGATCTATATGAAAGAGGAGCATTGATCAGTTGCCTCCTATATGCACCAGACTGGGGATCGAACCTGCAATTTAGGTATGTACTCTGACCAGGAATCGAACCCACAACCTTTGGTGTACAGAATTACACTCCAAACAACTGAGCTACCCATTCAGAGCTGTTGTTGGGCTTTTTAAGTGGTTTCACCACCAAAAAATAAAGTGTGAAGGCTGAAACCAACTTCTGTTAGACTTCATGCAGAGTTTTAAAGTAAAAAAAAAAAAATTGATCTCTAACTACAGATCAAAATGCTTAAGTAGATGCATTCTCTTAGCAATAAAGACAAGCCAGTCTCGATAAAATTTCAACCAGGTGAAAAAGAGTTATTTGTTAGTATTAGAAGTTCTGCCAGTATGTCTGATTTGAGATTACAGTTCACATGGAATCTAATCACACCTGGATTAATCATTCCTACAAATGGATTCACATGAAGTCAGCTAAATAAGCATCTGAAAAGATTATTTATTGAAGGAGATGATAATAGAAACTCATGAGATCCATTAAGGAGAAATGTTCAAGGTAAAACAGTTAAGTCTAAAATACAGGAGCTTAGAAGACTTAATGGAAGAGATCCAAATTATCTCAACAACAGATGGAAAAGGAGGACAGGCCATAAAAGACCATCAGAGGTCAAGATCAGTGATTGCACCTTGGCTGATCTGGCTCAGTGGATAGAGTGTCAGCCTGTGGACTGAAGGGTTCTGGGTTCAATTCCGGTCAAGGGCATATGCCAGGGTTGCAGTCTCAATCCCTAGAGGGAGACGGGAGCATGCAGGAGACAGCCGATCAATGATTCTCTCTCATCATTGATGTTTCTAATTCTCCCTCTCCCTTCCTCTCTGAAATCAATAAAAATATATTTAAAAAAAAAGAAGATCGGTGATTGCATTTTAAAACAGTCCACCAAAGCCATTTCCAGCACTCAGAGTACAGGGAAAAGCTATGTCCTGCCTTCTGTGCTCTCAAGTCTCCTAATAATGGCTACTTAGAGAAATAAATCTTTAATTTCAGGAATATAACCAGATAAATGCAAATTGAACCTATCACTATATCCTGTAATCAGCAAACATACATTATTAAAACATAAAAATGATGACATTTAGCCAAGAGATTTGCTAGACACAAAAAGCACTCAAGCCTTACTATCAAGGAGTTATCTGCAAATAGAATTTTAGGTTGGTAGGCTCTGAGCCAATTCTTATTTATTCCCAAAATAGCCTATATCAACTTTTACTGCCCTATTTTTAACAGAACTTGTGAAGATGCACACAAACAGGAGAACATTTTTTTATGACACAAGAAAGTAGACTTGCAGGTTGTATAAAATCACCCTATCTGGCCAAATTATTATGATTAAAATGATACTCCATATATTGCTAGCATTCATTGCTAATACAAACCTATTTAGTCGAACTTGGAATTTAAGAATTAATACAAGCAAAGTAAAGCATATAGCTTATGAATACAGCTAGCTTAAAACAAATGAATATTTTTAAAACCATACATAGGTGATGTTTAGAAGAAAAACAAGTTATTGGAAGATTCTTACTAGAATTCTCTAAATCTAAGCCAATAAGCAGAGGCAAAGTTAATGTACAAATATAAACCAAGTAACATGATGTCAAATGTCATTATTTTACATTACCAGTTGACATATTGTTGCTAATGAAGATATATGTACTGACAGATATTATTAAAAAGCCAGCGTAGCTCAGTGGTTGAGTGTTGACCTATGAACCAGGAGGTCAGGATTCAATTCCAGGTCAGGACATATGCAAGAGTTTCAGACTCGACCCCCAGTAGGGGGTGTGCAGGAGGCAGCAGATCAATGATTCTCTCTCGTCATTGATGTTTCTATCTCTCCCTCTCCCATCCTCTCTGAAATCAATAAAAATATATTTAAAATAAAATAAAATTAGGGGGCACAAAAATAATATATGTATTTCAGTATAGTAACATTTAATACTAACAAAAGTTAAAGTAACATATTTATCAAAATTGTTAACCAATAAAGTAGTGCTAACTCAAAACCAACATAAGAACTGCAGAATGGCCCATATAACTAGCCAGAAATTATTTTTATTCTTATTTCTAAACCGGGTCAACTGAAATAAAAATAGGAGTGGTGATGAATAATCAGCTCTCATTTTCCCTCTCCACTATTCAGGGGGGCAGAAATAACTCTGATAGAACCATTGATGAAGAAAAGAAGAAGAAAAAAACCCTATTTCAGCATTTCAATTTTCATTTTTAAGTTTTTTTCTAAAATTGGTTTGGTTTTAAAGATAAAATAACTAACTGGTTTCTGGAAGCTTTCCACTTAGCAATGAACTCTCATTTTTGTTAGTGGATGGTGTATTTATCAGTATGTTTATTACTAACTCAAATAAGTGTGTGTATATAAATATATATGTATATATATAGATTTAATATGTTTTGCATTTAATGAATAAAGAAATACGTAGTTTTTCTCAAACTACATTAATATAAAGATGAACTCAAAATTGTGAATTATAAAGGCTAATTAGAAAATCTATGTCCCTACATAATTTGAATGATCTACCTACTAAAATAGTCAGAATCACCCAAAGAACTAAACAGACCATCTAGAAACAATGTCAAAAAATTTGATGCGCCCTAACCAGTTTGGCTCAATGGATACAGCGTCGGCCTGCAGACTCAAGGGTCCTAGGTTCGATTCTGGTCAAGGGCATGTGCCTTGGTTGCAGTCACATCCCCAGTGGGGGGTGTGCAGGAGGCAGCTGATCGATGTTTCTCTCTCATCAATGTTTCTAACTCTCTATCCCTCTCCCTTCCTCTCTGTAAAAAATCAATGAAATATATTTTTAAAAAATTTATTTGATGCATTTTATGTATGAAAAGGGATTTCATAAATCAGTGAGGAGGAAAACTGTTATTTAAGGAGAAACACTGTTACAATCAACTATGTGAAAAAATTCATTTTAGAACTTTATTTCGTATTCTATACACAAAATTAATCTCAGATTATTAATGTGGCCAATGTGAAAAAGTGTAAAGTCACATGTTTATTGAGAAACATGTTTATCTTATTTGATTAGCAACAACCTAACACTGCTATAATGTTAATACATGTTAAAGCTAATAAACTATTAAATAAAAACTATAATGTTTAAACTATCTGCATGTCTTAAAAGCAACATAGAAAATGTGATCTCAACTTCACTAATCCATATGTATAAAAAGCAATTCAACAAAAATGTTAATTATGTGTGGAGGTGAAATATTAGCTTTTTGTGTTTTTGAAGGTTTCTTTTTACATTGAACGAAAATAAATATTATGAGGTTTTCTATATCTCATAGTCAGTGGTTCTCAACCTTCCTAATGCTGCGGCCCTTTAATACAGCTCCTCATGTTGTGGTGACTCCCAACCATAAAATTATTTTCGTTGCTACGTCATAACTGTAATGTTGCTATTGGTATGAATCGTAATGTAAGTATCTGATATGCAGGATGTATTTTCATTGTTCACGACCCACAGGCTGAGAACCGCTGCTCGTAGTATACACAAAATTAATCTAGACAATCTTGTTTCCCTAGTTCTCTAACCTTTAGTTCTATGTGCTCCTTGATTGTTCCCAAACTGACGGGGCAACACTGCATATTTTCATGGACAAATTATAATCACCACTGTAACGGCTGGATCCACCATTTTAAAGCAGATGGAAAATTACTCCATCTGTTGCCTATCAGTGAATAGGTTTTAAAATGGTAAAAAGAAAAAAGTATGTGCTTTAAGTGTACATGTAGAGAAGGCAGAATTCAGTGCTATGTCATGATTTCAAAGAGTATTAGTAATGATCCTATCACCAAAAAAATATTTCCAGCAAATGAACCATTTTTTAAAAATTTCACCATTAGTGATCTATTTCTTTGATACAAATCTCTCTCCTTTCAACAAAAAATCTACTTAGAAGCAGTTAATTTAGGTTTTATCTGCCATTTGTAATAATGATAGGGTAAATATAATTTTCAAAATTCTTCCTTACAAAAAGTTGTTAGGAGGAGTAGGGCAGGGTTAAAATGAGAGCACCCTCTGTGTGGGAAATGGAAGTCAGAGCAGCCTCCTTAATGGGAAAGATAAAGACTGGAAGAAAAGGTGAGAATGATGAAGAGGATCTCTTCCCAATGCACACACATCTTTGTGAATTAGAGATCTTGAAAACACATAACACTGTGCTGTCTTATTTCTTTTAAAATATATTTTTATTGATTTCAAAGAGGAAGGGAGAAGGAAAGATAGATACATCAATGATGAGAGAGAATCATTGATTGGCTGCTTCCTGCATACACCCTACTGGGGATCAAGCCTGCAACCTGGGCATGTGTCCTTGACCAGAATTGAACCTGGGACCCTTCAGTCCACAGGCCCATCTTCTGTCCACTGAGCCAAGCCAGCCAGGGCTGAACTGTCTTTAAGTGACAGAAATTCATATATGATGTTCTTAATTTTCAGTTCATACTATAATTAATTTTATAAGCTTTTCTTCAGACATCCTTATGAATTTGGGAATTTGAATTGGAGGTAGTGTGAAAGCATCCTAGAAGTTGTACATTAATATTTTTGAAATCGCTATTTTAAGGCTCTGGGGTACACAAAATATTTGAAGCCATGTTGCAGGAGATTGGGAGAAGCTATCCAGATACAAATACAAATTCAAATGGAATAATTTGTTAAAATTTACAAATGACTTAAATTACTTTTTTTTTTTTAATCCTCATCCGAGGAGGATATTTTTCCATTGATTTTTGGGAAAAGTAGAGGAGAAAGGGAAAGACAGAGAAACATCTCTGTGAGAGAAACACACTGATTGCAGGAGCCCTGACAAGGATCCTAGACAGGAAGGAGCCTGCAACCAAGGTACATGCCCTTGACCGTAATTGAACCCGGGGCCTTTCGGTTCGTTCATGAGTTTATTTGTTCATTAGTTTGGATTTGATATGGTCCACTATGAAAGTCAGTGCAACCCTACAAACGGAGGGAGCAGGAAGAGACACAGGATAGGCTGCTGAGTACTAATGACCTGCGGTCACTGCAGCAAACCTGGTGTGCCATCGTACTACATACCACACCACTTCAGTCATCTACAGGGATTCTGCCCAAGTCCCCCTAAGCTTCTGAATAACCTGCCTTGTGTCTGTCAGGACTATAGAGTAAGGACACTTTACAGCAAGCAATTCTTTCAGTTCATTAATATCCAGTATTTCATGTTCATGTAAAATTTACAACCAACTTTCTGAAATTAACATAGAATGTAAGAAATCAGCAATTTTAATTTTTATGCATAACACAGGTACTATCTATCTACACTAATAAAAGACAAGCATGCAAATTGACTGTACCTTCACTATGCCCTAAGCCACACCTACCAGCCAATCAGAGTGATTATATGCAAATTAACCCAACCAAGATGGCAGCCGGCAGCCATGGAGCTGGAGCAAGCAGGAGGCTTGGTTGCCTCAATGATGGAGGAAGCCAAGCTTCCTGCCTGCCGCAGCCGGCTCTGAGCTCTACTCAAAGCAACAAAGTTTCAATTATAGAAGATAAATAAACCCCAGATACCTGCTTTCAGCCACCGTGGGCACGGAGCTGGAGCGAGCAGGAGGCTTGGGTTGTCCAATGGAGGAAGCCAAGCTTCCCTCCCACCTGCCCTGGCTGGCTCTGAGCTCCTCTCAAGGCTACAAAGTTTCAATTATAGAAGGTAAATAATTCCCAGAATAAAAGAAAGAAAAGAAAAAAAGGAGAGGCTGGGAGCTTCCATCGCCAGACTGGGGGGGTGGGGGGGTGGGGGAGGGTTGGCCAGCCTGAAAACGGCCCTCAGCCCCTCACCCAGACTGGCCAGGCACCCCAGTGGGGACCCCCACCTGGAAGGGGGTGTGACCAGCCTGCAAACAGCCATCAGCCCCTCACCCAGGCTGGCCAGGCACCCCAGTGGGGACCCCCACCCTGAAGGAGGTATGACCAGCTGCAAATAGCCATCAGCCCTTCACCCAAGCTGGCCAGGCACCCCAGTGGGACCCCCACCCTGATCCAGGACACCCTTCAGGGCAAAACAGCCGGCCCCCACCCATGCAAAAGGTCTCTATCCTATATAATAAAAGGGTAATATGCAAACTGACCCTAACAGCAGAACATCTGGGAATGACTGGTCACTATGACACACACTGACCACCAGGGGGCAGACGCTCAATGCAGGAGCTGCCCCTGGTGGTCAGTGTGCTTCCACAGGGGGAGCTCTGCTCAGCCACAAGCCAGGCTGATGCCAGCACAGCGGTGGTGGCGGGAGCCTCTCCCACCTCCTCAGCAGCACTAAGGATGTCCGACTACAGCTTAGGTCTGCTCCCTGCTGGCAAGTGGACATCCCCTGAGGGCTGTTGGGCTGCCAGAGGGATGTCTGACTGCCAGCTTGGGCCCGATCCCCTAGGGAGCAGGCCTAAGCCAGCAGGTGGACATCGTCTGAGGGGTCCCAGACTGCAAGAGGGCATAGGCCAGGCTGAGGGACCCCCTGAGTGCACACATTTTTGTGCACCGGGCCTCTAGTATAAAATAATGTTATTGATTGGTTGACATTTGCTGAAGACATAAAAATCTCAAAAAACATATAGCTAGAAATCCAAGTAGCAGAAAAGTCAATGAAAGGTGACATTTATTTGTCTCTTAAAAAAAACAAAACAAAACCATACATTTGATTCCTCTCAAACAATCAATCAGGAAGCATGACTTCATTCCAAAAATATTTTAACCAACAGTAAACATTCTGCATTCACAGAAAAATATCAGTTGCAGATCAGTTCTAAATAATCTGTGTGAACTGAGCATCATATTTAAACTCTGTGAGTCTGTTTTCTCAATATTAAATTAACTTGCCTTTTATTGACATCCTTTTCCATGTCTAAAATCTTTTTTTTTTATATATATATATTTTATTGATTTTTTACAGAGAGGAAGAGAGAGAGACAGAGAGCTAGAAACATTGATGAGAGAGAAACATCGATCAGCTGCCTCCTGCACATCTCCCACTGGGGATGTGCCCGCAACCCAGGTACATGCCCTTGACCGGAATCGAACCTGGGACCCTTCAGTCCGCAGGCCGACGCTCTATCCACTGAGCCAAACCGGCTCCGGCTAAAAATCTTATAATTCAATAACAAAAAGCTCTAGAAAGCGTACAAAGAGAAGCCATGGGTTTCCAGAGGATCCAAGATAATCTACAACTTGACTATCATTTTCGTTTTTAAGTCAAAAATATTCTAAAAACTATTTTTAAAATTAACATTTTCTGACAAACTTGGAACTGAAACAGTGTTATATTTTCTGTTAAAATTTTTTTCCAGCCGAAACCGGTTTGGCTCAGTGGATAGAGCGTCGGCCTGCGGACTGATAGGTCCCAGGTTCGATTCCGGTCAAGGGCATGTACCTGGGTTGCGGGCACATCCCCAGTAGGAGATGTGCAGGAGGCAGCTGATCGATGTTTCTCTCTCATCGATGTTTCTAACTCTCTATCTCTCTCTCTTCCTCTCTGTAAAAAATCAATAAAATATATTAAAAAAAAAATTTTTTTCCAAATAAATATAGCTATCTTACCCATGTGCTAAATGCAAAATATATCATCCTATTATTGTCGCCCTTCCCTCAACAAGAGTATTAGTGGGGTCACAATAAAGTTATAGTTTCTGAGGAATACATATATGTACCAAGTACTTTTTTGTACCAATTAAAGAAACAATTTGTATATAATGTAAATCCCTTGCCTAAATGATGTTTTGATAAGTAATAAAGTATGCTTATCCAAACAACTCATTTTTAGTTACCTAGGAAATAGGCAATTTAAATATATATATGTCCTTAATTCTCTGAAAAGAGTTCAAATGTAAATATATATAGATAGATATATAGATATATATATGTAGATATATAGATATATTCTTCACCACTAAATAATGATTTATGGATGAAGGGATTAAAAAAAAATGTTCATCTCTTTAATGTCAATCCACATCAAAAAACTGGAAAATAACATGCCCACTGAATATTAGAGTGGAAAATAACAAATACTCATTTCAAAGCATATCAAAGACATGATGCGACAAAAATAGCTATGAAAAGTAGAATCATATTCTCTCTTGGCAACTGAAGAAAATGGATCTATTTCCCTAGTATTTTGCCACTTCTTTGAGGGCTTAGGAGGAATAAAACTCTGATTTTGAGATTTGCTGAATAAGAATGTGTAATCTGACACGCAAGGGCTGAAGTGATTGCAAGAGCTAAAACCTCTAATCAGCTGCCAATTTGTAGTTTTGCTAAACAGTCTTGGGAAGGAATCACTCCAATTTTCTTCTCTTCATTTTCTTTCCGCACTTACTGATATAGATTTTGCACACTTGGCTTTGCTTGTAACAAATATTCTATTGATTATGCATTTTGAAATAGTCAGAGCTTAAAAGAAAACATGTGTTTTTTAAAGTGAGGCCATTCAATGTATTACCAAGCCCTTATAAATATTTTAACATGAAGGTTTTAACCATGTGCCATATTAAAAAACAAATGCCTTTAGTTCAGTGAAGAAATTTTTTTAAATGTACTTACTGATGGAAGTTTCTACATGCCATAATTAAAAATCACTCTGGAGTTGTAAGTTGAATTGACAATAAGTAACACTGAAAAATGGAAATGTCAATTCAAAATTTCTTTTATCTCATATTTGTTTATTAAAAATATGCCCTGTTTCCCACCTGAATTTAATGACTATTGAATATTACATTTGGATAGGAGGAGGAAAAGCAGTACATGCATTTAAAAGTTTTTAACTTAGTTCTGATGCAATATGTGGGAAACACTAAGTCAGGAATAACTTAGGATGCCTCATAGTTGGCAGCTGTCCAGAAAACATCGTTTGTGAGTCAGTGCGGGGGTCTTCGGAACATCCTCTTCACTACCTGTCATTACAGTCCTGAACATCTTTCAGTCTTGAGAGATTCTATATTAAAATAGAACCCTAATTCACACATCCTCAGAGTTGGCAACCACTTGAGAGCAAGACTCATGGGGATGAATGGACAAAAATAGCCAATGAGAATAAGGAGAAGGAAAAGCCCAGAAAAATGGAGGTAGGATGGCATCAAACATACTCATTTACTTATTGTGCCACTGGCCTGCAATCAGCCCCAAAATTTAATTCCCAAAACTATTGGAAGAACCAAAACTAAACCCGGATCACATTCTCAGGCTAATATTCTAGATACTCAAATACAAATCCAATCAAATGTGAATTTGTTCTCCATTTTTGTAATTTGTCATTTCAAGAATGTTCTATTGTTATATGAATAGAATCACAGTATTCCTTTGGGGATTTTTTTAAAATTTTTCATTCAGTATAATTATCTGGAGTTCATTCAGGTTGTTGTGCGTGTATCACAGTTTGGGTTTTTGTGGTTTTCTGAGTATTCCATGGATGTATCATGGTTTGTTTACATGTTTACCCACCAAAGAATATCTGAGTTGTTTCCATTTTTTTGGTTATTATGACCAAAACTGCTATAAACATTTGGGTTCACATATTTGTATAAACTTGAGCCTTCATTTTTTAAGGAGTAAGAACCAGGGATGCAACTGCTGGGTAATATAGTAGTTACATGTTTACTTTTATAAGAAACCTCAAACATTTTCTAGATGGTATAATTCTCCTATATACAGCTGAATTCTCTTTGCTAATATACTTTTTAAGGATTTTGGTTCCTGCCCTGATGAAGTATATTGGTCTGTAATTTTATTTTCTTATACTGTCTGTCTTTGTTTTGTTTCTGAATTGGGATAATATTAACTTCACAAAATGAATTGAGAAGTGCTCCTTCCTTTCCTATTTTCTTGAAAAGATTGTGTAGAATTGGTTAATTCTTCTTCAAAGTCTACAGAGAAATCATCTGAACTTGAAGATCTTCTTTTTCGAAATTTTTAAAATTACAAATTCAATTTCCTTAATAGTTATAGAGCTGTTCAAATTATTTAATATTGAGTAGTTTGTGATTTTCAAGAAATTATTATATTCTGTCAATACTGTCTTTTTGTCGAGCTATTTGTAGCATTCTTTATCTTTTTGATGTCTGCAGGATCAATATTGATATCCCCTTTTCATTACTTATATTGACCATTCGTGTTTTCTCTCTCTTCTTAGATTAATATTATTTTCTGATAAAATAATAATATGAAAAAGATAAAATATTAAAAGGAACTTTAAACTGCCTCAGATTTCCACATTGTTAATAAAGAAATGAATGAGAATATTTCCATAATACAAGTCGAACAGCTTAGGTTTTTCAGCTAAGAAATTGCCTCTCAATGTACCTCATATAGATATCAAAAGCATAATTTTTATTGACCTGTTTATCAGTCCAACAATTAAGATAATCAGAATAAAGAGCATTAATATCAATCCCAGAAAATAATTTATTTACAAATTGATTTCTAATTTTGAGAAATACCACACTTTTTGTAAATATTGTACAGTGAGTATAGACGGTACTCTCTATCTTTCAGATGCACCGTATAACAACTACATCTCTATATTACTGTGTTGTCAATAATCAAGTAACTAAAAAAGAAAATAATAAGCATCTGCCTCACCTATGGCTTTGTACTGAACACCAAGAGAAAGCAAAATTCTTTCCTTTAGAGTTTTCAGTCTACAAAAAGTGACAACTATATGTCACAATGATTAATCTTAAGCCTTATGTATCTGTAGAAGACCTTTGCATATTATAATTTTGTATGGCAAAATTGACTTAAAGTAACACCAGTTATATCAATAAATGAGTTAAAATAACACCAGTAATATCAGTAACAGTCCTAAACAGATGTTCCTATTGAATGCCTCAGCACATGACTATAAAAGCATCTGCATGTCTTACACTCTTTGCTCTGCAAGCATCTTTCAGCATTCTCTAACATAGTTACCTTCCCTGACCAAGTTCTCTCTTATACTCAAGAAGAAACATTCCTTCATGTTCCAGTAAATATATGATTTTCCTTTGCTGCTGACTTGATATTTCAATATTCCTCTTGGGTGATAAGAATTATAGGAGACCAGCATAAGAAAAGACAATGGTAAGTTGCAGTAGTCAGCAACTATTCTATAAAAGTGGGATTCAAATTGGGTCTTGAAGGATGAATAGAACGTGGATAGGAGGGATTTATGTCCTAAAGAGCAGTGTGAATAAAGGCCTTGGGTTTAGAAAGCACAAGACATATTTTAAGGCCAATGAAGTACACCTGGAATATTGAGGTGATTAACTTTGATAAGCTTACAAAATTTGAATAGCTTATAAAAAGTCTAAGCATATAAATTAAATACAAATTTTATAGATTTAAAATATCAGGGTAAGAAATTTCAAATCTCCTCTATAAACAAAGCCCCTGAACATTTACTAGCAATACTTAGTTCTCAAAAGGAAGATAAACAACCCAATCAAAAAATGGGCAACAAACCTAAATACTTTTCGAAAGAGGATGTAAGGAAGGCCAAGAGACATGTGAAAACATATTCAAAATTACTAATCATCCGAGATACGACAATGCAGTACATCTCACACCTGTCAGACTGGCTATCATCAACAAATCAACAAAGGACAAGTGCTGGCGAGGATGCAGAGAAAAAGGAACACTCGTGCACTGCTGGTGGGAATGCAGACTGGTGAAGCCACTGTGGAAAACAGTATGGAGTTTCCTCAAAAAATTAAAAATGGAACTCCCATTTGACCCAGTGATCCCACTTCTAGGAATATATCCCAAGAAACTAGAAACACCAATCAGAAGGATGTATGCACCCCTATGTTCATAGCAGCACAATTCACCATAGCTAAGATCTGGAAACAGCCTAAGTGCCCATCAGCAGATGAGTGGATTAGAAAACTGTGGTACATCTACACAATGGAATACTACGCTGAGGTAAAAAAGGAGTTCTTACCATTTGCAACAGCATGGATGAAATTGGAGAGCATTATGCTAAGCGAAATAAGCCAGTCAGAGAAAGATAAATATCACATGATCTCACTCATTTGTGGAATATAATGAACATCATAAACTGATAAACAAAAATAGATCCAGAGACAAAGAAGCATCAATCAGACCGTCAAACCTCAGAGGGAAGGTAGGGGAAGGTGGGGGTAAGGGAAAGAGAGCAACCAAAGGACTTGTATGCATGCATATAAGCCTAACCAACGAACACAGACACTAGGGGGGTGAGGGCATGAGTGGGGGAGATGGGGGGCAAAGAGGGCATAAGGACACATATGTAATACCTTAATAAATAAAGACAAAAAATACTTTGTTCTGATGACAGCATGATAAGGGAAGAGAAGGAGAAATAGTGGAGGTATCCAGAGTAAATAAAATATTGAAGAGGAGTGTACAAGAAACGACTGGTGGTGAGAAAGCTCCAAACAAGAATTATGAAAGGAAAAAATAATTGGATTGAAGAAACAATATTAAAGAAGAAACAAACAATATGTTTTGGCTTATAGGATACAGAATTTTTACTAAAATTTTTAAAATTAATATTTATTTTTCTAGCTTTATTGAGATAACATTAACAACAAAAATATTGTGTACATTTAAGGGTACAATGTGAGCATTATATATGGAACCTAAAAAGAGCTGAACTCACAAAAGCAGAGTGTAATGATGGTTATTCTTTCTTGATAGAAAAAAAAATTGTACTTTTTTTGTACAAAAATGTATTAATATTCCATACCCCCTCAATGCCAATTACATCAGTGAATTGGCTCAAAATCAAAAGTTACATTTTATCTCAATGGTCAGTTCCTACCTTTTATATCATTTTCCCATACCCTACACCACCTCTCCCCCCACAGACACACAAATAGAGCACTCAGTTTAATAAAAATAGAAATTTTGCAATTGGAAAGATCTCGTTTGATTTCTACCTGTGCCACTTTGTGGTATCAAGAGTTAACTAAAATCTCTGACATTTAGCTATTTCCATTGTAGACCTGAAATGGCAATACCCTCTTTATAGCATAATGATAATATAAATTGTGCCCCCTAAAGTGATTGTCATAAAGTAAGCACACAATCAATATGTGTCGAATGACTTTCTTATTTAAAACTACATAGATATGTTGCTTGTAAAACTCAGGATGTGTTTTTTATCTCTAGCTAAATATTAGTTTTGCTTTCAATAATTAAAAATTATTATTTTTTACTTCTCTTTGCTTAACACATTTGGTATAGTATAAACTACATCCACTGGCAAATCTTTCCTCAAGTTAATGATTTATTCACTTCATGATTACTCACCTCATTAATAAATTCTACTGATACTACATAATCCACATAAAATGATAAACTGTTCATGAATGTTACATAATGTTAAACTAAGACCTTCCTTAACCTTCCTTTAAAACTCTTCGAAACATAGGCAGAGAGTATACTTGTATACAAATATAACTTTAAATTGAAAACAATCATTAACATAGAAAAAGCCTACTAATTGACACACTGATAGACGTTAGTTACCTAATGTATGTTGAAGTAAAGGATAATTTGAATGGTATATGTGTTTTACTTTTGGCACAAGAAACTGTGACATTTCAATGTGGAAATGGCTGAATATATTGCTTCTAAGAATAAATCTTCTAAAGTTAACTTTACTAATCACGATGCATTCCTACCTCACACTCCAAAAAATTTCCAAATTGCTAGTTTGGAGATCATTCTCCTCAGAGCTATCATGAAGTCTATACTTCTTAGTAGATATCTAAATGCTTCACTGATAAGAGCTAAAATTCAAATAAACCCACACTTTTTGTCTGCAAATATCACTACTTTTTTGACTCAGAGCCAAAAGTGATTTTAATCAAGTGAACAAGTAGACTGGAAATAACTCAAAGAATAACTCTAATCATTGTATCTGGTACTTTAAGACGTGAAAGGAAAAGTTTTGTTAGAGTTCATAAATTGTTGTGTCATGTAAATTCAACCAAATAGTTCATAATGATTTTTCTAATCATGGAGAATGAATAGTTTAATTCTGTGCACTGTATAGCACTTTCTATAATCCATCTAAGTGATGAGTATGATGTTTCTCAAAGAAGAAGAAAAGATAAGATCTACTGTTTCAATAAACTACATGTATTTGCACACCAAAAAGGCATGTTTTATTTTCTTATTTAAGCATGTTAAATGCCTTATAAGCACAATCATATGGCATTCACAAGTTTGATATGTCTATTAAAATCAAACTTTCCAAGGAATTTGAAACCTTTATATTGAAATTTTTAAAAGATGATAATTAGGAATATTGATTGGCTAACCTGAGAAAGAACACACCAACAGGCTAGGCTCTTTCTAAACCTATAAACATCCGGCTTGTTTACAGAAGTTATTTACAAATATTAGTCCTCCACAGTCTGGAGAGAGCTGTTTCTTGACACTTTTTTCTGGCTCTCTCTACTTAACATCAGAATTGCATATTCTCTACCACTCAGAGCCATTACATGTGCCATTCCTTCTGCTTGAATTGCCCTTCATGCCCCATAAGCCATTTACTTCTCATTTTATTGGTCTCAGCTAAAATGATCCAACCTTAAAGAGGTCTTCAGGGAACCACACTGTTTTAGTAGTATTTACTTATATTCCTCCCTCTCCCATATTTATGAACTGAAATAGCAAAGGATGCCTATTTTATTCACTAGAGAGTTAGAACCTGATACAAGATCTGGCATAATGAGAGCCCAATACATACAGATAGATACAGTCTGATTATATTTGAAACTCGTATTTTTAACATACTTCACAATTACATAATTACAAATTCCCTATATGGTGGGAACTTCTACTATAAAACATTTGCAATTTACTCCTGTTATTACTATATCTTTCTTAAGAATTATAGAACTAGTAATAACATAGTGGGTGGGCAAAGTGCTTAGAACAGTGCCCAGAATAAAAGAAACATGACATAAAATTTTGACCAGGAAAACCTTCAGAGATCATCTACTTAATCCCCCTCCAGTTGTCATCCTTATTTTTTAAGGGGGAAATTGTATTTATGAGACATGCAATTATGAATCTCACAACTGTTTCAATATACCCATATTTAACTTAGTAAAAGAAAATTAAATCAGAAAAGAAAATTAGAATCTCAACTAACAGCAACTCTGCCAAATCATAATAAGTACTTCATTTCAATATTCTTTCCTGGTTATCAATTTGTCATAGAAAAAATGATACTTTAATTTGCTCATTTCTCCATATTTTATGGCCACACATTTTCAAAATAATCTTAATTATGCTATCTTACAAAAGTCACTCATCCTGCCGTGCAATTCACAGAAAATTCTTTTTCTTTAGATAAAATAAGAATCCCACCCCCAGCACTCAGTGGAGCAAGGGATACCCCACTTCCACAGGTAACACTTGCTCACAGTTAACAAAACCTAATTCTGACAAACAGGCAGAAAAAGGAAGACTGTTTGGTGGAATATGACATTCTAGTAGTTCTCAAAATCAGCTAATTTTGCAGGAACAGTCTGAAAATACAGAGGAAACTAGGAGACGAGGCAATAAAAACCAGAGTCAATTTCAAGATTAGAAGCATTGCCTTAGACAGTTTGCTCAGTGGTTAGAGGGTCTGCCTAGACTGACGGGTCCCAGATTCAATTCTGGTCAAGGGCATGTACCTTAGTTGCAGGCTCAATCCACAGTGCAGGTCGGGGCGTGTGCAGGAGGCAACCAATCGGTGTGTCTCTCTCACATTGGTGTCTCTCTCTCTCACTCTGTCTCTACTCCTTCCGTCCACTCTCTAAAAATCAATGGAAAAAATTTTCCTCGGGTCAGGATTGACAACAACAACAATAAAAAAGATTAGAATTATCTAGTAAAAATGCTGTGCTGGTATTGTTGCCACCAGAGCCCTGCTCAGAGCAGTGGCTGACCTCCACCACCAAGGACAAATGTAAACTCTACACTGGCACATCTTAGCATTTCTCAAGGTGCCAAGTCACTTGAGAGACTCCCATCAGACCAGCCTTAGCTTGTGTGGAGTAGGGAGGAGGAGCATTTGCCCTTCCCCATCCATTGTATGAAACAAGGCTGTGTCTCCCAACAAAATTATCCAGTGAACATTATCTTAAACTAGAATGATGCCTAGATTGTGGAAAACCAAAACAACGCAGCAAACATCCATCACAAAAGTCCTGCCCACCTTTACAGACAAGTCAAATTCCACTTAAGCAAAGAGAATAGTTTAAATTGCTCATTTCTCCATATTTTATGAACACATATTTTTGTACTTTAAGTATAGTAATTACCATTTTCTAACTTTTAATAGCCATTTTATATGTTTTCCTATTTTACTGAGTTATGAGTTTTGTGAAGACAGATGCTGTATCATTCCTTTTTTTCTAAAATCTTCCAAAGGATTTAAAATTTTAATTGAATTTTATATGAAACAAAATATCCAACTAGAAGGGGAAAACTAAGATGGCGGCATAGGTAAACACTGGGAAATTGTCGCCTCACACAACAATTGAAAATTACCGCAAAGGACTGAGCAAATATCATCCAGAACAACAGGAAGGCTGGCTGAGTGTAAATTCTACAACTAGAAGGAAAGAAAAGCACGCTGAGAGCCAGAGGCGCTGCAGAGGTGAAGTGCAGAGGTACGGCGGCTCGCGCGCGAGGAAAGGGGGTGGTGCCTGAGGACGCGGCTGTCTTTTTGAATCACAAGCTCCCGACTGCTCTGAACTCCGGTTCCGGGAAGTCTCTGGGGACCCAGGACTCATACGGGGAGAGGCTGGTCTGTCCGGCAGCGGGCGAACTTGAGGGCGGCTTTCCCTCAGAGGTGCTTGCAGCCGTTACCGGGACACTGAGACGCGCGACTCAGGGCGGAGAATTGGCCATAGCTGCTTTCTCCGCCCTTTGACTCCCTGAGACCCCGCCCCACCCAGGCTGCGGCAGAGGCTTTTGCATGTGAATGTACCTAACTGCAGCCGAACCAGGCAGACCCGGAACTTCCAAGAGAAGGCCCAAGGCCCCGCAGCGGCTTGCATTGCTTCACAGCTGAGCCTCTTCGTGGCTCCTGCTGTGTGGCCTCAGGCAGAGGCTGAATTAGCACATCCTTAGATCCAGGAGCCACTGTACCCAGTGGTCAGAGGGGGACCACCCAGATTGCAACTCCTCAGATCCATAAGGGACACACTCAGGGAGCAGACTCAGTGAGCACCAAAGCCCCACTGAAGCAAGTCTTGCCCCAGAAGGGTGTCTTCAGCACAGAAGTTCTCCCACTTTAGACACAGCTGATTCTCACAGCCAATTGGCCTGGAGGTCAATTCCTTCCAGTGATTCTACAACAACCAAGGCACCAAGAGTGCACCAAGAGTGTCCACCCCAGGTAACTGGGGAGGCTGAGCTACTGGGCCCTACAGGACACCTGGCGCACAGGGCCACTCTATCAACACAGGGAAGCTGCCAAAATGCGGAGACAAAGAAACAGGTCACAAATGGCAGAAATGGAGGAAAGCAAACGATTGGATATAGAGTTCAAGGCCACGTTTATAAGGTTTTTCAAGAATTTTATGGAAACCGCCGATAAATTTAATGAATCCCTCAATAAGTATAGTGAGACCATGGAGGACATGAAAAAGGACCAACTAGAAATTAAGCATACACTGACTGAAATAAAGAATAATTTACAGAGATCCAGCAGCAGACAAGAGGATCCCAAGAATCAAGTCAAAGATTTGAAATACAAAGAAACAAAAAATACCCAACCGAAAAAGAAAAAAGAAAAGAGATTCCAAAAATATGAAGATAGTGTAAGGAACCTCTGGGACAACTTCAAGCGTACCAACATCAGAATTATAGGGGTACCAGAAGGAGAGAGAGGGCAAGATATTGAAAACCTTTTTGAAGAAATAATGACAGAAAACTTCCCCTACCTGGTGAAAGAAATGGACTTACAAGTCCAGGAAGCGCAGAGAACCCCAAACAAAAGGAATCCAAGGAGGACCACACCAAGACACATCATAATTAAAATGCCAAGAGCAAAAGATAAAGAGAGAATCTTAAAAGCAGCAAGAGAAAGACAGTCAGTCACCTACAAGGGAGTACCCATACGACTATCAGCTGATTTCTCAACAGAAACCATGCAGGCCAGAAGAGAGTGGCAAGAAATATTCAAAGTGATGAATAGCAAGAACCTGCAACCAAGATTACTTTATCCAGCAAAGCTATCATTCAGAATAGAAGGTCAGATAAAGAGCTTCACGGATAAGAAAAAGCTAAAGGAGTTCATCACCACCAAACCAGCATTATATGAAATGCTGAAAGGTATTCTTTAAGAAGAGGAAGAAGAAAAAGGAACTCTTACCATTTGCCACAGCATGGATGGAACTGGAGAGTGGATAAATACCACATGATCTCACTCATTTGTGGAATATAATGAACAACATAAGCTGATGAACAAGGACTGATCCAGAGACGGAGAGGCATTGATTGGACTGTCGGGACTTGGAGGGAAGGTAGGGGAGGGTGGGTGTAAGGGAGAAAGATCAACCAAAGGACTTATATGCAAGCATATAGGCCTAATCAATGGACATGGACAACGGGGGGGTGAGGGCATGAGCGGGGGGGGGGGGGGGGGGGGGTAGAGGGTAACGTGGGGACAAGGACACATATGTAATATCTTAATCAATAAAAAATATATTAAAAAAAATATCCAACTAGAAAAGAAAAATATAGGTGTATTTTATGTCTCATGATTAGTCAATTTTAACAGACTATAACATATTTAGCTAGGTCAACATTTCAAGAAGCATGTTTCAAATAACACACACAGATCCCTAGACACATTCATGAAAATAAGTATGAGAAATGTATGAACAGCCCTTTACTGGAGGTTTTAATCACATTCAAAATTCTGAGTATTCTCTGCTGTGAGAAAAAAAATATATTTAACTTAGTTTAATCAACATGATCTAACATAGCAAACATACGTGCATATTAATAGTGTGATCATGTTTACCCATCTTTCCAGAATCTCTTAAAAATCCTGTTAGCTTGAGGATTTTTACCAGCTGCTTTCATATTAGCATTATATAATAAGGTAGAAAATACATCTAAATATTTGAAGGCAAGAATACAGACTCACTGAATTTTAAAAAAAAAGAAAACGTAGTCATTTATTTAAGCTATCTTCATCTTTGTAAATGTGATTGTTTTTTACTTTCTGCTCATCCTCATATATCTGTGTACCATATACTGCCTCACTGTGTAATTCTGTGAACAATTAAGTGAAGAAAGAAAATCTAATATTAATTGTAGAATGATTTTATTATTTTTTTCAACCCATCAATGTTCCAGAATTTTCCTTTTAGGATTTAGATCTCATCCTAGGTGAGTATCAATTGCTATAGCTATGTTAGCCAATAACTACACCAAAGAAGAGGTATCAAAGATTACCTTACAGGTCAAATCCTTAGCCTTGGTTGACTTTGGAAGGCAACAAAAAATTCATAACCTATGATCACAAATACATTTCATAACAACGAAAATAATTAAATATTTCTTACCAAGAGCCATTCCATTTTTTAAAAGAATGGTACAAACAACATTGAAAACAAAGAAATTTACTACCTATTAATTGCAAGTGGACATTCGTCCGAATTACTAAAGAAGCTGCACTATCGTCAGCCAGGCACCTGTGTACCTAGATTTATCCTGCCATTGACAAAAGTAACAGGAAGAGAACATATTTAGACATCAGCACTTTTACGTCACACTGCCATTCCTGGGTGAATTCCATTTAGCACTTGCTGGAGTTAAGTGTTGTGTAGAACAAAATTTAATATTCAATTAAAACCAACGCAAATCCATTTCACCTGAGCCTACCCTTCTCTCATTTGTCAAAGTAAAACAAACAAACAAAAAACCACAGTAAACACACACACACAAAACAATTAACAAAAATGTCTGCTTTATTTAGACCTTTGCTGAGATTTAAATATGACTTAAATTATACATCAATCATTACCAAAGTATTAAAAACTCAATTCTAAGTCACTTTAAATTAACTTTGAGTTGGCATTTTGGGTTTTTAAATATATAAATATACCCAGTTGAATTCACCAGAAAATTTATTTCTTGGTAGATATAATTTTAACTCAAAATAAGCAAAACTACCCATAAAATAACATATATGTGTTACAGATATAGTATGAATAGTTTCAAATTATAATAGTTTTAACATATACCTTGGCAACAGTTATGGCCATTGATGAACCATCATAGGTAAGGTAACATAATTTATTTAAAGTCAAATAATTAGTTTTTATGTGCTTACATGTGTGTATTCATGGTAGTGTGAGAAAAAAGTAACCCAAAATCCATCTTTAAAAATTCACTCAGTTGAGAAAGGAAGAAGCAAAAAATGTTGATTAATGGAGAAACTGATGGATTTTCTTTTGCTTTGCTCTGATCTGTATATTAGTGCCTAAGTACATATTTACTTGGTCATTTTCATACCATATATTCGAACTGTTACTGTAGCATAGAGCATCTATCTATATATGGATGTGTCTATCTATCTACCTGACTACTTATCTTTTTACCTATCAATCTAGCTATAACAATTAAAACTTTTTAAAAATATATTTTTATTGATTTCAGAGAGGAAGGGAGGGGGAGAGAGAGAGATAGAAACATCAATGATCAGAGAGAATCATTGATCAGCTGCCTCCTACACACCCCCAACTGAGCACTGAGCCCACAACCCGGGCATGTGCCCTGACTGGGAACTGATCCATGACCTCCTAGTTCCACTAAGCCACGCTGGCCGGGCAGGAATACATAGATTTTAATAGGCTGCTGGGGGGAGAGGGTGTCTTTATTACTCAGATAATTAAATCTCTAATGATGAAATACCATGCACTGGAATTAATATTTGGGGTGTTTGGTTCCGTATCCTTCTAAAATCATTCCATATTCATCTCACTGACCAATTAAGAGCATGACAATTTTTAGAAGTCAGCTTAGTACTTCAAGTTTTCTTGAGTATGAAATAATAATATTATTCCACTTTTACCTGATTTTACTGCCCCAATATCCCAGAATGAAAACAACTTCCAGATACTCAGTCATCTGGTAAGCCCTGTCAAGTCCATGTCCTCCCTTAGAGGAAATCCTAACTTTAATTTCTAAAAGATTCTTGTTCATTTAATAAATTAATTATAAGATTTAAAAAAATAAAGCTCAAGCATTTAACTCTAAATTCATAAAGACCTCTCATTACCATCCCAAATAAGGAGAATGATGCATTATTATTTTTACGTGGAAAGTCTGAAAGGAGAGATGGCACCATAAAGATCACTTCTGGTACTGCTCTAACTCTTCTTCTTGCCTTGGAATTTGAGATAAAATAATTCTTTAGAGCCATGTGTCAATGAAGTGCCCATGTACATTGATGTATGCATGCCCTGTGACAAAATCAAATAAATGTGCCTTCCTTTACAAAATTTTCATGCTATAATAAATTCAATTACTTGTTGCTGTGGTAGGAAATTCTAAGATGTATCTTCATCTCCAAGATTTATGTTTCTTGTATACACACCTTATTTTTAATTCCCTCCCCTTCTGTGTGGGCATAAACTGCAAACATCATGGGCTATTTCTCCAAGATTAAGTTACTAATTAGTTGGCTTTTGAGTAAACCAAAAGAGGTACTATCCAGGCAAGCTCAATCCAATCACCTAGTCTTTGAAGAAGCCTGGATCCTTTGTAAGACATGATTTAAAAGAGGGAGATGGATTTCACTTCAGGGAAATTCTTCATTACTGGCTTTAAAGATGGGGGAGAGCCTTTAGACAAGGAATGCCAGAAGCCTTCAAGAATTAATAATGGCCTCTGGTTAACAAGGAAACTAAGACCTCAGTCCTACAATGACAAAGAACTGAATTCTGCCAACAACCTGGATAAACTTGGAACACAGCTTCAACCATATCTTGATTTGTCTTTTATTAAGACTGTGATCTGAGAAGCCAGTCATGCCATACCAGACTTCTGAGCTATACAACTGTAAGGTAATCAATAAGTTATTGTTTTAAGCTGTAAATTTGTGATAACATATTATATAGCAAATCAATACCACTGGAGGAAAAAAATAAGTTTTTACTTTACAATATAAATTCAGAGTAACGTCAGTTTTAAACTGGACTCCATATTTAGGTTTCCTTTAAATGTTACATGGTGGTTTAGAAATAGAGAAAATATCATTTTTAAAACTAAAAATGATATGATTGTTTACTTTGTGTAATTTAAGTAATATTCTGTCAAAAACTATATTTACAATTTCCCTGAGGGTGACAGAGTGTTTTAATTAGGAAATATATGCTTATTTTTAAAGTACTGGGATAAATCATTATAACATTCTGGTTACTGGGCTTCATTTAGCAAAAAGTCATTATGCTATAAAACCTTTATATAATTCCATTTGTTTTAAAAATACAAATATGTGAACAATTCATTTAAATGTCAGAAAATAAAATAAATTTCAAACCATAGCTGACATGAATTAAGCCATTTAGCTATAAAGTTTCAGTGAGAATTTCTCATGTCAACATACTTTCACTGGTAATCACTTTTCAGGAATTTTCTAAGGATTTCCAAATATACTAATTTTAAAGAAAATCCATGATAAAACTTCTCATAATAAAAGTTTTCAAAATCTTAAAAGTTCTTTGCTTCTTTTCATATGTAAAGAAAACGTTCATATTAATATACTATAATCGTAGCTCATTAAATAAGTAAAATTAGAAGCACTGTTGACAATGCAAATAAAAGAACAGAGCAATGCATGTGTTTTCATTTTAGTCAGGGCCAATTATTTTTTACCATCCTATATAATAAAAAGGGTAATATGCAAATTGACCCTAATAGCGGAACAACCAGAATGACCACTCAACCATTCACTATGAGGCGCACTGACCACCTCTCAGTCCCTTTCCCTGACCTAGGGTCCAATCACCTGATGGCAAACGGGGAACCAAGGGTGGGTGGCAGGGGACGTAGGTGGCGCCAGGCCAAGGCCCCAGCCCCACCAGTCGCCCCCCACACAGAGGGCAACATGTGGCGGGGTCGGGGCTGGCAAGCAGGCAGAACAGGCGACCTCTCGGTTCCTTCCCCCCAACCAGCAGGCTCCAATCACCCGATGGCGAACAGGGAAGCAGGGGTGGGTGGTGGCGGGGGGCGGGGCGCGCTACGTGCAGCCAGAGAAGATGGCCCTGATCACAGCCAGGCCTAAGGACTGTACTCTGCAATTTCGTGCTCTGGCCCTCTAGTCTATAAAAGCCGAATATGCAAAATGTCCCTCAGGAGTTTCACTTACCTAGAGTTCGATCACTTGCTATGACGTGCGCTGACCACCAGGGGGCGGCACAGAACAAAGGAAGGCCCTGGCTGGCAGCTTGCAGACACTAGGGACCCTATCCGTGCATGAATTTCATGCACTGGGCCTCTAGTACTATATAAAATAATCTGATAAAATCTTTCAAACCTGGAGAAAAGGCCGACACTTGCTATTTAACATCAAAATACATTTCATTAAGCAGTTTAACTTTTCTTATAGGTAAAACCTTACTTAGAAAAGAATCATTTTTATATTATCTATTTAACAAAAGGTGTATTTTGACACCATATGCCTCCTAGATCTGGCAACTGTAGCTATGAAAACTATTATTTGAACTCTCTAATCCTTAAAACAGCCCAATGAGGTAGATCCACATATCATTTTATAGAAGAAACCAAGCCACTAAGAGAGGACATAGGTGCTCTGTTGACACCCCTGCTACGCTTCCTCTCTATGAATCACCAAAGCCATTGTCTCTTTTTCTTAAAGCTTAATTTCACTCATTTATCCCTCAGAAGATACATTATCCGTTATGGGCTCAATTTTGTAATGAAAAGTTGTTTGGAGAAAGTTTTCAGTATATGTGGCGTGTGTCTTCACCTTTTGAAAGGAGGCATACTAGGAAAAGGTGAGTTAGAAAGGTTATGAAAAATACTTGCAGCTAACCAGATATGAGGTTGACCTCTTAGCATTTTGATGCAATATTCTAGTTTACCTAATTCAGATACTATATCTGAAATAACTATGTGGGAAAAATTTATTCATTCTACAAAGATTTTGTGAGTCTATAGCATGCCAAGTAAAGATTTTGTGAGTTCATTTTATGTCAAGGGCCTGGCACTCATGGAACTTGTGTTCTAGTGAGGTAGAGAGATAATTGTTCAAAAAAATAATAAATTAGTAAATTAAATATTACATAACAAGGTAATAAGTGCTGTGGATAAAAGAAACAAGGTGCAGAGTAAGAAAACTGCATTTTGGGAGATTGGCAGGTTATAGAGTGGTTGTGGTTGGCTTCATTGAGGTTATATTTAAGCAAATAATTTAAAAATATAAAGCTCTTATTTTTTCATGTAAAAATTATCTTCTTTCTAATCCTTCCATACTTTAAGAACATAGGCAAAGGGATACATATTAGTATGAAAGACTTTTTAGGAGGACTTTAAAATTCTTGTAGCCAATATAAAATTAAATGAGTTTCAAACTATTTTCAACTACAATTATAATACTATTAACATAGAGCATGTATTTTGCCGGGAGCCGGTCCATCCTTGCTGTTTCAAGGGACCTGGCATATAGGCATACTGTTCTTAATATGTTTGCTCACCTTCTTGGCACTATGTGTTTTAACCAAGGTCACCTCTCTGAGAAAGGTTGTTTCCCCAGGTAGGGATTTTCCCCTGAAGTTAGGGAGGGAATAAAACCCCTTAACTAAGTGCCAGGCGGGTAATTAATCACTTTAACTATGAACAATCATGCTTAAGCTACATAATCTTTACTCCCTGGAATGGAGATAAGAAACGCCCTAACCTTTGTAATAGAGATTGATAGGATTGGAATCACTGGTATAAATACAGATGTAACAAGACAACAGGACACAGAACCTAGGCAAAGAACCTAGACACAGAACCTACACTGAACCTACAGACAGAAGAACTTTGCTGGAGAGAACATGGCAAAAGATACTGGACAGAAACTGGCCACAGAACCTAGAGACAGAACCTAGCAAGAGAACCTGGCTGAAGAACCTAGAGACAGAATCTGGCTACAGAACCTGGATAGAACATGGCAAGAGAACCTGACTAGAACCTGGTGACTGAACCTGGCTGGAGAACCTGGACAGAACAACCTAGCGAGGGAACATGGCTACAGAACCTGGCTGGAGAACCTGGAAAACCTGGCTGGAGAACCTAGCAAGAGAACACGGACACAGAACCTGGCTGGAGATCCTAACCAGAACTTCGCTGGAGATCCTGAACAGAACTTGGCTGGAGACCCTGACAAGAGAACCCGGCCATGCTGATCAACTGAACGCTGCCTCTGTGTCATTCCTTCTTCGCCGACTCCGTCCACACCTTTGGGGACCCCTGGACCTGCTGGGGTTGGACCCCAGCAGTATTTCATTCTACATGCCATTTTCATAAATTGTTTTTCCTCCACTGCATAAATATGTAGACCACCTACTATGTGCTGGCATTTAGATAGTATTGATTGTACTCCAGGAGTCACTCACTTTCTGGCGAGGTTACATAAACAGACAATTGCAATACTATTTATGAGGGCTGACTGGAGCATAGAACAAAAAGGGGAAATGATGAATCTTAAAGAATGGATAGAAGATAAAGATTCAGGGAAGTATAGGAGTTCTGTTAGCTAGTCTTCAGATGGTTCTCCAGGTTGATTGTTCTATAATTTAGTTGTAATTTTGATGTGGTCATAGGAGGAAGCGAGCAAAGTGTTTATCTATTCTGCCATCTTGACCAGACACCTACATATTTTTATTGACTTCTTTTTTTCACAAAACTTTATACATTGTACATTCTTTCAAGTGAACACTCATTGACTTACCTCTTACTACTTATAAGGTATATAACTGTGCAGTATCTCAATACTGAAGTGCATTTCCCTCTTGAAAACTGAGAAATTAAGGGTGTTCTACTTCCTGTTACTGTATAAACTAGGCCGGAGTAAAACACTTATAACTATTTTTTTTATTGTATTTTGATTTGTTAGATAAATTACTTGAAATGGGTGTGCCAGGTTAAGGCAAATGAGTTTAACAAAACTTACTCCTTTTTTTAAAAAATGAGAGTAATTACAGTCCTGCCAACAAACTTATCAACTTTCTTATGTCAATCAAAAAGTGCCATCAAGTGTCACTCTTTGCCATACATGACAAAAATTTTTACTTAGAATGCAGATCTCCATTATATGTAGTTCTTTTAAAACTAATTAGTAGAATTCTTTTCTACTTATTGATTTTTTATCATTCTTTCTATCTTTAATTTTTCATATGTTTATGTAAAAAATGTTTTACAGTAACATATATATGATTTTAAAATCTTATGTAATGATCTTCCAACTAAAGGCAAGATATTATGTGTTTGCCAAACTAACAAGTGCAGCTTGTCCCCACCAGGCCTTCCTTGAGTATCTGACAGAGAATGCAGAAGCCACTCTGGCTTGAGAGTGAAGATCTGAAGGGATCTCCATTATACTGCTGTGTCTTAATTGGCTCAAAAGGCCCATTTGTTGCATACTAACAAATTTTAGTAAAAGCAAAGTGTCAAATATATGCAAGCTATTCCTACACCACTTAGGTCATGCATAATTATTTTACTAGGGAAGCAAAAGTATGACTCTAGGACAGCCGTAGGCAAACTACGGCCCGTTTGAAATGAATAAAACTAAAAAAAAAAAAAAAAGACCGTACCCTTTTATGTAATGATGTTTACTTTGAATTTATATTAGTTCACACAAACACTCCGTCCATGCTTTTGTTCCGGCCCTCCGGTCCAGTTTAAGAACCCATTGTGGCCCTCGAGTCAAAAAGTTTGACCACCCCTCCTCTAGGACTTCATGAAACATAAAAAAACTTAATTTTAAGTCTTATGTTCATAGTAAAAGTTACTTTGATAAAGGATAGTACAAACAATAAATACCCACTATGAGTAATTTGACATCTTTCTGCATTTGAACTGAACCAGAATGCTTAAAATTCACTAGGTAAACTGATTACCCATTTAATCTGTTTTTCCTAGCATGCTTCCAAATTCTATAAACTCGCTTTTCCAGAAAGCCTTGCTGCCAATTTTAAAATTCCTCCCAAGATGAAATATTCCCTGAGTTGGCAGAAATTAATGCCTAAAACAAGTGTTCCTTGCTAGCAGATTGATGGATTATAGTACCATTTATACATACTGGCCATCAAACAGTTAATTAAACCGTAAGGCTTAGGCTGAAGCCTGGCTACACCCCAGAGCCCTGCAGGCAGCCCTTGGCGCTCTACTGGTGTTGTGGGGGATATGGAGGGTGAACTACAGGACAGGAAGCAACCCTAGAGAAAGGTGTGTTTGATTAATCGGGGAGGAAGGCGGAATACTATGGAGAGCTCCTTAACCCATGACAAACTAGTACTGGCACCTCTGACCACCAGAGGAACAGAACACCAAAGAGGAGGGCAGGATGGTACCAACAGAAAAAGAAGTCCTGTCTCATAGTTATTAGAGCAGAAGCTTATAAAATAGTCAAATGTGTTTTATTAGAAAAATAAATAGAAATTAGTTGAATCTTTCTTAAGGAATACCATATCTTTTTACAATGCAGGCATAAAGTGTGAGCATTTTCAGAATGTGTTTTCTAAAACTACAATGGAAGTACAGTGCCAGCCCAGCAGAAAATATTGGGTCACATGAAAAATATTACAAAGAGAATGAAAAACCCATAGAAATAAAACAAGGATCAAGGAGGAGGTGCCTTCCTAACCACAGTATGAACACTGGGATAGCACCATGAGTTAAGCCTATATATCACATTTATAATTTCCTGGACACATATGTGTATGTATACACACACACACACGCACACACATATGCATACACACTGTGCCTTTCTCTTCAACCAACCCCTTCATCCAGTCCTCTAAAGTCCTTTAGGTAATAATTCAAAAACTATTTGACATGGATTAAACACTCCCTAGATGCCAGGTCAGCCAATGGACTTCGGCTGGAGACCAGAGGGCATTAAGACCTACTAACTGAAAACTTCTTATGGATTAGTGCAGTCAGACTGAGCCAGGAACACTAATACACGCTTTAATTACAGCAAATTTTCTTCTCCTCTGAAACGTGATCTTCCAAATTTACTACACAACAAAATAATCTGAACAATGAAAGATTGTCTAACTGGTCACATTTAAAATTGGATTCACCTAAACCATTTAAAAACTTGAAACCATCTATATTTTCAAACTATTTAAATTCCATGCCTAGATAGCTCTCTGCTTTATTCAAGAACTCTCCTTTCCAAATTACCACCTCTAAAGTATAATTGAGCAACCTACAAAAAATCAAAGATTTCTGTGAAAGGTTTATTGATTCTCTACTCAGGGCTCTCATTTCATAGCTCCAAACACTGACAAAATTGGCCCAAATGTATACATACAAATATATATATACATATACACACACAAATGTTCATACAGTGGGGCCTTGACTTATGAGTGTCCTGACTAACGAGTTTTTCTAGATACAAGCCGTCTCTAGGCCGATTTTTTGCTTTGAGTTGCAAGCTAAAATTCGGGTTACGAGCCAGCTTCAGATACCCTACAGCTAGTTGGCACAGCGAACGTCACAGTGAACACCACAACATCAGCCCAGCATCACATGTCTCACTCGTTCACTTTGAGATTTGACATACGAGTAATTTGAGTTACGAGCTCTGTCACGGAACGAATTAAACTCGTAAGTCAAGGCCCCATTGTATAAGTTATAGTTATCCCTCCACAATGCAGCCACTTTTTTGTAGTGTACCCCAAATGCACTTTAAACATAGACATTATCGTTTTGTTTTCAGTGGTGCAGTTTTGTAACTATGTAAATTAACTGCCTGGTATTGGTACAACAGGGCTCCTCATTAAATGTTACAATGTTTTGGGTTTTTTTAAATTTTTTTTTCTAGTTGGGTTTCACTCAGCACTTCTATTATTCTCTGTCTTAGAAGTTAGAATAACAGAAACAATTAAATTTAAATAAGACAGTTTTTCTCATTTCTTCTACATCATTTATAATCATGTAGTTTAAGAGGAAGTATATATATCCTTTAAAAATGCATTTTGGACCTTTTTCCTCTTCTTCATTTTTAGGTATCCTAAAAATAAGATTCTTAAAAAGCAAATAGCCTAACAAAATTGGTGTACTTCTTAATTATATCTTTCCATTGTATACTTTTAAAAGCTTGATTAAAGTAACAAACTAATTTCTACAACCTTTTTATCTCTTGATAACAAGTTCAGATTAATTCTACAATACAATAAATCTTTGCCTTTGTCTGTCCCACCTTTTTTTTAATAATGTTTTTTCTTTATTGATTAAGGTACTACATATGTGTCCTTATTGCCCCATTGCCCCCCATCTCCCCACTCATGCCCTCACCCCCCTGTTGTCTGTGTCCATTGGTTAGGCTTAAGTACAAAGTTTTAAATCAATGAAATTAACACAGTTGTACAGGAAGTCCTCACCTGGTGATGTTCCTAGGATCTTAGAAACTTCAACTTTAAGGAAACAACATATAACGAAATAAATTCTACCCTGGGTTACTTGATATAAACAAGAGTTAAGTTCCTACAGCATATTTCTGGTCACAAAAACATCACCAAACTTCTAACTAAAGACCCAAAATACTCCCAATATTAAACATTGAAATAAATGTGAATTATACATACATTTGAGAAAGAATAATAAAAGTAGATAAGACAATGATTTTCCAGTCATTCAGGGTTGTAGGGATCTGGAGCCCATCCCAGGTCAGAGTGCAAGGTGGGGCCCACCTGGACAGAACATTTCCATCACAGGGCACACTTACACACACTCACACTCACTCAGACTGGAACATGTCAACACGCCACTTCACCTAATGTGTACCTCTTTGGGACCTGGGAGGAAACTGAAGGCCTCAGAGAAAACCGACAAAGACATGGGGAGAAGGTGCAAACTCCACTTCTCTAGCCAGGAATCATTTTCTTTATTCTTCATCAACGTTATAACGAAAGGACGTTGAATGAAGCAACATTATTGAGAACCTGCTTACTGGGAAAATCAAAATTTCCTCTTCATGAATATTCAACCAAAGGCAATTCTTCTCAAAATATTACTGTAAGTAACAATTATAGTTGTTACCACTCATGACACTGAAAGAAACCAAATTTTACCTCCTTTTAAAATAAACCTTAGTTAACATTATTCATCACAGTTAAAGAGAATAAAAACCTGCTTAAGTCTGTAAAGACAATATTTTCAAACAGTGTTAATAATATCAAAGCAACCTAATATCTTTCAAAGGTGAAAAATTAAAATATTGTATGGTATATTCTTTAAAAAAAAAACAACTTGAAAACAACAGCAAGATTTTCTAAAGTTTTTTTTGTATGGTTACTAAAAATTGGTATAATTTCTCATTCCAATCAATTACAAAATCAAGGAGAATGAAATAAAATAATCCCTAAGTATTTTTGATTTGTATAAAAACAATGAACAACTATTTAAAGTTCAATCCCAAAATGATTGTTAAAACATTGTTGTTACTTATCTAAGATAGCAGCTGTCATTTAACCCGTCAGTCTCCAAAGATCCAAAATTCTAACAGCCCTAACACATTACTAAGGCTCATAGATTCCTTCTTTTATAACTGTACTAGAGGTTTGGTGCATGAAAATTCATGCACTTGAGGGGGGGAACCCTCAGGGGAGGGCAACGGGCCTAAGCCACCAGTCGGACATCCTTAGTGCTGCTGCGAAGGCAGGAGAGGCTCCCACCACCACTGCTGCGCTGGCCAGCCATGAGCCGGCTTCTGGCTGAGCAGCACTCCCGCTGTGGAAGTGCACCAGGGGGCAACTCCTGTGTTGAGTGTTTGCCCCCTGGTGGTCAGTGCACATCATAGCATCCAGTCATTCTGCAGTTAGGGTCAATTTGCATACTACCCATTTATTATATAGGGTTAGGTAGAAATTGGCTATGTGGTTTTTAGTCATTTACTTTGTGGAAAAAGTTTTCTTGTTGCTCCGTTAAAAAAATTCCCTTATATTAGTCAGTTAAATCCATATTTTTTTTCTTTCTATAGTTCTTAATAAAATAATTTATTATATTTATGCCAAATAACAGCTCAAACAGAACTATCAAAAAGTCTAGACATAATATATTTGAACTGATATTTTCTAGTAGACAATAATATTCCCTTAACAGAGTTCTTAACAATTTTTGTAAATAATAGATCTCATGTTTTTTAAAATAACAGATCTGCAACCAATCAAACTTCTTTTTTTATTAAAGAAAGTAGAAGGATTAGAAAGGTTGGAAATAATAAATTACTTCTCTTATTTGATGTTTACAGGTGAAAACCAGACAGTCCTCCAAAGCTATAGGTGGTTAATTCATAAAGGATTGGGATAGTTGTATTTTAAGTTCTCAGCTTATATCATCCTCTTACTTTTGGTGCATTAACCCAGAAAAGTATAAATTACATAAACTTTTTTAATAAGTACGTAAACCTATAAAAAGTAATTGAAACTTCTAAGGTATCAATATTTACTTGCTTTCTTTTTTTTGCTCGGCAATTTGGCTACCAAATATTTCAGAATGAAGACAATCATCTCACATCTATATGTAATATAAATATTGCTTACCTCAGTCAGGTGTGGTGTAGGGTTAAATCCACAGAGATTACACACTTGATGCTTGCACTCGGTGCAAGTGTTGAAATTAGGAGGCTCCTTAGAACCTATGTTGAGTTCAGTTTTGCAGAGAGGACAGGCTGATTCTGGTTTGGGGGGTTTCTCCAGTTTGGGGGGAAGGGCAGCCTTCGGAGGCTCAGCTATTGAAGGTTTGCCATCCTTAATAGGCTGAGGCTTCTTTTCTGTTTCTGTTCGTTTGACTGTTGGAACTTGCTCAGCTTTGGGCTCTAATTTTTCAGCTCCTGGGGCTTTTGTTTCCTTTTTCACAGGTAGAACCTTTGCAGGTGCTGCTGGTACCTGACCTGTAGACTTGGGTGGCCCCTGAGAGGGAGGCGGCTGTGCAGGAGGAGGGACTTGTTTTGCTGGGCCCCCGGGCCCACTTTGTGAATGAGATCCCGGCTGGCCTGCTGTGGAGATTAAATTTGATGCCTGGCTGAAGATGGATGCTCCGAACCCGAAGAGCTTCCCAGTCATAGTTTCTTGAGGAGTGGTGGGCTGTGATTTAGGAGCATCAGTAATACTTCCCAGATTCAAGCTGAAACGCCTTGACTGCTCCTGAGGCTTTGGTGGCTGTGGGGATGGGGGGGCAGTTTGGCCAGGGGTAGGTCGTGGGCCGGAAGGTGTTGGTGACCCTTTTGGCACAGGCTTGGCATCTGGCTTAGGGCTGATTTTGGTTTCTGCTTTCTTGGGTTCTTCCCTCTTTTGAACTGGATCCACTTGTTTTTTACCTTTGCTCTCCATACTGGGCCCAGGATGTGATATAATTTTCGAATCTGATGCAGGTCGAGGTATGACTTTAGAATCGAATGGGGTGACTTTTTCTCCAGTGGGTGGGAAACTCTGTGAAGGTTTGGCAGAGTCTGTTTTCAGAGGAGGAGTTGTTTTCTCTTGATCCTGGGATTGTATTTTGGAGCTTGGAATATCAGGTTTTGTTGCTGTTAACGATGAAGACACAATGTCTGTGGCTGGCTTTGCCATCTTGGGCTGCTTTGGTTTATCATCAGCCATGGGGACCTTGGCCAGCTCGGATGGGACAGAAGGCTCTTTGAAAGGGGCTGGCTTGGGTGAGGATTCTGCCACATGAGGCTGCTTGGCCGTGACAGGGGGAGAACCGTGAAGGGTTGGTTGCTTCACAAGAGGTGGAGGCTTTTTAGACTCAGGTGCCTTTGAGATATCCTGTTTGGGTACAGCATCCTTCTTTGGAGAAATCTGCTGTGACTGTGGCGATGGTTTGCTCACCACTGATGCAAGAATACCTGCGGCTGTCTTCGGTTTGGGCTGGGGTGATGACGGAATTGGAGCCAAGTCACCTCCTAGAGCTCTTTGCATCTGACAATTTAAACAGAGCCACTCTTTTACCTAGAAATAAAATAAAACAACAGTCACTGAGATAAAAACAATGTGAAACATTTTCAAAATGCTGGTATCATCTGAAACTATGTCTCTCATCAAGCAAAACATAAAAGATCAAATTATTTTAATTAAATAATATTCAAGTAATTACCTTAAAATGTAATTAATGAACCTCAGAGACTTAAGCACTCTTATTTTTTAAGGAAATATAAGAGTAAAAATCAACAGAGTTGTATTTTTCTTCTAAAGTTAATTTTGTTATTCTTCACCTTTGGTTTACTCAAAGTTTTATTACTCCCAGAAATAGAAAAGCAAGTATCATAAAAAATAAATTGTAATATATATTAGATTCCATAAATCAGTTATGTTAGATACTTTCTCTATTGATGGTTCATAACAGATTTTAGTTATACAACCCAGAGTAGGCTTGTCAAATTATTAACACATTGCTAATTTCCTAAATTAGCACAGCATTACTTCCCCCTCCAAGGAGACATAATCAAATGTGTGAAAAACAAAAATTGTTAACCATGCTGGATTAAAAAGAGAACATTCTCTGTTAACAAAATATAGAAAAAATAATGGCATCCCCTCCCATCAAATTAGCCTAAATAGCATGATCTAATAGAGAAAATATTGTTTCCTTTGAATTTTCTGAATATACTGGAAACTGCAATGTAAGGAATACAAGGAAGCAATATTCTTATTTGACTGGGGAGATACATATACAAGTGAGATATACATCATACACACACACACACACACACACACACACACACACACACACACACACTAGGGACCCGGTGCACTAAGATTTGTGCACGACAGGGGGTGGGGAGGGGGGGTCCCTCAGCCCGACCTGCACCCTCTCCAATCAGGGAGCCCTCAGGGGAGCCCTCTCCAATCCGAGAGTTTCTGTCTGTCTTTGCAATCATATGAGCAAATTGTCTGAGACCCACAACCCAGTTTGGTTTGTTGCTCACAGAATAATAGAGGCATTTTTTTGTCTTTGCTCCATTGGTGGAGATTTCCTGGAAGTTTTAGGATATCTTCCCTTTAATTTTTTCTAGACACTCTGATTTTACTTATGTCTCTCACCTTTGCTTTCCCTCCAGCCCCAACCACAGCAGTAACTTGCTCCAGGCTCAATTTGCTCTAGTGCAGCGGTTCTCAACCTGTGGGTTGCGACCCCTTTGGGGGTTGAACGATACTTTTACAGGGGTCGCCTAAGACCATCGGAAAACATATATAATTACATATTGTTTTTGTGATTAGTCACTATGCTTTAATTATGTTCAATTTGTAACAATGAAATTGGGGGTCATCACAACATGAGGAACTGTATTAAAGGGTCGCAGCATTAGGAAGGTTGAGAACCAATGCTCTAGTGTCTAGGAGAACTACGATTCCCAGCATCCCTGGTGCTCCCTGCACGCTGGCTTCCACTTCTGGTCCTGGGGCTGCCACCAAAACTACTATTCCCAGGATTCCTGGTGCTCCCCACTCTCTCAGTTTTCCCCGACCAAGGGAGCCACATCTCCCCAAGCCTCCGGCTCTCCTGCTCTGCTCTCCATCCAGTGACCAAGGGAGCCACATTCCCCTAAGGGAGCGACCTAAGGAGCGACTGAGGGAGCCACGTCCCCCCAAACTACCCGCTCTCCCACTCTGTTCTGTGTATGCAAATTACCCGCCATCTTTGTCAGGTTAATTTGCATACTCACTCCTCATTGGCTGGTGGGCATGGCTTGAGCATAGCAGAGGGATGGTTAATATGCATGTTTCTCTTTTATTATATAGGATATATACATCTACACTAATAAAAGAGAAAGATGGTAATTGGTGTACGACCGCTACACTTTTCATTGGCTAATCAGCGAGATATGCAAATTAACTGTCAGCCAAGATGGCGGCCGGCAGCCAGGCAGCTTGAAACTAACATGAGGCTTGCTTGCCTCAGTGACGGAGGATCATTGGAGGAAACCAACGTTCCCCACCTGTGGCTGCAGGCCTCTGAGCGGGCAGTTTAAGAAACACTGTAACAAATACCGCCGGACTTCAGCCAGCAGATTTGCAACATTGTGAGCAAAGGCCAGAAACCTACTTTCAGCCCCGGAGGCCTAAGAGCTGGAGCCAAGCCTCAAGGTAAAGCTGGCCCAGGATAAAAAAGAAAAAAAGGAGCGGTTGGGAACTTCAGTCACTCCCAGCCTGAAAACAGCCCTCAGCCCCTCACCCAGACTGGCCAGGCACCCTAGTGGGGACCCCCACCCTGATCCAGGACACCCTTCAGGGCAAACCAGCCGGCCCCACCCATGCACCAGGCCTCTACCCTATATAGTAAAATATGCCTCCCAGCACCAGGATCAGCGTGACAGGGGGCAGCACCCAAACCCCCTGATCGCCCTGCAGCTCTGTGTGTGACAGGGGGAGGGGCCCCAAGCCCCTGAGCAGCCCTGCTCTGTGCCTGATAGGGGGGAGCTCCCCAACCCCCCCCCCCCCACGGACCCTGCTCTGTGTGTGATGGGGTAGAGCCATAACCTCCCCATCGGCCCTGCCCTGAGTGTGAGAGTGGCGGCGCCCCAACCCCATGATCGGCCCTGCTCTGTGGGTGATGGGGGCAGCGCCCCAACCCCCGGATTGGCCCTGCTCTGTGCGTGACAGGGGGTGGCACCGCAACCTCCCCATCAACCGTGCCTTGAGTGTGACAGGAGATGGTGCCCCAATCCCCCAATTGGCCTTACCCTGAGCGTGACTGAGGGTGGCATCACAACCTCCCAATCTGCCCTGCTCTGTGCATGACGGGGCGGCGCCCCAACTCCCCAATCGGCCCTGCTCTGAGCCCGACCAGGGGCTGCACCTAGGGATTGGGCCTGCCCTCTGCCACCCGGGAGCAGGCCTAAGCCAGCAGGTCATTATCTCCCAAGGGGTCCCAGACTTCAAGAGGGCACAGGCCGGGCTGAGGGACCCCCCCCTCCACCCCCGAGTGCACAAATTTTTGTGCACCGGGCCTCTAGTATATGTATAAGTATAGGTATAGATATATACATATATATGTATATATATGTGTACGTATAAGTATAGGTATAGATGCTCTTTTCAAATCACATTCAATGTGAAAAGGAGATGTTGAAGTTGGTACTATATAGTTTAGGACAGTGATGGCGAACCTTTTGAGCTCAGCGTGTCAGCATTTTGAAAAACCCTAACTTAACTCTGGTGCTGTGTCACATATAGAAATTTTTTGATATTTGCAACCATAGTAAAACAAAGATTTATATTTTTGATATTTATTTTATATATTTAAATGCCATTTAACAAAGAAAAATCAACCAAAAAAATGAGTTCGCATGTCACCTCTGCCACGTGTGTCGTAGGTTCGCCATCACTGGTTTAGGAGATAATTTAAAAGTACCTATGTTTAACATTACCTTTTTTAATTCCAAAATAATATATGCTTACTATATAAAATTTTAAATAGTAACAAAGTAATTTAGAATGGCAAACTCTACATGATACAATCTCTCCAACCAAAGTAACCAATGTTACCAATTTAACACTGAAATCTTTGTATAGATTTCTATGTGTTAAAAAAAGTAAATATATGGAGCACAGATACCAGAAAAGTTTTCCTCCATATAAAATCGTGAAGTGTTATTCAGCTGGTAAAAAACATACTCTTTATTTGCAAATAATTTCCTTTTGAAAAGAAATTGAATAATCACTAAACTTTTTTTTGTAATATGACAGTTTATAGTTAAGCTTTTTTAATGGGAAAAAACTATACTGAATATTTTTCTTAATCATTAAAATGGCTTTAAAATTTTAAAAAGCACATTGAAATTATTTAAACTCATACACCTATATAAAAAGCCTTATTTTTCAATTTCAAGGAGAGCAAATTTTTATTTGGAGGTTAAAGGAGATTTTCAATTCCAACTGACATGTTATATTTCTGTTTAAAAATCTGTATCAAAAAGTAGAATTAAAATATTTATTAAGTATGAGTGAGTGATAGGGGTGTTCACTACATTTTTTCTCAATATGAGTGTTGAATACCTATGCATATTTTTATCTTTACCTTTTTGTATGTTTGAAACATTTCACAAACTAACTTCATATATATACACATATATACATACATATATACATATAATATACATATGTACATCCCAAAACATAATCAAGCAATTGCTCCTTATGCAAATACCATGATTAAAGTGAGCTAGAATGTAAGGGAACTTTCACTCCATTTTGCCTCCTTCTTGATGGAAGGAAATTCCTCTATAATTATGCACCTTCCCACTCAATCATCTCCCATTTCCCTTATTGTCAATGTCAATTCTTCTGTTCTATTATTTATTTTTCTTCTTCCACAGCTTTCAATGATATATCACCTCATAATCATGCAGCCAGGCAACACAGAAGAAAATATAATTAAAAGCATAATTCTTTAACTATACTCTATTACTCACATCCATAATAATAGGGTAATATGCTAGTTAGACCAGACATCATTCTGGACGTCCTTCCTGATGAAGCCAGGGCCAGAGGGGAAGCCAGCCCAGGTCCTAAGTGCCTGCCAGTGGCCAGAGAAGGGAAGCAGCCCGGGTCCTGGGTGCCTGCCAGTAGCCGGAGAAGGGAAGCAGCCCGGGTCCTGGGTGCCTGCCGGTGGCCGGAGGAGGGAAGCAGTTCGGCTCCTGGGGTCTGAAGAGAGCCAGTGCCGGCAGCTGGGAGAAGGAAGGCCTATTCTTGCATGAATTTTCACACATCAGGCCTCTAGTTTTCCTATAAAATATTATGTGAGATCTGCATCCACATTAACCACTTTAACTTACAAACGCCTAGGGTCAGTGACTTTCATTATAGTTAAACTAGAGGCCCGATGCACAAAATTTGTGCAAGGGGCTTGGCCCTTGCAGCCACGGCGGCTTGCCTCAGCCCTCACAGTCCCGGCTTCATCCGGAAGGTTGTCCAGAAGGACATCCGGAAGGTCATTGGCCTGTCTGATCTAATTAGCATATAACACTTTTATTATAGTTAAATTACTACTATTCTTTTTGACAAGTGTCAAAGCAAAGGAGATGCCAAATTTATTCATTTCTTTATTCAAACATTTATTAAGATATGTGATCCCTCAATGTTCCTCCCCACTGCTAGAATACATTGTCAATAGTTATCCTATATAATAAAAGCCTAATATGCTCAGTGTCCGGTCATCCAGTTGGCCGTTCAACCAATCATAGCAAAATATGCTAACGATATGCTAAGGCTGCTCAACCTCTTGCTATGATGTGCACTGACCACTAAGGGGCAGAGAGTCAACCGGTCAACCAGTCACTACAATGTGCACTGACCACTAGGGGGCAGATGCTGCGACCAGTAGGTTAGCTTGCTGCTGTGGTCCAGCTGATCAGGACTGAGTGAGACGGGCCAGACATGCCTTGGAGCCCTCCCAAGGTCCCTCCCTAGCTGTCCAACCTCCTGCATCCCTCTCCAGCTCCAATTGTGCACCGGTGGGGTCCCTCAGCATGGTCTGCGCCCTCTCACAATCCAGGACCCCTTAGGGGATGTCGAAGCACCAGTTTTGGCCCAATCCTGCTCAACTCAGGAGCTGCCCTCTAGTGGTCAATGCACTCCCACAGGGGGAGCATCACTCAGCCAGAAGCTGGCTCACAGCTGGTGAGCATAGTGGCAGTGGCGGGAGCCTCTGGGGAGTGGGCCTAAGCCTTCAGTCAGACATCCCCCAAGGGCTCCCAGACTGTGAGAGGGGGCAGGCTGGGCTGAGGTTCTGCCCACCTCCAACCCCTGAGTTCACGAATTTCATGCACCAGGCCTCTGTCACAATATAAAAAGCTTTCTGTATTTTTAGGATTTTTTAGAAAGAACCTCCCTTTCATTTAGTTCTACAGTCTAAATCTGTTAAAAATAAAAATTATTTTTATCTCAGCATTTAACAATTTAATACTGAAAACAGGATGATTTTCAAATTTCTTGATTCAACTGAGAAAAAAATAACAAAAAACCTTCCGATACATTTGAGAAAACGAAAAAGGCCACAACCAGCCCCAGCATTAACATCATGAACAACCTCCTACTTCTCTTTGCGATGCACTTAGGGAGCATAAGGAGTAATAACAGAACCTTGACCCTCTCAGCCATCTGAGTTACAATTTCTGCCATATTGTACCTGCATTCTCAATTGTTACTCATGTGTCTATACTGCTTATGAAAGGTAATTTCCCATTCAATCTTTCATATGTCCAAGTCACTGTTCCTCATTTGGTCCTCCTTGTCATTTCTCAAATACCTTATAACTCCACCAAAAATACACTGTTTAAAAAAAACCATCGAAGGGGTTATCTTTACTTCCCCTCAATCCTCATCTCCAATAACTGTGAAATAAAGTTTAGTTTTTGTAACAAATTCAATATATAAAGTTGTGTTAATGTTCTTATGCAAGCACTTACATAATTCTATTTCCCGATCTGTACCCATCAAAAGGCTGTAAGCAACAAATGGTAAGGTGTTCCTGGCAATGTGGTCTTTCTATTGATCCCAGGGTATAACTAACCCATAAAGCATTATAGATGTTCAAAAATATTTTTTTAGTTGATCTGAATTAAGTAAATTAATTGAAAATGTTTGTGCTTTTCAATCTACAGCATATCTGTATTTATTCTGCTAATTCCCACTGTTTACCCACCCTGAATGACAGGCTTCTGCCCTCATGTTCTGGTTACATGCCATTCTCTCTAGAACTCTAGTCGACATCTCTGCCCATGGTCCCCCTTTCATTCAAACTGAAAGAGTCCTCCTTAATCACCATGCCTGCTAACCATATTTTCCTTGCCTGGAGAAAATTACTGCCTTGTTTTCTCCTAAAATTAAATGTTTATCTCTAACTCTGAGCAGAAATGAACCTGAATTTGTTACCATCATTGCCTTAGACACTTAACTGCCAATTCCATCTAGTACCCATGTCTATGATACAGTTGGTTTCCCTAGGTCTGCATGATTGGTCTTCATTCCACTGTAACCATGAATGAGGATCTTAAAAGATTTTAGTCCTTATCACTTCTTCCCCATGCCACAGTTCGCAGAAGCCTTCAATCCATATTTCATGAACAACTTCCCAGGTCACCTGTCACAAGTAGCACCCACTCCCTAAAATTATGCTCTAATTAGGTCTAATTATATTGCACTCTGATCATCCACATCCATTTGAAATATTATGAGATAAATAGAAGAAACAATACTAGGAGAGCCTACAACTGGATCATGTGTCCCAGAAGAATTCTTACCTTCAAAATATAAGCATTAAAATGAAAAATTCTAACTGTACTAGATAAATATGTTATGCCTCAATTATTGCTAAAATTTAGGGTTCATATATTAAGGAAAAAGAGTCATTTTTTGCTTTCTCCGCCCTAGTTACAGAAAGTGCATAAGTAAAATAGAAAGTGGATAAATAGAATGCAAGGTCTGGAGACACAATTGTTTAATGAGCTACTCTATTTCAATTAGCTCTAATGGAAAGGAACAAAAGAAAGGCATAAGGTTATTCATTCAGTCTTCTGACTTAATATGCTATAAAAATGGAGTTAAGAGAGTGGTCAGCCAGGATTTCTGTTCATTCGGAGGTCTCTGTGTTTTATAAGATAGACCTGCATATAATGTCTATAACACATCTCCCTGTTTAATTCCATTCCCTTTTGTTATGTATCAGAGCTGTAAAATACAGTATTACAACTTTCCTGGCTAAGGCCTTTGCTGGATGAGAAATATCTTATTTACAGCTGTTTGGAGAGGTACCACTTGAACTTTTAATTCTGAACTTCACGTATAGAATTTTAATAAATGGTGACACTTTTTAAAAAATATCAAAACTATTGATTATTAAAAATGGAATCCAAAGGCAACAAAATCTCAGACATATGCCGAAGCAATTTCTTCACTGATACTGCTCCCTAGGGCATTGGAAACTAAAGAAAAAATAAACAAATGGGACTATATCAAAATAAAAAGCTTCTGCACAGCAAAAGAAACCATCAACAAAACAACAAGAAAGCCCACTGCATGGGAGAACATATTTGCCAATGTTATCACCGATAAGGGTTTAATCTCCAACATTTATAGGGAACTCATACAACTTAACAAAAAGAAGATAAACAATTCAATCAAAAAATAGGCAAAGGACCTAAATAGACACTTTTCAAAAGAGGACATTCAGAAAGCCAAGAGACATATGAAAACATGCTCAAAGTCACTAATCATCCCAGAGATGCAAATCAAAACAACAATGACGTACCATCTCACACCTGTCGGAATGGCTATCATCAACAAATCAACAAAGGACAAGTGCTGGCGAGGATGTGGAGAAAAAGGAACACTCGTGCACTGCTGGTGGGAATGCAGACTGGTGCAGCCACTATGGAAAACAGTATGGAGTTTCCTCAAAAAGTTAAAAATGGAACTCCCATTTGACCCAGTGATCCCACTTCTAGGAATATATCCCAAGAAACTAGAAACACCAATCAGAAAGGATATATGCACCCGTATGTTCATAGCAGCACAATTTACCATAGCGAAGATCTGGAAACAGCCTAAGTGCCCATCAGCAGATGAGTGGATTAGAAAACTGTGGTACATCTACACAATGGAATACTATGCTGCTGTAAAAAAGAAGGAATTCTTACCATTTGCAACAACATGGATGGAACTGGAGAGCATTATGCTAAGTGAAATAAGCCAGTCAATGAAAGAAAAATACCACATGATCTTACTCATTTATGGATAATAAAGACCATTATAAACTGATGAACAAAAATAGATAGAAAGGCAGAGCAGTATGGAACAGACCAGCCGTGGGCAAACTACGGCCCGCGGGATGGATCCGGCCCATTTGAAATGAATAAAACTAAAAAAAAAAAAAAAAAAAAAAGACCGTACCCTTTTATGTAATGATGTTCACTTTGAATTTATATTAGTTCACACAAACACTCCATCCATGCTTTTGTTCTGGCCCTCCGGTCCAGTTTAAGATCCCATTGTGGCCCTCGAGTCAAAAAGTTTGCCCACCCCTGGAACAGACTGTCAAACTAAAGCGGGAAGGCTGGGGAGGGTTGGGGTGCGGGGGGTAAGCGATCAACCGAAGGACTTGTATGCATGCATATAAACATAACCAATGGGCCCAAGACACTGGGGGGTAGAGGAGGCCAGGGGAATGTCAAGGGGAGAAAAAAGGAGACATATGTAATATTCTTTGTAATACTTTAAGCAATAAAATAAAATTTAAAGAAAAATTATATTCTGAATTTTAAGAGGATGTCTTCAGTAATCATTCAACCGAGTTAACTCAAGACACCTAAGCAATAAGGTGAATTAGCAAATGTGGGGTTCCAGAATTAAAGCATATTCCTATTCTGATCTATTACTAATCTGCTTAACTTCAAAACAGAATGGAAGCCTCTCAAAAAAAAAAAAAAAAGTCCAGAAAGTTTAATGACTAACATCTACCCTTCGATATGCTCCAAACTGGACACTTTCAACACAAAATTTACATAAAATTTATAATAAAATCTTTGCTCAACAACATAGCATAATACCTGGAAGAATGGAATATCAAAAGAACAAGCACATAGAATCTTTATTTGCTGGTGTTCATACCGTTCACATTAGCCATTGAATAAGTTTTCTTCAATCATGCTTTCATCTTGTCCTTTACAATAAAACTTGTTGGGTTTCTTGGTCTTGATACATCACAACTAAGCTTTTCTGCAAACCATGACATCAAAATATACCACTTACTCCATTAAAGCAGTACTATCATTCTCTCTAATGTGAGTTATAATTCACAGTCCAATTTGTATTCCTCACCCATATATCAAAATGGTACCTTTTTATGGTCTACATTGAATTTCCTCCTTTATCACTTAATATTCCATCATCAATTAAGGTCTGTCTCTTCTCAACTATTAAACAATAGTGTGAACCACAACATCTGGACTCAAATAGATAGTGTTTTAAATCTTTCTTTCCAATTATTTCCTCTCCTCTCCGTTCCTCACTTAGACTCTTAAAAGGAGTGACTACGTCTCTATATTGGATACCAAGAAAATTTTAGATATTATTTAATGATAAATTATTCTAAACTTTTTTTCTATTTCTCATCAAATTACGTCCAAATATTTACTGAATGTGTTATTTATAGTTATATAGTTATAAATATAACTACGTATATTATATTTATATTGTATTATTTTGAATGCCACATAAAATATAATTATACTATAATACACATTAGATAATAATATAACGTACAATATTATAAAGAGGAAACCAAGCTAACGTTTGATAACAGATTATGCTTTGTGTTATTCAGGATTTCCCAAACCACATGAACTCCATTATAGAAGCATTTTGGGTACAGATGGCTCACTGCAGGTGACATCTTTAGCTATGCATATTAATGAAAAATGTATTTTGGTTAAAAACTAGACACTAGCATTCCTCAGAACTGTGATGATATACCCAGCAATTTGGTGAAACAATTTTATTCAAAACAGTCCATCCAGAAATAGTGTGGTCTACAAACCTTGTGAAATGTAAATTAAATGGGCCCTTTTTCCTAAATAAAGTATAATAATGTTCACCGAATGCTAGCAATAACATTTATAAATCTTCACAATATAGGATCCAATGATAACAGCATATTTTAATGTTTGTCACTGCAGTCTAAAACAAGAAAACTGACATAACACATTCATCACAGCACAATTTACAAAACAATTGCAGTGCACGAACATGAAAATATATTTGTACTCTATTACAGTTACATAAAGAGAAGATCCCATAACAGTATACGAACTTACATTAACACTTCTGAACAGCCTCTCATAAGGCAAATACAAACTTTTATACCTCAAATAATTTTTACACACATTTAGTAGCTTGTAATATATATTTCTAATTCGGCAGTGTTTGTACAATTATTTGAGTAAGTTATTGAACTGTGCTATTATTTCATTTAAAAATAAAAAAATCAGTTATATTAGTGAAAATTTAAGGTCTCATAAACTTTGTGAACTCATTAAGTATACTGAAAGCTACATGTTTTTGTTTTTTTTTTCCAATTAGATGCTCACTGGAATTAAGACAATCACTTGTATGTTGACTTGGAAAGGAAAGAAACTTTTTAAAAAAATATATCTGCAGGGTGGTGAACACACAAACAGTGTACAGATGACATGTTATGGAATTGTATACTTGAAACCTGTATAATTTTGTTAACCAGTGTCACCCCAATAAAATTCAATAAAAAAAGCAAAAAAAAAAAAAAAGAAATTCCACCTGTGAACTATAGTTTCGGCTCCTGCCTGAGAGTTCTAGTCTGCCCTTCCTTGATGGCTTGCTCTATAGATTTTGGATTTGGCTACCTAGCAGGAAAATTTTTGTCTGCAGAATATTAACACATTGCGGGCGGATCACGAGCATTCTCGTGTTTTCACATTACACAGTGTTTTACATAAATGTTAAAGGCACGCCTCAAAATTAAATACCCACTGCATTTTGAAGTTATTTATTACATGTTCTTACAAGCTAATATCTTTTTAAAGTATGATACTTTGTAAAACATTTTTTGTACTCGTTCAATAGAAACTTATCTGGCCACTGGGTAAAGCTAGCAATAAAACTAATGGTGCACAATGTGCTAATTTGCAGCAAGAAAGGAATGGTTAAGTAAACTACAGTTCCTCCTGTGTATAGGATTATGCAGCTATTCAAAGTATGTTTACAAAGTGCTTAACAAAATAGAAATGTTTATGCTATAATTTGAAATAACAATGATCAAGCTATCTATATATATAAAAGCCAAGAGACCGAAACGCCAGACTGACTGGAACTAGCAGAACAACTGGTTGCTATGAAGTGCACTGCATCTGGCCAACTGGCCTGATGTGGGGAGGGGCGGCCCCTCCCCCTGGCCAGCTTGGCCAGAACAGGGGCGGGGCCTGCCAGCCAACCTCCCATGGCCCCTCCCCCCGCTGGCTTGGTCCCCAATCGACCCCCCACCCTGATTGAGGGTGGGGCTGATGGGCCAACCTCCTGCATCACCTCCCCCCTCACTGACCTGGCCCAATCAGCCCCATGAGAGGGGGTGCCAACCGGACCCCATCCATGCACGAATTCGTGCATTGGGCCTCTAGTATTTTTTATAAGTATGTATGGTTTATATCAAGTTCAAAAACAGACTGGCTGATGATGCTCAGTGGTGAGAGGGTCTGCCTGCACACCAGAGTTGTGAGTTTGGTTCCAGGTCAAGGGCATATACCTGGTTTCTAAGTTAGATTCCCCAGCCCTGTTTGGGGGAAAGAGGGCCTGTGGGAGGCAACCAATCAATGTGTCTCTTTCATATTGATGTTTTTTCTCTCTCTTTCTCTCCCTCTCTCTTCCACACTCTCTATAAAACAATGGAAAGAAAAAAAAAAAAAATATATATATATATATATATATATATATATATATATCTTCATGTGAAGATTTAAAATAAAACAGACAAAACTAATCTATGGTTAGAAATCAGATGGTGGTTACCCTTGGGCAGTGGGTAGTAATTGGAAGCAGTAAGGTGAAGGATTGCTCAAATGTTGATTATGTTCTATTTTTTAATTTTGGATGCTGCTAACACGGGTTCAGTTTGTGAAAATTCACTGAGTTGATTTGTGTGTGTGTGTGTGCATATACATATATATATGTATATGTTATATAAAGTATATGTTTTACTTTAATTAAAAAATTATGGACAGAAGAAAACATAACTGGTGGTTGTTACTACATGTTGGGGCCATAGATAATATTTTTGTTTCTTCCTTTTTCTTCTCTATTTTTCTAAAATAAACATATGTTACTTTTATAATGGAAGACAAAAATATATATGAAATGCTAAAAGCATATTAAAGCTTGTGTAAAATGACTTTTTGTAAGTGATTTCAGCCTGTTTAAACTTCCTATTACTAGAAGCCCCTTATAACTTATAGTTTAGTCATTTTTTAAAATACCTCCTTTATGTTTTTAATTTTTAGAGGAAAGGAGAGGGAGGGACAGAGAGAAAAACATCAATGTGAGAGTAAAATATGGATCTGCTACCTCCTGCACACCCCCTACTGGGGATCCAGCTATAATCTGAGCATGTGCCCTGACCAGGAATTCAACCAGCATATAATGAAACATGCCTTTCACTTTTTTAATTGTTTTACATCAGCAGGAGTGTACATATGTGAGCAGCAGATCTACTAGAACTACAACTCTGATCTTTGATGCCTTATAAATGCATGTGATATAGGCATTAATTTAAGAAAAGATTTATAAACTTTGCATAAATAATTCACATCTTTGTCTTTAATCTAATACCTCTGACATATTTATAAGCATGAGCCCATTTTTATTTAAGCTAATTAAGATATGGAATAGGAGAGACTGTTACATATGTGTGTTTTCCAAGGGATGTAGACAATAAGAAAGTTAACCCATCATTGTATTAAGTTTACAGATCCAAGAAATGATTTTGTTAAGTGTGGGTATCTGCTTTCACAGCAGAACACCTGTTCTTACTAAGCTATACAGATCATTACACCAGTTGCAGTAATATACAACAACAAGCTTAATAGATATAAATGCTGACTATGCAGAAAGACACCTAGTTATTTAAAACATCTAGTTATTTAAAAGCTGAATGTGAAAAAAAAAAAAGGCTTTGGTTCTAATGATTAAACCTACAAGTAAAACATGAGGAATATACAGTCATTTTATATAAGGAACATCCAAGTCATGAGGGAAATGCTGCAAATTGGACCTCATCAAAAATGAGAGTTAAGCAAATATAGTGCTGGTAAACATATTTAAGTAACACTGATTTTAAAAAGATTTAATCAAGTATTTCTATTCCTTTAAATTCATTTTTAAAACTAAATGAAGATAAATTAATTTTGCTATGGTCAGGATATTATTTTAAATACTATAAATGATAACATATGGATCACCAGAAAATAGCAAAAAAAAAAACACCTCAATATCCTTTATCATCTAAAAACCTTATGTTTAAATTAAGGGACTTTCTCTTTGTCGGATTCATATAAAAACGGTGATAGTTAAAGTACACAGGGCTGTGATAAGATTACATTAAAAAACTGACCAAACTTGCATCACAGGCATAAGGCATTTCAAGTCATCACTGTTCTTTAGAACCAAAATTTCTAGGCATTTCACCAAGGCTGAAGATATAAAAATCAAGAATCTAAATCCTTTATCCATCCCTTAACATTCTATAATCATTTAATCAATCATCTGATGAATGAGAATGTTTTAAATTACCAAAGTGTTAATTTTAACAAACATTTAGAAGGTTAAAAAAAATAGCACAAAAAGTTATGAGATTAATAGTAAAAGCCTTACTCTCCAGAATCAATCAGTGTTAACTTTTGCCTTGAGATTTTTTTACGGTTGCCATTATAACATCAAATAATAAGCTTTGATTCAAATTTAAAATATTGTGGATTTTCACCTTACTATAAAAGCCACATTTTTTAATAGACAACCTTATATTATCACCTATTTTAGGATTGCCATAAGCAATATTCAGTAGGCCCTCAACTAACAGTTGTTTCATTCAGTATCTTTTTGTTATAATGTTGATGAGATGCCAAAGAAACTTAACACTTGTTTATAGCAATTAACTTATAGTAAAATTGGTTTCATTATAGGTTATTTTACCACAGTTCCAAGAACTTAACACTGGTGTTAAATAAGGACTTATTGTATTATATGTTTTAATACACAATAAAATAATACATAATTTCTTGAGTTTGGTTTGTGTACCACCTAATATCATCTCACATTCCACCACTGTTATGTAATCACATTTTGGAAAACACTGATTTAATACCATTCGAGTTTTCTTCATTCTGAGGTATAGTCAGCTATTCCATCCCATTCTTTTTTGTATTATTATCCACTTTAATAGAGAAACTCCTACAGTGATTGTGATATCACTGTATCACAAACACACACACACACACACACACACACACCTCTACACACATACATACACATTTATACATGTATATATTCTGTAGAGATAGACCGTTATTTAAATAGGCAGATAGAATGATGATGACTATTATGTGTTCTTTCACATGAGAAAAATTCTTAACCTGCCCTCATAGTCTCTTAATATTGTGCCTAGATACAGGATTCATTTTATCACCAACTCTAGAAATGTAAAGAAAGTGCCTCCTATCCGCTGTTTTGTGTTTGGATAATTAGTATGATAGCTACCTGATTTCTCATCTTTTTGTAGACAATACTGCTTTCCTCTATGAAGTCTTCAAGTTTTCTCCTTATCTTGGGAATCTGATATTTCACCAAGACCTATCTATCAGTAATTTTATCAATCTTTCTTGGCCATCAGTGGAGCTGTACAATCTGAAAGCTTCAATCTTTCTTTAGCTCAGAAAAATGTTCTAGAGCTTGCCTCTGTGGTCTTGATTCTGGAACTCCTATTAGAGATCTAGATATAATCTCCATGATTTTTAATGTCTCTTAACACTCCAAAGCTCTCAGAGTCCTAAGGGAGCTCCAGAGTTATAGATAACAACCTCCCAAAAATGCCTACAACTCCATGGGCAGCAGTCCAGAAAGAGCTCTCCATACTAGGGATAAGTCCCATCCCAGCCTCCACATCAATAAAGGAAGGAGTAAGGGGGGAGTAAGTAAAGCAAAGGAAATACAGTCAATAATAGGGTGATAAATATACGTGGTACCAATAGGGGTGCTGGAATTATCAAGGGGAACACTAGTTAAGTACATGATTGTCTAACCACTAAGCTGTACACTGGAAACCAATATATATAATAAAATAAATAAATAAATAAAAATAGAAATAAAAAATAAAAATAAAGGAAGGAGTGAAGATGGGAATCTCAGAATTCTACATATTCCTGAGTACATTCTTACCCTTTCCTTCCTTACCAACCACTAACTCCCCCTCAAATCTCCAGCTTCAGTTAAGATTACACACACAAATGAGACAGACCTTTAGTTACCACTAAAAATCCCAGAATTCCAAATCGTCCATCCCAGATTCTAATCTACCAATGGAAGGGAGGGTATCCTACCACCCCATCCCACCCCTCCCTTGGTCTGTGCCCTTCTCCTAATTCATTTTTCTCCATAACACCTATTATCATCTATCACACTATATGTTTTATTGTTACTCTTATTAAAAAATAAATTCCATGAGGCAAGATTTTTCTACCTATTTTTTTTCACTACTATATCCCCAGAGTCTAGAGGAGTCTCTGAAACATAGTGGATGCTTAGTAAGTAGTTGAATAATGTTTTATTGTCTTTTAGCTCTATTATCTGGGGAAAATCTGGGTCTTTTTTTTTTTCCAGACCATCAACTGGGCCTGGACCCATTTTTATCCTCTATCAGCCCACTGAAATTTGAATCTGGCAGTTATTGATGAGCTATCCTCTTAAATATTTCTCAGGATTAATAAATTTTTATAAGTTCTTTATGTTTCTTAAATGACCTATTTTCTATGAGGTCAGATTTTTTTTTTCTTTTGTTTCACTAGTTCATCTATGTCCTTCATGTGATATTATTGCTAAAATGTCGTTAGTCTCTTCAAACCATTCATTTATAGTGAATGTCTCCATTATTTAGCAGAGGTAATCAAAAGCATATTTTCTGTATTTATGGACAGGTCTGCTTTCTCATTAGCCCTCTCCTTTGAATGAGAGGAAATAGAAAGGTGGAGGGTTGGAGCCCAAGTAAGGACTGCTTTACTCCGATGCTAAAAGATGTAGTACATTCGACTTTTGGTTGAGTAGTGTCTTGTTTTTTCCTTTGTATCACTCTGTTGTGGGAAAAGAGCATTACTTCTTCTGAGCTTCTTTTGAAGGCCCTATTTTTCTCATGAGGGTCCTTCTTTAAGCAGCTCATCCCTTCACTTGGATAATTCTCTGGCATTAGCCTGAAGGGAAAAAATAAGGCTTCTCCCTACTCCATGTCTTCCCACTGGAGATTAGGAAAGAGTCCGCTTGTCATATATTTTTCCTACTGCAGTCTTTAACTTATTGTGTGATCACTACCCACAACCCACTACTGTTTTCTATATATGTTGATATCAAGCTTAGAATTTCACTGAGCTTTCTCTTAGAAACCCACTTGTACAGTGGCTTCCTTGGCTCTTTTTTTGTTCCCTCCTTCCTATCTTCTTTCTATCTTTTAAGAATCTTCAACATGCCAACTTATGCTATTGGTGATCTTTCCTATTTTCAGGAACTACTATACTTTCAATCTTTTGACCTTACCACTAAAATAGCAAGCAACTTAACAGAGACTCTCCACTTTTCTAAAAATTCTTTAAGCTACTCCACCATTAAAAATGTCTTATTGGTTTTCTTTCTCCATAGGTTTCAGCCTCCTGACATTTCCCATAACTCTAGTCTTTTCTCACCAGCAATTCCTAACAGATCTGCCCACTCTCCCCCCAGTTTCTCTTAATATAAATGGAAGAAGTAGTAGGCCTATCCACCTAAGAGGTGGCAACTTAAATCATTTGACCAATCTGAAGAATTCCAGTCATTTTTTGTTTGTTTGTTTTTTAATAATGGAGATAGTCTATATGCAAGTTTAGGTGTGTATGCTTTTTGGGTTTTTCTGGCTGTTAAGATATGGTCATATTTTGTTTAATATAATATCTAGATTCAGCCAAAAGACTTATTACCATATGGGAAATAATAATCAAAATATTATGACAAAAAGAAAAACTTCCATCACTAAAAGTTGGTTATTATCAACATTCGGAAAAATGACAAATCATTTCATATATTACAAAATTTCATAAGAGCCGGGATAATTATCATAAATTAGGGACAAGTCTTTAAATCTGTCCCTAAATCTATTGTGCCCCAGGCTACACATCAAAAGAGACAAATAGATCAAACATAACAAAAACAACAACAAAATGCTTTTGTTACTAATTAGAAAGCAAATACTGTTTTTGTATCAGAAAGAAAGCCCAAAGAGAGAGCCTTCATGGTTGAGATCTATTCCATTAATGGACTGGCAAGAAGAGATAGAGCTATACACTCCTCTTGGCATCAAAATCTAGGCTTGGAACCAGTCTATTCTTAAGGTTTATTTGGAAAAGCATGCAAGCATGCATCTTGACAGTACCAGAGAGGATAGTCAATTTAAACAGTATCCTCCTCACACAGAAATTTGGGTGACCTGAAGTGAGAGAGAGAGAGAGAAAGAGAGAGAGAGAGAGAGAGAGAAGAGAAAAGAGAGAGAGAGAGAGATGGGGGAAACTGGCCAATTTAGTTAAGGAAGTACAAGTTCCCTTCCCTAAAGCTCTTCTCTGAGTGTTGGTATCTTTCCAGTGCTTCCCCCGGAGACCTGGTAGTTATTTAAGAGCCAGGATCTTCATAAGCAAATGTAGTCATAATTCTGATATGTTAGTAACAAGAAGTATCAGAGAAATTCTCCTAGTCTTTTCAAGGAGTGATACAAGAGACCAATATTCTATTTTACCCGTCATCTACAAATCAATAATATTGCGTTACTGCATATAAACATCTAACTTGAAAACCAAAAAGTCATATACATAAAATGCTACAGAAGGTTCATCAGCCTCTTTTCCTGTTTTGCATGGAAAAACTGTTCACTCAACTTGAATATTTCAGGATGATTAGACCTAGAGTGTAAGGTCCTCCTTGAAAGATGCAGAGAAGTTAACTCTCTCATCATATATTTAACAGTTTAGAAATGGAGATATTTCCTAAAATTTCTTTTCTCTCTTATCTCTCTTAAATTGTCTTATCTCTCTTAAAACAGAGGCTCTCAGTCTCTATCCAGAGCTTGAACTTCCCAACTCTGACCTCCTAATAATTCAGGAGTTTGAGGAACTGGCCATTTGGTGAACAGGATTAGGGAAGATGCATTCCTAGAGTTCAGAATTAGAACTTGGATTGCATTTTTCCTTAGAGGGGGGAAAAAAATTAAAGTTAAAATGTTACTATTAACATCATAGATCAAATGTCTTTTGATTGCAACCTCAGAAGCCAATAATTTATGATGCAGTATCTATGTAGAGAACAAATTGAGAGTAGCTTCAAAAGTCAAATCTATTTAAGGTAGAATACCCATGTCACATTATGTTACAACTTGAAAAGCACTTCATATATTACAAAACACTTTCTCATACAAAGGTTCAGTTAATCCTCCTAACAACCCAATGTGTTTGACAGAGAACATGTTATTATTTTTCAAATGATGTCATTGTCACACAAAGTGTAAAAGACTCGCGCAAGCTCATCTCATCAATATGGAGATGTTTCCTTTATTACAAGTGAGGCCCTCTACCAGCCTCCACATTCACAATTCCTTTCATGTGTGTCCAAATTCTTATTAATCTTCACAGTCCCAGCTCAAATATTTGTTTTCACTAAAACAGTCGTGATACCCCCTGCTGACAGTGACGGCTTCTTCCTTTGACCTCACAGCACTTTATCTCTCTTCCCACCATGACTTGGAATCAGAAGATTTAGCTTGGATTCTGCTTAGCAATTTACTATCAGGATGATCCTGAAAGTAAACTAACCATAGTAACCAGTAGGACATCAGTTTTCTCATTAGTATAATAGAGAAAACAGAATATATGCCCATAGAATTATTTGGAAATTTAATTTTGATAAAACAAATAGGAAAAAACTATGTGAACTATAAAGCCCTATACAAAGTTACTTTTCACACACACACACAAATTTATTTATATATATCTTATATACAACTTTAATTTCCCCTATTTTCTGGTTGAAGGATGACTCTATATCTAATGAATACTTGATTTTATCATGTCACTTATTTGTGTGCCTCAAAACTATGTATTTGATACAAATTTCTAAAATGAATGAAGGATTGAAGGTATGACTACATTAGTCAAGTTAAGTTTCATAAAGCAGAATGCCCATCACTACCTGCTAAAAGTGGAAGACCAAAATCTGACTTCAACTTCTCTCCAATCTCATTGTCTGTTTCTTCTTTGCCACCACTTCAGCCAACCTAGATTTATCCCTGATTCTGTAAATATTGCCTGCAATAGTTTGGCTCTAGGTCTTGGACGAAATCATTACAGTCTTTCCTGTTCTTCATCTATAGAAACAGTATCCAGCCTTATAAACCTAGCTCAAATGCCACTTTCTCCACTGAGCTTGCCTTAATCTCGCCCATTGAAAATGACACTTCCTACCCTTAAGACAGTCATCATCATTTGACCACCTAGTATATTTCATTGTGCATTTATTATCTAACCTAGTACATTTTGATCATGTTAAGATCAGCATTATGTTTTAGTTATTTTTATATCCCACAAAACATATAGTAAGATGTCTTCTATATGGTATGTAGTCAAATAATATACAGGATGGGACAAAAGTGGATTTACGGTTTTCATATGGAAGACAATACAATAATTAATAAATAATAATACAAGAATAAACTCTGTGTTTTGCATACTCACAACTGTAAACCTACTTGTGCCCCACCATGTATGTGGCTTGAGTGTTCAACTGCATATTTCTGCCTTATAAGTTGCCATAAAAACATAGAAAATATTTTACAAAGTAATAATCTATTGTTTGAAGTCATTATTACTGGACAGTCCTATCAAGATCATATATTATAGGTAGAAATATACCTTTATCAACATTTAAAAATATATTAATACATAAACAAACTACTTATAATCTGATTTCCTCCATAACTTGAAAGCAGCATGTTCTTATTAATTGAAACTTTATCATTAAAGAATGACTTATTTAAAAAGTTAAGGTACTCAACATGACTTTTGATTAAAATATACTTTACAAAATAACAAGAAGTTGTCACATTTTAAATGCACATCATTTTCATCTTTCATCACCATAAGTATCCAAACTAACATAATAGCTATCAATCCTCATTCCTGTTATTATCATAAAATAGATTTCCTTTATAAAAAAGGTACACAAGTCTCCCCTCTCAAGGGTATTTAAATCACATAATTCTTCATTGCCTGCTGTCGTTTTTGTTTTTTTCCTGGGCTGTTCCAGACATAATGCACACAGCCCACCAACAGCTGTCCTCCCGACAGAGTAAACCGTTTCAGTGCCTATCCGGGCTACCAGATTTCTTTTAAAAATATATTCTTTTGGATGCTAAGCATCTTTATTCTCACTTTATTTTATGTTATTATCTTATCTTCACTGTATTACTTCTTAACTCAAGAGAATTTCCGAGTTTTTCAGCTATTTGGTGCTTTTTATCCCTCTCCCACCAATATTGCCAAATTTTTACCTTGACTTGATGAAAATTACTTTTCTATCCTCATTCAGAATAAACAACTTTGAATTCATTTGTGGCACTACCAGCTCCATTATAATTTGATATGTCAACAAGGTTTGCCCAAATACTTGGAATATAAACTATAGTCCTTCTGAGAGGTCACCCATCAATGTTGACCCTTCTCTAATGACTTCTTCATTTTATGAACTGACTATGCTAGTATTAATGACTCTCAACTAATGAGGGAAGAATGCCTCATAGGAGATATCAAAATCTCTGTCAAGGAAAAGGAATGTGTGGTTTGACTAATGTATTGAACTTTACATTAAAATTCTATTAGAATTGGAAAACTTGTTCTCCCAGCACAAATATAATCCCAGGTAAGAGTATCATAATTTTGGTAGGTAGGAGCATGAATTTAAAATTAAAGTAATATCACTACATACTAAATAATAAATATTGTGGTTCTTACAGAGTGCAGCATCTTTCAATCAATTCATATTTGCTTTATATGCCAAATGTATCAGAAATTGCAGCAATATTTTAGGATTATTGAAGAAAAGGTTTTTAAAAACTCTAACTTACAATTGGCAGAAAAGAGAAAGAGGAGACAAGAAGGAGGGAAAGAAGGGAAGAACCAGAGGAAAACAATGCCATCCTATCATATTAGCGATAAGTGAAACATCCTTTGTGGAAGACGGTAATAGTTTAAGAGCATGGACACAGTGAATAAATGCACTCACCTCAGTTATATCAGGATTGGGATTAAAACCACAGAGGCTACACACAGTGGTTTTACATCCAGTGCATGTGTTAAAATTGGCCTTTTCTGGAACATGCAACAGAAGTTCAGTAGTATTGCAAAGAGGACAGATGGTTTTAGGGAGGCCTTGTACTGGGATCTGGGCTGCAGATGGAGAAGTCGGTGGCTGCAGAGGTTTCCCAGCTCCTGTTTGGCTTACTGGTTTTGTAGATTGCTGAGCTGAGAGCTTTGCTGAGCCAGGCTGTTGAGCTGAGGGTTTTGCTGGGCCAGGCTGCTGAGGTGTGGGTTTTGCTAGACCAGGCTGTTGAGCTGAGGGTTTTGCTGGGCCAGGCTGTTGAGCTGAGGGTTTTGCTGGACCAGGCTGTTGAGCTGAGGGTTTTGCTGGGCCAGGCTGTTGAGCTGAGGGTTTTGCTGGGCCAGGCTGTTGAACTGAGGGTTTTGCTGGGCCAGGCTGTTGAGCTGAGGGTTTTGCTGGGCCAGGCTGTTGAGCTGAAGGTTTTGCTGGACCAGGCTGTTGAGCTGAAGGTTTTGCTGGACCAGGCTGTTGAGCTGAGGGTTTTGCTGGGCCAGGCTGCTGAGCAGGAGTCTTTCCTGGCTCAGGCTGCTGAGCCAGAGACTTCACCGGTCCAACCTGCTGCGCAGGTGTCTTTGTAGGCCCAGGTGGCTGAGCTGGAGGCTGTGGCCCAGGTTGGTGAGCTAGGGATTTTGGTGGCCCTGTCTGCTGGGCAGGCGGCTTTGCTGGTCCTGGAGGCTGAGCTGGAGACTTTGGCCCAGGCTGCTGAGCTGCAGGCTTTGTTGTCCCTGGTAGCTGGGCTGGGGGTTTTTCTATCACCTGCTGAGCTGAGGGCTTTGCTGTCCCTGGCTGTTGGGCTAGGGTCTTCCCTGGCCCTGGTTGCTGAGCTGAGGGTTTTGCAGGTCCAGGCTGTGGCATGGAAAATTTTTCAGGTCCAGGCTGCTGGGCTGGAGGTTTTCCAGGACTTGCTTGCTGAGTCGGTGGTTTGGATGGGCTTTGCAGCAAGGGTTTGAGGGATTCTCCCTTTACTGTGTCTGACTGTTTAGTCTGAGGCCTAGTTGCATCTCTTTGGAGTGGCAATTTTGTCTCATCTGTCTGAGGAGCCTGGGTAGGTCCCTGAATTGGCTTTCCGGTCCCTGGAGGTTGTGATTTCATTTTTTCTGGTTGCTGAGAAGACACTGATTTGGGAGAGCCATCCTGCTGATGCGGGGCCCTCACAGGTCCTTGCTGCTTAGGAACTGACTTGGGTGACTGTTGTTGTGATGGAGGTTTTGTGATTCCCTCAGGTTTTCCTTGTTCCTTCTGAGATATTTTTTGTTTCTTGGCAGTTTCTTCCTGGGATGCATCAGAGTCTGATATCAAATCAAAAGGATTGAATTTATTTACAACAGAGGAGACAGCACTTAACGGGTTAACCTCTGAGAGGAAGCTAGGCATCATACCAGACTTGTGCTCTTCCTTAAAATCAGTTCTGGACTTTGATTCTTTCAAACTAATAGTGGAAGGACTCCTTCCAGGCAATTTCTGTTCTGACCTCAAAGTGTCTGTAGTTCTACTTTTACTGAGACCAGGCTGAGCTGGACGTCCAGGATCCGGCGGTTTTCCTGGCGGCTTTGGAGGGTGACTACTATCGAATTCTTGTTTCCTACAAGAGTGAAACAAACAAAAAAAAATGAAATTAAAATTATTACAACTGAAAGCAAAAAGGTGTAACTTCCTTAAATCCTCAAAATTATAAGAGTATAAATATAACTAGAACCCATTTTTATAACATCCTGTAAGTGATCTAAAACATCTAATGCCTTTATTACTTTCTTTATAAAGAAAGATTTTCAACAGGAAGGCAAAGAAAATGGGGAAGAAGACAATACTTGCTACTATGATTTATGAAAAATTAAGATATCTAGTCAGAAAGTATTCATAATAAAAATAATTTACATCTGCACTTAATAGAATCTGGCCATACTTCAAACCTAATTAAATATATTAACTCAGTAAATCATGCAACATTATATTCCAGTACATTCACGTTCATAGGATGTGTCCTTTTCCATCAAAAGTTATGGCCAAAGTATGTTAGCCTCCAAAATACTAGCAGCACTAATAAGTAAAAATATTCATTTTAAAATGTGGGAGCTCGCTGCAACTGTTTTTTGTTGTTGTTTGCCCACAATGTGACATCAGGGGAGTTTCCAGTACAGAAGGTTACACATAATAGGGACTCTGATAAAGTTGATCATCTAGTCAATTTTACCCTATTCTGTCTAAAAAGGTAATATCCCTCAAATATTAAAGTTTATAGAATGAAAAATTCTACTTAATTAGCAATTTTTAGGCAATAGTTCCATCTGTCTTATGGAAGAATGTTATATCATTTAATTATTTTTTCTAATAGTTAATTTTCATTCTGAGATCTGTTTGCAAGGGAACAATAGATGTTTAAAGCATCGTGAGATATAGCCTGCTATGCCAAACGCAACAAGCTAGCTGTGACCTCTTTCCTTAGCTGCTACTTTCCTTAGATGAAGAAAATATATGATATTCTTGCGTAATGTTTTCTACAACATATACTATTGCTATTCTTAGATTATTAATAATGTTTATTGGCATTGAGTTTAAACCGTAAGAAGTAATTAATTTGAAGGATATCTTTTAAATCATAGACAAATATACAAGATGGATAATTTAAAATAGTTTTGGAAACAGGATCAAATTTAAATCACTATATTAAAGAATTAAAATAATTGTTTCTTATATATACCTTTAGCCAAAAATCAAGTACATTAATTTTTTGAGGAAGCCATCCTTTATTTATAAACTTGAAACTAAAAACATGCTGCATTAGAATCACAGAAAAATATCAAATTTCAAGTATTCTGTTTAATATATGTAGCTTTTCCATTTTGGAAAAGTTTTACTTCTTTTTAATTAATAGAAAAAAATGGAGGAAAAAACAGTGATTCAGTCACACTTAAAATGTGAGATGATCACAGTAAAGTTCTACAGGTTTTTATTTGTTTTATCAAAATATACCTACTCATGGACAGAATAAATTTTAAATTTCAGATCATTTGTAAGTTAATAATGTAAAGCATGGTAGAAAGAAACACTGAAATATTACTTCTAATTAGAAAAGGGTCAGAAAGAAAATAACCTATAAATGGCAATGTATACACAAAGTGATTTTTTAATAGAAGATAAGTACATAAAATTCGTAGTTCTGGCAATTTCCTCCAGGAAAAAATGTTACAAAACTTCAGGTATTGGCATGTCTCTGAAGCCTTTACTTAAACAAGGAAGTAAAATTAATACCCATATTAACTCCAACAATTTTAAGATATGTTTTAAAATGTATAGCCACATATTTTCATTTGGGGAAAATGATCTTGAATGTTTCTTTATAGGCCTTCCTATGTGTTCTCTTCCATATGAAAGAAAAAGCCATAGTAAACCTGTAATATATTATTTTCAGAGTTCCATTGTTTAGATCTTTATATTGTTCTAGAAATGTTTCACATTCAATTAATAAAATAGACCATTCCCTTGAAGGGCATATGCTTCAGGATTCTGTTATACAAGTGACTATCTTATAAGTAATTATTTAGACATTTTATTGAATTGGTTCCCTTGTTCAGAGTCCTAGAAATGTATATTTAAACCGAGTACCTAAAAATCTATTCTTAATTTAACTAAATTGTCCTCTATTGGAAATACTACTTACACTTAACAACTGTTTTATGATATTATTTCACATAATACAACTGAACAAATGAAAAATAAAGTTCATGAATACCAAATATGTATAACAATAAACAATTCAAAGAAAGCAGCTTGGATCAGAAATTATAATTTCATGTACCTCCTACAAATATAAGTTGTATTATATTGTAGGCTCCCCTTGTGAAAAAAATACCTATTAAGATTGCCTTACAGCTATAAAGACTGCCTTACAATTTACACTTAATCTTAGTTGCTACAATTATGTAAATAAACACAAAACATGGAAACCTTGGAGAAATAGAAAGACAGTCATTGAAGAGGGCATAGAGGGGATAGATGGAAAAATAAAATATAAAAAGAGAAAATGTAGGCTTAATACCAAACAAAAATATAAAGTTGTCTTAGCAAATTGTGGTCTTTTGGTGAATTTTTGTTTAGTATTAACAGTTGTTCTGTTAAAAAGAAAAATGACTACAATGCAATCTGTGTCTTGTTCACTTGACTATGAACTCCTGGACAACGTGTTTCACTCATCCTTGCACCACTAGAACCAAATCTGGCAACTAGGAAATGAGCATTAATGATTGACGAGTGAATAGCAATGAGTGAGCGAATGATGAACATGGCAAGTTTTGTATTATTATAAATTAATGTTTCTTGAGTTCTTTCCACTTCAAATTCTTGTACAGGCCTTCTGAGATATAACTGGAAACATGCCATATTCTTTTTAGATCCTGGATTTGGCCTGCTGCTCTAGGAAGACAAACAGGTGAGGAAGTGTCTAGACAGGAGGGGAGGCCCAGAGGAATTCTAAAGAAAATAATTGAGAAACACAGAATTCTTATAAAATATTCTACTAATCAGAAGTGGATTTTAGTAAGCCCTTTTCATCTGTAGCTGTATAAAGAATAGTAGAAGAAGTAATAAAATGGCATTTCCCGGGTCTACGACGAATCAAAAATCTAGGAGCATTACTTTTGCAACCTGTAACTTCTAGCTTATAATTCCTCATGCTTTATACAATATCACTATTTTGCTATTGTCATCCCCAGGGTAGAATTTTCTTTTATAGGCTAGCAGGAGAAAAATGGTTCATCTACAAATGAGGTACACATGTATTTAAGAGTAGAATGTAAAATCAGTTGGAATGCTGAAATATTTTGTTAAATGTAACACAATAGGCAATGACACTTAACTTCATATGCTGAGTCATATAAAATTTTATATTAGAAATACAAGCAACTACAGGAATTCATTTTTATACTGTAGAGGATACTAGGGGTTAAAGAGGCTAAGAAATTAATCCAACGTTATAAAATTAGTCACAGAAATATGGTGTCCTGATTCCTGGGGGATTTCCACTATATTGCACTGACTGTCCCATATGTAAAATATAGACATGTCAAACTAATTCATAATAATGAATAACTCAATATACAACCTGTCTGTAGCCATCACTGTCAGTGCCATTCACTGTTGATATTAATATTACTACTTTTTATTTATTTATAAGGTTTCTTCATATTAAAATTCAAACAAAACGTCCTTCTGAATTTTTAATCCTCACAATGAATGACTTCACAAGACAGGTAAGACAAGTATCACCTGCCTTATTTAGAAGCAAGGAAACTGAGGCACATATGGCTGAGAAGTATTTTTAATTTATCATGAGTCAGTTAAAATTAACAAAATATGAACCTAGGTCCCTGGGCTCTCAACCCATATTTCTTAAAAAGATTTTAAAAAATCGGACCCAACCGTGTCTAATTCACAACACTTAATCTCCTAAAACTTCAAGTAATTTGCATATACTTTCTCATATATACTTAAATTAATGTGTTTCTAAATATTTAAATGATAAGCCAAGTATTTCTTTGGTTATCACCTATGGGGATAATAATTTTCTAAAAATTATGTGCCTCTTATAGAAAATTTTCAATAAAATGTAAGCTGCAAAAATTAAAAATTACATTGTTTATGTAATTAGATGAAGCTTTAATCAAGAAGTCATAAATTACCTACTAATAAAAATTCTACCATAAAATTATCAATAGAGAGTTTAAAAGTATGCTATCTGATATAAATAGTGCATAAAACAAAGGCTGAAATATTTTTCACACGTCCTCTGAAAGAAGAAAAGTTAGGAATTTAGAAATCAAAACTCATACTTTTCTTGGTATGTGCAAGGAGCATGCTAAACCTGTTGCTTGTGCCTCTTAGGAAAAACTGTAGAGCAGGCATACATTTCTAAAAGGTTAATAAAAATATTGTGCCTCATTATGGGAATCTAGTATATGAGCATTCAAAATATTTTCCAAGTCAAATTTTCATCCGTTAGAGAAAAACAGTACATAGCTGTACTACTTAGAATAACGAATAAGAAAGGCTTTTTACCAAAGAAATAGCCCAATATATTAGTAGTTTAAAAACACAGAAAAACATAGTCAATATAAGGAGCTAACTTAACTAGCAGTGGTGGTTTCATTTCAAGAAAATAGGGTTTTTACCTGATAGATTTTAGACCTTTAGGATTTTATATGAAAAATATTGTCATAAAACATTTTAGGTATCCATAATTCATTTTACAGTTCTCCTATATTAAATTTAACATTGTAATTATTTGACAATCATTTGCATATACTTATATGAGAGTGCTGAAGTTAAAATATTTTTATTTTATGAAGTACAGTATAATAATCTACACCTATATATTCAGATCTGTAATATTTCTAATACTTCAAATGAAAAAATTGTAGTTTTCCTTTCAGTTATCATAAAACGGGAATGGTTTCAGGACCACCAATAGAAAACTATTCTCTATGGGAAGGGGGAAAGTTAAAGGATTTGTTTACAATAATAAAGGCAGAGCAAGGCACAATGATTATACCCTCTTAGTACACTAATTAGAAAACAACTAATTTATTAGGATGAAGGAAAATGGGGAGCTAGCGCAAGAAATGAATACGTTAACATGACAGACTAGCACCTGATTGCCTGGGCAAGTTGTCATTGATTTGCTTTGTCTTTAAAAGTATGGACTGGAAACTAATTTTAAGATACCACAAATTTACATGTTCTTCCATAAACTGTAAGGCACTTTTTGTATATAAAAGAGCAGTGGCTTAAAAAATAGCATATGCCAATTCAGAAATACATGCACAGCACCTGCTCTGCTGTGACCAACCCATCTGTTTAATGCCACAACATATTTTCGGGCCCCGCATGGAATATAAAGGATGCATTCATTTTAGACCTTCTACCCAAACTGCTCCCGTTCTCCTCTGGGGGGTGGGATGGGAAGGAAAGACAAAACACAACACCTCCCGGGAATTAATGGTATTGTTACAGAAACATTTAGACATTTATAAAAAAAAAAAAAAAAAAAAAAGCCCCCAGAATGAGGAGGTCTAAGCAGAGACAGGTAGATGCCCCTATCTACCTATGTCCCAGCACATCCGTTCTGCATTAATGGAAGACTTTCCGATTAGTAAAAACACGGGAGGGCGTCTCTCCTCGCCATCCTGGAGGGAAAAGGTTCCAAAAGGCCAACAATCACAACCCCAAATCACAGCTCCAAGAACGCAACCCTTGACCATCCCACCAGAAAGTCTACAAATGCACCATTTTTACTCTGCCCATCAGAAAGGAGGCTTACGCTTCCTTGAACGCCACCCCATTCGGGAGCGTAAAAGGGACGGAGACGACATATATGTACCGCCGTGCCGACACGTATGTGCAGGGAAGCTGTACATATATGCCCGGACATACAGAGCATGCTGTGCGTGCCTGTGCATGGGAGGCGGCTCCGCAGCGGCCGCGGGGACGCTCCCCCTGGGCAGCCCCTGCGCCCTTGACATGACAGCAGCGATCTGTCTCCTCTCCTCCTCGCTCAGCTGGCTCAGGTCCGCCTCCATGCCGGCCGGGATCACGGTGTGCAAGGGGCTCCCCGCCCCGCCAGCCCCTCCTCCGGCCGCCGCCGCCGCTGCCGCCGCCGCCAGCCCTTCGGGGAGCCCTTCCCCTTCCAAGCTCGCCTCATTGCCCATGGCTCGGGGGCACTCGGAGCCGCCGCGCTCCCTCCTGGCGCCGTCCCCTCGGGAAGCCGGCGGCCCGAGGAGCCACCGGAGCCGGGGTCCGCAGCGGGGTGTGCGGGCAGCAGCGGAGTCCTGGGCTCGGGACCCGGCGCCGCTCCCTAGAACGACAGGCGGGGATTAGTCCCGCTCGCAGGGGACGCCCGCGGCCGGTGCCTCCTCCATGTTGGACAACGCCAGGCCACCTCGGCAGGAGACACCTCCCCGCCGCCGCCGCCTCGCCGCCCGGAGCCGGGGAGAAGCAGCTGCGAGCCGCGCCGGCCCCGCGCCGTCGGCCCCGCCCCCGCGCCCCGCCCCCTCGCAGTGCGCATGCGCGCCGCGGAACAGGTGATGTCCGGGCCCACGCCCATCCCGCCGGCGTCGCTCAGCATCTTTCCTCGCCCTCAGCACCGATTTAAAGGAGCCGAGCGCGAGCGCCGGTGAAAGCCGGGAGGAAACGGCCGTGGTTTCTCTCAGGCACATGGTGGGATGCCCCAGCCTGACTCTCGGCCGTCTGCACTCCGGGGGCGCAAGGGGACGGGAGCGGAATTGTCTACTCCCAGCCTTGATCCTTGGTTCATGGGATTTGTAGTTTCAAGTGTGTGTGTGTGTGTGTGTGTGTGTGTGTGTGTCTGTGTCTGTGTGCCGCGCGCAAGTGTGTGTGTAAGGGTGTGGGGGGAGGTGTTGGGGGTTTTTTTGTGTGTGTGTTTTTTTTCTCCAGGAGGGTTTTTAAAAAGATCCTAGGAATGGGTTCAGGTAACTGGAGATTCACAGGAAAAACATGATATCACTGGGTTAAATTTTCCCAAAGGAGCTAAAACTGACCCTTTCCATTTAGATCCTTCCCAGAACAATTAGATTAAAATCTTAGATACAGAATCAGTAAGCAGGTAAGGTCTTTTAATGCATATAACTGTGTTGTACCCTAAAGGGACTACACAAAAGTAAAGGATTATGGGAAATTGGGGGTAGGCTACTCTAGTAAGATATAGATTGTAGAATATTAAAATGTTACAATGTGGAATTGAGAAAACATGAGTTCAATCTCTCTTTTTTTGGTAAAAGATGTGGGTAGAAGAACCCGAAAAGGTCAATTCATTTGTATAGAGTCACACAGCTGGTTAGCAGCAGAGATGTAACTAACCGCTCTTTTGGACCCACTCCCCACTCATCCCCAACATACACTCTATCTTGCTACTCCATTTCTTAGAAGGGAATGACTTAGATCAGCACTGGATCTTCAGCCCCAAATTTACTGCCTGCCTTTCCTAACTAAGTAGTCTTAAGGTCCCAATTGTTGAGGTTCAACAAAATAAAAAGCTAACTGGGAATGAATAAAATAAATAAAACAGAAATAAATGAGTTGCTCAGAAAGTATGTTACCAAGGTTTTGCAATAATCATTATAATAGTTTGACACTGCATTTCACTTATATGAAAACTAGAAACGATTGTTAAGAATTATGATTCTGTCCATGGAACAAAACTATTTCAGGGAGGGAGCGGGTTAAAGATGAATAAGTCATTTTCAACAGGAAGCTCAGTAAGGACTCAGGCAGAGCTGAATTTTGAAAACTAAGAAGTTTGTAGACATGCAGAAGTGGGAAAAGAAGGAAACTCTAGGTGGAAAAATAATGTGAAAAGGCTTTGAGACTTGGAGTATAGTGTGTGGAGAGGGCTCAATATTAATTGAATTGCCAATAAAGGTGTTTTGAGCAGAAAAAAATAAACACTTGGCACAGTTATAACAATGTGTGACTATATGACTCTAGCTAATCACCAGATGAAGTATCATTCCTGGTTGAGTTCCTACAAGAACTTCGCATAAACTTTGAATCTCTCAAAAATAACGGATGTGACTTTAAAAGTCAAAACTGCTAAGAGCCATTCATTTAAATAAAAAAGAGAATGCTCTCACTTCATACAAAGAAATCAAGATGAGGCAACCAATCATTCTGATGGCCACACTCGGAGGCAAATACATTATGGTCATACCTCCTAGAAATGAGTTTACTTCAAAAAAGGAAATAATTTGGTACACAATTCTGAGTCACCATTCCTTCTCTGACAAAACAAGTAACTGCTCCATGGTTCAGACTGCCCTGTGAATCAGTAACAGTCTGGATGAAGGTAAGAAAGGAGGAGAGTCACATATTGGCTTATTTTCTCATAATATGCTCAAGGTTTGTGAAAATAAAATATTTGAAGGAATCACACCCACAAACCACAAGCTAAAAAATAATCAGATAAATATGCTTTCCAACTCTAACCTCAGAGTAATATTAAATAAGAAAATATATAGTTAACTCCATATTCTCTCCCACTGCCGATAAAAAGGATCCTGTGAAGTAATAAGAAAGAAATAAGAAATGATCATCAATACGCAAAGTAATGTTGCTAGGCTAACCAAAAAGTAATCATTTGTGCAAAAATGTGCATTCACCTTTTCCTTCCCTCCTCTCTCTCTCCTAGGAGCAAACATTATAAACAAAAATAGGAAAATTGGGGTATATGGTGAGAAGAGTAAATGGGTTGTGAAAACAAAAGATACGATGTTGACACTTGGGAAAATTTTGGTTGTTGATTTTTAAAAATGATTTTGCCTTTGGGAGTTTTGAATAACATTTCTCTTTTGAATCCGCCATTTGGGCTTAAGACTTATTGTGCTTTGGAAGTGTTTATGATCTAAAGAGAAACAATGAATTCCTTTTGTATGTGTTCTCAGAAATCTAAAGGTACAAAAATGAGGAGTTAAATGTTGTAGATAACTTTATCAAGTTTCTAATTACTTACACAGAAAAATATCATAATTTGTTTCATTCTGCAAATTAATGGTGCTGAGTTCAAAATCTTTATTGCTCCCTGTTTGTCATATTGTTTGTTACTCTAATGATCATTTATTTGAATTTAAATTTAACAAGATGCTATTTCAGGTCCAATTCACTCATCTTGATAGGTGGGTCATAAAAGGAATCATTAGTTGTTTAAAACCGCCACTGTTCTATACCATTATGTTTTCTAAAATGATTTCTTTACTCCAGAAATCCAGATCTTTTCCTATTTGTTTTGTTCTTGTCTCAGTTCCCCAAGTAGTTTCGATTTTGGTAAATTAGAACCAATCTAAATGTGATAGTTACCAACTAAACATGACTCCATAATGATTCCTTGGATTTAAAAGCCCATGAATTTTAGTGTATGTGTGGATGTATAACTTTATGTTTGTGTAAATATACACATTATGTCAATTTCTATATAGGCACATACCTTTTTTTAATGTTCCCTCTCCGATAGAAGGTAAGAGAGGGTTATGTTAATTTAGTGGAGCAAGAACCTGCAGGACGTTAAGGTCCAACATAATTTTTTGTTATGGCTGAGCTGCTTCTCAATTGCTTTCCTCAGCCATTTTTGTTCGCTCTGCTTTAAAATGAGATTTGCAGTTAGAATGGAGGAAATTCAAGTGAGATTACGGTTGATTATAAACTGCCTTCTCAATTTTGAGGGGGGAAAGCACGAGAAGTGTTTTAGAGAAGAGTTTGAAAAATTTATTTTTGAATTCTGACATCTGGAATATCAGACAGTTTCTTTCCCTTTATATTTATTCCAACACAAATCTGTGATTTAAAATAGAGAAAGACACATGTATTTAAAACACATTCCTATAGGGATAAGGTATATAAAATATTAAGAACAAAATTAGTTTCTATGTCACTTTACAATATTGTGTGATGTGAAAATTCTAGTAAGTGTTGAGATTATACCTCAGACGTTTCGGCATTATTTAGCCAGTGTATAGTAGGCTTTAGACTTTATAACCTACTCTTTGGAAAGCGGGGTTACGCGTGCATGTCTTATTCATGATTGTTGATTGACAATGTCTGATTTTAAATCCTAGCTCCGCCATCATAGACCAATTTGGACTCTTCAGAACTTGAGGTTCCTCACCTCCAAAAATGGAAAAAATCTACCAACTCTCAGGGTTCTTGTGATAACGAAATGAGAAAAGGATGTGAATGCGCTTGTAAAGTAAGAAACATATCGCAACTGTGGTAGGTTCTTACAATACTGGTCCTCAGGGACTCAAATCTGCCTGTCCACCGCCCTCTACAGTGGGACTGCCATACTTCCCATCAAGAGGTTGGGTTTGGCCCTAGCTGGTTTGGCTCAGTGGATGGCGCGTTGGCCTGTGGACTGAAGGGTACCAGGTTTGATTCCGGTCTGGGGCACATGCCAGGGTTGTGGGCTCGATCCCCAGTAGGGGGCAAGCAGGAGGCAGCCGATGGTGATTCTCTCTCATCATCGATGTTTCTATCTCTCTCTCCCTCTCCCTTCCTCTCTGAAATCAATAAAAAATGTATATATATTTTTTTTTTTAAAAAAAGAGGTAGGGTTTGTTTCCTCATCCCTTGACGAGAAATGAAACCCTGACTTATTTTTACCAAAAGAGTGGTGGCATATAACTTCCTAGGCTAGCCTTCCAATCTGTCCCTCCCACTTATCTGGAGATTTTCCATGCTCTGAAGAAGCCCAGGAGGTGGGACTCCGTGAGGAGAGGAACCCATTGCTCCAGCCTCCAGCCATCGCAGCTGAAGCCTTAATGAGTGCCCTTAGAGCAACCTGCCTGAGGGGAGGTCCCTGCTGGCTACAGTCACATCAATGAATCAGGTCAAACCAGCACCAGAGCTGAACTATAAGCCGAAAGAATCATGAAATGGAATGATAATAGTTACTTTTGTAATCACTTCAGATCACTAAGTTTGGAGGTTTTAGAAATTCCAGTTTTTACACATTATGATTATGCATAATCATTCAAAATTCCCCTTTCACTCTTTTACTTCTAGTGACTGTTTTCCCAGTTACTGTCCAGTTGTACTTGATTTATTGGCTCAAAATTTCCAAATACCACTCTTCTCATCTATGAATGAGAAAGAACCCAATTATACTGAATACTTACATGCTTGTTTCATGAAAGGCTCACAGGAAAAAATAGGAGGATGGGTTTTTAATGATGTAACACTATACTATCCAAGTAAAAAGTTAACTACAAAGATGGAAAACGTGTGCATGAGAATTTTTCTGAGGGAGACCAATGTACTTATTGGAGAATCTGCTGGGGGGCGGGGGTGACACTTTTAAGGTCCACTCAAGATGGTGGCTAGAACGATGCACAACAGTATCAAGATTCTTCAAAAGCAAAAAGAAAACTAAAAATAGATCTACCACATGACCCAGAAGTTCTACTTCTGTGTTTATCTGAAGAAAATGAAAACACTAATTTGAAAAAAATATGCCCACCCTATGTTCACTGTATCATTATTTACAATAGCCAAAATATGGAAGCAACCTAGATGTCCACTGATACATGAATGGATAAGGAAGACATATCCAGGGCTTATCTGCATTGCTCTGCAGAATAAAGAGAGAGCAATTTGAATTGGTTGAGTACCATGGATTGGAAGGCGGATATCTGATGCCACTTATTTGGTGGAAAGGAGAAATGGAAATGTCCTCACTGCTGCCTCTAGTGGTGATGTGACCTAGGGAGCTTTACAGGACTGACAAGTCAGTGAGGCTTCAAGGTGGCTTCCGTGGATGGTGGAATGTAAAGCCCAACTTTGTCTCTCTCACGCAAATTCCAGGAAAGTCCATATTACTAAGGCATTTGTACATGGATTCTTTGAGAGGGGGTAGGAGTGAGGGGTGGCACCAAAAGAGATGCAGCCTTTATTCCAAGTTGAAGTACATTAAAAATATAGGGAGTGTAGATACCATGTTCATACACAGGAGTGGAGGACAAAGGGTATCTGACATCTGTGTTTCAGTCATTATTATCATATGTGCTGAAGTTCAAAGTTTATTATGGTTTTCAGAGAGCCCTACAATTTTCTCATGTGCTAATTCAAAACTAATGGGAGGATTCTTTGGAAAGATTTGCTCTCATCTCTCTGTTAGAAGAAAAATAATAGATAATTGTCAATAGGCATATGTAAAGTACAATAGTAAAAAAAATGGTTTAAAACCCTGAGAGGATATTACAATTACTTATAGATGTTTTGAAAAGGATCAATAGCTGTGCTTCATCTCCTACAAATTAAGAATCTTGAGGGAAAGGATGGCATTTGTATTTTTTTTAAAGCTCCCTAGATGGTTGTAACATACAGTGTGGGTTGAGAATTACTGCTTTGAAAAGATAGTAGATTTTACTGTCAGAAATACAAGACTGAAGACAAGAAAGAGCCACTTGGGAATCAGTGTAGATTTTTCTTTGAAGCTGGAACCAAAGGCATCAGCAACATGGTTGCCATTATCAGAAATGATTTTTTAAGAGAAAGCTAAAAAATACAGATTTACTCTGTTCAAAGTGGTAATTCTGCATTTGGAATATGGTATACAATTCTGGTCACCACATTTTGCAAAACGTGTAATAGAACTAGAGAAGCACAGCAAATCAAAGAAGATATCAATCACTGCAATTTAGAAGATCGAAGGAAATCTAGAAATGTTAGAGTCTTTTACTGAAGAATATGAATTAAAAATGTTCATCTAAATCTGGTAAACTCAATATAAGGGGCTTTTTGGATACATGGGAAAGACATACTTAAGAGAAAAAAAGAAGACAGGATATAGTACATTTATAGATTTGTTTACATCCCATATTGGGATGAAGGATGCTAACTCTTCACCAGTATCAGTTTTCTCCCCTTTTAGGCAAGTAGCTTGACCACAATTGCCAACTTCTCTTGCAGTTACAGTAACCAAAAAAACACAGGTTCAGCTGCCTGCCGAAACGAACGCCAAACTCATGAAGCAGGTGTTGATTCAAAAGGAAAGAGGTTTATTCAGATGTCATGACCTGGGAGAACTGTGGAATCCTGTCTCAAAGACCATCCCCCTTCCAGCTCAAGCCTGGAGTTCTTATAGGGATAGGAAGGGGAGGGCTTTTTTTTCCTATCTAATTATCTTGCTAGCTTTTGGTTCACTCAGTGTAAGAACCTCTCCCTGAGCCATCTTGGCCAATGGGGGAGACTCCCTGGAACTCAAACTGACTATCTATGGTAACATTATGTATGTGTAGCCTTATGACTCAGCTCCACCTAATGAAAATGTGCTGTTTCTAAGCCTAGCCCAGTGGAATTCTGGAGTGTATGCCTCTATAGCTGACAGGATGGAGACAGGTGAACTCCAGAGGTTCCATGAATTGAAGATGGCAGAACCACTAGGAGGGTTATTTGGAAAACCATGTGTGGAATTCTGCCTTCCCCTTCTAAGACCACGTTCTGTGTGCACTTTCATGAATGAGGGGGGGGAAATGTCTATTGTATGTGAGCCAGAGTATGTTTTTTTTCTTTAGTCTTTTTATTAAAGCAGTAGTGTTATCTTAACTAATATAGAATAGAAAGAGGTATTTCTGTACAGGAGAAACTAATGTTAATAAAACACAAGCTCCCCTTATTCATTCCACATCGGTGATTCATGTCTTGTTTTTCTTTTGAGTTCTTCATTGACTCCCAAAATGCCAAACTCACCTCTTTTCTAGTTTCTGTTTTTCCTTAATCTGGGAAGATTGTCTTCTAGCCTCTACCCATCCATTCATTTCTCAAGGCCAAACTCAAAGCCCATTTATCTTGAAAAGATCTTTTCTTATTCTGAAGCCACTGTTGTTTTCAATTATTATTTGAGAATCTTACTATTCATTTGACATTTATTTACATATGGTCATGCTTTACTTGTTAAGTGTTTCAGGACTGAGTCCTTAGAATGATGGAACAATGTTTTTATTTCTCTTGCAACCTTATCAGTATCCAGTTCATACAGTGAATGCTCAAACCAACAGACATTAAATGCATTAGTGAGAAGTTTTCAGATGAAAAATGTGAATAATGCAAAAAACACATTAGTTATTTTGTAGAGAACACTTATGGCGGAAGAGAATAAGGGAATGCTTTCATTAAGAATAAGGGATATTCTATAATGACAGAATTTGAACTTGATCATATTATATTTAAATGTTACCAAAGCACTCAGATAGGAAAACGTAGTTCCTACTGAGTGCATAGACTCGTGGTGTGGTATGTCTGTGGCCACTTTCAGAAATTTTATAATACTTAAAGTATAATGGAAGTGTATATACGTTCTTAACAAGCTGACCAAAAATTATAATGAAAGTTAGAAAGTGGCATGCAGTCCTTTAATTATCTAAGAAGTATTCCATATAGCCAAAGAATAAAATAAGTACATTGGGAAAATGTAATAAATTTATTTTTATTATTCTGATTTTAAAGGATTATTTAATAAAAAGTTGTCATTATCTATTTATCATGTTTTATTTGCATTTGGGGCTAGATGCCTTTGCCTCAAATCATAGAGCAATAATTTTATTGTTCACCATTTCACAAGCCCTTTATTCCAACCAAGATCTAGATTTGCCAGTTTTAATTCTTGTTCAGTAAGTAGAAGATGGCAAAGATTTTATATAATTATGCCTGAAGTTTCCCATGTCTTCCCTCCTCCCCATTGGACTTAGTGCTCATATACAAAGATCAGTGTCTGCTATTGGCAGATGGTCCATAACCTGTCAATAATAATATTACTTCATGTTCACTGCAGGGGTGTCAAACTTGAAAACTGACAGCCATACGATACTGCAATAACCATCACAGGTCTGCTTTATAAGTGGTTAAACTGCAAATGTGAATTAATGAGCCAGTCTCCAGGATAACTCTTGTATCATTTACACTAGCCACTAGAGAAGTTTAATTTTTCACACATTTTATTCTCATCATTCATCTCATAAGATCAAAGACATACCAATCACAGACTCAAAATCCGAGCTCTTCAAAGAAAAAAAAAAAGTAATCGTATCAATCTAATAAATGACATTCCAAGATAGATAATCATGATCTTTTATTGATTTCTTTGCAACGTTTGGCAGGAAGCAGAGGCTATTTTTAATCATAGAGAGTAAAAGATTCAAATAGAAGCTGTTAGATTTTCCTCAGAGGAAAGGCTCCTTGTGAAGAGAACAATATACATAGTTTCTTTCTGGTTATCCTATAAGTTTCATTCTCAAATGCATCAGGAGGAAAGGCGAACCATCTGGCTCAGGAGCAAGGTCAGACTTTGCAGCTCACTAGTTTGCTTTAGATGCCCATCTTAGAACCATCTCTCTCACCTGCTTGCCTGCTGCCGGCCTTAGCAGCTATAAATCATCTCCTGGCTTTGCTCAGTGGGGCAGGCTTCCTTCATTCAGCAGCCAGTGTGAGCACCTACTGTGCGCTGAGCTAGAACTATAGTGGCTTACCAAAGAGACCCAGTTCCTGTTCTTAACAAGTGTACAATGTAGTGGGGGAGACAGATATTATTAAAATTACAGATTTCTTATTTTCAAAAATGGCAAGCCAACTTATTTGGACAAGTCCCCTTGTTAAAAAACAACAACAACTAAGAAGTTAGTCGTCAAAATACATTTAAAAGGATAATGTGATGTCCCTGGCCAGGTGGCACAGTTGGTTGGAGTGTTATCCCATACACCAAAAAGGTTTCGGATTCAATTCCCAGTCAGGGCACATACCTAGGTTATGGGTTTGATCCCCGGTCAGGTGCATATAGGAGGCAACTGATCGATGTTCCTCTCTCATATTGATATTTCTCTCTCTCTCCCTCCCTCTCTCTTAAAAAAAAATAACTAAAGAACCACACTTGGGTGAGGATTTTTTGAAAGAGAATATTAAAGTGTATCAAAGAGCTGATGATACAATATGGTGAATTACTACAAAAACTGAAGGGAAATGGGAACCTGCAAGCTGCTTTTGTGCTGAGAGCATTTGCTGATTCAGAAAAGTTTCATCTTTCCTTTCAACAGCCTTGTTGAGTTTTGAGAAGGTCTAAAATAAAAGCCCAGAGGCTCTGGCCAGGGAGCTCAGTTGGTTAGAGCATTATCCTGAAAGGCCAGGTTTGCAGGTTCCACCCCAGGCGGGGCACATACAAGAAACAACCAATGAATGCAAAAATAAATGGAACAACAAATCTCTCTCTCTCTCTCTCTCTCTCTCTCTCTCTCTCTCTCTCTCTCTCTCTCTCCTTCTGCCCTCCCCCCCCTCCTTTCTCTCAAGTCAATTAAAAAATTAATAATAAAAGTAAAAACCCTGAGTCTGAAATGGTGAAGGGTCTGACATGAGATCTCCAGGTAATGAGCTGGAACACCAGAGGGCTGCAGGGGGAGGGTAAACTCAACATTTACCCTTCAATTGCCTGTTTTACAGGTAAATTGCCTAAGTTCTGCAAGAAAACTTAAGTCTCAAACTTTATGTTTCCAATATTAACCCTTTGTAAGCCATAAGTGTCTATAGACGCAAGGATGGTTTCCGTTTTGGACACGTGGCAGTTAACTGGTTGAAGTGAACCCTTTGTACCTCTAGATAAAAGGTGAAAGCCAAATGAAAGTCTTACCTGGAGGAAGGTACTTTCACTCTAGACCTCTGTTTCACGGGAGCTGGTAAAAAGGCAGCTCAAAATTGAAATAGCTCATGAGAAGAATGAGAGAAGAAAAGTAAGGAAAGTGAAATTAAAAAAAAATTTAAAAACACTGAGTAGGAAGAGGAGCCCAACTAATCCTTGAGCCAGAAATTGTAACAATTGTCTGCAATCTTTCTGGGAAAAGTGTGGTTCTTGACCTTCCACATCAGCACGGTTTAAGAGCTTGTGGGAAAATAGACTCTCCAGCCTGGCCCTAGAATGTGCACTTTAACGAAAATGTTAGGACAAGGGTCTAAAGCTCGGGGTGATTCTTACTGAATGCGGTTATTGCTAAATGTTAAATATTTTGCAGAGGCTGCTGTACACAGAATGCTCTTGACAGGAACTCAACCAGATAAATTCTGCCAACTGCAATGAAGAAATCAACAGGTAATTGATTAATAGTGTTTCTAAGCCATGGCCAACCCCCCCCCCACGCCCACCCCTTTGGGGTGACAGAACTTTGCACTTGAATCTCTTGTCTCTTACTTGCTACAACTAAATTAAACTAGCTTAAGCATCTTGTTCTGGGATAGAACACCCCAAGTATAGAACTCCTTGAGTTTGGTAACAAAATCCTCAGATGATTTACATGCCCCTTAAAGTTTGAAATAATAAATGATAATAAAGAAGACTGAATAGGATCAGTGAAAATGGGAAGGGAGAAGGACTACTGGAAAAATGTATACTGTATACTTTACATCTTGATTTTAGAGGCCATGGGTTGTTTAACAGACGGTAATTTCTAACTTAGGTACCAGGAAAGATGTTCAACATACTTTCAAATTCCCTGGTACACAGAGCCAATCAGGCTTTGTTATTTATTATTTCTAATCTTTTTTTTTTCCATCTGACGCTTCCGCTTAGAGTATGTGGGTATTTAGACAGAGCATTCATTTGGTTATAGTGGAGGTATAATTGGAATTCAGTATCTTGAGTCAGGAACCAGCAATTGCTCAGCTGAGCATAATCTCGGAGAGAGTTTTTTTCAAGTGTAATGAGCGAGGCTAAATATGAAAAAGAAATCAGTCCCGCGGGAGAACTGTTGTGGTAGGCCAGTCCATGCTCTAAGGCAGCATTTTAGACCCTTTTCATCTAATGGCACCCAGAAAATAATCACTAAAATTCTGCGGCACACCAAAAATATATTTTTTGCCAATCTGACCAAAAAATAGGTATAATTTTGATTCATTCACAGCTGATGGCAATTGTTGTGCTGGCTGTTGTCATTTTTTTGCTCGACAGTCTAAGGGAAAAGATGTTAGTGCTTCTGACAAAATAGTCAGGTATTGCATGTTTTCAAAATTCTTGCAGCATACTGCTTGAAAATCACTGCTGTAAGGTAACTTGCAGAAGTGAATTAATGAGCCAGTCTCCAGCATAACTCCTGTATCATTTACACTTGCCACTAGAGAAGTTTAATTTTTCTGTGAGAGCAAAAAGCCATGATCATAGATACAACCATGAGAGTGGAGATGCAACGGGACTTGGTGGAGTGCGCTACTCAAGCACTGAAGAGCTACAGCATAAGGACATTGAGACTCATCTGGGTAGGGAGGTTGACAAGAAGTCCAACACCTTTGGGCACTGCATTGTGAAGAGGAACTTAGGGTAGTCCTGTGACACATAAAAAGCAACCACCTTATCTACTTCTACCTGGGCCTCGTTGCCAATCACTTGTTCATACCTGGTTAAAAGCATGGACTGTGTGCCATGCACACAGTGATCCATCAAAATACAAGGATTATGGCCTAAATTCCAATGACTAGAGACTGAGTTCTTTAGCCTTACTAAGGGAGCTCCTTGACCTTTGGACCTCTGTTATGTTGTCTTGTACAGGGCAGTCTCTGTACTAGTTTATTGTGGTTATAAGAAAAAATAGCATAACAAACAAAATAAAATAAAAATTAATTTAACTGTATTAAAAATTTGAAATATTTATACTACCCTGATACACATGTTACTTTAAGCATGAAGATGTGCTAATAAAATCTTTCACAACTTTTTTTTACCATTACTTATTTGACAATACTGTACTATAATTTGTTCATCAAACATCACATGCAGTGCCAATATTTTTAAAAATTTACATTTAAAACAAACAAAAATGGGAAGTGAACAAGTTCTGAGTTAAACAAAGGGAGACAGATTCATCTTCAGACTTGGACTGAATCTTTGGGAAACTTTAGGAATCCTTACCTAGGTATCGGCCAGGATAACATGGTGATAGCGTGTCCATTTCCTCTTCCAGTAGTGGCTAAGATGACAAACCAAGTACTAGAGGACTGAATGTGGCCCACAGGTGGTGTGTCTTGTTCACACAGTAGTTTTCACATGTTTTTTTCCCCTTTTAAATTGAGAGCTTTCTCATTTAAACATTTAGGTTTCTTGCTTCATTGGAAAAATGAAACTGACAATTCTGAGCCCATTCCTGCCTGGACACAATTCACTATAGTGGGGTAGCAACTTTAGACCTGCTCCCACCCAACTTCTCAGTGTATTTTCCCTGCCTGCCCACCTGTAAATATTTTTGTATTTGACTAGGCCACAGTCTCCACTTCCCATCTAGAGAGGATATAATCTGTGTAACAATCCTATCTAATAAAAGAGAAACATGGTAATTAGCTGTACCTCCGCTACCCTTCCCATTGGCTAATCGGGTCAATATGCAAATTAACTGCCAGCCAAGATGGCGGCCGGCAGCCAGGCAGCTTGAAGCAAACATGAGGCTTGCTTGCTTCAGTGACGGAGGACTCCAACGTTCCCCACCTGCCGCTGCAGGCCTCTGAGCTTGCAGTTTGAAACATTGTTACAAATATAGAAACTAAACAAACCCCCAGAAACCTGCTTTCAGCCAGCCGGGATCAGAGCTGGAGTTGAAACAGTGTTTCGATTATAGAACCCAAACAAACCAGATACCTGCTTTCAGCAGCTGAGGCCTAAGAGCTGGAGCCAAGCCTCAGAGCTAAAGCTGGCCCAGAATAAAAAAAGAAAAAAGAAAAAAAGGAGCATTTGAGAGCTTCAGTCCCAGCCTAAAAACAGCCCTCAGCCCCTCACCGAGACTGGCCAGGCACCCCAGTGGGGACCCCCACCCTGAAGGGTGTGTGACCAGCTGCAAACAGCCATCATCCCCTCATCCAGGCTGGCCAGGCACCCCAGTGGGGACCCCCACCCTGATCCAGGACACCCTTCAGGGCAAACCAGCTGGCTCCCACCCATGCACCAGGCCTCTATCCTATATAGTAAAAGGGTAATATGCCTCCCAGCACTGGAATCAGCGGAGCCGCGAGGCCTCCCAGCACCGGGATCAGCGTGACAGGGGGCAGCGCCCAAACCCCTGATTGCCCTGCGGCTCTGTGTGTGACAGGGGGCGGGGCCACAACCTCCCTATCTGCCCTGCTCTGTTCGTGACAGGGGGCCGTGCCCCAACTCCCCTATCAGCCCTACTCTGTGAGTGACAGGGGGGAGCTCCTCAACCCCTGATCGGCCCTGCTCTGTGTGTGACGGGGGGGGGGGGGGGAAGCTCCTCAACCCCCTGATTGGCCCTGCTCTGTGCATGACAGGGGGGATTTCCCCAACCCCCTGATGGGCCCTGCTCTGTGCGTGACAGGGGGGAGCTCCCCAATCCCCTAATTGGCCCTGCTCTATGCATGACAGGGAGTGGCGCCGCAACCTCCCCATCGACCCTGCCTTGAGTGTGACAAGGGGCGGTGCCCCAACCCCCCAATTGGCCCTACCCTGAGCGTGACTGAGGGTGGCTTCGCAACCTCCCGGTCCGCCCTGCTCTGTGCATGACAGTGGGCGGTGCCCCAACTCCCCAATTGGCCCTGCTCTGAGCCCGACCAGGGGCCGCACCTAGGGATTGGGCCTGCCCTCTGTCACCCGGGAGCAGGCCTAAGCCAGCAGGTCGTTACCTCCCGAGGGGTCCCAGGCACAGGCCGGGCTGAGGGACCCCCCTCCCCCCTGAGTGCACAAATTTTTATGCACTGGGCCTCTAGTTTGATATAACTAGTTAGGGCTCATGAAATTCATCATTGATTTTAGACCTGTCAACTGAACTTCATTTTTAAAAGATGGGGGACAAGATGTTCAATATCTTATAGACTTCAGCCACATTTTCTTCTTTGCCTCTTCACTAATTTCTACTATTGATCTTCCTTGGAGCACATCGGTTTGTGTGCCTGGATTATAAACAGTGACAGGTTGAACTTTCTCTGCACCTGCATGTGTCAGATTTGCAATTAACAATCACATGAGTAAAATAATAGTGACGGCAATATATAAAGTGAGAAATCTTCCTCCTTATTTAGCGTCTGGAGGTTTTTTGTAATGAATGTCTTCCTTTAGTTGGAAATAATTTCTCTCCCAAAATAATTTCTAATAAATGTACATGACCTTGCTTTCCAAGTAGCTATTCTTATTTCTAAAAATCTGTTTGAGGTAAAGCGTTCACATCGGCCTGCCTCCTTTTATGAAACCTTGTATTTGGAGTTCATGAGTTCTCCAGGGCTTACTAACTCTTGGAAGATGTTAGCAATATTTTAATATCCCTTATAGACAATTTGAAAAATTAATGTCATATATATGACCATAAATTTTATATGAAAATAAAATTATATCTAATGTTTAATGACCACAATGCAATTTTAACTTGTTTCAGAAAAAAAATCTGAACCAAGTCAGAAATATGAGTCAGTTAAGACAACTTCCCTTCCTGAAGGTTGTTAAGTTATATATTCCACAGTCTCTAGCATCAATATGCCTTTCCTGATTTATTTCCCCTTGCTCCTTATGTGAACTTTTTTCCCTTCCAAGATGTCTCAGATCATGCACCAGATTGAAATATTATTCATTTTATTAAGTAAATATGTTTTAAACTCTTTTAGCAATATGTTTATAAAAGAAATGAACTGTAGCTCATGCTTTTTGTCCATAATATTGGTTTTCACACAAAAAAAGACTCTATAAATATCCATCGACAGCCTAGTTCTGAGATCTCTTAGATTAAATCAAAGGTCCTACACCATGACATTTTCTCTCCATAATGAATCTTTCCTATCAACAGACAAACATGTTTCTATTCCTAGTATGTTTTTGTTTTTGTTCATCTTCACCAGAGGATTTTTTTTTCCATTATTTTTCAGAGAGAGTGGAAGGGGGGAAGGGAGAGGGAAGAGGAGAGAGCAACATCCATGTGAGAAACATCTACTGATTGCCTTCCTCACGCATCGTGATGGGGGTTGGGGATAGGGTGGGGGGCAACCCCCAACCCACGTAAGTGCCCTTAACCAGGAATCAAACCGGTGACCCTTTGGTCCAGGGCTGACTCTCTAACCACCGAGAAACACCAGCCATGGCCCTAGTATATTTTTAAAAAGTTCTCTTTTAACCTTATTTCTCCCTATAGCTTTAGCCCACTTCTATCCTCCCCTTTGTATCTGATCTTACCAGATATTCAGGGATTTACATGTTCAGCCCATGCATATGTAATAGTTATATTAAACTTATCCTGTCTAAAATCAATACTAATCTCCACCCCTTACATGCAAAGCACTACTCTTGCCATTTTTCACATTTTAACAGTAACTCCATCTCTATAGTTGTTAAGGTCAGATATCTTGGGATGATTTTTTAAAAATCTTTATTGTTCAGAATATTACAGATCTGCCCCCTTTACCGCCCCCCTTTACCCCCTCATCCAGTTTCTACCTGCCCCAGGCCTTCACCACCCTATTGTCTGTGTCCATAGGTAATGCATATATGCATATACGATCTTTAGTTAATCTCTTCTCTGCCACCCCACCCCACCCCACCCCACCCCTTTTCTGTATGAAATCCGTCAGTCTGTTGCATGTTTCCATTTCTCTGGTTCTATTTTGTTCATCAGTTTATTTTGTTCATTAGGTTCTTTGTTCATTTATTTTGATTTGTAGATTCAATTGTTAATAGATGTGTGTTTATTGCCATTTTATTGTTCATATTTTTATTTCTTCTTCTTCCTCTTCTTAAAGAATACCCTTCAACCTTTCTTGTAATAGTGGTTTGGTGGTGATGAACTCCTTTAGCTTTTTCTTGTCTGTGAAGCTCTTTCTCTGACCTTCAATTTTTTGACCCTGCTCTGTCTCCTAAATCCAGTGTCTAATCCAGTGGCAAAACCTATTGTCTTCAACCTTCAAATTTATCCAAATTCAAATACTCTCAGCATCCACACTGCTACTATGATAACTCAATCATTCCTACTTAGATTATTGCAGTAGACTTCTATCTGCTCTGCTAGTGTCCACCCCTGCCCAACTTTAGTCCATTCTCTGTACAATAAGTAGCCAGAATCCTACTATCAGATCATACCACTACTCTGACTCAAACTCATCCAATGACTTCCCATGTCAATCAAAGGAAAACCCAAAAAATTTGCAAGGGCCTACAAAGTTATATTAATCCAACTTTCTTTACACCCTAGTACTCTCCCCTTTACTCATATCCACATTGGCCAACTTGTTTTTCAAACATACCATCCATGACACCTCCGAATCTTTGCACATTCCCTATGCCTGATACAATTTTCCTTCCTGTGTACACACAGCTCCCGCTTTTAGGTATTTGCTCTTTAGTTGTTTGTTCCAGTGTCACCTTTTCATTGAGACCTTCCATGAAGAGTCTCTTTGAACTTGCAATCTCTACCCACTTTAGCACTTTTTATTATCCTCCATTATTTAATTTTTCTTCATATCACTTATCCATATATGATATACTATATATATAACATCTATTTTATCTTCCCAACTAGAAAGTATACTCCATTAGAGTAGGGGTTTTATTTTTCTGTGATATTTTCTGATTTATCCCTAATGTCCAGAATAGTGGTTAGCACATAATAGTAATTCAATAAATATTTTGTGCATGTACAATGGTTGAATGAATGAATGAGGGACTAACAGGTTAACATTATTGCAATACTAGATTACAGATGAAATGTAATTATAATACACTTCTCCTGATAAGTTCAGAGAGGTATAAAAGACAAAGAAAGACTTAAGAATGGTTACAGATTGGAAGGAATTAAAAAAACATGAAAACTAAATGCAGCCTGGGAACTTAGATGAATGTTGGGTAAGAAAATGTACAATAGTGGAAAACTGGTGAAATCTGTATAAAATGTGTAGTTAATAGCATTGCACCAATGTTAATTTCTTACTTGTGATAAACACAATGGTTATGTAAGATGTGAGCATTAGCAGACGCTGAATAAAGCATACAATAACTATTATCTTTGTGACTTATCTGTAAGTCTAAAATTATTTCAAAATAAAAAAAATATTTTTAAAATCCAGTAGGTTCTACCATTTCAGATGAGTAAATGAAGTAAAGTATATTAAGGCACCCACCTCGTAAATGTAAGAATTGAAATTTTAATCCAGTCTTTTGTACTACTTTTACACTATTCTATACTGCCTCTCAATATACAGAGTAAGTTAGATAGATGATAGACATATAGATAGATGATAGATTATTGATAGATAGATAGATAGATAGATAGATAGATAGATAGATAATGATAATTTGGAAAGCTTTTAAAACCTGCCTGGAGCCCTGACCAGTTTGGCTCAGTGGATAGAGCATCGGCCTGTGGACTGAAGGGTTCCAGGTTTGATTCTGGTCAAGGGCATGTACCTTGCTTGTGAGCACATCCCTAGGCAGGGACGTGCTGGAGGCAGCTGATTGATGTTTCTCTCTCATCAATGTTTCTGACTCTCTATCCCTCTCCCTTCCTCTCTGTGAAAAATCAATAAAATATATTAAAAAACAAACAAACAAACAAAACCTGCCTGGAAGCTAATCCAATGGTAAAAAAATGTTTATTTAACACTTCATTGTTTTTTCGCATATGCATATTAGTATAGAAGTCTTGGCTCAAATACAGCTGACTATGTAAAATTACACCCTCTGCTTCCACTTCTAGCACCTCCACTGCCCCACCATTTTCTTTCTCTTCTGAACACTTATCCTCTACACCAGTGATGGCGAACCTTTTGAGCTCGTCGTGTCAGCGTTTTGAAAAACCCTAACTTAACTCTGGTTCTGTGTCACATATAGAAATTTTTTGATATTTGCAACCATAGTAAAACAAAGATTTATATTTTTGATATTTATTTTATATATTTAAATGCCATTTAACAAAGAAAATCAACCAAAAAATGAATTCGAGTGTCACCTCTGACACGTGTGTCATAGATTTGCCATCACTGCTTTACACACACACACACACACACACTTTTATTAATTCCAGTTCTCTTCCTCTCTATGCTTAAGAATATGTGCTAGGGGAGAAACCAAGATGGCGGCATAGGTAAACACCAGAGTTTGCTGTCTCGAACAACCACTTCAAAAATACAACTGAAAGACGGAACGTACATCATCCAGAACCACAGGAAGGCTGGCTGAGTGGAAATTCTACAACTAGAAGGAAAGAGAAAAGCATACCAAGACTCAGAGGAGGCACAGTGTGGAAGTGAAATACTAAGGTACAGAGGCGCACGCGCGCTGGGAGCGGGCTGAGGGCGCAGTTGTCATTTTCAATCGGGAGGGAGTCTCAGGCTCTGAGCTCCAGTTCTGGGCAAGTCTCTAGGGACCCAGACTCATACAGGAGAAGCGGGACTGTCTGGCATTGGTCAGAACCTGAGGGCAGCTTTCTCTCCAAGGGGCTTGCAGTGATTATTGGGACACTGAGAAGCAGAGCCTCTGATGGCAAGACTGAGAGCAGCCATAACTGCTAGCCCTGCCCTGGTGATTCTGTGGGACCTGCCTCGCCCAAGTCCTGCAGGGAGGCTTTTGCTGAACAGCCTCAGGCAAAGGCTAGATTAGCACCTCCCTAGAGATCCAGGAGCCAGGAAATCCAGAGGTCAGAGTGGGACCATCCAGTTTGCAGCTCCGTGGAACCATAAAGGTTACACTCAGGGGGCAGACTCAAAAGACCCATTGAAGTAAGTCTTGCCCCATAAGGGTGTCTCCAGCACAGAAGTTCTCCCACTGCAGACACAGCTGATTCTCACAACCAATTGGCCTGGAGGTCAATTCCTCCCAGTGATAATTACAACAATCAAGGCTTAACTACAACAAGACTGTGCACAAAGCCCACAAAGGGGTGCACCAAGAGTGTCTACCTGAGGTAATTGGGACACTTAGCACAGAAAGTCACTCTATCGACACAGCGAAGCATAAAAAATGCCGAGACAAAGAAACAGGACACAAATGACAGAAATGGAGGAAAGCAAACTGCTGGATATAGAGTTCAAAACCACACTTTTAAGGTCTTTAAAGAACTGTCTAGAAGCCGCCGATAAATTTAGTAAGGCCCTCAAAAAGACTGGTGAGACCGCCGATAAATGTAGTGAGATGCTCAAGAAAACTAATGAGCCCCTCGATGTTGTGATAAAGGACCAACTAGAAATTAAGCATACACTGAGTGAAATAAAGAATATTATACAGACTCCCAACAGCAGACCAGAGGAGCGCAAGAATCAAGTCAAAGATTTGAAATACAAAGAAACAAAAAACACCCAACCGGAAAAGCAAAATGAAAAAAGAATCCAAAAATAGGAAGATAGTGTAAGGAGCCTCTGGGACAACTTCAAGTGCACCAACATCCGAATTATAGGGGTGCCAGAAGAAGAGAGAGAGCAAGATATTGAAAACCTATTTGAAGAAATAATGACAGAAAACTTCCCCTACCTGGTGAAAAAACTGGACTTACAAGTCCAGGAAGCACAGAGAACCCCAAACAAAAGGAATCCAAAGAGGACCACACCAAGACACATCATAATTAAAATGCCAAGAGCAAAAGACAAAGAGAGTATCCTAAAAGCAGCAAGAGAAAGAAAGTCAGTTACCTACAAGGGAGTACCCATATGGCTGTCAGCTGATTTCTCAACAGAAACTTTGCAGGCCAGAAGGGAGTGGCAAGAAATATTCAAAGTGATGAATACCAAGAACCTACAACCAAGATTACTTTATCCAACAAAGCTATCATTCAGAAGTGAAGGTCAGATAAAGAGCTTCACAGATAAAAAAAAGCTAAAGGAGTTCATCACCACCAAACCAGTATTATATGAAATGCTGAAAGGTATCCTTTAAGAAGAGGAAGAAGAAGAAAAAGGTAAAGATACAAATTATGAACAACAAATGCACATCTATCAACAAGTGAATCTAAAAATCAAAGGAATAAATAATCTGATGAACAGTATGAACTGGTGATTATAATAGAATCAGGGACATAGAAAGGGAATGAACTGACTATTCTTGGGGGGGGGGAAGGGGTGTGGGGGGTGCGGGAAGAGATTGGATAATAATCGTGCACCTATGGATGAGGGCAGTGGGTGGGGAGTGAGGGTGGAGGGTGGGATGGGAACTGGGAGGAGGGGAGTTATGGGGGGGAAAAAGAGGAACCAATGTAATAATCTGAACAATAAAGACTTAATTAAAAATAAATAAATAAATAAATGAGGGGGGGAAAAAAAGAATATGTGCTCTATGAAGGCTGGGACTTTTTCCATTTTATCCCCAATTCCTGTTTATAATAAGGGATAAAAAGTGATCAATTTCGTAAATTAACAAATTAATGATTGAAGAGTCCCCACCCTCATGGGGGTGCAAAGATTCCAATTTTAAATGGGGTAAGTAAGGCTTAACTCATTGAAAAGATGCCATTTAGGCAAGGATTTGAAGGAGGTAAGGGAACAAGCCATGCACGTAATTGAAGAGAGAATATAGGTCAGGGAAAGCAAGTTTAAAAGGCCTGTCTCAGCAGGCTGCCTTGCTTGTTCTAGTCTAAAGCAACAAGGAGGCCAGCGTAGCAGGGCAGACAGAGCATTTGGTACAGGCAGTGAGAGATGCAGTGAGAAAGACAATGGGATACATATGTAATACCTTATCAATAAAGAAATTAAAGATTGAAAAAAAAAAGAAAAACAATGGGAGCTGGAGACATATTGGAGCTGGTACGTTATGAAGACTTTCCTTTAGGTAAGACCAATTTCCTGGAGCGTTATGAGCAAAGGAGGGACATTATTTAACTGAAATTTGTACAAGGTCACTCTGGCTGTGGTGCATAGTGAGCAAAAACAAAAGCGGGGAGACCAGTTAGAAGCTACTCCGAAAATCTAGGCAAAATATTACGACGGCATGAACCAGTCTGGAAGCAGAAGTGGTAAGGGGTGGTGCCTGTGATCCCTACACAGTTTCCAGGGTGTAGTCCATGTTCAATAAAGAAAAACTGACTTCCAAGGCAGTTCTAGAACCTCTTGTATCACTGCCTTTATCCTAGAATATGTCTTCTGCTGGTTTCTTCCTTGAGCAATTATCTTTCTCATATGCATATTAGTATAAGGCAATTATCTTTCCCTAGAACTCCAATTCAGAGAAACTATCTTCTCTGTTTTAATTTTCTTTCCACACCTCCCAGCATGTGCTAAAGACCTACCCCAGACTCCTCCTTTTCACTGGAAAATATGCCTTGCTCCATTCTCAAGACAATCTTATTACCACTTCCTGAAACATGACCTAAAGAAATCCATTCCTAGGTTCCCCTGTTTAGGTTTTTCAACTCTCTCACAGTCCTTATGTTCCTACTATTGTGGTAGATGTGCTGTGGAAGATATAAAAGACTAACCATACTATAAAAGGCTAATTTTTTATATTAAATCACTTTTTTCAACAAAATCCTGCATTCATTTTCTCCACTCTGCACTCAGAAATCTACTCCTTAAATATGTTGAGGTACATTATTCTGCTGGGAATCATGGCACAGTTTAGTTAAAAGGGGTGCGGTGGTAGACAGCCGCAACAGAGACATAGGATACCCTAGTGCTTCAACGCAAGGGCTCAAACCAAGCTCTGCGTTGTGACCTATACTATTTGCTGAGTAGGAATAATAACTAACCTACCCAGGGACCCGGGGCACTCACAATGGGCCATACGCTGTTCTCAGCTCTATGTCATTTGAGCTTCACAACAGGTTTATTTTATGGATTAGGAGATTGAGATGACTCTGCTTCTCCATGTCCACTGTAGTAGTGGAGTTGAGATTTTCTCTCAGGTAGTTCATCTCCATAGCCCAGGCTCTTCTTAACCACAAATCTACAGCCCTTCAAGCTTTATTTTACACCCATACAAAAAGATGGCATGGCGGAGTATTACTGAGCACTCAGCCTACTGTCATCATATGGATGTCAAATACCTAAGTATTTTATGTGTTGACAGCTACTAAGCTGGTGACAAAGTAGGTACAGTGTCTGGAATCATAACATGGAGTTTTAGAGATTGATTTTTTAAAATTAAATTTACATTTCCAAATCAGATAAATCAGATTTAATCTTGAAAGGGAAGATACTTCCCAGGACCATGGACTATGTTAATTAAATAAACTTATTTTGAAATATCAGCGCTATATGGTAGTGCACAGAATTTTGACTTTTGAAAAAGACAAATAACATTTCGTGTGAAATAAAGGGTTAAAAAAGTAGTTACCCATTGGCAAAAACAGGAATCAGTTTTAGATGTTGATTGACACTGACAATAATGTTCTAGCACAGAATTTACTTGGTTGAAAGCCTGGTGGTGTCCCAGTGCTACTGAACCCATAGCTTCTCAAGTCACATATAATTATTAGTTTTCATATATAATGTCGGGTATCATGGGCTTCCACACTGGGAATCTGCTTGGCAAAATTTAGTGGGCAGTGTCCTCGTAGGTCATAGACTTATCCTCTAGACACAGTCTGCACATCTTTAGGAAAGTGTTCATTAACCCTTGTGGGCCTCTGCAATGTTTTCTTTAAAGAAAGATGTTAGCACCTTGATATACCAGGAACTTATACAAGGCAGTCTTGATTTGTGTCCTCAATGTTTGTCAAGAAATTTACTATATCATATACTGAGGAGTTTACGCTGTTTTGGTGAATGTATATTTAAGGAAGGTTGGGAAATGAAGGGGCAACAATAAACCAGATGACAATGGATTGGCTATATGTCTAAAAACAATGATTGTATGTGACATGGTATATTTTTAAGTCAATATACGATGTTTGGTTCCAGGGCCCAGAGTTATTATACCTGAACTAAGCCTTTTATTAAAATATTTGCACCAGTGTTTCAGTTCTGTGCAACGTAGAGAATTCTCCCGTGCCTGTTATTACTTTCACAAATAATTCTTTCTTTGTATGTATGACTGCTGTCGTTTAAATTTTCCTAACATATGTATAATCTCCACAGAGAACAGCCAAATCTAGACACTGATTAAAAAATTATATTAGCTAAAGAAAAATAGAGCTTTTCAAAGTTTTATTAATTGGCTTGCCTTTCAGTAGCTGCTTTGTACAATGACATGAAACTACCATAACTTATATTGCTTAAAAAATTCAGATAGCCTACTTTTAATTTCCTCAAGCTTGATTAAAATTATGACTTGTTAAGCATATAGTATTTTATCCATTGCTTTCTAATATTTCATCACTTTTTAGTAAGAATTTTGGAGATAACTCATTGGGAGGCAAAAAAAAAAAAGAGGCAAAGACATTCTAATGAAAATCCAAATAAAATAATTTGGCAATTAAAAAGAACACTGTGCCCGTAAAAAAGTATTGCATGCATAAAAAAGTCATATATATATATATATATATATATATATATATATATGATGTTTGGTTCCAGGGCCCAGAGTTATTATACCTGAACTAAGCCTTTTATTAAAATATTTGCAGGTGAGGATTAACAACAAAATAATATATTATTATACTTTTCCTAATTATTATATATATTTAGGAAAAGTATTCATCTGCTAGACATCATTTCCTTTTAGACAGTTTCCATGTTGTTGCTTTATCATTTAGCAACTTCGCCTACATTTGCGCTACTGCTTTTTTGAATGCGGAGAGCCGCATGTTAGTTGAGTTATGGTACCTAAACAGTCTTTAATAAACAGAAGCATATTCTAGATTAACATAAACATTTGTTTTAATTTATGGATATATAATACTTTAAAATAAAATGAAAAGCTTTGATTGTCAACAGACAAAATCTAATTGAGTAAAATTTAAAGATACAATGTCTAACATAAATAGATTTCTAAACTAGTTTTCTCTGGTACTTTTATCTACTAATATTAGAGCATTCACATGTCTTGAATAATTTACTATTAAGTCTTTCATCTGTTAAACCAACCATAAAATTGCTCCTTTCCTTACCATCAAATGACAACATTGATTTACAGTGACATGTGAGTTCAAATAGCGAGATAAATACTCCTAGGAATAAATATACTTTGGCCTGCATTGGCAAAACAAAAACTTTAAATTAAAAATTAAATAAGCCCTGGTCAGTGTTTTTCAGTGGTTAGAGCATTGTCCTGCACACCAAAGGGTTGAAGGTTTGATTCCTGGTCAAGAGCACATACCTGGGTTGTGGGTTCACTCTGCCTCCAGTGGGGTCACTTGCTGGAGGCAACCAGTGGAAGACATCTCCCTCCCTCCCTCCCTCCCTCCCTCCCTCCCTCCCTCCTCCCTCCCTCCCTCCCTTCTACTCCTGCTAAAGAGCAATGAAAAAAAAAATATCCTCAGGTGAGGATTAACAACAACAACAAAAGAAATAAAAATATTTTTATTTTTACCAAATGTGCTTTTCACGGTATACTTTACTTAAGCTAGGAAAATTGTCCTATACATAACTGCATTTCAAACTTTTGTAAGAAAATATTTTTGTGGGAGAAAGGATGGCTGAAGATACACATACACTCATAAATTTCAGGTTCATTATTCTTTACCTTTCCATTTTTAGTAAGGTTTATGAAAAATAATTTATGCAACTTTGGCAGTTAGCTCAAAAACAGGGCTGATATCATGAGCATGAGACAACAGTACGATTACAGAGGGCTCTGTGTTTGGAAGTACCCTATGTTTGGTTAATCCTCTGTTGTCACCATCCTGATATTCTTCTAACATTTGAACAAAAGACCCCATATTTTTGTTTTGAGCTGGGTCTTACAAATTATATATCCAATATTGTTCAGATGTTCATTACATCGTGATTATAATACTGCCTGTATTAGTGAAAGAACTATCATCAGTTTTAACATTGTGAATAAATCACCTATTATTTGTTTTTTAAGCCCCTTTAGGGGAAGAACAACATACTCAAGATTGGGTTTTATAAACTACATTAGGTTCTATAAATCACATTGGGTTCTATAAATCACATTGGTTTCTATAAATCACATTGGTGCTTGAGACCTTGACCAGAGCTGATTGTTCCCCTCTTTTCACCTTCTCTAGACATGATTCTTCCAGGTTCCTGGGATTTCAAGTGATATCCCAGGACCTGTCTAAGAAAATTCTCTTTGAGCTTAACCACACCTGTGCAGATTTCACTTAAATTCACCCAACTGACATTTAACCAATGAAGATCAAATGATATTTAACCAATTTGAATATTATAAATAGGAAGTTGATTAAAATAAATAATGAAAACCCATTAAATACAATATAATACAATATGGGGAAGAATAGAATGGAGATATAAATATGGGCAGAAAATACACAGTGCCAGCTTTTTTAAAACAATTTGCAAGACACTATGCAGAGAGCAATGTCTCCTTTGTGTTGTTGTATTTTTAAAAATACATTTAAATGTGAATAAATTTTGGAATATATGTAGTCACACTATTAACCAAGATGGTTATAAGAGGTGAATATATTTATGTAGATTTATACATGGGGATTGGCTATAGGAGCATTTCTATTTCTACTGGACAAATGTTTGCTTTATTTAAAGTTTTATCACAAATATTATTTTTTAATTAGAGAAACTTAATGATGATATATCTAACAAAATAAATATCTAAATTAATATGACTTCCCTTTTTGAGGCAATCCATTCACATTCTGGAAAATATTTGCTCATTTTCTAAATAAATATTTTAAATTGTGATCTAGTAGAGTTAGTAAGTAAATTATTGCAATTAATTTTCCCTCTAGAGACCATGGTAATTATCCAACTATTTCATATTTGTTAAAATTAATTTATATGCTCAAGATTGTGAAATACTAGTATTTGTACTTTTTAAGGCTCAATTATAGTTCATAGCCAAGAAAAATCAGTTAACTAACTCCATGCAGTGATTAAGTATAAAAATGCAAAAGGTGAGGATTAACAACAACAAAATATGGGGTCTGGTTTTTTTTTTTTTTTTTTTAGGATTAAGTCCTAAAAAAAAACACTCATTGTTTATTGAACCAGATATTGATAAAGACATATTTAAATTCACCTTATAAAATAGATGAATGACCTATTGGGAACTGTTATAAGTTAAATGACAGAGCCAACTCCCCGTTTGATTTCTTCCTAGCCCTAAATGAGACTTTCTTCCAGGAGTATCATAAAAGTGATTGACTTAGTAAGAAGTAAGTAAAAGAAAGAATTCTGTGTTTGGAATATATCTGGTGTATTTTGTTAATCCCAAAATGGAAAGCCAAAATATAATGATGATCTAACACAGGGGTGGGCAAACTTTTTGACTCGAGGGCCACAATGGGTTCTTAAACTGGACCGGAGGGCCGGAACAAAAGCATGGATGGAGTGTTTGTGTGAACTAATATAAATTCAAAGTAAACATCATTACATGAAAGGGTATGGTCTTTTTTTTTTAGTTTTATTCATTTCAAATGGGCCGGATCCGGCCCACGGGCCATAGTTTGCCCACGGCTGATCTAACAAGTAAGGTAAATGAACACTGTCATTCTAAATGATCTTTTAGTAATCTTTCCTAATAATAGACAAACATGTAAATTGAGCATTCCTCTGCTACGCTCACCAGCCAATCAGAAGAGTATGCAAATTAATACAACAAAATGGTGGTTAATTTGCATACGTAGGGGCGAAGCAGTGGAGTGAAGACTGAAGGCTCCATCCAGAGCCGCAAAGACTGAAGGCTCCAGCTGGAGCGAAGACCTGGGTCCCGGGTGCCGGAGGAAAACCGGTACCAGCAGCCAGGGGAAGGGAAGGCCTATTGCATGAATCTCTTTGTGCAATGGGCCTCTAGTATATTATATTTACCTAAGAAATTATTGTTAGTGATAAAGATAACTACCATATCAGGATGCACAATTTGTAATGCTGTTGGGAAGGTCAGTTTGTCCATGAAATAAACAACTGACAAATTTTTTAGAGGATTCTCATAATCATTTGCAGGCTCTCTTTGAATATGTTTACCCCAAAATCCCATATTGCTATTGAAAATTATCATTTATCATCATTCACCAAACTCAAGTATCCTATCTAATAAAAGAGAAACATGGTAATTGGCGTACAACCGCTACCCTTCCCATTGGCTAATCAGGGTGATATGCAAATTAACTGCCAGCCAAGATGGCGGCCGGCAGCCAGGCAGCTTAAACTGAACATGAGGCTTGCTTGCTTCAGTGACGGAGGACTGCAACGTTCCCCGCCTGCCTTGCCGGCCTCTGAGCTTGCAGTTTAAAACATTCTAACAAATATAGAAGCTAAACAAAACCCCAGAAACCAGCTTTCAGAGAGCTGGGATCTCAGAGCTGGAGTTGATACAGAGTTTCGATTATAGAACCGAAACAAACCAGATACCTGCTTTCAGCAGCTGAGGCCTAAGAGCTGGAGCCAAGCCTCAGAGCTAAAGCTGGCCCAGAATAAAAAAAGAAAAAAGAAAAAAAGGAGCAGTTGGGAGCTTCAGTCCCAGCCTAAAAACAGCCCTCAGCCCCTCACCGAGACTGGCCAGGCACCCCAGTGGGGACCCCCACCCTGAAGGGTGTGTGACCAGCTGCAAACAGCCATCATCTCCTCATCCAGGCTGACCAGGCACCCCAGTGGGGACCCCCACCCTGATCCAGGACACCCTTCAGGGCAAAACAGCTGGCTCCCACCCGTGCACCAGGCCTCTATTCTATATAGTAAAAGGGTAATATGCCTCCCAGCACCGGGATCAGCGGAGCTGAGAGGCCTCCAGGCACTGGGATCAGCGTGACAGGGGCAGCGCCCAAACCCTCTGATCACCCTGCGGCTCTGTGTGTGACAGGGGGCGGGGCCACAACCTCCCTATCTGCCCTGCTCTGTTCCTGACAGGGGAAGGCGCCCCAACCCCCTGATCAGCCCTGCTCTGTGCCTGATACGGGGGAGCTCCCCAAACCCCTGATCGCCCTGCGGCTCTGTGTGTGACAGGGTGCGGCGCCCCAATGCCCTCCCCCACCCACAGGCCCTGCTCTGTGTGTGATGGGGTAGAGCCATAACTTCCCCATCGGCCCTGCCCTGAGTGTGACAGTGGCGGCGCCCCAACCCCCTGATCGGCCCTGCTCTGTGGGTGATAGAGGGCGGTGCCCCAACCCCCTGATCCGCCCTGCTCTGTGCATGACAGGGGGGAGCTCCCCAAACCCCTGATTGGCCCTGCTCTGTGCGTGACAGGGGGCAGCGCCCCAACCCCCAGATTGGCCCTGCTCTGTGTGTGACAGGGGGTGGCACCACAACCTCCCCATCGACTCTGCCTTGAGTGTGACAGAGGGCGGTGCCCCAACCCCCCAATCGGCCCTACCCTGAGCATGACTGAGGGTGGCATCGCAACCTCCCGATCCGCCCTGCTCTGTGCATGACAGGGGGCGGTGCCCCAACTCCCCAATTGGCCCTGCTCTGAGCCCGACCAGGGGCTGCACCTAGGGATTGGGCCTGCCCTCTGCCACCCGGGAGCAGGCCTAAGCCAGCAGGTCGTTATCTCCCGAGGGTTCCCAGACTTCGAGAGGGCACAGGCCGGGCTGAGGGACCCCCCCTCCAACCCCCAGTGCACAAATTTTTGTGCACCGGGCCTCTAGTATATTATAAAAGTTAACATTAGTGGAGAGTAAACATGTTTGATTCATGCTCCAGGTAAACATGCTCAGAAATAACCTGATAATGTGTTGTTCCAGAAAGATATAACAGATCCCTTTCATAATCTCATTTTTATAGTGACTGCCCTTTAAGTAATTTTATGAAATTGTAGAATCATTAATAGAAAATGTTGCAAATAATTTTGACATCGTTCAAATCTTTTCTAACCAGTCTACATAGAAAATGGTATTGAAGTTATGATGTTCATGCTGGAAAACATAGGAAACCTCACATGACAAGAAAAGGTGTTGCTAACATGGCCATAACAAAAGTTGAGCCCTGCCAAAGATTATCAGATTTTTATGAAAATGAAATCCAAGTATATCCATTTTTACTTCTTAGTTCAAATCCTATAAGTAAACCGGTAATCCCACAAGAATTTCACATATGCACACATTACCCATCACAATAAAACAGAAGATGAAGTCATTGTAAAAATATTTATTTATATAATTAAACTTGATTCTTATTTCCAAACCTAAAGATATTTTCAAAATCAACCCTCTTTTTTTCTTAATATTGTTAATCCTCATCTGAGGATACTTTTTCCATTGATTTTTAGAGAGAGTGGAAGGGGGGAGGAAGAAAGAGAGAGAGATAGAAACACTGATGTGAGAGAGACACATTGATTGGTTGCCTCCCGAATACTCGCCAACCAGGTACCTGTTCTTGAGCAGGAATTGAACCGGAGACCCTTTTGTGCGCTGGCCAACACTCTAACCCACTCGGGCTCAAATCTACCCTTATTGATAAGCCTTGTTGTGACCTGAGTTGTGTCCATCCCCCACCTTAGTATGTTGAGATTCAAATCCCCTGTACCTCAGAATGGAAATGTATTTGGATACAGAGCCTTTAAAGAGGTAATTAAAATAAAATGAGGTCATATGATTGGGCCCTAATCCAATATGACTGGTTTCCTTATAAAAAGAGCTTAGGATCCAGACACACACAGAGGGTGTGTGGAAGACCATGTGAAGGTAACAGAAGAAGACTGTCATCTACAAGCCAGGAGAGAGGCCCTTTGAAGACACCCTGCCAACACCTTCATCTCAGACTTCTAACCTCCAGAGTTATGAGAAAATATATTTCTGCCGTTGAAATCACCCCGTCTGCAGTACTTTGTTAATGGTAGTCCTAACAAACTAATACAAGCCTCAACAGTGCTGCTGAAAAATACAATGCTTTTAAGTTCTATTTTGATGTCAGTGGCACTCAGAAGCACAGGTCCATTCTTAAAACATGGTAGAATAAAAGCTAGATAATAATAATTACTTCCAGTGACTACAATTACCCTTTGCCATGACAAGCCTTCAGCACAGTCACCCAACCAGCACATCACCTCAATTATGTGTTTATGATGACAAATGCTTCCTTCAGTGAGGTCCTATGAAGGCCAGCAACGAAGGTCTCAGTATTATACAGGAAATGTGAATCATTAAGTATTTTGAAGTTTTTAAAAGTATAGTGTGGGAAGTATTTAGGAAAGCTATTGAATTTAATATGCACATCTTGATAATTTGGGATACTGGTGAATGATTTATGCTGAAGGTTTGTCATGGTAAAGAGTAATTACAGAATTGTAAGAATTAGAGGTTATGCCTTTATTGGTTATTATACTTATGAAGACTTAAGACAAATATTTGATGCGTGAATATGACTTTCTTGAAAAATACACACTATTTGCCAAGGAGTTAGAGATATCCCCTGTGATTGTGTCCTTTAAAATATGCATAGCACAAACTTTTGAATCATCTGTTCAACAATGATCATGTTTCTATTTTCATCTAGTATAATGTCTAACAATTAAAATACTCCAGAGACATGCAAATTTTTGTATTTCAAGATTTTCATGCAGTTTTTCTCAAAAACGAGAAAACCTCAGAGCTAACCTCTCACACAGCTAAGAAAGAATTCTTGATTCCATGATTAAAAAACAAATCACCCTGAATGTTATAAATGGGTATTTTAACCTTTATAGGCTTCTGTGTTAAGGTCTATCAAGATTTTTCATTGTCCTTGCTCGAGAACTTTCATGTAATAAATCCTTTTGTAATGCATTCTTTATTTTACATTAAATTGAAGTCTCTATAACAACCTGCAACTATTCCACCAAATAGACATTCTTTTATAGTCTTCCATTAAATTTATTTTGGCAGTTATATAGCCCATTACAATTTTCATCAAACCATGCTGTGTGGTTACTAAGTTAGAGAATTTGGACTTAATTGAGGTAAAATAATTATTTCAACTTCACCTCTGAGGTTGTGTTGAACATCTTCTCTATATTATGTGGGCTAAGGGAACTGAACTACAGCAGTCCCCATTTCCTTCCCACAGGTGTGTGGTACTAAACTTACACGTTAGGGGGGAAAAACATTACTCTATAGGCATAGGGAAGCGAAGGTTTGAAAATTGTTTATCGCATTTTTATAATGGCCTTAAAGAAGCCATCAACTTGCCAGAGTTAAGTGAGCCAGAAGTCTAAAACATTGCCTCCATTAAATTCTCCCCCTTTTTTGGGCTGGGTGCTATATTGTAAAATAAACCTGCAATAGACCCAAAGAGGATGTTGGAAATATGCAGGCAAATAAATACAGACAGAAAACCAGCATTTTTGTTGTCTGGTGCTTCTACAACATAAGAAAGAGACAACGGCAGCATTGAGTAAAGATGTGTGGCCATGGAGTTGCACCACTCAACTCCCTTCAAGAGAACCTGCTGCAAGGCGCCTAGCTGGTTGACAGCCTCCAGCAGCTACAGCTTCATGTTCATCAGAGTGCTCAAGCTGCCGAGGACAGCTCCTGACCACTGACTGACCACAGCAGCTGTACCAGAGCTGGCTCACTACTGCCGGTACCAGGACTCACTAATGGGCAACCTATGCCCAAACCTCTCCATAGGCCTGAGCAAGACTCTCAGACCTGCACTGTAGTCTGAAGTTCTTCCTACCGAATCCTCCCTCCTTGCCTTTCTTTCCTCTCTCATGGGTGTCTAGTGTCAGGCATCGGGGACACATCTGTCTGAAGGCTCTCCACACCTTGCTCTGCGCCCTCTCCTCTCTATCCTTTACATGCTTTAACCCCCATACATCATCTGCATGTCTAGTCCCAACTTGGTATATGCTTCTCAGTAGACCCAAGCTGACCCAGGAAGTAAGGTCAATGGAAGAAAACGAATTGTTTTTTCTTTAAGAAATATAATTTTCTATCTTAACTATTTTGGCTCTTTGCCACCTAAAGATAAGGAAAACCTATACTTTGAAGAATGTTTGACTTTAATGACAGAATAAATTAAGAACAAAACATTGTTTCTTCTTTTTTAAAAAACACACATTATTTTAATTGTTGACCCTATTCCAGATGCCCCCATTTCCCCCGCCTTTGCCACCTCCACCCAGCTCCCACAACCTCCCACCCCCTTCTCCCTGGCCAGCACCTCACTGTTTTCTGTGTCTATGGATTATGCATATACGTTCTTTTGCTAATCTCTTCACTGCCTTTCATCCAGACCTCCCACCCTTCCCTCTAACAGTTGTCAGTCTGTTCCATGTATCCATGCCTCTGATTCTGTTTTGTTTACCAGATTATTTTATTCATTAGATTCCCCATATAAGTGAGATCACATGATATTTTTTATTTGACTTAGCAAAATAATCTCTAGGTCCATCCATGCTATTGCAAAGGGTAAGAGTTCCTTCCTTCTTATGCCTGTGTAGTATTCCACTGTGTAAATGTACCACAGTTTTTTTTATCTACTTATCTACTGATGGGCACTTGGGCTGTTTCCAGATCTTGGCTATATAAATAACACTGCTTTAAGCATAGGGGTGCATATATTCTTTCTGATTTGTGTTTCAGAATTCTTAGGATATATTGCCAGAAGTGGGATCGCTGGGTTAAAAGGCAGTTACATTTTAAAATTCGTTTGAGGAAGCTTCCTTTTAACATTTCCTCCCTCTCTCCATCTCTTCCTTCCATCATTTAAATGAAAACTATTCATTGGCAAGGAATTTTATTCAAAAATTTTGTTCTCTTTATTGTGGATCTAAAAACTTGCAAACAATTTTTGTAGGGTTCTCTACAGTGTCACTCATGGTGATATTTTTGTAGGCTATGTATATGTGGATGCACAACTAAAGAAAGAAAAATTGCTACTACTAATGTAAGTTAATGAAACCCATTACTATTGGGTACTAACTAACATATATGCGTTTTTAAAGACATCTTCAGAAAGATTGCACAGATGGCTTTCTAGTGGCATAATAGTACATATTAACACAAAGTTACTAAAGGTAATACATTATTATTTATCAGTGCTTCCTACACGTATTTTTAATAAGACCAAATTTTGAGTTGCACATGCCAGCTGAAGTTCAGTACTAAAACTCACTCTTCTATTTGTACATCTGTTCCTTTATCTTTTTTTTACAGGTCTACTTCCTTTTATTGTGCTTTAGTTTATTACACTTTGCAGATATTGTGTTTGTTTGTTTGTTTATTTATTTATTTATTTTTTGTACACCCCAGTGACCAGACATTATATAACTTAATATGTGATCATCCCAACAAATCCCAAACCCATCCAGCACCATGCCTAGATTGCTCCTTTATCTTTCATTTAATATTTAGAGATACCATCCTATCTAATAAAAGAGAAACATGCAAATTGACCATAACCCCGACACCCTTCCCATTGGCTAATCAGCAGGATTTGCAAATTAACTGCCACCCAAGATGGCAGCCGGCAGCCAGGCAGCTGAAGCGAACAGGAGGCTTGCTTGCTCCAGTGACGGAGGAAGCCAACGTTCGCCACCTGCTGCTGCTGGACTCTGAGCTGCAGTCTAAGCAACTATGTTGCAATTATAGAACCTAAACAAACTCCAGAAACCTGCTTTCAGCCATCAGAGCTGGAGCGAGCAGGACCGCAACAGTGTTACAATTATAGAACCCGAACAAACCAGATACCTGTTTTCAGCAGCCGAGGTCTCAGAGCTGGAGTCGAGCCTCAGAACTAAAGCCGGCTCTCAGCTCTAGTAATAGCCGTAGAAGGTAAATAAATCCCAGAATAAAACAAAAAAGAGGCTGGGAGCTTCAGTCACCTGCCAGTCTGAAAACAGCCCTCAGCCCCTCACCCAGGCTGGCCAGGACACCTGACTTCCGCCCAGCCCCAGTCACTCTGGGCAGGTGAGCAGCGCAGAGAGCCTCTGGACAGGGGAGGCAGGCCAGCGGAGTGCAGCCTGTACTCCCCACATGGCGGTAGTGACAGCTGTGAGCATGCCAAGCGGAGCCTGCAGGCTGAGTTGAAGTAGCTCCTGCAGGCCATCAGCGCACAGGAGTGGCTGCACAAGATCCGCCTCCTGGCCCAGAAGGTGCAGGATCGCAGGGACAGCCACCGTGGCAGGCCAGACTGACATCCTCCTGGCCACACCACGGGAGTTTGTGCATCTGCAAAGCCAGAGGCCTCCAGTGTGCACATCCCCCGCTGGCGTGCGAACATCCCCCAGCACACTGTCACCCTCCCATGACTGCAACAGTTGCAAAACAAGGCGTGCACAAGGTCCCCCCGCTTCTTCACTGCACTTCCATCCACCCAGAATGCCTACCACCCCCACAGGATGTGCACACATCCCCTCTGATGCGCTCACGTCCTTTGGAGAGTGTCTGGGTGTTCTGGGTGCTGAGGGTGGGCGCCTGTGAGATGGCAGTGAGAGGGCGGAGTGGTGATGCTCTGTTCTCACGGAGGCCAGTGCAGTAACGAGATCACCTCTGGTGGGTTAATGCAGGTGCTGAGGCAGGAGCAGGTGCAGATAGACACACCTGGTGGGCGTGGGCAGCCATCACTGAGGTGCCTTCGGTCAGCGTTCAAGATCAAGAACCCAGAGGCAGAGAGGAATTCTGTCCTCTCAGTGAAACAGTGGGATAGTCGGGGCGACTGTAGAGGAGGAATGTGCACTTTGGGTGCCAGCACCCATGAGGGAAGGTTGCCCTGACTGAGCCTCGCTTGCTTGGGGCCTAGCGCACTCCTGCCAGGCAGCGGGTGACAGGACGTGCTTTTCCAAATTAATGAGAGAAAATGTTGATTCTCCTGCTGCTGAAGTGGGGAGGCATGTGGGGAGTGAGCGAGGTTCCCTGTCTGGGGGTTCCAAATCTGCTGTTGGTTTCTTTCACCGCTGACTAGAGATATACAGGGTGTCTCCCCAAAATGTATACACACTTTGAATACCTACTAATTCCAATGGCTCTAAGCATAAGAAAGAAACAACAATGGAGCTGTTATCTGTTAAAAGTGTGGGCACAAACAGGTAGTTGGACATTCCCTGAGGGGTCTCAGATTGGAGAGAGTGAAGGCCAGACTGAGGGTGCCCCCCCACCCCAGTGCACAAATTTTGTGCACCAGCTGCTAGTATATTATAATTATTAGGATGTCCACAATAAGCTATAGCATTATTTGAATTGTGATATGGAGGTAAAGAAAGTTTCATTATTTACCTATCACTCTTTAAAAACAAACAAACATATTTTATTGATTTTTTATAGAGAGGAAGGGAGAGAGATAGAGAGTTAGAAACATCGATGTGAGAGAAACATTGATCAGCTGCCTCCTCTGCACACTCCCTACTGGGGATGTGCCCGCAACCAAGGTACATGCCCTTGACCGGAATCAAACCTGGGACCCTTCAGTCCACAGGCTGACACTCTATCCACTGAGCCAAACTGGTCAGGGCTATCTATCTCACTCTTATAAGTGATTTTGGTTATAATGAGACCACCAAAAAGATAAACAATTACATGCAAGGCCCTGGCCTGTGTGGCACACTGATTAGAGTTGGCCATGGGTTCGATTCCTGGTCAAGAGCAAGTACTTGGGTTGCAGGCTCAATACTCAGCCCCAGTCAAGGTATGTTCAGGAGACAACCAATTGATGTCTCTCTCTCACATCTCTCTCTCTCTCTCTCTCTCTCTCTCTCTCTCTCTCCCTTCTACCCCCCTCCCTTCCTCCCTCTATAACACCCAACATGAGGTGTAAAAGAGATAGGGGATGAGGAGGGATAAGAACTCTGATCTTTGGCATCCTTGTTCTTCCTCACCTGCCATTTTTATTCCCAATAATCTACCAGAACTTGAAAGACTGTTCATTTCTCCTCCTCTTCATTTTTTTATGAAAAATGTGATGTTCTAGTACAGTCTTAATACATTAAAGCAGAGCTAAAGGGATTTGATTTTTTAAAATTTCATGGAAAAAAAAACCACACGTGGTGTTCATATCTTCTAAGAGTTAAGAAAGTCAGTCCTGCGACTAAAAGTTAATACCAGGCCTCTGTTTAAGCTACGGGATTTATTTTTCATGCATATCAAGCAGTCTGGGCAGAGATGGCTGCGGAGGCTGGTTCAGCCACTTAGCAATATAAGGGCCAGGGCTCAGATCTTTTTTAACCTTGTCCTTTTTTCTTTCTTCTCACAGCCAATGGATGGATATCTCCGCTCCAGACAGCACATCTGCCCAAAAGGCAGAAAGGAGGGTAACAAGGGAAGTGCCAATCCTGTTTCCCCATTTGTTAAAAGGAGAAAATGCTTCCCAAGACAACTAGCAGGAGGCTGTTTCTATTTCACAGTCCTGAAATATGTTCTATGATAAAGACAGGCTAGAAGAATGATGATTTGCGCCTGCAATAAGAAATAGCATTGCTCTGATCAAGATTATAATTTAGTTAGTAAAGAAGAAGGATGAAATTTAATATTTGGTTTAAAATCACCTTTATCTGTCACTGACCTAAGTATTTGTTACTATTACATCACACACACATACTAACATAATTTCTCATCACAAGAGAGGTATAGCCTTTCTATTTTGATCATCTGGATGCATTTAATTACCATTATAGTGCTTTATAGAAGTCATGTGAATGAATTTCTCCTCAGAGGTTGTACATAATTTTAAATCTCATAAACACTTTTTGCAAGTTGAGTTCTCCAGGAAGCAGACTCAGAGAGAATTGCACATGCAGGGTGTTCACCAGGGACATTTGGGATAAGCATCTGCAGAAGAGGGGGAGGAAGCAGGACTGGGAAGCAACAGCCTTAGCTGACTGCACAGGGAGGGAGAAGAGCTAGAATGTCCTCCAAAATTTTCTTGACTTCAAAGATGACTGGTCCCTTGTTCCTCCATGTCCATAATTCATTGGATGTGAGCCATGTGGCCATGGTCAATGAGGTGCTCTTCAGCTGAGACAATCACAGAAGGGCAGAGAGCTAAAGGGTGCCTATTGAAACCCATAGCAACAAGGGAATGAGTCTTCTGAAGTGAAATATGAGCTGTGCATCATCAGTTAACAATAAAATTATCTGCCACAAATAAAGATATACAATTGTAATATTCTGGCCCTTGCCTCTTGACACATTTTATTATATAATTACTACTTTATTCAAGCTGGGGACTATAGCCTTAAGCCTGAAAAATATATACTGTATTGAATTCTGGCAGGGAAAAAGTGCAATTGCATGTAATAGCAATTACATGGCTAAGAGTTAAATAACTAACTAGAGTTGAGGTTTATTATTAGTGAAAAATAGCTAGATAGATGTTATCTACTAGAGGCCTGTGCATGAATTCATGCATGGGTGCGGTCCAGCTGGCCTGCCCCTCGGGACAGGCTGGCCAGGGGGAGGGGCCGCGGACAGTTGCTGGGGGCTCAGATATTATTTTTATTATTCCAGGATAGTTACGTGATAACGTTTTAGTGACTATTTAATCTACTTCATTATTTTTATGAAGGAAGACACATTCAAAAAAAGGCTCAGGATCCTCACGATTTCTTTACTTATAATTTTGTAGTTATTGGATTGAGCATTGAACAGCTAACACCGAGGCCCAACTTGTCAGATTCAGAGCTCATGCTTCTCCCTTTACTCATACCACATTTTAAAGAGACTTTCTATGTCATTAAGAAGCTGATAATTTAACACAGAAAAAAGTAAGAAATTTATGTCCAGGGTGATATCACTTAAAACACAAAGGTGAAAAAATATTGCCATGATGCTAATAAAGTGTCACTGTAGTAGGAAATGTATACTGATATTTTTAAAAAATTAAGGGTGAAAAAGAGAGCTGAAAATTAAAATGTATCAACATTTCTCTCATGCACAAATTAGGAGAGAGTGTTCTAGAAAAAGGGTCTCAGTTTTCAAGCAAATAAATTCCAGGAATGGAGAAAAGCAATTTATTGGACTATGTTGTTCTGATGACAACACATGAACCATATTGTTCTGTTTTTATCATGCACTTTCTCTTACCTTAAATTTTGAATTATTATTGATAACATGCCCCACAGGAAGAAGATGCCCTATGCAGATATGGATTCTGGTACTTAGCCAGGTATAAAATTGGAAATGAAGCGAGAACAGCCTATATAAATCATTCTATCAAAGGTGATGTTAATAATGAGTCATAAGCATTTTATGGGACAGATCACCTTAAGGTAAATGAGCCTGAACCCAAAGGGATGAAATTCCAGACCTCATATGACTACAAGAAATAGCTTCTGAACTTATGCTTACATTTCACATATTTTTTAACTTTTCATTTAAGTGCTCAATAAATATTAGGCAAATATCTGAATTAGAACAGTATATTCTTTATTAACAAAAGCTTATACATATAAATTAGATAAATTAAAGGGTCTTATATGCATTATAAAAATTCTCAATACATTAAAAATATCAATGAAATTTTAAAAATATACTTTTTTGGGGTAAATCCCCACCCTGAATACTTTTTCCAGTGATTATTTTTAGAGAGAGTGGAAGGGAGAGAGAGAGAGACAGAGAGAAAGCAAGAGCGAGAGAGAGAGAGAGAGACATTGATTCATTGCCTCTTGCAGGGACAGAACCTGCAACCCAGGTATATGCCCTTGACTGGGAATTTAACCCAAGGACCCTACCTGAGAACCTTAGGTGTGTGGGCTGAAACTCTCACCACTGAAAACACTGGCCAGGGCTAAAAATATACTTTTGAGATATTATTTTTAATATACAGTGGGGCCTTGACTTACGAGTTTAATTCGTTCTGAGACCGAGCTCGTTAAGGAGCTCATTAACTCAAATTACTCTATCAACTCAATGCAAAAAATCAGCCAAAAGACAGCTGGTATCTCAAAAAACTCGTTAGTCGGGATACTCATAAGTCAAGGCCCCACTGTAATAAAAACACTAATTTTTTAATATAATGATATCTCTATCTTAAAATATTCACTTGATTTACCCAGTAAATTATGGAGAACCTTTTTCTTTCTTATGATTAGAAATCCCAAAGTCCACAAAATAAATTACAACTTATGATAGTGCATTTAATTGTTTAGTGTACACTGCACAGGTAGCCCAGAGAGGTGGAAATTTTGGAATATAGATACTAAATACATCTAATCTAATAAAAGACAAACATGCAAATTGACCGTACCTTCACTATGCCTTAAGCCACGCCCACCAGCCAATCAGAGTGACTATATGCAAATTAACCCAACCAAGATGGCTGCTGGCAGCCACGGACCTGGAGCAAGCAGGAATCTTGGTTGCTCCAGTGATGGAGGAAGCCAAGCTTCCTGCCTGCCGAGGCCGGCTCTGGGCTCCACTCAAGGCAACAAAGTTTCAATTATAGGTGATAAATAAGCCCCAGATACCTGCTTTCAGCTGGCCATGGCCACAGAGCTGGAGTGAGCAGGAGGCTTGGGTTGCCCCTGGTGATGGAGGAAGCCAAGCTTCCCGCCCACCCTGGCTGGCTCTGAGCTCCACTCAAGGCTACAAAGTTTCAATTACAGAAGATAAATAAATCTCAGAATAAAAAAGAAAAAAAGGAGAGGCTGGGAGCTTCCATCGCCGGGGGTCTTGGCCAGCCTGAAAACGGCCCTCAGCCCCTCACCCAGGCTGGCCAAACATCCATGGGTGAGGGTCCCCACTTGGGGAGGGGGGCTTGACCAGCCTGCAAACAGCCATCAAACCCTCACCCAGGCTGGCCAGGCACCCCAGCAGGACCCCTACCCTAATACGGGACACCCTTCAGGGCAAACCAGCCGGCCCCCGTCCATGCATCAGGACTCTATCCTATATAGTAAAAGGGTAATATGCAAACTGACCCTAACAGCAGAACCACTGGGAATGACTGGCCACTATGACACACACTGACAACCAGGGGGCAGACGCTCAATGCAGAAGCTGCCCCCTGGTGGTCAGTGTGCTCCCACAGGGGGAGCTCTGCTTAGCCACAAGCCAGGCTGATGGCTGCCAGTACAGCGATGGTGGTAGGAGCCTCTCCCGCCTCCTCAGCAGCGCTAAGGATGTCTGACTGCAGTTTAGGCCTGCTCCCCACTGGCAAGTGGACATCCCCCGAGGGCTCGTGGGCTGTCAGAGTGATGTCTGACTGCCAGCTTAGTCCCAATCCCCCGGGGAGCGGGCCTAAACCAGCAGGTGGTCATCCCCCAAGGGGTCGCAGACTGCGAGAGGGCCCAGGCCAGGCTGAGGGACTCCTCCCCCCAAGTGCACAAATTTTTGTGCACCAGGCTGTGGGGCACAGTTACGGTGTTTTGGCCAGGTTCAAACCTCGGACTAATGAAAGGACAGGGTCCTCTCATTGCCACGTGCAAGTCCCAGCTGGAGGGCAGGGCCCTCCCAGCACAATCATAGCCAACGGCTGTGGTTGTAAGCTTGAACCTATGGTCCAAACACGTAGCCCCACGTGCCTTGTGCTAGAGTTCAGGTGCATGTAGTTGAGTAGGGTTGGAGCTCACGAGAATGCTGTAAACAACGTGATCACACCCCTGCTTTGCCTTGTGACATCTGCTATAAAATAAAGACATGGCTTGTGGGCGCTGTCATTGTCTCCTCATCGGGGAGGCAGCGTCCCACCGAGACCCAGCTATTATTCTCTTGTCTGTCTTTTCCTTAATCCTTTCACCCCCCCCACTTGGGATCACCCTTGGTTGTGCAGCCACACCAAGCCTCTAGTAGATTTATTAATAGATTTAAGTAAAGTATTACTAAACATATACATTTAAATATGACCACCAAATAACCACTGTACTTCTAAAATCTGTGAAGAATTTAAAAATCTATTATAATAGGCAATTTAAAAAATATATTTTTATTAATTTCAGAGAGGAAGAGGGAGAGATAGAAACATCAAAGATGAGAGATAATAATTGATCGACTGCCTCCTCCACAACCAACACAGGGAATTGTGCCTGCAGCCCGGGCATGTGCCCTGACCGGGAATTGATCTGTGACCTCCTAGCTCATAGGTTGAGGCTCAACAACTGAGTCATTCCAGCTGGACTATAATAAGCAATTTTATATCCTTTAGACTATGAACCTATGACTGTGCCTACACATTTAATAAAAGCTGAATATTATGTTTTTATTTACTTTTATTTTCATTTAAAAAAATTTTTATTGTTGAAAGTATTACATATGTCCCCCTTTTCTCCCCATTGACCTCTTCTAGCCTGCCCCTACACTCTCCCCACTCAGCCACAGGCCTGAATACTGTGTTTTTAAGCAGGTGTTTTCTATTTTTTTCTGTATTAATACAAATGGTCATGAAATGCTATCAGTAATTTTAAGAATGATTCTAATCTATTATACTTAGTAATGATCAAGAAATTAGGTTATGACTCACTGACTGTGTCAGAAAATTAATATATGGAAAGAAGAACTTTCTTTATAAAGCAGATATGCTTCTTGGTTGCTATTTTCATTGCATCACTTATTCCTATATGGAATCACAATTAAGGTACTAATATTTATTTACTTTGCTTTTAGAGTACTCAGTATCAATCTGTATAGTTTACATGCAGAATTATTTTAGATAGCTCTATAAACATAGAAAAGTAAAGTCATGTTTCATTAACTAAGTTGAGCATCATAAAAACTTTCATGTTTTTAATGAAAATTTTATTGATTCATTTTGATGTGTTGCTGATACACAAAAGTCAAGATGGCCATTATTCTGCTTTGGGGAAGAGAAATCATTGAAATAGTTTTTTAAAAGTCGCAATTCTCCATTCATATTAAAAATTACGGATATTTTCTTAATATGGAAAAGAAACATGAGTGTTCAAGATGAATTATTGGAATTATTTCAAAAATCTGAAAGTACAATCTATTCTTTTCAGGGATGTCACTGTGGACTGAGGTGGAAGCAGAGTGTGAAGCTTTCTGAGCCATCACGAGGTGCAGTCCCTCTGGAAGTGGGCACCAAAAGGCACTCTTCTGCACTAAATCCCAGCATCCACTGGGCAGAGTAGAAAAGTGCTGCAGGAGCTCCCATAAATCTTGTAAAAAAATGCTGTCAAGCCCTAACCAGTTTGGCTCAGGGATAGAGCGTCGCCTTTGGACTGAAGGGTCCCAGGTTCGATTCTGGTCATAGGCATGTACCTTGGTTGCAGGCACATCCCCAGTAGGGGGTGTGCGGGAGGCAGCTGATCAATGTTTCTCTCTCATTGATATTTCTAACTCTCTATCTCTCTCCCTTCCTCTCTGTACAAAATCAATAAAATATATTTTTAAAAAAACAACAAGAAAAACAAAAACCTGCTGTCAAGGAGAACTCTTATGTCTTTTAAAAAGGCATAATAATAACGTGATTAAGGGAGGCCTCTAAAAGTCCTCATTTTAAATTTAAAACAGAAAAATAGAATAGGCAGTTTAAAACACTGACCTATGTTCGATGTATTTCGAATATTTTTTTAAATAAATTGAGGTATAAATAAGTAATAGATGTAGGTTACAAGATTGGAAAACTTTGTTTCCAAAACCATTCCTGTTAAAGAGGTAATTGCTTTATATTTAAGTCCCAGTTTAAAGTACTGTTTGGGAATATTACATTAGCCTGTAATGACCTTAAGTGATATATTTTACACTTGCAAGAGATGGATGTCACTATTAAAATAATTCTTTTAAAGATCCTTTCTAAAGCTATACATTAAATAGTATATTCTTGAGGTATCAACAGTTACCAACAGGAAAAATGTTAAAAACAATAACCAAATTATGCCGTTATATAAATCAGTAAATGAATGGTGTAAAATTTCCAATGATAGTTTCATATGCTGATTCAGAAACTGAATCCAAACAAGTTAGGCAGTGAGAAGTAAAGGCAATAATTTCTTAAAAATTGTTAGATGAGTCCACAGATGATTCTAGTCATTACAAAGGTACCAATGTCTAGTTATGTATCAAGACTTTAAGTAAAATAGTTTCATAAAATGTGGAAATAGTCCTGGCTGGTGTGGTTGAGTTGGTTGGATCATTGTCCCATATGCCAGAAGGTGGTGGGTTCAATTCCCAGACAGGGTACATACCCAGGTTGACGCCCAGTCAGGGAGCATATCAATGTTTACTCTCACCTCTCTCTCTCTCTCTCTCTCTCTCTCTCTCTCTCTCTCTCTCTCTCTCTCTCTCTCTCTCTCTCTCTCTCTCTCTCTCCTTCTCTGTCTCTATCTTTCTCTCAACAATAAAACGGTGGGAATAAAAAATAATGTTCTTTACAATGTTTTGCATATAGGATTTCAAATATAACTATAAAAGTGAAAAAGATAATTCTATCTACAAACATGAAAATTTATATCACAACATTTTTGGGACATTACAATTACAAAAATGTGGAATTAACTTATATTTGGTATCACCTGATACATGAACATATATAGTACTTAAATAGGTGAACAAAATTAATAGGTAAGTCATTTTTAAATTTTAAATTTCAGCTAACGTTCTCTTTATTTAATACATTGCTGAAGTACATAGCCATATTTCTGTGTGAGAAAAAAATATCATATAGAAATGGTGCATTACCTTTTAAAGGTTGTATATTTTAGGCTAATTGCACCACTCTTGAGAGCAAGAATTAAATTCTATAATAAAAACTGCTTAGTTTAAGGGAATTTTATTTAAAACAGTAGTTTTACAAGTTGAGGGAGAACAATAAATTTGATAATAGAATTTGCATCTTTAAGCTACAGCATTCAAATCCTTAGATACAAGTCCATTTTTGAGTTTTATAGTTCATGACTTCTTAGTGGGTTTCTACAAAAGATATGTGCAATTTAAGGATTTTTTCAGGCACTATTTATAATGAGATATCATATAATTCCACTCATTAATTTTTAAAAATCAGAAATGTAGAACATAGAATACAAAATGCAGAATCATACATTTTCTTTTTTAAACCAGTTCTTAGAAAATGGTCAGCATGGAACATTTCTAGGAATGAGATCAGAGAGCACTTAAATGGCAGGAATTCTGAATTTTTAGACATATAATTTTGAGCTTAAAATTTCCCTTAGGTTTTTAATCAGGTTTTGGGTCCATATGCCTAAATATATTTCTTAGAAGTGAGGGAATTTTGCTTATCACTGAGCAGAGACTGGCTTGTATTATCTCATTACATAATAAGTAAGAAGAGACAGAAAACTTCGCTTTTCTCCCACCTGCCTCGGAATAGAGGGTTCTTAAAAATGTGGATTCCTAGGCCCCATTCTCAGACCAGGAACTAGGGGAAAATATGAACTTTTTAAAAGCTCTGGGTTTACCTTTATGAATTCTGAGGTATGAATCCCATCGATCCAAAGAATTATGGGGTGAGCTAATTTATATAGGAGTATTTAATAACAGATAAACCAATATTTACCCCTGTAGAGAGGAGTATGAAATATGCCAATGTAGCCCAGCCAGTGGGACTCAGTGTTGGAGTGTTGACCCATGAACCAGAAGGTCATGGTTCGATGCCTGGGTATTGTGCTCAATCCCCAGAAGGGGGTGTTCAGGAGGCAGCCAATCAATGATTCTCTCTCATCATTGATGTTTCTATCTCTCTCCTTCTCTCTTCCTTTCTCTAAAAAAAATAAAAACATATTTTAAAATTTTTAAAGAAACATGCTGTTGTAGGTCAAGAAATCTATATAGATATGCTTTCTGTCAGTTTACTAGTATTTTGGAGTTTATTGTTTAAAAACTAAAGATGTGCCCTAACCGGTTTGCCTCAGTGGATAGAGCGTTGGCCTGCGGACTGAAGGGTCCCAGGTTTGATTCTGGTCAAGGGCATGTACCTTGGTTGTGGGCACATCCCCAGTACGGGGTGTGCAGGAGGCAGCTAATCGACGTGTCTCTCTCATTGATGTTTCTAACTCTCTATCCCTCTCCCTTCCTCTCTGTAAAAAGTCAATAAAATATATTTTTAAAAAAATCAATATTATTAAAAAAAATAAAAATAAATAAAAACTAAAGATGTGTTCTGGAATCCTATAAGAAATGGTGGCCACATACATTCCAAATGCTCCAAAAAGTCTCAGGGAGACAGTATAGACTAGGATACCAAATAAAATCACCCTAACTCACACCTTTAGCACAAATTAGAGTCATAGAAGTCTACCCACAACAATCTATTTGTAATTGAGAAAAAGAGTGAAGAGTAGGAAAGTGACTGGGCAGAAGAAAGGAAAAAGTGGAACATAATTGGGAGTTCAGACAGATGTAAACATTTTCTATCTACTGACTTATAATAATGTTGCCAAAGCAAATACTTGGGGGAAAAATGGTCTTTTCAATGAAATGAATTAGATCAATTAGAAATTTTAATTGGGAAAAAATAAATCCTAACTCCTATTTTAGAGCCCCCCCGCCCCCCCCCCAAAAAAAAAATGGATCATGTGGCTTACATGTGAAGGGTAAGGCCATTAAGCATTTTGAAGGGGTAAGAAAAAGAGAATATCTGCATGACCTTAGGGTAGAGAAAGATGCCTCAAATAGGAGACAGAAAGCACTAACTATGAAAGAGAAGGTAAGTGCTGGCCGGGTAGTTCAGTTGGTTAGTGCATCCTCCTGATATACCTGGTCAGGGCACACGTAAGAATCAACCACTGAATGCATAAATAAGTTTTAAAAAGAGGAGATTAATAAAATGGCATAAATATTTTTAAAAATCTGCTCACAAGAAACATAATTAAGGGAATGTGCATATTCCAAATGTTATATCTGACAAGGGCTCATATTCAGAATATTTAAAGAACCCCCACGAATTAATAAGAAAATAAGGAATGATGCAATTTTTTTAAAAAAGGTAAAAGACAGGTAGCAGTCATTTTACAAAAGGACTTGTATGCATGCATATGAGCATAACCAATGGACACGGGGGGTGGGGTGGGGTGGTGAGGGCATGTACTGGGGGTGGTGAGGGCATGTGCTGGGGGTGGGGGCAGCCAGGGAGAGGTCAATGAGGGAAAACGGAGATTTATGTAATATTTTAAACAATAAAGAATTTAAATTAAACAAACAAATATTGTAAAAAAAAAAGATAATATATAAATGGTTAAGAAACACACAGAGTAGTCATATAAGGAAACAAATCAAAGCTACACTGTGATACCATTAAGTAATGAATAAAACAGCTGAACAGAAACAGGATAGAAATATTTATGGAAATGCTCAAAAAGTATTTTATAATTGCAAATATATATATTATAAAAATTGTTATTTATTCATTTGAAATAGGGGGGCAGAGAAAGAGAGAAACATCGATTTGTTGTTCCACTTACTTATACATTCATTGGTTGATTCTTGTGTGTGCCTTGACTGGGGAATCAAACCCGTAGCCTTCCCTATCAGGATGGTGCTTTAACAAATGGAGCTGCCCAGCTAGGAATTGTAAAAATATTTTTAAAAATTAACTTCAGAAGCATAGAAAAACTGTACTCTCTTTATCCAATAAATTATAAGAACATAACTGAACTGGTTCTATGTGTATCAACATGTATACCTAATATTCAGTGGTGGCAATGAGGAACCAGTAGCAAATAATCCGTTTATTTTATAATTAAACTCATGTAGCAGAGCACAAAAATACCTATTGGAATAAAAAAAATAAAGAGGGGGAAATTGATGGGAGAAAGGACTTTTATCTGTATCTATATGTATCTTATTCCTGAAAAGAAAAGTGTAAAAAAACACACACAAAATAGTATCTGCTTAGTTGTTGCCTCATTATTTACATTGTTTTATGTGCTCATCTGGGTATTTACATTTTTCACAGTATGTAATTGTAAAACCAAGAAACAATATTGACAGAAAGGTAGGGAAAGGGACTCTCTACTTTAAGAAATACTTAAAATTTGTTTTTTAGGTTACTCTGAGAAATATGATTCTACTCAAATTGCTGGAGTAAGTTATAGTGAAAAATATGGTCAATTATAGTGAGGAGCCACTCAGTAAGGGCCCCAGATAAATAGACATTTTAAGGAGCTAATGTTCCGGTGAGAATATAATACTTGTTGGAAGGGAACTGTATGTGCTGGGTAAGACAGAGAAATATCACAAAGAAACAAACTCCAAGATAATACATCAACATCAATCTTATGAACAGGACGACTGAAAAATGCCAGATTCCTGAAGCTATTCCAGAAATGTTCACATGAATCCAAAATCTGGCATGATCATGATGAGATTTTACTATTTTAAAGAGAAAATTAAATTCCTAATCCTATGTATTCCTGCATCACAACTGCAAGGGCCACATTTTCCTTTGTATTATGTGAAAAATACTACATGTATTATATGTATATTTGGTAGTCCTAGAGTTCTGCTATAATTTATTTTATGGGGTGGTCATTTTTCTTGAGATATTCTCTCACTTTTGAATTCATTATAGGAAATAACTGACATCTTTGGTTCTCAACATAGACATACATTTGAATTCCTTGGGGAATTTTTATCTTACCTAGCTATGTAGTATCATCTATATATCTATCTATCATCTATCTATCTATCTATCTATCTATCTATCTATCTATCTATCTATCTATCTATCATCTATCTATCATCTACCATCTATCTATGTATATACTTATTTCATAAATCCTTTTTTAAATAGAGATACCTTTAAAGTGTACATTTGTATATTGCAATATTTTTACCATAGTAATGTTTTATAGCTAACAACTCCATCACATCACTTATATTCATTTGTTTTTTGAGGTGAGAACATTGGAGATCCAGTCTCTTAGCAACTTTGAAGTACATAATACAGTATTGTTAACTATGATCACAATGCTGTTCATTAGATTTCCAAAACTTACTGACTTCTAACTGCATGTTTGTACGATTTGACTGACAACTCCATAATTCCCCAACACCCAGTCCCCAGTCCTGGCCCCTGGTAACCACCATTCTCCTCTCATTTCTACAAATTCATTTTTTTTAAGATTTCACATAAGTGTTATCATACAGTATTTGTCTTCCTCTGACTTATTTCATTTAGCATAATGTCCTCAAGGACCGTCCTTGTTGTCACAAATGGCAGAATCTCCTTTTTTATGGCTGAATAATATTCTATTGGCTATGTACACTGCAACTTTATCAATTCATCCACTGATGGATAATTAGGTTGTCCATATCTTGGTTAGTGTTAATAATGCCAAAATGAACATGGTGGTACAGATACCTTTTCCACATCCTGTTTTCATTTCTTCTGGATATATATACCCAGAAGTAGGATTGCTGGATCAATGGCATGCCTAGTCCACACGACAGACCAGTTAAAGCTCCGTCTATGGTTGTAGGTCCCAGGTATTAGTATCTATTAAAGCTTACTAGATTTGTCGGATGTACAGACAAGTTTTAGGGATTGACTTGAGAACTGACTCAGTCATATTACTGAGTCTGGGCCTTCAGCTACTGACTTAGCTTCCTCATGCTTTTGCTTTCCCTTTCTCGCAGTAACTGTTCAAATGAATAAGAAACAAACAGCAACAAATAAATGTATTTCATTTGGGAAGGTTGCAACATTATTTCACATGATTTTATTTTACCCAATCTGCAGGACTTGCTCAAATATCTGCTCTCTGGGGGAAGTGTCCTAGGTTTGTTTACATGTTCCACCGTGTGCTCATTGCTCTGAGCTCTCCCCTCTGCGCGGTACGCCTTGCACTGCAAAGCCATCGTGTGGGTGCTTTTCTATTTCCCCCACTCTAGCAACGGTTTAAAGTAATGTGTTTTAGCTGTTCTCTCATTAAGCACATGAGATAACATGAATAATCCAATTTAGAAAGTGATATTACTTTATTATTACTTTTTTGTAAAAATCAATGTATCCCTTCATTGCAGAGATCATGTCTACTAATATAATGATGCTAAATTGATTTATTTGATTTTAGTTTTATTTTAAAATATGCAATTTTTCTCTCTTACCTCCTCATACTGGGAACCTGAATACTCTTTTCCCCTTCCCCTTACAACATCTACTGAAGCACTCCTGGTTAAAGGTGGCCAAGTGTGTCCACATGTTTATTGTGTGTGTGTGAATTTTTCCTGACTCCTTTATTGTCACAAAATACACTTAACATAAAACTTATTAATTTTAATCAATTTTAGGTATGTCTATATTTTGTGCAACCATCACCACCATCCATCTCAAGACCCCTTTTCATCTTGTAAAATTGAAGCTCTGTGCCCATAAATGAACAACTTCCCGTTACCCCTCTCCCTGGCCCCCGGCAACCACCATTCCACTTTAAAAAATCTTTTCTTTTTGCCCACATCAATGGAATATCATTCAGCCTTTAAAAAAATTTAAATTTGGTTTTATTTTTCTAACATTATCCAGGCAAAGTTTTAGAGGCTACTGATTTTACAAAGATTCTTACCAAAAACCGTTCTCCCTGCCTAGCATTATTTATCTGCCCAGAGGCAGTCACTTTCAACTATTAGCTATTTCCTTTTATCTTATCATCTCTATCATTCAATCAGACACTAATACTCATTTGTTATTTTTCAATTTTAAGCATTATGTTATTTTTACAATGGAAGATGAAAATTTATATCATTTTCATAACTTCCCCCACAGCCACTACACGCTAGTATCCAATGCACATACTCAATACATATACCCACTGCAAATATGCATGCAGTACATATGTCCTTATGAGTTATAGCATAATTTTGGATAGATAAGCATTTATTTTTATTATGATAATAAATGCTTATCCTTGATAAGTTACTGTTTCTTTCAAATTATTTTCCCTCTTTTTTTTATTTGGGTCTATATTTCATGATAGGTACTTTTCTAAAATGTTTAATGACCTTCGGCTGACTACTGATAGTAAAAAGTTGGACTTTAGAATGCCAATTGGGAGCTCTGTGTGCATGGACAGATTTGTCAAATATGGCTCCCTGGTAGTATGGTATGATTGGATACTTTTTGGAGAAACTACCAATATCAATATCTAATTATTTTAAGTTTCCTGGAGAATAATTTTTATATCACTTGCTTAGAGGGTGTAAGCCTAGTTTCCAAGGCTCTAGGATCCACGAGATGGACACAGCTGGGAGATTAATCACCATGGAAAGCCTTTTCAATCCCATTAGTCATCAGGAAAAAGCAAATTAAAACTACAATGTGGTACAACCATATGTATCAGATAATATGTGTTGGTGAAGATAGGGAGATAGGGAGCAATTAGTATATAGTACTGATGGGATTATGAATTGGTAGGACCACATTAGAGAATGATTTATCAGTATCTACTAAAGCTGAGCATATGCCAGTCCTACAATTTAGCAGCTCCCCTTCTTAGTATATACTCAACACATGTGTGTATATACATTCATATAGATTTCAATTAGAATTAAATATGGATGAATCTTATAATGTTGAGCAAAAGAAGCTAGAACAAGAAATCATATATGGTAATTGCATTTCTGTAAGTTCAATAACAAGCAAAACTAATCTATGTTGTTAGAAGTCAGGATAATAGTCGGAGGAGAGCACAAGGTAGGGCTTCTGGGAGGGAGCAATGGTCTGATTTGTTTGTTTGTTTGTCAGTGTTGTTTGCTTAGCTATTTTCAAAGACAAAAAATGTTCTCACACACCTAACCAAAGACTGATTGTCCTATATCTGTGATAACAAATAGCCACCAGCACTGGTTTTAAACTTCTTTAGACGGTCAAAAACTCACCTCAGCGGATGTGCTTTTATAATCAGTGACAGCCTCTTGCTTCCGAAAGTCCGTTTATCAGGAATGAATTTTCTGCAGTAAGCACACCTCTGACAACTAATCAATACAAACTCTCACCTGAGTGAACACAACAGCTAATATTAACTCAGTTGACCTCTAAAAGGTGTCAATACAAGGCTTTCACGCTCCCCCCAAAAGTTTGTATAAGATCAGCAGTCTGCTCTGCTCAGAGGCACTGTGCCTGACAAGTACAACTCCCCTTCCTAAAAGTAAGAAATAAATACAACAATCTTTTATTTTAGATGCTGGTCTTGTCATCCTTTGTTTATAGATTATAAACATTTATTCTACCACATACTTATGATAGGTACACTTTTCTTTTATATAGAGATTACAAAAGTGTTTTTAAACTCAAAAGGACATCTACTTCTAACCAACATGAAAGAATGGGGACCAGAATTAACTCTATTGTCTTAAATCTTAAATAATAAAAAACATAGACGAAATATATAAATCACTGAGTTTCAAGACAGTGGACATTAGTCAATGAAGGACAGAGAACCCTGAGAGGAGGTAAACAAACTGACCTTTAGGATTGCCTCGCTTACTGCCTTGAGAGACTTTCTAGGCCACAGCAAAAGGAGGAAGAATCCAGGTGGAGCCTGATGGACTCTGATTTGAAGAGACAAGGCTAAGAAACTCCATTTTTTAAAAAGACCCAGGAAATTCTGATGTGCATGATCCATGAAGCATCGTTTCAATTGTTCTATGAATGTTACCTTCATGCTTTCTCCAGTAACTAGAGACTGATTACAGCATGTTCTTAGCAAATTACTTTAATTTCTTCTGTAAAAATGGGAATAATAATAGCAATGACCTCATGAAATTACTTTAGAGAAGTGAATGAATAGGTATAAAACTCACAGAATATAGTCTAGCTACTGAAATTTTATCAGCGCAATCTATTCTTACTAGTCTATAAACAAGTTGTAGTCAGGGATCTGCATAGCTTTCATGCCTGAAGAGAAACCAGGGACAGCCATGGGGCATTAGATTGTTGTTTAGCTTCCTCATAATATGCTGTGAGAGACTTTGAGATTATCTGGTGGATATCAGGTGATACAGATGTATATGGAAAATTTCCCCGTTATTGATGACATGACACAGAGACTTGTTAAATGTGTTCATTACAAACTTGGGTAATCTATAATGTACTCTCGAAATTCTTAATGGAAATTATATGACATACTATGTGTAAATCTTTTCTAGATGACATAAAAAACAATTGTTTAGCTTTCTTTAAGTGTAAAATACCCTCAATATTCTGACACTATTTATAAGACAAATTACTTGCCATTGTTTGGAAGAAAACCTTTTTTTTTTCAATCCTTACCCAAAGATATGTTTATTGATTTTATAGAGATGAAGGGAGAGAGAGAGAGAGAGAGAGAGAGAGAGAGAGAGAGAGAGAGAGAGAGAAACATCGATGTGAGAAAGAAACATTGTACTCGCCCTGACTTGGGATTGGACCTACAACCTAGATATACTAGTATGTTCCAACAGGAAATCAAACTCACTTTTGGTGCATGGGAGGATGCTCCAATCAACTGAGCTACCTGGTCCTGGCTGGAAGAAAGCCTTTTTAAAATAATGACAATAAATGGCAGTTCTTTTTCTGCTCTCTTTTGTAGTGACAAAAAGGATTGAACAAAATTTTATGAAAATAACTCAGCTGCATTATACTATCATTTTGACATATGCTTCCATCTGGAAAATTTGGGACTTTTTGAACTTTCTCTAAAAACTCACTGGACAGAGTGGATTAGATGGCAGAGAGAAGCCAAATGTTATGGGCATCTAAAATGAATCACAAAGGTTTTACTAGTTACTTTAGTACAATTTCAAACTGTCCATGAGAGTGAATGCTTTAGACACTTGAAACCTTGACAATGGGATTTCCCAGAAATCCTGGCAGAGTACGAATTAATCTAAAGAAAAGAAGAAGCATGAAGCCAAGATAGCCTTTAATGTTCTCTCCACAAGAGACAGCCAGACAGCTGTGTAATACTTTAAACCAACACTGCTACCACTTAGAAACTCTTTAGATTTTCAATGCCAGCCTGGATATTAATCCCCTGACTCAACATAAGAGATTCTGTTTTATAATTATACTCACATATAACCTTTAGTTCTATTTATGTCTGAGGGTTATTTTAAAAAGACCTCTTAAAAGTATTTTTGTCAAAGACAAGGAATTTTGAAAAACATAATATGTCACAGAAAAAAATAATATATATATTTATTTATAATTTTCAGATACAATTATATTCTAACCTAATACATTTCAAATGAAAATTTTTGTTTGCTGGAGCTATCTTCAAACCATAGAGAGTGACCTGTTGTAACTGTGTTTTGCTTATTTAATAAATTCAATTAATGAAAAAAATCCTCAAGACCATATATAGTCCTAGAAGTACTCATCCAGAAACATAGTGAATTAATTTATTTTTTAAATGCTGGTGTTTCAGTGCAATACAGACACTTGCTTCTCTAAATGCATTTACTAGTATAAGGCCCTTGTCCGGTAGCCCAGTTGGTTAGAGCATTGTTCCAATACACTAAAATTGTAGGTTCGATCCTCGATCAAGGTACATACAAGAATAAACCAATGAATGCATAAATAAGTAAAAGAACAAATTGATGTTTCTTTCTCTTTTTCTATAACATAATTGAAATTTAAAAAATACATTTGTATCTGGGGTTTCTGAGGGAAACAGAGAGGTCACTGAGAGTAAAAGACAGTCAGAGAAACGCAGGCAAAGATGTCAAAACAGTGAAGAATTGTTTTATTTGTGCTAATTGGATAGTGGTCCCTCCGTGTAATGAAATTATATATATATTTTTTTTCATTTATTTTCCACTTACCTCCTCTTCTAATCATATAATTGGCTTCTGCTTAACTACAGTAAGATTGCTATGACTAAATTAAATAGCTTCTGCTTATAATCTTTCTCAGCACTGTGTGCTATATGTAATCTACTTCTCTGGGAGCTGTCTCCTTTGGAATATATGACCCTATACTGTCCAGACAAATAATATTTTTTTATTCCTCTGTTTCATTGAAAAATATTTGCTCCTTTCTAGATTCCCTCTTTTAACCTACATAAGTATGTATTTCTGCCTCAAAATATCTTAATTCTGATAGTACTTAATAGAGTAAATTCTGATCTGCCACTCCAATTATATCTCAAATATTTTACATACTGTACATTTAAACCCATTTCTCTTGCCCACTATTGAAAAAAATGCTTCTCTTTAATTTTTCTATAATTTTTGAAATTCACCCTTGAAAGTGCATATTAATTTTAACTCATAAATCTCATTTTTCTTAATACTTATTCCAGAAAGTCCTACAAAGTTTTATATAAAATATGATTTTCATATTTTATCCTCTTTATTTCAACCAGACTGGTCTTAATCTGTATACTTTCTAGAACCTAAATGTTAAGCATCTTCTTAGCTAGATGCCTAATCTCAGTTTCCCTGTAACCAGTCTTTGTCAGAAAAAAATTTCTTCATGAGTATTTCCACATTTCTGCATAGTCTGGGCTTTGTGAGCAGAGAACTGACAACCTAGATTAAAGGATGATTGAATGGTAAACTGTCTTGGAAGTTAAAAATAATGAATTGCTCTGGAAAGACTTAAAGACATATCTCCCAAAGCCATTTGCTTACATTCTGAAGGTTGTAAAACCCAGTGATAATCTTTTTCTTTCGCTCAAATACTTTTGTTTACTTCCAGGGTAGTAGTAGCCTTCTCTCCTCCCTTAGAGAATTTAGAGAACTGGTTTACTTTAGAGTAGTGGTTCTCAACCTTCCTAATGCCGTGACCCTTTAATACAGTTTCTCATGTTGTGGTGACCCCCAACCATAAAATTATTTTCATTGCTACTTCATAACTGTAATTTTGCTACTGTTATGAATCGTAATGTAAATATCTGTTAAGCAGGATGTATTTTCATTGTTACAAATTGAACATAATTAAAGCATAGTGATGAATCACAAAAACAATATGTAATTATATATGTGTTTTCCGATGGTCTTAGGCAACCCCTGTGAAAGGGTCGTTCGACCCCAAAGGGGTCGCGACCCACAGGTTGAGAACCACTGCTTTAGAGCATTGAGCAAGTCTCTCTCTCTCTCTCTCTCTCTCTCTCTCTCTGACTTTTTTCCCCAATCCCTTCATCCCTTCTTCCTTTACTCTGTCTCTCTCTGCCTTCTTATAAAAGTACCAAGTCTCAGAATTTTGGGGTTCTTTCCTTATGATGCAAATTATACTAAGGGCACAAATGACATCAGATACTCATTGAACTTTGCATGGGAAATTGGGGTGTGGAACTGCTAAAATACTGTGAATAAAATGGTCTATTTTCTGATCAATAGATGTTATGTTTCCTGCAAAGAGTGATTAATTAAACAAAGAAACAACATCTTGAGTAATCCTGCAAAATAAAAATTTTTAAACACTAAATTTAGCCAATTATTTGTGTAAAATATTAGGGAGTAAACATATTTTCTTTAGTACTAAGCTTCCAGAATCCTTGTTATTCCACACATGGTCATATACTCTAGTTATTTTTCTTTGTTTTATAAGCATATTACTTTTATTATTGCTTCAGGAGAATATGAAACTTTCCCTTTAATAATTAGTATGGTAATAATAAGATAGCACTATAGAAAAAGATAAAATTGGATCCATAACTTATTTGATAGGCCAGGATAAGTAAAACAGAATTAAATGTAAAAATTAAACCATAAATGTATCATAAGAAAATATGGTTGATTTTCTATATGAACTCAGAATTGGCAAAACTTGTCTAACTATAACACAAAATCCACAAGCATAAACTTTAAAAAAAAGCATGGAAAAGACACTATAAGCAAAGTGAAAAGGGAAATAAAGCCTGTATCACAGTTTTGACGCTTATATTACAGACAAAGGTTTACTATCTCTAATATGCAAAGAGTTCTGAAATAAAAAACACATGAATGTACAAACATAGTAGAAAATTCAGATAAATAAATAGGAAAAACAAATGTGAATGCCTCTTAACAACATAAAATTATGTTCAACCTTTACTTTCTGATAAAAAGACAGTGATCTTATAGTTCTTTTTATTGTTTTTCTTTTTTTTTAAATATATTTGATTGATTTTTTACAGAGAGGAAGGGAGAGAGATAGAGAGCTAGAAACATCAATGAGAGAGATACATCGATCAGCTGCCTCCTGCACATCTCCCACTGGGGATGTGCCCGCAACCCAGGTACATGCCCTTGACCAGAATCGAACCCGGGACCCCTCAATCCGCAGGCCGATGCTCTATCCACTGAGCCAAACCGGTTCCGGCTATTGTTTTTCTGACTTAGATTGCTGAACTTCCCTAATCTAGGAAAGCATTTTTTAAAGTCAAATTTGGAAAGTTTTTACATTTAAATAGTTTTTCTACCTCAATAACTACTTTTTCTCTATCTTTGACTCCAATTACATGTATATTATAGATTTCTGATATTGTTTCATAGGTAGCTAAAGGTCTATTTTTCTGCAATATTTTTAGATTTTCACTGATATATTTTTCTAATCAGTTATTAAGCTCATTCAGTGAATCTTCATTTCAATTATTTTACTGTTTACACATTGTTTGCGGGTAGTTTTTATCACGTGCTAACAGGTGGCGCGGGCCATTTTTGCTAATTTTTTGCGCAAATGGCAATGTTCAGTAAAATTACGATAACTTTAGTTTTACATATTTTTTTTTCAATGAAACTTTTTGTGATTTACTATAAAATGTATACTGAATTATATTTCTTAGAATCACACTGAATGCGTGGCAAGGAAGAGAATTGCGTGAAGGGATGACTCTATGCAGTTGAATAGATTACCGTTATACCTGGAAGTACATACATAATTCACCATTGTATGTGTTAGAGACCCAAATTAAATTTTGTCCTTTGGAATTCATATATCTGCATGTTAGCATCCCTTTAGAGCAATAAAAAAGTATAAAATAAAAGTATTTATACGTTACCCGCATTCTACCGCTAGTCTATAAAAAATGTATTAATACGTGTCCCGCGCTCTACTACCAGTCAATGTAAAACGTATAAATACGTTTCCCGCATACAATGTGTTTATTTCTAAAATTTCCATTTCATTTATATTTCATACTTTCTGTTTCGCTGGTCAAATTTCTTAAAATTTACTGACTACTTAAGACCATATTTTTTACTAATAATTTTTTAATCATCACCCAAAGACATGTTTTTATTTATTTGAGAAAGTGATCGAGAGAGAGAGAGAGAGAGAGAGAGAGAGAGAGAGAGAGAGATCAATGCGAGAGAGAATCATTGATTGGTTGCTTCCCATTTACACTGGGACCAGGATGGAATTTGCAATCTAGGAATGCGCCCTGAATGGGAACTAAACTTTTATCCATTTAACAAATCAATTTTAGCCCTAGTCAGCTTGGCTCAGTGGATAGAGCGTCGGTCTGTGGACTGAAAGGTCATGGGTTCCATTCTGGTCAAGGGCATATGCCTGGGCTGTGGGCTCAGTTCCCAGTTGGGGGGTGTGCAGGAGGCAGCCAATCAATGATTCTCTCTCATTATTGATGTTTCTATCTCTCCCTCCTTCCACTTCCTCTCTTAAATCAATAAAAATATATATTAAAAAAATTAAAAAATTAAAAAATAATAAAATAAAAAATCAATTTTAAGTTCCTTTTAATCCAATTTTCATAGCTGCTGATGTTCAGGTTCTACCATTACCAGATTCCACTGTAAAGTTTTATTATTAGTAATTGATTCCAAAACCTTAGTTAAGCAACCATGCAGCATTAAAAATTCATTTTGGTCTCCTTTACAGAAGCATCATTTTTATTTCTAAATAATAATTTAGTCATATTTTTAGTTAGCAATGAGTCAGTGGTCTTCTAAGGAATCCAATTTTGGTACCAACTGTACTAATGAGCTGGTACTCAATTGCTAAATAAAACTTGAAATGACAAAAATCTATAATTTATTACCGGAAAAATCATATAACACCACACATAATGATTTAATTATATAATATAAAATGATTTCACATAATTAAAATAAGCATATGCATCACAGCCAATCTAGAGAGGCCAAGCTTCAATCTAGAAATATAAATTCCAACTGTCTTCCTTTGTATAGACCACTGTGGATGCACTTATTCTCCTAGATCAGGAATCGCTGTTATGTGTGTAGAATACCTCAGAACGCAAAAACCCAAATGAAGCCTCAATCAGGGTTTCTTATATCCTGCTGGCACTTGTTACATATTCCTATTATGTAACAAGCCTCAACGACAGAGCCCTCAAGGTGTTTTTCATGAAGACGCGTTGCAAATCATCAATTTCACTGTTGTCAATAAGTAATACTGAAAGCTGATATAAACTGCTCAAATCTCCTCAGACCCATGATTACAGAACTATTAATCACTATGATTTATGCTTTGACGAGGCATCAGTACTTTGGACATTCTTATTTCAGTAAAACATCTCAGGCTAATATCAATCCTGCTATAATTAACTCTTATAACCTAACTACTATATTAATATCTTCTTTTAATATCAGAATATAATGATCATTAACTCTAATCTACTGCATTACCCTGCAAACATTCTTGCATAGTATTTATAGTGAGAAGCTTGGTTGACAAAAAGCTATAAGTAACAATAATTTAAGTGTTGGCATACATAAAATTTTACAACTGCTCTCTTCACTCTATGATCCCCATTTCTTTTTTATCATCTTACTCATTATGAAGATACAGAGAGACTTTCCATTAGTACTTCACCAATAGCACACAACCTATTCTGCTTAAACTAGGTGGCTGTTCTATTGCTGGAAGCTCTACCTTTATCCTTCTGATCTATAGTTATGAAGCATTTGTTGTTTCTTCTAAACTTCTTTGCTTGAAATATTTACCATAAAAGCCTAATAACACCTATAAAACTTATGAATTTGCTGATATGTAGTCTCTTGAATGTAATAATTTCTAATGTGTCCACCCACCCCCAAAGAAATAGTCACTTCTATCCTTTCGTCTTTTGTCTTTAGTGTTCTGTTCATGAAAGACATTTCTGTTGTAACATGTGCCTGCTTGTTATCAGGTTATCAGGGTACATTTTAAAAACTTTCAAACATTTTAAAAACTGAACAAAACAGATAGCTTTCACACATGGTCTTATATTTAGCACTTAATGATCAATTTCAGTTTACTCTACTATGCATTTCTTTCCTTTCCATCTGTATTATTTACCATTCCCTGAACTACTAGCTGTGGCAATCAAGATCAGGCAATCTAATTGGCCAGGCTTAAATAATAGGCTGTCCCTATACCTGCTGCACTTAAAGTACAGGAAATGGTTATCCACTATTTGCAAAGATACATGTTGTTATCAGGAAAAAGGAAAAGGAGACCATGCTGGGCAGCAAAAACCATAGTTACCATGGCTCTATATATAGAGAGAAATTGTAATTGAAAGAATGTAGGAGTAGGAAATGAGACATGTTCACTGCAGGAAGCTGCTCAAATAAGTAAGTTTTGGGATTTTTTTAATCCTCTAAATACTAGGCTGAAACTGTAATTTTCTAGGTTTGACTTATCTTCCTCTCAATATTTCCAAAGAATAATGCCTTCAAAGCTTATTACTCAAGAAATAAGAAATCCTAAAATAAAAATTCAACTTGTTTTGTGAAAGTGAAAGAATGATGCAAGTCATGTCCTGAATAATAGATTTTGCCTCTTGCTCAGCCATCTTTAATTCCCTACTAAGTAAAGGCAATAGAGTGGAAGCTTAATGGAAAAAAATTCTGGGGTGGGGATGGGAGTGTGGAAGTGGTGCCAGGAAGAAAACAAAAGGGCTTATTTAATTACCCAAAATACATTTCCATTTTCTTTTACCAAGTTTTCTTGTGACTCACTAAAGGGTCTGACATGAATTTAAACATGTTTAATCTATTATAATATTGTCTATAATGAATCTTATTGTTTAGAAAGATGAATATTTGAGAACAGTCATTAGGATTTATAATAAAGAGGAAGCAAGAAAAAAAGCATAAGTCTTAACGCAGGGCTTAAAATCCATTGATGGCTTGTATACAAATACATATTTTATAGTAGTTTTACTAATTTGAGAGCTCTACTAATATTTTTAAAATACTGACTTCACAAATGCAGAATGGTAAGTTTGATCTTCTTCCAAATTAATATTTCCAAAATATCCTGGATAATCATGAAACTAAAAGATGCTTGAATCTAACAGTTGTTTAGTAAACTTTTAGAGAGGTTTCAGTAGGGACCTAAGTATATTTGTACAATAATCAGAAAGGATTATGTATAAAATAAATATTCATTGGGCTGCTTCTTTATTTCTTATAAAATATTTCTTAATTTGAGTTGAGAAAACATAGGAAAGAGGTTGTGGTTTGTGCTACTTCAAATCCTTTGGCCTCTTAAGAAAACTAAGTAAAGTAGACTCAGGCAAATTACCAGATACAGAGTTCAAAACAATACTTATGAATATGCTTAAGGAACTTAGTGAGAACTTCAACAGCATAAAACGGGACATGGAAAACATAAAAAAGAACCAGTCAGAAACTGAAGTGAGGAACAATTACACAGAATTAACAGTAGAGGAAATAAAGCGGAGTTTCAAATCAGTGATTTGGAACATAAGGAAGCAGAAAACACCCAATTAGAACAGCAAAAAGAAAAAAAGAATACAAAAAATGGGGATAATGTAAGGAGCCTCTGGGACAGCTTTGAGTGTATCAGTATTTGCATCATGAGGGTGCCAAAAGGAGAAGAGAGAGAGCGCAATAATTTGAAAACTTATTTGAAAAAATAATGACAGAAAACTTCCCTAACCTGGCAAAGGAAATAGACATATAAGTATAGGAGGCACAAAGGGTCCCAATCAAGGTGGATCCAAAGAGGCCCACATCAAGGCACATTATAATTAAAACGTAAAGGGTTAAAGACAAAGAGAGAATCTTAAAAGCAGCAAGAGAAAAGCAATTACCTGCAATGTTTTCCAAGGGAGCTCCCATAAGACTGTCAGTTGCTTTATCAATGGAAACTTTGCAGGCCAGAAAAGATGGGCACGGAATGTTCTAAGTAATAAAAAGCAAGGACCTACAACCAAGATGACTTTACCCAGCAAAGCTATCATTTAGAATCAAAGGATAGATAAAGAGCTTCAGACCTCCCCTCACCACCCTCCCACCCCCCAACAGAAAAAGCTGAAAGGAGCTCATCACCATCAAACAAGTATTACAAGAAATGTTAAAGAATCTTCTCTAAGAAGAAGGGAAAAATAAAAAAATATGAATGATAAATGGCAATGAATATGTATCTATCAACAATTACTTTCAGTGAAATGGATTAAATGGCCCCATCAAAAGGACTGAATGGATAACAAAACAAGACCCTTACATATACAGTCTACAAGAGACTTACTTTAGATCAAAAGACAATGAAACTGAAAGTAAAGGGACAGAAAAAGATATTTCATGGAAATGGAAACACACAAAAAAGCTGAGGTTGGAGTACTTATACTAGACAAAACAGAATTTTATTTATTTTTATTTTTTATTTATTTATTTTTATTTATTTATTTATTTTTTTCAGTTGATCAGCAGCCTAGCCAGGATCTCTAGCCAAGTTCTGGTCAGGATCTCCAGCGAAGTTCTGGTGTTTATTGTCTTTTTTTTTTTTTTAATTAAATCTTTATTGTTCAGATTATTACATTTGTTCCTCTTTTTTCCCCCCATAACTCCCCTCCTCCCAGTTCCCACCCCACTCTCCGCCCTCACTCCCCACCCCCTGTCCTCATCCATAGGTGCATGATTTTTGTCCAGTCTCTTCCCGCATCTCCCACACCCCTTTCCCCCCCGAGAATAGTCAGTCCATTCCCTTTCTATGTCCCTGATTCTATTATGATCACCAGATTATTTATTCACTTGATTCTTAGATTCACTTGTTGATAGATGCATATTTGTTGTTCATAATTTGTATCTTTACCTTTTTTTTCTTCTTCCTCTTCTTAAAGGATACCTTTCAGCATTTCATATAATACTGGTTTGGTGGTGATGAACTCCTTTAGCTTTTCCTTATCTGTGAAGCTCTTTATCTGACCTTCAATTCTGAATGATAGCTTTGCTGGATAAAGTAATCTTGGTTGTAGGTTCTTGGTATTAATCACTTTGAATATTTCTTGCCACTCCCTCCTGGCCTGCAAAGTTTCTGTTGAGAAATCAGCTGACAGTCGTATGGGTATTCCCTTGTAGGTAACTGGGTTTCTTTCTCTTGCTGCTTTTAGGATTCTCTCTTTGTCTTTTGCTCTTGGCATTTTAATTATGATGTGTCTTGGTGTGATCCTCTTTGGATTCCTTTTGTTTGGGGTTCTCTGCGCTTCCTGGACTTGTAAGTCTATTTCTTTCACCAGGTGGGGGAAGTTTTCTGTCATTATTTCTTCAAATAGGTTTTCAATATCTTGCTCTCTCTCATCTTCTGGCACCCCTATAATTCTGATGTTGGTACGTTTGAAGCTGTCCCAGAGGCTCCTTACACTATCTTCGTATTTTCGGATTCTTTTTTCATTTTGCTTTTCCAGTTGGGTGTTTTCTGCTTCTTCGTGTTTCGAATCTTTGACTGGATTCTTGCGCTCCTCTGGTCTGCTGTTGGGTGTCTGTATAATATTCTGTATTTCAGTCAGTGTATGCTTAATTTCTAGTTGGTTCTTTATCACAACATCGAGGGTCTCATTAGATTTCTTGAGGATCTCACTACATTTATCGGCGGTCTCACCAGTCTTTTCGAGGGCCTTACTAAGTTTATTGGCAGCTTCTAGACAGTTCTTGAGAGACCTTAAAAGTGTGGTTTTGAGCTCTATATCTTCCATTTCTGACATTTGCGCCCTGTTTCTTTGTCTCGGCATTTTTGTATCTTTTCTTGGTGCACCCCCTAGTGGTCTTTGTGCGCAGTCTTGTTGTAGTTAAGCCTTGATTGTTGTCGGCAATACCAGGGGTGATTTGACCTCCAGGCTAACTGGCTATGAGAGTCAGCTGTGTCTGCAGTGGGAGAGCTTCTGTGCTGGATCTCTAGGGCGGTATTAATCTAGTGTTTGCCTGAGGCTATCTGGCAAATGGCTCTGTGCAGGGCTTGGGCGGGGCGGATCCCTGGGGATCTGAGTATTTCACTTCAGCACTGCGCCTCCTCTGAGTCTGGCTATGATATTCTCTTTCCTCCTAGTTGTAGAATTTCCACTCAGCCAGCCTTCCTGTGGTTCTGGATGATGTCCGTTCTGTCCTTTAGTTATATCTCTGAAGTGGTTGTTCGAGGCAGCAATCTCCGGCGTTAACCTATGCCGCCATCTTGGTTTTCCCCTCTAGCCAAAACAGAATTTTAAAAAAGGCCATAACAAGAGACAAAGAAGGACCCAGTAATTCCACTTCTGGGAATTTATCTGAAGAAACACAAAAATGAAATCATAAAGACATATGCATCCATATGTTTATGGCAGCATTATTTACAATAGCCAAGATATAGAAGCAACCTAAGCATTCATCAATAGATGAATAAAGAAGTGTATATACAATGGCATATTATTCAGCCATAAACCTGAATGAAATCTTGCCACTTGCAACAAATGGATGACCTAGAGCCGTGGTCAGCAAACCGTGGCTTGCGAGCCACATGTGGCTCTTTGGCCCCTTGAGTGTGGCTCTTCCTAAGCCTTAGGAGTACCCTAATTAAGCTAATAACAATGTACCTACCTATATAGTTTAAGTTTAAAAAATTTGGCTCTCAAAAGAAATTTCAATCGTTGTACTGTTGATATTTGGCTCTGTTGACTAATGAGTTTGCCGACCACTGACGAGGTTATTGTTGTGGGTGAAATAGGTCAGAAGAGAAGAATAAACGCCAGATATTTTCACATATACAGGCTGTGGCAAAAGTAGGTTTACAGTTATTCATATAGAAAATAATACAATAATTATTGAATAATAACACAAGAATAAACTGTTTCATGTACTCACCATGGTAAACTTAATTTTGCCACACCCTGCAGTATTAGATAAAAAGCTAAAAATGAACTGAAATTGTATAAAAATTTTATTTACAGAAAGATTGAATTGTAGTGGATTTGCTAATGTATCCCTCCCTACTTAATTTTTAAAAATCTGATGCTGCAAATAATCAATGTCTGCTTAGAGATTTCTATATGCTCTGAAGGGTTGTGTAGTGCTTTTTTTGGTAAAAACCAGAAAGATGTGGATTAACAGTATTCTATATCTCAAGATAAATATTTTTAATTGTCATTTTACTCATTACCATGTCTTTCTCACAGCTCACTCTGTTTTTCTTATTTAAGTAACGTTTTGAGGTTTAGTTCTCCAACTATCAGGTTTATATTCTCCAGATACCTTCTCTAGGCACTTTCCCATATGGTGTTGATTTTGTTTTAATTAAAAAATAATTCTTAGTGCTTTTTTTGTTTTTAAATCTGAATGCTATTTATTTATATTTTAATCCTCACCTGAGGTATTTTTTTCCTTTGATTTCTGGAGAGAATGGAAGGGAGGTAAGGTGGGGAGAGAGAGAGAGAGAAACATCAGAAAGAGAGAGACAAATCTATTGGTTGCCTCCTGCACTGGCCCCTAGAGGAGCTGGGGAACCTACAACCTAAGTATATGCCCTTGACCTGGAATTGAACTGCAGACCTGTAGGTCCACGGGCCAATGCTCTAACCATTGAGAAAAACCAGACAAGGCTAAATCTGAAATTTAAATAAATAACAAATGCAATATTTGGGACATACTTATACTCAAATGAGCTTTCTGTGTTTTATCTGGCAACCTGAGCTGGAGACCTGACCCCCCACTCCATCACCAAACTGCTAATAAAACTTAAATGTTTGGAATGGAATCTTAACTCTTCCATATGTAAACTGTATGATAAGTTGAATCTCAATTGCCTCATCTATAAGATTATTCTGAGTAATAAGTGATAATACTTTGCATAATACTTGACATATCATAAAAGCTTAATGCATTTTAGCTATTATTATAGAAATAAGGGTAACTTTAGGCAGCTTGTTCATTTAATCTCAGATATTAGAAGTGGCCCAAATGAGCCATTTTATTTTTATGTTTGTCCTTTAAGCTAAGTTTGGGAATTACCATTATCTGTTCAAATAATTTGGGAGTTACTAGAAGTTCAATGGCATTTCTTCAGATTCTGTTGATCATTTCTTTCATTGTGTTATCATTTGGGACCACAGCAAGGCCACAATTAAGTAGTGGACAGGAGTATGGGCTCTGTTGGTCCCAACAGTAAAATTTATTCCATTGTTTGTTTTATTGATGTTGCATGAAGTTTTTTAAAATATATTTTTATTGATCTCAGAGAAGAAGGGAGAGGGAGAGAGAGCTAGAAACATCAATGATGAGAGAGAATCATTGATTGGCTGCCTCCTACACATCCCACACTGGGGATGGAGCCTGCAACCGGGCATATGCCCTAACCGGGAATTGGACCAGTGACCTCTTGGTTCCTGGGTGGACGGACGTTCCTGAGCCACACCTGGCTGGGCTGCATGAGTTTCTTATATATTTTAGTTATTAATCCCTTATCAGATATATTGTTTGTGAATATTTTCTTCCATTCAGTAGGTTGTCTTTTCATTTTGTTGATGGATTCCTTTGCTGTGTAAAACCTTTTTAGTTGGACATACCCACTTTGTTTATTTTTGGTGTATTTTAATTTTGACATTAACTCATTGGCATAATATTTTAAAATCTATTAAATAAATATATAACTCCAGGGAACAGTGCTTTGTTTTATACCAATCTCTATTCTCAATAGGAAAAGGGAGATGAGCTAAGGAATATAGCTATTAAAGTAAGTCATTATATCTCTCTTAAAAGGAATATTTATTCCTCTTGGAAGTCACCATGCACAAATAACACAAAGATATAAACTGAAATGAAAGTTTTCTTTAAGGGTTTGGTGGCGGGCCAGCTTTTAGTAGTTTCCTCATTAGAACCCACGGGTAGAGAGAGGTATCATTTTTCCCCTTGATGCTCAAGATGGATGATGCTCACATGTCCAGCATGCTCCCATGGGCAAACCCAGTTTGTGTTTTCACACAGATAAAACAGACTGCAGGATATGTGTGGTTCCTGGAGAAATAGATTGGCAGTTCTAGTCAAGCAATTTTTGCTTATGCAAGTTATAACTATTGATATTTAACACATTAAAAATTAAAACCTGGCATTTTAAAATATTTATTAATTTATTTTAAAATAACAAGAAGAAACCCCATTATATATTAACCTAAATAATATATTTCGGCCAAAAAATGTTTTCCCAAAAATAATATGAGGAGGATGCTATTGTTTACATGTGTGCAAATCCCTTTCAAGCCACGCTAATAGAAGATAGGTATGTACTGTATCTGCTGCTATAGTCAAAGTGTGGGGATATGTTGTTTATTTATTGAAGAACAAATAAAATTCAGCCTCACTCACTCATATATACATTTGGGAAAGGAGAACCTTAAAACCCCTGAAAACTCCAGATTTTTTAAATCATGACACATAACTTCCGACACACCTTACATTTTGGTTCACAATTCATTAGTAATTAAAGGGACTGATTTTAAAGCTTGCAATGAAGGAATTTATCAGTATAGAAATAATTGACTTGATCATTATGGTTGTGTATGTTTTAGGTACTTTCTAAATGTATCCCTACAGGTAAAAAGCTACTTATCCAGTATCAATCTATGTGATGAAAATGGATACAATTTTTTTTTCTTTCCCTGACAGTGGCTTTACCACGAGGGGAAGTTTAATCTACAATACTGTGATGTTAAATTATATCCTATTTTCACTGTTGTAAACATTTTGAAAAATAGTGATTAATTGTGTTTTACTATATTTTTCTCTCCATTCCAATATGACCAGATATTTTGTGGAATTGAAAATAGAAATTCATGAAAACAACCTTCTTAAATAAGTTTTAACTCACCATCTGTATTAAAATATTCTTTTAAAAAATCTTAAGGTTACTAAGAAATTTAGACTAGGTCACTGGTACTCAAAATGTGTGTAAGGATCTTGAGGTGTCCCTGAGACTCAAAATGTGTGTAAGGATCGTGGGGTGTGTGTAGTGGTTCACATTTTTATAGCAATTTATTATTGCTAGCTACATGACAGGTGGTATCATTATGTTTACAACTAAGAATATACAGGAGAGGGCAAAAGTAGGTTTACATTATGACTATGTGAAGCACAGTTTATTCTTGTATTATTATTTATTAAATATTATATTATTTATTTATATTACAATTATAAACCTCCTTTTCCCTACCTCTATATGCTTGCATATTCTTTTGCTCTAAAATTTTCCCAGTTTTAGTTTCTAATAGGATAAATATTGATGGGATAGAACTCACATAAATAAAGCCTTTTTATGATCCTCAATAACTTTTAGGAGAATAAAAGAGAAAGGGTTTGACAGTTGGAGCATTAGGTAATTTGCAGGGGAAGGAATAAAATTGGAGTGCCTTTGGGGTCTAAGAAGGGTCATGGTGACAGAGAGGAAGTAAACTTTCCATAATTGGGAAGTAGCAGCGATCAGCTTGACCTAGCGAGGCCTCTAGGTGGTGGCAGGATCTCAGAGGGCCCAGTAAGAAGCCCTAAGCACGTTGTCTCTGCCAAGATTCAGGGCACTGTGGCTTGCAAAGGGTGTAGCTGAATTGCTTGTCTTCATGGAAAGAGATGAGCTAGAGCAACTAGAATTTCAGGAACAACCATGATGTACTAAAGTAAAGTACAAAGAGGCTTTCTCTCTTTTTTAGGCCACTTGTGTAGTCATTTATTGTTCCAGTAATCCCATTTCATTTCTCTTTGGGTAAAATTCTCTGGTTTGTCTAGTCTTGGCATGAGAAAAATCTTCATTATAGAAGTCAGAGTTCCCCTCCTTTCATACCTTGGGTATAGCCAGGCGGTCGGCATGAGACTAACCTAAGGTCTGACAATTGCATGTGCTTTCCTGGGACTGTAAATGTTGTACCAGTGACACCAGTGACATAGAAAGTAAAGAGGAGCCTAGCATGTGACACACACGGTGGAGTAATCATTAATTTAGTCAAAAAGGAAACTTCATGAGCCGTTAAATTATAAGACAGATTTTTTTCTTTGAATCCAGATTCGAATTACATTTGCTGAAAAGGATCTGAATGAATACTTATCAGAAGGAAGATAATTATTCAATAAGAAAGCTGACTGAGCAGAAGAGTTTGCATTGAAGTTGGTAAAATTTTCTTGAAATTTAGTCAGAACTAAATAAACACCATCATGTTGGTAAGGTTGAGCCATTCTGTTCAAAAAGAATTTTCTGCTGATTTATGTGAAGAATGAATTTGAATGATTCATGAAGAAGCAATTTAAAAAGAACAAAGGAAGAAAGAGGAAATGTCTTTGCTAAGCTGGATAAGCAGTACATTTTGAAAGTAAAAGCAGAAAAAGATAATGGCCTCTAAAATGAAGGAAAATGTATAGATTTCAGAATGCTGGAGTTATAATTTTCAAACTCAGTGACTTCTTAAAGTAAAATAAAGTCCAAAATGTAAGTTTTACTACTAAATAATGAAGATAAACTTGATTCATTTAAAGGCTAGCATATATTAAGGTTATGTTCATGTTTTACTTTTGAACTGCCTTAATACCTTTCTTTTTCAAAATTAAATGACACCATGTATTTTAATGTCGTTGGGTTTCAATGGAATTTGATAAGATGAAGAAAATATCCTAAGGTTTTCAGTATTTTAAAATTTATTTTCAGGAATAGAATGCAATAATAAAATCAGTACTCTAAAGGAAATCTTTCAAAAATCTGTGCTTCCAGATGAGATGAACATAGTCTAAACAGAATATCCTTCAGCCAACCCCCCAAATATGTACTGTATAATGTATTTATTTACATTAATTTACATTAATTTTACTAAAGTTATTATGATAATAATTTGGGTGAGATCAAATGACTTTCCTCCTGCATCATTTATAGATACAAGAGGAAGTCTTGAAAGATACCAAGAAAAAAATGTTGCTAAATTTGAAATGAGTTGTCAAGGATATTTGCCATAAATAAACTTATTCTCTATTAAATGTAGCTTGGTGTCATAGCCAGTGTTTATTTTGTCGGTATCAATTCATGTGTCTTCAGATTAAGCAGCTGCTACAAGCTGCCAGTTGCAGAAATGCATGACTTTTAAATTTTCCAGCCGAAAATCAAGAAAATTTTCTTCAGCGTGATTAGGGTTAGAGCTAGGGTTAGTGTTAGGGCTAGGGCTAGGGCTGGGCTAGGATTCCCTAGGGGTATGGTTAAGGCACAAGGAGCTCAGCCTATCAGCAGAGGAGCTCAGAGATGGCCTGGCATGGGGGGTTAGCGTTAGGGCTAGGGTTTTGGTTAGAGTTAGGGCTAGAGCTAGGACTAGGGTTGGGGCTAGGGTTAGGGTTAGAACTAGGGATAAGGTTAGGGTTAGAGCTAGGGATACGGTTGGGGCTAGGGTTAGGGTTAGGGCAAGGGCAAGGGCACAGTTAGGTGTAGGGCTGGGTTAGGATTAGGGGTATGATTAAGGCACAAGGAGCTCAGCTTCTCAGGGGAGAGCTCAGAGATGGCCCGGCATTGGGGGTGCTGGAGAAGAGGGTGAAGGCTGTAACTGTTTCAAGGGGGCACAGGACTGGGATTCGCTGAACCTGGCCTGGGGAATCTGGTCCTCACCTGGTGAGAGGCTCCATGCTGACCTCTGGAAGATCGGGGGTGGTGCCCTAGAAAGTGGTTTTAAACACCTACCCAGGTGGTTTTGAGGTAGGTGAGGAGCAGGTCACGGGGAATCACTGAAAACACCAAGGCCCTGGAAGGCTGGAGCCAGTGGCAGAGGCTCCAGGTTGCCTCCACCTGGGCTGGGATGTGGGTGAATGTTGGCTCAGGCCAAGGGAGGATGGGACCTGAGATGTGAGGCAGACCGTCCGTCCTTCCTGGTGCCCCAGCAATCCTCTCTGTCCTGGTTAGAGCCCTGAGGGCTGGGCTGTCTGTGACTGATTATTAACCTTTTAGGGAGTCTATAACACAACCCACAACCGTTGGCAAGCCACTGCAACATCTTCAAGAGATAAATGGATAGCCACTAATAGAAATATCATTACAATGCATTTTTAGAAATCTAACGCATATTGTGAAAATAGATAGCATTAGGGCTAAGGGGTAGGTTTAGGGTTAGGGTTAGGATGACTAAAATATTTAGAGTGACTAAAATATTAGAGACACTGATGTTTCAAAGAAGTTATACATTTATATTCCCTTTTACATCAGGGATGATCTTACATAATGTTCTATAATCCACCACATCAACTCAGATACTGTCTTGATAATAATTGCTTGTTTTATGAGAACAATCTATAGATTACTCAGAAACTTACCCTATGAAAATTTGCCTGACTTCTCGATTGTGTCCCTCTTGACTCAATTTTTAGCTGTTTCTTCAATAAAGGTCACAATAATTATTCTCAAGTGTAATTAATAAATTACACAAAATAGTAATTAAGTATAATAAGAGTTAATACAGAAGCTTTTATTTATTTTTCTTTTTTTATTACAGTGGGGCCTTGACTTACGAGTGTCCCGAATAATGAGTTTTTTGAGATATCAGCTGTCTCTCAGCCGATTTTTTGCATTGAGTTGACAGAGTAATCTGAGCAAGCTCAGTCTCGGAACGAATTAAACTCGTAAGTCAAGGCCCCACTGTATTATTACTTTTTATTGCTTAAAATATTACAAAGAGTAGTACATTTGTCTCCTTTTTTTCCCCCCTTGACCTTCCCCCAGCCTCCCCCTACCCCTCAGTGTCTTGTGTCCATTGGTTATGCTTATATGCATGCATACAAGTCCTTGGTTGATGGCACAAAAGAAAATTTGCTAAATATATGAGTGGCTGATTACATTCATGGAAATCAGTATTAGATTAAAAAATATTCTTATTTAAGAAATATTTATGAATTGATTACCATATACCAGCCACTACTTTATGTGCTAGAATACAGAAATGAAAAAAACAGAGAAACACCCCTACCTCATGAATTTTTCATTCAGTAAAGCAAAGAGAATAATAAGGTTTAATAGAAAAGAGAAACCTGAATAAAAAGAGATATTTAGTGGGGTGATAGTGCAAAAGAATAACAGTCCTCTACAGCATCTTCCTCTCCAGATTTGTAAGATAAAAACTGATCTTCAGAACAAAATCACAAGGCAACTCATGGTAGTGAAGCATCCAAAGAAATTAGACCACATTATACTAAATATGCTACAGTTGGCAAAATCAGATTACTATTCTGAATCCGAGTTTCTAGTACATCTTTACATTGTCAGTACATAGAGACTTACATGACCCTTTGTATGACATAATCCAACATTAAAATTAGACTTCATAACCTGTCCCTAATTGCCTAGTTCCCCTGACACTCAGCACGGAGAGCTTCTCCTCCTGGTTTCTTACACATCCTCCACGAGACCATTATGCAAACTCGAGGAAATGATTTCTCTTCCTGATTTTTTTATGCAAAAATGCCCACATAAGATACCCAGTGTTCTATTACTTTTAAAATTTACTCAGCAAAATATTGTGGACATTTTTCCATATCAGATTAAAAAGAGGTTCCCCAATTATTTATAACTCCACAGAATTCAATTTTATGGATGCAGCATGTATTTGTTTTTGTTTGTTTCAACCTTTCCCTGATAGGCAACTATTGACATCACTCTAAGTAAAGATATTGGAGCATTTTTAGTGGCATTTTATTGTAATTATTTAAAATGTTGCATTTTTTCACTTGGCTTCATCATTTTTTAATCTGGCAGAAAAATATGCTTCACAAACGTTACTATTTAGTTTGAACATATCATTTTATTTTAGGAAATATGTTTGGATTTGTTGCTTGCACCTAATCTGGTTTTCTATAAAAATAACTATATTGCAAATTCTCTTTAAAATAGTATGGAAAAGAGTGGGATTCAATCCACCTAGGAGGAAATTGATTGGAAGAAGAAAAAATAGGACTGTGTTAAAATAGGCCAGATTGAATGCTAGGGCTAGATAAACATCAATACTACCTATAAGATAAAAATAAAAATGTGATGGGGGTTTGCTCTACTATAATAATAGTCTCTTGAAAAATATATTTCATATATTGTTGAAATAAACATTTTATAATAACAAGTTCTTTTAATGGGATGAGAATATGAGAACATGGTAGTCCATGGGTGAAAGAAAGATGGCAAGGTGCAAAGTAAGAGCAGCATCTGGTAGAAATAAATATGTACTTATTGCATGCCTGTCTCTTCCTACCTTTGTCTTTCTTTATTAGGAGCCAGTTTTCCTTTGGGGGGCTGTGTCACTTATATTAATTTTTTATTTACACCTAACGGTGTGACAGCCATACAGTTGGAGGTAAGACTGAATTCCCCCTTGACTCTGGGAACAGAGTATGTCTCTTCCAAAAAAAAAAAAAATCTGTTCTGGTTAATCAAGCCTAAGCAATTGGGATAGAACTTGAGACGTGGGTGGGCCAGGAATACCATACCATGAACATTTATCTCTATTTAACCAATAGCCATGTCACCACCAGGAACAGAACCTCCTGTAGTTGAAGATGGCTCTCGGAGGCACGCATCCCAAGAGAATCGCAGTGAGCTGGCCCTGGGCCCTGTTCAACGGCACAGCACACTTCCTCTGGAACTTGTAGGGATATGAACCCAAATCCCCATCAATATTTCAGTAAGTTTGGTTTGCGTTTTCTGTTTCTTTCTGTTGGAAGTATCCTCAGTGGTATAAATAAAGAGGCAGAGGGGGAGAGGAGCGTGGTAGGCAGAGGAGCTGGAAGTTAAACTTGGTATATTGTTCATTTATTTATTTTCAAGAAATTTTCTTGACTATCTTAGTATCATTCTCCTAAAAAGGACAGGTAAACAAAATTCTGGTTATACATCAGATTTGTGAATCTATATCTATACATATCTTTAGTCTCCCTTCCTGGCTTTCTCTCAACACTGGTATTCCTATGCTTTCAATTCTTTATCTTATTTCACTTATATGTCTGTATCCTAATGAAGAAATCTCTACAATCTTTCTCAACTTATGCTGTCAGATTATATTGCCTTCCTGTGAAGTTTGATCACTTTTTAGTGTTAACACATTATTTGGAAGTATGCAGCTACTAATCAATTCCATAATTATTAATCAATTCAGGGATACCATGGATAGAATCAGAAAAAAAAAATCCACAAGATAGTAACATATTATGCTGTACTATCTCCTGCTAGTTAGTGAGAATTTGAGACAAGAATCATAAAAATAGCCATCTAATAATATACTCAAATACTGCTGAGCAGAGAGAATACTATTTGAACCAAATGCCCAGAACCATTTTCAAAGTTCTCTGGACTTATATTGTATCAAAAAGAGACAGACATTCTAGACCAGTGATGGCGAACCTTTTGAGCTTGGCGTGTCAGCATTTTAAAAAACCCTAACTTAACTCTGGTGCCGTGTCACATATAGAAATTTTTTGATATTTGCAACCATAGTAAAACAAAGATGTATATGTTTGATATTTATTTTATATATTTAAATGCCATTTAACAAAGAAAAATCAACCAAATAAATGAGTTTGCGCGTCACCTGTGACACGCGTGTCATAGGTTTGCCATCACTGTTCTAGACAGTAGAGACACTGAGAAAAAGAGCCTCAGAATTTGAAAGTAGAGACTATTGCCATAGATTCTTGAAAGTTAAGAAAGACAAGTTGCTTTCTAACTGCTCAGCCCTCAGACCCTTATAAATAAATAAATAATAATAATGTGCGTTTTACCATGAGGTAAACAGAGAGTCTTTGAAGTAGGTAGGCAAAGAGTGTCACTGTATTCTACAATATTTATTACCAAGCAATTATATTCTACATTTGTCAGTGAGTATATATAGAATGTTATTGTTTTGATTATAATCAGCTTATATGACAAGAAGACACACATACATCACAGGTTGCCTGCTATTGTTCCTATGTATACTTCTTTTTATGTTTATTAATTATTAATAACTAGAGGCCCAGTGCACAAAAATTTGTGCACTCGGGGCAGGGGGTCCCTCAGCCTGGCCTGTGCCCTCACAGTCTGGGACTCCTCGGGGGATGTCCACCTGCTGGCTTAGGCCCACTCCCTGGGGGATCGGGCCTAAGCTGGCAGTCAGACACCCCTCTGGAAGCCTGGCAGCCCTCAGGGGATGTCCACTTGCTAGCGGGGACCAGGCCTAAGCTGCAGTGGGACATCCTTAGCGCTGCTGAGGAGGCAGGAGAGGCTCCCACCATCACTGCTGTGCTGGCAGCTGTCAGCCTGGCTTGTGGCTGAGCAGAGCTCCTCCTGTGGGAGCACACTGACCACCAGGGGGCAGCTCCTGCATTGAGCGTCTGCCCCCTGGTGGTCAGTGTGTGTCATAGTGACCAGTCATTCCCAGTTGTTCTGCTGTTAGGGTGAATTTGCATATTATCCTTTTATTATATAGGATGCCCTTTCACTTTTTAAAGTTTTCCTGGCTTGGAAGATAAGTTACATGGTTACAGTACTTATCTGGGGGTTAGTAATAATGTGTAAATATAAGGAAGGTTATCTAGTTTTTAAGATGAATACTCTGTTAATACATATAGCAAAAATAATCTTACCCTTGCTATCAAAATATTTGCACATAGATTATGAAATTAGTAAGTTTATTGACAGTTGAAAGACTTATCCTACCAGTTTTCCCTCCCAAAAATGTTTCTTAGCCCTCGCTGGTTTGGCTCAATAGATAGAGTGTCAGCCTGCAGACTGAAGGGTCTCTGGTTCAATTCCGGTCAAGGGCACATACCAGGTTTGTGGGCTTGTTCTCCAGTAGGGGGCGTGCAGGTGGCAGCCAATCAATGATTCTCTCTCATCATTGTTTTCATCTCTCTCTCTCTCTCTCTCTCTCTCTCTCTCTCTCTCTCTCCTTTCCTCTCTGAAATCAATAAAAATATTTTTTTAAAAAATGTTTCTTGCCCTAGATGATTTGGCTCAGTGGATAGAGCGTTGGCCTGTGCTCTGAAGGGTCCCAGGTTCAATTCCAGTCAAGGGCACATACCTGGGTTGTGGGCTTGTTCCCCAGTAGGGGCCGTGCAGGAAGCAGCCGATCCATGAGTCCCTTTCATCACTGATGTTTCTATCTCTTTCCCTCTCCCTTCCTCTCTGAAATCAATATTTTTTAAAAATTTCTTAATTCTTCTTCCCTACCATAATATATGTTAAAGTACACATTTCCAGTGTTAAAATAGCCCACTAGCTGTTGATCATATCAATGGTACAAAGAGAGCTATTGCTGTAATCAGGATTGGAGAGAGAGGGGTGGGTCAGGGAGGGTCAGGGAGGAAGGGAGGACACCAGGAGAAAGGGAAAGCCAAGTAACTGTCAGGGGGTAATTCAATACAGTAGGCAGTTAGTTAGATATTAACAAAAAGGAAGGGAGCAAAGGGAAGCAGACATGTGGTTAAGGCAGACATTTGATTAAGCTGGATTAACTAGGAAAGGACAGTTTCACTGTTACTGAGGCATCAATAGGCAGGAAAGATGCTTTCCAGTCACCCTAGGAAGCAACTGACACCTTCCTCTGAATGAACTGGGGAGGGAGGAAATGGCGAGGGAAATTCCTTTCTCTGAGACATGCAAAGCCTTGGAAGCCAAATGAGGAAGCAGAACTCTGAGGCATGTGCAGCAGAAGCTAAGATCGTGACCATAAGGAGGAGGAGACGAGGCTAGGAAAGTCTGGGAAACGGATAGGGTTAGAGAAGGTACAGCCTCAGAGAATCCAGAAAATAGATTGGAAGGGAGCAGGGCACAAGCCCAGGAAGAGACAGGATAGAGAATGGGTCGAAACCAAGGAAATATATGGAAACTGGACAAGGAAACCAGCATGCGCCCTCCCTCCGTGGAGCACACTCCCGCCCTTCTCTGGGGCATGCACTGCACTTTTGCTTTCTTTTCTGTTAAACTCTAAGGGTCTCCACAGACTTGCAACCAGAGGAGCAGTGAGCAGAGGCGGGGGCCTCTCCTTTGGCCTTTGTAACTTCCTTCCTGAGTCCACCAAGTGCTGCCCCATAGCCTGCCCACTCTCTGCCTCTCCAGGGCCATTCATAAACTATCTCTTTTTACTCTCATAAATCTTGACACTATCGCTTAAAGTCCTCCTACACGCGTGTCACCGAAATTCTTTTCCTAGGACATGGCCGAAGAATCCTGTTTCCGGACTGTGCTGGGGCAGATCCGCACTGGTCCCAGTCCTCCTCTGGTAGCAAACGTATCTTTTTTTTTTTTTTAATATATTTTATTGATTTTTTACAGAGAGGAAGGGAGAGAGATAGAGAGTCAGAAACATCGATGAGAGAGAAACATCGATCAGCCGCCTCCTGCACATCCCCAGTGGGGATGTGCCCGCAACCCAGGTACATGCCCTTGACCGGAATCAAACCTGGGACCCTTCAGTCCGCAGGCCGACACTCTATCCACTGAGCCAAACCGGTTTCGGCAGCAAACGTATCTTATCCGACTAATCAGACTTTGTATTGTGATGAATAATAAAATACTGACTATATAAGAGATATCACAACAGTAAGAACGTATCCTCCAGAAATGTGTTTATTCATTCAATAGATATTTAGGCTCTCTTGTAAAGTGCCTACAATCTCATCCTGCTTTATTAAACTCAATAGGAAGCAAATGGAATTTTCCTTTTGGTGTCATGACTCAGATGCTGACCTTAGCATCCTCGAGTGTATATCCTGAGAACCTCAGTCAAAACTTTCATAGGCCACGCAGAAAGCAAGGCTGCTGTGATCGATGCTTTCCCTGGAAACCGTACTGCAGCTTTGCGTCTTTATGTGTTACCAGAAACAACATACACTTACACAAATTACAATTTTATGAGTCACACATTGTACTCTAGGCCCTGGGTTTTATGTGGTTCTCAGCTTTGAATTTTAAGCTGAAGATTTTACAATCTGTTTTATTAGTTAACATATTCCTCCTGTTAATCTACATTATGGAGAGCATCCTCCTAAGTAGAGCTGCTCTTCTAACCCTCTCCTTTATTCCCCCTCATTTGCTTGTTTGTCTAAACAAAAGTAGGACAGAGAACGACACCATGGCCATGCTGCCTGGATGCCTGGCTGACTGTGAAATGCTGGACTGCAAGGGCGTTGTTAGGAAGCTGCTGCTGCTGCTCTCACTATAAATTAGCTGCTCATTCCAGGCAAGCAGATAAACAGCCTGGCCTGGATGACGAGGGGATTTTGAGCTCTTCACGTTATTTGCTGATGATCACATTCCTAGCTGTATTTCCTTCCGTTGGATTAAAATGCATGTGTTCTTCTTCCCATCATATCTTGTCATGTGGTTCTACAGATGTTGTTAAGAAACTGTCATACTGAATCACAGGAGTGATTTCAATAAAGGTGAACATTCATCTCTTATTTTCCTCATTGCTTTTAGCTTCCTCTTAGAATGTGACTTTCCCAGAATTTATGACCAAGAGGAAGAGGGCCCTTTATGTTCTTTTTTGTTTTGTTCTTTGTTGTTGTTGTTTTAATCTCTTACCAAGAAAAGGTGTCTGTAGTTGAGTCAAAATTCTTTTCTTTAAGCCCTGCTGCAGCTACTACCAAGTGAAGTTGGTGAGTCAGCTGAGTGGCTGTCTAGCACATTCTTCATCTTAGTAATGGCAATGATACTAATCCCTATGCACCCCACTCAACAGCTCTTTCTCACAATCAAGTAAGATAGCATAGGAAAAGGATTCTGAATAATATATGGTGCTACAGAAATGGGAGCTAGCACGATAAAGCTCCCGGTTATTTGTTTTCGTTATTTCCCTCTAAGCCATAGCACTGTTCAGGAGTACTTTCTGCAGAGGTCAAATAAACACTTGAAAACATAACTATGAGCACTTGTGAGTGTAAGTGATGGATTAGATTTTAAATTTTATTTAGTTCTAAAGAAATTTACGTGAACACATCTAGGTAGTGGCTACCTAGAAAGCTCAGCTCTAAAGCATTAAATGGTTTTATTAATTATTACCTTCTAAGACTGGTTTTAAACACTTGCAAGTAATCAACGTAATAAGTTAGTCTAGAGGAGATAAGAATTAATGGCACCTAGATTAAAATTTAGCCAGGGTAAACTATTCCAGGTGGGCGAAATAGCATGATTGCATTATGATGTTACCTCTACCTTTCCCTTCCTCCTCCATATGGTGAAATCCTAATTGTTTGTCCCGTTTAACTCACCTATTACCACTTTTGAAAAGCAATCCCAGAACCCTTCCTCACAACTAACCTTTCTCTCGCATAGAACACATCACAGCCTGACACATTATGATTGCTTGTATTTATGTTAATCTCCCCTCTAGACTTCACTACCTCCAGAGAGACAGTCTGCATATTTATATCCTCTGGTATTGATTTCTCATGGGCCCTAAATAAATTTGAATGAATAATGTAAACTCTCTTCCCTTTAATAACTCACTAGAAATGGGAGAGAGATATTGAAATGAATCTTTGTTATTCTATTTGATCCATGCTACAATAGAAACCTACTAAAATACAATGAAATAATGAAAAACTTCTTTTTGTGGATAGAAACAGAGAGAACAGAAGCATGTAACCAAATAAATATATTCTGATAATATTTAGTCTGTGCTAATTTTTTTGTTGTTGTTAATTCTCACTCAAGGATATTTTTATCTTTAGAGAGAGTGGGAAGGAGGGGGAGAGACATGGAGAGAGAAACATTGATGTGAGAGAGACACATTGATTGGTTGCCTCCCACACGTGCTCAACCTGGTGGTGGGGGGGGGACCTTGGCATCGAGCCTGCAACCGAGGTACCTGCCCTTGAGTGGAATAGAACCTGGGACCCTTCAGTCCACGGGCTGACACTATCCACTGAGCCAAACCGGCTACGGCTGTGCTAATTTTAAAGAGAGCTACTGGAATAAAGATTAGTAAAAACAGCCTAGTGAAAGAAGTCAGTGAGAGAAAGATAAATGCCATATTATTTCACTTATATATGGAATGTAAAGAACAATGTAATTGAACAAACAAAACAGAAACAGACTCATAGATTCAAAGAACAGACTGATGGTTTCCAAAAGGGATGGGGGCTGAGGGACTGGGTGAAAAAGGTGAAGGGATTAAGAAGTACAGATTGGTATTCACAAAATAGTCATGGTGATGTACATACAGTACAGGAAATACAGTCAATAATAGTGTAATAACTATGTATGGTGTCATGTGGATACTGGAAATATCGGGGTGGGGTACTTTATAAAGTATTTAATTGTCTAACCACTATGCTGTATACCTGAAACTAATACAAAATAATATTGAATGTAAACTATAATTGAAAAAGTTAATAAAAGAAAATAAAGAAAAAAGCCTAGCCCAAATATAGTAAAACAGGGGTAATAAAAAATAACAGTAAGGGTGGGTTCACTCACTCCATGGAAATATATTTGCTGTCAATATGATTGTGTCCATCAAAGATAGCCCGGAACTATTACTAGCTAAATAGCATGGACAATCACTAATCTGAGCCTGTTCTGTCTTCTATAAAATGCAGAGCTTTGATGGCTTGATTAGTGTTTTTTAAAGGATCTTCCATATAGCTTCCTAACATGTTAATACCAAAAAGTAATTTTTGGAAGCTCTGGATTAAATAAAGTTCAGTAGGTTTCTTTAGAATAGGACTTGCCAGAATCTGTCATAGGCTAGTGTAGAAATTGGCTCACCAGAGGGCCCATGACTTGCCTTTCTCAAATCTATCTAAAACACGAAACTTGTACATCATTTATTCATATACAGGGCATGGCAAAAGAAGGTTTACAGTTGTGAGTATGGGAAATACAGAGTTTTTACTTGTATTATTATTTATTAATTATTGTATTATTTTCCATACAAACAACTGTAAACCTACTTTTGCCCCACCCTGTAGTTACAATTTATGATAATAAACATAAAATAAAAAGGTGCTATCAGGTAGGATAACCTACTCTAGATTAGGTGGCCTGGGAATACCTCTGTGAGGTATGAAGGATGAAGTCACTAGGGTGGTGACAGACAGAAATAGAAGCAGTAAGCACAGATTCCCTGAATCATGAAAAATAACTTGGCTCCTTCATTTTAGGTGCAGAACGGTCACAGTGCATTGAGCCTTTGCAGCAAGGGAGAGAGTCAGGAAGAGCAGAGTGGTCCTCTAAGACAGCGCTGATGTGCTTTGAGGTAATCAATGCATAGCTTCCTTCATTGAGAAAGCCGTGAGGAGAAGGAAAAAGGTCCGCTGAGTTACACACTGTGCTTGACGACATGATTGATTTTTTCCATCTGTCGTAAGTATATCATGTCATGGAAATCTGTAAAAGAGGGTTCAAAGCCTGGCACTAAGCAACTCCAGGAGTCTGAGCTGCATTCTGAGTGCAGTGGAGAGCCACTGAGGATCAGTAAGCAGAAAGTGATATGAATTCTGCAAAAAGTGACTGTGAATGTGATGAAAACCAGAGATGAAGTTTTCTACCCATTGCTTACATTTGCATATCTAAAATGTAATCATAGCTGATTCTATTGCCAAGCCTGACTCCATACTTAGGTCCTGTGAGGAAGGAAAAGGAAGAGGGTTTCTTCTTTTGGCAATATAATGCCCCCACCCCCACATTTTTTTTTTAAAGAACGTACACAGTGTTCAAAATCCCAACTTAATATTTCTATTTTTTCACCCTTCCCTTTCAGTTTTGTCCTGACTGTTCTGTTTAATCCCAAAGTGGAGTGGATAGACTTATCTGGGCAAATCTCTTATAGTTTTATCTCCTCTTTTACTTGTTTATTCCACATTAAAATTATTCTGAAAAATGAAATTTTTCTATTTTTTTTTTACACACTCTTGGAGTCTGGAAAGTTGTTTTTTCCTTCTATGTTACTTCCCAATACCCTGGAAACAAAGTGTGAATGTTCAAGGGCAATGCTGATTTCTTTCAAATATGTAAAATGTTCTTCCCTAAGGAAAAATAGCTCATTTAGAACTGTGTGCAGCGCCACCTTGTGACAAAGGAAATAACTGCTTTTAGGGAAGAGTATATTACAATCTGATGATTTGCATAATTCACATCAAAATTTAGAGATTTTATAAAGTCAGTGGCAGTAAGGAACAGGTATGGGTTTCCTAGTGTTTTCATATTGATTTTTCCCTTGAAAATTTGAAGTTAGGAATTTAAAGCAATAACCTTTAAATTATTTAATTTTATGAATCCTCTCCAAATAGTTATATCCTGTTTGTACTAAAAAAGGTTAGATTAATGCAAAGACAAGCCAGAGGTTACACGACTGGCTTAAGTGTTTAGCATTTCCCAGGGTAAAATTTTCTAGATATTGAATCATAATTATTTTATGCTGGAGGGAGTGCAGGTGATGACACTCCAAAAGCCCTCCTCTTCCAGCAGGAATAAGAAATTTCATCCTTGATGTTCAGTACATGGTTCACAGTTGGCACACCATTATTCTCAACCAAACATACACATTACTTCTTGTAACGAGTTCTTGTGTATATGAGATTGAACACAAAGTTCTGATTTAATTGTTATTATAGCTCTTGCTCCACTTAGCACTTTTGTCTGGAAACTTTCAAAAATATAGAAAAGTTTTGAATTTTAGTTAAGAGAAATATTTTCTTTTTCTAAAAAAAAATATTTTTCTTGATTTCAGAGAGAAAGGAGAGAGAGAGAAACATCAATGGTGAGAGAGAATCATTGTTTGGCCACCTCCGGCATGCTCTACCCTGGGGATCGAGCCCACAACCTGTGCATGTGTCCTGACCAGGAATCGAACTGTGACCTCGTGGTTCCTAGGTTGATACCCAACCACTGAGCCATGCCCACCAGGCAGAGAAATCTTTTCTTTTAAAATCGTGGAAAATAGTTTCCTGCTAAATATTATTGAATGTATGCATCATATGAAACAGTGTTCTGGGTTCTGCTATTTTAGTCACAATGTTTTCAAATTCTGATATAAAAGTCCTGTTTGCAAAAACTGGATGGAATAGGATAACATTCGGACTTTGTCTTTAAGTGAGTAGATTGAACGAGGAAAAGAGACATCAGCCTATTCAGAATGTTGACCATGCCAGCAGAAAAAAATCAGGACATTTCTCCATTTTTTTTTTTCCTTTTCTAATGAAGTTGAACAAATCCTTGATTAAGTAAAACTCTGAAGGAGACAGCCGAGGAAACCTGGAGTAATCCAAACTTTTAAAAAGAAATTTAGATTGTAACATCAAGAAAAGATGTAAATTAATGTATATCTCTCCATAATCATTCCCATGACAAAGGAATTATAAAAATTCTTAATTTCTAATCTTACTCTATTTGTGGAACGGAATTTTCCTATACAGATAAATATGGGCTCTGCTACAGGAATTGAACAAAATAGCTCATTTTTCTAAAGAACTGCTTACTTATGAAATCTTTTGATAATTCAGACATCTGGACAGCTGTGTTTACTCTGCACTTAGTTTAACTACTTGCATTCAAATTCTCCCTAAAAAATTCAAAATGTGAAGCATGGCTAACTCAATCTCATCTTTAAGCAAGTTAATATTTTAATAAATCAGCTCATGTCGATGCAGGAATAACACCTGGGCTTACCTTCCAGGATTGCTGCAGGCAGGGGAAGAAGAAACCTCAAGATGGTGTCCATAACTTTAACCAGGCTCCCACAAGCTACTGCCAGGGGGCAAGTTACTCCAAAGGAGAAAAGAAGTGTCACAACAATGGGAAAAACCTGCAGAAGTGCGAAACCAAAACCCTTCCTTATGAACATTTCTACATAATTTTTAAAGAACAGCAAAAGATTGACCCCCAAGAACTCTTTGTCGAAAAGCAGTATCAGGAGAGAGAGGAAGAGCTAGCGCCCTCACTGCTCTCACCACACAAGACACCAGGAGAAGTTGGCAGTGTGTCACCTGGAAGAGGTACTCACCAGAACCCTGCCTGCGGCTCTCTGCCTTCCGGCCTCCGGTGCTGTGAGAAAGGAACGCGTGCTATTGACAAGCCACTCAGTCTACTGTAACTTGTGAGAGCAGGCTGCACACCATACCCAACTGTTTTCACTGAAATTTCATCTGTCATTACAGTGAATGTTGTGAAGCACTCTAAGTGAATTAGGAAGAGAGGGTTGTGGGACTTAAAAGGCAAGAGAAACTGAGAGTTTCCCTTACATTTAGCTTGCTTCCTGTTACCTCCAGGGCTGTCTCTAAGATCTTTCCTCTGGAATACGGCCCAAAGGCCCATTTCCGCAGCTGATCAAGTCTCAGGTTGTTTTGGATGTCAGCATAATTAACACTGCGAATGAGTTCCCTGGCCCACCCCAAACCAAAAAAAGGAGAAGAAAGGTGGTGTTGGAACCCCTTTTATGCAAGTACTATGGATAGCATACAGGCATACCTTGGAGATACTGTGAGCTCAATCCCAGACACCACAATGAAGCGAGTCGCAATCTTTTTGCTGGTAAAGGATCTTGTTATCAATTTGTTAAAAACACAACACCTGTGAAGTGCAACAAACGGTGGCATGCCTGTACTTACTCCAGCAAAGCCTAGGTCACATGTTTTCCCTTACACTACACAAGGCAAGCCCTGCCACTTTTTACTCTTTAGTACCAGTAACTGACATTACTTAATCTAAGTCTTCCTTTGAAAATGCCAAAAGTAGAAATAGGTTAACGCTGCTGCCTTACTGTGGGAAAACTAAAAGTTTACCTATGCAGTGATCGTCCGATGCTCTGTTAACACCTCGCGTTTCCTGGGCAGGATGGTTCCGGGGCTCTTGAATGAAACCACATATTGAGAAACAAGCACAGACTCCTATGTGGGGAGGGGGAAAAAGCCCCACCGAGTCCCTTTTATAAAGGCTGCAGATCTTTGTGCCTTGATATCCCCTCTGATTGGTCACTATCCTTCTGACTTGGTCACTATAGCAACTCCTGAGCCCAAAGGTCAAACCTCACTTGGGGCAAGTGAGGCTCTCTTCCCCTCCTCCCTCATCGTCCCCCTATTCTCTCTGGGCTTTCTTCTTCTCTGTGCGAATGAGAGCTTCCTTCCCTTTATTCTGTAAATGTACACCTTCTGCAGCTCCCAATCCCCTTATTCTATGGAAATGTGCCTTCTGGTCTTTCCAGCTTCCTTATTCTATGGAAATGTACCTTTTGCAGCTCTGTAGCTCTGGACTTTTCCCATGGACCCCTTAACTTTTAAAAATTTCCTAAACCTGCTTATTTCACCCCCAAAACTCCTAGTTTACCCCCAAACTCCTTTCAGTAGCATATTTTCATTTACTCACTTATTCTTATCTTCATAGACATTTAGTACTGAGTTCTTATGTGTCAGACACTGTGCTAACTGCACAATATACAATATTGAACAGAAACATAGGTAAAGGTTGACCTTGTCGGTGAAGATACCAGCCTAGGATGTAACTGCTCACCATAATGGCTTTTTAAGTTTAATTTCAGACCATCCTTTGTGGTTACTTTAGGTCTCTCAGTTTGCAAGACTGCCATGCAGGCCTCCCCTGAGCTTGTCAGGTCAACATGTGGCCCCTTTCGTCCACAGAACCAAACCCCCTTCTAAAATTTAAGGAAAACTTTTAGAAAAGTTAAGAATAAGAAAACATAAATATGTAATTCTTTACATAGTTGTGATAATAAAAAATAGAATGAAAAGCAGGATAACATTTCTACAAACAATGAAAACACACCAAAAAACACACCCAGAACAGAACAAAATGAGCAAAAGATATTAGGAAAATGATTTTAAAACTACAAGAGAAAAATGCACTAATAAGAATTTTTAAAACAATTTTTAAAAAAGAGTTGATAAAACTCAGGAAAGACAGATATTTAGAAAATTCAAACATTAACAATAACGGAATAAGAAAAATAATAAGTAATGCTTTAAAAAAGGTAAAAATGGAAAATTTTTAAATTAGAAAGGAATAAAGAAATTAAAAATAATAAAAAGTAATATATATGTGTATGTTTGTGCAGTTGTGTATATATATGTATGTGTATATATATACTAGTATGTGTATATCTATCTATATAATAGAGGAATATGCAAATTAGCCCAGATGCTGTAATGTCACAACTGAACAGCAGGGACCTGAGACTACATGGCGCCTGACCAGGGTGCAGGACCTCAGGCTGCGTCCCCCACCCCAGGGGCTTGAAAGGGGACCTCAGGACATCTCCCCCCCCCCCCCACAGTACTAGGCTGGGGGACCTCAGGCCACACCCTCCACCCCGCAGGGCTTGACAGGGGACCTCAGGCCGCACTTCCTGCCCCGGGGATGGGCTGGGGACCTGAAGCTGCGCCCCCCACCCAGTGCCAGGCTGGGGGACCTGAGGCTGCGCCCCTCACCTGGAGGGGCTTGATGGGGGCGGGGCTGGTTGGGTCTGGGTCTCACCCAATGGGGGTGGGGCCAGATGGGTCTGGGTCTCCTGTGTTTTCCAAGCTCGTGTGGGTGGTGGGTGGGGACTTGACTCTAGGTCCCATGGTGCACCCAGACTCTGCCAGGAGGGATATTTTAATATACATTTTACTGATTTTCTTTCATCTCAGACACTTCTATTTAGAGAAAGGGCAAATAGCAATATTAAAATATTTCCTCTAACTAATTCCCTTTTAATGTGCATGAATTTATTGCACTGGGCCACAAAATTTTTTTGAAAATAAAAAGTAAAATAAAATAGAGAAGGAAATCAGCAAAAAATAAATAAGAAAATAAAAACCCCTCCCCCCCCCCCCCAAAAAAAAAGAAAAACAAAGAATATCAAATTCAGGAATAATAGAAAACCTGAAGACAAAAACAAATGAAATAAAACCAAACTAATATTAAAAATTATAATTCAAGGAAACATTTCTGATTTTTAAAAAACTTTGAAACTACCTAATGAAAGAATGCACTGCATAGTTAAGAATATTGATTTAAAGTGAATGACAACAAGACAATGTATAAAATTACTGACATTAAAAAATCTTTTAGGTATGAAAGGATCTCTTTGCTCTTGAAAAAAGAACATATGACTCATAAAGGAAATAAAATTAGCTTGTCATCACACTTTTTAACAGCAGTTTTTTTATGTGAGGAGAAATTGGAATAATGTACTTAAGAGTCTAAGGAAAACAAAATGTGGACAAAAAGGTTTATGTCTAGCAAAACTGACTTCTAATTATAAAGAGCACAGATAAAGTTTTATCATCATGCAAAAACTCAAGGAATGTAATTTTCAAGAATCCTTCTGAGGTATTTACAAGAGAAAAATCTTCAGATAGTTAAAGCAACTAGAGAGTCATCTACATAAAAACTGGTGATGTGCATCAAACATGCAATTACTTGTAGAACTAAGACAAAATGAGTGCTAAAAAAAGAAGGAGTATAGTAGAGGTTATATGATTGGAAAATATAGCCAGAGTACAACTATTTTTAATGGCTAGAGAAAATGCAAGATCTTTTATTAAATGTAAAGTTTACATATTTTCAAGAAGCTTATTAATGGTTGTATTATTGATACTGCCATTCTGAAATAGTTGTGTGTGTAATATGTTATAAAGCAATGAGCAGTTATAGGAAACTCTAATTCCTTTATCATATGTATCTTTGAAAACCAGAATTCTTGGTTTAATGAATGGAGATACATAAGAAATATTGAAGTTATATAAAAATTGTAAAGTCCTGAATTTGAATAAAAATATAAGTTCATGAGGTTTATTATACATAATATTAATACATATGTGTGTTTTGTACTCCCAGATTCCTATATTAGTTATTCAATCAAATATTAATATTGCTACCTAAGGGATTTGCAGATGTAATTAAAGTCCCAAAGATATGGAGAGTATCCTGATGAGCTGACCTACTCACATGAGCACTTGAAAAGCACAGAGCTTTCTTCTGCAGGTTTTAAAAGAGGTCAGAGATTTAAAGCACCAGGGAGACATATATCAAGTCATTAAGTGTCTTCCTCAACACCCAGGAATTCCTGGTTTGATGAATGGAGATACATAAGAAATATTGACGTTGTACAAAAATCGCTGGGTTGCACTTGGGTTAAAGATTCTTGGTCAAAGGAAAACAATAGCAGGCCAAGGATTCTGTCCTCATTGTGTTATTTCTTTAAGAAAGGGGGGACATCTCTTGAATTAGAATGGGAAATAAATGGAAATAAAGCAGTTTCTTTTAAGGTCTGGATACTTAGGGGAGTGGGCTCTGCAAAAACAACAACAACAACCAATAATACCTTAAACTTTTATTTGTTAATTATACATCAATACATCAGGAAAAGAAAGTAAGGAATTTAAACGAACGAAAACCTCACAAAGCACAGGGAGATCTGGCGTGCCATTCCTGGCTTGAAGACGGAGAAGTGATTCTGTGGAAACAACAAGGCCTCCAGGACCTGAGGGTGACCACAAGCAAGAACATGGGACCTCAGTCCTACAGCTTGGAGGAACTAGTTCTGTTGACAGCTTAAATAAGCTTGAAAGCAGGTTCTTCCCTTGAGTCTCCAGATAAGAATGCAGCTCATCCAAGATTTTGATTTCAGTTTTTTAAGAATCGAAGCAGAAAACCCAGGCACGTAGTGCTGGACTTCTGAACTACAGAACTGTGAGAGAATAAACATGGATTTTATTTTAAGACTTGAAATTTGTGGTAATTTGTCACTCAGTAATTAGGAAACGAATGCAAGCTTGGAACATTTTGTTATACTAGACAGCAGGGAAGCCATTATACTGCTAGGGTCATGTCAAAAAGATGCAAGACCCTGTTTCAAGAAACCTCATTGACCAAAGATGGGACCAACTTGAGTTTTAATAAAAATAGTTATTGAAGTAGATAAATCTAGCAAATATGGCCATCATAATATAAAATAACTGGTTACACATGGGAGAAAATAAAACTTTTATTTTGAAAACTGGTAAATAAAAGAGAAAACCTAGCATTTGTCTCCTCTCAGTATTTGAACTCTAAAAAAAGAATAGATGAGGGAAGGAATCCTTTTATACAGGTTACCCAGCTAGTAAGTAACAAAGAAACTATAGGATTAAAATATAACCATATTGCTACTTCTTTTTTTTTTTTTTAAATGTATTTCTTTATTGATTTCAGAGAGGAAGAGAGAAGGAGAGAGAAATAGAAACATCAATGATGAGAGAGAATCATTGAGTGGCTGCCTCCTGCATACCCCGCACTGGGGATTGAGCCCACAACCCAGGCATGTGCCCTTGGCTGGAATTGAACCTGGGACCTTTCAGTCTACAGGCTGATGCTCTATCCACTGAGCCAAGCCAGCTAGGGCCCATATTGCTACTTCTTAATGGATCTACACATTGAGCATTAACCTCTGCTATAATGAGAGACAACCAGTGTTCCTGATGAAAGAATATACCACCATCTGTGGCCTTTTCAAATAGGAAGAATCTGAATCTATTCAAATCTCCAGATCCAGCTGCCAATGATCAGAAAATACAAAGGACTTATCAATATGTTAAACTGCATGATGATTTTCTAATCTCTAAAACCTAGTCTATGGGAAATTCTAGTATCACTTAGATCAGTTTCTTTAACAGATAAATTGTAAGGAAATACAAGGGGTGGAGATTAAAAGAGAATAAAGAGCTTTATCAAGTAAATTTTCACCATGGACAACACTAAACTGTACTATTTAGGGAGACCCACTAGAGCAGCGGTTCTCAACCTGTGAGTCGCGAGCCCTTTGGGGGTCGAACGACCCTTTCACAGGGGTCGCCTAAGACCATCAGGAAACACATATATAATTACATATTGTTTTTGTGATTAATCACTATGCTTTAATTATGTTCAATTTGTAACAATGAAATTGGGGGTCACCATAAACATGAGGAACTGTATTAAATGGTCATGGCATTAGGAAGGTTGAGAACCACTGCACTAGAGTGAAAAAAAAATGTAAAAGAATGGAAGGAAGTGATAACTATGCAAACCAGGCTAGAGGTTTCTTTTGGAAGAAGCAAGTACTTAAAATTGTCCTGGCTTGCTGGCAATATTTTATTTCTTGATCCGGTTGGTAACTACAAGGACATTTGCTTTATATATCATTAACTTACACATCTACTCATTTAGTTGGTCATATTTTCTGTTATAGATGTTTTATTTTATAACAAAAGGTTGTTAAAGGACAGAATGTCCCTAGCATTTGTTTTCTTTAAACCTGGGTATATGTGTTTTTATTATCACCATGGGTAGTAGCGTGTTTGGATTGTGTCATATCCCTTTAGATTATAAGTAAAGAAAATACTTAGTGTGTCCTACATGCATCCAAATGTGCAATATTGTTAATTTTAGGTTTCTTGCTGATGCTGATATAATTGTAACTCACCTATCCTTTTCCTTATTGCCACATATATTCAACCTCCATTGGATATTTTGATGACTATGGAGTTTTTAAAAACAAGATGACGTGTTATATTGCCTGTGTTTCCCTCCAGATTTATCTGAGAAAAACAACCAAGACAACTTGGAACTGCTTCAACCCCATTGCTTTCCTCCATGACTGAGTTAGTTTTCTTAGTTGTGTCCAATCTAACTAACCAAATCCCCAGGATGGCTGCGTTAAGGAGTGGGCATTCCCAGGTTCCTCTGCATATGTGCACCCACTTGGTCCAGCCTGGCACTGGCTTCCTGAAGGATTCTCCACCCTGACTGCTCCATGGTGATCTGAGGTAAATACATTAAATACAGGTTAGATCATTTAAGTTGCTTTCAGTTGCAAATGCCACATTTTTGATTAAAAGTGGCTTAAACAATGGAAGTTTAATGTATGAAATAAGAAGTCCAGAGCAGATGGTTTTAGACCTGATTCACTGATGTTAGGCCATTGGCCCAGCTTCTCTTAACGTCTTTTGGATGTCCATAAAAGCACCCTCATTTACACAAAACATTCAAGGGAGGAAGGAGAAAGGAGAAAAAAAGGGTTCTCCTTAAGTATGACTTTGTAACATGGAAGGAACTCTGCCAAAGAATTCTCCAATTCCCTTTTCAAAATCAGGCTGGAAGAACAGAAAATGAATCTCTGGCATTTCCAGCTTTTCAAAGGGAAGCGACTTCTGCCAGCAATGAATTAAAGTGATTGGAAATAGTCTTTATAAAGCAACTCATGGGATCTGAGGCAACAGTTCTTTGTCCAAAATACAGACCTTTGGTAGTCAAACTGTATGAATTAAGTAAAGAATTTTCTTCATGGTAGAAACATAAAGGGAGCAAACTTTAAACAAATCAAAACATGCAGTGTGATGGATCTCTTGGTCTATAGACAGGGTGGGCAAAAGTAGGTTTACAGTTGTTTGTATGGAAAATAATACAATAATTAATAAACAATAATACAAGAGTACACTCTGTGTTTCACATACTCACAACTGTAAACCTACTATTGTCACAGGATTTCTCAAACTTCATTGCCTAAAAATGCACCGGCACCTGTTAATGGCTCCTGTCTGAAAGCTACTGTGGTGGAGCTCAGTACAGAGTTGAACCCAGTCAAGGACAAGAACCTTAATTTTTTTTAAACGAATGTCTCAAGTTGCTGACATCCTCCAGAAGCATGCTTATTCCAACCCGGCAGCGTTCATGAGCCTCTGGCGTGGTCTTCCCGTGCTGTTGGAACTTGCGCGTAATTAACCTGCCTTATCCCAGAGACTCGGCCATCCTTACGCAGCAAATCTCTGAAGTTGGCCACAGACCCCTGAATGCATCTGGTCTAATGCCCTCCGGTTCAAAACAGAAATTGTCCACAGCCTCACTGTTTCACTAGTCTTCATTAATTAAAACTCCCCGTCACCAGGAAGCTGCACACTCTGCATGCCCGGTGACAGCACAACTTCCCAATACCCTCTTCCTTAGGAAAGCTAACTGACCGTATCGCTAAATTATTTCCTGTCTTTGCTTGAAATGCCATGGTTTTATTTATTTTTTTTATCACTCTGCCTGATTTAGATGCCTTAATGATCTCCATCTTCTATATTTAATATCATCAGGCATGAAATATAGCTGATTTTTGATATTCAAAGAATATGATTTTCTCGTAATGTCCAAATAAAATTATACCATTGACTTACCAAGTTGATTTGATAAGGATGGCAGAAATAAGTTCAATTGTTTTTCAGCGGCACACATCTTACCATCATGGTGACAGCATTCTCTCTAATATTTCTATTTCAGTGTTAGCTGTTTTTCCCTTTATGTCTACCCCTCTGAATCCTGATCATAGATTGCATATGCTAGTCATCCATTAGTCAACTGCTTGTAAATATAAATAAATACTTTAATGCTCCACACTCTGTCCCAGAACACTACTCAGAAAGAAAATTTGATTTATTTTTATTATACGTGTAAATTCATAAATAAGAGTTTTTATGCATTCTAATGATTTATGATTCCACAATGCCCTGTGCTGATAACAGCACTTAGACCACTATACTCTCTGTATTTCTCATCTTCTGTGATTAGTGCTAATAACTGTCAGGGGATCAGCTGCCATCTCCCACCTGTATGCTTTAAGGACAGCACATTGCCTGCCACCTAAATATGCACTTGGCAAGTCTTTTCCTCTGTCTTCCACAATGCAAAGATTTTTCTATATCATAGAACACTGTACTACAAATATTACTGAATCACTCAGTTTTAGCTGTACTCTGACTCAGACAAAGAAAGGTTATTATTTTATAGAATTAATCCAACATTAAGCATTCCAAAAGTTCAATTTTTTTCTGCTTGATTTGATTTGTTTCTGAATTATGCAGTTGGATCTACTGTCCACAAACCAGTTCCCTAAGGTTAACTCAATAATAAATCCCAAACTGCCAAATTCAGGTGAGCTTTTAGTTTTGAAGTCTTGAGTTTATCATTATAGGATTTTCTAAATATCATCTTTATATTTAAATTCAATATTCTCATTTGGCTGATGACCAAGACATGGAAGTATTGTTCAGCTATGAGAATGCTATTATTCTCTGTCAGAGTTTTTTAAATTCTCTGTTTGCCACTAGTTATTTCATAGAACACTGTTAGAAACAGTGGGAGGGGGGAGAGGGGGGAGGGAGGTTAAATTGTCAAATGTGTGAAACAAATTTTGGTTAGGCCAAAACAAAATGCTTAAAAAACTGCAGGACTTAGCCTGTGGGTGTATATGAATAATATTCTAGTGTATAATATATCTGATTTGACCATAACTGTTTTGTTCTACTTAACTTCAAAAAATCATTTCCAGCCGAAACTGGTTTGGCTCAGTGGATAGAGCATCGGCCTGCGGACTGAAGGGTCCCAGGTTCGATTCCGGTCAAGGGCATGTACCTGGGTTGCGGGCACATCCCCAGTAGGAGGTGTGCAGGAGGCGGCTGATCGATGTTTCTCTCCCATCGATGTTTCTAACTCTCTATCTCTCTCCCTTCCTCTCTGTAAAAAATCAATAAAATATATTTTAAAAAAATCATTTCCAGCTATTTCAAAAATTGAAAAAAATTAATAATGACATGTGGTCTGAGAAGACACAATGCTCCCCAGGCTGCAGCATAAGCAGGTTCTTCTCAGATGTGACACTTTGTGATTTCACAGAGCATGGCGATACCTTTCTGGGTTAAAGATAAAATGTTAACCAAAAGGTAACCGGGCCATCAAAATAAAGGGCCCTGGCTAGTGGTTAGACATCCTCCTGTGCACTAAAAGGTTGCTGGTTGGGTTCCCAGTCAGGGCACATGCCTGGGTTGGGGGGCTCAGTCCCCAGTAGGGGGCATGCATGAGGCAGCCTATCAATGTTTGTCTCTCACATTGATGTTTCTCTCTCCCTTCCTGTCTAAAAATCAATTTTTAAAAATCTTAAAAACAAAAATAAATAAAAAATGCTTAGTTTATATTACTCATTATTTTTACTTCCCAGGAGATTTTTATTTTATTTTATTTTTTAAATATACCTTTATTGATTTTAGAAAGGAAGGGAGAGGGAGAGAGAGAGATAGAAACATCAATGATGAGAGAGAATCATTGATTGGCTGCCTCCTGCACACCCCTACTGGGGATCGAGCCCGCAACCTGGGCATATGCCCTTGGCTAGAATCGAACCTGGGACCCTTTAGTCTGCAGGCCACGCCCAATCCACTGAGCCAAACTGGCTAGGGCTCTCAGAAGATTTTTAAAACTGGGGGGACCCATAGATTTTTAAATGCAGCTACATAAACAGCAAGTACTTACCAATATATGTTATTTTTATTTCCTTTCCTCTCTCTCTCTTTTTTCTTTTGCTTTAAATAAAATTTTATATTCAAATAATGATTACAAAAAGATCAATAATAAAGAGGTATAAAATGAAAGAGTGAAAATATTCCTCTCACTCCCAATTACTCTTCCCTGATGAAAACATATATTTAAATCTTTCCAGAGACACTTTTATATGTTCCTATAACTTTATTTTCTAAAAAGATATTATATATATATATATATATATATATATATATATATATATATATATTAGAGGCCCGGTGCACAAAACTTTGTGCACTCGGGGGGGGGGGGGCGGGTCCCTCAGCCTGGCCTGTGCCCTTTCGTAGTCTGCGACCCCTTGGGGGATGTCCACCTGCTGGCTTAGGCCTGCTCCCCGGGGGGATTGGGCCTAAGCTGGCAGTCAGACATCCCTCTGGCAGCCCGGAAGCACTCGGGGGATGTCCACTTGCCAGCGGGGAGCAGGCCTAAGCTGTAGTTGGACATCCTTAGCACTGCTGAGGAGGCAGGAGAGGCTCCCACCACCACCGCTGTGCTGGCAGCCATCAGCCTGGCTTGTGGCTGAGCAGAGCTCCCCCTGTGGGAGCGCACTGACCACCAGGGGGCAGCTCCTGCATTGAGCGTCTGCACCCTGGTTGTCAGTATGAGTCATAGTGACCAGTCATTCTTAGTCGTTCTGCTGTTAGGGTCAATTTTCTTATAACCCTTTTATTATATAGGATAGAAGCCTGGTGCACGGGTGGGGGCCAGCTGGTTTGCCCTGAAGGGTGTCCCAGATCAGGGTGGGGGTCCCACTGGGGTGCCTGGCCAGCCTGGGAGAGGGGCTGGTGGCTGTTTTCAGGCTGGTCATGCCCTCTGGTGACCAAAGCTCCCAGCCTCTCCTTTTTTTCTTTTTTGTGGAATTTAGTTATCTTCTAGAATTGAAACTTTGTAGCCTTGAGCTGAGCCCAGGGTTGGCCAGGGCAGGCAGGAAGCTTGGCTTCCTCCATTGCCAGGGGTAACCAAGCCTCCTGCTTGTTCCAGCTCTGTGGCCGCTGCCATCTTAGTTGGGTTAATTTGCATACTCGCTCCTGATTGGCTTGTGGGCGTGGCTTGAGTGTAGTGGAGGGATGGTTAATTTGCATGTTTCTCTTTTATTATATAGGATATATTCTCTCTGTTACATAGTGATCTTAGTTGTCATTTTAGAATTAATGCTATCAAATTTATACATTATTTAAACAAATTTAAAGAACAGTTTAATTCTAGAGTAAGCATAATTATAAGGTTTTTAAGTCAAAAATAACATGTCAAGGAGCTCTATTTCATGAAATTGTCATTGATATTCCCATTTTCCTTAGAAGGTGATAATCCCTTTTCTAACTTACTCTGAGTCATGGACAATTTTTAACAGGAGTGCTCACATTTATGAAAACTCCTTTATGATAGCTTAAAAATTAAAATCTGAACAATACACTCATTCTATTTCCATGTCAAAATTATCATTTTTCTGCCTCCTGTTCATCAGCCCTCTTTGGGAGCTAATAATATAAGAATGTGTCAATTGATTGAGCCACTTCACAACTGAGAAGACTAAAGCCATTTTTATGTCCGTGAAACAAAACCAAGATATTCTTGGCTATCATACAAAGAATTTGGATTTCTACCAGACTGAAGGGCTAAAGTTTTCTTTCTTTTTAATACACAGTAAATGATTCAACAAGTGCAAGGTAGAGAGTAAGAGTTAAAGTTTCCACAATTTATTCATTAAAATTAAATTTAAATGTTTATATATGCATATGATATGTATATTATTTACAATGTAACCCAAAGTCTCAGAATAAAATGGGTAGGACATCTAGAGGACACTGGTTAGGGTCATACATGAGGATCAATTTTCATCTTGGAGCATCGTGACCATTTTCTTTGCCAGTATTTAATGTGTGTTTGCCACCAGTTTCATTTCCTTAATCAATATGTCACAGTTTTAGTATCACTTTTCTAGAAAGGGCTGTATTCTAAAATTATCACCAGGCCAAGGACCAGGTGAAAGCAGAATTGCTTGAACTGCAGAATTTGTTATCATGCCTGTGTCTCATTGTAAGCTCTGTTAGGGAGCTTGCCCTCCTACCTACAGATCACTGCCTTTCTGCTACGCCTGACACAGATTTCAATAGAGGCATTTTCTCATGTTGAATTTTCTGAATATCCAGCAGATAATAACAGACTGAAAATCATTAGAATCTATGTGTAGCTTCCCAAATCTGATTTTGTACTACTTCCAATTATGTTCAAGTGATTTGAGTCTCTATTAAAATTTTAATATGCTCCAAATAAAAAGCATAACAGTGGCAGTTTTCCTGGGAATGAGGGAGAGTCTGACACTGACACGTTAGAAAAAAGATGGGTATGTATAAATCCAAATTTCACATTCCCCTGAAAGATGGAATAATTATAGTTTAAAGTATCTGACTTTTATGATATTTATTAGAGGTAAAGTACAAGGAACAAAGCAAACATCATGTACTGCATAATGATGCCTCCCCCCCAAAAAATTAGCCTTTCTGATGCAGTATATAGAGTAAAACTAATTCATATCCAGAAAAATCGATATTCAATTCAAGAGTAGTGCCCTCCATCTCAATAATAATGGAGAAAAACGACTGACCAGCTGCTTTAACTATACAACAAACATAAATTATGAACAATGCTCACAGGTAAGGTTTAAAATTCCACTGGTTTTATAAAGGTCGACTACAGTCTTGGAATAATTGGCCCTTCACTTTGAAGAACTTTAAACCATATAATTCTCAAAGAAAGAAAGTTTTGATGCTCCCAGTAAGATTATTTTTGAAAAAAGTATTGAGGAAAGAAAGGAGATGTAATACTAGTCACAGTAAGTTAAGAAGAATGTTAGGAGGCTTCCTGATTTTCTTCATTTAAAGTTTTGCTTAGAAAATATGACATCTGTTTTCAGCAGTCTGATTGACAAGATCTCCTGAAAAACACCTTTAAAATAAAGGGTGAAACACAGAGGCCTGAAGAGAGTGTTAGCAGTGATAATGTATTTTATTTCTTACACTGGGTGGTGGGCTTGGGGATTGGTGTTTATTGTTCTACTAGAGGCCCGGTGCACAAAAATTTGTGCACTCAGGGAGGTCCCTCAGCCTGGCCTGTGCTCTCTCGCAGTCTGGGACCCCTCGAAGGATGTCCACCTGCTGGTTTAGGCCCGCTCCCTGGGGAATTGGGCCTAAGCTGGCAGTCAGACATCACTCTGGCAGCCTGGGATCCCTCAGGGGATGTCCACTTGCCAGCAGGGAGCAGGCCTAAGCTGCAGTCGGACATCCTTAGCGCTGCTGAGGAGGCGGGAGAGGCTCCCACCACCACCACTATACTGGCAGCCGTCAGCCTGGCTTGTGGCTGAGCAGAGCTCCCCCTGTGGGAGCGCACTGACCACCAGGGGGCAGCTCCTGCATTGAGCATCTGCCCCTTGGTGGTCAGTGTGTGTCATAGTGACCAGTCATTCCCAGTCGTTCTGCTGTTAGGGTCAGTTTGCATATTACCTTTTTATTATATAGGATAGAGGCCTGGTGCATGAGTGGGGGCCGGCTGGTTTGCCCTGAAGGGTGTCCCAGATTAGGGTAGGGGTCCCGCTGGGGTGCCTGACCAGCCTGGGTGAGGGGCTGATGGCTGTTTGCAGCTGGTCACACCCTTTTCAGGGTGGGGGTCCCCACTGGGGTGCCTGGCCAGCCTGGGTGAGGGGCATATGGCTGTTTGCAGGCTGGTCAAGCCCCCCCACCCCCCGGTGGGGACCCTCACCCCATGGAGGTTTGGCCAGCTTGGGTGAGGGGCTGATGGCTGTTTTGAGGCTGGCCAAGCCCCCCGGCAATGGACGTTCCCAGCCTCTCCTTTCTTTCTTTTTTTTTTATTTTGGGATTTATTTACCTTCTATAATTGAAACTTTGTTGCCTTCAGTGGAGCTCAGAGCCGGCTTCTGCTCGCTCCAGCTCCATGGCCACGGCCGGCTGAAAGCAGGTATCTGGGGTTTATTTATCTTCTATAATTGAAACTTTGTTGCTTTGAGTGGAGCTCAGAGCTGGACAGGAAGCTTGGCTTCCTCCATCACTGAAGAAACCAAGCCTCCTGCTTGCTTCAGCTCCGTGGCTGCCAGCGCCATCTTGGTTGGGTTAATTTGCATATAGTCGCTCTGATTGGCTGGTGGGCATGGCTTAAGGCATAGCAAAGGTACGGTCAATTTGCATGTTTGTCTTTTACTAGATTAGATTATGCTTTATTTCAAATAAACATATGTTTACATGGGTATGTGTATATATTCCCTACATTTTTTGGTAAAATTTTTTTCATAAAGGAAAAAATCAGATTATAAAATTTCGCTTATGTATCCTAATCATAGTTATTTATAAACAGCAATAAAAATATTGTGCATAGAAAGAAAAATCACAAAATAGTAATAGTGGGAATGTAGGTTATTGTTTTTCCTTTCCTTAAAAATTTTATGAAGTTGCAAATTTTTTATAGTGGATAACTTTTCATACAACTCTTACCTATTTCATTAATAGAAATAAAAACAAAATAAGAAAAAAACTTATGTCCATATAAAAATGAAAATGAAAACTAGGTCTACACATAGTTTTTATATGCCAACCTTAAGGGATTTCAGTCTGCCCTATTCAAAAATATGTTGTGAATGCTTCCAGGGGACATTATTTAAAATCTAAAATACAGTCCAATAATAATAGTAACATTAGCTTTATACTGTGTATGTTGTGAGAAAAGTCGTATGCCAGGTGTGCTAGGCTCCTCTGCCAGCCCTCGATCCCCCAGTCGCTCCTTGTGGCCACTTCTGAGTTGTCTGGCTCTAGTTCTAAAATCTAGACTGATGATAAATCACTGGGGTGCAAAATGTTGTTCACTCAGCTTCTGGCTTTAAAGTGATGAGGCTCTTTCAGGCTGATCTTTAATGTGACATTTAAAAATAATGGCTCCTTGTTCTGCCTGTTGCTAGTGGATATTTTTTTGTTTTACAGCAATTCTCAGTGAAAAATACAGGCCTATTATGCAACTCTGTTTAACGGCTGGAAGTGCAGAAGCAGATTAAAATTCAATAAGCCTCAAGTTGTGCATCTACCTACAGTAATAACCTGACCAGTGTTCATAATAGAATTACAAGCCTAGTTACTTTTGAGGGCTTATCGAATGCAGGCATTATCTATTTTGGAGCTTCATTTCACAGTGTAGTGAGCCTGCCACCCAAACACCACTACAGCTCCTCATCTCCAGCATCAAATACAGCAAGAAATGTGATAAAAATATTAGATTGAGAAAACATGGTGTTTAGACTGGTTTAGGTGGGTTAGGGAGCTCCATCTCATTTTTAAATTCTTCAGTCTGCTGTGGCCAAAATTATTTCTTTATTCTTTTTTTAAAAAATATGATTTTATTGATTTTAGAGAGAGAGGAAAGGAGAAGGAGAGAAATATCGATGCAAAGGAAACATGGATCCACTGCCCCCTGCATGCCCCCTACTGGGGATCGAGCCTGAAACCTGGGCATGTGCCTGGACCTGGAATCAAACCAGCTACCTCTTGGTGCATGGGCTGACGCTCAATCCACTGATCCACACCAGCCGGGCTATTCTTGAATTTTTTATAGACCAATGTGATTTTCATTAGGAAATAAAGATGCGAAAGACCTAATTCTATGAATTACTCTGAAAGCTTAAACACTTTGGAGAAATTCCTAATAAAACATAAAAGTAAAACTAGGAAAGAAAGGAAAAATAAATAAAAAAGAGTAAAAGAACTACTAAATGGCACTGTTACTCAGATATATTATTTAAACCATGCAACAGTGGTTTTATGCACTAAGTTTTTATGCACTAAGGTTTTGCTTGTCAATAGTGTCTAGCAGAAACATGAAAGAAAGAGAAGGGCATGAATATTGACAGTATCCTCCCTAATGTGATAGACTATCAATTTTAAGATGAACTATTTTCATAAAATAGAAATCTATGCATTCCTAAATAATATTATTATTCCCACAATCTGCTTAAAAATAATGGAATATACAGTGATTTTATAATCTTAGTTTAATAGCGTTTTCCTATGGGTTGCTGTCTTATTTTAAAAAACAAAAATAAATCTAGAAAACGAGAGTTATTTTTATTTATTTTAATCTTATAGATCCGTAGTCGGCAAACTGCGGCTCGCGAGCCACATGTGGCTCTTTGGCCCCTTGACTGTGACTCTTCCTAATCCTTAGGAGTACCCCAATTAAGTTAATAACAATGTACCTACCTATATAATTTAAGTTTAAAAAATTTGGCTCTCAAAAGAAATTTCAATCCTTGGACTGTTGATAATTGGCTCTGTTGACTAATGAGTTTGCCGACCACTGTTATAGATGATTTGTAGACTAGAATAGACTTGGAAAGACAAACTACTGATTTATTAAAGTGACATTAGTGAAGATAAAACACTGTCTTTTCTAACTTTTCTGCTTCACAGCCGATTAATGACCAGGATGGTCAACTATGGAATACAGTGTAGTTGCACAGACACATGACAGATGAAGATTGTGTAGTGTGCAGTTCTCTTTTATAGATTTTTATATCCTTTGAGCTAGAGAATAATTTCAAGTCCATTGATGAAAAATCACAGGAATCATACCTGTAGCTTAAAAAAGAAAAGGTTCTTGACTTACTGTAGCAAGAGATGGCACATCACAGGAACTGGACAATAGCGTGCCTCTTAGAGAGTTTGGACATGTGTAGATTATTCTAAGCAAGGATAAGGGGAATTTTACATTGAGTGCTGTCAAGAATTGGGAGTAATTCCGTATCTTATTTAGGTTTATTAGGTGGGAGAATGAAGAAGAACTGGGGATATTGTTGTTAAAAAGGCAGCAATCACTCAGAAGAAAGGATGGTGAGTCATTTTGTATCTGGGATGTAGCCTCAGACTTGTCTTTCAAAACCGCGTGTTCTGTTGTTCTTGCCCCAATCTCTCAGAATCATTATCGATGGTCTCTTAGGAATAGCATAATCTCAACAATCAGCACATTACAAACAACACATTTTTATCAGAGCACTTGCCCTATCCTCCATGACGCACAAGAACGTATCACAAAAAATACTAACAATTGCAGGCTATGTAACTGTTATTGGGAAAGAGAAATGAGGTAAAATGTTTTTTAATATTAAAGTAAGCCCTCTATCAACTATAGTTGCACCAAACTATATGAAAGAATTCAAATATATTTTCTAACTCCATTTTGCTGACTTTAAGAAAATCACTTACTTGTCATTTAGTCATACTGCACTGGATTGAAATAAAGTTAAAGAACCAGAGACACATACATGTTTAGTATATTAATAATATGTTACTTATTGAAATAATAGCGATAACATGCATTTCTATGTTCTAAGCACTTTACCTATGTCAATATGTTCTAAACATTTTACGTATATTAATCCACCTAATACTCACAGACAGCTTTTTTTGTTTGTTTGTTTTTTCCAACGAGAGGCTAAGTCACCTGCAAGATCATACAGGTAAGTGACTAGCAGGCTATTCAGACCGAAGTTGTCTCTCTCCAGAGTCCTTACTTGTAGAGGTTACAGAAAAATGAAGTTCATAGTACAAAAGTCATAAAGGTACTCATGCCTAATGTCTGGGTTTCTGTCTTTGTGATTCACTTCTAGTGATGAGTACCGTGCGGAAGTAATAAAGTCTGCCTTACTTTTCAGAGCACAGAGAAATCTCCAGCCGTTTGCTCAGACTCAGCTACAACAAAACGTCTTTAAGGCCGTGAATCAAACAACAGTTTCTTCTATATATTCATAGTCACAGAACTGGGAAATTTTCCGTAGCTCTTCAGGAACTTGAAAGGTACAGGATATAACTCAAGTGAAATAGTGGACATGTATTTATCCTAACAGTTCTCTCCACAGTCTTTTCTAGTCATTCAATTTTATTTCATTCTTTGGATAGAATTTCATAGATTTTTCTTATAATTGTATTTTCTTTAAGAAAATTTGAATTCCAAATGACAATATAATCTATGATAATCCTAACAGGCATTTAATTTTCATTCTTTATTTCTCATAAAATAACCCAATATATTAAAATATAAGGGAATTAGGCATAATATGGTCCTTTCCATAATGAGTGTTTCCTGAGCACCTAACATGTGATTCAGAACTTGTAGATTCAGGAGAGTCACCCAAGTCCACTCAACCCTTATATTTGGAGAAAGAAAGAGGAGGAAAGAGATGGAGGAACAGAATGGTATTCCTAGATATTTGACACTGGGAGCAGGGCAGATCATTTTTTAGCATAGCAATCAAGACATATAATTAATAAAATAATGGCTAGAAAAAAGGCAGTGAAAATGTTCTTTTATTGAAATATACTAGTACATGTGTAGTAGCTAAGCTCTGGAAACAGCCCAACTGCCCATCAGTAGGTGAGTGGATAAAACAGCTGTGGTACATTTACACCATGAAATACTAGACAGCAGTAAAAAAAGAAGGCTCTCTTACCTTTGAGACAGCATGGAGGGACCTAGAGAGTATTATGCTAAGCAAAATAAGCTAGTCAAAGAAAGACAAGTAGCACATGATCTCATTCATATGTAGAATCTAATGAACAAAATAAACTGTTGAACAAAATAGATCCACAGACAGAAGAATGGAATAGACTGTGGAGGCTCAGAGGGAAGGCAGGGGTGGGTGTGTGGGTGGGTGGGAAAAGTCAACCAAAGAATTGTATACATATATGTATAACCCATGGACACAGATAATAGGGTGGTGAATGCCTGGGACAGGGGGCAGGGGCAGGCTAGAAGGGGTCAATGGGGGAAAAAGGGGCATATGTAATACTTTCAACAATAAAGACTAAATATAAATAAATAAATAAATATATATATATATGGTATGTAAAATCATGCCACAATTAAGATACGCAGACAAACAAGTAATATCACAGTGCAAACTGTGATATTAAACTAAAACAGTGGATTAATTTTTATTAATTATACTAATGTATTTTTTATAAGGTGGGGAAGACTGACACCTATACATTGGTCTGTAATAGGAGTAAATAATAACAGTATGGTTTAATATCAACTAAGGATAACAATTTAAAACATTTTAATTTTAAAGATATTTAAATTCAAAAAGTATTTTATCAGTGAACTAAAAGTTGCATTTAAGAAATAAAGTATTATACCTTGAATTTCTGCTCTGTCATTTTTAAAATTATAAATAAAAAATAACTCTGAGTGGTCACATCAAGTGACAGAATGAAGTGACTCAGGTTCTTCATCTTTACAATAGCTCTGCTGTCACTCTTTGTTTGAATTGAGTGTTTAAATATAGAAATACATCATATCAACTGGAGGTGGCAACAGGAATTATAACCAAAGCTAATTGGAATGATTCTAAGCCATTATAAGCTTACTCTCCAAATGAAGACAGGCAGCGGAGTTCACAAATATATATCATAGGGAGCTCTCCAAATTAGCTGCCAAATAAAATATAATGTCTTTTAAAAATTGTAATAAAATTGTGCTAACCTGGAATGTATATTCATATTATTAAAACTGAACATTAAGCACCAATTTATAACTAGGCCAACAAACTACTATCACAGAGCTGTAGCATCTCTTTTAGAATGCATCAGTTTGTAATAACTGCTGGTGCATTGTGACATAAAAGTCAGACTGACTTCCCTTGGTTGGTCTTATTATTGACTTTACATTACAATACATGCCTTTCTTGCTTATATCTAGGCAGCTGACCTTTTCTCTTAACTTTTGGTAAGCCACTGGAGGAAGGAGGGAAGGAAAGAAGCTGTGATAAAAGAACATAATTAATCTACCCTCATAGGCTGAAATAGCGGAGTAAAAGGAATGCTGTTTATTCAAATTAAATCTGAAAGAAATCTGAATTTCAAAATGAATGCAAATTAGCTTATATTTCAAATAAATTAAAATTCTAAATTAAATTTGAAAAACATCTAAATTAGGAATTTAATTAAAAATCTAACAGTCAATTCGATTTAAATTATTTTAATTTAGGTTAAATTAAAATTCAGAATCATCTGAAATGAATCAGAATTAGCTATAACATTCCCCTCACATATAAAATGTTGAAATTTTGATTTCTAACAAGTTTTAACCAGGCTTTGCTTAAATTGATAACAGCCTGCAGAATGGTTTGACACAAAAGATTAAAACAACCTAAAACAGGATAACAAAAATAAAGATGATTATTTGGCAGAAATTATTATAATGGGTAATATGATTAATGTCCCACCAAATGTACATTAGCTTCGAATATAAAATTGTGGGATTGTAGAAAAGCATCGTAAGAAAATATAAACTGAATATATTTCTATTGAAATGATAAGAATCTGATCACTTATGATCATAATACTTTTTCTGAATATGTCTCCATCCGTGTGGCTGTCCCCCTGCTGGCTGAACCTTGCTCAGCATTGGAGTGAGGTGCGGATACAGGGACCTCCCGACACTATCTGCTTCACAACTAAAAACTTCCTGAGAGAAGAAAGCGTTTGACAAGAAAGCTGCAATTAGAACCTATCATTCACACTTTTTTAAGAGATCAAGAAAATTCCATCAAGCTCTAGATTCCTATTTCTGGCAGTCACTACTGAAGACCAAGCCTCCCAGGCCTCATCGCCCAGCGCTCATCCCTTGTACCTCATCCCTTATACCTCTGTAGAGCCTCTAATATGACTCAAGCCCCACATGGCTCCAGTTTCTCAACACTTTAGCTATTCCCTCCGAATTCGTGGTCAACTTCCCAAACAGTCAACATCTCTGCTGACCCAGAGCACCTTTTTGCTTGTAAGACTCCCAGCCCAAAGTGCTAAACGTCTCCGGAGGAATGTCTGCTGCAATGACCGGAGACCTCTCCTGGCATTCAGTGAACAGGGTCGGGGATTTGTCTTTAGCAGCAGAATATTTCTAGCTGATGTCTTTACTTCCAGCAGCTAATAGGACTATAGCTTGTTCATTTTATAGTCGTATATAATCAGAGCGTTGTTATCTAGACTCTTGTTTCTCTATAGACCAGCACGTTGCAGCACCTGGGAGTTTTTGAGAAGAAATGCCGAATCTCATACCCATTCCCGAGTCAGAATCTTCACTTAAAAAAAATCTCCTGGTGATTCACATATACATATACACATATACATAGTACTTTGAGAAGCACTGCTCTAGAGATCTTATCTGCCACATTTTGCAAAATTGAGTTCTTTTATCTTTTACCATTTAACTTGATATTGAAGTTGTTTGGCTTATTTTCCTGTTAGTACAGGAGATGTCCTTTGTTTGGAGTTTCATCTACTAGTATTGAGTCACCCATATTTTTCATGACTTGTTTACTTTTTCAGAAACTGTATGATGTATGCAGTAGGTGAATGGTCATAGCCTTCACACATAGAATTAGATGTGCTACTGTACCAGTTTTTAGTTTTTCAACCATTACAAGGCTATTGAATTTTTTGTAAATGCAAGAAGTTTTAAAAATATCTTGGATAGTATTTTTATTAACATACATTAAATTTCATACTATTTAAATTCCAGTACATTCCACACTAATTTATAACATCCCAGGCATAGTCTGGGTGACCCAACCGCACTTTGAAGTACACCAGTGCTTCCCCAAATTTGTGGTCACATGTTCTTTACCTGGCTCCTGCACCCACCTCACCATAGGTATAAATTGAAACAATATTTCTAAGTTCTCTTCAAATGTTTAAAATTTTCTTTTATTCTAAAAAAGTAAATATTTTCTGCCTTATCTAAAACCACTCGTGATTATTCATTAAAGAATTTCTGTTAAAGAATTACCTTTCAAGTATTTTATTATAGCTTTATGTTTAAGCAATGCTTTATTTCTTCTGCTATACTTAAGTTCACTCAAGATGGGTTATATATGTGATTCTAAATTATAAACACAGGGTAACTAAAATGGTTCTTTATTCTATAAATTACAGTGTGGGGGAGGAAACAGATGGAGTGCTCAAAGGGTTTAAGTAAAGAGGATTGATTTTGGGGATTATGTACAGAGGTATAGGCAGAGTTCTGGATAGTAAACCAACAAGGGATGGTCAAATACCAAGGACCACTCACGGGTATGGGGGGCAGAGGGGAATGAACTGGGGGAGCTGTTACCCTTAGTTTTGAAAAGAGAAGGCAAAGGGATGATGTTGCCAGAGCCCAGTGAGACAGTGAGCGTTGAAACCATGGAACAAGGAGCACCTGATTTGATTTGTCCTTAAGGAACACACCCACTGCCCAAACATCAATAAGGTAGGAAGAGAAAGGGGAGGAATAATGTACCAAACTCATCCTTTCCCTCTACCCTCTGTTGTTTTGCTAGTGACTTCGTTGACAAATTCAGCAAGTAAGTTATCAAGGGCAATAGCAATTGATTCCTGAACCAAGGATTCTTTTCATGGTGAGCCATGTATTTGCTGCAAGATTAACTACATCCTGTAAATCAACAACCCACAGGAGATTATCCCATGGCTGAGGCCATTACAATTATAAAAGATGTTATTCCATGGACTCAGGCAAGTCCGTAGTTCTATTGACTAAGATCTTTCCAGATAATGGAGCACATAATAAAACAAGATTTCACAAGTCTGACAGCACTGTTTCATTTCTTTCAACATAAACTAAAATCCTTAGTTAGAGAATATGTATGTTGTAGAAGAGACACAGTGATGATTGAGGCATTCTAGACATTTTTAAGTAATAGTGCAGGCTGAAGTATTTCAGTCAGGAAAGAGAAATCTGCATGCAGAATGCACATATATTCTCATTAAATTCCTGCCCCCTCTTTAATGGAAGTGGTACGATATAATCAGCCAGACACCAGGTAGCTGTGGGCCACCTGGGGAATGGTGACATATCAGGAACCCAGCATCTGCCTTTACTGAAACAAAGTTGGGTAGTTAGCAGTTGTAGGCCAGCTGAGCCTTGGTGAGGAGGCATGTCCTTCATTGTCTAAGCATAGTCTTCAGCCTTTCCTGAAGGGCTATGGATTTCTAAATGCCTTGTTCAAGGAAGTGTTCTCTGAGTCCTTCCAGCGCAGTTAGGCTGAGCAAGCTATAAAAATATGACTTATTCCATCAGCCCTATCACCTTAATGTTAGACTCCTAGTGTGCCTTGGATGCTTCATTATCTTAATTTCATTGACGATAGCCTTTGCTATGTCTGGGCTTTAAGTAACTAACATGGCAGATATTTAAAACCACTGTAAGGTGGTTTAGCAGCACATTGAATCTTTTCCTTTTTAATGATCACTATCTATCTATCTATCTATCTATCTATCTATCTATCTATCTATCTATCATCTGTTTACATTCAGTATTATCAGTTGTTTTGTTTTAGTTTCTTGTTGACTACCTGAATTACTGCATTAACCGACTTTATCCCTGCCTGAGATTTTTCTGTATTAACTATATTTCTTCAGTTATTCATATGAAAAATAATACAGTAACTAATCTATAATTATCCTAAAGGTCTTGGGATAAGATCACATTTAATTATCTAGGTGAGACCTAAATTCAATGGCTTATAAGAGATAGAAGACACAGAATTGAAGGCCATTTGAAGATGGAGGCAGAGATTGGAGTTATGTAGCGAGAAGTCAAGGGATATCTAGATCCACCAGAAGCAAGAAGAGGCAAGGAAGGATTCTCCCCTAGAGGTTTTACAGGGTGTACAGTCTTGCCAATACCTTGATTTGGACTTCTGGTCTGGAGAACTGTGACGGAATAAATTTCTGTAATTTGAAGCCACCAAATTTAAGTTTGTGGTATGTTTTTGTTGTTGTTGTTGTTGTTTTGTGTGTTTTTTACATCAGCTTAGAAACTGATGCAACTTGCCAAGATAGTAAGTACAGTGAGATGATCAACTTGTTATCTCCTTTGAGTGCTGAAGGTAACTGGAAAGCGAAATAAAATAGAGTGTAAATCTCATAGCAAAACCTGAGAAGAGCAGTAAAACATTTTATATATATCACTCATGAACATATTGAAAAATCTATAACAAAGTTTTTACAAAGTAAATCCAGAATATACCTAAGGATAATACATTACCAAGGAGAGGAGTTTACCTCAAGAATGCAAGTTTAGTGTGGTGATCATTTTAGAATACATCCAAATAAATATCAAATGTTATATAACTGAAACGAATATAATGTTACATGTCAATTATTCCTCAATGAAAAAGAAAAGAATGCAAATTTAGTTCAACATTTGAAAATGAGTAATAATTTACCATATAACAAATTGAAGAAATTCCCTATGACAAACTCAAAAGATAAAGATTTGAACCAAATGCATGGAGAAATATGCCATGTTCATGAATTTAAAGAATCAATATTATCAAGATATTAGGTATCCCCAGTTTGGCCTATAATTTAACAAAATATCAGTCATTATTCCAGCAGTTTATATGAAGAATATGACTGGCTAATTCTAAAATTTATGTGGAAATGCCAAGAATTTAGCAAAAAATTATCTTGGAAACATAATTACGTACATCATGCCTGATTTTACTTATTTTCCCTAATTTTAATGTTTACAATACAGCTAGATGCAGCTAAAGTTATGGGAATAATGTATAATTGTCACCAAGCTATATAAATATATCACTGGGACAGAAACAGATAGACCATGACTAGACCCAAGTATATATATGTTCAATTATCATTCAACAAAAGCACCAATGTAACTTAATGAGAAAGAAATCATCTTTTCAACATGGTTTTGGAACAATTGGAGTTTGAAAAGATTAAAATGAAAAGAAACTACTATATCACACCTACACAAAAATTAATTGTAGATAGATCATAGACCTAAACATAAAAATTAAAACCACAAAGCTTCTGGAACAAAATATAGGGAGATATCTTTGCAAACATAGAGTGGACAAGGATTTTTTTGACAGAATACAAAAAGACTCAGAATAAAATGATAAACTGGGCTTCATCAAAATTAATAACTTCTGCTCATCAAATGACAAGATTGAAAAATGAAAAGTCAAGCCATAGACTGGAAGAAATTATTTGGAAAACAAATATAAATGAAAAGACTTATATCTAGATTATATTAAAGAAACTATAATTTATCCAGAATGCATTAAAGAAAAAACTCCTATAACTCAATAATATAAAGTCAAACAAGCTAATAAAGATAGACAAACATTTGAAAATACAGTGGGGCCTTGACTTACGAGTTTAATTCATTCTGAGACCGAGCTCGTTAAGGAGCTTGTTAACTCAAATTACTCTGTCAACTCAATGCAAAAAATCGGCCGAGAGACAGCTGGTATCTCAAAAAACTCGTTAGTCGGGACACTCATAAGTCAAGGCCCCACTGTACACTTTATTGAGGAGTATATACAAATGACCAAGTGCATGAAAATGTTCTCAGCATCCTAAGTATTAGAGAAATGCAAATTCAAGCCACAATTTGATTCCATTATATATCACATTTTTAAAAGACTGACAAATTTCAATTGCTTGCAAGGCTATTAAGCGGTTTGACTTTTCATACTTTACTGATGGGAGTGTAAAATAATACTACCACTTTGGAAAAGCAGTTTTGAAAATATTAAATTTCAAAGCTACTCTGTGACTCAACAATATCACTCGTAGGATTTTCCCCAAGAGAAATCAAAACACATGTCTATACAAGACTTGTATAAGAATGTTCACTCATAGGAGCCCAAACTGGAAAGAATTCAGTATCCACCAACAAATAAATGAATCAATTTTGACATATTTTCAAAAATGGACTACTATTTGGCTATAAAAAGAGTGAACTACTGATAATTATACCACATGGATGAATCTTTAAAACATTTTTATCAGTGAAAGAAACCAGACTCAAAAGAGTACCTTCCAGTCAGGGGCATATGCCCAGGTTGTGGGCTCAAACCCCAGAGGGGGGCATGCAGGAGGCAGCCAATCAATGATTCTCTCTCAACATTGATTTCTCTATCTCTCTCTCTTTCTCCTTTCCTCTCTGAAATCAATAAAAATATATTAAAAAAAAGAGTACATTCCATACAATTCCACTAGATCAGGTTCAATTAATAATAATGATTCAGATCATTCATTGTGCTAATTACAGGGTAGACAGGGGAGAAATGACTAGAAAGATACATTAGGCAGTTTTCTGGAGTTATTCGTTTTAACTTGATTTGTATGGTTATTATACCATGTGCAATTTATCATAGCGAGCGGTTGAATTCCTGGTCGGTTGAACTCCCAAGGGGGCAATTTGCATATTGGCCTTTTATTATATAGGATAGTAATGATAATGAAGATTGCACTACAACCTTGATAAAATACTTTAAGAAGGTAATAGGCAACCAAACAGATTTGAAATGGGAACAGAATTTGGGAGAGCAGAGATTTTGATATAACAATTAGCAGATTGTAGTTTCATGTCCAGAAACACTATTTTCTCTTTTTAGTATACAAAATAAATAAAAAAAATCAAGGGGCTATTAATCAAGCATTCAAAAGGTCCAAAGAGGCAAAGAAAATCTAGTTTATCAATGCCATTCCCTTCATTCTGACTCTCCTTTGTGACTCTACCAACTTCATAAATTAATTTGCCACAATTTATTAGCTATAAAAAGAAATTTAACAAAATCAAAGACCAAATCATTTGTGAGAAAGGGCCACTTACACTAAAATCATGAACAAGACAAACACAGAATGACCATATGTGCATCCAATTCTGACAGGAAAACAGAAAACCAGAGCAGAGGGCACGTGGAGGAGGGCAAGTGCTGGCCATTGTCATAGACAATTAGGCTTTCAGGTTTTAACATTTCCTGATGGCTCGTGACCCACTTTATGTAGTTCCTTAGATTAGATATTTAAATATAATGTTGTTTTTAAAATCTGTAAATTGATTTTTCTCTTCATTAAATATTAAGATGCTACTTGGATGAACAAGAAAATATGATAGTTTATGTAATACCCTATATTTGTATAACTATTCCTTTCAAATATAATTAATATATTTGAGGTAAAAATAGGTAATTTCAGACTGTACAAACTGGAACTAGCAATACCATATGGAAATCAAACAATTAATGTATGTAACTTCTGCTAGATATCTCTCTTCATTAATCCTTCAAGAATATAAAAGTAGAAAATAGATCTGTTTAATAGCAATAAAAAAGCAAAGAAATTAAAAGCTTTGTGTGTCAACAACAACAAAGATTCTGTGAGAGTTTTATCAAGGCCTATACTCTACATCTCAAACAAAAATATACATTTACAGGTCAAAATCTATATTTACCCATTTCTCAGATATACAAAACAAAAAAGGCAATTAATCACAAATGTATTCACTCATGCTTGTCCTCTTTGCAACCTGAGACTTCTATTTCTCATATATATACACATATACATGTGTGTATATAGATTTATGTGTTATTATTTGAAAGAAAATACTGTCAAATACTTTATCTCAATTTTCCGTATCTAACTCTGGGTCTAGCGATTCCTAAACTTTAAAGAATATAACATAGGTCAAAATATAGAAGTATACAATAGAATAATGGTCACCAGAGGATGAAGGGAAGGGTATATGGGGAATTATTCAATGGTATACAGTTACAGTTATACAAAATGAGCAAGTGTCAAAAGATCTGCTGTGCTATATAGTGCCTAGAGTTAACTAAAGTATTGTGTACTTAAATTTTTTCTAGGAGGGTAGATCTCGTCAAGTGTCCTTATGCTACCATAAAAAAGGGGCAGCCCTGGCCGGTTTGGCTCAGTGGATAGAGCGTCGGCCTGTGGACTGAAGGGTCCCAGGTTCAATTCTGGTCAAGGGCATGTACCTTGGCTGCAGGTGCATCCCCAGTACGGGGGGGGGGGGGGGGGGGGGGGGGGGAGGGTGTGCAGGAGGCGGCTGATCGATGTTTCTCTCTCATCGATATTTCTATCTCTATCCCTCTCCCTTCCTCTGTAAAAAATCAATAAAATATATTTTTAAAAAAGGGGCAAAAACAAAGGAATATAAGGAGACTTTGGGAGGTGATGATATATTACCTGGATTGTGGTGATAGTAACACAAGTGTATACATTTGTCCAAACTCACTAAATTACATATGTTAGTTATATGCAATTTTTGTATGCCATTATACCTCAGAAAAGTTGGAAAATTATCTTGTTGGCTGAGCAATTAAGTAAGAGACTTCTTATGTTTAAATATATTAATGAAGTCAGTCAATTAACAGTGTGAAGAGTCAGTTGCCAATTGGTACTTTTCAACATTCTAACAAATTCTCTTCATTCTAACAAACTGAAGACTCAAACTGTCTGACAGTTATGTTCTCAGAACATTAGATTTCATGCTTTTTTCCTGACTGGCCCTTTATTTAGATAAGTTTTCCTCTATCCTAGGGCTATAGTCTTTCAAGTTAAGAAGTTATAGGAAAGATTTCGCAGATGATTTTTCAAATGAGAAAATTACTTTCTCAAAGACTTAATCAAAATGAGACCTAGCCACTAACTTCAATGATAGGGTACTGTAAACCCAAACTGTGTCTTGTAGATTATCAACAGAGCTACAATTAGTTCTAGAAGATTAAAACAGCAGCCAGAGAAAGAAGATTTTATATTAAATCACCGCCGAATAAACTACATTAAAGTCACTCACTCATAGCACTGGAGTTAAGTTCTTAGAAAATAGCAACTAAAAAACAAACTCTGCTGTGCTAATGGAATTACTGCCCCATGTAACGCTTTACAACAAAAATATGTAATTTCACATCATTATATGTGCTCAAATTCCTTCTTCACATTAAAAAACGCTTCAGATGTCGTATGGTATGTATCTACAAGAAAGGTTTTCTCTCTACCCTGGACAAATCTGCTTTTCCTATTTATGTATGTATGTATGTATGTATGTATGTATGTATTTATACTGTTACCATCTCCCCATTGACTTCATGCTGAAAGTCAATCAGCCACTCACCCCTGTTGATTCTGCATGATCCACTGCTACAACCTCACTTCAGGCCCTCATCATTTTGGCCTTAGATTATTGCTTGGGCCTCTTATTGCCCATCTTTCTCCACTTCAATCAAACCAGCAGAGTTATTAACACATTAACCCTGCTGTCTTTCTATTTTTGAGAAAATGAAGTACAATCTCCTTGACACTGTGTTTAAGTCCCTTCTTGTGTGTTTTCAGCTGCCTTTCCTGTCTTGCTCCTCTCACTCCTGTGCATGCCTGCTGTGGCCCAGACACTATGAATTTTACTGCTGCTGGGACCAGCTGGGCTTTAAAGAACACACAACACCTCTATTTCTGCACTTACTGCATTTTAAATATTTGTTTGCTTGTATTCGTGTCTTTCCCCTTAGAATGTGGATTCTTCAAGTTTAGATACCTGTTTTGATTATAATTGTTATTACCCAGTTAGTATAATGCTTTGGACATTACACTTTGAAATTTTAGTTAAATGGAGGAGAAAACAACAACAACAAATCTATTCAGTTATTACCTCTTCTAGCAGTAGTACCTGAGCAAGACTATCCAAGAACCAAGACTATGGTTCTTGCTATGGAGACCTTCTCTGGGTGAAAAGTTCCTTTCCGTTCAAGCCTGAGTGTCTTCGTATTGTTTTAATAGATTCCCTTTTTGCTAGAGTTGGTGTCCATTACTTTCCAACTGTGACATATTGTAAGTACAGAATAATTAGTTATCCCAGGATTGCCATTTTCCAGGAAGAAGTACTTTTAATTCACCAATAACTGTGTCTTCCCTTCCTCCCTTACTTGGGTTTCTGACACCAGCTGCTTTAAAACACTATGTGATAATTTTGAAGGATTAATCTAGGTCAAAGTTTAATGCCAGATGAGAGTAAAAAAATCAATGTGGTAAAAAATGCAGAATTTTTACCAACTGATATTTCAGACACAAAGGAAGGAAGGAAGGAAGGAAGGAAGGAAGGAAGGAAGGAAGGAAGGAAGGAAGGAAGGAAGGAAGGAAGGAAGGAAAGTAGGAAAGAAAGAAGGAGAGAAATAAACAGAGCCTCCATGGCTATTTGGAAAATAACAATTCTGTTTCAGGCAGCCCCAACAAAGCAGAACTCAACTAAGACAGCATGTCACAGACTTAGATCTATATATGTGTTAAAGAGTGGGTGTTAACATGGATTTTCTTTCTGGAAATGTGAACTCCACTTCCACACTTGGAAGCAAATTAGGAAACTTCTGACTGTGATTATAAAAGCTCTCTCCCCAGAACTCATTATGGTGAAGCCTCAATGAGCAGGTAGACCAGCATCTCTCACAGCCTCTAAGGCTCCTGTGAGCATTTGGGCATTCATTATTCAAGTTAAATACCGAGTGGCCATAATCAATGAATGAGACTCTCATACACTGTATACAATGAAAGAGGAAAGTTAAATCATGCAGGTAGGATCCAGGTACTGCACTGAGCGATTTGCACACATTTTCCCATTTCTACAATCCTAAGGGATGGCTAGGACAATCTTTCTTTCAGACATACAGAAACAGAGGATAGGGTGGTCAAGTAATTTTCCAAAGTTCACCTATCTAGTAAGTAAACAGGAATACCTTGTTTTCTTGAGCTTCACTTTGTTACACTTCACAGGTGTTGGGTTATTTACAAATTGAAGGCAAGACCCTCCACCAGCAAAATATTACTACTTGTTATATTGCTGTAATCTGGAAGCAAGCCTGCAATATCTCTGAGGAATTCCTGCATGTATATGTGTGTTATTTTAATATTTTGAAGTCTTTGAATATCTTAAAATTAATTGTAATGGCCATTGGAATTGATCCTGTTCATAAATATTGTGTTGATACCACAATTAAAAGGATTTCTCACTGATTAACTGTGTCTCTGGGGTTTATATATATTTTTTTCCAGTTGAAACTTGACCTGTTAAAAAGTTCTGTTTCCTTTGGTTGTCCTTATTTATTTCACTTGATTCTCAATATATTAATTGAGAGCAAAAAAAAGCCCCCCAAAATGGCCTATGATCATGAATCTAATCTGCCTTCCCTTGATTCAGCAATCCTACTTTCATCTTACTTCATAGCTAAAATCTTTCATTTCAACCATAGGAGATAAAAATTTGTATTAGTTATCTCTTCCTGTGTAAGAAATGACCCCTAAATGTGGTCGTTGGAAATAACCCATTGTCATTATCTCACAGTTTCTGTGGGTCAGGTTTCTGGTGCCTCTTTGCTGGTTCCTCTGACTCAGGGTCTCTCACGTGCTGCAGTCACGGTGGTATCCAAGACCGCCATCATCCCAAGGTTCAACTGGCACAGGATCTGCTCCTGAGCTCGTGCACAGGGCTGTTGGCAGGCTTCAGTTCCCCGTGGGATGGTGCACTGCCTGTTGGCTGGAGGCTGCCCTTTAAAGGGCAGCTCACATATGATAGCTGGATTCATCAGAATGTTCCAGCGAGAGAACAAAAGAGGGAGTACTGATATTTTTATAACCTAATCCTGGAAGTGACATCACTTTTGCTGTATTTGTTCTTTAAATACAAGTTACTAAAGGAAGGGCTTTCACAAGACTGTGACTACGAAGAGGCAGGGCTCACACTACCACATAACTTTAACAGACTCCCACCTGCCTAGTAAAAGGCTCAGGTGCTACCCATGCAGATACATCAGGCCCAATGCAGGCTTGGGAGCAGTAGAAAGCCTTCCGCCTCCGTTATTGTGAGTGGGTATGTTCACAGGTTCACTTGATAGCTCTTTAAAATAGCTTTGAACAGGAGGCAGTAAGAGTGAGTTGGCACTAATTAGCATTTCTCTGTGAACTGTTTTGCCTTATACTTTTGATCTCTAAAAGGCCCCCTCACGTAAAAAAAAAGCCTTGGTTCCTAAAGCCTTTCTCTCACTAGACACAGGCTTAGAAAGAAAAGATTTAGACAGAATTATGGTACTTAATCCTTAGAATAACATATACACATTTATGTCACAATTGTTTAGATGTTAAACTATAATAATAGAGGAAAGAATTTTCTTTACCCAATAAATTAGAGCATAAATCACTAGAGCAGCGGTTCTCAACCTGTGGGTCGCGACCCTTTGGCGGTCGAATGACCCTTTCACAGGGGTCGCCTAAGACCATCCTGCATATCAGATATTTACATTATGTTTCATAACAGTAGCAACATTACAGTTATGAAGTAGCAACAAAAATAATTTTATGGTTGGGTCACAACATGAGGAACTGTATTTAAAGGGCCAGAAGGTTGAGAACCACTGCACTAGAGAATGATTTCATTACATAAAGTAAGACTATCAGTGACATAAGTATATAAACAGTGGATGTTGTTCAACTCCTTTTTGTAGTTCCTTGAGATGATATAGGTCATTTCCTTCATGTCTGTATCCCCAGAGTCAGTGCCCCTCCCCATGTTGGGCATTTAAGAAATGCTTGTTAAGTGGATGAATAAACATTTTATATGTTATAATGCAATGAGTTACAGTATTAATATTTATGCAATCTACAAATCCTATATAATAAAAGGCTAATATGCAAATCAACTGAATGGTGGAACGACAGGTCGCTATGAAGCGCACTGACCACCAGGGGGCAGGCACTCAATGCAGGAGCTGCCCCCTGATGGTCAGTGCACTCCCACAGGGGAAGCACCACTCAGCCAGAAGCTGGGCTCATGGCTGGCGAGCACAGTGGCAGTGGCAAGAGCCTCTCCCATCTCCATGGCAGTGCTAAGGATGTCTGACTGACAGCTTAGGCCCGTGGGGAGCAGGCCTAAGCCATCAGTTGGCCATCCCCCAAGGGCTCCTGGATTGGGAGAGGGCACAGGCCAGGCTGAAGGACCCCACCAGCACCGAGTGCACGAATTTTGTGCACTGGGCCTCTAGTATTAAAATAATTCTTTCCATCATAACTTGCATTCAAGCTAGATTTATATTTCATAAATTTCTCAGAATAATATATAAATTAGTTTAGGTAGCAACTAGTACATTCTTATATTGTGAAACCTAAACTAAGACATAAAAAGATTTCTTATGGAAAAAGAGAGTTTATGTGTGTGTTTTTTTTTAATCTAAAATATTGAGAAGCACCTCCAAGAACTTACACTCTAAAGCTCATCTAACAGATATCCAAATATGGCATTTTAAATATAACATACGGTTTACAGTATGTTTAGCTTATTAATGTAACTTTTATTTAAGTTTATGACTTGTGAAGACTTTAAGTTGAAACATAGATATTGCTGCTTTTGTAAGTCACAAATAATCCTATATAATAAAAGGGTAATATGTAAATTGACCCTAAGAGCAGAACAACCGGTCTCCATGGCATGCACTGACCACCAGGGGGCAGATGCTCAATGCAGGAGCTGCACCCTGATCAGTGCAGTTCCACAGGGGGTGCGCAGCTCAGCCAGAAGCCAGCTCATGCCTCCATGGCAGTGCTAAGGATGTCCGACTAATGGTTTAGGCCTGTTCCCCGTGGGGAACGGGCCTAAGCCATTAGTCGGACATCCCCCAAGGGCTCCTGGGTTGCCAGAGGGATGTCTGACTGCCAGTTTAGGCCCGATCCCCTAGGGAACAGACCTAAGCCATCAGTTGGACATCCCCTGAAGGGTCCTGGACTGCGAGAGGGTACAGGCCAGGCTGAGGAACTCCTCCTGCCCCCGGAGTGCATGAATTGTTGTGTACCAGGCCTCTAGTAAAATATAAATAATTTCATTCATTTAATAAGTAGTCTGTCACCAGGGAGTCAAAGAATAACACTGGATAACTAGAGGGAAAAAATCTTCAGAATACCTAAAAGAGAGGAATCACCCCCCTTATTATACAATAGGTCTATTTATGTATATGTGCAAATCACTAATCTCAGGAGTAAACAAATATAAATATGACACTGGAAACCTTGAGAAACTGAATTCAATAGGGAATGTAAAAGTATTGACATATGTATGAAGCAACTATATTATGAGGCACGTTTTGGCACATTGTGATTAGTTTCATGAAGAAAGCACAGCCAAATTCCTATAGCTTAGAGAGCTTAAAATCACATTGGGCTAAGAATCATATGTGAAGTCAATGAAGCTTGTCATCTCTTAGAAATCAACAGGACCATAAATGGTGCTAATCTCAGTACCATAAAAAACCAAGGACTTCGCTCCATTCTTATCTAGATCAGCAATCAGCATCCCTTGAGTTTTAGGAGAGCTTCAGTATTCAGAATCCTTCTTCTCTACTAAGAGGCTTAAAGAGATTTCTCATTCTGCCATGTAGTCTTTATCTCGGAGAAGCATGCTGGTGAACTTCACAGAGCTGAGTCACAGGCGCATTCTCAAAGCAACTCCTCTTACCTGGCAGTCACGAGGCACTCCCGCTGGAACCAGTTTCTGGTTCGTGCCCTTTCTATTATGATAACTGGGAAAATAAGCAGCTCATTACCGAGCTCACTCACTGGAAAAATTCACAGCCAGACCCACTGATTAAATCACAGGGGATGGCGGGCTGCTCTTGTTTCTGGACTAAGGTCATTCCAGGTTTTCTTTATATATCAAATTCAAATTATTGCTAAATGGAAAATAAGTGGTATAATATATTTAGAAGAGGGGTGTGAAATATCTATTTAAAAACTTTAAAAGAGAAAATTTCAAAGGAAAGGGAAATGATCCTAAACCTGGATTTGCAAGATTTTTATTAAGAAACATTGCCAAAACCGGTTTGGCTCAGTGGATAGAGCGTCGGCCTGCTGACTGAAAGGTCCCAGGTTCAATTCCGGTCAAGGGCATGTACCTGGGTTGCAGACACATCCCCAGTAGGAGATGTGCAGGAGGCGGCTGATCGATGTTTCTCTCTCATCGATGTTCCTGACTCTCTATCTCTCTCCCTTCCTCTCTGTAAAAAATCAATAAAATATATTTAAAAAAAAAAAAAAAAGAAACATTAACTTGGTTTATAACTGACTAATGAAATGAGAAGTTAGGCTCAGATGTCTTTAGAAACTGCACATAACTTTTATCTTGAAAACATCTATCAAACTTTGATTATACTATGCATGTATTTTTTTTTCTCATTAGTGACTTTCCACAGTCAGGAATAGCAGCACTCTGACTTAAATTACATTATTACTCTGCCATATCACATCAACTGCTTCCAGATGAGGAATTAATGCCCAATGGTTTTAAGGCCGATTCCATGCCATACCAAGAGGTAAGAATAAATTGTACTCAGCTCCTCATGTGAGCCATGGAATGTTGAAGTAGTATAGTTGATACTGTTGTAGTTAAACTAGTTATTAATAACTAGAGGCCCAGTGCACAAAATTTGTGCACTCGGGGGGCGGGGGGGGGAGGTGCGTCCCTCAGCCCGGCCTGCGCCCATTTGCAGTCCAGGACCCCTTGGGGGATATCCACCTGTTGACTTAGGCTCACTCCCCAGGGGATCAGGCTTAAGCTTGCAGTCAGACATCCTTCTGGCAGCCAGGGAGCCCTCGGGGGATGTCTGACTAAAGGCTTAGGCCCCCAAGGGTCGGGCCTAAACTGTTAGTTGGACATTCTTAGTGCTGCCACGGAGGTGGGAGAAGCTCCTGCCACCATCACTGCACTGGCCAGCCATGAGCCAGCTTCTGGCTGAGTGGCACTACTCCTCGGTCTGACCTAAACCCTAGAGATTAGTACTTCATTTTACAACTTTTTCTCGGTTTATAGGCAGCAGCAAACTCAGACCACACAGTCGGGTGTGCAAGAAATGTTGCTTTCTTTATTGTTTAGTAACCAAACCTAACTTCAACTTCAGCCCCCATTCTGCCAAGTGAAAAAACAAAAACAAAATATTATTTAACTTAGGTTCCCCACCCCCCTTCTCTGGAGTTGTACTTCCATGTCAGACAGTTTATATCTCAGGCAGAGGTGCCAAAGAACCAAGCAGGGTCAAGAACATCTGGACCTCAGTCTTCTGTCTGGGCTGGCCCCCACCAGCTGCCCTTGACCCTCACCTCAGAGCTCAAGTCCATGCTGATCCCTGGTATATTCTCCTCATCTGGGCCTTGAGGCCTCTTGAGTCCAATTTGCTCTCTCCCTCCCTGCCACCTTCTCTCTCTCACACAAAGAGCTATTGGGTTTTCTGGGCTGAGGTCCTCTGACACCTCCTCAGCCCCGTTGCATGGACACCATCCTGGTGCCTTGGTCACGGCCATAAAGCTATGTGGCTGCTCTCAGACCCTCCGTCTCCTGCTGCTTAGGGAGTTACTCAGTGGGAGGGGAGGATCACAGTCCTTTTTACGTGGCCGCCAACAAACACTCAGTGTTCCTTCCTTCTAGTTCTCCTTCTCCTCCTCACCCCAGTCCAGGCACGTCTATGTGCAGGGCAGGGGAGGGTGGGAGGCAGGCGTGTCTCTGACCCAGCACACAGGCTTCCAGATCCACTGCTCCCCCAGAAGGTCTTCCACGCTCTGGACCTGGACACTCAGAACCTGCCCCCTCTCAGCTGCAGGTCTTTGCCCGCAGTGGTCAAGTCTGTTTAGAGCAGTGGTTCTCGACCTTGGCTGCACATTAGAATCACCTGGGAATCTTTTCAAAATCCTGATTTCTGGGCCTCATCCTCCGGATATTCTGTTTCTTTGTTACTAATGTTGTGGCCTCACCCCATAACAAAGAAACAGAATTTCCGGAGGATGAGGCCCAGAAATCAGGATTTTAAAAAGATTCCCAGGTGATTCTAATGTGCAGCCAAGGTTAAGAACCACTGGTTTAGAGGCTTAAAGTCAAGAAGTGCCTCTTTGTTCTCTGCTTTCTGGAGGCGGTCAGCGTGGAACATTCCTGCCTGGACTGGGGAGGGGTCTCTGGGTGTTCAGAATACCAGGAGGGGGAGCACAGACTCCTCCTAGAGCTCTGAGTTGGGAAAGGCAGCACCCCTTCACCTCTAACCCCAGGACGTTTCTTTAGAAGCAGAAGCCTCATCCTGTGCAGGGGCCTGTGCTGGCTGCCTCAGTTTCACAGAGACAACGAATTTGATGAACGTCTTTTCCCCACTGCAGTAGCTGCTTCATTTGTTCGTTCTCGAATTTGTCATCAGCTGCTAAATCGGCCCTGTGGCTGCAAACCTGTTGTGCCTGCCTCAGCCAGTGGGGAGCTATGGGAGCTGTGCAGGGACAGGGGAAGGGGGAGAGGGGCCCGGCCTGCAGAGAGGGTCAGTGGTGCCTGCCCGGCTGTCTCAGAGGATGTGGCTTAGGTTAGGTCCTGTCCTTTGGCGACTTTAGGAGGGGAGGCCGTGTCCTCCGCTCCCCACTTTGACTCAGGGGTGGAAGTTCTCCTTGCTCTCTGGCCTCATAACTCAGTGGATCATAGTGGGATGTGACAGCTTCTGCGGCTGCACACAGGCATGGGCTGGTGGCTTCTGCAGCCGCACACGGGTGCGGGCCTGCAACCCGGGACCGGATCAGGTCACAGGCGGCGACAGGCAGCTTCTGTGGCTGCACACGCTGTGGGCGGGTTGCTTCAGAGGCTGCACACGGGCTCAGGCTGTCAGCTTCTGCTGCCGCACACGGGTGCGGGCAGGCGGCTTCTGAGGGGCCCAGGGTTGCCGCCTGGCCTGCTCCCAGGCCCTCCAGCCCTCCGATCACCATGGTGATCTCTGGGCGCAGGCCAGCCGGCAACCCCGCCCCGGGGGGACCAGGGTTGCTGCCTGGCCTGCTCCCCAGCTCTCCCGCCCTCCGATCACCATGGCGATCACTGGGTGCAGGCCAGCCGGGGCATCAGGGGTTGCGGCCTGGCCTGTGCCCTGGCCCTCCCGCACTCCGATCATGGGGCGCAGGCCCTCCCACCCTCGGATCGCCATGGCAATTGCTCCAGCAGGCCAGCCGGCAATCCCAACTGGCTTTCCCATGGCGATCACCGGCTGAAGGCGGCCTTTGCCCACCCCCCAGCTCTTGCCTGCCGCCTGGGTTGCGGATCACCATTCTTCAGTCCTTCCCCTTTTGCCTCCCAGCATTGTGCTACATATGCAAATTAACCGCCATCTTTGTTGGTGGTTAACCACCATCTTGGCTGGCAGTTAATTTGCATATCGCCCTGATTAGCCAATGGGAAGGGTAGCGGATGTACGGCTAATTACCATGTTTCTGTTTTATTAGATAGGATAGGAAAGGAGCAAAGGGAAGGCCAAATATTATAGGCATGCCATTTGGGCAGCTTCACCAGGAAGCTATAACTTTGCACACTCCAGGGATCCAAAGGAGAGGAGATAGATGCATGCCCAGCAAAGTTGGGGTGACATAAGGTAGCTACTTGTGTGTCAGTCACAACTGGGAGCAGGTCATTGGCCAGAATGGGCATGACCACTGCAAGAACACAAAATATGGGATATTTAATCACCTGAACAAAGGACTTCACTCTCCTGGTTGCTCTTGGCTGCCCTTCGGACTCTTGTTGCAGGGGTGAGCTCTTTGGGCTCGCCTGCATTCTCCCACATGGCCCACGTCCATGTAGACCCCAACACACAATGGACTAATGGCCTGCAAGTAGCCTGAAGCTAAACTGGACCCAGCCACAATATGAAATGGAAACTGTGGACACTGGCTTTGCTTCTAGCTTTATTGAAACCCCAGCTACCCTTCTATAACTGGACTAAGGGAAATGAGACTTTGTAAGGTCAGAGATGCAATTCCATGCAAATAAAAATCACTCATTCTCCTGTATAAGTCTCAAAAAATTCTTTTTCTTGATATATCATAAGGATTCCTCTGGCAGCCCGGGAGCACTCAGTAGGAAAAGGATACTCCAATTTCAGAGTGAATAGCTTAACCCAAAGCCATGAAGTCAGTCTTACTGGGTTTGGACACTACCACTTGCGGTGAAAGGGAAGAAGGCCTTATCACCCCAAGCTCCAGGGAAAATTGAATTACTTAGTATCTACGTTTTGACATTTTCTAAATGAAAACTCCTAATAGAACAATTTACCTGGGCAAATAGACAATATATTAGAAGACTCTGGTCTTCTCTCTCTTCTAGGCATCCTATGAACATTAGCAATGTTTTAACTAAAAATGTCAAGGGGAAGAGCTAACTCACTCTGGTAGGAAGATAAAAGAGGTGCTTTGTGCCAGGCTGAATATATCATATTGAAAACATGGTTCCTCTGCTGCTGACGCCTGACACTGCAAGGCAACATTCCTGTTCCAAAGTCCATTCGTTTTTTAAAAGAGCATCTCTCCAGCTCAGTGAGAAAGAGATGTCTCTTGATATATTTATGTTACAATATTGGCCAGAAAAAACACTGGACCAGAGAAAATGTGAGACTCACCCTGGCATCAGTTTAGTTAGGGCTGAGCATCTTTTGATGGGTAGAATCTATTTTTGGCATAGCAACCTTGAATTTTTCATTCACACTTTACTCCAAAGTCTTCAAATGCTCTTCGTTAATAAAAATATAGGTTAGTGTAAAAGTGGGACCCCCAAACAGAGGCTAGGATAAAAAGTTTATTGCTTTGTTACATAAAAGTGCAAAGGTTCGGGACTAATAGCAAGGGTACCCTAGCTATTCTTGACATTAATTCTAGCTTGGAGTCCAAGGCAGCAGATCTAATGTACATTATTTACTGTCAGTATGGAAAGGAAAGAGAGGGAACAGAAAGCAAAATAAAACAAAACAAACAAACAAAGTTCTTGAGTAGGGATTTTCCTCATCAATTTCAGATCTAGTTTATTTGGCCTGAGTGTGGTCACATGTTTCTACCTAACTACAAGGGAGTGTAGGTTGGTGTGTGTCTTTACAGTCAAAAGGTACACTTTGGTTTCTATTGTATCCATAACCACCTTGCTAAATAAACTCTCCATGAAGCATTCTAGCTACAATGGTCAGAATGGGCAACTTGCAGTTTCTTGAGTTCATTTTGCCTTTTGCACTTTTGTTAATGAATGATGTTCCGTGTTCTTATATCTTACTAGTATTTACCTCTCAAAACCCTATCTTTTTTTCAGGTTGGGAAGGATTATGTGTAGGTGCAAAATAACTCATAACCTTGGAGTAATGGAAACAGTAGGGAAGAGAAACGAGCCAGACAGAGACGTGCTTTGTAAGGCAAAGATTTGCCTGCTACTGTGAGGGCAATCAGACAATCCAAAAATTTAGGTAAAGCTTAGGATCCTCTTACTAGTAGGATACAGCTATAGAAGAAGTCAACCTTGTGACTGTTGTCCGATTAAAAATAAGGCAATGTGCTTGATAGCAACATGAGACTTGTCCTTAAATGGTGAGCCCTGAAAGGTTGTTAGGGACAAAGGGAAAAGTGTAAAACACTGGGATAAAAGAAATGATCAGTACTACCAACATGGAAGGTAGTTCCCGTTATCAGTGCTTCCAACCTGTAAGGCTGAAACCTGGGGCATGATAAGTGAGCAGAAATTAGGATATGGGAAGGGGATGAGATGCCTAGGGACAAGTAGGAAGTTGGAGTTCAAGGTGTAAGGAACCAGAAGGACAGAGGGTTTTTTACTAAGTCCCTCTTATGTCCTTGACCTCCAGAGCTGTTCCTCTCACCCCCTCTTGCCCACAATCTCATCCCCTAGGTCTTCCTTTCCATCCCAATAGCTACTAATCCACAGGAACATTTTCTTCCTCTTTTGAGGACCATTATTAACTCTATCAATTTCTATTCTTTTTTCCCCCTGACGTAGAACACTCTTCTGAGCTACCGTATACTCAGAATTTTTAAATAAAAGCTTATGCCATGGTGTTTCTCCATGTTGGTTATACAGATAAATAGGACTTACCCCAATCTCAGGGGATTTTTGGTATGATTGGAAGTAAAATAATAATCAGAAGGGGAAATGGTAAAAAAAAAAAATGGTATGCAGGCTGCCACAGATCCAATATTGGGGGAAGTGATCTGACTTTTTAAATGTGGAACAGCGGGTGCTAAAAAAATTCCTGTTTCTGCTAGAATTTGTGCATAGACTAAGGCAGGTCTAGACCTGTATGTAGTTGACATTATTTGAGCTTCCTTCATGAAACTAAGGAAGGAAGTCCTAAAAATGAAATAGAAATGAGTGGGATTTAGGCACATCACTAACCATTTATTTTGATCATACATACCATAATGTTAATGTAGATTTAGGAGTTAGGGATTAACTCTGAGTTTTATAAAGATGTATCTAGAAAAAACTTTGAAGGAGTTAAGGTTTCAACATCTTAAGACATAAGAGAATTTTTCAAAAGTTAAATATATTTCAAAAATTTAAGATATGTTCTAATTTCCCCTATTCCAATCTCACATCTCCCAGGATAAGCCATTAATTATAACTCCAGGACAGACAAGGTGTTGAGCTCTTTAGTTTGATAACAGGCTTTAAAATGAACCATGATAAAAAGAGAAAAGGCGAGTCATTCCTATGGTTCCTATGGCAGCCAAGATAGTGCACTGTAAGAATTCCCTGTGAGACAGAAGCAGCTGCCAATAGTAAGTCAGCTGATGATCTCTAGGTGATTCCCTTGGCCAGATCAATTCAATGATTGAGTGTGACAGGGACTCAAGGGTCTGGTCATTTCTCCCCAGTGCTGAACTCCCCATTGGGCTTCCTGAAACATTTTTGGAGGTACACCACAGTCAGAGACTCTTTTTCCCAAATACTCCTTCCTTCCCCACTCTCTTCTCATAAGTTTCAGACCTGTATCATCCTCTTATGGTATTTACCTGGCTGCTTCTCCTCTTTCTACCTTTTATTTTTCATAAGCATTACCTCCAAAACTTCTCTCTCTTGCACTTCTAATTCCATCCTGGTTCCCGTTCCCCAGAGGACCTGCACTGACTCAGCTCCTGATGAATTTTTTAAGAGCTAGGTATGGAGGGACATTTGAAAACTATCTTCCCATATGTAAGGAAGATGCACCTATCCACTACAATGTCTTACATTAAGGCGTTGATGAGAAAGAAGAAATACTTTATGTAAGGGAAAAAGAAAGAAAAGTAAGAAAATAAAATAAAAGTAAGAAAAGGAAAGTAAGAAAATAAAACAAAAGAAAAAAGAAAAGAAAAAAAAGAAAAGAAGAGAAAAACTGTTCTTGGCATGGAGGATTGTGAACAGGAGTGAGATGTAGGAGACACTAAGTGTAAGGTCTGTATATGAACCTTTTCTTGGGAGAAGCACTTTGACATGGAACATAGTGTCCATGTTCCCGCTGGGTGTGGCAAAAATGCAAAGCCTTGACCGCACTTTCCTTGACCATTTCTCAGGGTTGTTATTAGTAGTTAGTAACCTTAAGAGATGCAATCTATCCTCCCAGATCAAAGACAAGCCTTAATGTAAAAGCAGCTGCTTCCTCAAGGTCTATGTTCTTCAGCTGTTAAACCCATTGCGTGCCATTTTGTGTCACATGCATTTAACTTGGGGGACAGGAGAAACCACTGCCAATGGTATACTCACGCTGCTTGTGTTGTGAATAGTTAAAGTACTTTGTCTCTAATCCAGGGGCTTTGTGTCTTCTTCCAGTATCTATAAACTGCTATCTTATTACTTACAAGTAGGGGAAAATCTCAGGCTATCTTTTTAACTTGTAAGGAAGGCAAAATCTCTCCCTATCACTTGCTTTAAAGCCCAAAAGCAAGGGAAAATGGGTGACAAGAAGAGGTCCCTGTGGTTAGAACCCATATCTCACCTGGAAAAGTTAGAGTAGACTGCCTTACAGATGATCCATATAAGTACTAGGGATTAGGTATCATGAAAGAAACCTCGTGGCACAGTGGGAGAGTAGGGGGACAGTGTCATGGAAATTAATTCACAAAGTTCAGATGAGTCTCCATAATTGACTAAATTACCAGAAGTTCTTATGCTCCTTGTGGATGGAAGTGATAAGTAGTCAAGGGTGTTGGCCAGTTGACTTACCAGAAGAGGTGAAGTGGTGCACAGGTGGACTATCTGGGCTGAGTATTTCATGAGTGTCATAGCCAGATCCGGTGTCACTTTGCACCAGAGACTTTGGAGGTGAGTTTGAATCATCAAGACCCTGAGAGAAAATAAAATGCTTTTATGCCATTATAATTTAACTGAAGATTCTAGGAACCCCAAAACACCTAAAGCAGGGCTTGAATACGAAGACACAGTCATTCACAATGACAAACGATCACATGGTTCTTCCTTACAATATACCCTTGGGCACTCGACTTCTTAGAAGATCTTGGGTGGAAGATAGCACATGGTCATCTGGAACACTGAGCATTAGCGTCCCAAAAGGACTTTTGACCACCAAGAAAGAACTGCCAAAGTCATTTCATCAGAGCAAAATGAAATCAAAAGTGCTAATGTATTTTTCCTGATACCTAGATTCCGAGAGTGTGTGAGAAAGGCCCGGGCATTGATAAAGACAGTAAAGAAACAACAGCTTCTCTGCCTATCTCTGTAATGTGAGTGAATTTATAGCTCCATTTTATAACATGCCAGGCGTTGAGGGTATTAGGTAAAAAAAGTTTTAAAGACTAGATCAATTACAAAATGTATCTATACATTTATACACGTATATGAAGAATTGGAAGGATAATGCCAGGGAGCAGGAGATTGGTATTAAAGAAAAGCCTGAATGGGAGCAGTCCCTTAGTGCAGATATAATTTTTTACATAATACGGAAGAGAGAACCTTGCACTGCACTGAATACACCATCTACCACCTGACTCAAGCATAGTAGACCATGAACATATACATGTAGTATATAAAATAGTAATCTTAATAAAGTGTCTCAGTCTTTCACTTCAGATTTTCTGAAAACATTTTGTAGTATTTATTCTATGCTGAACTATATAAAAATGTGGTAAAATGAATGCAGTTTTAAAGTCTACTGTTTAGAAATGCTTTGACTGCTAGTCTACATATAAAGCTGACAAACCAAAATAAATAAATTCACAGTGTTCCAATGTGTGCCTTCTTTAAATGGAATTAGTTGAAAAAAATGACACATTCTCACATTTATAAATAAAATCCAAGCTAATTTTCAGATTGCTACCAAGAATATATCTGCAATATCACTTCTAATAGAGTAAAAGTGATACAGTTAATATCTATTTATGCACAAGTTTTGTAGACTAGTTTATATTTGGCATATTATTCTACTTACTAGAGGCCCAGTGCACAAACATTTGTGCACTCGGGGAGGGGGAGTCCCTCAGCCCGGCCTGTGCCCTCTCGCAGTCTGGGACCCCTCGGGAGATAACAACCTGCTGGCTTAGGCCTGCTCCCGGGTGGCAGAGGGCAGGCCTAATCCCTAGGTGCAGCCCCTGGTCAGGCTCAGAGCAGGGCCGATTGGGGAGTTGGGGCGCTGCCCCCTGTCATGCACAGAGCAGGGCGGATTGGGAGGTTGTGATGCCACCCTCAGTCACGCTCAGGGTAGGGCCGATTGGGGGGTTGGGGCACTGCCCCCTGTCACACTCAAGGCAGGGTCGATGGGGAGGTTGCGGCGCCACCCCCTGTCACACACAGAGCAGGGCCCATCAGGGGGGTTGGGGCTCCATACCCCATCACGCACAGAGCAGGGCCCATCAGGGGGTTGGGGAGCTCCTCCCTGTCACGCACAGAGCAGGGCCCATCAGGGGGTTGAGGAGCTCCCCCTGTCACTCACAGAGTAGGGCCGATAGGGGAGTTGGGGCACCGCTCCCTGTCACACACAGAGCAGGGCGGATCAGGGGGTTGGGGCGCCACCCACTATCACCCACAGAGCAGGGCCGATCAAGGGGTTGGGGCGCCACCACTCTGACACTCAGGGTGGGGCTGATGGGGAGGTTATGGCTCTACCCCGTCACACACAGAGCAGGGCCCGTGAGGAGGGGGGATTAGGGTGCCACACCCTGTCACACACAGAGCAGGGCCGATCAGGAGGTTGGGGCGCCTTCCCCTGTTAGGAACAGAGCAGGGCTGATAGGGAGGTTGTGGCCCCACCCTCTGTCACACACAGAGCCGCAGGGCGATCAGGGGGTTTGGGCGCTGCCCCCTGTCATGCTGATCCTGGTGCCGGGATACCTCGCGGTTCTGCTGATCCCGGTGCTGGGAGGCATATTACCCTTTTACTATATAGAATAGAGGCCTGGTGCATGGGTGGGGGCTGGCTGGTTTGCCCTGAAGGGTGTCCTGGATCAGGGTGGGGGTCCCCACTGGGGTGCCTTGCCAGCCTGGATGAGGGGATGATGGCTGTTTGCAGCTGGTCACACACCCTTCAGGTCCCCACTGGGGTGGCTGGCCAGTCTGGGTGAGGGGCAGAGGGCTGTTTTCAGGTTGGGACTGAAGCTCCCAACTGCTCCTTTTTTTCTTTTTTTTTTTTTCATTCTTAGCCAGCTTTAGCTCCGAGGCTCCAGCTCTTAGGCCTCCGCTCCTGAAAGCAGGTATCTGGTTTGTTTCGGTTCTATAAACGAAACTCTGTATCAACTCCAGGTTTGAGATCCCAGCTAGCTGAAAGCTGGTTTCTGGGGTTTTGTTTAGCTTCTATTTTTGTAACTATGTTTCAAACTGCCAGCTCAGAGGCCTGCAGCGTCAGGCGGGGAACGTTGGAGTCCTCCATCACTGAAGCAAGCAAGCCTCATGTTAGTTTCAAGCTGCCTGGCTGCCGGCCGCCATCTTGGCTGGCAGTTAATTTGCATATAGCCCTGATTAGCCAATGGGAAGGGTAGCAGTCGTACGCCAATTACCATGTTTCTCTTTTATTAGATACGATTATAACAGCCTAGCTAATAAAGAACATGATAATCAAATAGCATTTCATATTTTAGAAGATGACATCCCAATAAAATATATTAGCTCTTAGAATATTTTGCATACAATTAAATCTTTGAGAATGTAGATAACATTTATGATTAGGTAACACAGAAAATCCTTCCCAAAGAAACAACAGGTTTTATTCTTTGAAAACTAGTTTGGTTAGCTCAAAAATATACTAGCCCTAAGGAAATAATGTTGTAAACAGCAATTGAATTACTGTGAGAGCCCCACAGGAGTCTTTTAAATTGATATATCCCTAAAGGACTTCATTTATATTAACTAGTCTGAGTTCTTCTTTGAAAGTTAAGACCACATAGGGCAGAAAAGAGGAAGAAGAAGTCCTTGGCATGGAGGAACTCCAGGAGTGGCTGATAGAAATTGACAATAGGCATGAAGGGGGCTAGAGAAAATATTTTATTTTTAATTTTTTAATATATTTTATTGATTTTTTACAGAGAGGAAGGGAGAGGGATAGAGAGTTAGAAACATTGATGAGAAAGAAACATCAATCAGCTGCCTCCTGCACACCCCCTACTGGGGATGTGCCCGCAACCAAGGTACATGCCCTTGACTGGAATCAAACCTGGGACCCTTCAGTCCGCAGGCTGACACTCTATCCACTGAGCCAAATCGGTTAGGGCTAGAGAAAATATTTTAAAAGTTGATCCCTTCTCCCGAATAAACGCCAAAACAAATATAGGAAAAAATGCATGAAAAGGAATTTTACCTTCAATTCTATTTTTTTCTTATCCCTATGACCACATTCCTCCTCTGTTACTCTCATCTTTCAACCAAGTTTTGAACTTTCCCTAAAAGGTTCCATTCTAAAGTGAATTAATTAGCACCTTCCTTTCCTCCCCTCATTTCCTTCCCTTACCTCCACTCTATCCAAAATGTCATTTTAACCTTTTCAAGTGGCCCAGATGACTGTTAGCTGGTTGACTGGTTGCTACTGTTGTGTGAATTCTAACCCACTCAATTCTACAAGTTATTAGCATTTTAAAGAAGGTTCCTTAATAAATCAAAGACATCTTTATTTGATATAATTTTTAGGATTAGATTAAAAGGCTTTCACATATACAGAATGTTGCACATTTGGGGACAGGGATATCTCATTTGGGGACAGGGAAGTTAGCCTGGATCAACCAGCCTAAAATTTCTATAGCTGATTACCTTTATCAAAAAGTGGCAAGTCAATTCAATGCAGGAACTGTTTATTTCAACAAATGGTACCGGATTAGTGGAATAACCACATGCAAAGAAATAAATCTTGACACATACTTCACAGCATACACAAAGTTAATTTCAAATGGATTATAGATCTAAATGTAAGGTAAAGCTATAGAAGTTCTAGAAGAAAATACTGGAGAAAAATCTCAGTGACCTTGTGTTTGGCCAATATTTCTTAAACACACAAAAAATATCAATAAATTGGATTAAAAAACACATGTTTGCTGCTTATAAGACATTGTTACCAAAATAAATGAAAACACTTAATGACTGAGAGAAATATTTATAAAATATATATCTTGCAAAGGCCTTTTATGTAAAATATATAAACAACTCTTACAATTTAATAATGAGAAGACAGACAACTCAATAAAATGGATAAAATCTTTGAATACTTATGTCACCAAAGAAGATACATGGATAGCTAAGAAGTACATGCAAAGATATTTAACAGCATTAGTCATTAGAGAAATGAAAATTGAAAACCACAATGAGAGATCACTATACACCTGGTACAATGACTAAAATAAAGACGATTGAACATACTAAGGGTTGGTGAAGACATGAAGAAAATTGAACTCTCATACACAATTTATGGAATCTAAAATGTATAATCACTTTGCAAAACAATATGGCAGTTTCATCAAAATTAAATATACAACTACACAATCTAGAAATTTCTCTGCTAGGTATATACCCAAGAGAAATAAATGCTATGTCCATACTTACACATAAATGTTCCATTTTATTTATAATTAGAGGCCCGTTGCAGGAAGATTCTTGCAAGAACAGGGCTTCCCCAGGCCTATTCTTGCAAGAATAAGGCTTCCTGAGACCAGAGTGAAGTAGAGAAGGGAGTGAAGCCCACCGAGGCGGGCTTCGCTCCCTTCTCCGCTGCCTCACTCCCTTCCTTCTCTGCTGCCTCGGCTTCCTCCTTTCTCTGCTGCCCTGCTCCCTTCCTTTTCCACTGCCTTGCTTCCTCCCGTGTCTGCCACTTCACTCCCTCCCGTCTCCACTGCCTTGACTCCCTCCTGAGTCTCTGCTTCACCTCCCTCCCGTGTCCACTGCCTCAGCTCCGCTCCCGTCTCTTCTACCTCCGATCCATTCCTTTCTCTGCCCCTTGGCTCCCTTCTGCAGTGCTTGGCTTCCTTCTACACTGTCTTCAATCTTCACTGGGTGCCTGTGTATGCAAATTAACTGCCATCTTTGTTGGGTTAATTTGCATACTCGTCTGATTGGCTGGTGTGCTTTTAGCGAAGGTACGTTCAATTAGCATCTTTGTCTTTTATTAATGTAGATAGACAAAATTGAAACAACTAAAATGTTCATCAAATTTTTGTATACCCATTATACTAGTAGTGGAATGGTACTCAGTAATAAAAAAGAACAAAATACTGATACATTCAACAACTTGGAAGAATATATATATATATATATATATACTAGAGGCCCGTTGCAGGAAGATTCCTGCAAGAACAGGGCTTCCTACGGCTGGAGCAAAGCAGAGAAGGGAGCGAAAACTGCTGAGGCGGGCTTTGCTCCCGTCTCTGCTGCCCGGCTTGTTTCACCCCTGCCTCCCTCCACCGCCTGGCTTGTTTTGCTACCGCCTCTGCTGCCTGGCTTGTTTTCGGCAGCCTGGCTTGCTTTGCTCCCAGCCGGTATATGCAAATTAATCGCCATCTTTGTTGGCGGTTAATTTGCATATCATGCTGATTAGCCAATGGGAGGTGTAGCGAAGGTACGGTCAATTACCATGTTTGGTTATTATTAGATAGCATAAAAGCCATCAACCAAACTGATACTCAAAGCAGAAGCTGACCCCTAGTGGTCAGTGGGCTCCCACAGCCAACCTTCCACGGCCGGCCAAACTCCTGATGTCCCTCTCCCCCTGCCGTCCAACCTGATTGGTCCAAACGCTGGCCATGCCGAGGGACCCCACCCATGCACGAATTCATGCACTGGGCTCTAGTCTGAAAATAATTATGCTGAGAGAGGGGAAGGGATCTCAGTCCTAGAACCAGAAGGAACAGAATTCTCCCAATTACCTGAATGAGTTGATTCTTCCCCAGGTCTCAGGCAGCTGGTGGTTGATGTTGTTTTTTTGAGACCCTAAGCAGAGAATCCAGCTGAGACATGTTATGTCCTGACTTCTGACTTCTGAAAATCATGTAAAATAAAAAACTCTTTAACCATTCTTTCCAACTAGATTGAATTGATGGAATAATCTGCAAGGGATCATCCCGTTCATCACTAGTTTTTTTCTGCTGTTGCTGTGGTTGTTGAAAACAGTTTATAATTCAGTTTTCTCCTTTCCTAGAAACTTACTCTGATTCGCAGAGAAGAAATCACTATGATTGAGAAACACCTCTGAATGTCCTGCCTAATTGATGTAAGCCAGCAGTCATAGCGGAGAGGCCACTTTTCATCACTCTTTCCAGATATCACTACTTACTACTTTAGATGACTGCAGATGTTTTGGAATATATGTAGGCTTATTTGCTTTTTTTCTGGTTGTGCTTAAACTCTCTGCTTTTCTCTGTTCTTTTCTTTGTGCAGTAGTCTGCCCACACTATGAGAAAATACCATAGACTGTGAGGCTTAAACAACAAACATTTATTTTCACAGTTCAGGAGGCTGGGAAGTCCAGGATCAAAGTATTGCTCTCCTGGTGAGACTCCTCTTCCTGTCTTGCAGACAGCCGCCTTCTTGCTGTGCCTTGTTTGTTTCTTTGTTGTTAAATTATTTTCTTTTTCTATATAACATCTATCATTGCTGCTCCTTTGAATCAAAGCCTGGCTTTTTGATGTCATCCTGACAAGAAGTCTCAAGATTCATAATTAGAAGTACCTTCTACAACATTCCAAATTTTGAAAAATATTTTAAAAGCTACACTCTTGTGTTTCATGCTGCATAAAGTAAAAAAAAATAAATAAATAAGGTTTTGAGTTTTTTCCAGTGGCAACTGTCAACAAATTCTTAGAACAAACGTAATTAAATTTTTATTTACCCCTATACTTAATGGCATCATTAACAGTTCTACACTTTATAAAGCACCTGGTCTAGTGCCCAGCCTATGGTTTTTGAATAAAAAGAAAGGTGCATACTTTTGTGTTTTTATTGATTTTAGAGAGAGAGGGAGAGATAGAAACATCTATGGGTAAGAAACATTTACGTGGATTGGCTACTTCCTACATGCCCCCTGCTGGGGATCGAGCCTACAACCCTGGCATGTGCCCTGACTGGCAATGGAACTGTGACCTCCTCATTTATGGGTCAATGCTCAACCACTGAACCACACCGGCCAGGCACTTTGGTTCTCTTTGAATAATAGGTAAGAGATTTCTAGTCACCACAACTGTTTCTCTACTTTTCCTTGACTAGTAGTTAAATATGTATTGAAAAAGCAGTTTTAATGGGTTAATCGAATATTACTCTAAAAGGAGGCCCTATATTATGAATGAATGCAAGTGTAAAACAAGTATAAACAGTTACCATTAATGGCATTGTCATATCAGAAAGCTGCCAGAAACACTATGCCAGAGCCTCGTCTTCCTTCCAAGCATTGTAAGTAATTACCACCATGTTACTTGAAAACAGCACTCCCCAAAGTGAGAATCATTTAACACTAAATCTCATTTAAATGACCTCTCCAACGTCTTATAATAACAGCAGATAAAACAACAATTAAGCTACCTTAAGAAAGAAGTTGAGGCTTGCCAAAATCGTAGACATCCTGCTGGTTACCATTCTAAAAGTTTCATTTTCACTCTTTCTTATCTGGAGAATGTGGTTTAGAAAGGAATTTCTGGCTGCTGGTCCCAGGAACATGATGCCTAAACTTAAACCCAACTGCTGCAAAGTAATGAGATGAATGGCCTTGTTCCTCCTTAAGAAAGTTGACTCACGTATTTACAAGGAAAGAGAACGGAATTGTTTCCTAACTTCTTAAAAAAGAGTGCTATTCTAGCATTGTACGGTTACATTTCAGCTTGACATGCTGTGAACTTGAATTCAATGGGCAAAAAACTTAGAAAACACTCCTCAAAAAGCATGTAAGGATTTAGCAAATATTTATTTATCATCTATGTTAAACTAAATGGAAATTGTACATAATGGTACAGATGAATTATGCAGTGCACAGTGGCAAATCCATGTGACAGTCAATGGTCTTCGCAGCTTGCCACCAGATGATATGTCTCATGGCTTATAATCCGTGAAAAGAAATAATATGGCACATGCTGTTATGGACCCAGGCAAGCACAAAAAAGGAAGCCATACAGACAAGAATATGCCGATATAGTACTCTAGCTTATAACTAAGCCATTTAGACAAACAGAATACATTTGGTTTACAATGAGAGCCAAAATATAATGCTATCTTCCCAGAAAAATAAAATAAACATGCCAGCTTAAATAACACACTACATTCAAAAGAGTGTTCGTGGAAATCTAGTATTTATATCTGATTTAAATGCAACAATGCTGTCCTTAAAAATGAGCACTGCTTTTGAAAAATTATCTCGATGTGATACTCCGCTGTAAGAAAAAGAATGACTTCCCACTGCATCATAACTGCAGCACTTCTTCGTGATCTCAAATACCTACACAATGCTAAGTAATTTTCTTTATCAGGCTAAACACAACTCATTTTTAAGGACAATGGCTGCTGTATCTGTTTCATGCGAAACACCAACACTCAAAATGATTTATTGTATTTTACAAATTTTACAAATGTTCATAATCACTATGAAGATTTACAAAACCCTACACCCTATAGCAAATATTAAGCACAATAAAAACATCATAAGTACTCAACTAATTTGGGGAAGGAAAAACTCTCATCTATATGGAATTGCCACTTACTAAGTAGGCAAAATCTTTCTTCCAGAGCCCTCATTAGTATCTATTTCTATTTTTAATCCCTGTTTCACCATGTTGATAGCCTTGTGCTGAAATATTCAGTAATAAACACAAAAGAAAAAGTCGCCATCTATGACGGTAGGCATGGAAGAGGCGTCGCAAATCATGACGTAAAATACCTTCCAGTTGAAATCCTCCCTGCCAACAAACCTGCATCTGTAGCTCAATGGGTGATGTAGGTGTTCATTGTGATGTCAAGGCTCATCCATCCACAGGTACCCTCTCAACCGAGAATAACATAGAATAGGCTGGAGAAGCAGGAGACAGTCCCTGCCTGGAGGTGCCCCATTTGAAACTAGGGTCGGTGGAGAAGATTCTTTTTCAGCTGTCTTTTCCCAGAGGGAATCTTTCTCCTTCACTGAGTTTGTGTCTGGAGAAAATGAGGTGGGGTTGGGGCAAAATCTGAATTCTTCCAGGTAGTTAGGCATGCCTTTCCCAAGTTCAAGAAAGAGGGGATAAATATCAATTCATTTGTGATTTTCCAAGCCTGGACATTTCTGCAATGAGATTCTGAATTTGAGTTTTAATCCCAGAAAAAACAAACAAAAGACCTGAAATGTGTTTTTGTGGTACATTTCAGATTCTCAAGGACAGAACAACATAAATTGTTGGCTTGTCCTTTGAGAGGGCAATGCATTTTTCTCAAAGTACGTCATGATGTGTGTATGTGTGTGTGTGTGTGCACGTGGTGGGGGGAGTGATGGAAGTGGGTGTGTGTGGGGGGTGCAGAGAGAAAATTGAAACACGAAGCACATGTATATACATATACCTGTATATACATATATATGGAATTTAGTGCTTTCACTGAATTGTGTATTTGAGTCTTCAAAAGCTTATTTGGTTTGTATTTATTTTTTTCAGAATCAAGTTTAGCATTTTAAGTAAAATATATCTTTTTTCTGGTTAATAGTTTTAGTTTAAAAGCATGTAGGTCCATTCAATTCTTAAGACGCATCATAGAAAAGTTATTTTCCTCAGTTTTAGTTATCCAGTTGTCAAATATTTTAGTTCATAAGTGACATTGTCATTATTATTAACTGGTTGTATGTGTGGAGATTAAAATGATAACTACTTATGCCTTATCTGCCATAATTTTTTTCTTAAATTTCAAATACAGGAGAAAAATCCTGCTTTCCCTTCTCTTGTGTTAATGGAAGAATATTTTCAATAAATTATGTTTATTGACTTATCTGTTCACGTTGAGTGTTTTGGACATAACCTTTGCTAAGGGTCTTGTAATCTGTGGTTATGGTTCTATTTCTCTACATCTGGCAGCTTTACTGAAATACATCTTTTTAATGAAACTTTCAATACATTGTTTCCAGTTAATATTGGTGGGCAGCAATGACCTCCAGTGGATTCTTATGTACATAGCAACTGAGTTTTTCAGAGAACGTTTATTTTCAATATATTTATATCTTTTAGACCTTTTGTAGCTGGGCAGCTTACTGAATGAACTCTTTAAAGTTTCTTGAAACATTTATGTATTTGGTAATTTTAGAATAAAATGGAAAGACATTACAAGTTATCAACACTTGGACTTTCTTATTTATACATCCTCTAAGCTAATTTTGAAAACTAAAATGAATATTATTCAAGATTAACATTTAAATAGTCATACTTGTTTTTATATGTAATCCACTTGCTTTTAATTTTTATTTAAATGAAAAAATCTTAAAAATTATATTTTAGAAAGGTAATTGCTACATAAAAGAGAAGAAAAAACTTCAGGAAATAAACATTTTCAATAATAAAATCTCCTGATACTATTTATAAGAGAAAAGTAAAAGTGCTCTGAACATCTTGGGAATTAGGCGAACTCATGAAATAATTTTCCATTTGTTAATATAAAATAGAGGAAAATTTGACATCTCAGAGCAAAATGCTTTAATATTTTTTTCAGAAATAAAGATTATGTTTCTGGAATATATTTTATATTTCAGGAAAGATTACTTAGAAGACATACAATTTAAGTTTTTATAGAGCTTCAGTGCTATAATATCATTTTTGGCTTGTGAGGTAATAAGTTATTAACATCTTAAAGCATGACATAAGCATTAGCGCATCGTTATTTCAGTTAGTTTTTTTTCTAAAATAGGATTAGATATACTACTGAGAAACTTCCAAATCTTTACTAGACAAATTGTAGAGGAATATACTTTTCTACCAGAAGAGGGCAGCAAAATTTTTCAATAAGAGTTCTAACAGTAAGTCCATCTGTTTTGACATTCTTTGAGATCTTTCTGAGAAGTTACCTTCACTTAATTCTTCTCTTCACTTTATGGTGCAATGAATGTTTTATGAAGGGCACAATTGTCAAGGTGATCACAATTTTTCTTTCATGGTTTACAATAATTACAACACACCTTGGCTCATGGCTTTGACAACACTAATACAATCATTTTTAAAACGTACAGACAGTTAACATGAGAATATTAAACTATCTGATACTATGTGTGGAGGAAAGGCAAAATTCAGAAAGATTAAAACATTTATTTTTATTTTTCCATGATTATTTAAATCTCAAAATTTTCATCAATATTCCCATTATCTTACGTCTAGCAAGAGTAAAGTAATAATTGCCTTGGAAAAGCAGTCAAGTACTCAAAACTACAACTATCGTCACTTTTTGATAAATATAATGTGAAACCATTGAACCATACACTTATTTTTAAAAAAAAAATTAGTTAACTTATATGATGTTTAACCAGTCAAATGAGTATGTAGAATAATTTATCATAACACCTCTTAGTCATTTCTGTATTACAGAAAAATCTTTTTAAAGTAATGCAAAGAAGTTGGATGATTTCTCATTCTTTTTTTTCTTTTGCTTTTAGGTTTCAAATATAAATCCTTCAGAATCCAGTGGATTGTCTCACCTCCTCAGGAGTCCAGAGTGTGCCTGGGCAGGCGATAGTGCTCTGCTTTGGGACGGAGCTTCTTTTCCTGTGGGTTAGCATACTTCCACTTGGAAGGTGACATTTTATGCTTTTTCCTCTTCTTATCTGTGCACCAGACCTTTTCACAGTATTCTTCCACTCTCTGGAAGTTGCTATAACCAATCAGCTGCAAGAATTCCTTATACCATGGCTTTGCTCCGTGCGGGATACTACTGTGAGCTGGACAAGGCATCTTGGGAGGCCTGTCCTCTTCGTAGTCTTTGTTAAACATTTCCTCCACGCGCTCCTCTTCTACGACCTCCAGGGTGATTTTTCGGACAGTGTGGACAAAACTATGCTCTACTGTCTGGCAAAAATATGTACCAGCATCCATTTTGCGCACCCTTAGGAAGAGTAAACCGAGGTCCATCTTAACCACTCTATCATCTGTCTTCACCTGCAATAACAACAACAAAAAAATAATGACACTGGACTATCATCCAGAAGATTATTATACCAACCTATAATGTATCTTTATTTTGTTCATTTTCATTATAACATGATGAAATAAATGTCATATATATGAGAGAGGGGAGGGGCCTAATTAAATAAATCAGTTCTCCCTCTCTCTGAACTAAATTATATTTGAGGTCACTTTAAGGTCATTTTACATCCACATATTTTTAATATGTTTTTATTGATTTTAGAGAGCATGAGAAAGGGAGAGGAAGAGAGAGAGAAACATCAACGAAAGAGAACCAGTGATTGTCTGTCTCCTGCACATCGCTTACTAGGAATCAAGCCAACAGCCTGGGCATGTGTCTTGACTGGGAATCCAACCAGTGATTTTTGTGCATGGGATGATGCTCAATCAACTTAGCTACACTGGCCAGAGCCATCAATATTTTTTAAGAGCAAAGTGAGTGAGCTTTCAATTATTAGAAAAATATTCAGTTCTATATAGCACTCAAAGTTAAAGTGAAATGACAATTTGTAAAATTTGTTTAATTTCTTTTTTAATGGAAAGAACAAATTCCATTTCTCAAATTATTAGTTCAGGGGTTCTTATGTGTTTCAGATAAGAATGACTAATGTTACTACAAGGATTTCTATTTAGAGAGCTGGACTACCTTCACCCTCTCTCCTTCTAAAAAAAAAAAAAAAATCTAATCTCTTAATTATTCACCTCTACATTTCCTTGAGCTAAAAGACAAACTGTTATATGTTTTCATGTGGCCCAGGATCACATGATGCTGGTATAAAAGTGATTTACACTGTACTCTCTGATTTTCCCTTTGACAATACAAAACAAGAGCAGTATTCAACTTTGCCAATATAATAGGGCGTAGCAGCCACAACCACAACCACGTTGGCAGCAAAGGCCATTCCAATAAGCATGTTTTTGAGCCAGTAGTAGGTCCTGGCATGGCCTACCAGGATCAGCTCTCCCAGGCCTTGGTCAGTTTGGCCATGTCCAAAGTTGCAATATGACTGACTCATCATACATGATTACCCATGTGTGGTCATTTATATAATTGGTGATAATGTGGAAAATGGCCTTAGTGCTAGAGTGAGAGTTTGTACCACAAATGGGAATGTTAATGATAAATTACAAGGCTCCCTGGGGCATTTTGTCAGCTGTGCAAGGTAAATTAATCACTCAGAAGCTTCAGAGTGACATAGTTGGATGACAAAAGGAGCTCCATATGTCCTTCATAGGTGCTTCCCTTGACTTGGAAGGACAAACAAACTGTAGGCCCTGGCAGACAAAATGCTACAGTCATTCACTCAAGAAGTTCTCCAGTGAGGGGCCAGGAAGAACCCTCAAACCAAAGCTTTTATTGTACATGGAAACAATAAAACCTAAAAAAGAGTTTTACTGAGAATCTAGCCTTAGCACCTGCCACAACCCATAACTCTTAAAGGACTTTGAGTTGCTCTGCTCAGTTTAACTGGGCCTTTTGCCAATTTTCCCTTCACCACTAGCTTTCTCCATGTACTGCAACCTGCCTATGACCACACCATGCTTCTCATGATACTGACTCTGAAGGACAGCATCCATTGTTTTTAAACTTGTGGTAGCATTTGACATAATGGACTGGCCTACTTAACTGTCTTTTTTTTTTTCTTTTTTTTTTTTCTGTGTAGTATAAGCCATTATACTGTCCTGGGACTTTTCTTGGTGTCTTCTATAGATCTCTCATTTCCTCTAAGGCACAATCCTCTGTCCATCTCTGATCTCATGTTTTATTTGCATCCATTTGATAATTCTTCTATTTCCTAATTTCAATCAGCTTCTTTAAAATGGTACAACTTGCACATAGATAATCCATTGGTTTTTTTGTTCCCTATAAATTATGAAACACTAACCGAGACTTATCTGATCCTTCATTATATACAATTCAGTGTCTTTTCACTTAGACTCCCCCCAATTACTTATTTCCCTATTTCTGACAATTGCATCATCATTACATCATCATTATTCTATAGATACTTCAGATAGTCACTCTATCTGAAAGTGTTTATCATGTACAGGGTGTCCCCCCAAAATGTATACATACTTTAACAGCTGATAGCTCAATTTTGAAAATGAAATGTATTTTAATAAACACTGCCTTTATAATGATTCAAAGTCTGCATACATTTTTTGGAACACCATATATACTTCTCTCTCATTATTATCCTCATATCCGACAGATCTCAAATCCCCATCAACATTTCTTCACTGGTGAGCATCAGAAACATCCACTCCATTTTATTATTTTTGCTACAATGCTAGGCTCATACTTCATGACCTGTTCGTTGACCTTATCTCATGGCAGACTCTCCCCAAATCTCCCTTTTTTCTGTTCTTGCTTTCATGCCCAGCTGGATTCTGTTTCAGAACCTATAATCTTGTCTCTGTCTAAAGAAACATCCCAATGTCTGGCCTGATTCCTTCTCATTCAGAAAGGCCGACCTAAATGTTCTCTCTTCAAACAGGCCTCCCTCACACCCCTATAAAAGTGTCCTTATTTCCTTCTTATCATCATTTCACTTGTTAACTTTTCTATGCCTGAACAAGCATCGTTATTTGCAAATATAAACAGCCCTTGCATTAATTTTCTTCTGATTGGTAGCTTTACCCTTTATTTCAACAAATGAGTACTATTTTACTCTTCTTCAAAGTTCACTTCCTTTTGTCTCGCTCCTGATTGGGTGGTTATTCAGACTCTCTGTTGCTTGCCTGAGCAGGTGAGAATTGTCCAATTAACCAGATCCTGCCTTTGTAAATCTATATCCCAACAGCTCAAGATAGAGCTTCTCAGACTGGGGTTGGTGGAATAGTTGCATTTCTGCGATCAATGAGTTTTCTATAAGGATTTCTTAGATTAGTGTGATTATTTCCATTCTAATCAATATACATTTTAAAAGAACTATATTTGGGATCATGTGGAAGATCCTAATTGTTAGTATTTGTGTTTATCGTAGATCTGATCCACGTTCAAAGCTTTGAGAGTTTCCAGCTGCTAAGGAGGACAAAGATGGATTTAATATGTTAATGATATGTTCCAGCCAAATGAAAACCAAACAGCATCCTTATGTAGTAATGCATATAAAAAGTTTTGAAGTCACTTGAATAAAGTGTTAAGGGGATTGAGTCATCACATGGCACACAGTGCTATAGGCAGATGTTTTATATATTCACATACACACATATGTGGTAGTCTGCATCCCATTTTACTTCCACGGAGATACCTCATTTCAGTGAAAAAAAAAATCATCCAATTAAATATACATTTAAATGATGTATAAATTTGCTTATATTTTATTTGTAAATATGTTTGTTTTTTATTTGAATAAAAGTTACAAGTATATAGGATGCATTTCTGGTTTGATTCTTGTGAACATTTAATAAACATTTTAATACAAGTCATGCTACCGGCCCGAGAACAATGCTATAATTTAAGGACAGGTAGTGGGGACAACTTGCAGAATAATAGAGTCAAATCCTCCCCTTCAAACTCCTTCTGCTTTCAGTCCCCTGTCTTGTGATCTAATTTCCCACTTCCATGTCTTATTCCTTCTTCTCCTTAGTAAACTCCTTTCTACCGTTTGTCAATCCATTTTTAAAATTTCCTGCCAGGCTTAAACTTTCACATCTTAAATGAGTACTTTCTTTATGGCCCATATATATGTTTTGTTTCTTTTTGTAACTCAAAAGCATTCATATTTGTAGCATACAAGATGGTATTTATAATCCTCTTCAAATATTTTTTCATGAAAGTTTCATCTCTTTAATACAGGGCGGGGCAAAAGTAGGTTTGCAGTTGTTCATGTGGAAAATAATACAAACTATAATAATATAAGCATAATATGCTAATGAGACCAGATAGCCAAACGACCTTCTGGATGTCATTTCAGACGTCCTTCCAAATGAAGCCATGGTGGCGGGGGCCAAGACAGAGGTGGTTAGGGGTGATCAGGCAGGCCGGCAAGCAGTTAGGGGAAATCAGGCAGGCAGGTGAGCAGTTAGGGGCAATCAGGCAGGCAGGCAGAGGCAATTAGGGGTGATCAGGCAGGCAGGCCAGTGGTTAGGGGTGATCAGGCAGGCAGGCAGAGTGGTCAGGGGTGATCAGGCAGGCAGGCAGGTGAGTGGTTAGGAGCCATGGACCTGGGTTTAGGTCCTGACCAGCAGTTGGATATACCCCAAGGGGTCCCAGATTGCAAGAGGGTGCAGGCGGGGCTGAGGGACGTCCCCCCCTCCCCCCCCTGTTCATGAATTTCATGCACCAGGCCTCTAGTAATCTATAATAATAAAAGCATAATATGCTAATTAGACCAGATGTCCTTCCAGATGTCCTTCTGGATGAACTTCCAGACAAAGCCAGGGCTGTGAGGGAAGCCTGGGTCCTGGGTGCCTGCCGACGCCCAGAGGGAAGCCCGGGTGCCAGGTGCTAGAGGGAAGTCAGTGCTGGCAGCCAGGGAAAGGAAGGCCTACTCTTGCACAAATTTCGTGCATCGGGCCTCTAATTAATAAATAATAATATAAGAATAAACTCTGTTTACTCACAACTGTAAACCTATTTTTGCCCCACCCTGCATAATAAGTTTCATAAGGGCAAAGACCTACCTCTTAATTATTATGATTATTCCATAATGAGTAGAGTGCTATGAACATAGTGAAATGAAAACTTATTAATCTGTTCAGAGTATACTAGCAAGACAATGAGGTATACCAATAAGGATATAGTAATTCACCAAGTAATTCACCATTTCTATATAAACCCAATAAGGATCTGGCTAGGAAAGAAGCAAGCATAATTTGAGGAACAATTAGCAACTAGTGTAAAGGGCTATGTATGCTTCACAGATACATAGGACAACCAGCTCTGGGAAACTGCCTTCACCTGAAAGCATCTGCACATAAACATCCTCACTGGATATGATGATCCTTGGTTCTCTCTCTGCTAAATCTCCTGGGAGAGTGAATCACACAAGAGAAAACATAAAATATTCTGGCAAATAGCAATCAGTTCATGAAAGTATTTTAAAATAAAACAAAAAGCAAAAGTGATATAAATACAAACCATTGATCTCTGGATAAGAGTGCTTTAAAAAAAATCTGTCAAAAAAGAAGGAATTTCTTCCATTATCAGAAACCCAAGCTTAAGAAACATAGCCTTGTGTGTATGTATAAAGTCCAGACGAGTTTGAAGATGTGGAAGCAAGATGACTATAATGGGAATTGTTCTACCTCATTTATTTGCATATTAGAGATAGGGCCTGTCTCAGAATTTAGGTCTCTCCTCCTGGTTACAGTGAATCATAAATTCAAGAATAAAAGTAGTGTTAATTCTCAGATCTGGATGATTGTACACTGTGTAGATTAAATCACCTTGAAAGTTAAGCTTGACTTCCACAGCCTATGAATTCCTAGAAATAATAAATGACTTAGAGATTTGTATTTGAAGTCCTTCCATGATTTAATCTTTCCACTTTAGTTAACATGGGTACCTTCAACTTCAAACCCTGATTACAGAAGTGTTTTTCATCCAGTTGTTCTTTTTCTGCGTCTGCAGACCAGATTTACTTGGTCAATAAGATGGTACATAATACATCATTTTATCAAATATTCTTATAGGTAATATAAAAACATACAGAATTTCTTACTGGAAATGGTTTTAATATTCTTAGCTATAAAGATTGATTCAGTATGTTTCATAATGTTAAATAACAAAAGTAATTGAACAAAGAACCCTGCACATCTGGTAGCTGGTCAGGAAGAAGCCATGATTTCCATGTGTCTCAACTATATGGCTCCATACTTTTCATAGGCCTTGAACTGGTTTAGTTCAGAATATATTTAACAATGAAATCAGTTTCAGTCAAGAAATAAAGACTAACAATTTATATGTTTGTTTGTTTATCTGGCTTGTCTTCAATTCAAAAGATTTTTTGGTGGACTTACAGAAATATATTATATATGACAGCATAAAAATAAAAAAATATCTATTATTAAAAACACTTTCCAATATTAACCTGCTATATATGAAAGATGATTACCCAATAGAGACAGGGTGAGTTCTTAATAGCTCATTTAAGAAATCTGTTTCACTATATAGAAAACAAAGTTGTATTTATACTTCAGATTAAAGATCCAAATGTGAAAAATTTATTTCTAACAAAAGAAGATGATGAGAGGAAAATTATCATAAATAAGAACTCAAAACCATACTGTGAAAAAATGTTATATTAAAAAACACCAACTATATCAAAGAAGAGATTTTAAACATTTATATTCAAGAATGGATTAAAATATAGAAGATACAAAGAATTCCTGAAAGTAAAGAGAGTTATATGAGAAAAATGGGAAAAAGTATATAAACAGGAAATTAAGAGAAACCCAAATGCTTAATAAGTATTCAAGTTATGTTCAATTAGTAGTAGTAATTTTAGAATGCAAATTTAAAAATGATACTACCTTACACACAGAAGAAAGGAAAAAACTAGAAAATACTAAATATTGGTGAGGATGTGGGGAAATGGGAGCTTTGAGAGTGAAAATGGTGAAGAAATTCTGGAAAGTAAGTCAACAATAATTAGAGAAATGAAGGATTTTGATAGTTAATAATGCAAAAATTTACATGCTGATCTATAAGTTATTATTTGCAGAGATGATCATTAAAGACATAGTAGTGGGAATTGATGACATGTTTGGTCCACTCTGAGGAGAATGGATCAATTAAGAGCAATGAATGCCTGCAATGTTCAATTAGTAACAGAAACAATGAACTAGAGACACACAACAAGAGTGATAAGCCATAGAAACACAGTGTTGAGTTTTAAAAAGTAAGAAGCAGCAGCATAAGATCTATAGCATATTTATTTTTATGGCTCATGCAAACTCAAAATGTTATATACTCATTCAATATACAAATGTAGTATTGGATACCTTGCAATCATTACAATGATGCATCTGAGGAAGCAAGATGGAAGTGGAGAAAGGTGGTCCAAGAAAAATAAAATCAAACAAGAGGGGACTTGTGTGGACAGATCATGACAATGTGCTGTGAATAAAGTAGTATGTTTAAACTATGCATCTAAAAGTAAAAAATAGGAACCAAAATGCAAAAAACAAACCAAAGATAAAAACAAACAACAACAAAAAACCCTTCAGTTGTTTGTAATGATTATCCTGGTGTGACAACCAATACGTTTGTTTGTAATCTGTTCATGCTTGAGGCTTATATGGTCATATGATTATATAACTACTTAATTATATAGTAAGTTTAAGGGCATTTTTAAAAATTTTTCCACAGATAAGAATATCAGGATGATGAGGATGAAGGGAAAGTAGGAGGAGAGAGGATAAAAGTAAAGCTAATGTTTGAAAACAAAAATGCACATCATAAAGCACTAAACAACTACTGTACCTGGAGTACAACTTCAATTCTAAATTGCCTAGTGATCAAAGGCAAGAAGGAAGTATGATTAATTCTAAGATCTAAATGTCTCTTAAATATATATTTTAAATTATTCCTTATAAGAACTGATATATTTAAAATTATTCCTTATAAGAACTACATATTTTCCTGGCATGGAGGCCTGAGTGAAATCTCTTCTCTGTTTTCATAAAATGAGAGGCAGGCATCCAACCAACAGCACTACAATAAATTCATTTCCTTAAGATAACACCTCAGGGACATGTGAGGACAAGGTTCCCAAGTACAGTTCAATCTGAGCTATTCTATGGGCCTAACAAATGTGGTACAGATACACAGTTCTAAGCTGCTATATTTTTATTATATTTTCTGTTCTCTAGAAGACTATATGAAGTATAATTTACATGAGAACAAGAAGAATTGTTAAGTGAAAGGAACTAGTATTTTTGAGTAGCTATGCTGTGCCTAGCAATGGGTTTGCTACATTACCATGTTGCTTTGCTTACTTAGATGCCCAGAGTTAGAGGTGTTTCAGTAGGATAAAACATAGATCCACAGTGATTCCATAGATTTAGGAAAGTATGTTTACTTTTCAGAGATGTTTTGAATTCTCTTCGAATGTAAAAAGAAGAAAGTTCTATTTAAAAATCTAGATTCATTTCTATTTTTAGAAAGTTGCTTTATAGTTTTCATTTCATACAATAGGAACTGTCTTTGTCATTGTGAATGAAAAAGTGAAATTAATGTGTTAAACAGCTAATTACTCCAGAACTAAAATATGGGGCAAATGGCATTGTAAAAATACTTCTCAATGCTTCAAAATGTAAATTTTGAATATTTATCTGTAAAGAACTGTTAATTCAGAAATGATGAGAATATTTTGGACTGAAATAGAAACATCAAAACTACTAAATATGTTTCGAATGAGGCAAATAGTTCATGCACTTCATAATATGAAAACAAAAAACAAAATAAATTATATCAATGTGGAACAAACCTGATGCTTTCAGTACATATGTATAAAGAAAAAAATGAAAACGTATGGCTGTCATTGATTTCTTTAGACTTCCTGTCATGTGCTAGCATTGGTGAAGGTCAAGAAAATATGAGTCATTTTAGCAAACAAGATTGTAAAATAAGGATGTGCTGACATAATACAACTGCAACATGAAAAGATGTAAATTGTATATTCCAGTTTTTATGTTTTGCTTTTACAAGAGAAGCTGTCTCCATAATGCATTGAATCATCAATAAAATTATGTTTTAATTAAAACTGTACACATATAGCCTGGATGCAATAAACATGAAGTTAGCTGGAAGGAAGTGCTGATTGTATGTGATCTGAAGTCAAACTTGAGAAGTGACAACTTTTGGCATAGAGTTAAAAAAAAAATTGAGAGTGAAGTTGAAGTTTTGTAGATTTGATATTAACTTGCATTCAATCTCCTGAATTTTCCATAATAAATATGCACATTTGTGCATAATTTAAGAATTCTATACAATACCTATAATTAGCTATTTTAAAGTGAGATACTTTATTTTTAGGATTCTTAAACACACAAATATATTTCCTTAAATAGAGAATCTACAGTGGAAAGATCAATGGAGGACCAAGGGGAAATAAACTTTCTATGCTTACCAAAAGATAAATTATAATGCTGGTCTTAGGGACCAGAGCTTACTCACTTGCCTTACACTATTTCTTGCTGATATTTCTCACATATCGGGGGATGTCAGAGAGCTGGTTTTGGCCCGATCCCGCAGGCCAGGCTGAGGGACCCCACTGGTGCACGAATTTGTGCACTGGGCCTCTAGTCTTTTATAATCAACTAGAGGCCCGTTGCAGGAAGATTCCTGCAAGAATAGGGCTTCCTGTGGCTGGAGTGAAGCAGAGAAGGGAGCGAAACTCGCTGAGGCAGGCTTTGCTCCCGCTCCCAGACGCTGCGGCGGGTTTCCCCTCCTGCTCCCAGCCGCTCTGGCTAGGTTTCCCCTCCCGCCTCCCACCTCCGTTCCTGTCTCCACTGCCTCTACTTTGCTCCCTTCTGTAGCTCTTCGCTTCCACGTTGTCTTCAGTCTTTGCTCCCAGCCAGTATATGCAAATTAACCGCCATCTTGGTTGGGTTAATTTGCATATAGCCACTCTGATTGGCTGGTGAGCATGGCTTAAGGCATAGCAAAGGTATGGTCAGTTTGCATGTTTGTCTTTTATTAGTGTAGATAAGAAAACTACCAACACTCCATGAGAACAGAGGTTAAAAACACAAAAAACACAATTTACTAAAAAAATAAAATAAAATAAATGTCCAATAAACAAGAACCCATGTTCAACTTCTCTAGTAAACAAAGAAACAAAAATTAAATCAAGATATTTTTAACCATCAAATTGACAAACATTTAAAAACAATAACTTCCAGGGTTGGTTATAGATGAAGTTAATAAGTACCCACATTCACTGTTGGGGTGTGTGTACATTTCTACAGCTTTTTTTTTTTTAATGAGAGTAAAACATACTAGTTCAAACTCTGCATGTTTATATTTAACCCTTTAACATATTTATATGTTTCAGTCTATCAAATTCACATCTAGGAAATTCTCCTTGGAAACTATTTATAGATATGCACAATATGCACAGAGAGATAAATTGAAATGTTATTTGTAATAGCCAATGGCTTTAATCAACATCATTCCCAAAAAGGATTTGTTAAATTCATTGTCATGTATCCAAATGATAGAATATCTCATTTCCATAAAATAGTTTTAAATAATATTTAATATTACCACTACAGTAGATAAAAAGGCACATTTATGTGTATATAATATGATTCCAACTCTGTTAAAAATTTTGAAACACATACACTTACATGCTACCTCTCTATATTCTTGAATCATGAATACTCCACTATTGACCATCCAAACATCCAAACAATGAACATGTAAATCATTTTTATTGCTTTTCTTTTACTTCAAATATCAAATGCATTCAATGCTATTTCATAAAAATAAAATGTCTTTTCCATTCCTGCTAACACTGTTAGTTTTGGTAAAAAATCTTTCAGTTGACTATTGAAATACCTTCTTAAATGGTCTTCTTGACATCTAGCTTATCCTCCAAGCCTATATAGCAGTTTCTAGAATAATGTGTAAAAACAGATTATCTAAGGTGTTCTTATTGGCTACAGAGAAAGTGAAATGTTTCCTTGATCTCTCTACTCATTTCTGCATCCTATTCCCAGCCACAGATATACACATACCATACTGTTTCTCACCTCTACCACATATGATTATATTAGTTAACTTCTACTCATCCATTTGAGTAGACACGACTCAAATATAACCTCAAATAAAAATATAAGCCCTGACTCTTCCTGATTTTCCATCATTCCACTTGCATACTTGGTCTGTTGGTTAAGACCATTTTCTTTTCCCATAGTTTCAGCATAACTTATACCAAACATACTATAGCATAATTGATTATCTGTTTACATTCTTATATTCACTATAAGACTATGGGCTTCAAAGAGGCTAAAACAATGACTTATCATCTATTAAAGTAGGCTTCAAGTGAACTTTGAGTTCAAAATATTAATTTCAGACACTTAAACAGAGATAAGAGCAGAAGGCAGAAAAAGTATTCCATCTGAGATTTAAACAGCTTTCACAAGTCTCAATAATACCAGAGAGTTTTTGCACATTGCTATTATGTGTATGAGGTAGCCACTTGTACATCATTTGATCCTGACAGTAAAAGGCACATAATAGTTAATGTTGTGACATTGAACATAAAGATTTATGTTCCTATCACCTGAATGATTACCTGCTTCCACCTTTATCTTCACCCCCTACCTACTATATTCTTAATACAATTACCAAAGTGATCTTTATGAAACCAATTTTTATTGTTGTTAATCCTCACCCGAGGATATTTTCCCATTGCTCTTAGAGTGGAAGGAGAGAGAGATGGAGGGGGGGAGGGATGGAGGAAGGGAAGGAGGGGAAGGGAGGGAGGGAGAAAGAGAGAGAGAGAGAGGAGGGAGGTGAGAGAGACACATCAATTTGGTTGCCACTCTCATACACACCAACTATGGCCAGGGATCAAACCTGCGACCCCTCAGTGCATGAGCTGATGCTCTTAAAACCAAGTTTTGATCATATCATGGCTCTGCTGAAAACTACCCAATGGTTTTCTACTTAACTTAGAGCAAACAATAAAGCCAGTCTATAAAATGTTACAAGTCCCTCCTTGAGCTGCCCTTTACCTAACCTATGACTCACAGTTATTAGTCTCCCTGGTGCTCATTCTCCTCCAGCCACACTGACCTTCAACCTGATGTTCTTGGAATATATCAGGTGCACTGGTACCTCAAGGGCCTTTGTACCATCTGTTCCCATTGTCCTAAAATTTCTTCTCCAATGTGGCCATGTGGCCTATTACCTCTCCTCTTTCAAGTCTTCTTCTAAATATCACTTTGTTGGTGAGCTTCCATGATCACCCATTTAAAAAATTGCAACCTCTCCCTGCAAGTAATCTCTCTTTCATTTTCCTACTTAGGATCATCCGATACATTAATCATAATTATTATTTAGTAGTATTGTTGCTGGTTGTCATTATTATTATTATCATCATCTTTCTCTGTTGTCCAAAATACAAGTTCTATGAAAGCAGAATATGTGGTAGGTGCTTTATGGTAGATGTTCAATAAATAGGTTTCAAATGAATGAATAAGGCAAATGAATAAATAAACCCAAGAAAATGAGATAGAGTGCTCTGAGTTTTATATCTACATAGACTCAAATGATAGAACACACTTATTTTGACACAGAATTGTCCTTCTACTAACAGAAATAGAGTAGAAGTCTGAAAAGATTAAAAATACATTGATGTGTATATCATATACTAATGACTCGTAGTATTAATGCTTGGAGTGGGAAATGTTTCAGCTAATGTGCCATTGAACATAAAGATAATGGCAGGTTCTCAGACATCTAAACACGATGCTACTGGCTTTGCACCAAAGCTGTAGCAGTATACACCACTAAATTCTGATGGAAAAAAATATAGCTATATCTATAGCTACATCTATAGTTACATCTATAGCTACATCTATAGCTACATCTATAGCTACATCTATATGTCTATATCTATATCTATATCTATATCTATATCTATATCTATATCTATATCTATATCTATATCTATATCTATCTATATCTGTATCTATACATCTCAAGCTGACACCAGGAGCATTTTTTTTCAGAAATCAAATTCCAGAACTTCGGCAGTAAACTGTTTTCCATTTGGCCCATGTCCCAAAGCATCCCAAACTATTCTTAGAATTCTGATTTCAGAAGGTTGTGTGGTTTAGTTTAAAGAACATAGATACCTGTATTTGAATCTACTTTACTAGCTGTGGGTAATCAGGAAAGTCTGTGTCTCAATGACCTCATCTATAAATACATTTTTAGAATAAAATGATATAGTCTAAAAATGCCAGAAATACCTGGTCCAAATCTGGGTTCTGTCTTTGTTTATGAGCTATGGCTCTTTTAGTTTTGTTTACGAGCTATGCTTTGTTTCCAGCTATGTTTATGAGCCATGCTGACTGTTTATGAGCTCTGCTTCTTTTAGTTTCCGCATTTGTAAGAGGAGGATTACTATGTCTCATGTGCAGTTGTGAGATCTAAGGATAACCAGGTAAGGCACCTAGCATGGTTTCTGTGTGCATCAGACACACATTAAAGAACAGCCCCATCTATCAAGGCTTTTCTGCTGCCTTTTCCCTCAGTGCATCACAATGACTCACCATGATTAGCCAGGTCATCAAGCCAAGGAAAAATGCTCCTTTATGAAGTACTAATAAAGTAGACTTTCAATAAAAATTTATGAAATAAATAAAAAGTGTAGAGATTATGTTTCATATATGGTATTTAAGGAAGCAGGGAACTATAAAGTACATTTTTAAGAGAAAATTGCAGTAATCTAGTTTAGAAACTAGACAAGTGAATTGTTAGATGCTATCTAAAGCATTTTTAAAGATTCATTTCAACAAAAATATCTGCCTGAATATGTGTGTCTGTGTAACTTCAAAGGGCTGAAATTGGATTGCAGGCAGATACTCCAAACTCAAAATTTCAGCTCAGTAAAAGGAAGATGTACATATGACAATCGATTTTCACAGAGACTCTGATTTGACTGCAAATAAATGACTTCTTGTGGCTTACAGTGTCCATGATGAGCCTTGATGGCCACAGTCAGGTACTCTCAAAAGCATTTCCAGGGTCAAGATTTGATAAAATAATTATCTTAGCTGCCTCACAGTAACTGTAATAAGTACAAAATGGTTTTATATACAACTCTGAACTCAAAATCTTTAAAAGTACTCTAAACAGACTTTAAAATGTTTAAAAGGTGCATCTGCTTGTGTATACAGCAGACACATTCAGCTTCTGTTGATGTCAATTTTGGGTGTTGTTTTTTTTTTTTTTTTTTTACTTTAGATTGTGAATAAATCAGATTGCTATGTCTATAGAAATTAAGTTCTATCTTAATTTCTTATAGCTAAACTTTTAATGAAGAAAGTACATTAAAAAATTTAAATATCAGTGAATATATCAGTCAGGGCTACTTAAATGTAGTTGAAAATTGGGACTAAAATATGGGTAAACCAGAAATTATATCAACAATGTGAGAAAGAAGCTTAAAAGTGAACATTGTGATGGATGCAGCATGTCAAAATTATTTGTTAAAGATTTCCAAATAAGACAGTTTATGGTGAATTCCAAATTAGAAACAGGATAATCTGAATGAAGAAAACTACTGATGAAAAAATTACTTCTCTGACTGCTGAAGCCATTCAACTGGATAATTACAGAATATTCTCAGGCCCTCTCTTGCCAAGTGAGTTATGATGGAACTTAAAAACCAGTTTCACCTCAAATTTGTGGAATGGAAAATACGTTAGTGCTAAATCAATAATTTACATTTTTGGATATGCATTTATTCTTACGGCATCATAAAATTTAGGGGGATTCTCCTTTTCAGATTGCCTTTTTTTTTTTTTTTGCCAACTGTGTAACCACATCTTGAACTTTTTTTTTAAAATATATTTTATTGATTTTTTACAGAGAGGAAGGGAGAGAGACAGAGTTAGAAACATCATGAGAGAGAAACATCGATCAGCTGCCTCCTGAACACTCCCTACTGGAGATGTGCCCCAACCAAGGTACATGCCCTTGACCGAAATCGAACCTGGGACCCTTCAGTCCACAGGCCGACGCTCTATCCACTGAGCCAAACTGGTTACAGCCAGATTGCCTTTTTATATAATTTCTAGAGCCTTTGTTAAGTTGAGGCGACTTACTCTGTAATAGCTATACTAGGAACCTGGGTTTTACAAATGTAATCATGTTTCAGAATGTAGTGTATAATTTTGGATCAAAATCCTGTTGGATTTTTAGTTTCACAATAGACTAGGGAAAAAAGCATAAAAAGTCAATGTATCTATATTTGGAATCAATAATTTTGGCTTCTAATGACAAATGTTTGGTCTCTAGCGCCACAATGAGGTGGAAACTCCGTTCAGTCACTCTCTCCATTATGCACTTATTAGCTCTCCCTTGTGTCCCACGGCAGGTCTCTAGAATTTCTTTCCCTTGTTCAACGGGCAACTTTTTCTTTACAAGCACCACTTCTCCAATATTCACCAACATCTATTTTCCATTAATGTAACCAAAATTTCTTCTACTTTCTATTTTTATAACCCCACTTTTGTGAAAATTGAGCTCAAATCCTAAATCAACATCAACAAAGATTTTTTTTTTTAGGTGAGGGGACATCAACAAAGATTTATCTGTTTCTCTGCTTCATGCCCTTGACCTCTTCCTATAAACAACCAGCTCGCTAGACTTGCATTCTTTTATCCAGTAACTACCTCCAGACTATTCTGTATGTATGTTTTCAATGCTGCTGTCCTCCTAAATGTTGCCCAAATTGTTCTTCCCTCATTATTTAAATGATTCTAGAAACATAAGCTCCGCGACTAAATCTGGTTAATAAAAAGAGCTGATGCCTTTCTTTTGTTCCCTGTGGACTACAGTGGAACCCCAGTGTCAATGTGTCACACATGTTTAACAGCTTTATCAAACAATCAGTTTAATACTGCTGCTATTGTTGTGTTTTAATTTGATTATCGATAAGTCTTAGATACAGTGTTAATGGTGTTTAAGTTTGCTACTTTTCTAGAACATTGCCTTGGGAGGTACAAGTTAAGAGCATCATTTTGATAATATGGCACTAAAATCATGAAGCTATAGGTTCCTCCTGAATAAAAATCTAGCCTCCAGGATCTAAATTATATATATAAACATATGTATATGTAATTTATTTATATTTAATTCAGATGTATATAAAAATCTATGTGTATAAGTGTTTGAAATTGATATATAGATATAAAACACACAATAAATAACCCTACTTTTTAAATGACATGTATAGCATAAGAAGACTGTTTCTTTTTAAGCATCCAATAAATAATCATCTATTGGCTAATTGCTCACTATGTGAAAGACACCATGGTGTGAATGTGCAGCTTTGACTTACCTCCTCTTTTCTTGTGTCATGTCCTTTCTGTACAAACCAGATCACTTTTGCTTGCAAAGACCGTGGAGTGCATTCCAGCAACGTACTGTTGTTCTCTATGCCATATGCCAGTCGCTCTTCAGTCTTATCCAAAGCATCCCCTACAATAGGAATGTTAAGATCAGCCTTGAGACTTGGATTTTATTGGTAAATAATATTTCTAAAAGGTTATTCATTAGAGCCCTGAATAACTCTCATTTATTGCTAATTTCAACACAAGGTAACTTAAATGAGTTTTTTAGAGTTAGTGGGATACCAAAATCTCGACATCAAAGACACAGCAGGCTTTTGGGTGGGACAGGAGGAAGTAACTGGGAGTTTGGTTTCACAGGATAAGACAATCAGGAGGACAGTAAAAGGATGCCTCAGTGTTAAATTAGTCATCAGTGTTAAATATAAAGGAAATCAGTGGCAAGTGCTTAGCAGGGAAGGTAAGAAAAGGCGAGCAACAAATGTTCAAGCAAGGCATAGGGCTCAATTCACGGTTACATGAGACAAAAGCAGACAGCAGAAATCGAGGTGATAGGGCTCTATATAAACACAGAGTGAGTGGCATCTTGACAAGGGATTGTACTTTTCCAGATATCGGGCTCTTGCAGTAAGAAAGGGGTATGAAACTGAACTAAGGATTTTGTGAACCAGAACTTCTTGATTATAAACTGAATCTTGGATCAGAAGGGCTCCCACTGAACTTGAACCCAAATTTGCACACAGGCAAGTATACCTCACTGCAGTGGGGAATAAAAGCAAGTGGATTTAATTTTTGTTGCTTTAACCAAGGTCAAATTCAACAACTAGATCCCAGGGCTTTTTCCCTAGGCCTGTGTTCTCACCTTTAACACTGACCCCTACGTTTCTCTAGGATTAAGATCCGCCTTTCTCTAGCCAATATTCTCAGAGACTTACGTCCTGCACAAAATCCTGAGTCAGCTTAGGGTCCATCAAGCGACTACTGGACCACAGTCTCTAGAACTGTGTATAAACACCTCTGGTCTCCAACCATGGTGCCCCTTCCTTCCGTGACTTCCTGGTGAAACCGGTGACACTAAGCACAGCCCGTGCACCAACCACCATCACGGTGTGAAGAGCCGCAACACTGTTCCTACCTACCCCTGTTCCTCAGAAACCAACATCTGCGCAGCCAACCCCAGCTCTCAGCTTGTTCTACTTCAGCGAAAGAATCACAGTTTTTCTACTTTATTCTATCCCCAAACTTAGTAGGTAACTTAACACAAGTTAGAGCACTCTTGACAAAAGTGGTGGTAGTACTAGTATATAAAACTTCATTTACTGAATCAGAAAATATTATAGGTCAAATTCATATTTTAACTGCATGGAAGAAAAAAGAATACTTTCAGTAACGCTGGGCTTGTATATATCAATCACAAAGAAAACAAGGACCCTTTTTAAGAAATGTGCGATATCTCTTCAATGTACATTGTAAGTAACCCATAGCAATCAATTTCCTATGGATTACCGACAAACTGCTGGCCAAAGCACTGCTGAGCTGCGTTTCCATGCCGAACGTCTTGTCTGCGGAACCGCCTGAAAGAAAGTAAACGCATTTAGCTGTTCAGATTTCCATTTTTCCAGACTTTAAAATAGAGCCAAGTGCGTGAAAGATTCAAGTAGCACTCTGCTACTGAAAGAAATTGATCAGTCACACAAAACAAGGATAAAATCTGAGTTTCATTGTTCTCAATATTTCCATTGAATGTTATTCACTGGATAAGATCCTTATAACATTATTCTTTAAGTGTTCACATCAGTTTGAATTCTGGATACTGAATCAATTTAAGAAAGCTCTCCATCTTATTAAAAATTTAGTTCAATAAGAAGTCTAATTTTAAATGAGTGTCTTGGGTGGTAAGGCATGTGTGCAGAGAAAGGAAGTAGAATTTGAAGAAGACTATTTGAGTAAAAAATACATAAAACTCCTTTATAAAATAATACATGTAAAAATGGTATTGGAATCCAAATACTTTGTTCTAAAGCCATCATGATCAATTAGTCCAAACACAGTTGCTAATCAAAAGGTAACCAATAACATATTTAACTTACTCTTTTATTCAGACATCATATATAGAAATTATATGCTGCTATTCAATGTGGTGGTGTGTTGTACATTTTTAAGAGGATATCTTGCAACTCTGTCTATTAGAATCAGGGTCACTTCTAGCATAGTTTCATATTTTACAGACTGTTTAGATATATAATTGAAAAATTATAACATTATAGAAAAATTCAGAATATATATATATATGTATATATATATATACACACACATATATCATGTTTTAACTTTGTAAGAAGCTTTCTGAGGGATTAAATAATGGAAATTATCAGTATTAGTACTGGAATTCTAAAATAAAGATCTTCAGCATATTAATTCAGATTATAGATAAAACAGAAGTATTCCATGAAGGCAGAATATACCACTTCTCTAAAGCATGGCATTTCCCCAAAACTGTGGGGAAAACAGAAGGCAAAGCAGAAGTTTTACCCCAGAGAGATGGTGCGGTTTCCTAAGTGACAATGAGAAGCTTTAGCCATATACAATGATAAAATTTGGAAAAGGGAACCAGACTCAAATCCCAATGCCACCACTCACATGCTATACGATCTTATACATATCGCTTTCATTCTCTGGTCCTCTGTGTCCTCCTTTGTAAAACAAAATTGGTCTGACACCTAAAGCTTATTTTAGTTTCAACTTCTTTTTTCATTCTAGGTTCCCTTCACTGCCTCTCCATAATGATAATGGAACATTATTTCAAGATATGGAGTACATTCTTACATGTGAGCTCAGATCTTAGTTGACAACGCAGTACTTAAACAATTGTTTAAGTACTTCCCTATATTGAAAGCTAGAGCAGATGAACACTTCTAGGCATTTTTTAGAATTATGACCTATGTATAAAAGCATGTTTTGTTTTTAAATAAAAATTGTCGATCAGCAAACCTTATCTACAGATCCCAGATTTTACAAAGTTAAGATTAAATCTGCCACATGGATTAATCTATTGAGCTAAACCGAAAAAAAAATAAAACTTGACAAACAAGTAAAGAGCAAAAGTAAAAACTTTTATGCTTCTATATTAATCCCTACTAACATCCACAGCTATTATACAGCTGGTGGCAGCTCTAGGTGAGATTTTAACTGCTTTTGTTAAGGGCTCACTACACTGAGTATTTCTTTGGTACTGGGAATACAAAGTGTTGTGAGCAATGATGGGTGAATAATGGAGCAGAGTAAATCACTGACGTGAAAAATGGTTCCCACTTTGCAGAAATAATGTTGTGTCATGTGTATTATACAAGTGACATGAAAATAAAGGAAACTCCAATCAGATAATTCTATTCAAGCAATGTCAATACTAACCATGCAAAAATTTCTTTAAAATCACTGAAAAAAATGCATTCTAAAAGAAAGATTTCATTAGGCTTTCATTCATTGTATACTCCCCTAATATAGCTGTCCCTTATTTCAGCACTTAAAAAGGAATGTCAATGATCAGGAGTTTTAGAAAGGTTATCCAAAGTTGCCTTTTATTCTCAAGGTTGCATATTTTCCTTATGTTTCTTGCCTCATAGAAACTTTTTAAGAGAACCCTGGAAATAGACAAATTACAAGAGCAAGGAGAAGAAAAAGACTTAGCTCTATAAATTTTAGTGTATTTTGGAAAACTATTTTAAATAAGTGGTTTTGATTGTATATCAATCTTTTTTTTTCCCCCTCTGTTGACTCATTTTCACTCTATGAATAGAAAAGTATTTATTTTAGTGACCAGTTTTTAATTTCTGCTGCTAGTCAGGCCTGAAGCAAAATGATCTGCTATAAAAGCAAACTATGTTCCCTTCATGTGCTGGAATTTATCCAAAAAGTTCTCCTCCAGGGGTGAGTGATGGTTCAAAAGAATCTGACACCCCTGAAAGATCTCCATTACATGTCACTGAACTGAACTAATTCATTCATGAGCACGGCTCCTGACTCCAGCATTTCACTCCTTCCTGCCTACAATTTTGCCCATTCATTTAACTTTTTCTAAATGACTCTTTTTGTCCACTCCTTTTTAAATATGCTACCACGCTTTTGGTTGTACCACCCTTATAAGAGGTACCATATACCAAGAAATACTTACCAATGGAAACGGTTCAGTTAAAGTTCTTCATCCCTATTAAATGCCTAATAAAAAACCTTGTTACTCATAAGGGTTTGATACAAGGTTTGTAAACCTTGTATCAAACCCTTATGAGTTGAATAAGCCATTAAATAATATATTCAAATAATAACATGGATATATCTGTAATAATGGTTTTCAAATATGAATAATACTTTTTAAAAAAACAATTAATTTGCTTGATTCTTTAATAGGGTTGGTAAATTATTTAGTTTATTATTTAGTCTTCTGAAAGCATCTTTTCACTTTCTGTTAATCATATCATTTCGTTTACTCATTGAAATGTTAATTTAGCTAAGGCCAAATTAACAAAAGGTTTGAATTAGTGACTAAGTTTTTTTAAATGAGGTTCTATTATATATGTGAACCTATAAAGAACACAACTATATTAATTGGGTTAAATTAAATTTTGAAAAAGGTTTAAAGGAAAGTAATCCAAAGTGAAAGAGTAAGAATAATTGAAGTTTGTAAAAATTGCTTTTCAGCAAGGAAATTGTATATAGTTCTATGTTTTTGCTTTTTATTATCTTTGGTCACTTTATTAAGAGAAAACGAGAATTGCTTGTTCTAAATAAAATAGAAATATTTTTCCTTATATTTTACCCCAAAGAATTTCATAAAGCTTGAGTGAAGAAAAATTTTTATTCTTCAAAATACTTGCTACACCTCAAGATCTCCTCTTCTAAGAATCTTGAGATTTACCTTCTTTAAGAAGTGGCAATGACCTTGCTGAACTGTAGGCATTAGAGTTTGGAAGTCGTTAAGTACCTTTCATTTGTGTTGAATTAAGTCACATGTTTCATTAATTATACAGGTCATGAATTTGCTTAGTAGTTAAAATATTCACTTTCAAAATGAAATAAATGAAGACCAGCTGGTTGAGAGGACATGGGGCAAATGCAGGATGTATTTTAGAATTTATTTATTTATTTTCCTTTTAAGTCTTTGAATCCCTCATGTGTGGTGGCCTGCCATTCCCACATTTTAAACTGGTTTCATGTCTTGCAGCAAAAGTTTCAGAAGGGGGAAGAGTTGATTCAAACCTGGGTAGAAAAATAAAAATCTAGTAGTGTGCTCAGCTCCAGTTTCTACACAATATTGATGGGTGTAATTTTCAGGAAAAATTTAAGTTTTCAAACTCATAAATATGACTAAATGATTAATTTAAATAAAAAAATAGTTATTTTTGTGGAATGGGTTCAGAAGAAAAAAATGCGTTAGCATTTTCCTAAACCAGGGAAGTACACATTCGAGGACTCTGTCTCACCTTTTTGCATGTGTGCCTGTTGGGTAATACCGGGAACAGGATATGCCATCCCAGGCACAGTAAGGGTCTCGAGCCAGGCAGCAGTCAGCACAAGCACTTCCATACAGGTCACACTGATGGAATCTGACTTGGGCCACAGCAGAAGCAGATCCAATATACAGCTGTTGCTATAGATTCAAAGAAGAGAGGCCACTAGCAGAAATTAATGGTCAGAACTCTCACTGAGCTCTTACACCAAGATTTTCATATTCATACACAATTACCTCCTTGAATATTCACTTAAATGACTGCAATAGATAATGGAACATTGGTACTTTAATTTCGCAAAGATATGAAGCTTAGACTTGGATGCATAACTAGCAAAATTGCTAGAGTGATTTCAAAGTTCTCAAGAAGTTGACTGTTATTTTATCCATTGTCTAAGTAGCGAGACCCTTTCATCTCCTAACATTATAATTCTTTTTAAAAGATCTATAGGAATGTTTTGTAAAAGATTAAATTAAAAAATGGACTATATTTTTTTAAATCCTCACTGGAGGACATGCTTAGAGAGAAGAAAGGGGAGAGAGGTAAAGAGAGAGAGATAGAGATAGAGATAGAGATAGAGATAGAGATAGAGATAGAGAGATAGAGATAGAGATAGAGATAGAGATAGAGACAGAGAAATATCCATTTGAGAAAGAAACATTGAACCATTCGCCTTCCGTAGGTGCCCCAACCAGGAATCAAACCACAACCCAGGTATGTGCCCTGACCAGGAATCAAACTGGCAACCTTTCAGTGCCCAGGATGATCCTCAACCAACTGAGCCACTCTGTCCGGACAAAAATGGTATATTTTTGCATTTAAAAATTTTGGATATCATTGACATGTAACATTACATTAGTTTCAGGTGTGCAATGTAATAATTTACATTGTGATCACCACAACAAGACTAGTTAACATGCCTCACCATACATAGGTACAAATTTTTTATTCTTGTGATGAAAACTTTTAAGATCTACTCTCTTAGAAACTTTCAAATATTCAATACATTATTACCTATAATCACCATGTTGTACATTATATCCCCAGGACTTAGGTATTTTATAACTGGAGGTTTATACCTTTTATCACTTTCACCCATTTTGCTCACCCCCCACCCCATGCCTCTGGCAACCATCAATCTGTTCTCTGTACTTATAAGCTCTTTTTTTTTTTAAAAAAAAAATTTCACATCTAAGTGAGTTCATATGGTATCCACGTCTTTCTCTGACTTATTTCACTTAGCATAATGCCCTCAAGGGCCATTTATGCTATTACAAATGGCAGGATATTCTTCTTTTATGGCTGAACCATATTTTTATGGACAGAACTCTCTAAAATGCTAACACATAGTGTATACCACATTTTCTTTACCCAGTCATCCCTTGATGGACACTTTGGTTGTTTCCATGTCTTGGCTATTGGAAATAATGCTGCAATGAACAGGGGAGTGCAAATACCTTTTGGAAATAGTGTTTTCCTTTTCTTCAGGTATATACCCAGAAGTGGAATTACTGAAACATATGGTAACTCTATTTTTAATTTTTTAAAGAACCTCTATACTTTTTTCTAAAGTAGCTTCACTAATTTACATTCCCACCAAGAGTGTACATCGACATATAACATTTAGAAGAGTGATGTAGACATACATAGAATGACATGGAATAAACTGAAAGATATGTTGGTAAGTAAAAAGGACAAGTAGCAGAACAATTAACATTGCATGTTCCCATTTTTCTAAACATAAAAGGTTATTTTAATAATAAATATGAAGAATATATGCAATTGTTTATGAGAAATTTATACCAGAAACTAGTATCAGTGAAATGGAAGGGAGGGCCTGGATTGTGTGACCCAGTGGTTGAGCATCAGTCTATGAACCAGGAGGTCATGGTTCCATTCTAGCCACGGTGCATGGCTGGGTTGCAGGCTCCATCCCCAGTGTGGGGAATGCAGGAGGCAATCCATCAATGATTTTCTCTCTCATCATTGATGTTTCTATCTCTCTCTTCCTCTCCCTTCCTTTCTGAAATCAATAAAAATATATTTTAAAAAATGGAAGGGAGGTTTGTGTTTCACTGTACAAACCTTTTGTGTTACTATTATTTTTGAAAAAACATTAGCGAGAGTATATGGAATAATGTCTTGTAATTGTATATGTAAATCTATTCAAGTCTACCTGTCTAAGAAGAAAATATATTACATGTGAATCACTATATATTTTTCTCAGAATAAAACTATAACTTGTTCAGATATAAGAACGTGTTCAGATATAAGCTCTTTATCCTTTGACTTTAACTCAGACATAGAAAACATACACACAACTTACTCTCTTTGAAGAAATCTCCATAGAAATAATAGGAACTGGATCCTGAAAAATTAAAAAAGTTTCCTTTTTCAGAAAGAAAATATAGGAACATACCTTATGATGGTTATCAATCACCTAAAATCATATAATATGTGAGTAGTTCTATGTCAAGAAATCTATAGCTTTCATTTTAGTAAATCGATAGACAAATACAATATTAAAATACAGCTTTCTATTTAAAAACCTTTTCTAAAGTAGTGGGACAGATATGTAGCTGAGAAAAGTAGTGGATAATTTAAGCAGCTTACCATTTGTTCTTAAATGTACTTTTTATATTTGCATTTGAATATTGTTCATGCTTTGGAAACTCAAGTATCTTTAAATAGAACAATCAAGTCAGAGTGTTCTTTCTTATAAAAGTAGTTGAATCATTAAAAGTAAAAGTTATTATGTCTTTGAACAAGTGTTATTGCTAATAAGCCAAAAACATTAGTAAAAATTATGGAATAATCTCACGTAATTATAGATGTAAACCTACTTTAATTGACTTATCCCAAGCCTAAACAAAATACTTTTTAATTGGAGCTATTGTGGTTAGTAATAATGGACCCAGAGTATTTTGAACATGATGAATAACCTCTATGTTTACGACTTGTACCAGTGAAAGTACGATCTAGATAGAACATAGCTTTGAGAGCCTATGTGTTATTCTACGGATGGTGATTAAGACCAGAGTGTCTTTAAGGAATACCACAAAACTGATCAATTCTGCAAGTGGAGAAGCAATTGGCAGGTGTGTTTCACTCTGTGGATGATTTCCCTTAGAAGAATTATGTTATGAAAGAGAAAATTTCATGTGTCAATTTTAAAAAAAAAATTTAAACTATAGAATCCTAAATGCATGTATGTATGCATTCAGGCAACAATATTTCTTAAGGTTTAATATGAACAAGACACTGTTGTGGATGCTGTTACTATGAGCATTATGGTCTCTAATGTGAAATGAATTCTTACATAGAGGCCCAATAGGAAAAATAAACAATAGCATAAATGAGCTGGTTGAAACAGAAACATGTTTAGGTTCGGGTTTAGTTATGGGGAATCTAACCTCCAAGACAGCCAGGGTGAAATGAACTGTTTTTCATCCATAAAATATTTTGGTATATGTTCATTACATACATAGACAGCCAATCATTCTTCATTATGTATAGATTGTGTGTCTGCAAATTTGCCTACTTGCTAAAACTTATTTGTAACCTCAGTATCAATATTTGTGGTGTTCTGCAGTCATGGACATGTGTACGCAGCGAGGCAAAAAGTTTGCGTTGCCCAATGTGCACAGTCCCAGCTGAGGTTGATCCAAGCTGCCTTCTAGGTTCAGCTCTCACATTGTAAACAAGCGCCCTTTTCATGGTCTATTTGGTGCCACGTTTTTCACATTTTTGTGCTTTCTGTTGGTGATTTCAATGTTTAAAATGGCCCCTAAACATAGTGCTGAAGTGCTCTCTAGGGTTCCTAAGCTCCAAAAGGCTGTGCTGTGCCTTATAGAAAAAATACGTGTGTTAAATTAACTTTGTTCAGGCATAAGTTAAAGTGCTATGGGCCACAGGCTCAGTGCTAGCTTATCAACAGTATACACTAAATAAGGTGGCTTTAAACAAAAAACGCACATTATATATTGATCAGTTGACAAAAAGTTGTGACTGGAGACTCATGGGAACCTAATCAGTATTTCCCTAGGAGCAATGATCAGTAGTTACTAATTCAGTATTTACGGTCTCTTTAAAGAATATAACTGCCACAAATATTGAGACTTGACTCTGTGTGTGTGTGTGTGCATATATACAATTGTATTATCATGTCTAATCTTTCCATTACCATTTTGAATTTTTTCCTTTTTTTAGTAAATTCTGGATAATTGATATGCTATAATGTGCTTATCACACCACAGTGTCCCCAGTATAAAACCTACTGTTATGTTTTAGTTGTCAGTTTTTATTCTACATTTGTACAAGATGAAACTTTGCAATAATCATTCTGGAATTCATATGTGGTTTAAGCGTTATTTCTTTAAGTCACACTCCATGCATTAAAATTCTTCTCATGTTAGGTAATTACTGGCCTCTTTATTTGAAGTCTTTGAAAATAAAATAGATGCACCAGGATTTTAAATCATTCCTCACTTCAAATCACTCCAAATCCACAACGTATTTGTTAGAAAAAAAATTGACATAATGTCTTTTCTATTTACAACTCACTTGGAATTGTCTGCAATGGATAAATGTTGGCTGAATTATTTTTACTAAAAATACCTTGAATATCTGAAGTTCTTCTAGAATTACTTCTTCCATTGATTCTGTTTCTTGGTTGTAAATTGTGATTACTTTCAGCACAATTCCATTATCTGTATGGGAAAAAAGGGGGAGAGAGAGAGATAAACTAGAAGTTTTGTCACATTTAGTCTTCAAACAATTCAAAACCATATGTGATGAAGGAAAATTCATTACCTGAACCTACATTTCTGGTAAGAAACTTTACTTTAAATCTTAGGAACCAACACACTATGGAGATACACACACACACACACACACACACACACACACACTTTTATTAGAAAAGTGTCAAGTACACACTATTGAGAGTATAGTATAATGAGCCCTCTGACACTAATCATTTAGCTTCCATAATTATCGATAATTTTGCAAATTTATATTCACATTTTTAAATTATAGCTTATTTTTATTATTCCTGATATTCTGCACTCGTTGTTTACAATGAAAAAGTCAATACAACACTCATTTGCCTGTAAAAATAATTTGGTGTAGTGCTGGAAATAAATCAGAAAAAAAAAACCACTTGGGAATTACTGATCTAAGAATTTCTGTGGTACTTAACAACTTGTTCAAAACTTATCAACTCATATTTAGGTTAATAATATTTGATTAAAATAAAAAAACTAATAATTACCTGTATTGTATACTAAAAGGAATACAAGTAATCATAAATTGTAAGGCCAAGCATATTCCATAAATATCCCACAATGATTACATCAAGCAAAAACCAAGATTAAACTCAAATTATTAATTTGCCACTAGTGATTTTGCAATAAGGACTCTCTCTATAGATAGATAAGTAGATAGCTAGAGAATATTAAAGCATGTGCCTGGGAAATTTTTGGGGGAATAACTATCATTTGTGGGCTTTTCCTCACACATTCATTAAATATGTTCTTTTATGTTGAAAAGCTGTGGTACAATATGATTACATCTGTGAGTTAAACATGGTTTGCATGATAACATAAGTACATTCCTGATATTTCTGAAATTCTTTCAAATAGCTTTGGTTAATCTAACAAGAAAGTATGTCTAAAAATGTTCTTGGACTACTTTCCAGGACATTTAAAAATAACATACTTTTTTCCATGATTAATTTTATCAAATATGATCTTGCTTATAGAATGAATTTTCTTTCTTTCCTTCTTTCCTTCTTTCCTTCCTTCCTTCCTTCCTTCCTTCCTTCCTTCCTTCCTTCCTTCCTTCCTTCCTTTTTCCTTCCTTCCTTCCTTCCTTCCTTCCTTCCTTCCTTCCTTCCTTCCTTCCTTCCTTCCTTTCTTCTTTTCCTTTTTTCTTTCTTTCTTTCTTCTTTTTCTCTGTTGGATGTCACTAAGACTGAATTCATGGCCAGGTAATTTTAAGTTTGTTAAAGAAATGTGATGCTTTGTTAATCTTGATCCCACAGTGCAGAACATATTATTAACATTACTCTCCTAAAATAAATGGATAAAACATAGCCAGCACCAGAGATCCATTTGTGGAAATTAGATGAATGTTTCCTTACTTAAATATTTGCCTTTTTCAAAGGATATGACTGCAAAAGCTCAAGTACCAATATTCATATCAGATCCCAGTTCCTGATCTGGTCATATGCAATGTCTCTTTAACATAATGTCTTTGATTAGAGTTATGTATGTAGAATGCTTACTCTTCTAAATAGCAACTGCAGTAGCAGTTACTATGATGAGTATGAAAAAAGAAAGAATTGATCATTTAAGAAGCTTTTTAAATGACTATAGAATTTTAAAGTACTTGACAGAATTTGCTACATCTTACTCTGAATGCTAAAAGATTCCAAGTTCTCTTCCACTAAATCTAATGTATGGCATTAATTGTAATTTTATATTTACTTGAAATTTTACTTTTAGCATTTTTGTTACAGTTTATTTTATGAATGCAGAATATTATAGCTTTGGTCTAAAAGTTTACCTCCATTATGAGTAACACTTGGCCTGTTTGGTACAAATGGTTGATTCTGATAGGGCCTGATAAACATTGCTGTGATTATAGGTTTAGGTGAAATGATTGTCCTAAATGTTTAAAAAATCTTGAGATGTTACCAAGCAGCCAGAGTTGGCAACGGACCTGGGAAATGGCAAGAGAACCATCTACATACAGCCCTTACTTCCTCTATGAGAAGTTCTACTTGGAACCGGCATTGTTTACTAACACCAGTGATTTGTTCCTTCATGTATTCATTTGTTTAAATGTATTAAGTATTGACCATGTATCACAAATTAGGTGCTGTAACTGCCCCAAATCCTCTCTTCCATTGCAGCAAATAAGCAATGTGTAATAGGCTAATGGATCAAAAGGAGTTTTTTTTGTTTTGTTTTTTTGATAGGTAGTTTAAAAAATGTTAGGTAGTGTAAAATTAATAATGTTTCCATGGGTTATGCATATATGCATATAAGTTCTTTGGTTAATCTCTTCCCACCCTCCTTTCCCTCTGAGATTCAGTGTGTGTGTGGGGGGGGGGGGGGGGGGGGGGGAGTGAGGGGAGGTACATCTGTAATACCTTCAATAATAAAGATAAATTTTAAAATATTAATAATAATATTGATTATCTCTGAATCTTTCTAATCTCTTTACCTGTCCCAATAAACAAGACATCATATTGGCCATCCTCCGCTACTACTTGATCCACTGCTATTTGTTTCAGGTTATATTTCCCATCTGTTTTCACCAGTATTGGCTTTTTATGGGCAGGTTTTATGGGCTGGTACATAAGTGGATGGCTTCTCGCAAATCGGATAGCATCATCGGGATAGTCTTTCGTAGTTCCGTACCTCCCTCCATTCACTTTGCTGGCACACTAAAATACAAGTGGATGAGATTATTTTTTTGACCTTAAGCCTAAAAAGCAAATTTAAAATCAATTTATGAAAAGAATTAGAAAAACTGTATGTGCTTCATTAACTGCATTTAGAAACATTTAGTAAGGATATGTTCTTCACTACAGAAATGAAATCTACATTAAAAATTGCAAGGAGATTCCAAATTACTTTAAACATACAACACTAGAAATACACAGAGAATAATAAAATCCTGGAAAAGTAAAGTATATTTAATCCTGGTTTAGTTTGAAGGTGGTCAAAATGTATAACATCATAAATATTGTAGTTATTTTCCCTGTTTTCTGAAATTAACTTTTTCACAGTGCAAATTAAAATTTGAAGGTAATGTATCGTTCAGAGCAAAGCAAAAAATCTTTTTTCTCCCCAAATTAAGGATCACAACAGCACAAAATAGCTTTCCCATTCTGGAGACTACGATGATATGATTGGTGATGGCTTCAATTGGCTCACTGACTATAGAATTTAGTGCTGTAACACAGAAACCTATTCAAATTCCATCATGATTGGTTAAGAAAAAACCCTCTGTTCTCCTATAATCTGTATGAATTTGTATTATTTTGAATGGATTAGACAGAATAAATTGAGAAAGCCAGAAATATTTGCTAACACATGTCTCAGTTCCTTAATCACTGCCTCTAAAAATAAACGAACAGCAGCACCTTCGGTTACTTCTTGGAATACCTTTAGCTGTTGAATCATGCTTGTCATTTTTCGCTCCCTCATTTTGCATATTTTCCTCCAGAATCAGCAGCAATTGCAATGATTATCTTGATAAAAATTTTCCACTTTACAGTAGAAATACAGTAGTTTAGTAATCAGATTCTGCAAAGAGGGCATTTTTAACGGTTTGTTTTAAAAATTGAGGCCACATTTCTTAATTTGGCCTGAATTTTTCACTTGAGTGTATACTTTCATGATAAATAATTGGAAACATTTTGGACCAGCCTGGAAGCGATTCAGTAACCAGTCACTTCCTCCAAATCTCCTTTAATACCATGTGGTTGCAAGAAGCATTTCCAGCAAAGCCACAGAAGTGGGTTTTCTCCATTTAAATTGTAATTTCAATCAATAGAGTGAAATAAAATATAGTTTATATCTTACTGGAAGCCATAATTTTAAGCTAGTGAGAGGGAGTGATTGAAATGGCAAAGCCTTACACTTGTTAATGGAGGTAAGGTTTGTTTCCACTTTGGATTTTGGCCCTGCAGAAAGATTTCTACTTGATTTGCAAGTACTTGTGGAATCAGCATAGTGAGGGGTTTTCACCAGCTGCTCCTAAAAGAACAGATTTTGACTCGCTGACAAATTAAGTGCTCGGCATGGCTCACATAGCACATAAAACGATCATACATTTGCCCATCCTAGTTGCACACAGGATACTTGATACAAAAATCATCGTCATCATCATCACCATCACCATTGCCATCATCGGTTTCAGATATGTGTGCAATTAAAAGCACATAAGCTGAATGGTTGGTGAGGGGGAATCTTGGTAGCACCGGTTCAGAGGCAGACAGTGGAACTTTCTGTTCGCTACACCTCTTTGCATGGACACTTTTTCCTAGGAGCCAGCAAGAATGGTAAATGAGATGCTGGGGGTCCTGAAGAGGCAGAGAAAAAGCTACGTTTAGATATGCTAATGTGAGAATCTAACATTGGTTCTCAACCTTCCTAATGCTGTGACCCTCTAATACAGTTCCTCATGTTGTGCTGACCCCCAACCATAAAATTATTTTCGTTGCTACTTCATAACTGTAATTTTGCTACTGTTATGAATCGTATTGTAAATATCTGATATGCAGGATGTATTTTCAGGGGTCGCGACCCACAGGTTGAGAACCACTGGTCTAGGAGCACATTTGGCCTAGGGAACTTAGAACCCAAATATTCGAATACAAAAATGTCTCCTGCTTGGAAATTACATGTGGCACTAATTCTTCTGAAGAGGCTGGGAGGAACGCTATGCTCCTTTGATGGGATGTTCCTGTGTTCACCAGTACCCTTAAAAAGAGAATGTTAGTTGGGGTTACTTAGCCAAAATGTCCATGATAATACATAGTTCATCCTCCTGCTAAGATGTACCCATCATAGATTCTTTCCTTTAAATAACAAGGACACAACTAGAAATAAGAAGTGATTTTTCTATGCCATTAAAGTGGTGAAATGTATTTTAGGTGTAGGATTTAACTGTGTAATGCAAAGTTTTGTAAAACATCTGAAACAGTGAACAAAATATTTCTAAAAGCCTTTAAAAAATAAGAATACTCCATTAAATGCCCAAACTTACAGAACCAGGCCTTGGATAAGGAACTTTCCCTTCATAGAGTGACCAGTGGTATTCAGGTCCTTCCTTATGTGCATATGGTCCGTTAAAAGCTGCCCGGATGCTAGACATATGATAGACACATATAGCATGTCCTCGAAAGATATTGCTGGGGGAAAAAAAAGATGATTACTATCATGGAAGTGACTAGGAGGTCACCTAGTCAAACCCTCTAGACTACATAGATAAGAATGAAGTCTTTTGGTTAAGAAATGTCAATCAATTAAGCATAGAATATCCTAGAAATATTTACTATTGCAATATTTCAAGTATTAAAACTCTAAAACTTAATATTTCTATGCTTATTTTTATAATAAATTGAAAATGACATTGTTAGAATCATAGAAGTACATAGTTGTGCCACTTCACTTTGTTATTATTAAATTTTATATTTTGTTTTATCATTTTTATTAAGAAAGATAATTCTTTGTTTTGATATTTAAAAGATTAATATTTTAAAGTTAATATTTTAAAAGATTCATTCCCAAGTTGAATTATTCATTTTAAGGTTTCATATCCTTGTATGTTATTCCATATTCCAAAACAATGCTAGAGTAGAAAGATGACTGGACTAAACTAGATTAATTTGTAGAAAATTATTTAAATTATATAGAGCCCAGATTCTTTACCTTCAAAACTAGCAGCAATTGAAATTATTTTCTAGATAAAAATTTCTACTTGTAAGGCATAATGATAGCAGTTGACTAAGTATGACAAGTTTTATGGGGGGCACATGTAATAAAATTCAACAAAAGTACATTTTTAAATGATGTGCTTTAAAAATCTGGCCCTTTTCTTAGTTTGCATGACCTGCATGAATTCTCACATTTCCCCAGCCCCCTCATTGTGAGAATCAAAATAATGTTTGTGAAAGTGCTTTGCAAGATGCAAAGTTCTTTATAAATAGAACAGTTCCTACACTCTGAGACACCTGCAGAACAGCAGTTATGTTACTGTCTTAGGACATCAATTCACACCTTTTATAGCACACCTTGAAGCAATTGGAAATGCCTATGATAGTGAGAAAAACAGAGATAGTCTCCCAACTCATGTGGCAATAAACCTTTGATCACCATGCTACGAATATCAACCCTTACATTAGGTAACAGCTGGGAAATCATTTTCTTTGATTTATGTATTTATTGAATAGTCAACATTGAAATTATGGAAGAAAATAATGTCTTATCTTTGAAATCTAGACAGATCTATTATGTTATCATTTAGGAAAGTAGCTTACAAACTGATCATACTAAATCATAGAAAACTATACTGATTATTCTATAGTTTGTATTTATCACATAAAGCCATGAAATTATCATGCAATGCATAAATTCTGCACTAGCTTAAGGGAGAAGATGAAGTTTTAAAAAGTTATGAATTTTCTATGGGCTGTGATAGCTACCAATCTATATTAACCACTTTTCTTTGCATCAAGGAACAATTGATAGCAAAATTGTTTCCATGTGTCTCTGTTGAAGAAAAGGTCTCCTTACAATAGCAGGAAACTTGTCCAAAGAGCTTTACTATTTATTTATTTTTTTCAAAGTGAGCATATGAAATCACCTGCTAAAAACTAAATGAAAGCTTTGCGGAGAGACACTAAGCAAGTAAGTTAAACACGATTAGATCTCAGTTTAAGGCAAATGCAATGCAAAAAAAAGAAACTATACGTTATATCATCTGATCCCTTTCTGGAGAATTGAGGTGTAGTCTTTATATCTCATTCTAGCCATCTTACCTACACTCTGCCTTATTTGGAAAGACACTTGGAAAATTATAGATGAACTTTTAACCAAACTGATTCTAATATTTTTTCATGCATGTATCAGCATGTGTTAACAACTATTTGATTCATTTTCCCAGCACTCTTCAAATCATACAAAATATAAAAACATAAAAAAGAAAAATAATAGATTATAAGCCCTAAACAGGAGCAGCTTATTTAAATTAAAATATAGAAGGCAAATTTCAAACATGTGTTCTTTGTGACTCTACATAGAAGTAGGACAACCAGAGCAAAGGGTGAATAACGTGCTTTGTGATCAAGAAAGAAGGACTTTTCTTTTTTAAAAAAATATGTTTTTATTGATTTTAGAGAGATTTGAAGGGAGAAGGAGAGAGGGAGAAACTTTTATGTGTGAGAGAAACTGATTTGCTGCTTCCTGCACGCACCCTATTGAGGATCAAACCAGCAATTCGGGCATGTGCCCTGACTAGAAATTAAACCAGTGACCGTTTGGTGCATGGGACAAAGCTTAACCAACTGAGCCATACAGACCAGGGCACAAGGACTCTTTCTTGAAGGTGAAAATCGACAAGGATTGAAAGAGAAAGTTGGTTGAAGCAAGAGAAATGGATAAATAAAACCCTATGATGGGAACTAGTAAAGTAGACACTGGGATTCTGTCAAAGAAGCATCAGAGAGCTTGGAGGAAAGAGTTCCCAAGCTGAGTGGGTAACAGTTGATAGAGAGCTTTGAAAGTCTGACATGGGAAATTTTATATGATAATTAAAAGAACTATTCTATTTGTTTCCTTGCCATTGGAATCAAATTCACAAAGAAGTCAGACAGAAAAAAGACAAAAACCATATGAGGTCACTCATGTGGAACAAAAAAGAAACAAATGAACAAACAATGAGTTGAAAACAAACTCTAGATACAGATAACCAAATAGTGGGTACCAGAGGGGAAAGGGGAGAGTAGGGCAAACTGGGTAAAGGGGGTCAAATATGGTGATGGGTGAAAATTAGACTTTTGGTATTGAGCACATTGTAATGCATACAGATATTGAATTATAATGGGGTATACCGGAAACTTACACGCTATTATTAACCAATGATACCTCAATAAAAATGTATCCTAGACTCCATAGCAGCGGTTCTCAACCTGTGGGTCGCGACCCCTTTGGGGGTCGAACGACCCTTTCACAGGGGTCACGTAAGACCATCGGAAAACACGTATATAATTACATATTGTTTTTGTGATTAATCACTATGCTTTAATTATGTTCAACTTGTAACAATGAAATTGGGGGTCACCACAACATGAGGAACTGTATTAAGGGGTTGCGGCATTAGGAAGGTTAAGAACCACTGCTCTATAGCATGGGACACATATTTTATAAACTACATGACGAAAACACTTTGCTGTGGATCAGAGAGGGAAACAATTAGGATATTGTGCATAGGAAGATGCTGGGATACTTCAAACAAAAACTAGTAAGGACCTGCCCTGGCTGGTTTGGCACAGTGGATAGAGCGTTGGCCTGTGGACTAAAGGGTCCTGCGTTCGGTTGCAGGCTCCTCCCCGGCCTAGGCCCTGGTCAGGTCTCGTGCAGGAGACAACCAATAGATGTGTTTCTCTCACATTGGTATTTCTCTCTGTCTTTCCCTCTCTCTCTCCCATTCTCTCTAAAAAGAAATGGAAAAAAATATCCTCAGGTGAGGATGAAAAAACAAATCAGGATCTGGATTGAGATAGTGGCTTTAAAAATGAAAGAACAATTGTAAACAGGATAACAAAGAGAAATGAGAAAGACAACAGGTCAATCGTATTTCCAAGTAAGATACACAGCAAAGAGGAAGGCACGTTTTGTTTCAGAATGCTTTTATTGGCCACACAGATTTCTCACCTGGTAGTGTTGAAGAGTCCAAATATCAGTGGGTTCTTATGATCTCTGGTATGCAGCAGAAAAACATCCTCTGAAAAATTAAAGATCATTACATTACTTAGTATTTTTAGTCCTCTTTGCATGTAAAGAAAATCATTATAGATTGTATGATATAAATTTTCATGTACGGCCATACAGCGATGACCAACTCCCAACAGAGTGAAACACTTGGCTGTTCAGCATGACTTAGAGCTGAGCTTCAAGGAAGGACTAAGCAGTGCTACCTCGCTAATGAGAGGGTTTCTCTTTGGTCCTGTAACTCTGTAGAGCTGGCCAAAATGAAAAGAACAGAAACGTGCCCCTAGATGGTTTTCTCTATGATTAGAGTATCCGCCTTTGGACCAAAGGGTCATGGGTTTGATTCCCAGACAAGGGCATGTACCTCAGTTGCAGGCTCATTCACTGGCCTGGGTCAGGGTCAGGGCACATGTGGAAGGCGACCAACTGATGTAACTCTCTCATCTCTCACATCGATGTTTCTCTCTCCCCACCTCCTCCCTCCCTTCCACTCTCTCTAATAAACTATGGAAAAATATCCTCAGGTGAAGATTTAAAATAAAAAAAAAAAGAACAGGAAGTTGCTCTCAGATAGAAGTCAAACACTGCAGACTTTCCATCTGTGCTAGAGACAGTGAGGGTTATAGAGCGGCATATACATCAGTGAGTTAAATTTAATTCTCCCAATATTTACCTAGTTCATCAAAATATGTATCAATTCCATTCAGTCCTGGTACTGAGCAAACCAGTCTCGCTTTTAGGAAAGTGCTCCACTTATTCACCAGTATTCTCTGGCCTCCCACATCATTCTGTGAAAAAAAGCAAAAAAAGCAGGTAAGTGGGTACCTAAAGAGCTTTTAGCAACAACAGATTTTGCAGTATTAAACAAACCTATAGATTTTTTCTTTACTGCGGAAAATTTAGCATAAATTTCAAATAACAGATGCAATTCCCCATAATATTTTTTTTTTTTAGGTTTGCACATTCTATCTGGTCAGTGTAGTTTCACTCTAGTCCTTTAAATATACTTTATAAGTATTAAACAATGTTAATAGAGTGGTCTCTCCTAAATAAAATAGTGGCTTTTATAGTACAGTAATCTTTATTATTTTATTGAGAAATAAACAACTTATCACATAAACATAGAAGCATACATTCCTTTCTCTCCTTTAAAAATGAGAACTTCAAATATACACACATAAACACAAACACATAATATATAAATATATTTGTAAACACATACATCATGTGTATACAATGACATATATACAAATCTCTTCTTAAAAATACTCATTAAATATCTTTTTAAATATCAGAGTACCTTCACATGTGCAATATTATTAGCATTGTCTCAATATATATTGCTACTTCAATTGGTTTTAAATGTTCTCAACCTATTTGAATATCCAACAAACTACAGATGTTTTTTTTCTACAGAATCAACCAACTGCATGGTTGAAACATACTTATGTAAATTGCTTAGAATGTAGACTAAGAAAATTAAAAATACTTTGCTTAAATTATTTTTTTAAAATGGAGCTCAAACTTCCGTGAGGCAAGAAGTACAGCTTAATTACAGACTATTTCTTTAGTATTGCTTTGAAAATGGGGAAATTATACAAAATGCAAAGCTCTCCTAAGAGAAAACTTTCACTAACTGAAAAATAAAGATTAGATTGTAAATATAAATTTTAGGCAGCCCACAGAATAGTGGAATACATTTTAAAGTAGAAACCTACTATACCATTAACAAAGCCCTGACCATAAATTGAGATAAGCAAGCTTAATGAGAGAGAAATGCATTTCGCACCATGCAAAGTCGCCCCACTCTGGTGTAAATTGCATGGGCATTGTTTTCCGCCTCCAGGGCCTTCTCAGTAAAAAAGAAATACACTTTGTTGTCATCTCGATCTTCATTGTCAGGAATCATATATGAACCTACAAATTTTGGTTCTATAGAAGGAAAAAATAAAAGAAAATTGAAATAGTCATTACAACTAAATAAGTTATTTTAATCAATAATATATCACATGAAAGCTTCAGTTTAACTTTCATTATTTATGAAGAAATGAAATATTTTCCTTAAAATTTTATATTAAACACTAAAAATCATGAAGATATTTCCATTTTATCTGCAATAAACTGTGTTTTTTTAAAATTAGAGGACAATTTAATTGGAAAATAAAAGAGTCAAGGTGAAGAAAAATTTGAACACCATACATTATAGACTTGAAATGCATTCAAAGGACAGATTGGAGGCACCATGATGGTAGCCTCCATAAATAATTTATTCCCACACATAAAAAGTGAATGTAAATATATGTAAATATTTTAGTGAATAAGTCTTTTCTTAAATTCATGAATTATATAGTAGTCTAGTTCATGGAAGACCATATTAATGCTAAGATAGAAAATTTGAGTTTTTGTGTTTGTGGTCTAAAAGGTGTGAGTGAATTGCCCGGTTGGCATGGCTCAGTGGTTGAGCATAAACCTATGAATCAGGAGGTCACGGTTCAATTCCCAGACAGGACACATGCCCAGGTCGCAGGTTCGATCCCCAGTGCAGGAGGTAGCTGATCAATGATTTTCTCTCATCATTGATGTTTCTATTTCTCTCTCTCTCTCTCCCTCTCCCGTCCTCTCTGAAATCAATAAAATAAATAAATAAAAATAAAAGATGTGAGTGAATTTTGATTGATATGGTAGGTCAAATATTTTAATAATAACATAGTGCTAATAATACTATGCACTTTAAACCTTAATAAAAAAAGCTGAAAACAATGAAAACGCTCATCATAAAATGACATTTTAATCCCCGGGTGTACCACTGTGCACTGTGCCAAAATATTCCTTACAAATAATTATGTGTGAATGAATGGCTAATGATTTTCCTAACTTTTTGTTTCTCTCTAAAGTGCAATATAATCCAATTAAAACAAACAAAGCAATCAAGTCATCCAAAAGGATACCAATTGATAAAACAACTTATTGGGTAAAAGATTTTACTTTTCATATATCTGCTTTGTTTTCTCCATTTCAATCCTGATTTCTAAACACTGTTATAAATGTAATACAGATTTATAATAAAGGCAAATCATTCTGCTATAAAACAATTTACACATATCATCCTACATAACAAAAAGGTAATATGCAAATTAACCCTCACACTCTCACAAGATGGCTGCCTACAACCAGGTCAGCAGGGGGGTTAGTGAGGGACGAGCAAACGACTGAACAGCAGGCTGCGTGGGGTGACCAGGCCAGCGAGGGGGTGGGAGGAGGAGTTAGGGGCGACCAGGCAGGCAGGTGAGCGATTAGGAACCAGTGGTCCAGGATTGTGAGAGGATGCTGGCAGTCAGACATCCCCCAAGGGGTCCTGGATTGGAGAGGATGCAGGCAGTCAGACATCCCCCAAGGGGTCCCGGATTAGAGAGGATGCAGGTTGGGCTGAGGTGACCCCCTACTCCCCTGCATGAATTTCATGCACCGGGCCTCTAGTATATAATATTTTAGTTCACAAATATCGCTGGTTTAAGAAATCCTAAATTTTAAAACCCCTAAAATCTATAAATTACATTTGGAGTTATTTTCATCACAATGGCAAATTCCCCATGATTTCTAGACTTGTGTTCAATTCCAATGGAGATACTCTTTTCTCCTCAAACCTACCTTTCAACAGGCGCTCATCATCATGCTCGGTGCGGATGTGGGCCAGTCGTCCCATGCTCCGGAAGATGGCAGCGTCTCTGCCCCAGTAGTCACTGTAGAGTCCCGTAAACAGTTCACTGCCTACGTGGAGACATCGATGAAAAAGAGTCAGTGCTTGTTTCTAGATCTGAGGGCCACGTGTAAGCCCCAATTACATAAAACCACATCTAGGTTTACTATGAATACAACCTTATGAAATTATTGTTATTGTCAAGGGCATGCATGGTATAGTCAGTCTGTCAGTTTCAATCCTGACTCTGCCACTTACCAGCTGTGTGAGCTTGCGTAAGTTGTTTAACCTCTCAGTTTCCTCATTTATAAATGAAAACACTCAAAAGGGTTAAAAGTAAAGAACTTAAAAGAGTAACTGGCACATGTTCAGACCTGCATAAGCATTTCATAAATAACCTGGTTTGATCTTATTTTACTAACCTTCTTTTTACCTTCATATCATCAGGTTATTATGTTATTTATTATTATTATGATTATTATTGGTATTTTATGTGAGTCAGCTAACTCAAATCCATTTTGTAACAGGAAATTGTTTCCATCAACATGATTTTAAGGTGGAAACTGCCAAGTCTGACAAAGTTGTATATTATCCAACTAGTTGCTATTTAATTTGTAAGTTTGTTGCTTAGATAGTAAAGCTATGGAGTTCATAATTTAATTGATCAGTCAACATAATGGATGAAGTTAGCTGCGACATGCGGTGGAGGTTGCAGACTTAAAATCAGACTGAGGAATACATAAACGTATGCAGTATCTCAAGAAATGACAATGTGTCTTTGGAGATAGCAGGAAAGAAAGACATTCAAATAGCTTATGAGACGAGAAAGAAAAAGTTCAACAACTAGAAAAATAACATAAGGATATAACTGGAACCCCGGAAAGACCACACCTTTCAAGCCTAAGGACTAGGAGTCCTCTTTTGCCAAAGTGATAACAAAAGGTAATCCGTGTGCTCATCACTGAAGCCAGAGGATTGGTTTGGGCCTCTACAACTTTGATGCCCTTAATCTCTGATTAAGAAGCAACTGATAGCAGATCATTGGAAATAGCCACCTCAATTTAGGGTGCTAAAATTATTTTCTTAATGAGTGTCATATAACTGTGGTCAAGTATAAAAATACAGAGATGATGAATACACTACACTTAAAGTATTAATGCTTTTCTGTTAAATTTGGAATGTGTACACATGGCATGTAAAGTGCCTCAAAATTTAACAGAATTTAAATGAACTCTATTTCCAGTTTCATATATGTTAGCTGTATACTCAATTTTAGAATTTGGATTATTTAAGGAACAGGTACAAAAATTTGACCCAAGTATGTAAACAAAGTTTGAAAGAACTTGAGTGTCACATTTATAAGTTTTACAATAAAATTTACATAATGTAAAATTTACATTATTTTCAAGGTGAATCCTTTAAAACTTTAAAAAACTTAAATAGCTTAAATATATTTGTAAGATTTGAAAAGTAATCAACTAAGTTATAAATGGGACACTTTGTAAGGAAATTCATTTTCAACTTGAGTTAACTAATATACTCTTTAAAAAAATAAAGATTTTTGTTATACCAGATTTAGAAATAGAATAATGAGATATAAATTGAATTCAAAGACTTAAGACAAATAAGTTTTTATAAATGTAATTATAATAAACTGTTTCATTTACAAAAAGGAGAAGTAACTGTTTTACTGTTCTCCAAATTCACTATGGATACTTAAAAACTATATAGAATATAAATACACGTTTCTCACAAAGAAATTTACTTTTAAACTATACATACTATTTAAAAGAAAGAGAGAGAGAGAAGCAACTGGGGTAGAACATTAATAATTAATAAATCAAGGTAAATGGTATACAGGTATAAATCTTATTCTCTTTCAATTTTTCTTTGTATTTAAATTTTTTCAAGATAACAAGTTTCATAAAATAGCTATACTAATTGAGTTTACCCTGTATGCTGAGAGGTGTTTAAGAAAAATAAGAAAAAGTGAAAAACAAAGATGCTTTACATCTAGACTTAAGAAAATATAAATTGATAGAGAAAATTCTATCAAAATTATTTAGGCCTGGCTGGTGTTGCTCAGTGGTTAGAGCATTGGCCTGTGCTCTGCAGGGTCACGGGTTCGATTCCTAGTCATGAGCTCCATTCTTGGGTCGCAGGTTAATCTCCAACCCCACTTGGGGCACCTGCAGAAGATAACCAATCAATGTGTCTCTCTCACATCTATCTATCTCTCCTCCCTCTCTCTCTCTCTCTCTCTCTCTCTCTCTCTCTCTCTCTCTCTCTCTCTCTCTCTTTCTCTCCTCCAACCTTCCTCCCTCCTTTCCACTCTCTCTAAAAATCAATGGAAAAAATATCCTTGGGTGAGGATTAACAACAACAACAAAAAGAAAACCCCAACTCTCTTAAACATAGTCTTTGGTAATAGGAGGGGGAAGTAAGCAACATAATTTATGTCAAAGTAACTAGTGCTGTTTCACCTGAAATTTTAAATCCAAAAGTGAAGAGAAAGTATTTTGAGATAAAATGCATTCAGTGGTGAGGGATATGAAGCATACGTGGGATTCTGCACTCCTTGAACGTGGATAAGAGTCATGCTGAATTCATTAAAAGGCCTGGGGCATCATCATCTTTATGGCATTAATGAATGAGTTGACCATAAAAGAGTTAACTATTGAACCTCTAGTGTGAGAATTGTTTTGATGTAGCTTGTTTCTAATTATTATACTTGATTACATTTCTCATCTAAAAATAAATAGGCCATTTTCTAAAATTTTCCTAAATGTCACTTATTTTTCTAATATGGACTGGGCTGAATGTTTAATGTATAAGGAGGACAAGCTTTCTTAAAAATCATGAGTTTTCTATTTCATAAGTTTTAAATATTTAAATCCCTAAAATATTCCTAGAACTTTCATACCTGAAATTGTTGTTACTATGGGAAACTAATCTTTATATTAGTTCTCATCAATTTTATTGTACTCTGCTCAATTTCGGACATTGTTTCAAAGTTCTACTTTGAAAAAAATTAAGTAAATTCCATAAAGTTAACAAACAAGTACCTCTAAGAGCCACTAGATGGCAACCCTATGATACCAAAAAAATACTATATTCAGGGCAGGTTTTCTGCACAAAGGAATAAAAGATGATATATTACCACTTTTACCCAATTTCCCTTTTTTGTATCCAGATAAAGAAAATAGTTTGTGAACAACTCGAATAACACAATATGAACTGTATGACTTAAACTTCAAAGAAGTTAAACAGGTGCTCAAATCTATATGCTATGTAAACCGAACCAAATGTGTTTCTACTAGAAACATTAGATTTTCCTCAGAAGGAAAAGATTCTCCTTTCATATCTTATTATCAATGTGAAGAACAAAATAAATCCCTAGTAACAGATAATAATGACATTTGGTCAAATACTCCCCTAAGAAAAAATAAGCACTCTAATGAAAAATAATAAACTAGAATAAAAGTTTAGGCCCAAATGTTACCTAACAGTAATTAAATGAGCAAAAGTAGTCACCATCATTATAATTAATAGTATTTATAATAAATATAGAGTTTCCCGTTGAAAACTTTACTTTAAAACTATAACAATTTGGCATAATTTAGAAAAAATCTGTGAACCAATATGTAGATATTTTACTGAGAGCAAAAATAACATCTGGATCAATCACATTTTCATGAATTAAAAAGAAAATAGTGCCATATAAATAGTAAAATAGGTTTTAGAGTTTCAATGATAATATCAGAACTACCCAAGCTTTTGGTGTCCTATGTCTATAGAGACATGATGTTTAATAACTATTAGCTTAGCCAAAAACTGGTATATAATCTATCTTGATACTCTGAATATATATAACCACTTGATTTTTATGCCATGTTATTTTCCATTGTTAGCGTATGAGCTTCTGTTGGTAACTGCTGTTTTGTTGATTTTAGATGGTCAGGTGTGGTTATAATTAAAAAATAAAGCACATCTGCAGGGTATTTTGACAGGTGACTGTCACTTATCATTGTCATGCTCAACAATAGTCTCTATGTACAGAGACAAGAAACCTGGCAAACTAAGCCTCCAGCTCGAAATCTGCTGTTTGACCTTGGCACAACCATTCAATGTCTCATGGTCTCAGTATCTGCAGGATCAGAGAGATCTACATGTGATTTCTTGAGCTGCTAAGTTTTTATGGTCTCTCTGTTGTACACCTCTTCCCCCTTTTTTGTTTTGTCTTGTTGCTTTTGCCTGAAATTCTTCACCTCCTTTTCTACTTCTTCTCCCAGTTACCTGGCGATTGCCCACTTTCTTCCTTAATCCTTCCATGACCAAACTTTTGTTAGTATCATCTTAGCTTAGTATCATAATAGCCCCATGCCTATGTCCATCATATTGCTTTCTGACTATATTTTATTTAACTCCTTATACATTTGACATTATGCCTCACTAGAATGCAGACTTCTTGATGTGTCTTATATATTCTTTTGTACCCAGTACCTTGCACGGTGTCTGGAATACAGAAAACACTCTATAAACATTTTTTGAATCAATGAATGGCATAATCCTATATAATAAAAGCCTAATATGCTATGTCCAACTGTTTGTTCCACTGTTAAACCAGTCGCTATGACGTGCACTGACCACTAGAGGGCAGATGCTCCAACCAGTAGGTTAGCTTGCTGCTGGGGTCCAGCCAATGGGGACTGGATGGAACGGACTGGACACTCCCTGGAGTCCTCCCGCAGTTCCTCCCCGGCCTCTAAAATATTTCTTCTAATTAATTTCCTTTTAATGTGCATGAATCTGTGCACCGGGCCGCTAGTGAACTAATAAATGAATATATCCAAACCTCTTTAGGTATTTAAATAAAAGAAAGTGATGAAATACAATAAGAAAAACTCAGGATAACATTCTGATTTTTCAAAACTTCTTCAGGGGAAAATATCAAAAGAAAAAACTATTAGGTATTTATATGAGTTAGAGTTTTTCCTTGAATTTTTGCTCCTCAAGAGGCCTTGTTATTTAATTATTTTAATTCGTGAATATAAGGGTTCTATTTTCTTCTATTACTTGTCCCCAACACTTTCAGCCCCCCCAAAACTGTGTCTACACTAAATTGTTTATATAAAAAAATGATACAGCTATCGACTCCTGGCAATATATAGAAACAATTCCACTGTAAATAATTTTAAGTTGAAATGCATAATTAAAATACTTTTGTATATAATACTTTTTAAATAATATAAGCTCTATTTGAAGGGTTAGTTAAGAGTACTGCATTGCCTTAATATTTTATGGAACTTCCCACTTGCTTTGTTCATGGACTTTTTAATCAGCCAATTGGAGACTTTACTCACCATATTCAAAATATCGATCTCAATTGTTTAGTGAGAAAAATTCACGGTAGTTTCTCATGCCCTCTTTATCTTCTTACGGTTTACTTAAGCATTTCTTCTATTTGTGCTGTAAATGTCTCCAAATCTAATGTGAAATACATTTGCTTCATGGAAAGCAGACGGCTAAAGACTGATTTAACTGCCTCATTTCATAACTGAACTATATAATTTTGTTAGAAAATTATTCTACTTTAGATGCATTATTTTGCAGAATGACTATGACATGTGTAACTGCAAACAGAAACAAAACACACTCGGAAGATAAATACGGGTAAAAATGATCCACATAATCCATCATCCCAGTTCCCCCTCAATTTGCTTAGAATGCTGAAACGGGAACGAATGTGTTGTGTTTTGTTCTTCGTTATGTAGTTGCTGTGCAGGCTTTTTGTTTGTTTTCCTTTGGCAGATCACCAGCACTAGCTATCAGTGTTAAGAAGGTGGCTCCTGAGGCCTGAATGAAGAAGGAAAATGTTCTGAGCCTCTTTGTTGGCATCTGCCAGCACCCAAGGCAGTACCCTGAGATTTCTTGGTGGCAAACCGGTGAGATTGATATGACATGGTCAAACGAGATTCCTAAGGGAGAGGATGTCAATGGGGAATTGAAGGGTGGGACTTCTTTTCTTATGACTTTTTATTTTGTTTTGAAGAAACCTTAAGCAAAGTATTCAAATAGTTCCTTGGGGACTCACGGTTATGGCCAGAAGCAACAGTGAGCATGTGAATACCTGGCATTCTGCCAAATCTGAGAGCAGCAGTCTGTGATAAGAAATTACATATATTCTTTAGGGATGGAAACATGGTAAGGGAGCAACTTTAAGTCTAAGTTTCTATAAAGTTGCAATGAATTCAAGACACAAGCCAGCACGTTCACTTGTTACAATTATAGAGGCTGTAATTATGAAGACATATTTTACCTTCGTTTATTTTTTAAATTTATTTTTCTATATTATTAAGTTATATTTTGTGGGAAGAGATTCATTTATAACTCTGCTCTGAATTATATTTAAAATAAACATTTATTGATTAAAAAGGTCTTAATGATATTAAGAGCTTGAAATAATCAGTTAATTTTTCCCTGCATGTATTCCAACTCCTTTTCATTCAATCAACATCTACCTTTAATTAACAGAATTTGTAATGAGGAGACATATTCACAAAAGTCTCATTATTACAGATAAAAGTGCAGGAAGAAAATTTCAGTGGCTGTAAACTTTTGTCAATTTATTTCCTGAAAATAGTAATACAGGACAAAAAAAAAACATAAAAAGAAAATTTTAGTGAGTGTGAAATATCTTATTGGTGGTTACTTGTTGAAATAATTTTTAGCAAGTCTTTAATTTAAGGAGTATCTTAAAAATAGCCCAACCACAAAGCTCATACTTTCAAAGCAAAGTGGTGTTAAAAGGTACAGGGCAAATTAAAGTGGTCTATCCCCCCGAAACTAGTAATATGTAACATGAATGTTAGTACACCTCAGGTGTGGTAGGTACTAAGTTATGCCTGGAACTGACAAAACAATTCTGGCTCAGAATGAAATGCCTTAAAAACATGGTAATAGAATGGACAAGACAAAATATAAGGGAAACCATAAAGTTACCAAAGATGTTATCAACATAAAAAGGAGGCTATTGCAACAATATATCATATATCATTGATTAAAAGAGTCAGCTATTATCTTTCCTTCTGGCCAAAATAACATATAACATACAAAAAATGTCTCCTGAATTTTAATATTGTGAGTTACCAAACCTACCAATTTAGTAGCAAGTAAAATACTAAGTATCTTTGGATGATTTAAAAGGTATAGGCAAGAGATGTAGCAATTCATTTACTAAATATTCATTGTTTCAACAATCTTTTACAAACCAGGTTCTACTGTCTTGTATACTTAAAACTACTTTAAGTATACTATTAGTAATCACAGTAGGGGATAAATGTGGTTAAACATTTGGAAATATTACTCCTAGGATATGAACTTATATGCCACCAAAATAAATTATATTAATACTGAGTGACTTTTGATGAGTAACCCTAATTAATAGATGATTTCATTTTTCATTTTGATTGGTTTCTGAACATACAGAACATAGCTCAATAAGGAGCTTGTTTTACTCTTTAACTTCTGTTTCACATAGAATCATTACAAGTTATTAACATTTTACTAATAAATTACAAGTTTAATGAAAATGTATTGGTTAACTTGTTTCACCTAGCAAATAATCTTCATTCTATATTCAATTTTACAGGAAGATTTTACTCTATGTCAATGGAATCTAAGGGAAGTGAAATAAAAAATGTATCTAAAGTTAAGAAATTATAAGAATGTCTTTGATTTGCAAGCACATTTTTTTCGTTGAGCGCCCTGGTAGTTTTATGAGTTTTGTTACAAATTCAAGTTGTTGTGTTGTCTTTTTTTTTCTTATCATGAAAGTATATCTTAATGTGAGCAGGCATTATAAGTTAAGTTTGACCTATGACTAACAAAGAAACAAAGAAGGAGCAATGGTCTCAAGATGGTCATCGTTTTGCTAGCGTCTTGTCCTAACCCATCAGCAGCGAACACGTGTGGTCAGAAAATACCACATTAATGCATTCTTTCCCTGTCAGAGTAAGCTACCTTGAGCTTGCCAAATTCCAAGGCAGGTAGCTGCATTTTTTTTTCCAGCCCAAATTCCTGCTGCTTTTTCAATGAAGTAAGTTATTTCTACTTCCTCTCTTTTTAAAGAGTTGCTGGCTGACACAGGTTATCAGGTTTCCATCCCAGTGGCTGCTGCATTTCCACAGTGAGTGAATGATCTCTCAGAGGTACTTTGGGATGAAAGCTAGTGGATAAAACGTGAAGAATTATATTTTTACTTCTTCTCTTTGGAGGGATTATTCTATAACGTTCGTGTTTAGCTTGGAGGGCCCTTTTGATTTGATTTCTCTTCTGAATAAGTGAAACAGCCACCCAGACGGTAAGCATTTCACATTTCAGCAGAGTGTAATTCGATTTGGAAGTTCCATGAAACTCACTTGGAAAAGTCTCTGCAGTAATATTTCCCCTCTTTAAAAAATTCGGTTTTAAATTTCTTGTTTCACGCATAAACAAGCTCCAGGGAGTCTGAATGGTGAGTGGCAAGGTGGGAAAAGAAATTACTTTGAACAATTTAAATAAATCATTAAAAACAAATGATGTTCTAATCTTTTGAGGATTTCACTATACAATTGCTGTGTAACTTTTTTAAAAAATTCTTTTATTGATTAAGTTATTACATATGTGTCCTTATCCCCATGTTACCCCCTGTCTAACTTTTGACTTTCAATACCATTTGTAACATTCTTATAAGTAATATCCTAAAATTTATTTTGTTTGTTCGCTTCTTTAGGAACCCCAGTGAGTGTTCCATTCAGTCAATATTTATAGGAGGTCTTTTCTGTACAAGACATTGTATGGTAAAAGAAATGTGATCGTCTCTTTCATTCAGACATTCAAATCTTAAATAGCTGCAGCTAGAAATCAATAAAACATTAGGAAAAGTTGTATGAGTCTACCAAATGCATGTAAATTAATTATATGCTGCTAATCTACTAGGAATTTCTCATATTTACAGATCTGGCATTCTCATTCCTATGGTTTTGATTCCCACTAAGTCTGAATTGATATAGGCAACACTATTCCCATACTATAAATCTCCCTTCTTCAATATTCTGTTTACTTACACATACTACACATGCACGCACACACGCAGAGGTTAACAGAGGAACTCAATATATCTTAAAAATGTTTTCTTTACAATTGTATTCTTTAAAAAAAACACATCTCTTTATTTAAGCCCCTGATGAACTTAATTATTATGTGAAATTCTCATCTTACAGCCCTTTCAAATTGTGAAGCTGGAATAAATGAAACTTTCCCTATTAATTAAGGCTAACATAAGATGGAGAAATGTAGGAAGTGATATAGAAAGCCCATCAAAATCAATTGTCTGGGATAAGTTCAGGCAACACAAAGTCTGCAGAATGTACAGAAACATCTATATCAGCTCTAAATCAAGCATAACATATTTTGATTAATCATCAGTGGGGGGGGGGTGTTCAGTTTTACCATTTATTTCAAATAGGAAGTCTCTACATGTTTTTTATACATTCTCATTTTCTGAAAATAGGCTGGCCTTACATTAGCATGTAATGCTAAGTGTTGCAAATGACATAATAGGAATTTGTACATCGTTCTATACCTACGTCAGAACCTCTCAACACTGTAAAATCAGAATGATCCCTAATAGCACCCATGTTACATGTCAGGGACCATCCTCTTCAGTCTTACAATTGGGAACTCATCTATCTGTCTGTACCATCATAGTGCTTCAGTTTTTAAGAAGTGTGCCACTTTTTGCGGACTGAAAGGTCCCAGGTTCGATTCCGGTCAAGGGCACGTACCTGGGTTGCGGGCACATCCCCAGTAGGAGATGTGCAGGAGGCAGCTGATCAATGTTTCTCTCTCATCGATGTTTCTAACTCTCTATCTCTCTCCCTTCCTCTCTGTAAAAAATCAATAAAATATATTTAAAAAAAAAAAAAAAGAAGTGTGCCACTTTAAACCCCAAATAGTATAAGAAAAAAAAGAAATATTGTGCTGTGTTTTAAGTAAGGTTCTTCATCGTATTAAATTGAATCAAACTGAAATCTACAGACATGGCCAGCTTATCCTATTATTCCAATGTGGACATTAGTGGTCATTTGAGCTGGTCGACTTCTATTGCTTACACTCTAGATTAACAGGAATTTTTATAAATAACTTTGAAGTTTTCAATTAGGATGAATTTCTGTTGAATTCTACTGAAACAGAGAAAGGCACCAAGAAAAGACTATTAAAAGTTCCCATAAAATCATGGAAAAACTAAAATATAAAGAATTAACATAAGTTAAAATAGTTTATCTAGTTAAATTTTTATAAAATATTCATATAGTTGAATTTTGAACATGCATGGTACAATACAAAATATCTTATATCAGGTGCTAAGTGACAATTTGTGTTTTCAGAATGAGACACCCATACTTCAAAGCTGTTGCACTTATTTTTACAGTCAAATTAGCATGACTTGAAATTTAATATCATCACTCCCAGTACAAACAGACAGATATGACAAAGCAACATGCACAAGGAAATACCAAAAGAATACAAATGAAGTTTCAAAATCGGTAAGACTAGCATCTGATGTCTGCTGCAGCAATAGTTACCAATTAAAGTGGAGATGAAGGAGGAGTTGGGATCAAAAGGACACCTGCCCCTTCCTCTCTCAGACCTGTGTGATTCCAGGTGAAACAGGGGATCCTTGAAAGAAAACCAAAAATACCAACTTTAATAAGAATTGCTTCAATAAACATATTAACCTTAATTATTTACAAAACAGGTACTGTAAATAGGGCACTGGACAGTAACATCAAGTTATTTAGGAACAAACTTTATAAATAAATGCATGGGTTTTTGCAGTCTTATATGGGTTTTCTCACTCCTCCTAAAAAGTATGCAGGTGATGAAATGAATGCAATTAGTAGTTTTTATCACTTGATCAGACAGTTTTAATTATTCTGAGATGTGTCAGTTGAATATTCCAAAGGAATGAAAACCTGCTGAAAAAAGGTCACTAAAAAGAAGATTCAGTGATACACATGGAAATGGGCTTTTATTCCACAAGACCATTATGGATTTTTTTTCAAATAGTCTGTAAAGGAAGTTAATAAAAATTTCCATTAATGATCTGAAATATTTATTTACAATCATTTGTATTCTTCATCACATATTCTTTGTATAGACATCTAAAACTTAATAATTTAGAGAATGGTTACTGCATAATTGTTTGAATATATTAGTGTAAATAAGTATCACACTATGAGCAATATTTCAGTCTGGCTTTACACAAATGAGGTATTGAAATCAATAGTTCCATGAAAAACTACTACTTTATTGGTTCCTATTGCAAGCACATAACCACAGAAATTTTCTTGGAATGTTCTCAGATTTCAAAATTTTCAGTAAAAGATTTTTTTATAGTTACTCTCCATTCATTGTGCTATAGATGGTTTGGATAAAAGAAATTCAGCTTGGGAAAGTGACAATAACATTTAATATTAAAAATCTGGTAGGAAAAAATTACAGTTGATCCTTGAAAAACATGGGGTTTGGGGCCTCCATGCAGTTGAAAATCTCCATAGAACTATAGTCAGTCCTCTGCATCCACAGATTCCCAACCACAAGTCGAAAATACAGTTAGTGCTTGATTTTTTAAAAGAAATCCAGGTATAGGTGGGCCCGTGCAGTTCAAGCCTGGGCTACTCAAGGGCTAATTGCACTTTGCAATAGAATATTGGTGACCCTGCCCATTGTGGCATAGATGAGTAGCCTTTCCCATATGTGAATCATAAACCTATAAACAACCCTAGATTCCTGAGTAACCTCCAGGAATCGCACGCACTTCTCACAAACTCGATCTTTCCTAGCCACCCCAATCACCCCACTTTATTGTTTCTATCCTTATGTCACCATTCTTACTGGACATGCTTTCCTCTTTCTCTCAATGATATCTGCCTTTTCACAGCCTTTCTGGTAAATGCAGCATTCACCTGACCCCTGTAACCCTCCAGACATATCCTTGGAATTGAACCACAGCCTATAGAACAGATATGTCCTCTTGACCTAGAGTGACTAACTGATATTTTAAGCAAAAAACAAGTGTTATCTATTTAGACACTTTACATAAATTAGTAGAGTGCAAGAATCCAAATAAATCATTTGAGCCATTTTTGTGTTCACGCCCATACAGATAAAAATGTGTAATGACATGACAAGAAAACGTTTGTTCAAATGAGATACAATTATTGGCCTACCCAGCTAACACCTATGCTGAAGGGCTTTCATTAAATTTGGGAAACAGACCCATAGCATTACACAGAGGAGGAAGGATCAAGTCTAGGAATATAGCAATTGCTTGTCACTGTCACTATATAAACATTTGGAAAAATAGATAAGGTATACATATGTTCTAATATAGTTAAATGTCCAAATGCTTGGATATAAAGCTTTTTAAGGGACATACCGAACATCTTTCTTTTTTTTTTTTTTTTTTTTTTTTTTTTTTTTTTTTTTAGCTTTTGTTGCATTATTTTAGAACAGAGGCTTTCTTTACCTCATTAAGCTGCATATGACAGAAAGACACACTGATCCAATTCACCTTAATTCCTAGGACTCAATAGATTATTTCTGCAACTTTATTCAACTGAGGTGTGAAAATTGTTAAAAAGAAGTACAAAGAAAATATTTACCTTACTGAGTAGCACTGATACTATGATGGAAAGCAGGCAAATTCCAAACTTTTATTGCTTTATTTTGCATAGATCAAGATAACTTCGAAATTAACTACAAATTCAAATCTGAAGTTTCTCACATTATTTTGAAAGTTCAATGTGGTCTTAAATGCAGTATATAATTTAGTGCACAATCCAATAAAATACTAAAATGCGAGTAATATAATTTTCTTCCATGAAGTGGGATTTAGCAACCAAACCAACCAGAAAACCTGAGGCATGATGACACTGTCAATGACCCCAAAGGAATCGAGTTTATGGTTCAAATACTGTGTAATGTTGGTGTTTAACCCTATTGAGAATGCTGGTCACGACTTACACTGGCTTCCCATTATCTGTGTTTTAACAGCTGGAATTTCTGCCTGAGTTATGTGGCTTAAATTTACAAGACATCACTAGCATTAACAGCGTGGGCTGTACTTTTTGTTTCGGTGTGATGTGGAGACATTTTTCAATAGATCCTCCTGTGCTTGAGAGAAAGCAGGACATCTAGGTTACAAATGTTCACAGACACATGTGCTCTTCAGAAAAAAAAAATGTTTGTAAAGAATTAATGGTATATCTTCCCGGGAAAATTTTCCCTTTAGGCCTTGAGGAAAGTTCTCAGAACTCAGCAAGCCTATTGTAAGTTATTTTCCTAGGTGTGAGTCCCTGTATGTCAGGTGTTAAATACCAGTTAAACAAAATGAGAATTTCCCATCTGTAGGATGTCAAAAGTACATTAGAGCATTACAAATACTAAAAAACAAATAATCACCTATTATATTAGCTATTTCTAATGATTAGAGAAAAAGTTAAATACACAAGGCTCATACACATATATCTGTCAACAATGAAAACAAAACAAAGATGCAGTTTTGGTACATAAATGTCTAGAATAAATAACCATAATATGCATTTTTTTTATTATTATTCTTTTTAATCCTCACCCGAGGATATTTTTCCATTGATTTTTAGAAAAAGTAGAAGAGAGAGGGAAAGACAGAGAAAAACATTGATGTGAGAGAAACACATTGGTTGGTTGCTTCCTACACAAGCTCCAACCAGGGCCTGGGCAGAGGAGGAGCCTTCAACAAAGGTACATGCCCTTGACTGGAATCAAACCCAGGACCCTTCTGTTTGCAGGCCGACACTCTATCCACTGATCCAAACTGGCTAGGGCCATAATATGCGCTTTAATTCTTAATTGAATAGCTATTTAATAATCTGTATCACAATTAAATTTTGAATATGATTTGCTTCTTTTTTTTTTTCTAAAGTTTTACATATGTCTCCTTTTTCTTTACCATTTGTTTTTTATTTCACTTTTTTATGGCAAGCAATAAAAACATTTATTAAAAAAATATCTGAAACATCTCATAAACACTGAATAAACAAAGAGGGTAAAAGTACAAAAAGGGGATAAAGTTGTTAGTAATCGTTTTGCATTTTAATTTCTTTTGTTTTCACATTTTTTCTCTAAAAATAATACACTTTATTTTTAATGCTTTAAAATTTAGAAAGCACTCTTGATGAGTCCCACCATCCAATCAAAACTCAGTAGCACAATCTTATAGACTTTCTTTAAAAGTTCAATACATGATAATACCCACAGCACTTTAACTACATTGTCCCTTTGGGAAAAGTGAATTCAATCTTCCTATGCTCTACAACTCTAACTCCTACTTAATGAGAAAATGATGTTGAAAAATTATTTTGCAGATATTCTCCAAGACTCCTCCAGGCAAAACTTCTCTCATGGACTATGCTATGTATCTTTGCTGCATTATCCCCCACTGCACTGTGATTATGTTCATATGAATAATTCAATAAACACTCAAGAAGCCTATATGTGCTAAGTATCCAGTCAATATTGAATTTAAGAAGCATGATCCATACTACTTAATTTAAACCCCATAAAAATTAAGCAAAGAAGCCTTTTAATTGCTAATTTAACAAATAGCAAAGTCAAAATGAACAGGTCACTAAAAATAATTTATAGCAGTCTAAGTTTTTTCATTAATCAATCTAATAACTATACTTCAATATCTAGTAACTAAATTTTAAGAATTGAATTAGACAAATACATTATTTCAATGGCAGAAATAAAATTAGGTCTTTCATACTATTTTCTCTTAAACTGGTAAAAGGTCAAAGGAAGATAAAGAAGGACAATGAGAATAGGAATAGTAATAAGAATTAGAATAAGGGTCAAGATGTTTTACAAAGAGAGTTAATCCAAAATGGAGATAAGAAAGGTTCAGATTTGATCTTAGTTAAATGTCATAACTAACCTCTTTTAACCTCAATTTCATGAGTTATAACAAAGAAGAAATAATATTTTTATGCTGGTATCTCCTATGACTATTATGAGAATCATAGAAAGAAATGAAGATTAAAGGCCATTGAAAAACTACAAGAACTAGAAAATTTGAATATAAGACATAACCATATATGAAAAGAAAACTGATCTTTTAAAAATCCAAGGATTTGAAACTGGGTTTCACATAAAACCCAATGGTGCATAACGTTGATTTCATTCAACATTTTGTTTTTGTTGTTCCACAATTAACTTTAAAATCTTGCTCTATATTATAAGAAGCCAATATGGTATAAGAGTGTACATTAATATGGATAGAATTTCAAAGAACTATGGATAAATGGTGGATTATTCAATAAGTGGGTGTTTGGACAACTGGAGTGCCATCTGTAAAAAAAGTTTGTTACCTCATGTCCTCTAGCCCTGTAAACAAATTTCAGATCAATCAACAATTTAAACATAAGAAATAGGATTATATGAGGAATAGAAAAAGGTATAAAAATTTTGTATATACTCCTGGGAAAAAAGGCCTTTTAAAATCATAAATAAAATCTGGAAGACATAAAATAAAGAGTGATAAATATTATGACAAAATTTTAAAGAAAAAAATACTACAGGGAAAAACAAAAATTTTTCCCCACTCAAATAAAAACCAAGGCTTTCTTTTTTGCTTACTTTATAATGAACTCATACAAATCAAGGAAAGGCAACAAAATAAAATTTTTAAATGTTGTAAGGCCATAGATGTATAAAGTAAGATAGAAATATCTTTTCATTCTAGAAAGCTATCAAAACTATTAGGGTTATATCACAAAGGCTAAGATGTCAACTCGAAGAAGTATCTACTTTCCAAGGATGAGACAATTTCTTAATCACTAAGAATAATAACTGAAAGGGATCAAAATAAGCCTAAACAAGCCCAAGAATATAAACAGCTAATGCTGGCAATATTATTGAGAAATATCCTTTAAGGCCATATTAGAAAATATCATATTACAATAAATATCTGGTTCTAAGATTAAGATATGTATTTTAATTATTTGAAAGATGAGCACACCCAATCTTCTTATAATTATAGCATGGACACTGATTTGATTCATTTACCTTATAATCATCGGTGTTTGATTTTGTAAAAAGTCAAGTTTAATGTGATAGAAAATTCCTCACATAGAGTCAATCCCTTTCTGGACTACCTAGTTATTCCAACTTTAAATTTACAACTCATAGTGAGACTAAAGCAACATTTCATAACAAATTACTCGAGTTGCTTACTTGGAATCTCTTTACATAAATGATACACTACTCAAAGCAGAAGTATATGAAAGAAGGCTGACGAAAATAAAGTTGTGCAGTAATTGGCATCACAGTCTAGATTTCATAATTTCAGTTCCTGGTTAATAAAATGCCAAAAATTTTAGTGACTATTACTATGTATGCCTATTTTTTGAACAGTTGTGAACATGCTATCAAGCACAGATATTTTAGGGTGAATTTGTAGAACAAAAAGCAGTAGCAGCAAACACTTGTTCAGTGTAAGCTTCTGATTTCCTATATATACTGTAGGATAAAATAACTGGCACAGCATGTCCAATAAGCAGTTGGATTGAAATGTTCCTGTTTCGTAGATAAAAATATATGATATAGATATTTTATTTGTATATATAATAATCTATATGTATATAATAAAATTAAGCATTTGCTATGTAAAATATTAAATGAGATATTAATATGACATTATTTACCATTAAATTAATATTTATTTAATATTAAAATATTAAATAGGAGAATGCTACAAATAATGAACAAATATTTATGTATACTTTCAAAAATTTAACCGAAGAATGGAGGTCTTTAGACATTTACACATGGCAAGAAATGGACCATACTGACTCAAGTTAGCTTTATGATCGAGACTTCTCTTCTGTACTGCTTTTCCTGTCCACCTTCCCCGGGTTTGACTATTTTCACTGTTATTCTGACCACACACAATGAAACAAGAATCAAAATTCTTCTTTGAGGACAAAGCAGCTTTTTATAAAAGTATGAATGTCTACTTTTCATGGGAAGGAAGTCATAGCGCCTCTTTAATATGCAGACAGCCTTCAGAGCTATCCCTCATTTCTGTGTCCTTGTTCCCTTTCACTTGGACACATTTGAAAACTCAATTCTATGAGTGTTCTTACTACTGACTGAGTCATACATGATCACAAAGGATCACAGTCCTGTGTGAGAAATAAAGAATTGGTGGTAAAAGGAAAAATAAATCCACCATCTGCACAGTGAGAACTGGACAGCTGCAAGGGAAAGGACACTTGTTGTAACAAATGATTTGCCATTTCCCCCTGGCTGGGACCATACAGCTCTTGGAGTTAAGTAGTATCAACAGAGGCAATTATGGAAAATAGGGTTACGGTACAATGTCTTTCATGGTTATCAGAGGAGTCTGGGCTATGTGATTCCCGGCTTTTTCTCATGGAAAGAGTAAATATGCTTATAAAGAAATGTATCCGCACTGTAGTAACCTATGTAGTTAGAGATGAGTATTCCAGAATTATTTTCCAAGCTGATAATAATTAAACCCTTTCTGATTTTATATTGGCCAGTCTAATCTGCTGGATACTTGAAATGGGAAGCCCCGCCCCCTGACCTGGTCCTCAGTATGACAGTGTGTGCTCCACCCTTCTTCTTGCATCTCAGTCCTCCCTTCATCAAACCACAAAAATTAGCTTATCACACAAAAGTAAAAAGGGATGCGCACATATCTTAGCATGTTTTTGTATGATTATTCTGGAGGCTCATGCCTGTACATATAGAATAAGTTAGAACTATAATAAAATTAATAGACAACCAGCATGTTTGATGAGGACCACATGACCAAAGACAGCAGAATGCAGAATAAACAGTACCTAACATAAGCTCCGTATGACATCATTTCAGTGTGCACTTCAATCCAGTGTACGCTGTAGTCCTGTGTGACCAGCGCTGTGTTAGATGCTGCAAAGGTAATAATTCATTTCTGAAGAGCACTTAACAAGCTACAAAATAGTTACCCAAATGTTCTTATTGTTTATGAAAAATCTTTAAGTTATGTATTTAAAGGTAGTGATGCTCCAAAAAACATCACAGGACAGGAATTGTGTCTTCTGGACTCCAGGTAGGGAAATACAGTTAGTACAATGAGTACCTCAATGTGAAAAGTCTTATAATGAGCTCCACAGAATGAGGAGAAGAGGAAATTAGAACCTAATTCTAGTTTTGGGGGTAGAATGGTCTGGGTTGAGAGAGACAATGGTGATATTCTGGGATGTTTTTCTTAAGAAAACCAAAAATCAGTGGATTGAGCTTCATATTAGGAACACTACATCTCAAGTATTGTGCTAAAAACATTATTTAGTTGTTTATTTATTTTTTACTACAACCTCATGAGACAGATAATTTTATCTTCATTTTACAAGTAAAGTTTCCGAAGCTCAGCAATATTAAACTTAGCCAAATTCACACAGATAGCAATGGGAAGATCTAATGCCGGTTTCTTACCCACTCTCCTATAAGAGGGCATTTTAGAGTTAGAACAAAACATTCCATTCAAGGCTTAGATGAAGGGCTGGGGAAAAAGAAGTGAGTAGCTCTGACTGACTGCAACCAGACTCGTATGGGGGAAGTTTAATGAGCGGGAGGGAGAGAAGACGGAGGAAGGACAGTAGAGCCAGACTGTGAAGGACGCCGCTTTCGGAGATAAGGCATTTAGACTTCTTTCAGCCGATGTGCAGGGGTAAATCATGAATGCTTTAAAAAGACCTGTTGTTTCACGAGGTTCATTTGACAGCAGAGAAATAGCTGGATTGAAGAGCAATGACAACTGTAAGGAAGTTAGTGGCGGTATTCGGGGATAACAACGGTTCTGGCAGGAGGAACGGAGCGGGAATGGATTGGAAAGTTAATTTAAAGATACAGCTGAAAGGACTTCATCACTGACCCAACTTAGAGAAAAGCTAGGTTGCGGTAAGGAGCACAGTGAAAAGGAATGAAAGGAAAGGTGCTTAAGGAAACATGATAAATTTCATTAAGAATGCGATGGACTAACAAATTTGGATACTTTTTAAATGACAGGGAATACCAGAAAGGCAATATAGGAGATAAAAAAAAAAATGTTAGGACTAGGAATTCAGATTTGTGAAAGGACATGTGATGGCAATAGTTGATGCCAATGGAGAAGATAAATCAGATGATGACAACGCTGCTGCTGGTGGTGATGCTGATAGCTGACAATTATATAACTCTTACTATTTACCAGGCACTACTGTAGGTGCTTTGCTGATATGAATCCAATCCTCGCAACACCCCTATACACGAAGTACTGGAACAAGCTCAGGCAGGAAGAGGAGGACTGACTTGCTCTACATTACACAGTCAGGAGGAGACTGGGATTAAGCCTACAGGTGTGGCATTATCATGGATAATAGAAAGATAGAGATATACATAGATGTAGATGTAGATGTTTATCTATGAACCACTATCATCAGTTTAGGTTGTTTCTTTCCAGAAAGAGAAAGGTCTAAAAGACACAATCCAAAGTGCTAGTAGTAATTTAGTCTGGGGAAGGGACTGAAGTTGGAAAAATATTGGGGGGAAAAAAATTGTCTCTGTATTTTGAATTCCTTATAAAGAAGAAGGCAATGACTTGTATGACTAGAAATGACTGAAATAATATCATTATTTACATATGAAGTCAATATATCATTAAAGAGGAAAATGTAGACTAAATACATATAAAAGCTGAGAATAATGATTTTTCATAATCCTACTATTAAGGGACAACCACTGTTGAAGCTATATTTCCTTCCAGTCTTTGTAACATTTTTGAGATCTTATTTCATAGAGCTTATGTTGAGTTTTACTTGGGTGTCAAACAAATCTTACATTCTTTCTCCATTTCTTTTAAAAATACGTTTTAACCCCCGGTGCTATGATATTTTAGCTACAGAAACTTTTCTTTAGCCCCAAACAGTCACTGATTTTAATGTAGATGCCACTGTAGTGAAGAGGTGCCCACCAGCTGGTTTTTGTCTTGAAACAAGGTAAGCATTCTCCACTTAACTATCACGTCCCCTTGATTGCTGTCACTTTTGTCCTTTCACATATTTAGCTGATGTAAAATTTGTATTATCTCAACTGGGATTTGGTCACATGAGGGGAGAAAAATGGGGTCCTACAGAAAGTCCTGAAAGAAAACACCATTAACGCAGGTTTTGTTCACTTTTCTTCTTTCTTCTTGTGTTTGCCAAAGCTGCTACACTGGGGTTCAGTTTCTTGAATGTCTTTGTTTGTTTTATAGCCTTTTTGCACGCAACTTTATGTTTAGGCCGGCCTCTATATCATGTAAGTAACGCGTTGTCATTACTCGCCAGATGTTCCTGGCAAGGTCCTGAGAATCCGCCAGGAACTTCTCACAGTGCGTAGGATCATCAAGCAGCGCTATTTGATCCCCAGCACCTTCCCCCAATCTGGTGGCATCTTAGCTGACCAAATGCCCTTGGGCTTCCTAGCGTTTGGTAGCCCTCTCCTTAGCAGCATACGCTGATACAAGTTTTCACTTTGGTAAAGTGCTTTTAGTAATTTCAATAGAAAATCAGCAAGTAGTTGGTTCTTAAGAGGTACAGGGAATACGTTATTATCTGTATAAATCTGGATCCAATCAAGAGACAAATTACCCTACAGTGAGTTAAACAGGGGCCACTGACTACAAACAAAGTGATGACAGGAGAGCAAGGATAAAGATGAACTGGAGCTGAGGAAGGACAGACTGGGAGGGGGATTCAGGTCTCATTGAAGAATGTGTGCTGCCTGCCACTGAATGGTGGAGAAGCTCGTGGGGTTGCCCAGTCAGAGCTAGTGCCCTGTCCCCAGGCCAGCGGAACGATCCTGGGCACACACAGAAAGTCTCCGTGCACAGGGCATCAGCGGAAACTTGGAGTTGACTAGGCCTTCCTCTGCAGACGGTAGCCTGCTGGTAAGGTGTCACGGGTGGGTGGCTCACTGGATGGCCACCCCACAGCCCGCAGCCAGTGCATGGGGAGAGGAAAGGGTGTGAGGAAGCAGCACACTGCACGGTCTGGAGTACAGTACATCCCATATGCCCTCGGGCTCCTGTGCTGCCGCTGACCAAATGGAAAGCAGCAGCCAGATGCTAGAGGGGTTTGGTCCAGCAGGCACCTCACCCTGAAGAACACCACAGGGACTGAGCAGGGTAGTGGTGTTCCTCCTCATGGAGGAAGGGTACTGGATTAAGGAAGGAAGCAAAACTAGAAGCAGGCCCCAAAGGCTGGACTACAGTTTATAACAAAAACCCAATTAAGAGCCTTTTGGGGGCCCGCTTAGGACAGAAAAAGTATGCAAGGTGAAGGTATCATCACACCAAAAAAAGTGCTGATATAAACTGGCATAGGTCAAAGCAGAGCCATAAAAAACAGACTAGCTGCTGCCTTCTCCGATTTAGCCCCATTACTATGTACCAGTCCTTAGAATAAAGAAGGCTTGCTAATTCCAGCTAAAAAAAAAGTTTACTTGGACAGCCTCGGGTAGAAATAGTCTATAATTGATGCCAACTGAGGTTCAGGAAGATTCCTGGAACTGAAATCAAAGCAGTTCACTATAGAGATTATATAAGAGGTAAAAATCTAAATGATGATTAAGAACTTAGTAGTAGAAAAGGAGAAACAGTCAAAAATAATTAGTCCAGAAGCTGGAAATGTGTATATATATATATATATATATATACATATGTATATATATATATATATATATATACATATGCAGGTATATATGTGATCTTGAGTTATCAATAAACATTAATAAAAATATTCAAATAAGTTTAATGTTTAAATGTTTGATCATACCTAATTTTGAATTTAAAAAGTCAACCCAACACTAGATTCTTTTCAGAAACAACTTTTATAGACTCATTTAAATTCAGAAAATAGATGAAGATCTGGCAGATAGTATGTTATAAACAATTAGGTTAAGTAAAATGATGGGCCCTAGACAGTTTAGCTCCGCATCAACCCACAGACTGAAGGGTCCCAGGTTCAATTCCGGTCAAGGGCATGTACCTCCGTTGCAGGCTGGATCCCTGGCCCCAAGTCAGGGCACATGCGAGAGGCAACCAATTGATGTGTCTCTCTCACATGATGTTTCTCTCTGTGTGTCTCTCCCCCTCCCTTTCAGTCTCTCTAAAATTCAGGGGGAAATATTCTCAGGTGACCATAAAAAAAAAAAAGATGAGCCTGTTTATATGTGCTCCCATCTTTTTAGTGAATGATTTCAGTGACTACCATCAGGATTATGTTGGGCCATGATGAAACAGAAATAGAAGTGGCAGTCTCTTCCCTAGAGACACTCCAGTATTCATATAGAAATTTTAATTCATAATTAAAGTTTGTTTTTAAGTATGATGAAAATGCAAAGAGAAAGTAATTAACTTTACCAGGTGGCAGCTGAGATAAGCACACAGAGGAGATGATATATGAGCTCAGTCTTGAAAAATGAGTTAGGATTTTTCAAGCAGAGAATACAGATGAGTTTGTTTTTTGTGTTTTTGGTGTGTGTGTGTGTGTGTGTTTTAAGTAAAAGATCAGTAAGAGCAAAGACATAAGCAAGTGAGAGAATACAGTATCTTGTGATTGCCTCCTTGGTCTCTTAGAGTAAGGGGAATCATGAAGGTAGTGTAGAATCTACCTCCTCTTTTTTTGTCAATCTGAATTTTAAAAATTTTATTATTAAAGAAATTGTTTTCTTACGATGTCTCTAGGAAGTTATTTTATGGATGATTTCCGATAGGTATAGGAAATACGAATGTAGAGTGCTAGATGGAGGTGAAGACTACGGCTAAGATTTTTGAGCCAGCAAGTAGATAATAGAGAAAGCCACATGAATCAATAAGAACATCAAGGAAAGCTGGCACTGAAGGAAAATTCGCCAAGCAGAGAATTTCTGCATCACCAAAATTAAAGGGTTGGAAAGGCAGACTATTCAGAACTTTAAAACTATTTAAAACATAATGGTCCTAAAAACTAAAAGAGGACAGCTTCTATATAAAAACTATACCACCAAATGCTGCAGAGAAGTATCATTAGTTGAGGAGTTAAAGAGGTACTTATTTGGCAACTAGACAGTCAAGAGCAATAGAAGAACAGTGAAAGTTGAGGAACTGGAAATGGCAAATACAGACTATGCTGTGAAAACATTTATAGGAAAATTCATGGGAAATTCTAGAGTTAGCAAAATAAGGAAGAAGCCTATAGAGCAAATAGAGGTGAGGCTAAATTTTTGGTTTGTAATTTTTCTTTTTAGAATAAAGAAGTCTAAAAATTTTTGTGTGATGAAAGGAGAGAGAGAAAACATGTGGCAGATTAATCTAATGAAGAAGAAAAGAGATGATAAAGGGCATAGATGGAATAAGTAATCTTGGAGACAAGAGTCCAGTGGTGTCTGTATCTGAGACAGTGAAAGAATAGCATCAAATACTTAAATTTAGAAGTAAAAAGAGGGAAGGCTGTGGGTTTTCACTTTATGTCCTCCATTTGCTTTTCTAATAGAAAGTCGTTTCAAATGCTGAGAGTTAATAACTAGGAACTCAACACTGGAGACAATATGGGGGCTGGGGGGGGTGTTAACATTGAGTGTGCATTACTATGTACCAGTCCTTAGGGCATCTGCTTCCCCAGATAGCATATCTCAGAAAATACATACAACTTTGGCAAGCTTTATATTAAAATAGAGACTTAAGTTTACAGATGAGGAAACTGAAATCTAAAAATAATAATTGACCCAAAGTCACACAGGTAGTGGGGAACAGAACCCATATTTGAGATTTCATCTGTCCAGTTTCAAAGCCTATATACTTTTTGCTACATTATTTTACCTTGGAAAATTGGAGGAGAGTTAACAGAGGACTAAAACTATGATTGACTATGTGTAAGTGGCTAAATAACAATGGTGACAACCAACAACCCTTAATTGTCTCTAATTATAGGCAGTAGTTTGGGAGTAGCGGTAGAGAAAGCAAAAGATTCAAATGAACCAGGGTTAGTAAATCATAAAGGTGAATATACAAAGAAAAAAGTAGTTTGTAGTGATGTTTTATAAATATCACTGCAGTGAGGTCTCCATTATGTCAAGAAGGGAGTAAAATTTGGAGCGATGGATGAACTGAGAGAATAGGAAGATGTCTACAGACAGCTGAGGAGGATGATCAAGTTTAGAGGAAAGAGTGGAAGAATAGTGGAAGGCATAGGTTCATTCAGAAGATGCCTGCATGGACACAATTATTACCATCACCATTAATTTCTTTATATGGCACTTCATAGTTTATAAAATGCCCTAATGTATCTGTGCATATAATGGAAAGAATTTGGCCTTGGACAATGCAGCCCAAGTTTGGCCACTTAGTGTACAGCTTTAAGAAGCAAGGTAACCTCTTTTAATTTTCCTCTTTTGTGATATGAAAGCAATAATTCTTCCCTTGTGGGAAGTTATGAGCATGAAAGCACATGGAATGTATTCAATAGACGGTGTTATATTTATGAAGATTATTATTAAGATGATTTAATTCTTACAATAAGACCGTGAAGTATACACTATCACTTCATTGATATAGAATTTTAGATTTAGAAGATGGCTTCATCTCATTTTACAAATGAGAACATGGGAGATTAGAGAGAAAAACAGACTTTCCCAAGGAGGTTGAATGATGATGAGGCTACAGCTTATTAATTGTGGTCCAAAATTTCATTTCAGAAATAAAACTGAATCTATATAGTCGTCAATATATATAGACTACCAAAATCTAACAAATGTTTCAGATATGTATAGACAAATAAAACAATATTTAATATTTTAATCTTAGAAGAAGGAAGGCTATTGTTGGAGAAAATGGAAAGGTTGACACAGAAACTTCTTTTACTTGGCATAATCCAGTGTAAAAGAGAAAAGATATTTAAGAGAGAGAGAGAGAGAGAGAGAGAAAGAAATTGGGGTATTTATATTCTCCAATGGCACTGAAGAGGCAGTGTAGAAAATGCTGAAGAAGAATGTAAAGTCAGTTATAAAAGGGGGCAAGGAGTGGAAACAACCAAAGTGCCTTGCCAAATTATATTCCCCCAATAGCCTATATAATAAAAGCCTAATATGCTAAGTGTCTAGTCAACTGGTCAGCCATTCAACCAATCAAAGCGTAATATGCTAATGATATGCTAAGGCTGCTCAACCACTCGCTATGACGTGCACTGACCACCAGGGGGCAGACAGTCAACTGGTTAACTAGTCACTATGATGTGCAGTAACCACCAGGGGGCAGATGTTCCAACTGGTAGGTTAGCTTGCTGCTGGGGTCTGACTGATCGGGACTGAGCAAGACTGGCTGGACATGCCCTGGAGACCTCCCGTGGTCTCTGCAGAGCTGGCTAACCTCCTGTATCCCTCCCAGGCCCGATTGTGCACTGGTGGGGTCCCTCAGCCTGGCCTGCACCCTCTCCCAATCCGGGACCCCTCGGGGCATGTCAGAAGGCCAGTTTCAGCCTGATCCTGCAGGCCAGGCCGAAGGACCCCACTAGTGCACAGATTCATGCACCGGGCCTCTAGTTAGGATGATAAAAGGACTTCATTCTGCATGAATGTGTTATATTGCTTTTCCTCATTTTCTTGTAGGAAAATGATGGTGATGAACAGCACATCAAGAATCCTGTATGCCTATTGAATTTCTATACTCTTCTTATTTTCCTCTGTCCAGCTGTTTCATCTATGCAAATGCTCAAAATAAAGTTTTCTGGGAAATATTTATATACAGCTATTGAAGAATTTTAAAAGTTAATACAATAAATAAGGAAAAATACAGTTTACTTACTTTAAAATTTATTTTAATTTGCCTTTGGAAAATAAAACCTGATAAAATTCAATTTGCCAGACTGAAAATGCATGTCATTTTAGTTAAGCCAATATTTTAATTAGACCACCAAATTTAACTATGTACATCTGTTCTATATCATGTTCATGAATTAGCAATAGTATAACATGTGATTGAATTTTTAACTAATTTAATTTCAGCACACTAATAAAATTCAAGTTAGTTTGCATGGAACCAACATACTCTTTAATCACCTAATGATACTCAAATGTCTTAGTGAAAGTATTCTTGAAAACAAGAATGACCAACAAGGTTAACATGTTTTCTCCTTACAGTCATTAATTTTCAATGAATGTCAAATGTATTTTTAGAGTTAGAGAAATTTATTAACATCCTAAGGAATATTTTTTCAAAATTTCTCCTTACTTTCAAAAGAACATTTAAAAACTGAATTCATTTGACATCATTTTCAACTTAAAGCAGACTAATGTAGCTACTATAACACATCCACCATTACTCAATTGCCATCACAGGAGGAAAATAAATCATCTGGATGCTCCAGTATTATAACTGTGAAAATGTTAAACCATGGTAACAAATTATTGACATGAGATACAAAAGTTCATATGTAGAAAGTCTCTGCTTTTTCTATGTAATGAACTTATGTTGTGATCACTGTCCATTATCTTGTTGATATACCTTATATAAACAGTTATATCAAAATATATCTCACAGCTCAAATACGGAAATGATAAAAGTGGTTAATTTTTATCGAGTACTTATGTCACTAGTGGGCTAAATTTTTAACTCATATATGATTTTATATTTTCATATTCAAATATTTTATACTTAAATATTACATATATTTATATCATTATCACTATTGACTCTATGAAGTCAATGTTATTGAAATCTTTGTAAAATATCTAGTTAAGTTACAGTGAAGAAATAAAACCTCAGATATTCCTAAATCCAAAGCTTATGCCTTAATGTCTCCACTCGTCCTTGCTAATGAGAACTATAAAACACAACATTTTCTCTAGACTTACTTTGTTGATAAGAAGGTCAATATCATAAATAGTAAATATTGGTTCTATTCTCCCTCCCTGTTCCTATTTTCCTATATATCCAACTGTTCTCTTCTATTTTTTTCCAATTTTATTTTTGACCCTTGTTTTAAATTGTCTAACAGTTTCAAAAAGCAAAAGAAAGGGGTAACAATAGGAATTATCTTCTACTGAATATTGTCTCCATGTTCAACACAACAGGATATTTTCCATTTGCTTCTTCATAAAGTTCCTAACAAACCCCATTTGGCAAATGTCAAGCAGCTCTTAAATGGCCAACAGAAGACAACAACTCAAAATGACTCAAAATTTCTAAGGCTAATTAATATATAAAAAATACGCTCAACCTTATTAGTCATCAGGAAAATGAAAACTAAAAGCACAATATGATACCCCTACACACACATCAAAATGACTTAAAAAAAAGACAATACTCTGTATTGTCTATGGAGTAACTACAACATTCATACATTGCTGGTAGACATAAAATTGCTACTATAAATGGAAAATGGTTTAGTAGTATCTGCCAAAACTGAACATATGCATCCTCTATGACATAGGAAGTCCACTCCTACAATATACTAAGCAAAAACTTGTACATATGCTAATGAAAGACACACACAAAAATGTTCATAGCACCACAGTAACAGAACAAAAGCTGTAACAACCCAAGTGATCAGCAAAAGAAATATGCATAAATTGAGATATATCTATACAAAAAGTACTACACAGAAATGAGAATACATGAAGTATAACTGCACACAACATAGATTATTCTCACTATATTATTAATCAAAAGAAGCTAGACACAAACACACAAAATACGTGCTGTGTGATTCTATCTATGTAAAATTTTAAAAGAGACACATGAATTTATGGTGATAGAAGTCAGAAAAGTGGTTGTATAGGAAGAATAGTGACTTTAAAGGGGGAAAGAGATTTTGGGGTTCTAGTGATGTTTTCTTTCTTAATCTGGATGCTGATTACATAGTTGTGTTCAATTTGTGAAAACTAATCATAGGTGCATTTTTTTGATCTGCATAATTTTCTGTATGAATTTTATAAGTTGCCAAAAAATACATATTTAAAGACTGTCTCTGTTCTCTATGCTATGCTGCTTAATTTACGTTCTTAAGACCAGACAAGTGAAAATAAATATCTATTATTATGTTATCACCAAACCTGTTCAAGAGTTGGCAAAATCTACATAATTAAAAGAATTATGTGTGTGACAGGTTACTTATAAATTCTATCTTATAAACATTTTAACCAATTTCTTAATTTGGATTTGTTAGAATCTTAGAGGTCTACATTAAAGTATCACTGTAACAACACTCATTCATTCATTCATTAATTTACTTGCTGACTCATTCATCCTATGCTTATTGACTAACTGCTAGATTCTAAGCCCTTAAGGGTTTTGAAGAAGTTCATAACCTTCTAGTGCTTGAGGAACAGATGCAAATGCCTGTCAGGACCAGGCGGAGATGGCAAACTGACAGAGGCTGGTGTAAGCCTGCATTGTGCTGTGATGGGGACTGTGGAATGTTGTTCATCACATGCCCCCTACTGAGGAGTCCGGCAGCAGCTACTTAGCACCAACTGATGCTTTTCACATCGGTCCCATGGAAATCACAATCTACTATGTGAATGCAACCAGTTTTCAAATGTAGGCTTTATAGGAGAAAACAAACAGGAAATTCTGTCTGTGACAAACAAAGCGCATTTGTGAGCTGAATAAGGCATATGGTGCTAGTTTATAACATCTGATCAAACTGGAGACATGAATGCTTATGGGTCTACATTGATGAGCATCTCATTTGCCCTTTAGATGCTCAACAACTCAAGCATCAGACTCATTCTCTGCTTCACTGTACCCTCAGGATTAGTCATTACAAATAAATCACTTGATTACATATTATGGTTCATTCTTATTAAGAAATACTATGCAGCCATTTAAGTGAATGAGATAGGATTATTATGCCCTAACATATGCCCATGTAGTATTTCTGAGTAAAAATCATTAAAATAAGAACCTCAGATAGACTGTTAACATTTTATGATTATTACACAAACATGCACATATTTCAAAAAATAAACATCAGATTATTAACAAAGGAGTGCCATGGAAGAAGTGGGCAAAAAGTGGTACTGGAGCACTTTCATATTTTGTTTCAAAATTTTAAGTAAAAAAACAAAACCCTCATAGCAGAGCTCACTGCTCCCTAAGGATCTGAGCTGCTTTAATTAGTTACAGGTCTGGCCCGACTACCAGTAAGCCTCTCCTGGTCCCTCATTCCCCAGTGGCCAACAGGAAAGTTGCTCAGCAACACAGTATCACCTGATTTCTCTCTTCACCTTCTCTTACCTCACAGGCACCTTGCTGGAGAGCAAGGCTTTTTACACAGAAGCATGCTCGCACGCGCGCGCACACACACACACCGTAAAAGGGAGCTGTAAGTGAAGTGTGTTAAGCAGCCTGCCTTTCCAAGAGCTTTCATATAATTATTGTTAGACAAAAACCAGGACAAGGAATGCTGTTTTCCTTCCCAGCAGCAGTTCCTGCCACCAGCTTTCACTATTAAGATTGACAGGAGAGAAAAACGTGGAGGAATAATCCCTCTGTACTGAGGCCACTTTTAAATAACCCGGGGGGTTTTAAAAACCACAAAAATGACAGCCTGCAAGATGTGGAGAAAGTCATGCTCACCTCCCAATGCCCGGGGATTATAGCACTGCCTTTTCTATCACCTGCACTGAAAAACATTCTTTTCATTTGCAGTAAAGAAAGCATAAAAACAACAATGTAATAAATGGCTGAGTGCGCAATGGACAAGATATATCATTTCTCTAAAAATATCGGTTCAATTTCAGTCTTCTAAGCCTTCTTTACCAACTCAAAAGTTTTTGTCTTCTTTTTTAAAGGGCTACTGATATATTGTCTTTTTTAGGTAGCTACTACATTAGTGTAAATAATTTCCTCTTGCACATTTAACATTCACTATATATCTCAATGAATAAAATAGCTCCATTTTCCCTGCCTAAAAAAAAGAGTATTGCTGTCCGGTAGTTTCTATTTCCATTGATCATAATTTCCATTATATTTTTAATCAAAAATACATATAAACACCCGATCTGCAGAATGAAAAACTCATAGGCTGAGGGCAAAGGAAATATAAACCTGATTTCATAGGGTGGTACATTTTACCTTTTAATCACTTATTTGAAATGAGAATATAAAAATTGCGAACATTTGAAAACCATAAAACATTTCTATATATTATTTTCACATAAATGGATCAGAAAATTACAGACCAGAGTTACCCTTTAAAACAGGTAACTTATAAGGTTTATAAAATTATCTTGGTGCAAATTATCATCTGGATATTTTTGTTAACTCTAAGCATATTTAATATATAAAAATTATCTGAGAGTATAAATATTGCTAAATACTCAATGTAAATTTTTGTATATTTATTCTATTTAAATGGCTAACAGCCACCTAGATTTTTACACAATTATTTAAAAACTATTACTTTTAACATTTTTAAACCTTTTTATAGGTCATTACAGCTAAACAGGCATAAACAAACATGGACCTAACATAAACCTATTAAAAGAACAAACTTGGAAATATTTGGAATTGTATAGGTTTAGAAGCTAGGTGTGGCAAAAGTTGACATTAAACAAAATTTTTGAAATCAAGATATGAGTATTTCTTTGGGAAAAACAGACTATTAAGTGCACGGCATATTAATCTCTGTTGTGAAAAGAAATACTAATATCAGTCATAAAACTCTGATGTGTTACTTCCCCCCCCCCGCCCCCATTGATTTTTAGAGACAGTGGGAGGGAGGGAGAGAGAAGAGAGAGAAGAGAGAGAGAGAGAGAGGGAGAGAGAGAGAGAGAGAGAGACATTGATGTGAAACAGAAACATCCATTGGTTGCCTCCCTCAAGCACCTGACTGAAGGTCTGGGATCAAGCCTGCTACCCAGGTATACCCGTGACCCTTTGGTGCACGGGCCAATGCTCTAACCACTTAGCAACACTGGCCAGGGCCCTGCTAGGTTACTTTTTAAACCTCCTGTAACTGTTACTAGTTTTATTGGCTATCCCAATGAAATTTTTACTCTGTACTATAAGAAGAAACTAAGTTTTTTTAAGAAAATACATTTTTTTGTTTTTTTACAGAGAGGAAGAAACATTGATGAGAGAGAAACATCGATTAGCTGCCTCCTGCACACCCTCTACTGGGGATGTGCCCACAACCAAGGTACATGCCCTTGACTGGAATCGAACCTGGGATCCTTGAGTCCACAGGCCAACGCTCTATCCACTGAGCCAAGCCGGTTAAGGCACTAAGTTTATCTACTAAGAAGCAAATATTAAGTACCTTTGAGGAAAATATATCTGATAAAATTTATATATTTATAACATGTATATTTCAATCAATTTTGTATACTTAAGTGTGATTGCCTGAAAAGGTATTTTCAAAATTTATTGAAAATAAAAGGTTCAAACTCTAAAGGATCTATGGGATAGTATGAAAAAATATATGACTCTAAAAGGCAAAAGTCCTATTATGTATAAATAGTCATCTTTGACCGCACATTACAAAATATTTAACTAGTGAATACATACACAACTACAAAATACATCATTTCTAGTATATAAAGTAGAAATGGGAACTGACTTGGTAAGAACATTATTTGGGTATAGTTTCCAACATATTTTCAAAGTGATTTTATCCTGCATTGGGGTATATATGAAATCTTATGATTGTACAGCTGATAATATTCCAACTTAAATAGCTGAGCTGCTACTTTCTGCACTAGAGGAAACTTGTGTCAAAACCATGACTGAAAATCAAAAAAGTGAATTATTGCTTATTTTTGGTGCCAAGCTCCTTTGCATGAGTAATATATTCAACATATTTAAAAATTGATTAAAATAGGCTTTAAATTAAAATACACTGAGAAAAATATACCCTATACTAATTAACTATGGCAGTAATTTATAGTTAAATGCTTATGCCCTCAAGCATAATCAAATTTTTCCATCTTTGGTTAGACAAATTCTGGAGGTGGCCCAAGATTAATATCCCATAATCTTTATGATTCTTGCATGGAGGAATGTAGCATTCTTTTTATTTTTCATTTTATTATATATTTTTAAATTTTTATTGTTGAAAGTGTTATGAATGTAGGATCCTTTTAAGAGCCATGAGCAAATTTAGAAAAGAATGATTTCATTTTCTACCCTTTACCTTATGTGGTTGCCTTGCACCCCAAGAAACACTCTCTTAAAACACTAGTACTAATCCAATCCTCCTTTCATTTGTAAGATAGGTAAAGGATAGCATTGCAGGCAGAATGCTAATGGCACTCAAGATTCCCACTCCACATAGAGATGTCCGGGTGGGCCCTACAAATCCAATAGGGTGAGAAATCACTCTCTAGATTTTAGTACTTTATATGGTGGCTGTATTGTAGTTGTTCTTATTAAATAATGTTAAATGACTTCCTCATAGTACATCGGAAAGGCAGATTCTTTTGCTGGCCTTGAAGAAGTCTGCTGCCATGTTGTTATAGGGCCACGTGACAAGAACTGCAGGTGGCCTCTGAGAGCAAGAGCAGATCCTGGATGACATTAAGAAAACAGGGACTTGAATCCTACAACTGCTAGGATCTAAATTCTCTCAACAACCACAAGAACTTAGACTATGGCTCTGAGGTCCAGAAAGATCACAGCCTATGAAGTACCTTGATTTCATAGACATGGAAGCTTGGGATAGACTGTTGAATCTCAGAGGGAAGGGTTGGGGGCGGGAAGAGATTAACCAAAGAACTTATATGCATATACACATAACCCATGGACACAGACAATAGTGCAGTGAAGGCCTGGGGTGGGGCAGGAGCTGGGTGAAGGGGGGCAAAGGGCAAAAGTGGGGGGCATCCATAATACTTTCAACAAAAAAGATTTTTTAAAAAAGAAATACCTTGATTTCAGCATTGAGACAGTGGGGTCAGCTAAACAGTGCCTAGAATCCTGACCCGCAGAGACTGTGAGATAGTAAACCTGTGTTGTTTTTGGGTATTTGCTTTGCAACATAGAAATCTAATACAAATAGTAACATGCTAATATCATTGTGTTAATATCATTGTGTTCTAAGAGAAACTTCAATGGCTAAGTATTAAAAGAGACTTTAATTTTGCAGGAGTTCAAGACCTTTGTCAGTTCTCAAGAAATATATATTTTATACCTGAACCTTTTCTTTTTCTCAGCCTCGACATTCAACACATAATTTCTATTTTCTTTGAATGATGAGTAAATTAGAGGTAGACATAAACTTGTAGTATTTTATGTAGTACTTTTATATTTGCATAGCATTTTACTATTTAAAAGGTACTCTAAGATGTCAGACAGGATAGCAACAGAGGCATATATTCTATTCTCTGTAAATTCTCCCAGAAAACCATACGAAACAAGTAGAAATGCAAAACCAAATGATCATTGACAATGCCTACAGCAAAACTAGCTATTAAGGATCTCCATGAGCCCCCAGGTACTGCGGATGAACTACTGGGAACTTTAAACCACGCAGAGTATTAAGATCTTGCAGGGAGAAGCAGGGAGAAGGAACCAGTTTTGTCAAACCTTAGAAAAAAAAGAACTCTCAAATTCTCCAAACACATGCACTGAGAGTGTAGCGTCACTTTAGAATGACAGCTGAACCTGGGAGAGATTTGTGCTTCTTTAACCTGTGGGTGATTGCAGGGGTCTGGGGGAGAGATGAATCCTCAAAATGAACCTGCCCACCCCACTTTCAAGAAAAAACTGCAAAACTTTTTCAAGAAAAGGGTAAAGAAGGTCAAAGAAAAAGCAACATTCAGATAAAAGACGAAGGTATCAGAGATACCCTAACTCCAAGAAGCTAGGTGGTCATATCCTCTTACTTGACAAATACACGTAGTTTCTATATCCACTGTGCTAAGAAAACCTTCTTTCAACACTCCAACATTTTTATATCCTCCCCTATATTTCTGTTCCTTAACAAGTCTCTTTCTGGATTAAATAGGTAATATTACTGCCTTTATTTGGGCATTTTCAGTGATTTCTTAATCTTCTACATTCTAATTACTCACGACTTTACTAAAACTGCCCTCTCTGTAGCATTAATGATGTTGCCTATCATTTTTAAATGTTTTTTTTTTCCTTTTACAAGTGTGATTCTGAATTTGCACTAACCTGATTTGCCTTATACTACTCTGTCTGCTCAGTCTGTTTACACTGATATTCCCATTCTACTGTCAACGAAATAATGGCATTTTCCAAGTTCCTTTGATAAAGTGTGAGAGGGAGAGACAGACAGAGAAAGCAAGTGAGAAAAAAAATAAGACAGAGGGAGAGGGAGAGGGAGAGGGAGAGGGAGAGAGAGAGGGAGAGGGAGAGGGAGAGGGAGAGGGAGAGGGAGAGAGAGAGGGAGAGAGAAAATCCTTCAGGGACCATTAACTCCCGAGGGTTCAATAATTCAATCTATTGGGAGATTTAATCTATTCTGATAACATCTTCTCTCAGCTCCAGGATCATTTTTTTAAAACAATTGCACATGGAAATTGAAGAGTTACAACTGAGAAATACCTAACATTTTTGATGTTCTCACAAAAGCCTCCTCTGTCTCCTTAGCTCCCTCTTGCTGTTAAATACTTTGTTTTCCTAGAAGTAAAATGGAATTGGTTTTCAATTCCCTTTCATCAGTGACATCCAATAAAATGTTAGTTACATAAACTCCCCTGCTGGGCAGCTTCTCACATCAGCTCCACACTTCCTGTCCTTTTGTGACAACGCTATTAAATATCCGCGTGCAATCCTCTAATTTCTCTCTGTCTTTCATCTCTCTCTGCTTGAATCAATCCAAAATATTGCTAATGCCATGCCAATCAAACACTGTTCAAGCTCCTTCGTGGTCCTCATGTTGTCTTTAAAATAACTACAGAATGTCACTGTCTAACATTAAAATCCTCCCCAATTTGTCCTAGCTCTGTAACCTGCTGTTTCTGAACCAACTAGACTAATATCTGCAAACCTATCCCATTCGTGCCTGCCTCTAACTTTTTGATCAAACTATTTGCCTTGCCTCTAATTGTTTGTAATTTCTCATTCTCTTGATAAAAATGGAGTGCGGGGAATAAATCTCTCATTATCAGATGGCCACAAGTTCCTCTTACGTCATATACAGATTTTTTTCCAAAATGTGTTTTCAATCATATTTAATACCTATATAATTATATGAGAAAATAGTCAATATCACACATATGAAGATGAATTACACGGAGTCCCACTTCTGTTAATGGCAATGCAGCTTGTAATGAACTAACTCTCCCACAGATGATGATGAGCTAAGTAAAAACATATAAAAACATTATTGGAAGGCACTGGAGATTAGTTAAGAGAGACAAAGACTGGATTGTTTTTATTTTATTTTTGTTAATCCTCACCAGAGGGTATGTTTGTTTGGTTTTCAGTTTTAGAGAGAGTAGAAAGGGGGGAGGGAGTGGGAGAGAGAGAGAGAGAGTGAGAAATATCATTGTGAGAGAGATACATCAATTGTTTGCCCCCCACTCATGCCCCAACCAGGCCAGGGGATCAACCTGTAACCCAGGTACATGGCCTTGACTGGAATAAAACCTAAGACCTTTCAGGCTGAGGCTCCAACCACTGAGCAACACTGTCCAAGGCTGAACAGTTTTCAATTTAAGGTAACCCACAGTTCATGTTATGAGAAAGGCTACAGTGATGGCGAACCTTTTGAGCTCGGCGTGTCAGCATTTTGAAAAACCCTAACTTACCTCTGGTGCCATGTCACATATAGAAATTTTTTGATATTTGCAACCATAGTAAAACAAAGACTTATATTTTTGATATTTATTTTATATATTTAAATGCCATTTAACAAAGAAAAATCAACCAAAAAAAATGAGTTTGCGTGTCACCTCTGACACGCGTGTCATAGGTTCGCCATCACTGGCGCTAGAATCAAGCAGAAAACTAGAGACTTTTTAGATTGGAAAGCCATAGAAAAGACATGTAAAGTACCAGATCAGATGAAAAGCGAGAAGATATAACTGGAAACTGAGTGAGGAACTCTGAAATCTGTGTGTAGATTCTCCCCCAAATCCTTGGCTGACACATGAACTGCATGTGCAAGCAGACCATGAAAAGCAGTGGCTGGAAAACTGAAAGATTTGTGGCTGCTGATCATCTTAAAAGAGGTTTGAGTCCAGCTGAGTAAACTGCCTGCTAGAATAAAAATCAACTTTCTTCAAAAGATAACAGAATCCAAGACCCAGAATGAAAACATATGACCTATGATGTCCAGTTCACAATAATAATTAATAGACATGCAAAGAAACAAGAAAATATGATTCAGAGTCAAGAGAAAAAGCAGTCAATGCAAACTTACTCTAGGTTGACCCACAGTTTAAATTAGCACACCAAGATTTTAAAACAGTTGTTAAAAATATATGGTCAGTCGGTTAAAGGTAAATATAGTCATTATGAATAAAAACTGGGGGAACACTTAGTATATAAATAAAGAAATAGAGAAAGTGAAGATTCTAGATCTGAAAAATACAATATCTATATGAACCATTAATGAGGTGGGCTTAAGAGCATATTAGAGATGTCAGAAGAAAGGATTAATAGACCTGCAATTAAATCAATAGAATTTATCCAATTTGAAAAATAGAGGGGAAAAAAGATTGAATAAAAATGGACAGAATCTTGGTGATCTGTGGAACAATGATATATATATATATATATATATATATATATATATATATATGTAAAAGCATAGCATGCTAATTAGACCAGATGTCCTTTTGGATGACCTTCTGGACAAAGCCAGGTCTGGGTGCCAGAGGGAAGCCGGTGCCAGCAGCCGGGGGAAGGAAGGCCTACTCTTGCACAAATTTCATGCATCGAGCCTCTAGTGTGTCATTATTTTAAGTAATATTTCTGCCTCATTTCCTCTTTCTCCTCTTCAGGGGGGATATTTATGAAACCTGAATTTACACCAGGAAGAGATTAGAGGACAATAAACATTTTTAGATGCTGAAAGAAAAAAAAATGTTACCCCAGAATTCTATATTCAGAGAAAATTTCCTTCAAAGATAAAGATAAAATAAAGGCTTTTTCAGATAAATGAAAACTGAGAGAATTTTTTTCCAATAGATCTGCATTATGATGTATACATGTTGAATTTGTATATATGTATTATATGTGTTTGTATACACATATGTATGTATATGTATATCCATGTGTATACTCATGTATATATATGTACATGCATATGCATTCTTTGTATATTTATTTATGTGTAAATATTCTGACTGCACTGGACCCACTTTCCTTCTATATCTTCAGCTAAAGTTTCCTATTATATCATCTGCACTGTCTCTTTAAAATAATTTAGTAAATGCACTGTGATGTGTTTGTGCATGCTACTTAACTTTAATCTATCACTAGCGGGGGGTTAGTTAACATTTAAAATATGCTAATCAAAAACCGGCCTACAAGGACACTTAACAGATGAAGTACCTCAATCAGGGCACTCTCCAGAGGCAGCTTAGAGCAAGCACTTCAGATATTGTTAATTATATGTGCACCTGAGTGTTCACTACTAAAGGAAATATCAGAAATAATTTTTCTCTAGAGAAATGAATGTTGTGCTTTATATGCGCTGGCTGAAAATACAGGGTGTCCCAAAAATGTATATATACTTTAACAGCTGATAGCTCAATTGTTAAAATCAAATGTATTTTAATGAACACTGCCTTTATACTTATTCAAAGTGTGTGTATACATTTTTGGAGATACCCCATATTTACAGTCAGAGCTGCCCTCTCATAATGGGGATATGAGAATCAAGAGCGTCCAGCTGCTCAGCTACAGAGTATGTAGAGCTCTGCTTTATCTGTGTCACATCCTAATGCGGGATTCTGCCTTTTGTCCTAAATGAAAGGACAAAGCAGATCCTGACATCGGAATATTGTTTAATATGCTTCAGAGTGGAACTGTGATGTAAGGTGTTTGAAATTGTGCCTAGAATAAATGCAACTTGAGAGCTTACCCAGTTTGTTAAGATAGGTTATATTTCAACCTATTTTTGTTTACTAACAAGCCTAGTGATGAGGTGTGGGAAACGAGACATATAGCTCTTACCCACTCATTCTTAATTTATCAGTTTGCAATCTCTCCCTACCTCCAATTCCACCTCCCTACTTCACTTGATGAAGGAACAATTACAGAATCAACAAGTACTTGCATGTCCTTTATAAAATACTATGTGTAGTAATTGTACTCTTATAAATTTATTTATATGTACATGCATATATAAATCTATATATATGTTCATTCCAGTTTGGTGGTTACATTAATAAAAATTATATAAGAACACAATAGAGAACATAGTTTCATATTAAGAAATACTTTTAAGTGGAAAAATTAAGGAAATGAAATTGTTCAGTGAGTGAATACATTAAGAATTAACTGGCTCACAAATTTTACAGCTGACAAACAATTTTAAAGGCCCTAGCGATTATTTCTCTGACTCAAGCAAACAGAATCAGTATTTCCTAAATGCCTTTCTCTTTCATCAAAGGAAATCACACAACTTTTCATTGAAAACAAATAGTTCTCATCATTATTTTTATTGACAACAGTAAATGAAATCATCTTACCTCCATATGGTACCCAACTCTGATGAAGGCACAAAGTGGGTCGAAAGCTCCGGTGCCACAGGTCAGGAGGTGTGTCCTGTTGTAGTGATGCAAAACCCGAACATAATTTGCACATTCACTCTAGAGCAGAAAAAAAGAAGAAGTGGCTAGTGGAATAAAAATGTTTACCCCTTTTTTATTTTTGTGTTTCCTAATCCCAGGAATTTAAGTCTTCCCTGGCTAGAGGAGGCAAAAGGTGCAGATGAAAAAAGGACAAGGAGCAGAGGAAGAAGAGACCTGGGTGAAGGATGCGCATTTTTGTTAGCAGCGATGTAGGACTTCCATTTAGTCATGGGAGTGAATTATTTTCACGAATTCTAGTACTCACTGAGATATTTTAAAAAAGCACTGTTCGGAAATGTATTCAAGCATGAAGTTTGAATATGTTCCATTAAGTAATTAAGTTAGTCTAAAAGTACATATAAACAATGAATCAGCATAAAGTCAGAAAACCAATAATTAGAAAAAGTGTCTTTACTCATACAGACTTTAGAGCATTTACAGAGTTTTAATTTGGGGAAATAAATCATATCTTCAAACATTAATTTACATAAGGCACTTTAATAGAGAATTTCCAAGTAAATAGATAGAAAACTAGCCAATAAAAATAACATTTTATAGCGATTACAATAAGAGCATAGTTGAGGGATCAGAAAACTTTTTCTATAAAGGATCATACAGTGGACATATTTAGTTCAATGGGGATCTGATCTCTACTACTTGCATTGTGGTTGCAACTACTTATCTCTGCAGTTACAGCATGAAAGCAACCATAGACAATACACAAATGAGTGTGGATGCCTATGTTCTAATAAAACTTTATTTATGGCAGGCCACATTTGGCCCAAAAACTCGTTTGCCTCACTGGTAATCAACTGGAAGCTTTTTGAGAACAGAATGTTTATTTTAGACATCTTTGTATTCCCCAGTTAATCAAACACAGTATCGAATACATATTACACTTAACAAAGTTTTAATACACAATCACTAGGAGAGTTTTATGATCAGTAAGCTGAATGGAAAAATATTTAAAATTGCTTCAAACCAATTTGGCTAAATTAATTCTAGAAAATACCTTGTTGGCAAATTAGGTATTATTACTTCATTTAAAACAAATTATTAGAGAAATATTAAACCTTTAAATGGTAAATATTATTTTGACATTGATACATACAATAATGCAATAATCAGTAGAGAGAATATTTAATGAGGACAGACTGTGGCTTTAAAGGCTCTGATAAAATACTGTTAGGATGAAAAACCAGCAGAACCATCTCATCATAAATGATTCAGGTTATGGCATTACTGAACTGACTACCCAGGCACATATTTATTTCTTCAATTTCCCACTCATGTAGCATTTTATTCTATGGGTAACCCATAGAGTGGAATAATGTATTTTCCCCCAGGCGTGGAGAAAATATTCTAGTCTCATCTATATATATAAAAGCCTAATTGACTGTTACGGCTGAGGGACCAGAATGACCAGTTGACCAGTCCCTATGATGTGCACTGGCCACCAGGGGGCAGATGCTCAACTCAGATTAAAACATTAAAACCCTGGTAGTCAGTGTGCTCCCACAGCCAACCTCCCATGGCCAGCCAACCTCCCCTGGTCCCTCCCCACCACCGGCCATCCTCCTGTGGTCCTTCCCCCAGGCTGGCAGGCCCCAATCCGCCTGGCCCCAATTGGCCTGGCCCCAATCAGGACTGGGTGAGACAGCCCTGATAGGCCCTGATCGCCAGCCAGGCCTAGGGACCCCACCCATGCCCGAATTCATGCACCGGGCCTCTAGTATTGCTATAAGTGCCTGCTTTTCATCTGTTGAAACACCAACACATCTTGATTGAGCCAATTAGCCCACATTTTGGCTCAGCAGGGCTTAGATTGACATAGCCTTAGAGTGTGTTCAATTCGTCAGCATCACACTGAGGACCAAGGCAGCAAGAATGTCTTGACTCATTCCTTGGCTGGGACCCAGTTACTACAGAGAATTGAGTTGGCATAATGTGTGTGTGAGTCTTTTGCTTTCTTCCTGAAAAACAGGATAAGCTAACTTTCAAAAGGAGATGTGCATGCCTTTCTCCAAAGATGTGCATGGTGTCATTGGCCAGCTACGCTGAGCAGGTGAAGGTCACTCCTTCACTCATGTGTTAGTGTGCTCGCAACTCTGACAGGGAGGGTGCTGCTCTCACGCGTTCTCACTCACGCACTGCAGAGAAGCTGTGGGGAAGTGGAATGCTGAACCTGTAAGCAGGAGAGACCCTTCAACATTATGTGAAATATGTGAGGCATATTTACTGCTTTTGCCTTCTTTCTTCAAACTAGTTTTTCTTTCTCCTTTTGTTTCTGCATGTTTCTAATTTACTAAACAAAGGGAAATGAAATCTCCCAGAGTGTGCTTAGTTTTTCCTCAAATTAAAACACTACCTACAAGAGATCAACCGAAGGTCTTGTATACATGTATATAAGCCAAACCAATGGACATGGACAACAGGGGGATGGGATCATGAGTGTGTGGGGCGGGGGTTAATGGGGGGGATGAGGACACATTTGTAATACCTTAACTAATAATAAAAAAATAAATAAATAAAAATAAAAACAAACAAAAACAAAAAAAACCACTACCTACAATTGTTTTCCCCCAAATACATAGGAAATAAACATTAGCATAAGGAATTTATAAATGTGAGTTGATGAATATAATAAAACAAAATAAAAACGAAGTTAGGGATGGCATCTCAAGTCCTTTTAATCTAATTCTACATTGAAATTAATTTTTTTTAAAGTCTTTTTTTTTTAATATATTTTATTGATTTTTTACAGAGAGGAAGGGAGAGAGATAGAGAGTTAGAAACATCGATGAGTTGAGAAACATCGATCAGCTGCCTCCTGCACATCTCCCACTGGGGATGTGCCCGAAACCCAGGTACATGCCCTTGACCGGAATCGAACCTGGGACCTTTCAGTCCGCAGGCCCACGCTCTATCCACTGAGCCAAACCGGTTTCGGCTGAAATTAATTTTTAAATATTGTATATACATACATTGTATATAATATATGTATATATGTTTGTATATATATTCTTGAGAATAAATAGCATATATAATTTTTAAAGCAAATAAAAAGTTAGGAATTCAGTCTTTTGTGATTGATGAGAGATATAATTGATGAATTACTTAATTTGTAATGAATAATACTTACTGCATCTTTTCCTTTCATTATGCATTCTTCTATTTTTTGTGTTGTACTGGGCCAGTGTATCTGAAAGAAAAGATAATGTACGATTATGCAACTGCATATAAAAATAAACCACACTAAGAAACCATTTCCTTTTTTCTGCAATTTCACACATTTTCGTTTTGTTCTATTTTCTGAAAGGATAAAACAAGACAATCTCCTTTACATCATTATTTGCATAATAAAGACACTTATCTTTGAGCTTTCAGGTCATGCTAAACTATTATTTTTAACTGTTTGAAGGTTCACCTCATGTCTCAGTCCTTCAGAGACCGCACACACTTCAAGCAGCCTGCTCTGTACCTAACCTACCTCACATAACATCTGCAGTCCAGTCTGCCTCCTAAACCCATCTGTCCCTTTAAGTCAGGCACCTCCATGAGTTCCCTTTGCATTTTTACCACTTGGCCCCGGACTTGGTGTGTGCTGGACTCAGCAACAGTTGCTGCATGAAAGGATTAAAGGATTAACGACCCTACTTATTTATAACGTATTGTCTAATACACTACTTGCAGGTCTTTACTTTTTAAAACATTAACTCTGCCCGTTTCCCACTGAATTCAGGTATTTTTTCACTGTATTTCAAATTGATTCTTCTCTTCCTTGAAGAGAGAACACATCACCCATTTCTCTTTTTATCTACAATTGTACCTTGCACTTTGCTGGGGTCATGGGTAGCAATCCATTCTCAAGTCAACATTTTGGTGAAGGAATAGAAATTGCCCAGCAGAGTAGTCTGGGACTCTCAAGAAATTAGTTTGAAAAATAACCTTTTCTTCCTCAGGTTAAACGTCCTCAGGGCCTAGGTTGAGAAGAGTTCATGTATAGTTTCCTGGTACCCAGTGTCAAGGTTTCCTGTCAGTAGACTCTATTGTCTGGCCTATGCCAGTATTCCAGACTGTTTTTCCATGGTCATTTGTTTGTTCCCAAAATATTTCTATTATCTCTCACTGATATCTCCTTCTGCCCTGCCCACCTCCAACCCATGCTGCATTCTGCTGGCCTGGAAGGCTGTTATGCTTATCAACCTACATATTTGATGTTGCTGACTGAATGTGCTTTTTACTTAGTGAGCGCACTACTTAATTATTTTTAAATTAGTACCCAACATTCAAAAATAAGGGCTTTTGCACAAAAACCCATCTTTCTGGTTTCTCTAGAAAAATGTGAAGACAGACAGGCAACAGGCTTGCATTCCGGTATGGCAACATTCCTCTGGGGTTGAATGTCTGAAGTTTTCAATGGCACAGACACTCCGATTTGCTTCAGACTTTTCTTTTACTTGACTGGCTCCTGTAGCCATTTTAGTGTTTGAAATCTGATATATAGGTTTAAATCCCATAGATGATCAAGATTTAAGCTTTTTTGATGCTGTGCCCCATAAGTGCCTACCAGGTTAGGCACTTATGTGCTAGAAGTGGAAGAGGTTTGTCATTTACCTCTTACATCATGTAGACAAATCCAGTCCCTGATACATGAAAAATATTGGGAATTTGTAAAAATGGGGACAACAGCATTTTATTATGATAATCCTTATATGATTACATTTATTATCATTGGCATACACATTCTATGATTTGAATTAAAGGCATATAATGTTACTTTTATGTTCTTGTTGATGTAGTATCCCCTCCAATTTCTTACTAACAATATTCAGCAGAAGGTGTTATTTTGCTTTCCTACTGCAGATTTTAAAAATATATGTTTATTGATTTCAGAGAGGAAGGAAGAGAGTGATAGAAACATCAATGATGAGAGAGAATCATTGATCAGCTGCCTCCTACACACCCCCTACTGGGGATCAAGCCTGAAACCCAAGTACTAGTATGTGCCCTTGACCAGAATCGAACCGGAAGCCCTTTAGTCCACAGGCCCACACTCTATCCACTGAGTCAAACCAGCTAGGGTGAGCATAGGAACTTTTAAATGAAAACAGGGGTGGGCTAGAAGGGGTCAGTGGGGGAGGGGGAAGGAGGACATATGTAATACTTTCAACATTAAAGGTTTTTTAAAAAAAGAAAACACATGAGCTTTTATATTTACTAGAAGCCTGTTTCAGGAATATTCCTGCAAGAATAGGACTTCCTTGGGCCAATCTCGCCGCCAAGCCCTGGTGCGCAGGGCTGCACACAGGGGTCCCGGCTGGGGGTGGGGCTTAGGTGGCACACAGGGGCCCGGATGGCAGCTCACGCTGGCCCGCCCTGCCTGCAGTATGCAAATTAGCCATCTTTGTTGGTGTTTAATTTGCATATCATGCTGATTAGCCAATGGGAGGCATAGCAAAGGTACAGTCAATTACCATGTTTGTCTATTATTAGATAGGATGTTGTGACAGAAAAAAGACAAAGACCAAAAGTGGGATATAAAATAAAATCAACTAAAGAGGAAAGTCCCATGCATAAAATCCTAGAATCAAAGTTCTTGATTGTAGCAGTTAATCCATCAGTGGATCATGGATGATTTGGGAAAAATATCACATAAATACAACAATGAGGAGAGGCACTAACACCATTATAGAGCAGGTATCCTGGAAGTGAAGCTGAAGGTGTTTACAAACTTTACTGAGCCATTATTTTTTGGGGGGGGAGCGGGTGGAAAAGGGGGAATTTTGCACCAAGGGATAGATTTTCTCAGATAATTTTAAAATCCTTTCTAACTTGAGATTCAGTTTGGTTTCGAATTATGATTTTACTGTGGATGCATACATTATTCAAAAGGATATGCTAGAAAACGTGTGTGTGTGTAAAGAAAATACAAATTCATTTTAGGATCATCTATCATTGTAAAGATTTTCATGACTAATTCATTTAGTGCTATGAATAAATTAGAGAATACCTCATCTGTAATTCAGAATAATGCTTTATATTCTTAACATACTTAACTTATGAAATGCAGAGCTTTTTCTTCTTAGAATATTATCATCCCTTCTTATTCCTTTTCATCATCATAAAAATAATTTTTAAAACTGTATTTCCACAATTTCAGCGTATTATATAGGTTAACCAATAACCTGGGTATTATTTCGTCATTGAAAACCTATGCCAAGTTCAGGTTTTCAATGACGAAATAATATCCAGGCCAATAATAAAACCTCAACATGCCATCCCATGTTCTCCTACATCACTGCTTCATCATGATTATTTCCAGGACTATTTCAGCACACGGGGTAAGGACAATTCTCTATAGCATTTCTGCACATCTACTGACAGCTTCTGTTCCACACTATCTTTTCAAACAGCCTTGGAAGATAAAGATAGAACCTCCTTTCAGGGCAAATGAAAGAGTTGTTTCCGGACCAGGATAATAACAATAATGAATCCCTCTGGGCAGAAGTTGGGACAAGTTTGCTAGCAGCCCCTTTAGAAGACTGAGAGTTTCTAAGCTTGAGGCTGGTTAATTGGGTGTAACACATAGTCACTGTCTGTGCAGCATCTACCTAGGCTGCTCTGCTTCACGCCCATGGAACTTGAGGGAGAAACGAAAAGCTCATGCTGCATGCTGTGCTGGGGGTAATAAAGTCCTTTGTCTCTGACCCAGGAGTCTCCTGTCTTCTGCCAGTATCTGTGAAATGATGACAGGCTAACACGTCTTGAAAGAGAGATAAAATCGCAGACACTTAGTTCTTGCCTGAGAAGAGAAAGATACTACATAACATGATGGTGAAGAATTAAATGGCTTTTCTAGGATTGTCAGAATATGTTGTTTCTAGCAGCGAACCCAAGAATGACAAGTGTACAAAATCATTATTTCAGGTTTTGTTGGGAAACACATGAAATTCGTGCAAGGGCCTTGTCCCACCCCACCCCCCTCGTCCCCCAGGTTTTGTCCTGAAGGACATCAGGTCTAATTAGCATATTGCGCTTTTGTTATTATAGATAAGCTACAAAGGGCAAGACAGTGACTTCTTTCTGTATCCCTGCCGATGCCCATATGGCACAATGTCTTAAATGCAGCCATTGCTTATACAATGTCTATTGATTAACTTGTATTAATCACATACCTTTATCACATTCTTTGAAATTTACTAAAGGAGATTATAGTCAAGTTTGAAAAATAAGATTCAGCGACATGAAAACATTGTATTTAGTGTCAAATAAATGAGAAAATTGATTTGCAGTTTAATGAGGAAGGAAATTTGTAAGATTGTACCCATAATCCAGGCTTTGAAAGAGAGGTAGGATTTCTGAGGGCAGAGAAAAGGATCTTAACCAGATAACTCTGGGTAGATGAAAGCTAGGGAGAGGTAGAGATTATATTATGAACACTCAACACTGTAAAGTCCAACACATTGGAACTCTCCAAAAGAATAATGTAATTATAGATTTACTCAAGTTGTATTTTGTTGTTGTTGTATTGGTTTGGTTTATTTAAAACAAAATCTCACAGACTAGGGATTACATTCAGATGTTCATTCAGGTGAGAAAAATGACCGAGAAAGACCTCACTGGAAATAGAGAGTTATTTTAAAGCCATCATGTACAAATGTTAGGAAGGGAAGATAGTAAAATAATTTTCTTCATTTGTTTTGGCAGACAGAATGTCTTTTGGTTCTGCTCCAGAGTTTAGCATCAACAAAACCCATAAAATTAACCTATTTGTTCTGCACAAGACATTTTTAAAGGCAATTAAACAACAGGGTATAATGATATTTCCACATTCTCTGCATCAAAAAGGTACAATAAGCAAAAGGTTAAATATACATCATTTCATCACAATAGCCCAATATAATTTAATTGTTTCCATGCACATTAAGAGTCCATTTACTATTCTTGCATATCTCAAAGAAGAAAAATAAAATAAAAATTAAATTACAAAGTAATCTTTCCTGGACTCCCTATTGAGCCTCATAATTATATCAGGATTCAGGATTTAACAATTTATTGTTACAAGTAGTTTTGACATGCAAGATTTTGTAGAGCAAGAACAAATGAACAAAAAAGAAATAATTTCATTACCTAAAGCAGTGGTTCTCAACCTTCTGGCCCTTTAAATACAGTTCCTCATGTTGTGACCCAACCATAAAATTATTTTCGTTGCTACTTCATAACTGTAATGTTGCTACTGTTATGAATCGTAATGTAAATATCTGATATGCAGGATGGTCTTAGGCGACCCCTGTGAAAGGGTCGTTCGACCACCAAAGGGGTCGCGACCCACAGGTTGAGAACTGTTGACCTAAAGAAAGATGATCTCCTTTGATATTAAAAAATAAATTTATTTAGTTAATATGTCTCTTTTTATGAAATACATTTAATTGACTCAGATGCTATTATAATTATACTTAATATTCTCTTCCTAATTCTATTATTCTAATAAAATATGTTTCAATTTTAGTTTTTCTTTCTATACTTTACATATGTATATAGTACCAGTGTCCATCAATGTATTTATTATGTCCTATAAATACCATTAAAATCCAGAGAATATATTTTAAATATAACACATTAAGAGTCATAATAAATGGTAGCAATAAATGGTTTATAAATGGTAGTCTTTTTTTTTTTTGCTTGTAAAATAAGATTGCATTTATTTGTTGTAGAATTATTTTTTTTTCTTTTTTTTAATTAAATCTTTTTTTTTAAATTAAATCTTTATTGTTCAGATTATTACATTTGTTCCTCTTTTTTCCCCCCCATAACTCCCCTCCTCCCAGTTCCCGCCTCACCCTCCGCCCTCACTCCCCACCCACTGTCCTCATCCATAGGTGCACAATTTTTGTCCAGTCTCTTCCCGCATCTCCCACACCCCTTTCCCCCCCCAAGAATAGTCAGTCCATTCCCTTTCTATGTCCCTGATTCTATTATAATCACCAGTTCATTCTGTTCATCAGATTATTTATTCACTTGATTCTTAGATTCACTTGTTGATAGATGCATAATTGTTGTTCATAATTTGTATCTTTACCTTTTTCTTCCTCTTCCTCTTCTTAAAGGATACCTTTCAGCATTTCATATAATACTGGTTTGGTGGTGATGAACTCCTTTAGCTTTTCCTTATCTGTGAAGCTCTTTATCTGACCTTCAATTCTGAATGATAGCTTTCTGGATAAAGTAATCTTGGTTGTAGGTTCTTCGTATTCATCACTTTGAATATTTCTTGCCACTCCCTTCTGGCCTGCAAAGTTTCTGTTGAGAAATCAGCTGACAGTCGTATGGGTATTCCCTTGTAGGTAACTGAGTTTCTTTCTCTTGCTGTTTTTAAGATTCTCTCTTTATCTTTTGCTCTTGGCATTTTAATTATGATGTGTCTAGGTGTGGTCCTCTTTGGATTCCTTTTGTTTGGGGTTCTCTGTGCTTCTTGGACCTGTAAGTCCATTTCTTTCACCAGGTGGGGGAAGTTTTCTGTCATTATTTCTTCAAATAGGTTTTCAATATCTTGCTCTCTCTCATCTTCTGGCACCCCTATAATTCTGATGTTGGTGCGCTTGAAGCTGTCACAGAGGCTCCTTACACTATCCTCGCATTTTTGGATTCTTTTTTCATTTTGCTTTTCCGGTTGGGTGTTTTTTGCTTCCTCGCATTTCAAATCATTGACTTGATTCTTGCGCTCCTCTGGTCTGCTGTCGGGAGTCTGTATAATATTCGTTACTTCAGTCCGTGTATGCTTAATTTCTAGTTGGTTCCCCAATATAACATCGAGGGTCTCATTAGTTTTCTTGTAGATCTCATTAAGTTTATCGGCGGCTTCTAAACAGTTCTTGAGAGACCTTAAAAGTGTGGTTCTGAACTCTATATCTTCCATTGACAATTTTGTCCTGTTTCTTTGTCTCCGCATTTTGTTATGCTTCCTTGGTGCACCCCCTAGTGGTCTTTGTGCGCAGTCTTATAGTTAAACCTTGATTGTTGTAGCTAATACCAGGGAGGGTTTGACCTCCAGGCCAAGTGGCTATGAGAGTCAGCTGTGTCTGCAGTGAGAGAACTTCTGTCCTCTAGGGAGGTGCTAATCTGGCGTTTGCCTGAGGCTATCCGGCAAATGCCTGTGTGCAGGGCCTGGGCGGGGCGGGTCGCACAGGATCAACAGGGTGGGGGGGGAGAGAGCAGTTATGGTGGCTCTTAGTCCTGTCCCCAGGGGCTCTGCCTCTCTGAGTCCTAGCAACCGCTGCAAACCTCGGAGAGAAAGCTGCACTCGCTCTGACCGAAGCCAGACAGTCCCGCTTCTCCCGTTTGAGTCTGGGTCCCTAAAGACTCACCCGTATCTGGAGCTCAGAGTCTGCGACTCCCTCCTGATTGAAAACGCCAACCGCGCCCTCCGCCGCCAGCCCGCTCCGCGCACTCCGCACCTCAGAATTTGACTTCAGCACTGCGCCTCCTCTGAGTGTCCGTATGTGTTTCTCTTTCCTCCTAGTTGTAGGACTTCCACTCAGCCAGCGTTCCTGTGGTTCTGGGTGATGTCCCTTCTGTTTTTTAGTTTCACTTTTGAAGTAGTTGTTCAAGGCAGCAAACTCCGGCGTTAACCTATGCCGCCATCTTGGTTCTCTCCTATATAAATGGTAGTCTTTAATCTGACCAGTATTACCCTTCTTAGTGTTTATCCTTTTATACTTAATTATAGTGACTGTCATTATTCAAGTACTTTATATGACAGGATTGTAATATTTTGGATTATAGACACAATTTGTACTTGAAATGTTTATACTCCAAAGCATTTGAATTAAAACAATATTAAAACTACACAAATATTACTGGTCTGATGCATGTCCTTGTTAATGGATGATATTTACTAAATTGCCCTCAATATGTGAAATACCATCTTCCATTTATATATAAATTATAGTTTAACTAGAGGCCAGTGCATGAAATTCGTGCACTTGGGGGCAGGGGGGGGTCTCTCAGCCCAGCCTGCACTCTCTTGCAGTCTGAGAGCCCTCAGGTGATGTCCGACTGACAGGTTAGGCCCGTGGGGAGCGGGCCTAAGCTGTCAGGTGGACATCCTTAGTGCTGCCATAGAGGCGGGAGAGGCTCCTATCACTGCCACTGCACTTGCCAGCTGTGAGCCTGGCTCAGGGCTTCTGGCTGAGCAGCTCTCCCCCTGTGGGAGCTCACTGACAGTCAGGGGGCAGCTCCAGTGTTGAGTGTCTGCCCCCTGGTGGTCAGTTCATGTCATAGTAACTGGTTGTTCCACCATTTGGTCGATTTGCATATTAGCTGTTTATTATATAGGATATCTTTCTCTACTCAATTAAAAATTAAATTCTAAAATATATTTTTTTGCCTTTGATGCAATCAAGTGAATAAACAAGAAGGTATAAATATTATTACAAACAAGTGTTTAACAGAGCTATGCCTACAGGTATCCAAATTAACTAGTGTAATTTTAGCTTAAAATAATAGTGGAGAGAATAATTTTAGAAAAAAAAAATTTGAAATTTACAAACAAAAAGTCTGGGTGAAAGTTTATTTAAAAAATTTATTACTAAATATGAACTATTCTATAAAGTCCCATAAAATATAGCTTAAATAAACAAACATCCACTTTTGCTTTCTTTGTGAAATAAAGAAAATGTTATACTCCAAACTAGTTAATAATTGTGATTTGTTTTTTTAGAAAGTTTTCATAATTCTCAAATGTGCACAGATTGCAAGGAGCTATACGGACAAAACACAGACAAGCTAATTTCTCATCTGTGGTTGCATATAGAATGTCCTGGGCTCTCAACCTTTGTCATAAGAAAACAAAGGAGCTCCAGTTCCTCTCCTACTGGTCAGTGATTTTGTCTACCACTATCACCAACATCTAACTGTCCCACTAGTTTGTTAACCATTACTAAAGTGTGGTCATGCAAAGCTAATAAGAACTGATAGGAAAGAAACACCTTATAACAAAAGGCAGAACTAATGGTACACTCAAGACCAATCTGGGAGACATGAAGTTCACACCAAAGCAGTAGCCTGGTTCTCAATAATGTGACAGTGGAAAGAGCATAAGCTGCTAAGAGGGATGGATGTGGCTTTAAATTCTAACTGCTACCTGGCTTCATGGCTCTGTACTCTTCTTCCTTCCATGTATCCGCTATGCTGCTGCTAAAACAATCACACTAAAGTCCACTTCTAAATGTGGTATGGGCATATTCAGACTCTCCCACTGGTTCCTGTATTGCCTAGAACAGTGGTTCTCAACCTTCTGGCCCTTTAAAAACAGTTCCTCATGTTGTGACCCAACCATAAAATTATTTCCATTGCTACTTCATAACTGTAATGTTGCTACTGTTATGAATCGTAATGTAAATATCTGATATGCAGGATGGTCTTAGGTGACCCCTGTGAAAGGGTCGTTCGACCGCCAAATGAGTCGCGACCCACAGGTTGAGAACCGCTGGCCTAGAAGATTATTTTCAATAGCACAGGGGTCACTATTCTTCAGGATCTGGTCACAACCACATTACTATCGTTAACTCTGTACCCTGTTCCCAACCACATGCCCTCACTTCACCTATCTACTTCCGCCAAGGTGAAGAGTCATCATTTCAAACTGCTCAAAATGTCTGTCTTTCTTCCCCTTTACTCAGTCTATTCTCACCACCAATCTGTCTGAACCAAAATTCCAACTATCATTCAAAATCAACTTAAATTATATATCCTCCAGGAAAAACCCAACCTCCAGCTTTTGTATACTTTCCTAGCATTTTATTTGGACCATACATGAGTTACATGCTATCTATGAAATATATATATATGGCATATGTATACATATCTTCTCCATTACATTATAAATATTTTCTAGCTTATTTTATAGTCTTGAAGCTTAAGCTTCAGGAGTCCTTAGTGGCACCTAATCTTTCATGGTTCTGGGAGGGGCTTTAGCAATTGTGAAATTTGTAAGTTTGAATTAATTATATTTCCTGAAGAGGTCCGCCAAATCATACACACTTCAGGCCCCACAAAAATGAGGATTCACCCTTGAGTACAAGGAAGTTATTCGAGTTAATAATCTGTGGCTACATTCTTGCTGGATGGCACCCTGAGGCTTCAATGGCCACACGCTATTTTATTTAGCTCCCTAAGATGCAGTTCGTAAAACCTCATCACTCTTCAGGTCTCTTACCCTTACAGAGTTTTTACAGGTCATTTCCTCCATAAAAGCCAATCTTTCCAGCATTAAAGGCCTGAAGGTACAATTAGGCCAAAACAATAAAGGAGAATAAGTAGGCGATTCAATTTCCTCTACTCTAACGGGCAATCACATGCTATCTCTTGGTTTTTGTTCCACATAGGAAGAAATAGCTCAGGAAAATTGTTAAGAGATTGTGTGTACACACAGTCATCTTAAAAGCGTGTTATTCATGTGGATTCCCGCTCTATGAGTTAGCTAATCCTGAACCAAGGACAACTACTTCCATAATGCAGATTCTTAATCTCTGGGTGTCAGATCCCTGGTGTATATCTTCTGGATGTGTACACCACACACACACACACACACACACACACACACACACACACACACACCAGTTCCTCAAATAATACCATTTCATTATAATGTTGAGGAGATGCCACAGAACTCAACTTTTGTGTCCAACAATTAAACTGATTTCATTATATGTCTTTCTCCACAGTTCCAAGAACCAACCGAAAGCATTAAGTGAGGATGGTGTGTGCGTGTGTGTGTGTGTGTTTTATGTGGAGAGAAAAAGAGGAAAGAGAGAAATCAATAATATTTTTTCAGAGCTACAGAGAAAATAAAATTAAAGATGAAGAAAAAAAAAAGATTTGGAGATGAACACAATATGTGATTTTACTTCATTCTGATACTACTAAAACAAAAGTAAGAAGTCATAATTCAAAAAGGACAAACAGAACTTAAGTAGAGTTGCCAAAGAAATTTGGAAGTTCTATAATATATAGGTGAGTGCTGACTGGCTTTGCACACTAGAAAAGCTAAAATCTAAATACCTGTCCTGGCTGGCGTGGCTCAGTGGTTGAGCATCTACCTATGAACTAGGAGGTCATGGTTCCATTCCCAGTCAGGGCACATGCCTGGGTTGTGGGCTTGATCCCCAGGGTGGGGCATGCAGGAGGCAGCCGATCAATGATTCTCTCTCATCATTGATGTTTCTATCTCTCTAACCCTCTTACCCTCTCCATCCTCCCTGAAATCAATAAAAATATATTTTTTTAAAAAAAACACACCAAAAATTTAGAACTGATGGGAATTGATGTGTTTTATTATATTGAGAGGCATATAAAAACTCTGGTACAGAGTTTTGGGGAAATTAAAAATATAAGCAAATGAAAAATAGGGGATAATATTTAATCCTAGGAAATAAGAAAATTGAAAAAAAAGAAAAAAAGTGTGATCTCTTTTCCTAATTATAATAATGTAAATAATTATTACTTAACTAAAACTTGTGGTATAGCTATTTTGCAATGGGGAACTGATGGTTGGGAGGTTGCTGGTGAAGTGGTGTACAATAACAGAGCCCAGCTCAAGGTACTGCAAGAGAAGAAAATTCATCTTCCTTAAGTTGACTTCTAGTAAATCAACAGGTAGCATCTAAAATCAATGATACAAAAAAATAAAAACCCACAAAAAAACAGTACAAAAATTTTATTTAGAAATATGGGAGTAGGTACCAGAAGAAACAAAAAAATAATTTTAAGTGATTTCTTCTTGGGTTTAGGAACTGGAAGGGATGAATGAATGCTGCTTTTAATCATAAATTTTTAATAAAAATGACCTTCAAATATAAACATCAATCATTTTGACACACAATAATAAATAAGTAAATTATAAAGAAACTAGAGGCCCAGTGCACGAATTCGTGCATGGGTGGGGTCCAGCCAGCCTGGCCCCAATCACGGTGGATTAGGGCTGGGCCTGTAGGGAAGAGGAGACAGTGGGAGGTTGGCTGGCTGGCCTGCCCTGATCAAGGCCCGATTAGGGCTGAGCCAGCTTGGGGGAGGGGCTGAGGGCGATTGGCCAATGGGCCCCACCCCTGAATGTGGTGGTGGGGGCCCATCAGGGGCAGGGCTGGCCAGGGAGAGGGGCTGCAGGTGGTTGGCTGGTCAACCCTGCCATTATTGGTGTGGGGCTGGGCAGGAGGAGGAGCTGCAGGAGGTTGACTGGCTGGCCCCGCCCCATATTGGGGTAGGGGGAGTGATCAGGGGCAGGGCTGGCAGGGGGGAGGGGCTGTGGGCGATTCAGGGTGGGGCGGGCTGATCAGGGCCTGGGCTGGCTGTGGGGACAGGCCACGCGAGGTTGGCCAACTGGCCCCACCCCTGATTGGGTGGGTTCGCTGGCCTCAGTGGGCATCATAGCAACCGGTCGTTCAGGTCATTCCGGTGTTATGGTCGCTGGCTATATATATATAGATGCTTATATTTATGCCAAAAAATACTATCATCTAAATATTTCTACATGTTTTATGTAAGTTTGATATGGGCCTAAAAAAAAAAAAAACTTAGCTCAATTTAACTTTGTATAAGTACAGACTTTAAGAGCTATTTTTCTTATCATAGCTAATAGTTTCTCAAAAAATGTTGGACACTTGCCTATTGTAATATTATTTTTAAATCTACCTGGTTTAAAGACCATCCACCTATATTACTTATAGTACCAACAGAAGTACACGAGTTAGCTATATCCATATTTCTTAAGGCTGGGATTTGGGGAGTAATAGAGCTTACAGGGACTGCTGATAAATCAGCATGTTCCAAACCCAAGTTTCAGGACAATGGATACCGTGACAAGGAGCATCGTGCAAGAGGGATGTCAAATGCACCAATCTGAGGTCATCTGGGAATACAGAGATCAGTGTTAAAAAGTGTAATGTTGTATATCCTCAATTCATAAACTTTTCTCAAGGTGATTTCATTTTAATGAATACTTCATTTTTTCAAAAGAAGTATCATTTAGGTAATGAAAAAAAGAATCCTAATAACACTCACGCAAGATAAGATCTCCCTCACCTCTTTACTTTCCCTCCTGAAATACAGTTTGATATTTCCATACCTCTCTATAGCCATTGCTGATTTGCTCCAAGCTGAGGGAATACACAAGATTCTTGCCTCCCACAAAGAGTCTCTCTTGATATTCATCCAGCAGCATTGTATGGAGATCAAGAAATCCAAAAGGACTATGAAAGATTGATGTTCTGTTTAATTCCAAGAGCTCTGAAATGCAAAAGGAAATGAATGCTAAACACAAGAGAAAACAAAAATACCTTTACAATACTTTTCTCATGGCTCCATTTTTTATACCTATTGGAACTGTGTAGTTTACATTCATTTTATCAGAAATATAAAGGCTGTAAAAAGTATTACTCAAAAAGATTAAAAATACACCGTGCATTAACAATTCTATATTGTATATTTGAAAGTTCCTAAGGGAAAAGTTCGTAAAAGTTTTCAAAAGAAAAAAATTCTAAAGATGTGACTTGTTGGAGGCTAAACTTCTTGTAGTAGGTAGTCATTTAGTAACATATACACATATCAAATCAATATGCAGTACACTTTAAACTTAACAATGTTATATCACAACTATATCTCAAAACTGGAAAAAGTTAAAAAATATTTGTGCATTATGTAAAAAATGGTGTGCAACTAGGAATATATTTTAATGTGCAGGAGTTAAAATCTTTTATAAGTTTATGAATCTCAAAACTTCAATTCAGCTTAAGGTATTTACCCTATGTTTTTAAATACAGAAAGAATTGCTCTTCACAGTCTTTAAAGTGCTGTGTGAAAAACTCCATTAATGACTTTTATATGTACTTCTCTATGTGCAACAAACATCCCAAATCTACAATAAATATTCCCCTTTAATTTCAGATAAACACCAACTCAGAAATTGGTTTTGAAAGTCATGTCCAAAGTCAAATTGTTCAAGTCCGGGAAAGATCAGGTTTGTTAATACAATGAGGTAACCCATGGTAGCATTCAGTATAGGGGGGACGAGTGATAAACCTGGTGGAGATCTACTTTCTACCACTGTGTTTTGGCTACTGTTATGCATTCTTCCCAACATCAGAAATTACAAATTGTTTGTTTTAACTAACATACATGTAATTTAGGAAGTCAGAATCAGGGAAACACGTTATGTGTATACATTTGTTTGCTTGTTGAAGGTATTTAATTGCATGTAGCAGTTCAGTACTTATGATTGGTAAATGATATATGAGAGTCTTTGATGATGAGAGAGGATATCATCCCCAATACTGATACCATTGTAATTAGTCAGTTATTAATAATAGGAAAGGAGTGAAAGGAAGGTGACACATTGTAAACATGGTCATGTAGGCAGCTTCACTAGAAAGCTTTAATTTCATACTCACAGGGAACCACTGGCCCATTCCCTACAGATCACTGCAGGAAGGGGTCCAACAAAGGGGAGATAGATGCATGCTCAGTGAAGTGGGCGTGACTAGGGAAGGTGCCTGTCAGTCAAACCTGGGGACAAAGATCATTGGTCAGAATGGGTAGGGCTACTGCAGGACCACAAAAATTTGGAAATACATAATCCCCTAAAGAAAAATGTGCTCTCTATCTCTATCTCTATCTCTATCTCTATCTCTATCTCTATCTCTATCTCTATCTCTATCTATCTCTATCTCTATCTCTCAGCTCTTTTGGCTCACAGCTCGCTCTCTTGTTCCTGCTTCTTTGCATTCTCCCATGTTTTCTCTATAGCCATGTGGCCCTGTGGACCCCACATGCAATGGACTGATGGGTTGTAACTAGGAATACAAACCAAGCTAGCCTGATGCTGGGCTGGATTGCTCCAACATGTAATGGAAGCTCCAAACATTGGCTTTGATTTTAGTCCTGCTAAAGGCAAAATGGGACTTCTTCCTTGGTGAGGCTGAGGGAAATGCAACCTTGGAAAAGGGATTTAATTATATGCAAATAAAAATCACTCGTTCTCCCATGCAAGTCTCATAAAATTCTTTTTCTTGGGATATCGAAAGAAGCCCACTCCCACAAGCAACAGGTGGGGCCAAGGACCTCTTCCCTCCAATAGTAATACTAGACCTTGCAAGCTAGAGAATTCCTGAAGAGGGCTCCCTGGGAAATATTGACAAAATTAGAAAATGACTTCATTTTCTAAAGGTCAATGCCTTTGATAGAATGCATCTGATAGAATGTGGAATATAGGTGACCAGAACATTTTATCCATAGAACAATATGAAATATGACAAATCTACAGGATTCTGCACAATCTTATACTGTTTCTGAGAAAAGAGAGATGAAGTATCTTTTCTTATCTATTACGGATATATTCACTGTTTATATCTCTACTACATGGATATCCCAAATTTTGTGGAGTAGGGCTAACTTTTAATCTTTAGTTTAAAATAAGCAATACTGCTAAAATTGAATTATTCCTTATAAAGGTAAAACTTGTGGTACTGAGTCATTTGACTATCTAATAAAGAAACTTAGAAGAAGTCTGAGGAAGAGATGGAGAGAATAATTAGGTGCTTTATTTGAGGAGAAATAAAATAGAAATTTGAGAGATTTAGTTGTTCTTGAATCCTGAAAGACAAATTTGTCAAAATAGAATCATACTTTTTTCCTTCCTTACTAGACATTCAAAAATTGCAGAACATGTGCATTTTAGGAATCAATCCCATAACAAAAAAGCTATCCACTGCCTTTACATATACTCATGGTTTTATAACAGGACTGATAAGTGGATTCCTTTCTAAAAAACATTTTTCCAGTTATTCTAATAGGTTGCCAAAATTCCCCAAGTTTTATGCAGTAAAATCATTATCGGCAAGGATGTAACTTGTCAAAAAATGGTTATGTATTATTTAACGTTAACAGGTTTCTAAACTCTAGAGTTACCAAATATACTAAGGTTCAAAGCTTAGGGAATAAGTTTGCTGGAAAATAGAGAAAGTCATGAATGGAATCAAATATGAGGATTCTACCCTAAAAGGTTGCTACAGTGGATTAGTTCATGCCTAAATTAAAAAGTATGAATTGAAATGTAGAGGAAGCCCAATCAGTAAAGGAGGCACCCCATGAATGAATTCCATTTAGGGATGACCTTGCTTGTTTCCTAGTGATGTCATTAGGCCCTCATTACCCTTGTATGCACAGAGAGACAAATGAAAGAGGGAGGGAGGGAGAGAGAGAGAAGAGAGAGAGAGAGAGAGAGAGAGAGAGAGAGAGAGAGAGAGAGATCAATTTCCACTTGATTTTATGACTTGCCAATTTCTGTTGTGCTTGCTGTAATTCTTATAATCTAAAGGTGGCAGTTCCTATTTCTTTTTTAGAGCCCTGGTCAGTGTGGCTCAGTTGGTTGAGTGTCGTCCCATGCACCAAGAGGTGGTTGTTGGTTCCAATCCCAATCAGGGCACATGCCTGGGTTGTGGGCTCAACCCAGGAGGCTGTCGATCAATACTTCTAACAACGACTCTGTAACCTATTATATATAAAACTCTCTTCAGGAGCAACTAGGGAAAGTCTATTAGGGGGCTAGGTATCTAAAATCAAATGCATTTTGTAGAGCCTCATAACTCCCATTTGACCCAGTGATCCCACTTCTAGGAATATAGCCCAAGAAACTAGAAACACCAATCAGAAAGGATATATGCACCCCTATGTTCATAGCGACACAATTTATCATAGCTAAGATTTGGAAACAGGCTAGGTGCCCATCAGCAGATGAATGGATTAGAAAACTGTGATACATCTACACAATGGAATACTACACTATGGTAAAAAAAAAGGAAGGCATTCTTACCATTTGCAACAGCATGGATGGAATTGGAGAGCATTATGCTAAGTGAAATAAGCCAATCAGAGAAAGATAAATATCACATCTTCTCACTCATTTGTGGAATATAATGAACAACATAAACTGATGAACAAAAACAGATCCAGAGACAGAGAAGCACCGATCAGACCGTCAAACCTTAGAGGGAAGGTAGGGGAAGGTGGGAGTTAGGGGGAGAGATCAACCAAAGGACTTGTATGCATGCATATAAGCATAACCAATGGACACAGACACCAGGAGGGTGAGGGCATGAGTGGGGGGAGGTGTAGGGAGAGATAGGAGGATAAGGACACAGATGTAATACCTTAATCAATAAAGAAAAAAAATAACAAGACAAAATGGAAGGTTTTCCCAATATTCAATAGTTGGGCTTGTTATAGTTCAAAATAATTCAACAGCAATAACATCAACAGAAAAATTCAGTTTTATATCAATTTTAATTGTTATTAACTTTTATTCCTATTTTATAAATTGTCTCAAATAACTACAGAATTTTTCATGTTGCTTTCATTTATCAATTCGTGACATTTTCATCTTACTTTTGAGAAAATTAAAATATTTTTTGTTTCTTGGTGTATACTAAAGCCAAAGGAAGCTCGAGCAGAAAGCTTTTCTCCTCAATTTTTTTTCTCTTAGTTTTAGAGCTAGCACTTTCAGTAATATTATTAGTGATCTTAGTTCCAAATTATAGTCCACGGACTTGGCATATTTACTAAGCGATGGCTAACTTCTTTATCCCTCAGACTGCTTCAAGCTGCTTACATGAAAGAATCAGAAAACATACAGGAAGAGGGGGACAACAGACACTCTAATCTCAGGTAATCTCCAGAAAACACAGAGCAAACAATGGACAGGGCTGACTCGGTTAAAAGGAGGGAGCTCATCTTGAGTTTTTCTTCCTCTAAAAATAACATGAATTACTTGGGGGAGGCAGTGGACAAAGAAACAAGACGAAACTGAGCTACGCCAACTCAGAGTTCATCCGGAAATTTTCTCAAGAGGGAACTAATTATTATTGCTAAGCTGCATGTTAATTATCAGCTGTCAATGAAGACATACAGAGGATTTAGTCATTTCCTCTCCTGGCCTTTCTTCTTAACCTGCAAGGGAAATAGTTCTAAAACTCATTGACAGCAATATATTACAGAGACAGTTCTCCTCACTTTGTCAAAACATATTTAAATTCCACACCTCCGTGTGTAAACGGGGTGGAGAGAGTGCACATTTTTTTCGGTTCTCAAACAAAAAACAGATCTTCAAGGGAGGGATGTTTCCTTCTTGATGTACACTTCTTCCACTGTCACCTGCAAACTAGTGACTTCCTGAGACCCATTATTTTTTAATAAATCTTTTTATTCAATGCATATCTAAAGTGAACTCAACAATAACATATTGAGTTGCACACATAGGAAGCATTATTAATAACAATGGAATATGGGAATAACCATTAGAAATTTTCTCGATCAGCTGCTTCCTGCACACCCCCTACTGGGGATGTGCCCGCAACCAAGGTACATGCCCTTGGCCGGAATCGAACCTGGGACCTTTCAGTCCGCAGGCCGACGCTCTATCCACTGAGCCAAACCGGTTAGGGCAGAAATTTTCTTCAATTTCTTAATGGTTCAAAAGGAAAAGGCTTCTTGCAACATGCTTCACTGATTTTGACAGATCTGTTCAATGATCACTAATGGCTTGTAATAGTGTTGAAACAGAATAGTAAAGAAATAAGCAATTGACTTTTTTAAGTGTAAACAGGGAATAGCTCAATGATTTGCTGATTAGTCTTTCTAGCAATGGTCTGTGGCTGGTCTTTCATGAATTCTCTGAACTTTTAGATTCTATCTTTCTTACAAGTCAGAGGTCTACAATAGGCATTGGCATTGTACTGCTCCAAGTTTTATCATAAACTTCTTCAACGAAAGCAGAAAGACTTGGAATGTACATACAAACAGCCTACATATTAAATAGCCTTTTACTTCCTTGGTCAAGGAAAACAAAATAGTGTCAAAATTTTAAGATTACTCATTTCTGATATATATATATATAATTAATAGCCAGTATTATACATGTTATTCTGGCTTATAGGTCTCTGAACTCCTCTATGAACACGAGGTCACCCTGGGCCACGGTTACACAGTATTATTGTCTATCCGTGTACTGTATGTGTTTATGTGCTTGTATTTAAATTATTGAACTAAAAATCATAGAATGTAAAATGTACCACCTAAACGTCAGTGATTTAACAATTTATTTTTGATTGCCTAATTGTTTAATTATAATTATATTCTAATTTCATTGGAGGACAAAGGAGCAAGTCCTATGTGAATAGCTTCCTAACTTGAATCTGCATACCAGGGCTACCCTGAACTGGGACCACAATGTGTCATTCATTCAGTGTTCCTTTAGAGTCTTGTAAAGTGTGACATGTTATTCTAAATGTAAAGTGAGGGCCTGCACAGGCTTTTAGAGCAATTCTATAACCAGATTTGTTTTTTAAATATCAGTTGGTTTTGAATTACATAAAGGCCAAAGGGGGCAAAAGTTGAAAGGAGGTATAAAGACTATTTTTAAAAACTCCTCATTGAGGATATGTTTTTGTTGATTTGAGAGAGAGAGGAAGGGAGGGAGGGAGAGAGGGAAAGGGAGAGGGGAGAGAGAGAGAGAGAGAAACAGGGATGTGAGAGAGAAACATCAATCCGTTGCCTCCCCTACATGCCCCAAGTGGGATCAAACTGGCAACCTAGGCTTGTGCCCTGACTGGAAATCAAACCTGAAACCTTTTGTTGTATGGAACTATGCTCCAACCAATCAGCCACCTGGCCAGGGCATTGCATAACTTAAAGGTATACAACATAATGATTTGATTGTATTGCAAATGATTACCACAAGAAGTTTAATTCACATCCATCATTTCATACAGTTTTTCTCTTGTGATGGGTAGCTTTAAGATTTACTTTCTTAGCAACTTTCAGGTGTACAATAGAGTACTGCTAACTATAGTCATCATGATCTACACACATCCCCATGACTTATTTATTTTGTAACTGGAAGTTGTACTTTTTTAATTTCTTATTTTAAATTTGTTTTTATTGTTGACACTGCTATAGATGTCCACCATTTCCCTCCCTCTATGCCCACCTTCTCCCAGCCCACCCCATCTACTGGCCTTCACCACACTTGTCTGTGACCATGGGCTAAGCAAAATGTTCTTTGGCTAATCTCTTCCCCTTTTATCCACACCTTCCCCTCCCACACCTTCCCCTCGAATATTCCCGAGCCTGTTCCATGTCTCTGTGCCTCTGGTTCTATTCTGTTTGTCAGTTTATTTTGCTCATTAGATTCTACACATAAGTGAGATCGTGTGGTATTTGTCTTTCTCTGACTGCTTTTGTACTTTAAAACAAAAAAAAATTCTCACCTAAGGATATTTTTTTCCATTAATTTTATAGAGAGAGTCCAGGGGAGGGAGGAAGTGGATATATAGAGAGAAACATTGATGCCTCCCACACACGCCCGAACCAGGGCCAGGATCAAGCCTGCAACTGAGAGGTATATGCCCTTGACCTGGAATCGAACCCACAATGCTCTAACATTGAGCAAAACCAGCCAGGGCATATAATGGAAGCTCTAAACTTTTTGAACATATTTACCCATTCCCCCACATCTAAATTTTTATGTTTTTGTTGAAATTTTGTATATTTTTCAAACTACTTTATCATTGTTCTATAACACATTATATTTTCTTTAATAAATAATGTTACATAACAAAAAACAAGCAAATTAACTAAAATTGGAATTGCATTTTACTTTACCATATACTGATTCAAATAATACTAGTACTTGATATTTTAAATTCTTCAAAATAATATGACTTAATTTTTATATACTATATTGACCCCTCAAACCTATACTTTTTAAACCAAGTGCATCCTTGCCATTGCCTTAATAAAGAAACTTCTCCAATTTAGAAAATGAAAAATTAACTCTGGTTTTCTACCCCTGAACCAACTCTGTCAGTCTTCTACTCTTAGTAAATGGTTCTTTGGATTTTGGCAAAAATCTAGTATTTGTCCTGATTCTCTTTTTCCTGAAGGCCACACTATCTGTCCTCAACATCTTCACTACAACTACTCAATTGACCAGAAAAAGAGCCTCCTATTTTTCTTGCTTCTGCTCTCTCCCAGTTCCCCTTTTACCCAATCGGTTTACCTCACAGTAGCCAGTGACTTCCTTTAAAAACAGGAATCGGATCATGATGTTCTTTAGATAAAAACCCTGGCTCAGAGCCTGTCACACTCTGCCCTTTGCCCACCTCACTCGGATGTTGCTCCACTTTCTCCCTTTTGCTCACGCAGCTTCAGGCCATGGGCTGTAGAGCTTTGCCCGCCTCCTCCTTTCCGTCTGCTGTGCCTCCGGACCTCCACAGGGATGGCTCCTCTTGTCCTTTGGATCTTTCCTCTGTGAAGTCTGCCCAGTCTAAGAAACTGGAGCTGTCACCTAGGCACTCTCACTTTTATCCTCGCCGTTAATATCCTTTATTGCCTGAAGCATACTTGGTTTTGTTTTCTGTTTGTTTCTATTTTTCTTTACTTCCATATTTTCTTCCTCCTCTGGCAGGAAACAGGTTCCATAAGAGGAGTGACTTTTTTCATCCTGGTCACTGATATTCCCAGAGCCTAGACCAGTGCTCGCCATTTGTTTAGTAGGCACTCAGTAAGGACGTGTGCAAAGAATGAACTCTAAACCTCAACTACATGTGTGAAGATGGGGATAATAATAACTAATTAGTGGGTTTCTGTAAGAATCAAATGATTCATAGTACCAAATGGATGGCTAATATATGTATATGGATTCCTTCCTTCCTTCCTTCCTTCTTCCTTCCTTCCTTCCTTCCTTCCTTCCTTCCTTCCTTCCTTCCTTCCTTCCTTCCTTCCTTCCTTCCTTCCTTCCATTAATGTTGATAAATTATTGGCCAATGGCATTAAATAAAAATCCCCCCTGCAGACACTGGTCTTTCTTAATTATATTCTGTCAAGTGAACATAGTTTCTCTGTAGGCTTATTACATAGGCTTACAGTAAAATAGGAAATTTTGTAGGTACACGATTACTATGATCAGTGTCAACAGCTAGTCAATTTTAAGTTAAAACCTTGCTTTCCTAACATCAGTTGATTGGAATAATTTTCTATTCCGTCTTTCAATCCACATCCATCTCAGCTTGCAAGGGAAAATTAGTCTTTATTTCCTTAGAGAATTTCTTTTGTTTCTTTATCATCTACTTATTTATGAGCTCAATAAAAAAATGCATTATACTGCTGAAACCGGTTTGGCTCAGTGGATAGAGCATCGGCCTGCGGACTGAAAGGTCCCAGGTTCGATTCCGGTCAAGGGCATGTACCTGGGTTGCGGGCACATCCCCAGTAGGAGATGTGCAGGAGGCAGCTGATCGGTGTTTCTCTCTCATCGATGTTTCTGACTCTCTGTCTCTCTCCCTTCCTCTCTGTAAAAAATCAATAAAATATATTTTAAAAAAATGCATTATACAAAAACTATCTCTACCCTTGACATTTAAATTCGAAGTACCAGAATAGAAGGCAAAAATTCTTTCAACATGTGTGCTATTACTATTAAACCTTAAATTTCTATGAGTTTTCCAGTATGTAACTTCGTTGTTGTTTTTATAAGAACAGAGACGTCAGTTTCTAGACAGGTGCATGGCTTGACATGGTGTTAAAGCATCACGGCTCAGCAGCCTTGGCATTTTCCTCTCTTGACCTCTAACAAAGATCTTTAGTCTCAACTCTATGAAAATAAAGCCATCGCTTAACCCATATAATTTAATCCTACAAAACATTCTTTCTAAGAAAAAAATGACTTCCAGATGTACCAGGAGTTTGCATTCTGACACTCTGACATACTGAACATTTGCACCTTTAAAAATATGTCTTTTCCAGACTGACGTATTTCCATAGAAAATGACTTAGGTGTAATCTGGACATGTTCTCTATTAACATGACATTTTCCTCCTAGGTTCATTACTGACAGAATAATAACTGAATTTCAAATCCAGGCAGAATGAAGGTGACTTTATAATCTTTTGATAGTCCATTAATTAAATGGAAATTGAATCTACTCATCACTATAATGACAAGGAAAATAATACCAATAATACTGTTGATAGGTGTATATCTGGATATAGTAGGAATGAGGCTATGCGTTATTTGCCATCATTTGATCAGTTTGGAAATGTTAGACAACCAATAAAAGCTCATTTGCTCTTAAATTACATGCCTCAATTACTGTAGCTGCTGCCATGTGAACCGGATGCCACTTAATAGGTAATAGGCCCCCTGGGTGGGTGGGTTCTCTTCAGATGTGGCTAACTAAGGGAAACATGAAGCGAGGAGGCAAGCCCATGCTATGTGTACAATTCACTGATGACTTTCTTTCACAAAAAGTCGCCTTAGTGACTAAGCTGCTAACAAATTCTTCTTCTGTTTTCCCTTTCCAGCAGTCCTCAAGAAGCACCAATTCACTTCCCAGAAAACCCTGTTGTTTACAACCTGTCACAAGGCAAACAGTACCCAAAAAGACCACCCATGTGTTCTCTGAAAACTATGAAGGGAGGAAAAATTCAGATGAACAGAAAGGCTCTTGGGTGGTAGGTACCACATAAAAAATATCCAATTGATGTCATTTAATTTGCCCTTCACATCATTCCAATAATGAATGCACAATGCTGCCCATTTTATAGAATAGGAAAAGAAGCTCACGGAGAAAGTTAAAACCTTCCTAAGGTCACGTACCATTTGAATGTTGATATTTTTTGGATTTAGTACATTATTTTGCTCATTTTGTTATTTGGCCCATAAACAGAGACTTTGTATAAATATACAGTTTCTTTGTTGACTCAGGTTAATCATAGGGTTTCAGTACGGTAAAATCTCTTAGGAGTATGTTACAGGTGTCTCCCTGATTTCATGCATTTATCAAATAGCATTTACCCATAATAAATGGTCACAGACACCTGTGGAAGTAGGTGTTTCTCCAGTCTGTACCTCTGTCTTTTCTCATAATTTACCCCAGACATCCCCAAGGCTATCTCCTGGCAGCCGTGCTTATGTTGTATAACCTGATTACAACAAACAGACAAGAATGGGACCCAAAGGATCAGACAATACAGAGAACAGAAGGCGAAGAAAAGGAAACAAAGAACCTCTATTAACATCAAATACGTAAGAGGAGATAATGTTCTTAAAGATAAAAATTAATTTAAAACATGTACAGATACCTGTGTTTATTCCCAATTTTGCTGCTGAATATACAATTTATAGGAGATTAAGTTTCCCATTTGTAGGATGAGAAGGAGTAGGTGAGAGTGACTAGCAAGGTTTCCTCTAGCTTCACGAACTGTATCTCATCATGAACTATATCATCTCCAGTTGGGAAAACACAAATCAAAAATATCCAAAGGATACTTTCTAGAACTTTTAAATTTGTAAAATTTTGCAAACCAATGAGAACTGCAGAATTAATTCTGCAGTACAAAGAGATAAGAATTAATGCTGAAGATACAATTTTATATCTGTTGAGTTCTTATGTCAAAAAAGTATGTCATTATGGGACAAAAAATAACCAATTTATTGTTATTGATCTCTCCTGTACTTTTTGATAAGCTTCAAATATAATGAGGAAGCTATAAATTAAATGTATTCAAACTTCATACTGGTATAACGCATTCATTAAGAAAATGAGAAAATATTAATTAGGTCATGCTAACATTAGGAAAATGAAAAGATTTGTCAAAACCTTTATAAATTATAATGTAATCACCTAAACCAAAACCTTAGTGCTCAGGAAACAAGTAACTTGGCAAATGAAAACACCTTTCTACATGCTGAGAACAAGAGAACAAATGATAAATTAAAAATAAAAAGCATGGAAAACTTGGAAGACATTTTTATGAGATAAATTAAAATGTCTTTTGTAGAACTCACTGGAGAACTCCAAAGTATAAAATTAGCTCTAGACAAGTAATTTATTAGGATAATAAGATAAAAGAATGAGTCTGGTTGGTATGGCTCAGTGGTTGAGTGTCAACCTATGAACCAGGATGTCATGGTTCGATTCCTAGTCAAAGCACATGCCCGAGTTACGGGCTTGATCCCCAGTGGAGGGTGTGCAGAAGGCAGCTGATCAATGATTCTCTCTTGTCATTGATGTTTCTATCTCTACTTCTTCCTTCCTCTCTGAAATCAATAAAAATGTATTAAAAACATGCAAGAATGACCCATAAATTCTGTCATGAAATTCAAGATCAGGTCCTCATTTTATATTTTAGGAAAGGACTGCCCATCATCTCCTTTGGGAATAAAAGGAATTTCTTAAAATATTTCTCCCAGCTGGAGGCAAGAGGAAAATGCAGTAACACATAGGTGTCCTATCCCAGCCCCCAACTTTATCAGAACAGATGCTTGCATCCGCATAACTGGCCATCCATCATCAAGTCAAATGTGATTTTACATGCACTTGGATCCCTCTGGCAGGGTCACTGCCCCTATCTGGGGAAAAAATTCCATATGAAATTGGGAACAGGAGGTCAATTTTCTTGTCCTGTCATGGCTAAGAAGAGATAGCCTCTGCCACTGGAAAGCAGCAAATGCATTAACCTCCCTGAGTGGCAGATGCCCTTCAGAGTGATGATGCAATTTCTTAGAATGTATAAGGTTAGTGACTGCATTAGTGACTGCAGGATTTATCACTTTAAAACAGCTCTCTCTCTCTCTCTCTCTCGCTCTCTCTAAAGACAGAGACAAAACAAAGAATGTGAATGTGGGGAGGGTGATGGTAAGCAGAGGCAAACAGGAAGTATAAAATCTTTCACTTCAACATTTTCTCTCACTTTGCAACAGTGGAAAGAAAAAAATGGTAATTAAAATTGAGATAATGTCAAGAAATGATAATTTTTGTTACAGTTCATATTGACAAAAATAATAAAACTTAATAGACATGATATTGAGGTATTTAAAGCTATCAAGCCCCAGCCTGTTTTTGTAGAATTTATCAATTACAGCCCTCAGTGAAACTTCTAATTTTCTATATACAATATATAGACATTTATTGCTATATCTAAATTATTAAATGCTTACAAATAGTTAAAATGTTTATGAGACCATTCCAGAACATTAAAGAAATTAACTAAACGATTGACTGGCAACATAATTTTATTTGACAAAGGCAAGGTTTCTAACTGTGGCTGTTATTCCTAAAAACTCAATTGCAGTATTTAAAATTCTATAGTTACTTCATTCATGTTTTTAATATCCATTGATACTGCATAGAATGTATGACATCTTATAAGGTATTTTATGATAATAAATGATTTAGAGTAAATTAAAGTTTTGGAAGGCAATTAATTAGCACACTTCCCTTAGTAAATAAAGCATTTTTAGTGGTAAATTACCATGAGTAAAATAATAATAATGATCTAATTTCTAATGTAAGTAACTATCCTACTTATATGACCAAGGAGACATCATATTTGGAACCAAAAGAACAAAAAGAGATTTTTTTGATCAGGTAATAGTGAGTTCTCTGAATTTACTATGAACAGAAGCTTAATATTTTCCAGGGGGGCTGATCTAATGAGTAAGACTACCGATGTGGTATAATTTGAAGAAGGGTAATATAGAGGGCCCTTAGAGTCCAATTATGTAATCCTCTCCTAGTCATGCCTGTCATTAAAGTTTTACAACTTTGATATTTCTGGCCTTCACGAAACCCTATTAAAATTTTGGAACCTCTGGGAGGGATTATACCTTAAACTTTTATCAACTAATAACTTAGCTTCTCATGAATAATTGAACCGGGTCCTGGGTAAATGTAACATTAGATAAACCTAGAGGAGGGGTGTTTTCATGTGGAAAGAAAGAATAACAGCACGTTAGGGGTGTGTGGGGGTGGTAGGGGTGCAAAGTTGACATCAGTCCAACTTTCATAGTGCTGCCCTAACAGGCCAGGTTTCTAGGTCCTGGCACATAGCTTTGCCTTGTTGCCAAAAGAGGGACTCTAGAGCCAACTAAATTGTTCACTTTTGGCCTAGTTTTCTGGAGGCAATCAGACACACTCCATGACATACCACGGTGTGTCTGAATGGTGTCACAAAAGTCTAAATAATTGGGTCAAAAATTTACTTTGGCACCCATCAACCTGACAGAAAAACATGATTTTAATGGTAAATTTAGTGCTCAGTGTGGGGGGCTGACTTTTTGCTGATATTGGTGTTTCTGTTTCTTTAAGAACAGTGATTCTCTACCTTGGTTGCACTTGGAAGCTCTAAGAAAAGGCTGATTCCTGGGTCCCTCACCAAGAGAGTATGGTGTAAGGTTTGACATTGGCATTAAAAAAAAAATCTCCCCCAAGTAATTCTAATATGACACAAAACTGAGAACTTCTGCTGTGGAATAATTCTGCTGAGGTTCAGCTATTAGGTAGGCTATAAAAATTGAAAGCATATAATAAGCATAGGTTTGTGAACTTGTGGGTTGGTTACACATAATTGCTAGGATATCAAACTCGCCAAAATGTTGCAGTCATTATCCAATCTTTAGTCAATAATGGGAGGAAAATGAAACTAATCACTGCTTGGCATTACAGATAAGATCCAGAAGGGCTGAGAAAAACATTCTTAATTGAATATTATAGCAACATATTCATAATGGAAGCAAATATGGCTGTGCCTACATGTTCATATATATATATACATATTCCATGCTGTGATTAGTTGGTATTGAATGGAATGTCCTTCACCTGCCCCATAAGACACCTCTCATGTGATGAATCTATTTTGTACAATGTTCAAGAAAATAATTTTATTTAAGATATCACATATTTTGTATAATGGTTAACTTTGAATATTTCAGCTGGAAGAAAGTTTATTTTTAAAAGATGGTGCTTCATCTCTGAGATTTATGACCATTAAAAGGGGGATAAACTCAAAAATAAATCTCTGTGTTGAGTGCTACGAGTTTGATTTTGAGCAGCTTTCAACATGCAGATTTCTTAATAAACTACGTGTGTCTCCTGTCATTTGTAAGGTGTTTAAGCATTGAGGTAAGAAATCTAGCTAGTCTAGGCAGTGGGCACACGGTGCTGTGTACAGATGATGTTTTATTGCATTGCACACTTGAAACCTGTATGGTTTTTTTGAATTTATCACCCCAATAAATTTAATTAAAAAAAGAAAAGAAATCTAGCTAGTCTAAAAGACTTCATGCCATGTCTAACTCATGCATTGAAAAAATGTGGTGGGAAATTATATGAAGAGCCTGTCAGTTTTAGAGGTGAACACTTCCTTTGGGTCAGGCGTAAATATGTTTATTTTATAGGGTGAAATAAAGCAGGTCTTTTAGGACACGGTGACCGAGATTTGTCAGTGTTCTAATGTCATCTTCTCCACTGAAAGGAGTATCAAACAACATTCATGATTACTCCCAATGATTGCCATTTTCTATTCAGTAAATAAGCATTGTTTAAAAAGGTCAGAGCACAGCTAGTCTCTGCCTACCAGCAACTGAGTGCTTCTCAGGGGTAAGGGTCTAATGAGATCTCCATTTGTCCGTTGAGGTCAGGGTCAAGGTAAAGGTCCTCTCTCTTCTCTAATAGCAACATCAAAACAGCAAGAGACTGCCGCATATTCTGGTTATTGCAATATATGGAATGTGTTTTGTGAGAACGGAGCAGCATATGATATCAGGGTTACCTCAGTACAAAAGGGAAAGGTCACAATTTGCTAATTTCATTTGTTTATCCAACAGAAATGGAAAAGGAAATTGTAACTGATTGGAAGGTGAATGCTAGGCACTGTTTAGGCCCATAAAGTAAACTTGTCCAAAAATCTTCACCCATTTGATTCCCATGATTAATTTAACTGAAGTGGACATCCAGGTTTCTGATTTCTTCCACCCTCCCAAATCCATCCCAGTCAGTATTTAATACAGACTTCCCATTCAAAAAAGAAGAGTCTTTAGACAGGGACATATAATTAACAGATCTCCCAAGCTGGCAACCCCCAAAAACTGCATGTCTACTGTTCAATTACTCGAGGCTGAAACCTTTGATCTGAGTCTTCATTTATCGGCCTTCACAAACTAGCAACCCCTGGAAACACAGGCAGTGGGGTACATTCATTTTACTCTGAGTATAGACATTGGATAAAACAAGACAAAAGAATGGGCATTCCATTCCAAAAAGGGATTATATTTGGTTCTGGTACTCTATAACTTCAAAAGGAAGCAAAAGGGAAAAAATCAGATATGTATATTTTAGAGATAACTGTATTTAATATTAATTTGAGTTTAATAAGAAAGAATAAAGCTTGTCAAATGTCTATAACAAATGATTTTGCAATTATAAAACTTAGTCTTGTTAAATGGTATCTGAAATTAGTAATTTATCATCTGAGGTTTGAATACCCAAGGAATGTGCTGAAAAGGAATTGGAACCATAACAAAGGCAAAAAGATAGTGAATTAGGTAAATAAGGTATTTTAAATATCCTAATGAGCTATTTCTGTACTTTGAATGTGACCGTATGACATAACGTGTGCCTTCTTTTTAATTGTGGTGTAGTACAGTAATAAAGATAATATGCATTAATACTATAAATATGATTTTTAAAACTTTATTTAATATGCAAAAACAAAAATGCTCTGGATTCAAAGCTTCACTACTAATGAAAGCTGTTTTTGCCTTTCATAAGGACAAGCTAGAAAAGGAGCTAATTTATTCATACTTTTGAAATAGGAATAGTGAGTTTATATTTTTAAAATATCAAAGGGAGGGTACATCAATTATAATAGGAAAGTCTCTACTTACGGAGTGTTTGTTTTAACGAACTGCCATTCATATTTGGTTGTTCTCATTCTTTGTTTTGGGAGTTAAGCCCCACGCTCATGCTCACTCCTTTCCAATTAGTCAGATGTGTCCTGCTTGGTGCTAGGTGGTTACTACACCATAGCTTTCTAGTTTTCAGACTTAATTAAAAAAGTGATAGTGAGTCTTGGCTCAAAATCAAGGCTGTGACCCCTGCAACCATCACATCTCCTTTAATCTCCCACAGCTCTGCTCCCTGACAAATTCCCTGGACAGCATAATTACCCCTTCCCATAACACTTCCAAATGCTCTGCTGGGTTCCCAGGGGAGGCAGCACGGAGGTGCCATAAACATGTTAAGGAAGAAGCAAAAAAATTAATTGTTTTTTCTAAAAATAATTATTTAATACAACAATTGTCCAATGTTGATTGCACAAACACATTTTAAAACCTTATAAAGTTAATTGCATATTTTATAGTGAAGGTGAACTTGCCACAAAACGAGTCTATGAGATCAAATTTAGGTTCTTTTATCATTAAAAGCAAAACGATCACTGGGTCTTCTTTAAAAAAATACATCTTTTACATACAATTTCATATCATAAGAAAAATGAGTTAGTTGGGTGGCCTTAGCATGCACTTTTAGGAAACCAATAATTGCATTGTGTTTTCAGAACTTACAAAATTAGGTTTTCAAATATCATTACGCAATTATATTTGTTTGAAATAAATGCCATACTATTTTGATCCAGCGGTCAAAATCTCTTTCAGGTTTTTGGTACAAATGTACAAAGGATTCAAATTCAGGATTTAACAAGCTTCTAATAGACCTAGCTCTATAACTTTTTGTTAGAGACTTTGTTTTCTTAAAAGTGAAGAAAAGTAACAAAAATTTATTGTCCAATGTAACTGCATGCCACATTTCTTATTCTAAGGAAGAAAAATGATTAATTGGAGTTTAGGTAGATTTACATGGTCATTATTAACTAGACATTTTGTAACAAATTGTGAGTAACTAAATGAAAATATGCTGCTTTCACATGCAATTGTAAAGATTTTTTAAAAGAATCAGGATGCTAGGAAGAAGGACAGAGAAAATTTGAACCTTAACTTTGGTAATGATTTAATACCATATTTACTTAGATGCTTCACCTGCCTACAGCCATGCATTTTTTCCCTATAGGTACATACTCATGGTAAGTAAAACAATGAAGAAAAATTATTTTTCCCATATATTATTCCCTCCTTCCCTTGCCAGGACAAATAAGAGATTAAATTAAACTAAGCAACAGCATTCTTCAGATTGGACAGTGGCAAAACAATTAGTTTGCAAGGCTCCCCCCGTCTAGTGCCTCCGTCTAGTGCCTCCGCCTTCCTGCCTCATCTTCTTTTCCCTCTCACTGCTCCACAGGGGGCACAGCCTCTCCACAACCTCCTGCTCTGCAGGTGTTTTACTTTGTGTAACACTTTTTTAACTCAATAAGGGTCTTTCGTATGAAAAGAAGAAACCCAATCCCAAGTAAATGTGGTCACAAAGCATGAGCTGTTCTTTTGTATTAAAATGACCCAAAATAATAGTACAAACTATCAAGAAAATTAGCAGAAACGAAGCTGATTTCCTTAAACTATTGCCTCCTCCTTCATCCTTCCTGTACTGATTGGAAGAAGGAGTGGGGGATATTCCTAATGTGCATCCTTGTCCCATCACACAATGCTTCTGGAAGTCCAAGCTTTGCCTGCACCACGGTTGTTGATCCATCTGCTTAATCCTTAGAGTTTTCTTACAGAAATAATTTTATCAGGGATCTCTAGGATAGACCTCTCCCCTCATCAATGGCAAGGCCCTCAGAGTATTAAAAAATTTGGATTTCATATGTTTTTTCCAAAATGCATGTATATATAAATTTCAGAGAGGAAGGGGGAGGGAGAAAGAGATAGAGACATCAATGATGAGAGAGAATCATTGATCAGCTGCCTCCTGGAAACCCCACACTGGGAATCAAGCCTGCAACCTGGGTATGTACCCTGACCGGGAATAGAACTGTGACCTCCTGGTTCATAGGTCAATGCTCAACCACTGAGCCACACTAGCTGGGCCTGGTGTGCTTAGTCTTTACATAAAACACCTAGTTGTTAGTGATTCTCCTACATCATTAAATTGATATTATATAACATATCACTATCGAACATAATTTTTTCCATGTAAACTTAGTTTTATTCATTAACTTAAGTATTTTTATGCACAGTACTGATTTCTGGGTATCCTAATGTATAAAATAGTGAATCCCAGCTTCATAGAGCTTCCCTTCTCTATACAAAACAGGTTTCTCTTTTAAAGAGAAAATACTTTTCTTTAAAAAATGTAGATATTTTGCTCTGCGTTTTTAACATCGATTTTACTTGGAAAAATTCACAGCAAGGCTAAATTATTTAGGGAAAATATAAATCTACCACAAATAAAGAAAATGCAAATTTGAAATCTCTCAGAATGTAATCAATGCTTAGCAAATCTTATCATGAAAAGGAATTTATCATTTCATTCTGACATTGCTGAGAGATAATATTTGCTTAAGTAATTGAAGGGGATAAGTCAAAATTACGTAGTTTCAATAATTGATATAAATGCTTTTAATGGACAGGACACATCTATAATAATAAAAGCATAATATGCTAATTAGACCAGACGTCCTTCCAGATGTCCTTTGGACAACCTTCTGGACATCCTTTCAAACGACCTTCTGGATGAAGCCGCTGCAGTGGGGACTGAGGCAGAGGCAGCAGAGGCCCCAGGCCACCATGGCGGGCGGGGGCTGAGGTAGCCACCACGGTGGCAGTGGCGGAGCCCCTTGCACGAATTTCGTGCATCAGGCCTCTAGTTTACTATAACCACTAAAGTCAATGTGTTCTGATATCATCAGCACCTAATTTTAATATTCAGGGGACACAGAGTGGTATGTTTAATCAGTAGTAGGTAATTAACAGTTTATTTACCTACCACATTATTCTTAACAGAATGACAGTATCAGACCCACTTGAGAGAGTTGAGTTCTTAATGTACCTTCCAGTGAAGCTACAATAGATTTTAGCAAGAAAAGCAAGGATGTACAATAACAGACATCATATATACAAAGGGAATTTGTTACTATCAGAATATTGCATCCTTTCTATGGAATCTTTATTTCCTGGAATACAATTTTAAACTCAACAAACTTTTGTGACTACCAAATGGAAGGAACACCACACATCTTTAGTGCTCCTATAGCAGGTCACCCCTATGTCTTTCAGGGTCTACAAGCACAAGCATTTAAGTTGAACACCTGCATTGATAGGAAAGACTTCAGCAATAGCCTGGATGCTGCAGATCATGTGTTTTCGCAGCTGCCTTATGCTAGACAGAGCATGAAAGACGTTGCTCCATGGCATTTACACTCTATTCTCTAAATAACAAGTTGGCTTTGTAGAGGAGGGAGAATGAGCAATGAAGCACTGTCACTTCCAGAGCTTGTTCTAAATACATCAACAACTTCGCAGACTTTATTTACTCACAAGTTTAGAAAGAGAAAAACTATTCACATTTTGGAATTTAATTGCAAGTGCACTCCAGGAAATGCTGCTTTTTGGTAATTGCTGCACTCCCTCCAACCTGAGACAGGGATACATGAAAAATATTCATTTTTAAGTAAACAGTTTACAATGCACAGTCTACCAGCTTCATCGTCATCACCTCACCGTCTTCTAAGGAGATGGAATATGTTTCTTGACTAGTTATTCCCTTACCTTATCATGAAGAATGGAGTGAAGGTTAGGGAAAGGGATAGCAGAAACCTAGACCATCAAAATTATAACAAACAGAACACAGGAAAAAGGAGAGTAGGAGTTGAAGAAAGAGAATCAACATATAAGTTAAAATACTTTTGAGATCAAATTCAGGGACCAACAGCATATGTCATGTGACGGCACCTCTTATGTGAGGAAAATAAGATTTTCTAGCTTTTAGGCACTACTGGCAACTGAGGAAGGGACACAGGTACATTTGGGGGCGGGTCTGAGGTAGATGAGAATGTGTTTATTCAGTAGTAATAAGTAAGGACCATTGTGGAGAAGAATGGTTTAGGGATTCTGAATGAGAAAAGTAATTACTAGAGTTAATTCCATTAGGAGTTTTGAAATCCCAAAGTTACTTTTTCCATTAGGGGCACATAAATGTGTAGGGGGTTGAAGGAGGGGACAGAGAAAAATCTGCAGAAAGAATAGAAACTTGAATGAGTGCCCATGATGGCCTTGGTTTTCTTCATGAAAGGAGATAAGCATGACATTTGTGAGTTGGGGATGGACCTGTAGTTAGTACATAAGGACTATAGACTCAGTTTGAGAGGTATTTAGGGGAAATAGGTCATAGAATGGACAAGATGCATGTAGAAAATTCTCTGGAAAGCACTATAAGGATTCAGCCAAAATTGGGAGGACATAAGGTTTCTGCCAAATATGTTCATTCGCCCACTAATAAGAGAAAAAAGATGAATGAGCATTTACAAACCACAAGTAAGGAAAGGAAAAGGTATAAAGAAATCTATAGTGATAGTGATACCAGTGGTCTAAATTGGAGACTGGAAAAAGGTCAGATGACATATAAACAGGATAGAGACTTATAGATTGGGATAGCTGTATAGAAACCAAACTTTTGTTTCGGTGTAACCTGAGTTCAAGTCTAAGCTCATCTTCTTACTAGTTACTTGATCTTAGTCAAATCACTTATCTTCATTTTGGTCAGTTTGCTTATCAACACAGTAATTATAGCACTTGCTAGAATTATTATAAGGATAAAAGTAAATGATTATGTAAAATAGCAAAATATTATGTCCATTGATAAAAAGAGAGGATAAATGTACGACCGATCTCAGTGCATGCCAATGGTAATGCTAACCTCCATTTCTTCCCTTCCTTCGTAATGCCCAGAGATCCTGTTAGCCCAGACTCGAGCACGGCCCTCCTTCTCAGGTAAGCTCCCTACCACTTTCCATTATGTCACAGCCCTAAAATGTAGCCATTGTTTCCACTGATGCTGATTTCTTTGCTTTACAGCATAATAAAACCCCTCACTGCAGTTATTTTTTCTCATAAATTTCTAGCTTGTGTTAGCCTTCAGAGTTATCAACTCAAATCTTTCTCAAGAGTAAACTTCTACAATCTGACTTGTCTAATATCCTACAACAAAACTGACATTTTTAGCATGGCCTGGCTCTTCCTATTACCCCGACTTCATTCTCTAGCATGCCTCCAGGATCTCCCAGGGTAACAGATCTATTAACTTACATAACATTCCTTGAAGAGACCACATTTTCTCATGCTTCGGTGTCTTTTTTGCAATCCTCATCCTCTTGTCTCCTTGGTATAGTCCTTCAAGACTCATACCAAAGCCTAACATCATCCCCGCTCTGCTCAGACTGAGTAAGGCTGATATGCGTGTCACAGTTCTGGAACATACCTTCTGAGACAGCCCCTATCACTCTAATGATCATAATTTTCTTGTCTTCAGACTCCACCAAATTATGAAAATATTGGAAGCTTTGTCTTATAGATTTATGCATGGATAGAACCTGGCATACACAATAACGAAAGCTATTACATGTAAGGGCTACTACCAGGTGCCAGCCTCAATCTGCACAACCACCCCATGGGATATGCATCTTTCTCATCACTGCCATCTTATAGAAGAGAAAACCAAGGCATGAGGTGAGGTCATTTGCCCAAGGTCACACACTTTCAAGGTTTATGCCGGGAGCCGGTCCATGCTTGCTGTTTCAAGGGACCTGGCATATATGGCATACTGTTCTTAATATGTTTGCTCACCTTCTTGGCACTATGTGTTTTAACCAAGGTCTCTGAGAAAGGTTGTTTCCCCAGGTAGGGATTTTCCCCTGAAGTTAGGGAGGGAATAAAACCTCTTAACTAAGTGCCAGGTGGGTAATTAATCACTTTAACTACGAACAATCATGCTTAAGCTACATAATCTTTACTCCCTGGAATGGAGATAAGAAACGCCCTAACCTTTGAAATAGAGATTGATAGGATTGGAATCAACTGGTATAAATAGAGATGTAAGAAGACAGAACCAAGAGAGACAGAACCTAGGCACAGAACCTACACAGAACGTTCTCTAGAGACAGAAGAACTTCGCTGGAGAGAACATGGCAAAAGTTCCCGGACAGAAACTGGCCTCAGAACCTAGAGACAGAACCTAGCGAGAGAACATGGCAAAAGATCCTGGACTGAACCTGACTACAGAAATTGGCAAGAGAACCTGACTAGAACCTGGTAACTGAACCTGGCTGGAGAACCTGGGCAGAACCTGACTGGAAAACCTAGCGAGGGAACATGGCAACAGAACCTGGCTGGAGAACCTGGAGAACCTAGCAAGAGAACATGGACACAGAACCTGGCTGGAGATCCTAAGCAGAACCTCTCTGGAGATCCAGACCAGAACTTGGCTGGAGATCCTGGCTGGAGATCCTGGCTAGGCCGCTGATCAACTGAACACTGTCTCCGTGTCATTCCTTCGCCGACTCCGTCCACACCTTTGGGGACCCCTGGACCCGCTGGGGTTGGACCCCAGCAGGTTTATAGCTCGATCGTGAAACAGTTTCTTTGATCTGTCCAGTCTTTCTAAGCACTACATTGGCCTCTCAATCCCAAAGCTGGTTGCATAGTAGGTGCTCAATAAAGATGTGAAAGATCAATGAATATGAAACTATAGTTGAAGAAGGCTTACAAGAAAATCAGCCCTGACCGTCTTTTGGCATTGGCACTGCTACGACACTCTCTTCTTTTGAGTGATTTTCTGATCTCTCTGTGCAGAATAAGCTCCAAAACTATCCTGCATCAGAGAACTTACACTGATTTTAATATTTATTGAGTGCTATTTATAATTCTTCTTGCTAGCTATCCCTAAGGGCGTCCAGTTAGAAAATTACATTCACTAGGAGATTGGGGGATCACAGAAATGGGCCTGACCAGACAGCTGCTCCTGTCTCAGTTACCAAGCCCCGTCACCAACGAAAGGACCTTGGAGACAGGAGTTTGGCTACAGAACCAATGTTAGCTTTCTCCCTCCATACTCACCTCTCTCTTTATCAACCAGCACACAAGTTCACCTCAGTTTTCTCCAACACTCCCTGCCTCTCTCCCACTATCATTGGACCAGTGGGAAATGAGACTCAATGAGAAGTGTGGACTCACAGAGAGGCAGGTGGGGATCAATGAGAACAAGCTAAGACTGACGGGCTCTGTAGCAGGAAGGGGGATGAAGCTCCCCGAGGAAAGAAATACACCTCCCTTATCATTGCTAGATTGCTAGCCTCTATTTCATTTAAGAAGAAGATGCAAATTTAGCATTTCTAATTCGAATACTGTTTGGGGGATAGATGGGCTAGAAGTTATTGTTGAGTCAACTGAAAGACATTGCCACTCAAAGACAATTTTAAGTCAAACTTAGCTTTGTTGGTCACAGGAAATTGGCAAGTTCAGATTCTTTGTGACTGGCCAGTTTCAGACACTCGGCCTCAGGAGTAAGCTGGCGAGCTGCCAGCTCTTGCTGGCTGGCTCTCAATAGCAGCCTGCCTTGTTCTGTTTGGGGGTCCAAGAGTCTGGAGCATTAGGTGGTGGGGTGAGAGAGATGTCAGCCACATGGCTAGCTCCCTCTTCTACAGTTGCCTGCAAGCAGAATGTTTGCGTTGCAGTTAATAGGTGCTTTGGTCCCTGTTCTGGGAAGCACCTGGATCTTTTAAGATTTGTTTAGAGCAGTGATGGCGAACCTTTTGAGCTCAGCATGTCAGCATTTTGAAAAACCCTAACTTAACTCCGGTGCCGTGTCACATATAGAAATTTTTTGATATTTGCAACCATAGTAAAACAAAGACTTATATTTTTGATATTTATTTTATATATTTAAATGCCATTTAACAAAGAAAAATCAACCAAAAAAATGAGTTTGCGTGTCACCTCTGACACGCGTGTCATAGATTCGCCATCACTGCTTTAAAGCCTGTGCATGGATGCCAGTGGAAGTTTTATAGGGACCTATGGAGCACTTCTTGCCAAGGAACATTTTCTTTTCAAATCATAGTCCACTTGCAGTGTCTTAGAGACCAGTCTGCCAGGGAGCCGGTTCCAACTTTCTAAGAATAGAAAGAATATGTTTACCAAGACGAGCAGGCAACCTTTAGGTTCATCCTCGAAAGGTCCAAGAGAAAATTTTGGCACAATTATATTCCAATTATGCACAACTTATAACAATGAATATACACACATTGCTTACTTGCTGACTAAGAAATTGCATTATGGTTCATTAGCTAGAGAAAAGATGGTGTTAGAAAGAAAAAATTCTCTCTGGAATTTTGTTTAAACTTTGTTTTTTTCTGAACAAAATAAAACATGTTTAAAGAAAAGCACAGTATTAGTCTGTGTTAGTAGAAATGACAAAAGACAAAAGACTGTTTGGTTTAGATAACAGAAATGTGTTTCTCACAGTCCGGAGGCTGGGAAGTACCAAGGTCAGGGCGCTGGTCAATTCAGTTCCCCACGGGAGCGCTCTTCCTGGCTTGCAGTCACCTTCTCAGTTTGTCTTCACATGACAGAGAGCGATCTGTCTGGTGTCTCTTCTTAGAAGGACACTAATCCTATCAGGTACCTTCCTTATGAACTCATTTAACCTTAATTACAGTAACACCACCCTCCCCCCCCCACCCCCCCAGACCTGAGGTTTCACTTTCCATGGTTTCAGTTACCTGTGGTCAACCACACTCTGGAAATATTAAATGGAAAAATCCAGAAATAAACAATTCATAAATTTTAAATTGCATGCCATCCTGAGTATCATGATGAAATCTGGTGCCACCCCACTTCATCCTACGTGGATGTAAGTCAGCTCTTTGTCCAGCATATCCACACTATACATGCTACCTGCCAGTCACTTAGTAGATATCTCAGTTATCAGAAAAGAGAAATCACATTCATAGAATTTTATTACAGTATGTTCTTATCATTTTTCTATTTTATTATTAGTTTTTTAAATCTGTTATGGTGTCTAATTTATAAATTAAATCTTATAGGTATGTATGTACAGGAAAAAACAATATATTTATTGAGAGTTGGTTCTATTTGTGGATTCAGGCATCCACGGGGGTCCATGAAATGTATTCCCCAAGGATAAGGGATTCTACTATTTGACCTTATTCCGAATATAGTCACATCAGTAGGATAGAGCTTTTGCTTTTGTTTTGTAATCCTCGCCTGAATATATTTTTTTCATTGTGTTTTAGGGAGAGCAGAAAGGAGGGAGTGGGGAAGAGAGAGAGAGAAACATTGATATGAGAGAGATACATCAACTGGTTGCCTCTAGCATGAGCCCTGATTTGGGCCAGGGATCTGACCTGCAACCCTGGTACATGCCCTTGACCAGGAATAGAACCCAAGACTCGTCATTGTGTGGCCAATGTTCTACCACTGAGTCACACTGGCCATGGCAGGATAGGGTTTTAACATATGAATCTGAAGTAACAGGTACCTTTACAAAGTTATGAGTTCCAAATGTAATGCTACCAGGGCAATAAGGGAAGAGACAAGAATTAGACAGATGTTTCTGTTAGTGTATTATACAGTTGTTTATACAGAAGCATTACAAAGAGGCTCTACTCAGAAGTGACCTACAGATGAATCAGAGAGATGTATCATGCTTAATTTTTAAGAAATTACAAATTAGATTTCTCCTAAATTTCAATGTTACCTTAAGCAATAATTGTAGCCAAAGATACCTGTTAGTGTCCCAGCTATGCCCTCTCAAATCAGTTTTCCACTCTTTGTTTGTTGTGTGTTTCTCTAATTTGGTGGGCTTTTTTTTTTCCCTCTAACATCCTGTATTCATGACTGATGCCAGATCGCTACCCCCAGCTACTGGAGCTGTTTTGCTAACACAGCAGAGAACAATGAGAATTGCCTGGAATTGATTTCATTAGCCAGCACTGTCCAGTATGTGAAAGATGCATGGATATAGAAGCCCAGATTATCAGCTTCAGTCAATTAGGGGTTAACCCTTTAGGAGTTAATTTACAACTTAAAGTTCCATGTGGGATCAGGCTAAAACTACCCTTATTTTTCCCACTTTATGGTCCTGATCCCCCCAACTTTTTCAGTCTTCCAGGGGACCACTTCTTTAATTAATCACTTGCACACCAATATTCATCCTGGGGACTTCTGGGGAATACAACCAAGACAGCACTTGGGATAACATCTCTGGTATTATCAAGCAATACAATGGGGAACAACAAGATAATTAAGTGTTGCCATCTTTTAATATGGCATCCTTCTAGCTGTCTTCCTATTATTGATTAAAACGTAACCCGGCATCCTTTGGTTCATTGTATCACCCAGGACTTTTTCCCCCCTTACACTTTGCTCAGCCTGCCTGAGACAGTCCCACCTGATTTCCCACTTTTTTTTTTTTAACCCCTGTTACCCTTAATGAACCTCAAAGCACAATTCTCAGGATTGAGGAAACAGTGCGGGGAAAGTGGGGAGGTGTCAGGCTGCAGTGTTTGATCAACTACTTACAAAGAATTGAACAGCACAGGTTAAGTATAACATCAGCATAAAGAGCAGGTGAATCCAAAGAAATAGACAGGAAGCAAGCAGCTGGCAGTGGCAAAAAGAGCTAGAGGAAATGAGTCAATTATACAGGTGGTAATACAGAAGCATTATAAAGATGCTCTCCTCAGAAGTGACCTCCAGAGGAATCAGACAGATGCATCATCTTAATTCCTAAAATTTCAAAGCTGCATGTTCAGGGTTGCACACACTATGGCGGTGGTTCTGCCTCTTTCTTACTAGTTGTGGTGTAAGGACTAACAGGCCAAACTGCTGTCATCCCCACCTTGACCTTCAGTGAGCTGGAGACTTGAACAGTCATTGCTTGTGATTTTCACAGGAAAGAGTGATTTCAAGAGAAAACTGGCTTTTAATCAGGCCGAGGCAGAGAGAGTTTCAGGGAAGAGGTCAGAGAATGGAGTCACAGTGTGTCATGGGGGAGTGTCAGGGGATTGTGTTTTTTATAATATAACACAATTCATATGATCGGCAAATTCACCACAACCTTTTCAGTCTTGCAAGAAGGTGATCAAACAACCCTGTTGTCAAATTTACCACTAGCCTCCCGTCATGACCTTCTCTCGCTTTGGCATTTGACCTGGTTTGCCATTCTGCCATCATGAACTCTGCCTATCCTTGGATTTCCTGATACGTTCTTGTCATCTTCTCCAGCTCTGGCCAATCACCCTGTCTCCTCGGTGGTTTTCTTCCTCAGCTTTCTCACAAACAATGGTATTGTTAAGGCTATGTATTCTACATATTTCCTTTGGTGTCCCTATATGACACTTATCATTTCAAATGCATTTTATCAAATTACAAGGAATAGTATTGATGCATTTTTCTGTTTTAAAGACTAAATACGCCATTGTTAGGGCAAGGCCATCTGTTGGCATTGCATTTCCATTGCCTTAGAACTACAAGGTAACCAGTAAGTAAATTTTCAATTTGTTTATTTATAAATTTGTTAATTTAAATTTGTTGCATACTTGAATAACTAGCATTCAAGCAAAAAAAAGTTCATAGACTCTTCTTTTGGAGAACTATTTTATAATCTCATTAAAAACTCACATAAGTGAATTATATAACCGTTTTGTTTCCTGTATTAATTAAAATACTGTTATCTAATACTTTGTAAGCTATGTGAAACCAAATTATGTACATAGAATACAAATTTGAGCAAAAAATACATTTTTAATTTGTACTTGGCTAAGTCTGCCTTACAGAACTTGCAGGAATAGCTTTCCTTGTCCCTTAATAGAAAAGTCACGTAGGTAGAGAAATTTACAATATCCCTAGTGCATTAATATTCTGTGAATGCCCATGAAGTATATCAGAGGAAAGGATATTCTCAGATCTTCCACAGGAGGGTGAAATAAAAGGGCCCAAACTATCTCTAGGTAACTTGGACCTAAAATTCCAAAAAGCTGAGAAATGTCTGATATCTTTTTGAGCACTTATTCAAAGGAAAAAACATTCTAAGTTGTTTCATTACTCACTAAGTTAGCACTTCCAAGAATGCAGGAACGCAATCTGTGCAGGAGCCACGCCACATTCCTGGAAGCAGGTGGTGTGTTTTGTGAATTTATGCTGTCATCGTACATAGCACAGAACTGCCGGTTCTTAAGCTACTAAAGAATTGTGACTTTTTAAAAACTTGTATTTGAACAAAGTTATATGTAATAGGAAAATAATTAATTTCTTCCTGGTCTTCTTTTAATTATAGGATTTAATATTCTCTTGCTCTCTCTTTTCTTTTTCTATTCTTTTTTAAAATCATTGTTTTCTATATACATATCACAAATTCAACCCAACTCTAGCAGTGGCCTAAGTCCCCTCTCAGTGCTTTTAGGATGCATCTGGTAGTCCATCAGTTTCACTGCCCCGGAAACCACTTTTGGATCCTCTGCCCAGCAGCCTTGCTGATTGGCTGCCCTTTCTGGTACACATTCTCATTGGGAGGTGGCCCCTTCCTCTTATCCAGGGGATTCTTTTAACTTCATGACCTGGCTCCCTTCTTCCTGGATCTATCTCTCTGTTGGTTCACTCTCCTGTTTTGGTGGGAAAATCCTCTAACGGTTTCCTAAGAAAGGGTGCATCAAAGTTAATTGTTTGAGAAAGAGCAAGTCTCAAATGTATTTAATTGATACTTTAACTAGATATAGAATTCTACATTGGAAATCTTTTTCCTCTGAAATTTGATGGCATTTTTTTGTTGCCTCATGGCTTTTAGTGATGATTCTATGAAGAACAAAAAGTCTAATCCCTGAAGAGTATGCAACCTGTTCAATTTTTCTGGAACTTCATACAATATCCACCCCCCCCCACCCCACCCCAGGATTCTAAAATCTTATGATGATCTACTTTGATATAAATTTGTTTGCATCTACTGTACTGGACTCTCACTTTGGAAATAAATTTATTTCAACACTAAGAAATTTCTTTCAGTGACTGTATTGATGAATTCTCTCATATGCTCCTATTTTCTTTTCCTTCACACTTATTTTTATGAAACTTCTGGATTGATCCCAAATATGCTTATGTTTTCTCAGTCATTTTTTTCCATCATTTTCCTCTTTTTTTAAAAAAAAAAAAAAATCTACTTTGGGGATATTTTCTCAACTTCACTTTCCAAGACTTCTTTTATTAAAAAAATATATTTCTTTATTGATTTCAGAGAAGAAGGGAGACGAAGAGAGAGATAGAAACATCAATGATGAGAGAGAATCATTGATTGGCCGCCTCCTGCATGCCCCCCACTGGGGATCAAGCCCGCAACCCAGGCATGTGCCCTTGGCCGGAATTGAACCTGGGACCCTTCAATCCGCAGGCCGACGCTCTATCCACTGAGCCAAGCTGGCCAGGGCTCCAAGACTTCTTTTGTGACTTCTATTTTTCCTCTCAGATGTTAAATTCAGGGAGATGTTTGATTTTCTGTTCCTCCTGAAAATAGCACCTGATCTTGTTTCATGGATGCAATATTTTCTCTAATCTTTATGAAGATCTTTTCTTTTCCCCAGTATGATTTTTTTGTTCCATTCAAGTTCGTTTAATTATTTATTTGGTCTCTATTTTTTTTTCATTTTTAAAACTTTCCTCAGCTGTTCAGTGGCCTTAGGTTGTATATTTATATTCAAGAGGGGCTTAAGAATAGAGGCTCTAGGGCATGAATAGGACTTGTCAAGTGAGACCGTTGGCTCTGAAGAGGTTTGGAAGATTGTTTCTTTAAGGAAGCCCAACATCACTATGTTTCTTTACACAGGTCATATTCTTCTGAGAAGAATATTCCAACTGTGTCCCTCGAGGGACACAATTGTAAAGCCTTAGGAGAAGATGACTAGGTAATTTTAAGTCAGTAGTAGGCTGAAACTGTTAAGAAATTGGTCATAAGGGCTGATTATGTACCTATTTCCCCAACTTTAAAACTAGGGACATCAGGTTTATAGCTTGAAACTAGGTGTGGTGGTGCTATTAAAACCACTGGAATCAGCCAACTTTACAAATAAAGGTGTGTTGTTGTTTTCTCCCCAGGGAGCTGGTTATTAAACATTTACCAGCACACTGCTGGCCTCAATATTTAATACTTTATCTTTCACCTGGTTCTTCTGTTTTCAGTCTAGTCCTTCTGTGCAGAGATGATCTGTTTTACCTACTCCAAAGGAAAAAAAAATTAAGTTTTTACAGAGTAGACAAACTAGCAGGGTTATGTTGGATGAGGGTAGAGATCTGGGGGTCTAACTGTTTATTAAATAGACTTCCAACCAAAGTTCTGAATCCAACATTACCTTCACTTCTACTAGTACTTTGATGCTTTCAATTCCCGAAGCTTTGGGGGATTTTATGAAATAAATCAGGTTGTTTCTTGACTTGTGCCTCTGTGGGTTTAAGATTTGTCTCTCTTGATTCTGCCAAGTCAATTACACTCATCCATGTGCTATCCACTTTCCAATATTAAGTTGCTATGATTTTCTATGACCTTCTTTTTGTACAGCAATTTGTGCTTTTAAAATCTCTTTATTTTTGTTTCAGCAGGATTGGGGAGAATATTAAAATAAATGCACATAGGTTGTTATCTGTCTTTGTGCAACTGTATTTTTAATTAACCACCCAGAGTTAAAGTACCAGAATCTTGTGTTGCCTCATGCCATGGCTGCCAGTAGATCAGCTCTGTCTACCTCAACACCCTGTTGGGGGTTAATTGTGAGACCCTAAAAACATGTTCAAGTCGTAACATTTTGTACCTGTGAATGTGACCTAATTTGGAAATAGAGTCTTTGCAAATATAATCAAGGTAAGATGAGGCATACTGGATCAGGGTGGGCTCTTATCCAGTGACTAGTGTCCTTACAAAAGGGAAGAAATTTGGACATAGATACACAAGGAAGAAGGTCATGGGTCAGTGAAGGTAAAGAATGCAGTGATGCAGCTACAAGCCAGGGGATGCCAAGGATTGCCAGCAACCACCAAAAGTTAGGAAGATGCAAGGAAGGATTCTTTCCTGCTTCTTTCAGAGAAAGCATGGCTCTGGCAACACCTTGATTTTGGACTTCTAACCTCAAGAACCAGGAGAGAATAAATGGTGCTGTTTAAATACACTCAGCTTGTGGTATTTTGTTAAGGTAGCTCTAGGAAATTAACACAACCCCCAATGATCACTTGCAAGGCTTTACTTTGTTTTTCCTTAGAGTGGATGGGCAAAGAGGAGAAAGGAAGCCTGGCACCAGTGTCACTCAGTGGTTGAGCGTTGACATATGAACCCAGAGGTCACTGGTTTGGTTTTGATTCCTGGTCAGGACACATGCCCGGGTTGTGGGCTTGATCCCCAGTAGGGGGTGTGCAGGAGGCAGCCAATTGATGATGTTTCTCATTGATATTTCTATCTTTCTATTCTCCCTTCTTCTCTCTCTAAAAAGCAATAAAAACATATTTTTTTTTAAAGAAAGGAAGACTAGGCAATCAGCACCAATATAGCCCTTTTGTCACTGCACACTAGTCCTCTGGAGAATATGCTGTTTAGGTGCTTGCTGCTGTCCACTTCTGCTCAGTTACCACAGCTATTCAAGAATTAACATTACAACTGCGTTCTACTGTATGGGCCTCAGAAATAAATGTTCAAATATACTAATACTCAAACACTGAAAACCTACAGGTGGCACGTGTAAAGTAGCAGCATTGTGGTTTAAAGACCAGCCTTAAAATTTAGTAACTTCAAACTTAGTTGGTACAAAGACCAATAATTTCAATGGTTTCTTGAGCTAAGACAGCATTTCCATCATAAATTTTTCTCAGAATTAGGTATATTATCAATATTTAAAGAGGACTGCTAATGAGTTCCTTCATTTTTTATTTTTGTCATTAGTGATTCTTGAGGGGAGAAACTGTATCATTAATGCCAATTTTTATAAACATTACAGAGTGATTATATCTAGAACCCAAATTTCTGCTAAAATAATTGACTAAAGATATGAGTGCTCTTGCCTATGCCTATGATGAAAATGATTATTTAATTTATATTTAATTACTAAACTTATTTAATTATATGCTTGTATACAGTTTCTGTCATAATTCTTACCCTAATGCTCTCTTTGTTAAGACAGAAGTAATTGTCACCTAAGTTAGCCTAGTGAAAGTATGGCATATAAATAAAGTAAACATATTTTCTATATGATAATCATTATAAGAACTAATCTTAACAAAGGAGCTATTAAGCATTTCTAACAAGGGGAAAAATAAAGAATTAAAAAAGTTAAACATCAGAAACCACAAGTATAACACCCAATATTTTCATCTCTTTCTTTGAAGTTAGAATAGCAATACAATATTATCAGGGACTGAATAAAAGCTTAATTGGAACTGATGACATGTTTTGTTTAGGACTATCTGGAATATTCACAGAGTGGCTGTGGAATTGGCTAAAGTAATAAACTGCTAACTACAAACTATAAAATATTATCAAGAGCAAAAAATATTATAGATCAATAATATTGCCAAACTTCCTTCCACGTCAATTCACTATTCATTTTCATAGTAAGTACTCACTCATCTAGACAGGACCAAGAAAAAACAAACAAATAAAAAACATGGATAAACAAACAAAACACATGGATAAAAAAAACAAACCAACCTGATTTCTTTATAAAAGTTGTTCCTCCCTTAACTTTTGTTTTAACAATTTTGCTTACTAACTTCATTTGCAAACTCTGACCTATAAACTAAAATATGTCATTTGATATGATTCAGCTCTCAAGTTCTTTTTTAAACAATCTTTAAAACATATTTTCAGCAATAGAGCATTATAAAAATAAAGATACAATAAAATCCATCAGTTGCAGTGATTTATTAGTCTTCTTGATCTTCAGAGAGTCTTTTAGATTTTCTTAATGAACCATATTATAAGGGGTTTAAATATGTGAAAAATATCCTCAAGTGGAAAAGTAAATAGGTTTTAGATAATGAGAGTGCTATATCTTTACAAAAATCTTCCAGACAAGGTCTGAGATTAGAATATTCAAGATTCCTATTCAACTCACATTAAGGGTTATCTTTTTGGTAAAGTATTTTAAATAACGCACACCGTGGTCATTGGAATGTAACATAAGTGTTTTAAATAGTAACTAAAGAATTCCATTACTGCCACAAGAAGCAGCTCTTCAAATGACTAAAAAATTGCATTCTTGACAAAAGGGAAGAAAGGCCATTTCTCTTCTACCACCAAGGAGTGTTACTGGCATATTCTTTCCCAAGAACATCATAGTTTAAGGGTAGTGATTGTGTCAATATATTTGCTTCTCTTTGACCATGACTTAGCTTTCCTGGTAAGGGTGACTTATGCAGAAGAACATTGACCGATGTGTAGAATAGTTAATCGCTATCTCTGTATACTCTAGGTAATAGTTGGAAAATTGAGCTATCTCTGTCCAAAACTAGCAAATACGTTTTATAAAATATTAGCATATGGTAAAATGATTCAGTTTCTCATAAATAAACTAGATCCTGCTTTCACAAAAATTCACTAACATCTTATGAACCTGGGTAGTCTATGCATACAAAGGGTTTTTAACTCTAAAATATGCTGTGGTTAGGTGGGTAACTTTTCCAAGTGATAGCAGCACTCATACTGGACCTTAGTTAGAGATCCAGCTAACTATAGATCTAGAATTGACTATTACCTGGAAGGGGGTCAGGAAGAAGCTAAGCAGAGTGATGGAGACCTCCCCAAGGTATCTGGAATCCATGGACCAGAGATGCTAGGCTGAGATACTGAAGCAAATATCAAGTATTGGTATTCTTTCAGTGATGGAAACTCACCTTTCATTGGACAAAGAATTTAAAAAAGAGAACTCGTGACTGCTAAGCATACTGGGGTATTTCTCAGAATCAAAGGAATCAAAGCTTCAGGGACTACATACTAATTTGTGTCCTTTTTCTAATACACACACACACACACACACACACACACACACACACACACACACACAGGCATACTCTTATAACTGATTATATTTCCCTCTCTCCATTTGTAGTCAAGCCCACTCAATAAGGTGGGAACAGCTAACAGAAAGACCAGGGCTGAACTGTATCTGGACAGACCCCTTTCAACCAGGAAAAACTGCCCATTCACCACCATTCCAGAGAATTAAAGGTTAGAATTCTGAATATTCTGACATGGGTCTGATGCTTACCCTCCAGGCTCATTCCTTCCTTTTTGCTTCAGTTCTGATGATGGGCATTGTGATTTGCATTTCTCCTTTAGGAAAATAGGAATATTCTTACAGTTATTGGGAATGCTGGCAACAGAGTTCAGCTGTCAACCTTTCAGGGATTTCAGCTAATGAGAGGAAGAGAGCTCAAGGTCAAGCTCATTCCCAGGATGGCCCATGTCTCATGCCTGACCCACGTGGGGGTACAATGCAGGGTAACTCTGAAGAATAATCCAAATTTTACACCTTCAAATATCTATATATTTCTTTCATGTTTCTATGACATTTAATTTATTCATTAAAATTTTATTTTTTCAATTTAGAACAGACGCTAAGTATGAAAAGATATACATTTTAAGATACTAACCCATTTTGTTGTAAAAATTATGAGGGAAAGAGCTGTATATTTTCCCTTTGATTAATTTGAACTACCTTAAGACATAAGATAGGCACCTTGAAAATAACTGCATTCTACTGTTCCATATGGGCATCCTCTGGAGATGAGACATTTGGCTTTTGGCTCTCAAACCAACACATGATAGACGTGACTTTTTAAAATTAGCACATGTTGCTGATTGTTATTTCTGTTGGGTAACAGCATGTACAAATTAAGAAAATTTGAAAGAGCCTTTTCAATGCAAAATTTTAATACATTTGAATAACAAATGAGGAATTATTTTAGAATTTAAGGTTTATTCATTTTATCACATTTTTTATTTAATTTTTTAAAAAAATTTTTAACTTGAGGACATATAATGGAGTAAGAAAACTGTTCTCACATTATAGAGAGTAGGATTTAATTAATACTAACAGATAGTAGAACTTAGAAACCTATATTCAACTGCCTTTACTCTCCAGAAATTAATATTTTCAATATGATTTAATGTCTATCACCCCTACTAGAGCATGAACTTCATGAGGGCAGACACCAAGTCTGTCTCATTTTATTTTGAAAGAGAAGCACTCAGAGTGACTGGCACATAATAGGAATTCAAATAAGTAGTTTCTGAAAGGCTGAATTAATAAATATAAGAATCAACTGCATAATAACACATAGCAAGATGTAACCTTTTCCTTTAGGAAGCAAAAGAAGTTTGCTGTGATGGAAACAATCTGACCAGGCATCTTGAAACCTAGAATCTAGTTTCTTCTCTGCAGTTATTCTTTTTTTATTCTCAATGCTTCAGTTTAATCCTATATAATAAAAGGGTAATAATATGCTCAAAGTCACTAATCATCCGAGAGATGCAAATCAAAACAACAATGAGGTACCATCTCACACCTGTCAGACTGGCTATCATCAACAAATCAACAAACGACAAGTGCTGGAGAGGATGTGGAGAAAAAGGAACACTTGTGCACTGCTGGTGGGAATGCAGACTGGTGCAGCCACTATGGAAGACAGTATGGAGTTTCCTTAAAAAACTGAAAATGGAACTCCCATTTGACCCTGTGATCCCACTTCTAGGAATATATCCCAAGAAACCAGAAACACCAATCAGAAAGGATATATGCACCCCCATGTTCATAGCAGCACAATTCACCATAGCTAAGATCTGGAAACAGCCTAAGTGCCCATCAGTAGATGAATGGATTAGAAAACTGTGGTACATCTACACGATGGAATACTATGCTGCTCTAAAAAGGAAGGAACTCTTACCATTTGCAACGTCATGGATGGAACTGGAGAGTATTATGCTAAGTGAAATAAGCCAGTCAATGAAGGAAAAATACCACATGATCTCACTCATTCATGGATAATAGAGACCATTATAAACTTTTGAACAATAATAGATACAGAGGCAGAGCTGCCTCAAACAGATTGTCAAACTGCAGCAGGAAGGCCGGGGAGGGTTGGGGGGCAGGAGGTAGGGGGTTAAGAGATCAACTAAAGGACTTGTATGCATGCATATAAGCATAACCAGTGGACATAAGACATTGGGGGATAGGGGAGGCTAGGGGACTGTCTAGGGCGGGGGGATAAAATGGACACATATGTAATACCCTTTGTAATACTTTAAGCAATAAAAAAATAAAAAAATAAAATAAATAAATAAAAAAATAAAATAAAATAAAAGGGTAATATGCAAATTGACCCTAATGGCAGAACGGCCACTCGAACAGTCACTATGAGGCACACTGACCACCTCTAGATCCCTTTCCCCAGCTAGCAGGCTCTGATTGCACGATGGCAAATGAGGAACTGGAGGTGGGTGGCAGGGGATGTGGGTGGTGCCAGGCCAAGGCCTCTGCCCTGCCAGTCTCCCCACACACAGAGGGTTACCCGCGATGGGGGCAGGACTGGCAAGCGGGTGTGAATGCCTGACCTCTTGGTCCCTTCCCGCAGCCAGCAGGCTCAGATCACCCAATGGCGAATGGGGAACGGGGGGTGGGTGGTGGCGGGGGGCGGGGAAGATGGCCCTGATCTCAGGCCCATGCATGAATTTCGTGCACTGGGCCTCTAGTAAGAAAATAAAATGAAAAGAGAATGATAAATGACTGTATGTGATTTTGAAGCTTGTCCCAATTTTTAGATATAGTCTAGGTCAGTGGTCGGCAAACTGTGGCTTGGCAAACCACGGCTCGCGGCTCTTTGGCCCCTTGAGTGTGGCTCTTCCACAAAATGCCGGCTCTTCCACAAAATACCAACTTCTGCGCATGGGCCGTGAAGTTTCAATTGCACTGTATGTGTGCGCCCGCACATGGTATTTTGTGGAAGAGCCACACTCAAGGAGCCAAAGAGCTACATGTGGCTCATGAGCCGTGGTTTGCTGACCACGGGTCTAGGTGAAATTATTACCTGTTTGAAAAATCAAAAATTATGACATAGATGAGACTTCAGTCTCTATTTGCTTACTTCTGTTCATCTGTTAATGAAGTACGTACCATGTGATCTGTAATGTAAGCAATGCTCACCAGAGCATCTTTTTTGTACCTTCAAAGAAGATGAACACTAAATCCTGAACATAAATTAATTTTTACAGTTTTCTCATTCACCCCCCTACAAATCTCTAGGATTTCTCCATTTCCCAAACCAATATCTTGACTATAGCAATAAACCATTCCATAACCACTTTCGTCTGTATCTTTCTCTCCTTCTCCTCTCCCCCCTCCACCTGTCTGTCACTACCTGAATTTCCTTAGGGCATCATGTGGGGTCCAAGGATTTACAAACTAAAAGGGAACCTCCCTTCATCTCAATTTGTGTTTGAGTCACATGTGGAAAGCAAACAGGCAAGGCCAAGAGGCAGAAAAAGACAGGAAAACACATGCCCCACAGATCCTTCCTCTGAGACAAGACAGGGAAGTGAGTAGTTTTAGGTCCCCATTGAGCCTCAGCCAGGATCATTCCACCCTAGGGGAAGCTATCTGCATCGAAAACCTCCATCCCTTTGTTATTCTGCTTACATGAGATTTGAATAATTAAAAAGAAGGAGGAGGAGGAAAAGTAGTGAGTTACTGGAAACATGGTTGGTCGGATGGCTCAGGCACTGCAGGTGGGTCAGCCCCCAAGCTGCCCCCCAGCTGTGCGTAGCCTCCTCCCAAAGAGGAGCTCCTTCTCCTTGCTAATATCTATGGTTGCATTTGTGCAAGGGCTTCTTGCCTCTGGAGTTCTTTCTATCTTCGGGCTACAAACAATTCAAGTATTGTTCTCTGTAACGTATTCCATGGTAAGTAGCTCCCATTTTAAGCCTATGCCAATTCTAGATAATTTAGGGAGAGCATTCAAACTTTCTAGACCACGCCCACAGGTAACAACGGATCTCACCTCACAGCCAGTATGTTACGGAGGATATGTGAAATCTTACACTAACCAACAAAATGACCTTCTTGATTAAATAACATATAATGAACAATGCTTCTCCCTGGGTCAGGAAACAGAATGTATGCCTTAAAACAAAGGCCTGGTTTGTTATGCCTGCCATAAATCACTAACAGCTTTTTGTGAGCATATTACAGGAACCGGCTGTTCTAGATCCTGCCTAGGCCTGGGGTGGCCTGACCACAAGAATGCAACTGACGCAAAGATCCTTATCAAAGGTGACAGAACCACTTACTGCATATCTACCTCTTTCCCTGCGCTTCTGCACTTCCCCTTATAAAACAATCCAGCTTGACAAAAGATGGTAAGATAGTTTTTAGTACAAAAAAGAAGATGAGTCCCCCCATCTTTTCAGGTCACTGGCACTTGAATAAACTGCTTTCCTTCACATGAGCACCTATCTCACCAGCTTGTCTTTCACTGGCAGCTGAGCCTATGCTCTGTTTCAACTACACACATTTGAACGTATCAAATATATACCTGAAAACAAAGTTTCATAAAGCAATACCTTTATTACATGCAATATACACGGATATTTTCTGATTTATTTTATCCTATATTTAAGAAAAAAACTGGCTGGATCAATTAAATCACAATGTCCTCAGGGTGAGGCTCAAGCATCAAGATAGTTTCTAGGGGGTGGGCATTCCTCAGGTGATTCCCAGGAGGAGTAACTTTGGGAACCATCATTCTAAAGGGTTTTCAGTTGATTATCTAGGATTTTTGAGGACTATGGCCTTATCACTTGTAAATAATAAATTTATCTTTCCATTTACAATCATATTTTTAATTTGTTTCTTTTTTTTATTGTATTATCCAGAATTTTTGAAACAATATTAAATAGTGATACAAAAACATCTATTAAAAACAACAGCAGCCCTAGCCAGTTTGGCTCCGTGGATAGAGCGTCAGCCTGTGGATTGAAGGATCCCGGGTTCGATTCCAGTCAAGGGCACATGCCGGGGTTGCCGGCTCCATCTCCAGAGTGAGGTGTGCAGGAGGCAGCCAATGGAATGATTCTCTTTCATCGTTGATGTTTCGATCTCTCTCTCCCTCTCCCTTCCTCTCTCTGAAATCAATAAAAATATTAAAACAACAACAACAATGCCCTTATTGGTTGCAGTGCTGCGCTGCTAGGAGCCTTCCTCTAGCCATGCGGTCCAAGGGCCCTGTGCAGTCTGTGCAGGTCACTAGAAAACTGCTACAACCTTGGAACATCGCCAACCAGGGGAAGGCCTCATCAAGGCGAATGGTCTGTCCCTGACCGAGCCGCGCATGCTACAAAACAAGCTAATGGAACCTGTCCTGCTTCTGCACAAGGAACAATGCCCCTGCATGGATCCATGCGTCCGTGTGAAAGGTGCTGGCCCAAATTTAGGCACAAGGCCAGTGCCAAAGCCCTGGAGGTTATTAGCAGACAAACATGGATGAGGCTGAAGTAGGTGAAAGACATACTCATCCAGTATGACCAGGCCCTACTGGTGGCTGATCTCCATCACTGTCAATCTAAATAGTTCGGAGACTGTGTTTGCTTATAAAAAATGCTATAGCTAAGTCCATCATGAGGATCGGGGATAATAAACCATGATTGTGGAATTTAAGGCGAAATAAATAAATAGATAGATAAATAAATAAAGGTTGTGGCCTCTAAAATTGACTGCTATTAAATCATCACAGTTCACAGTTTGTAAATCAACTGATGTAGAGCAGGAATCCCTGAAACAATGGTCAGTGGGCCCAATCAGGCCTGCCACCTGGTCCCCCTGTTTTTGTACATAAAGTTGTATGACATACAACCACACCCACTTTTTAATGTATCATTTATGGCTGCTTTCCTGCAGTAGTAGCAGGGTTGAGCAGTGGGGCAGAGACTCTCTGGCCCCCGAAGTCTAAGCTACTTCTTATCTGACCCTACAGAAAGTTTGCTTACCACTTTTGTTTAAAGTATGCGTTTTGCCTTAGGAAGAGCGATGTTAGGGTAAGAAGCACAGAGGTTAGAAAGGGAATCAGAATCTTGAATGAATGGTCTTGCCTTCCAAGGCAGGTTTTATCTCCAAGGGCATTAATGAGCCATTCCCCTGGAGGGGTGAAGCTCAACCATCTCTAGCTAGGTTCTGAAACACTGAAAATGGAGCACTTGGGGCGGGGATGAGACCGTATCTTGTGCCTTGGGCATTTCTAGCCTCCAATACTGTGGTCCATGTTCCCTGTGAATCCACTCAATGTGCACTTAGACTTTGCCTCGATTTGACTATGCAACTCCTGGAATTTATCACCTCCTGCCAATTATTAGGTAAATATTTCTGCCTGCGTCTCCTCAAAGGGTTTCATAACTGGACTTTATACGATGGGCATTCTGGCTCCACCTCTAGGTGTCTCTTCCTTGTACTCTAAGGGTAGGTGGAGGGGATTAACCATGCTTCTTGCTTGAAGCTGCTATGCTTTTGACAGCACATAAATTAAGCAGCAAGTCCATTAAATTAAAGGTGGCCAAGAGACCAGTAAAAGAAAAAACTACTTTTTTTAAGGAGGTAATGCTTGATTTATTCATTAAGCTGACATGGTAAACATTTACACTATTCATCTGTCAAATGTTTGTTTTGCTTTAAGCAATCACAGCAGCCATAGAGTCCTTAATGGGCCCTTCGATTCTATTCACACTTATTTCAAAGACAGCACTAGGTTGACCTTGAGAATAATTATTGAGGCCATATTATTCTGAGGTTATAATTTAAAGCTTCATTTTTATGTCTTTTCATATTCTAAAGGTATGGAAGAAAAATAGAAAACTATTTTTGAGGCAAAGATCTCAATTATTTTAAGGTTTTATTTTATTTGCCAGGTGGGTTTTATTATCAGAGGTTAGAAAAATAGATCTTAACAAAATATAGTAGAGTAGAAAAATATATTTAGTTTAGAAATAAAGGTCCTAAAAACAGTTTATAAAAAGACTTCTAAATGAACAAATATCCCAAATGTAAATGAAGATTAAATCTGCATTATACATAAGAAAATAATAGTGGTTTCCAAAGAGAATGGTTATGTGTCAAAAGTAAGATGTGAAAACTGCAGAAAGATTAATAAAACCAAGCAGGATCTCATTAATCAAACATCCCCAAGTGGAACGAATGATTTGATCTGCCTTTGCCTCTACATACACCAATGATGGAATCTGCTTTTCTTGTGAAGCAGCCAAAATGTCAGCTTGATAAATGGGTTAATTCTTTCAAAAGTACCTACTCTTGTGTGTTGTTGTTTTTTATGTTGAGAAATGTACATAGTAAAACTAAGATTAATTATTTGCTAAAAATCTAAATAAAACTTTGATCATTTTGACTAAAATCACTTAAAATTTTTTGATAAACTGACCAAATGAAAACTTTAAAACTGAATCTCTGTTTAAAGGATTGAATATACTGGAAACTAACCACAACATCCAGTTATTTTAATTTGCCAGGAGAACACCTCAGACCAACTTAAGCTAATAGCTGTTACTAATATCATATATACGGCCTGAACAATCAATAACAATTTATAAAAATAGTATAACTGTCTATATATTTCAGGTTTGATATTAAAGTGCTTCTGGAATGATTTGAATACTCTTTCATTTATATGGCACCATTTATTCCAAATCACTTGAAAAATCTTTATGTTAAAAATCTACCTAAAGCAGCGGTTCTCAACCTGTGGGTCGCGACCCCTTTGGCGGTCGAACGACCCTTTCACAGGGGTCGCTTAAGACCATCCTGCTTATCAGATATTTACATTACGATTCATAACAGTAGCAACATTACAGTTATGAAGTAGCAACGAAAATAATTTTATGGTTGGGTCACAACATGAGGAACTGTATTTAAAAGGCCAGAAGGTTGAGAACCACTGAAGCAAAAGCAAGCAAGTAAAGCAAATAACCCCAAAAATCTTGCCTATGAAACAGCTCAGTTAAGATTTTTAATAAGCAGATATATTGAGATAGTTTTAAAAACCAAAGTTTACGATAACAGTTTGAAAAGATTATTGCCAAGTTAATATAAATATCCAAAACAACAACAAAAAACAGTATTCCCAGTGACCTCATTGATACCCTAGTAAAGAAATAACTTTAGTGGCTAATGTTAGCGTACCTTTTCTATAAATATATCCAGTATTTAGTTTGTATTTTATTCAAAGTCATACATTGCTATGGACTGAATTTTGTCGCCATATCTCCCCACCCCACCAAAGTCAAATGTTGAAACCTTAACCTCCAATGTGACTGTATTTGCAGATCAGACTTTTGGGAGATAATTAAGGTTACATGAGCTCATTAAGGGTGAGCCTAACCCAATAGGATAGGTGGCTTATAAGAAAAGAATGCAATCTCCCTCTCCCCTTCACTTTGAGAGTATGCAGCCAGAAGGCAGCAGACTAAAAGCCAGGAAGAGAGAGCTCAGCAGAAACCAAATCCTGACTGGACTTCCCAGCCTTCAGAACTATGAGACATAAATACATTTTTGTTGCTTAATCTCTCTTGTCTATGGTACCTTATTATAGCAACTCAGGCTAATAAGACCTGCTTGTTTAGAATTTAAATAGTCAAATTGCTCTCTAATATTTGTTATGAAAAATAGCCATGCTGCCACATCTCATCTCTCCCCAATTCCAATTCCCAATCCCTAGACAATGGTTCTTAACTAAGAAAACCAACCTCCCGAGGGGTGGGGCATTTGGAAATGTCTAGAGTCATACTTGATTACCACAAACGGGGGATGTGGGAGAGGGTGGTTATTGACTTCTACTGGGAAGAGGCCAGTGATGACTTTTAAACATTGCACAATGCACAAGACAGGTCCACACAACAAAGAATAATCTGGCCCCAAATGTCAGTGATGCCCATGTTGAGGAACTCTGCCATAGAGGCAGTTGCTTTTATGCCACCACTTTTTAATATTTATTTTAAATCTCTAAATAAGATGCTTGCTTTCCTGCTTTCTAATTTTTTTAATTGAGGTATAACTCACATATCATTGAATTCACCCATTTAAAGTGAATAATTTAATGGATTTCAGTTTATTCACAGATAAATACAACCATAGTCACAGTCAATTTTAGAACATTTCTTCATCTTAAAAAGAAACCCCATTCCTTTTAGTGTCACCTCTCTACTACTGTCCTCTCCCTTGTCACCCCCTTCCCCACCAGCCTTAAGCAACCATTAATCTACTGTGTGTTTCTAGCAATTTCCCTATTCTGGACTTTCTTATGAATAGAATTATATAATAAATAGGTTTTTCTGACTAATTTTTCAAAACAGGCTTGCTTATTTATTTATTTATTTATTTATTTATTTATTTATTTATGTTAATCTCATCCAAGAATATTTTTTCCATAGATTTTTTTTTTAGAAAGAATAGGAGGGAGGGAGGAAGGGAAAGAGAAGGAAAAAAAGGAGAGAGAGAAAAAAATTGAAACATCAATGTAGAGAGATGCATCGAATGGTTGCCTCCTGCACACACCCCCACGGGGGCTAGAGATTGGACCTGTAACCCAAATACATGCCCTTGACCAGAAATCAAACCCATGACCCTTTGGTGCTTGGGCCAGTGCTTTAACTACTGAGAAATACCAGCCAGGGCCTGACGGCTTTTTTTTTTTCACTTAGCACATTATCAATTTCTTCTCAATACACTAAAATAAATGTTATGCTCTGAAATAAATCTCCCCTGGAGCCACCTGACCTGCTTTAGGTCAACTACAGAAATATTACTTGGGGCTCTCTCTTCATAATCTCTGGGATTTCCCTTCCCTCTCCCTCATGTTGAAGACTGGTCTCCTGCATCTCTGACCTTCACTTTCTTGGTTTAATCTTGTCTTAAAAGAATACATCCTCTGAGGTTTCATGAGAATGTGTACATGGGAAGCAAAATTTGTGAGACGTTATGTCATCCCACCCTGCCATTTAATTGATCATTTTCTTAGGCCTAGAATTCAGGTTTGGAAATGATGTTGCCTCCGAACTTGGAAGAATTTTGTTTACTGCCTTTTACCTTAGTATTGATATTGGGAAGTCCAATGCCATTCTGACACTTGGTATGAAACTGTTTGTTCTTTTATTTGGGAAGCTTTTGGGATCTTCTCTAGATCCTTTGAAGTGTAATAATAATGTGTTTTGGTTTGAGTCTTTTCATTCTTTATACTAGCCTTTCAATTCTAGGAAACATTCTTTAATTATTTCATTAATTATTTTCTCTTCTCTGTTTTCTGTCTCCATCCATTTGTGTTTTTTGTTCTCCTTTCACTGAGTTTTCCTTAATCCTACATCTAACTTACCTACTGTTTAATGCAAAGGGTTCTTTTTTCCAGATTAAAAAATAGTATCATTTTGCTGTTTCATGACTAACATGGTTACTATGATCTCTGAGGATATCAGTGAGTTTATTTTTTTGTTGTTGTTTGGTTTTATTGCTTCTGCATAACTGTTTTCTCTAACTTGATTTTTATAGCAATGTAAATTCTTTAACTTTTATTCTTTTTAAAAAATACTTCCATTGATTTCAGAGAGGAAGGGAGAGACAGAAACATCAATGATAAGAGAGAATCATTGATTGGCTGCTTCCTGCACACCCCTTACTGTGGATCAAACCTGCAACTGGGCATGTGGCTTATTAGCTATAGAGTATAAAGCACAGGCTTTCTGACTAAGGGACACCAGGTTCAGTTGAGAGGGAGGGCAACTCTTCTAAAAACAAATCTAGAGATAAAGAGACGTCTTATTAAAATATGTTGAAATTTCAGCTCTCTTTCCCCTGGGCTCTCAAAGCCTGGCACTGGGCCTATACCTAACAGAAAAGACTAAAACAATCTTTTATGACGAATGAAACCAGCCCAAAGGGAAGGTCCTACACTTCCTTAAAAAGTTTCCAAGCAAACCCACCTACATGGAAAAATTAAACATTTGAATGAATGTGCTTTGTATACCCCCAAAGCCATAAAAAATGAGATGTTTGTTTAAATTTAACTGTTTGCTGAAGAAAAGATTTGGAAAATCTGTATCCATATGACTTAGAGGTCATTTTCATGTTATATCTTGAGGAAAGAGTTCAAGGAAGGAGGTGAGTTGCCTAGGTCTCAGTAAAAGGATGACTAAGTATTTTCAGATGCTCAGATCCCTAGGAAAGGGCTTAAATGATGACTGCAATCACTTTATTGAGGGTGGGGTTGCTGGCATTCGCTCTACCTCATTAGTTTATGGAGAAAGAATTCTAAAGTCTTAAAAACATGAATTTATACATACAACACTGACTTCCTGGAGAGCAGGATGGAGCAGGACTCACCTCTCAAATATTCAAAAATTCTTTGAAGTCATTGTACAGGTTGTAATTAGTTTTTATACACCATGAAGGAAGGGATCATTTTTATCAAATTCAGCATCCGGCACCGTGTCTGCCACACACAGTACATATTTTTGAATGAATGAACTGACACCTGAGAATGGGAGGCCATAATACTAAGAAAATGTAGATGTTGTATAGGGTAAATGCTACTGGATTCAACCATAGTCAGCCTTGTGGACCCAATTTTCTCCATAATTCTCTTCTCTGCTAACATAGAGATTACTGTCAGCGCATCGGAGAACCATTCTCAGAGGCCAGTGAACATGAACAAGAAATAATGGGAGATTACTGAAGGATATGATTTTGGCTAAACTTTGACTCCTTTTAGCAGAAAGGGGAAATTTGGTCAACCAGGAAAACTCAGAGCAATCATGAAGCCTATTCTTCAGAGAATCTGAAAATCTCTGACTCTGATATAAGACCTTAGCATGAGACCCTGGTGGAAAAATATACAGAATGATACAGTGGCCTCTAACAGGTCAGAAGGAATATCTAACCTATCATATTTCTAAGGAGTGTTCTTAGAAGGGAACTGCATGGGGAAATGTACTAAAAAAGAGGCCCTAGAAGGATTGTACTGAGGAAATAGAACCTGTGGAGAGCAGGTTGAATGAGTCTAGCATCTCACTGCTACAGTCGGCAGCATCCTAGGACCTAGCTTTTGAAAACTGTGTAGTGACTCAGAAAGGGCCAAGGTGGAAACATAACTCTAATGACCAGAATTAAACTAGTTAAACTAACAGAGAACTTTGAGGATTTTAGAGAGTTAGTATTCGCAGTAATCATATGTTCTGTTGTTGTTAATGCTTGTTTCATCTTTTAAAAGTCTTAAAACTTCCATTTAAAATATTTCAATAAAAACAATTTCATTTTGTTTTCTATGTAATAGAACTAGTTATTATGTAAATATTATAGTTACATATTTTTATGTATACAATAGATTTTATGCATACATTGAAATACATATTTATTTAATGTTATATAGATATACACTATATTAAATGTATAATATCTTTTGTTTTATATATAGTAGAACTAGTTATATGTAAATATATATATGCATAAAATAGGATAATTTATAGAACTTTGTAGTGTTTAAATAGTTGAATGGGCAAAATAAAATCAATAGAAAATAAACTGACCCATTTGGAAACATGAAATGAAATAACATGTAATAATTCACCCTAGAAAGCAGACAGAAGATACAGGACTTTAGTTCCTGTCACAGAACTGTGTTCTTACCTTTTCATTATAGTTACTTGGTCTTATAATCAACTTAAATGCCTGCCTCTCTCATTGCACTATAAACTACTGAAGGACAGGATTTAGGTGGTAATTTATCTGTTTTCATGTGTATTTTTGCCTCTAATCCACTATAACTGGTATACAGTACTTACTCAAAAACTTTTTACTAATTTATTAAATAATAAGTTAAAATGATAATAAAAGAAATAATGGAGAAATTTGAACAGTAGGCTTTTTATAGTTTATAAGTCCAAAAATGAGAGATGGGCTTTATATATTTAAAAAGCTAACTAGTCTTGAGACTTTGGGAAAGTTCCTTCCTATGTTAACATTGTCCTCAGTTTTCTCCTATTATACCTATTTATAGGACTGGTGTAAGAGACAATGTATAAATTCCTTGTACATAGTCTGTGTTCACCAATGGTATTTATTAGTATGGATAGTCTTGTAACGGATAAGACACATGGAGGGACTGACTTTCAGTTTGGGTAAACTGAGACAAATAGGTGTAAAGTAATTTGGACAAGTTAGCCATCCCCCACCAAAAAACGAACAAACAAACAAACAAACAAAAAAACCCAACAACTCACCAACCTCAGTCATAGATATAGGAGTTAATTTTCATGGAACCTCTGAAATACCAAATATGTTTCAATATTCAACAGAAATAATAACATAAAACTAAATAGATTTTTCTTTTTGTTTCTTAGGCAAGATAAAAATCCAGATCTGTTAGGGGTTACACGACTAAAATACCTCTTCTGTGATTCCAGAGAATGTGCGTATGTGTCTAGACTCATATAAACTCAAGTTTGTGTTTTTGGTTGCTCAATATGGTAAAGTTCCAACTCATATCATCCTCTTAATAAGCTCCTTTGTACTGGAAAGTCTGTGACGGAATGGCAGTAGAAATTTAAAGTGATACGTATTCGCAAAAAGGCATGTGGGGAATCAACAAGCTAAGGCAGTTCTATTATATCTAAACAGTAATAGGAATTCCTTCTGGCAGAAGATGAGGATGGATGGGAGGGCAGATTGGTTAAATATGGCTCTTTTCCCAGAAGATGTGTAACTTATTTCCTTGGACTTGTCCTGCATACCTACAAAATGATGCACTAAACAACATTGACTTCAGAATTGCAAATACACTCCCATTTTGCTAAGCTGTAGGGAAAAGAAGAAATACAAGCTGAAATCTCAATATCAGAGTGATGTTTATACCACTCTGATTTCAGACTTCTTGATTAATTTACCTTAATCTTTAAACTTCAATTAGGTTAATAATTCTTTAATCATTATATTCATCATTTATCCTGCCCTCCTAAAAATCCTCTTTAAATTGTTGCTTTCTCTTTCCTCTTTCATAGAGGTTTATTTTAGAAAAAAGATATTAACAAAAAAATTTCTAAAAATTATTTTCTAAGACTACATAAGACATCTTGTAAGTAGGCACATGTATTCTTGCCTTATAGAAGATAATAACACTTTATGGAAAGCTGGTAAAAATATGTTTAAGTAGACTCTATAAATTCTTTACATTGCTTCCTTTCTTACATCGCCATTTATTTAAAACCCTAATTACAGATAATTGAGAACTGTAGTGCTTGAACAGATATGAAATAATGATATTGGTTAGAAGTGGTGTTATTCATTCGAACAGATACACATATAAATAACCATCATTCAAGCAGCTATACATATAAATTTATAACCCCCAAGTTGGTGACTATTTACTGATACAATTGTAGGAGACGACAGAGGTCCACTTGGGGGAGGTACAAAGCTTCATTGATAGAAGAGAATGTTTTCTGCTGTGGTAGGTTCCAAAATTCTAGTTGACATATGCTAAGTGCCTACATGTGTACTTTGTCCTAAGTACTTGACATATATTAGTTTATTTAATCACCACACAACTCAATATGGTGAATATTAATTATTATATTCATTTTATTCCTGAATTTCAGTAGTTTCCCAAGAACATACTGCCTATACCAGTGGTTCTTAACCTTCCTAATGCCGCAATCCTTTAATACAGTTCCTCATGTTGTGGTGACCCCCAACCATAAAATTATTTTCGTTGCTACTTCATAACTGTAATTTTGCTACTGTTATGAATCGTAATGTAAATATCTGATATGCAGGGTGTATTTTCATTGTTACAAATTGAACATAATTAAAGCATAGTGATTAATCACAAAAACAATATGTAATTATATGTGTGTTTTACAATGGTCTTAGGTGATCCCTGTGAAAGGGTCATTCGACCCCCAAAGGGGTCGCGACCCACAGGTTGAGAACCGCTGGCCTATACATAAGAAGAGGTGGTATTCCAAGGCAAGGATCTCTGAAAGCCTTGAAGGTGATTTTATCAAACTAAGCCAGTGGGGTTCTTGTGCTGTAGTTTCATAACATTTATATCTCAGCTATGTGGGACCCTTCTTCTCACTTCTTTGTAGACTCTTCTATTAGTTATGTGTTTTTATTTTTTTTAAAATATATTTTATTGATTTTTTACAGAGAAGGGAGAGGGATAGAGAGCTAGAAACATCGATGCGAGAGAAACATCAATCAGCTGCCTCCTGCACGCCTCCCCAGTGGGGATGTGCCCGCAACTGAGGTACATGCCCCTGACCGTAATCGAACCTGGGACCCTTGAGTCCGCAGGCCGACGCTCTATCCACTGAGCCAAACCGGTTAGGCTAGTTATGTGTTTTTAAAACCAAGCTTTAATAGTTTCCTTGAGTTGGACAAAAGACGTTTTACTGATAAAATCTTAAGTTTCAATTTTTATTTCTAATTCACAGGAAACATTAGGCTAATGGATAAAAGCATTCTCAAACGTAACGCTTCAGTGCTCTCGAATAATGCTACCAGTTTAAAAAGTTAATGAACTAGCATCCTAAATACATTAATAGGAAACTCAGGATCTCCTGACCTTGCTAAATCCGGCAACTTAGTTATTACCTGTTACTCATAAAATGAGTATCTGAGGATGTGCCATTACTATACATTGCATTCCCCGCTCAGTGCTGGGAATGTCCAGAAATGGGAGCCATAACTGAATAAACTCTAAGGGGGCAGTGTCCATTTGGAACTATGTTCATTTGCTAAAATGGCAAATGTGCTTCCTTTTTCTTTAAACCCTCTGAAGTCAAGATAAACTCTTAGGACCATGGATTTACCAGGTTCCAGTCCTATCCATGTCAGGTCAGTCCTCTCAGGCCGCAGTGATCTTTATTGTACCCTTAAAATGACAAATGTCTACTCCCAATCCTCACGTGATTTTACCTGAAAGCTTTTCAGGCACCTATTAAACTTACAGTATTATATTTAGTATGTCACTCTTCTTTGGAAAAGAATTTTTTTCAACTATTAAGATCAAAACAGCTCAATAAAAATGGGGAGAAATGGCGGAAAGAGAGACCATAATGGAGAAAGTAAACAGATGGCCAGTAAGAAGCAAACTGAGGCAAGTGCTGTGTAGACTGAAATTCTAGCACAGGTGACAGGGCTCTATTCCCTTTTCTGTGGATATGTGGATAGCCTAGGAGAAGGCTATATCTTAATGCCTCTTTCTAGTAGTGTGATGGAGATATATATGTACCAGTGACAAATAACACAATGCACATTCAAGGTATGTGTCTATCTATCACCTTAGCATAAAGATAGTACAAATTTGTGTTCAAAATGCAAAGCAAACTAGTTATAGTAAATGTTTCCAAATCTAAGGTCAAAATTCTATCGATAGAGATGTTTATCTTACCTGCAGTTTAAATAAAAAGTATACAACAAAATAAATTAAAAATGAAATTGAGCAAGCATCATGTCTGATTATGAAATAAGAATGGCAGCATTTGAAAAGTATAAACAACTCAGAACAAGACTGAAAATGAACCAAAAAATGTTCCTTCCTAAAATTTCAACCAACTGCCTATGAGTTTTGAAAAACTACCAAATGTGAACTGGAAAACAAATTTTCCTGTTAAAATACTAAATTAGGCTCTTAAAGATATTCTAATTAATATTGTAATCTTATTGTGAATAAATTATGTATAATATAACCTTATTAATCAAATAAATTAATAATACTTATTATCTTATTTTTGAATAATTTATAAAGCTTACTTTTTTGTCAATTTTAACAAGTCATATTCTAGGTTATTAGTAATTAACACTTAGGCAGAGTCAGAAATCACAGTCTGCACATTATTCATCTATAGCCACCACATAAGGTCTTAACACCCTGGGACTAGTTCATAAAGATGACAGCAGCAGAATCATTGGTCTATAATTTTCCCTTATTTTTCTCCAGTTTGCACAATTACTGCTAAAATTTTAGGAGAAAGCTCAGACTTTATGCAAAAATACCATCAACTCCAATATTCTGTACGGGTGTGCTTTCTCTTCACAACACAATCACTCATTCTGCCATTTGCACAGCAAATAAGGAACAGAACCCATGGCAGTTTGGTGTCACTGGTCTGCAGTGGTCAGACACACTTTCCTATAAACACCCCCTTTCACCCCCTCCCCCAAAGAATGCATGGTATTATTAAATTCTTATCAAATCATATTTAAAGATTTATGTTTAACTTTAGAAAATTGGCTGCTTGCCAAAACCTCTTGGTGTCTGCTAGAGGGGGTGGTTAGTAGGTTTGTTTAATGCAAACACAGGCCAAGGCAAATTCTCTTCCACCCACAGAGTTCCAGAGGGGTATATCCTGCCTTTGGCTGCCAGGTGAGACAAGCCGCCAGATTCCAGTAGGCTTACTAAGGCAGACATGGAAAAATTCTCCCACTCTGATGCTCGAGTCATCATCAATCCTTCAACAGAAAATAAAACACACAAGAATGAGGAATTGGTAGCATTTCCCAGTCTGGATGAGACTGCCAGATCCGGGTGGGTGACCTTTGCTACCCCCAGTAGGATATATTCTTCCATGTCTGGCTCAAGTGAGTCCAAGGTGGGCTCACAAACTAGAGTTCTAGTTTTCTTTATTTCCTGTTTTTGTTCCAGGATTAATCTCTCTCTACTCCTCCTTTAATGCACTGTGTAGGCCCAAGCCTTCCCTTTCTCCATGTTTATACCTCTGTTTAAGAGCTTTTAGAGAAAGAGAGAATGGGGAAGAACTTGATCACTTCTTACACTCACATTGATGCTGTAATGGTGCAGGCAATTAAAATCTTTAATTCAAATTTGTTCCATCTTAGAGCCCTACTTTAAGTTTTTCATTGCTTGCTGGAAACAAGTCAACATATAAAGGTCTGAGATTTGCTCCTTCCCCAGAATTTATCTTTTTTATAGAAATTATTATTATTTCAGCACTCTAGATAGGTACAAAAATATCTCATTTATGTCAATAAAATGATATATGCCACGATTTCACTAAACAGGGAGGAGTCTCAATTTAGTGCACTATTGAGACTTCTTTTTCTACAGAGTCTTGAGAAGGTACTCAAGGTTTTTCCTACCCAGACAGAATATTTGGTGGGCCAATTCTCTGCTCTTTGATCCACACTCATCACTTCTGAAAGGACCTAGGTTCCAGGCTGCAAAGTCCCTCAACAGGTGCTCATCTCTCGGTGTTTCCCAAACTTGCACATCAAGATTCTTACTGAGGCCGAGCATCCTACTGCCTAAGCATACCACACAGCATTTCCCTCATGATCACCTCCATGGAGTGGGGGAATAAGGAGAGTAAGTCCCCACTACTCCCAGGATGCTCCAGCTCTCTGGACCCTTCTGAGCTATGACCCTTCTTATCCACAAATTCGACTCCTATCTCTCCCCCTCAAAACATAAACTCTCGCATTTTAGGTTTGGGAAAATAAAAGCCAGGAAGAGGGTTTATCTTTGGTAACTTCTTTCAGCCCACATATGCCCCCAAAACAAAGAATACCAAAAGCCTGACTACTTTCTGGGAATTTGGAAGTATGAAAATAGAACAACACAGAAATTAATATCCCATTTTAAACTATATTTCTTTCCCACCAAATAATAGAAAATTTTGATATTAAAATGCATATTTTGTCACATAAAGACTCAATTTTTGAGTCATATAGAAACATTCTTATCAATATTCTGTACCAACTTATCCTTGTAAATCTCTTTAATTTACAAAATATTTTACCATGTTATCTCATTCAATCCTTCAGTAAACCATACTGTTCTCATTATCTCTAAACATTCAAGTGCTATGATTATATACTCTGAAGGATATACTTAAGTCTAAAATGGAATAGCTTATCAGATGGACCTGAGATAGATTCCACCATTTATAGCCTGATAATCAAATCCAACGACTATTTTCCTATTTTTGACAATTGTCAGAATTTATTTTCCTTGAAATAATTTTAATTACTTAAAACATTTTTATGTTTTATTTTTATCCCATTCCTATTATTAAAAATTAATGGAAGTTCTGCTTTTATTTATTTCATCAATTCTTATCAAACCACTATTATCTCTGTATGTATACCTAATATCTAACTCACCTTTACTTAATTTCATATCCATAAAATATTTCCACCAATATAGCCATTACAGATAAAAACAATATATTTAAATATGACATTATTCACTCTTTTTCTATCTTCTGCTGGATCTCAGACAAATGCTTTATAAATTCTAAGTTTTCTCTTTAGTGTAAGCCACATGAATGTTTTGTCACTTTTCTGTATACAGTATATGATCCTTGTGAGGTCAAATTCAATTCTCTTCACCCCTTTTCTCCTCTGTATTCCTTACCTTACCAATTTCACCCCAGTGATGAATATTAAATAATTATAATTAGGCATTTTCATTTTCAAAATCAAGAAGTTTTTTCTAGCTTAATCACCCAAACTATTAACATTGGCATGTCAAAACACCCTCCCATATTCTGCAGTAAATTTATTCATCCATTATTTTTGCAAAGTAAAGACCACAGTTTTATTTACACTGCTTGAGGTTACACAAGTGAATTCACAGAAAGTTATTTACAGTGCTTGAGGTTACACAAGTGAATTCACAGAAAGTATGTTAAAGAAACAGCCAGAGCCAAGAAAATCAACTGACTTCATTTATTTAATCCCTCTTCAATATTAAACACATGTGGCTATTGAATATGTAGGTCACCTATCAGTTGAAGTGGTGATACCTACATTCATAACTGTCTCATACAGATGATACGTGTGTTGATTTGAAATCCCTGCATTAAAGGACTGATCAAATTGTTATTATCTTAAAATGGTTATTCTATTCATTTACCATAGCCTAACTTCTGAATTCCTGTATGCTATAATATGAGTGAAATGCATATACATACAGAATCAGGAAATACATTTGAATCATTTCAGCATTTTATATTTATCCTTTCCAAATGGGGGGAGGGGGAATACAGTTGTTGCTCTTTCTTCTTCACCTTTTGTTGACTATTTAAACATCATGACATATCTTTTCCAAAAGTTAAACATAGTACTACATTCTAAATGTGAACAAGAAGTTACTGTCTGACATTCCATTTTTTTATCAAAGAAACACATGATTTTTAAGCAATTTTTGCATGTGTTTTATATTATAGAATAGCCACCAGTTTCGGTATCTCACTTTCTATTATTACATTGTGACAGATTAAAGATAAAATATTAAAAACTAAGAAATAATATATCTCAAAATGGAATTCCTTCTCTTAACATTGTATTATCTACCCATCTGAGGATTATTTTTTTTTATTAAGTTGTTCTGATGAGTTGACTAGTAGAAGCTCCAAATTTTGGGGGGATCATTAATCCCTGACATGGAATAGAACTAGTACATGTATACAAACACCTACAAACCAACTAGATAAATCTAAACATCCCAATAGAAAAATAGGCATGAAATATGCTTAGGCTTTCACAAACAATGAAATGTAAATATCAATACAAATATGAAAAGTTTAACATAAACTGATGAACAAAAATAGAACCAGAGTCATAGAAGCATCGAATGGACTGTCCAACCTATGAGGGAAGGTGGGGGGTGAGGGGGTAAGAGATCAACCAAAGGACTTGTATGCATGCATATGAGCATAACCAATGGACATGGATAGGTGCGGGGGGTGAGGGCATGTGCTAAAGGTTGGGGGAAGCTGGGGAGAGGTCAATGAGGGAAAAAGGAGACTTATGTAATATATTAAACAATAAAGAATTTAAATTTTAAAAATATGATAAGTTTACAATCTTATTAATAGTAAAATAAAAACAGAATTAAGACCTCAATGAGATATTTTTTAGACACATCAGGTTGGGGAAAAAATTAAGAAACCAGATAATACAAAGTGTTCATGAACATGTGAATTAAAAAGAAACATTTATACACTCATTTGGTAGGACTATAATTTGGTATATCCTTTCTAGAAAGCGTGAAATTACCTAAACATTCACATATTCTATGACCCAGCAATTTCACTTCTAAGTATATTTCCTAAAGAAACTTGTATTTATCGACCAGAAGACATACAATAATATTTATAACATCATATTTCTAAGCCCCTAAAATAATGAAAATAGCCCAAATGCTTATCAAAAAAGGATGGCTATATGAATTTAGCATACACACACTATGTGGTAACATGCAGCAGTGAAAAATGAATAAAATATAACTATTCTCAACAGTTAAAGATTCTTCAAAATGTAATATTGAGTGCCTAAAAACATATAACAAAAGAACACAGATTATGAGACTGCTTTTATAAAGTGCAAAAAAAAAAAAGGAAAAATAAACTATTATCTAAGGATATTTTTAAGGAAGAGAATGAAACATAAAATAGAGGATAATAATTATCTCTTGGAAAAAATTAAAAGGTTGAGTTAGGGAAAAAGTATATTGTGTAGATGACATAGAACTGGGACTGTTCTAGATATTAAATTGAATAATAGGTTTACAGGTATACATGTTTTGTAATTTATAATAAAACTACTCATACTAAAATATTCACATACATGAATGAATATCAGAGGGCTTAGAGCTTTGGTTTTTTTTTTTTTTTAGACTTTTTAAAAATAAAACATGACCAATAATAATATCAGGGAAGAGTTTCTCTAGTATTGACATTTGCATTTTATTTTTTAAAAATATATATTTTTATTGACTTCGGAGAGGAAGGGAGAGGGAGAGAGAGACAGAAATATCAACGATGAGAGAGAATCATTGATCACCTGCCTCCTGCATGCCCCCACACTGGGGGTCGGGCCCACAACCCAGGCACATGCCCAGACCAGGAATAGAGCCGCAACCTCCTGGTTTACAGGTTGACACTCAACCACCGAGTCATGCCTGCCATTTCAGCTTTTGTGAAAGCTTGGCACTGTTCACATTTTGGATGGAATTTTTTGTGTATAGTAAACAATATCAATATATGATGGGGAGAAAGCCTTGAGGTAAATACAGCCATTTAAATTTTTATTTTAAATTATCTCATTTATATGTGAAATCTATAAAAGACAAGCTCATAAAAACAGATAACAGATTGATGATTTTCTGAGGCTAGGATGGAGAAATAGGTTAGAATAGTCAAAAGGTACAAGTTTCCAGTTATAAGACAAAAAAAGTTTTGAGAATGTAATATACAGCATGGTGACTATAGTTAACAATATTGCCAGGGGCAGATCTTGAGACTGCCAAGGCTCTATAATCACATGAGCCAATTCCTTATACTTATAATAAGTTTCTCTCTATCTTCCCTCCTCTCCCCAATTTTCCTATTTCTCTGGACATCCCTGACTAATACATCTCCAAAGGCGCACCATTCCACCTTGAGTAATAATTCAGGAAATAACGTATAAAAAAATACCAGCCTCAACTTTTCAAAGCAACATGTTTCATATTGTTTTAATTTCTAAGGTCTGGTACTAAGATTTTACTGAATAATTTTTTTGTGGTCCTTTATGCTACTGGTATTTGGTTTCAAAAGAAAACTGTAGGATAGTTTAAAGAACATTTCTTTAGTAATTTCCCTTTAAAATGTAAACTGTGACATTTTGGGGAGAGAAATTAAGTTATAAAAATATACTTTTATCCACTTTTTAAAAGGTGCAGTTGTCAAATTATGAAGTATGAAAAAATAATAGCACCACTAATATTAGCAGCGATGTGTTCCAGATGGGTTTCTTAAACATTGGCTACATTTCAGAGCCGAACGAAATATTTTAATACATTTTAATAAAAATATGGTTGAGAATCAAGCTGCCATGACAAACCACAATAAAACGAGATAATGATCCTTCTTTTAGTCTCCTACTAAAACTGGAAGAATAAAACTCTTATCTTTAGTGTAATGAGAAATGAGTAATCATACATGCCACGCAAAAATCAAATTTCAATAAATTCACAGTATTTTCTTTAACAAAAAAGACATACACCATAAATAAAATATAAGATTTTACATTCTGCTCTCCTTTTTGCTTTCCTTGAATTGGTAACTACAGGTAGCTCACCAGTTGAAAAAGATATTTTTTGGAACTTATTTATGCTCACAGGTTTTGAAGAAAGTATACATTTACCAGTTACCTGGTTAATTGGTTACTGAAACCCACTATGGTGTTTCATATCATAAATAAAATGACGATAGTTATTTTTCTTCTTTGGTTGTATCACTTTTGATATAGCAAAACAGTATTGGACTTTGAGCAATAGCACAAGTCCAAACCCTCGCTGGGGTGGCTGTGAGCTCTGGGACTTCAGGGGGATGTCTTCTTGAGCCTTAGTTTCTCTCTTGTAACAGGGTACCTTGTCCAAAGGGCATTTGGCAGAACTGAAATATATATATTGGCACTGTGCCCAAATAAGAGTAATCATTAATGGAAACAGTCTTGACAGTTTCTTTTTGTCCATATTTGTTTTAATATTCTAAGTTTTATTACTGTCAGGAAATAATGCTTTAAACACAGGGAAAATTGTGGTGTCACATATAGCTCACATATTATATATGTATAATAATTTGGTAATCCAAATGATTCTTGTCCATAGAAATGCAAATGTGTAGCCCTGACTGGTTTGGCTCAGTGGATAAAGCATCGGCCTGCGGACTCAGGGGTCCTGGGTTCGATTCCAGTCAAGGGCATGTACCTTGGTTGCAGGCACATACCCAGTAGGGAGTGTGCAGGAGGCAGCTGATTGATGTTTCTCTCTCATCGATGTTTCTAACTCTCTGTCCCTCTCCCTTCCTCTCTATAAAAAATCAATAAAATATATTTTTTTAAAAAGAAAAAGAAAAGGGACTTCTTTAAAAAAAGAAAAGAAATGCAAATGTGTGTGATGTTGTACAATTGATTGTGCCTTGTGGATAGATAGGCTTTGCATCTATTTATAAATTCATTTCAAAACTTCTTATTTCCTATACATGTGGGTTCTTAGAATTCTCTTTTTAACTGTTTATAATGTCTTACTAGTTCTCTCTTTAATAATAGGTTAAATTAATATTTAACATGTGTTCACTTAATATTTGTATGAAAGTCAGGACTTTGACTTTTAAAAATTTATTCTTTAAAATGGCTTGCTATTTTTAATATTGTATTTTTTATATACCAATGAAATTTGCATACTAGGAGAGAATTTTTCAGAAGACTACTGTGAGCATAGTTTTTTGTTCCTATTATATTGTTTTAACTTTCACACTCAATAATCTTTTTGAAGTGTGTAACAGAGTTTTAAACTTATGGATTGGAGTTAACCTATCTTGTCAATTATATAATAATGTTTTCTAAAGCGTAGTTTTTTAAAAATATATAATAAAGATACACGATAAACTAGGATTTGATTTGGTAGGATTTCTTAATCTAGAAATCTTTAAGGAATCTATATGTACTAAACTGTGCACAAGGTTGTCCGTGTGAAAACAGAGGATAAATTGAAATCTAGTCCTAGATTTTCAATATGACACATGTAAGAACTTACCTTGATAACCAAAATAACAATCCCTTTCAAGTGAGCTTTAGTCTTCCTCAAAATAAAATAGGAGTTTATTCAAAGGAAAAATTACCCACCCCTCTATTTTTACTTATGATAAATTAATTCCTATGGGGTTCTTCTCTGATTCCCTGAGAATTTGGACTGCCTACTTCCCCGTTGAGCTTAAAAATAATTTCACGGTAGAATTTTCAGGTTTTTGCAAACACTTCTATTTTCTCATTTCTGTTTTTCAATCTTGCCTGCCTCCTAATCTCCAATGATATTCTTTCCTCTGGTAGGCAATGTCATTCTTAACACCATACCCCTCAAGAACTCAATTGCTGCTTTGAATTAAGCTGCTTTTTGAAAGTATTTGCCCTTCACAAGAGCCTTATTGCATAGTCTCCTGAGCTCTCACAGTAACTAGCCGATAGCATTTTCAATTCACTCTGGAAATTGTGTGCCAATCTCACCTGCAGCGGCATAATGACAAACTGAATTTAAAAGTTAACCTATTCATTTGGGCTAAGAATTCCATCAATATGCTAACAGAAGCAATATTTTTCTGATACCCTAAAGCTCATGTACATAGCATCACTGATTTTATAGTAAATACAATAGAAAATATAGACAGATTAGATAAGTGGGGAAGCATACTAATTAATATCTGAGGATTGAATTTCTAAGTGTTTAGCCCTAGAACTCCTCTTGAAATAAAACTGTACAAAAATACCAATACCATTGAAGCTTACTGACTTGGGGCCTGTGTGTGTGTGTGTGGGGGGGGGGCATGTAGTCCATGACTTTTATCAGGCTCCATTGTACACAATATGAACAGTAGAACACCAGGGAATAACTCAGCATATTAGTCATAATTCATCAGTCTGCCATTCAGCATTTTAGTTAGAATTGAATATGCATATTTGAAATGAAAATCTTCCAAAGAAAATATTTGGAAAGCATGTTTTTAAAAGAATAATCTAAAACCACAGTTTCCTTGATCTTAATTTAAAGTTGAAAACTTTATTTTGGAGGACAATTTCTGATTATATTTTTTTTTTCTTTTTTGGTTGAGAGTTTTAAATGGAAAAGGCTTGAGTTTTCTGAGCCCTGACTATGAACTGCATTTCTACAGTGCAACTGAGAGTGAAGTTGTCGGCATATTTTCCCTTTTAGTTCTGGCTCCTGCCAAGAAGCATTCAGAATCCCAGATTTGCATCCAGGGCCATAGGCAGTGGCAGCCGAAGTGGGCTTTCTAGAATCTCCTTTTTCAGTTGAATATATAAGATGTTCACTATAGCGGGAGCACCATCTTAGAAAGACACATTCTACCCAACTATTCCTTGAAACTCACAGATACTGACATTTAAAACAGGGTATCCAAAGGATCTTCCTTCGAGAACCTAGTCCATCTGCAGCAAAGGGAATTGGGTTGGTTCCAGATGGCAAAAATGTCTTTTGCAACCTTTACACGTAACTATTATTTGCAACCTACTCCAAGAAAAGAAGCCTTTAGGTTCTAGAGTGAGCTTCTGGCAGCATGAAGCAAAGACATATCCAACATACCCAAAAGTGGGGAGAGAGAAGAGGGTAATTCTATAGATGTTGTAAAATCAGATAATAATCCAAGAAGAGGAAATAAAACAGAGCTAATTTCCTTGCCCAGGAGAGTCATCGGAAACAGAGCAGTTGCTCTCAAGGATGGTGTTACACCTTCTCAGCGCTCTCCTCCTCTCTATTTAATGACTTCCTTGCTTACTCCTGGTTTCCACTTTCTCATGATTTTGGTGAAATCAGTTCACTTCATAGCTCCAGTTTCCACTGGACAGGCATCTTCTCTGTGTCATCATTCAGATTCCTGACACTGGGAATCTGATCCTTAGACAGCCTATGGAGGGAGTAAACTGTAATCGGGGACAATGTTACAGAAACAGATGAACCAGAGAGGCAAAGTCCTTGGCCTCATGGAGCTTGCAGTGCCATGATTATCACTTTCAATAGGGCATAGTCATTTAGAGGCAGCAGGGGTGTAGGAAGGGCAACATTTTTATGAATGGGCCGGATGCAAGCAAAGAAATAAGTCCCTCGAACACACTTTCTGTAGCTTCTTCTTTGCTCATTGTTTCGCCTCTGCCACTATCAGCTTCGCTTTTATTGTTTTGATGACTTTTCTACTCAAAGGCTACTCACAGACATATGCCAGTGGGTTTCACAGTGTGGTGCAACAGCAGCATCTGGGAATTTACTAAAAATGCAAACCCTAGGGTCTGACCCCAGACCTACCTAACCAGAAACTCATTTTCACAACATTCTGATGCATGGTAATGTAGAAACTCTGCTCTGTGCCATCAATCCAAATATGTCTGTCTACTTTTTCTACCTGCCTCCTAATAACTTCAATGATTTCTTTGTTTAATTTTCTCTCAATACTTGAGCCGTATGAAAGTATAAATACATAACTGTTTAAAATTTTCTCATCTTTATTTAGCCTTTCTTTGTCTAAGCTCAACAAAACTCATCTACATTATTTTTCCTCTTGCCCACAGGAGTCAAAGATGCTAATTAACTCTTACTCGGTATCTGGAATTGTGCCTAAACTTACCAAAAAATAAATGTAATCTATCAATCTTAAACCTAATATGACAGCAATCCAACTAGATTCACCATTTTCCTCTTCATTTTCAACAAATCTAACCTATGTATGATAACAGTGCCAAAATAAAAGCTGTCAAACTTCCTAGAACCTCGGCAGTATAATAAAATACAGGATTAAAATATTATCTCTCAATGGGTGGTGAATAACTTTCACTAAAAAGCCCTTGCTTTATATAGCCTCTGAAAATATATTTTGCAAATAAAGCCATTTTTAAAAAATGAAATATAATCTGGAGGAAAACTATATTGCAAGGAGCTGTTTGTTTTTGAGATTCAATTGTTACAGAAAAAAAAAATACATTCATAAAACTGCATTCCTGGGATGCCATGCCCAGGTCTTTCTGGGTATTCTCCACACTGTACTATCGTTAGTATATTTCAAAAGGTTTCCCATTAATATATCATTCCCATCTTTATTAAAATATTCTTTAGTAAAGGTTTTTGTTCTTTAGTCACTATTGTTGCTTAATAATTGCTCAATTAATTATTTATGCAATCTCTTTCCTTCAACTGTCACCTTCATAAGAATAGGAAATTACCTTTTTACCTGCTATCACTTCAGCACCTGATTCAGTACCTTGTTCACATTTGCTGTTCAATATGTTAGCAGGAATGATGCAATAAAAAGGTAATAATTTTGTGGTTGGCAAAAAAGAACCAACATTCTAATAAAAGGCTTAGAAATCATTGTGACCTCAAAATATTTCCCAGGGAATGGACAGCAAATGCATAAAGAATGTCTTTTGTGGCCTGGCCATTTGGCTCTGAAGGGTTTGATTCCACATTCCCCAGACCTAGTAGGGGCACGTGTCCTGTGGGAGGCAACCAATGGAAGTGCCTCTCTCATGTTGATGTTTCTCTCTCTCTCTCTCTCTCTCTCTCTCTCTCCTACCTTCCATCTCTCTTCTTTCCTTTCCACTCTCTCTAGAAATCAATGGGAAAAATATTCTTGGGTGAGGATAAAAAAAAAAAAGAATGCCTTTTGTGACTCATTATCAATGAGTGTATATAGGTATCCAAATACATATTTGGTATCTGAACTTTAATATTGCTTCTGTGGGAGACTTGGAGAGCATTGCTGCTCCAGCTTTCTTGCCTACAGGCTACAGAATATCCTAACAGAACAAACAGCTGTCAGTGTTTTTCTCACTTGCCAGGGGGCACATTTTATGACCTTCTTTGGAATTCTTCTTGCATTTAATCTTCTGAACAGGAAAGAAGTTCCTCCTTTTACTGCTGTAAAATAGCTTCTCTACATCATTTCTTTTAAAAAGTTGTTTTTCAAAGAATTTTTTCTTATATTATTATTGATTAATCATTATATTATTTTCTTTTTTCTTGGACTTTTAAAATGGAATTTATTGCAGTGACATTGGTTCATAAAATTATACAGGTTTCAGGTAGAGAATTTAAAATATTACTATCATTCAGTTTTGTGAACACATCCTAAAGTTGTTTCTGATTTATACACTTCCTTACTTAACCAATGTTTTCAGGGGGTTTTTTGTGCTAAAAACGCCTAACTCATTTCATCTTTCCTCATATGCTATATTTACAACCTTATAACCAATCATGGATTCTCTTTTGGACTTTCTCATGTTTTTTAATACATGGACTTACTATTTTATCATGCTTCACACACATTAGCTTTTGGCCCATCATCTTATGCAAGCTCAAATATGACCAAATGTGGTACTGACTTCTTTCCCTTCAATAGCAGTAAAATACTGGCTTGTTTTAGCCTGCTGGTCCAGGAGGACCATCTCCTTCCATTGTACCTTAATAGCTATCCTGCAGTCTATGTTGGTAATGTTAATTATTTATCTCTACATATTTATCTTTTCTAAATTCTACTGTGTTTTGAAGAGCTACTCTCCCCTTCCCATTCTGCCAATATCATTTTATATTTATCTTGGCTTTCCAGCATATTGACATATCTCTATATATAAAAGCCTAAGCAACTGTCCGACCATTTGACTGTTCGACCATTCACTTGGTAGCTATGATGTGCACTGACCACTGGGAGCAGACACTCAATGCAGGGGTGGAAACCACAGGCATGATGAATCTCAGGGGGAAGTGGGGAGTGGGGAGAGCAGGAAGAGATTAACAAAAGATCTTATATGCATACTAGAGGCACTGGCCTGCAGGGATTGAGCCAAAACTGGCTCTCCAACATCCCTGAGGGGTCCCAGATTGCAAGAGGGTGAAGGCCAGGCTGAAGGACCCCACCAGTGCAAGAAATCTGTGTACCAAGCCTCTAATCCTATATAATAAAAGCCTAACATGCTAAGTGTCTGGTCAACCAATCGGCCATTCAACCAAGCAAAGCATAATATTCTAATGATATGCTAAGCCGGCTCAACAGCTCGCTATGACGTGCACTGACCACTAGGAGGCAGAAGCTCCAACCAGTAGGTTAGCTTGCTGCTGGGGTCCAGCTGATCAAGGCTGAGTGAGACGGGCCAGACTTGCCCTGGAGTTCTCCCATGGTCCCTCCCCTACTGGCCAAACTCCTGTGTCCCCCCTGGCCCTGATCATGCACCAGTGGGGTCTATCGGCCTGGCCTGTACCCTCTCTCAATCCAGGACCCCTTGAAGGATATTGGAGAGCTGGCTTCGGCACAATCCTGCAGGCCAGGCCAAGAGACCCCACTAGCACACGAATTCATGCACCAGACCTCTAGTATACTTATATAATCCTTGCCTAAAAATTTATTTATGGCAATCTTAATTCTCCATACAGTTACTTGGGACTCTTCTAATGTTGGTTTCAACACTCTATAGCTATGTAATATTGGGCACATTAATGTCTTGATCTCAAAAACCTCATTTGTAAAGGAATAATAGCAATATTGTGAGAAGTATGGATGATATACCTTAGGTACATAATAGGCATTCAGTAAATGTTGGCTATTTTATTTTTGAAATAGTTTTCAAAATTGTAGGAGCTACTCAGAATTGGTTTCTATAAGACATTATGCTGAGAAAGAATGTCATTGTCAATAGTTATTGCCTTTAAGCATTTTTTATTATTTTAAAATTAATCAAATTTATACTTTCACTGACTATCCTACATAATAAAAGCCTAATATGCTAAGTGTCCGGTCGTCCGTTCAACCAATCAAAGCATACTATGCAAATGATATGCTAAGGCAGCTCAACCTCTCGCTATGACATGCACCACCAGGGGGCAGGCAGTTGACCACCAGGGGGCAGACAGTTGACCAGTTGTTATGATGTGCACTGATCACCAGGGGGCAGATGCTCCGACTGTAAGGTTAGCTTGCTGCAGGGGTCCGGCCGATCAGAACTGAACAAGATAGGGCGGACAAGTCCTGGAGCCCTCCTGCAGTCCCTCCCCAACTGGCCTACCTCCTACATCCCTCTCCAGCCCCGACTGTGCACCACTGGGGTCCCTCGGCCTGGCCTGCACCCTCTTGCAATCCAGGACTCCTCAGGGGGGTACATTGACTGTGAGGTAGTTCCATCTGTATAATAAAGCCTAAGTGACCATTATGGCAGAACAACCAGAATGACCGGTCACTATGATGCACACTGACCACTAGGGAGCAGATGCTCAATGCAGGGGCTGCCCCCTTGTGGCAGTGCATTCCCACAGGGGTAGCGCCACTTAGCCAGAAACTGAGTTCACGACTGGTGAGCGCAGTGGCAGTGGCGGGAGCCTCTCCCACCTCCACTGCAGCGCTAAGGAGCAGTGAGCTGAGTGGTAAAGAGCGAGCAGACGGGTGGTAGGGAGGGAGGGTCCCAGACTGCAAGAGGGATGTTTGACTCCGGCTTAGACCCCATCTTGTTGGGTCTAAGCTGGCAGACGGACATCCCCCCTGGAGTCTCAGACTGTGAGAGGATGTAGGCCAGGCTAAGGGACACGCCACACACCCCCCCGCCCCCACCCTCAGTGCACAGATTTCGTGCACCAGGCCTCTAGTACTTAATAAAATTAAAAGCCATACCGCATGTATCAGTGTATGGACATGTACACAAATGTTTAATTTGTCTTAAGATAAATTTTATCATAGAAATATTAATTTTTTTCTGGCAAAAATTGAAATTCTGAGAATGGAGGGAAAAATCTACTTTGTTGCTGTCACCATTCTAAAATTGTCTGGTCAGTTATAAAAATAACAAAAGGATAAAAACATTTTGACTTAAGCACAAATAATGAGCATATGTTTATCATTTTCTTTTACCTTTGCAATTAAATATAACCTCTATAATTAGGGAATTCACCTTATTTAATATCTAATGTTTTAGCTTCCTTTATCTTTTTAAGATAACTAAATAGTTCACCATAAATAGAGACATATACATATTTATGGTAACCTTTTTAATTTTGGAATAAATAATAAAAATAGCTGCTTCTTCTTTATCAGATACTTCAGTGTTTTGGGGTTCTTATTTTTGTGAGAAAAAATAATCTTGAATAAGACTATCTTTTAGCATTTTATAGAATAAAATATTTTTTAAAATAGATCTAATCAGTTTTGTTTTGCTTCTGTAAGCCAGTAAAAAAATTTTAAAGGTCTGAGTAAGGTTTTCAAAATGGAGTAATATTATAAATTTTGGAACTATAAGCTCTCCTTCCTCTGATCAATATTCAACATTTTATATATAAATACCAAGATTGTAGCTTGATCTTCAAATATTAACCTTGACTTCTTCTCTAAGTTTTTTACTAAACAGAAATGCAAACAACACCCTCAGGGACTTGCATTAAAAAATCTAGTGCATAATTTTCATCCTGAAGGACATCTCAAGTGTGTTCCTAACACCATTGAGAATTTTAGACAAAGCTATAGAAGAGAAACAACTTTTATTTTCTAGAGCTCGAACAATCAAATTGAATCGAAATTTTCCCCAGTAAGAGAAAATGGGAAGGCATAGTCTGTCATAAAAAGACTTCATATAATGAAAAGTAGAGGCCTTATTCTGAGGAAAAGAGGAAGAAAAAATAAAGTGTCTTTCTTTCTCCTTCCTTCCTTCCTTCCTTCCTTCCTTCCTTCCTTCCTTCCTTCCTTCCTTCCTTCCTTCCTTCCTTCCTTCCTTCCTTTTTTAAGAGTGAAGTAGATTGCTAAGAAAATAGTCACAATTACCTATTTCTGCAAGTTTGGGTAATCCTCACCCACATAAACCTGTATTGGGCCATGTGATTTTCTTTGGCCAATGGGATAAGAACAAACACTATACAAGTGGATACTTCAAAGTGTTTTCCTACTGAGACTTCCTCTCCCTTGCTGTGTAAACCTTATGAGACAGCCCACTAAGCCAGGACAGGCTCATAATTATCTGAAACAACAACAACTGAGTCTGTTCTCAGTGATAATTAAATGTTATTCTAAGCTGTGGGTCAATTTCTTTCTGAACAACAAAGGTATATGCCATCTTCTTCTTTTGATTTTTCTACCCCTTGAATAATTGAAGAGATATTTTAACATTTTTCCTTGTGTCTGTGGGAAAAATACCATTTATAAATTCTTGATGGAAGGACAAGTATACACGCTGGCACCTTCAGATTATAATTTCATCAAGCCCGTAAACAGCTAGATATATTCAGCTACTTAGAGCACTATGAAAAAAGTTTTATTCATATAGTTAGGCAATGGGTTGTTAAGTATTATTCAGTTGCACAGCTTAAAGCCTTCAAAGAATGTGTTCAGTTATATTAGTTTACAAAGAAAAGAGAATTTACAGTGAATGATGTCATATTACCATCAAAGAATATGCACTGAAATATATATTAGATATAAATCTATTGGAAACATATGTATGAAAGCATATTTCATGCTAAGAATTATACAAATGATAATATTTGTTTCTCCTAGCCAGCATTTATTAAATTTTATTAATAAATTTAGTCATCTTGTTAAAATAATTTAAAATTTTCATTTGCATGTGCTAAATACCTTGTTCATTCATTTTTCAATTTACGTGAGTATCTTTTAGAAGCTCATCTGTATCTATTGGGTTATAACAGTTAATACTTTCAAGCTTTTATTGGAAAATTTCAGACAATAGCATATAAACTATAAGGGATAATGAAAATTGTGGAGTTTAAAATGGGCAGCATTAGGCCCAGCTAAAATTTGGGATTCTTTTTCTAAAAGGAAAGAGGAAAAAGTCACAGGATAGATAACATGAATGAATAAAACTTACCAAGGCATTTCTCATTCATGTTCTTTTTCTGTAAGTAAATTTGCTATATGAATGTGAGTTTTTCAATATCTCAAATGAATGTGTAAAATGTGTTACGCTGAAAGAGTATGACTAATCTATATTTTAGTTGTTATTAAACATCCAACTAATTTCTATGATAGTTATATTTTTTTATATCATTTCAAGTTCTATAAATTGGACTTAACATTTTCTTGCTGACATAATATCTATAATAATAAAAACACAATATGCTAATTAGACCAGATGTCCTGCCGGATGAAGCCAGCCTACGAGGGAAGCTCGGGTCCTGGGTGCCAGAGGGAAGCCGGTGCCGGCAGCCGGGGGAAGGAAGGCCTACTCTTGCATGAATTTCATGCATCAGGCCTTAAGTGTTTTATATTCATCTCACTTATATGTATCACTTATCCATCTAATCATCTAATTCAAAATACCAGAGAGATCTAAATTTAAAAATAATTATGTGAAAATTTATGTATAAACACATGTACTACATGATATATATTGAAGATATACATATATATATATATATACTGAGTGGCCAGATTATTATACGCACCTGATATTTGTAGGCAAATTAGCCTTATTTTCACACTGAAGTTGCTAGAGGGTCAGGCCATTATAAATAGGGAAGCAGGTTGTTTACCACGACAGTAGAAGTGATTTTTTTTCTGAAGATATGGGTAAACAATGTGATTTAACAGCCTTTGAATGTGGGATATCTATATCTATATCTATATCTATATCTATATCTATATCTATATCTATATCTATATCTATATCTATCTATCTATCTATCTATCTATATATATATATATATATATATAGAGAGAGAGAGAGAGAGAGAGAGAGAGAGAGAGAGAGAGAGAGAGAGAGGAGAGAGAGGCCAAAGTATTATGACCACCCCATCAGTACTTCGTTGGGCCACCTTTTGCCTTCAATGCTGTGGCGATTCTTCTTGGCATTGACTCCACGAGATGTTGAAAAATGATGCGAGGAATCTGACACCATGCCTGATGAATAGCACTGTCCAGTTCTGTGAGATTGATGGTTGTGGAACCAGCTGCCTGATGGCTCTTTTAACTTCATCCCACAAATGCTCAATTGGATTGAGATCTGGTGATTGTGGGGGCCACCTAAGCAAGGTAAAGTCTCCCCCATGTTCTTGAAAGCACTCCTGCACAATACGAGCACCGTGGCATGGCGCATTGTCTTGTTGGAAGAAGCCATCTCCATTGGGATACGCCATCAACATGATAGGATGAACTTGATCAGCAACGATACGTAGGTATGTTGTGCTATTCAGACGTTGTTCCACATGAATTAAAAGGCCCAAATCATGCCAGGAAAACATGCCCCAAACCATAACACTGCCCCCACCAGCTTGAAGGGTTGTACTCATGCATGTGGGGTGCATGGTTTCATGCTGTTTCCGCCAAATTCTCACTCTGCCATCTGCATGATGCAACTGGAAACATGATTCATCGGACCACATGACTTTTTTCCAATGCTCGGCTGTCCAATCCTTGTGTTCCTGTGTGAATTGGAGACATTTTATCTTGGTAACTGCAGACAGCAAAGGTGTTCGAACAGGCCTTTGGTTTCCATATTCCATATGATGTAGTGTATGGCTAATTTGGCTACAAATGGCAGGTAGTCATAATAATCTGGCAGATTAGATCAATAGATGATAGATGATAGATAGATAGATAGATAGATAGATAGATAGATAGATAGACAGACAGATAGATAGGAGAGAATTGGGACATATTCCATGTAAGACTCAGGAAAATGGAAGGGTAAAGAATAAGTTAATAAAAATTAGAAAAAAACACACAAACATAGCTCCTTTATCCAATGGGACCAAAACTTTGAAGAACATTTTTTTAAAAGCCATATGTTGTACTAGTATAGTCACACTTTGTTGTATAGTTTAAATTTTTCATGCTCATTACTATTTTAACTTAAGCTAGAATTTGAACAATAGGATGTCATTAACTTGCCAAGACTCAAAATGTTATTCTAAAAATACTAGGTAATAATGCAATATCCAACACATACCCTGGTAGCTACAGAAGGCACATACAAGGTAGGGCAAAAGTAGGTTTACAGTTGTGAATATTTGAAACAGAGTTTTTTCTTGTATTATTACTTATTTTACTATTTTCCATAAGAACACCTGTAAACCTACTGTTTCCCACCCTGTATGTTTTGCAAGTAGTCACTTGATCAGTACTGCATTTTACAGGTAGAGAAAATCATTGTAATGTAATATGCAGATGTGTAATGCTTTGCCTAAAGCAGTTACAGCCTAATAATTCTCTAATATGCATAAGCTAGATGAAAATGAAACAAAGAATAAAGAAAGTGTTGGCAGATTATCAACTAATTTTAATTCTAGATTAAGCATGTGATAGATAACAGCAGGTTTAAAGCAAGAATAGAGAAAAATTGGCTCTAGGGTAGAGAATGTAGAGTGATATGTGTTTTAATTATAAAAAAGCAAAATAGCCCTGAGCGGTTTGGCTCAGTGGATAGAGCGTCGGCCTGCGGACTCAAGGGTCCCGGGTTCGATTCCGGTCAAGGGCATGTACCTTGGTTGCGGGCACATCCCCATTGGGGGGTGTGCAGGAGGCACCTGATCGGCGTTTCTCTCTCATCGATGTTTCTAATTCTCTATTCCTCTCCCTTCCCCTCTGTAAAAAAATCAATAAAATATATATTTAGGAAAAAAAGCAAAATAAAAGGTCTCAATTGAGAGGATTAGAAATAATATTTTTTTATTCTTTTATATTTATCATAAGTGTAAGTAATCTTAGAGAATTTATATGTTAACAACCCACAGGGAACAGTAAAAATGTCTTTATATTAAATTTATCTCAATTTGAAAATCACCTCTTTTATCTTTAAATAAAGAAACCTAAAATACATTGATTCTGAGGAACATGTGGAATCTAAATAACTGCCAGAATTTGAAAAAATCTAAATATTATCTCAGAATGTTGGCATATGTAAGAAAAAGGATATGACCTCATAAGTCGTACCTTTATAAGTTTTTGTGAAAGAACATTGTTTGTACCCAATTATAACTGTGACAACTTTCTCATAAGAAACATTGCAATGCAATAATAAAAATAGTTTGCATACTTCCAAAAGTGTTTTCTTAGGTTCCTGACATTTAATTTATTTTAATGGCTATGCCAATGATCTTTCACAAAGTTGTAGTTATGAAAAGATAGAATCCATAGTTGGACTATTAAAAGAAACCAGATAATACAGCAAACTGTTTTTAGCATTGATTATAATTCATAAAATAAATGAAAGACTATTATTAAAATTAAGGTAAAGAATATTTATTTTCTTCCACAACTATTCCAAATAAACTCCCACTCAAAATAGAACCAGTTGTAACTAAGGAGAGAAAACCCACAAATTAAGGATTCACTATAATAAAGAGCAGATGACTTCAGAATAAAAAATGCATTATGCCTAAATTTGATTAAATGTAGACATAACAAAGACAGTGTATTCAAATATCAGCCCTTTAAACTTGTGGAGCTTTGTTAAATCCTTGAATATTAAAAGTTACAGAAGTTATGGAATAGTTAGGAGCATTATTTGAATTAATAAGAAATGTATAGAAATTCATTTAACTACTCATACTGTATTTAATATATAAAGAGCTGTTTGATCATGCTTTATTAAGATAGATCTGGATGTGAGGGCGATCTGGCTGCGACATCTGTCACCCCATTGATCGCCAGGGTTGATTCGGCTGATCTGGCTGGCTAGGCGGGTGTCCCCCTCCTCCCTCACCGATCCATGTGCGTCCCTCCCGAAGCTGCGCGCTCGGTCGAAGAGGACGACCTTCCCCCCCAAGGAGAGGACCGGTCTTCGGTCAAAGGTATACGAGTAGCTGCGCTCCCCTGCTAGAACCTCCAAACAAGCTCTCAAGATAGATCTTAAGCCTTAGCTGGTTTGGCTTAGGGGATAGAGCATCAGCCTGAGAACTGAAGGGTCCCAGGTTTGATTCCAGTGAAGGGCACATGTCAGGTTGTGGGCTCCATCCCCCATATGGGGCGTGCAGGAGACAGCCAATCAATGATTCTCTCTCATCATTGATGTTTCTATATCTCTCTCCCTCTCCCTTCCTCTCTGAAATAAATAAAAATACATTTTAAAAAAGACATATTTTAAAAGATATAATTTATCCTATTATAAAATTTAATGATTTGCAGATATATGTTGAAGTGTATAGAAATTTTGTTAGGTTTTACAGTTCATAGTTGAATGACATGTTATTTAATTACACTTCAATCATTAGGACAGAGATTTTTTTTTTTTAAACTAAAGCTATTGGTTATTCATTATGCATAGCTGTGTACTATATAATAAACTATGTAAATGTTTATATGTTTTAGTTTAGTGTTAAGGAATTATATGTTTTAGTGTAATAATCTCAGTTTGAATTAGCAGAAAATTTTTGATTGTTCTTTTTAAAAATTATAACCAAATTTCAAAATAAATGTAGAATTTGAAAAATAAAAATATCTTAGAAAAAAAAAATTTTAAAGAAATCAGTCTATCATTTGTAACACATACAAATAAACAGAATTTAGAGTTGCATAAATTCTTGGAATAGTTAGTATAGATCAAATTATGATTAAAACTGGCCCTTTATAATGGCAGTTATTTCTACATATCACTTGTTGCAATACAATCATTGGTATATAATGAGAAAATCTACACTAATAAAAGACAAAGATGGTAATTGACCATACCTTCGCTATGCCCACCAGCCAATCAGAGTGACTATATGCAAATTAACCCAACCAAGATGGTGGTTAATTTGCATATACTGCTGGGAGCAAAGACTGAAGACAACATGGAAGCAAAGTGCTACAGAAGGGAGCAAAGTAGAGGCGGTGGAGACAGGAACAGAGCCAAGGAGGTGGAGACAGGATGCGGGAGGGAAACCGGGAGCGGGAGGGAAACCAGCCGGGCGGCGGAGCGGGAGCCCTATTTGGCAGGAATCTTCCTGCAATGGGCCTCTAGTGGAAATATAATAGAAATGGATAATAGAAATCCTGGGTCAATGCAAAATATTTTGTATAAATTTTCAATTAATAGATACATTGGAGATTTGAATAAAAACTCTAGGAACAAGTTTTAACTTCCACAATTATTTCTTTTTCCTTTCTTAGTTTACGTTTGCCACAGCCAATTTAAGATTGTCTAGCTAGAAAAGTAAGTTACTCTAGCCCCAAATCCTGGCTTGTTTTTGTGTTTGGAAGACTAGCATGGATGTGAGGGCGATCTGGCTGCGACATCTGTCACCCCATTGATCGCCAGGGTTGATTCGGCTGATCTGGCTGGCTAGGCGGGTGTCCCCCTCCTCCCTCACCAATCCATGTGCGTCCCTCCCGAAGCTGTGCACTCAGTAGAAGAGGACGACCTCCCCCCCCCTCCCCCCCAAGGAGAGGACTGGTCTTCGGTCAAGGGTATACGAGTAGCTGCGCTCCCCTGCTAGAACCTCCAAACAAGCTCTCAAGACTAGCAATGAATTAGCTCACTGAAAGAGTGAGTCATTCTTAGGAACATGATAAAGATTCTTGCTTTTGCCCAGGTTAGTTAACCAAAGCACACTCTTCTTTGCGCCTAAACTACCAATTAATTTAGTTCTATGAGTCAATTCCATTAAAAAAAAAAAAAGCCATCCACAACAGTAATAAAATTACCAACTTTGGTAAGGGGATAAATTTGACATTTTAAATACCTCTAACCAAACTCCTTCCTAAAACTCAACAGGAAGGATTATAAATAGGTAGACTGTTCTGATCTCTTTATTTCCTATTTTTAAAATGGAATATTTCTGGCTTGCTCAAGAAATGTTATCATTTCTTAATTGCTCTCAATTTCATTCTCCTGACACTAATCACTTCTACTGCAAACTAAGTAAGGGGCACATAAGTTCATTCACCATTATCACCACCTTCATTATGGCTGAAATCATATACTCAAATTTAGTCATTTTAGATGCTTTTCTTTTAATCAGTTTGCTCATTTCCATTTTATCATCAAATCTGTATGTTCTATCCACTTACTATCTAACCTGGTCATTCCTTCCTATTTACCTTCATTGATCCTTCCTCCATTTAGACTCTGATTATTTCCTTGTATCTTACTAACTGAATGACTACCAGTTGTCTGGAAGGCACTTCCCCAGCTCTCCTTCATATAGCTAATTCCAACTCTTTCATCAATGATTTCACCAATTCCTTCATCCAACTATTTCCTAAAGATAATTCCTCTGTGGGAGGCCTTCTTTAGCTTTCAATCTGATAAATGTATTTTCTTCACCTCCTTAATCCTCTCTAACTCAGTATTTATGCCATTGATCTATATTTGTTAATTTATATAACCCTCTGCCCTTTGCCTTGAAGGCAAGGGCTACATTATTTTCACTTTTGACACTTGTTCCAAGCAAATATGACACACTAAGTGGAATGTTTGTTCAATGAATACAGTTGCCAATAATTTTTTTTAAATTCCTTGGTTCTTGTATCTATTAATATGTGGAATTCTATGTCAAAAATGATAATATCAGATCCTAGCTATTGCATAGTCTATTATGTCCCCTAGATGTTGAATTTGGATTTTAAGAATAAAGTTAAATTATTTTTAAGTAGTCTAAAATGTCATAAACTAAGCCTTGTATATATCTACTCTAAAACTAATTTATTATCCTGGCTTTTCAAAAGTAATATCAGAATGCTAAAGTCATTCCACAGGGCATTAAGTCTGGAATTAAGAATTAAAATTTCACAAGATTCAGCATCTTTCAAGGATTCATATCATGACTGAGATCCTTAACTCCTCAAAAAAAATTTTTTTTAAATAAAATTCAGTAGATATTTTCTAAGTCTCAACCATTGTGTATTCTTTCACTCTTAAAGATTCAACCTGTTTTGTTTTTAATGTTCCACACATAGCCTGGCTGGTGTGACTCAGTTGTCCCATGCACCAAGAGGTGGCTATTTTGATTCCCGGTCAGGGCACATGCCCAGGCTTCCGGCTCGATCCCCAATTGGGGGCACGCATGAGGCATTTTTTTAAAAAGCCCAACATACTCTTAACATATATATTAGAGACTGGCGATTATTTAAGTGAATATTGACAGATAATTTTTAAGTTCTCAAAGCCTCTTCACTGCTCCCTCCTCCTCCACTCTTGCCAGCTTCCAACCCATGCTCCATTAACAACAAAGCAATCTTCCCAAAAGGAACTCAGTTACTTCATTTCCCTGCTTAAGCCCTGCAGTGTTTGCTGAATACATCCAAGAAAAGTCTTCACTCCTTCCCTTACCTTGCACAACAATTGGAATTCTCTGGCCCCTGCCTATTTCATAGTCTGTAACACTCCCATACTAATCACGGTTTTCAATTCTTTGAAGACACTAAGTATTCTTAGGTCTTAAGTGATGTGCATATGTTGTTCCCTCAGCCTACAATGTTCTTTCTTTGCTCTTCTCAAGGGTAAGTCGCTCTTTATGCTTCTACCTCAGCAATAATGCCCCATTCACAGAGATGCTTTCCCTGGCCATCCCACATGAACAAGGATTCCCTCCACTGTTCCCTAAGAGCCTGCCATTGCTTTCATAGTACTCACTAAAACTAGCAATCACTTTATATATTTGTCTTCTCATTTCTTGGCTGTATAACTCTCCCACCAGCATGTACATTGGGACTGAGACAATATGAGTCTTTTTATTTTTACCATTAGAGGCCCAGTACACAACATTCATGCACTGAGGTGGGGGTAAGAGGGTTCCCTCAGCCCGGCCTGAGCCCCTCGCAGGCGGGCATCCCCTGAGGGGTCCTTAGTGCTGCGGCAGAGGCAGGAGAGGCTCCTGCCACCACTGCTGCACTCGGCAGCCGTGAGCCCAGCTTCTGGCTTAGCAGTGCTCCTCCTATGGGATCACACAGACCACCAGGGGGCAGCTCCTGTGTTGAGCGCCTGCCCCCTGGTGGTCAGTGTGTGTCATAGAGAACAGACATTCTGCCCTTTGGTTGATTTGCATATTAGCCTTTTATTATATAGGATTATATCTTGAGTGTATAACTATTTTCTGGAACTCCATAAGTATTAAATAAGTGAATGATTGAATGCCCATTAAGTAATACAGTGAAGATTTGCATACATGGGTATTAAAATAATAATATACAATGAATGTCTCATGAGGCATTTATATTCAGCCTCACTATCAGGGTATTAAGACACCATAAATTGATAAATGGCTGGGTAAATCTGCTTCCTCTCAATAGCCTTAAAAATTTATATATATTTCTCTTTATTGTATTTACATTCTATTTGTACCTCAACTATTTGTATACATATATTTTGTATTTTACTAAATCACAAAGTCTGAGAGGACTTTAAGAAACTTTGTTTTGTTTTGCTCTGGGTAACTAGTTAAGCTCTCTTTATTAAGCCTTGAGCAGTGAGAAATATGGGCCTAAAAAAGAACACGACTGACTAAGCTTTTGAAGTCTGGTTGTTAATTAACTTCTGTGGGTCTCAAGTTTTTCATCTGCAATGGGTACCCTGCTACCTACTTCACAGTACTTTGGTAAGATCGAAAGAAATAATATATTTAACCAACAGATGATCAATGATGGTAACTGTAGTGGTTTGAATGGTACCCCCAAAACATATATTGACATACCAGAACATGTGAATATAATCTTATTTGGAGATACATTTTCCTTATTTAGAAAAGGGTCTTTATGGATATAATTAAGAATCTCAAAATGAGAGCACTCTGGTGGACTTAAGTCCAATGACAAGTGCCCTCTTATAAGTGATACACAGAGTGAAAAGGAGAAGGAAGATGTGAAAATTGAAGCAGAGAATGGATTACCGAAACTGGAAACTCAATGTAAATTACAAAGAGTAAATAGATCACTGCACATGCACATGTAAACAGGTAAATGCACTCATTTGAACACAGATCCCCATGTCAGCATCTCTATCTTGTCAAACCATTTTTATTATCGATGAAACAAACAATTGCATTGGATCAGATTAGAATTTGTGAATCTGATTTTATTGGACCTTTGGGTCACAGGGCCGTCTGAGTCCCTGCCAACAGCAGATGTTGCAGTTAGAGCTAAATGTACCTTCTTCTAAGAAGAGCAAGCACAGCTTTCATCAGATCTCCAATGTGTTTGGGACCACTGAAAGAGTAATCATCTCAATTCTGGAGAATCTTAAAGGTCCTAGCTAGTTGTTATATTGATACAATGTTTTAGGTTTATATCACTTTAAAGCAGCCAAAGAGATTTGGCATGCTATTTTAATCGTTAAGATCCTATCTTTAAAGACCAAGAAGAAGCCAAAAAAGAGGCTATAATAGAGGTTGCTTTTAAGTAAACTTATCTTCCTTGAAACATTATAATAAAAATCTACAGGTTTCCGTTTCTTTATGTGCAGTCTGTCATTACCCACCATCCACCAGCAAAGGAAATAATCTCTATAGTCAACAATATAAATACAGACTCCAGGTTTCCTTGAGCTCTGAAATTGCTATATTCAAGCCATTTCTTTCAGCTTACAAAACTTCAAGGTCATTCTTACTGGAACAGCCATATTTCTGCATTTTGTACATTGAAGGCTATAAAATAAAGGTTAGGATGACGATGTATCTGAGAAAAACTGGATGCTATGAAGTTCTTAAAATTCACTGTCTCTCTTTTACTCCTTTCTAAAGTTTACCAAACAAACCGAACAAACCGAAGTTTGTGCAGAATATCATTGCACGAAGAAAATGTCAACAATGCAAACATGTCAAGCAATTTTTTTGTAAAGAAATTATGTAAGTTCCCATCTCTTTCAAATTAATAGAATTTTAAGTCATTTGAGGTTTGTAAGAAATATATTATGAATTATCTGGCAGCATCTCTTGAAAATTAAAGCAAACTTAATTTTCAGCTTATTCACTATGAATATATGTGAATAATATGGGGAATGCAAACAATTAGATTAGAACACAGTGTTGTAGACCTGGCATAACAGTTCTACAACATGGACAAGAACCCCTTTATTATGTGAAAAATAAAGAAGTAATTATGTAGAAAAGTCTTCCACTTAAAAGTCATCAAATCAGTTTTAAAATTGTGCCTTTCAAGAGTGATTGCTTTCCCCTCAAAATGAACTTTGCTGTGGCTTTTAAAAATAGGTTGGATTAACTGTTGAGTGAAGCAATGGTGAGTAGTGGTTAACACTGCAAGCTCTTACACCACATTTCTGGGATTCAAGTGTTGTCTCCACCACGTAGAAGATGGGTGATGTGAGCAAGTTATTTAACATATGTATGTCTCAGATTTCTTTTCTCTAAATAACTAACTCTTAGAGTTGTTTGAGGATTAAATGAGTTAATACTATACCTTACTGTGAATTTAGCAAATTCATGGAATATAGTAAGTGTCCAATAAGTGTTAACTATAATTTTATTTAAAATATTATGAAAAAAATTTTTTATTAATGCATACTCTCCTGAGGCTAAGGCTCAAAGGTTATTCTACTTACTAATATCATGGCATTGAGGTTTATAGGAAATATATTCCTACTATATTACAAATAAAGTTGATCACTCATTCTTGTGTTTAACTTTCAGATATTTGGAGTATCTGATTGAAAAATACATAGGATATACTACTAATTCCATTTTACATATAATATTTCAAATTCTGTTTTACATTTAATATGTCTCATAGAAATAAATCTGGGTTAGTTCAGAAATCCAATTACATGCCTGCTATTTATTGTCTGAGAATGTTAGTTTTAATGCAGCTGACCTTTAACATGGGTTTGAATTGCACAGGTCCACTTAAACATAGATTCATTTCAATAAACATATGGTCAGTCCTCTGTATCCTCAGTTTGTCATCAGCAGATTCAACCAACCCCAGATTGAAAACAGTATTTTCCATCACCATTGGGAGTCTGTGGATGTAGAAGGCCCACTGTATGTATGCATTGTTCGATGCCATTTTATACGAGGGACTTAAGCATCTGTGGGTTTTGGTATCTGCAAGAGTCCTGGAACCAATCCCCCATAGATACCAAGGGACAACCAAAGTTTTGGGGAAATAAAAAGTATATGTGGATTTTGGACTACATGCAGGTCAGGCCCCCAAACCTCATGTTGTTCAAGGATCAACTGTAGTGCCCATAGGGAACAGTTTACCCTTTCTTAATTAATCACACCTGTTGTAGGTTAGTTCTTTCCTATATAGTTTCTATTATCTTTTTAAAATATATTTTTATTGATTACAGAGAAGAAGGGAGGAGAGAGAGATAGTAACATCAGTGATGAGAGAGAATCATTGATTGCCTGCCTCCTGCACGCCTCCTACTGGGGATCAAGTCCACGATCCAGGCATGCGCCCTGACTTGGAATCCAATTGTGACCTCCTGGTCCAAGCATTCCTGCATAGTTTCTATTTCTCTTCACTTACATCTATGCTGCAACTTGCTAAAAGATTCACTTTCTTACAATTCAGTCTTAATCATGGTTCCTTTTTTCATGTTGAAATATTTTAAGAAATCATTATTACCAGCTGACACTCAGTATTTATTTCAAGACTATTTCAATAATAACGTAATGTATCTGTATTTCTCTTTCAAGACATTCTATATCTATCCTTGCTATTTTTTTGTTTATTCCAGTTGTTCTGTTCAATTGTACCTACTGAATAGTATGCTTTATTCAGCATACTAAATACTTTTCATCAAGTTAATTCTATATTTTTCAAATTATTCTTTAACCATTTAATTTCATATTTGAAAAATAACAAGTTTGCCAATCTTTACTAAAGTCTTTTATAAATGGCAAAATAAAAAAAGATCCCATTCATAATGTACAACAAAACTCCTTCCTGTCTTCTGACCTCATTTATACAGAAGCTGCCCAGATAGATCTCTGTCTTTTCTCCAAATGTTTAAAAACTTCCTTCCCTTTCCAGCCTTTACAAATGTGTCACTTTTCTCGTTCAGAAATAAAGCTGTCCTTTCCAAGGCAGTGTAGTACTCCTGGCATCTGTTTTTTTCCTGCCTATTACCCTGATTAAACCTAGTAAAGGCCAGGAGCCACGCTGGCAGACCCATTTTTATTTTTTTTAAGCAGGTGAGAAAGGACAGGACTGTGGGTATGCATATGCTTCTTCCTTTTTTTGGACACGTAACTCTAAAATGTGTCTTCAGATATTAATCATAGGAAATTAAGAAGAACTCGTTATAATTTTCAGTAGAATTTGCTGAGTTCCCATCTTTGCAAATGGAATGCAGATCACTTAGATTTTTAAATATACAGAGGTGGGCAAACGTAGGTTTACAGTTATAAGTACGTGAAACCACAGTTTATTCCTGTATTATAATTTATTCCTGTATTATATGTTTTTCCATATGAACAACTGTACTACTAAATGCTGATTTATCCAAGCAATGTATCTGCACATATGTACATATGTCGGGTAGTTGCTGCCATCCTGTCATAGTCACTTAGGGATTCCTGATTCCATTTTCTTTTAATAGCAGTCACATCCTATATTCCATAATATCTATCTGATATTTTTTTGGCTTTTCCCCTCAATCAGAAATACTGCTTTATCACAACTATATATTCAGTTCAGAAGTCTATCCGTGTACACCCTTAATGGAAGGCTGTGAACTGGTACCACCACACAATCCACTAACTGACCTGGGGTAAGTTTCTTACACTCGTTAGACATGGTTTCCTTCTATGCAAATGGACATGATAACACACGTGAACCTCTCATATTTGAAACTCTTGGAAGCTCACATACTCTAGACTAAAAAATAAAGTTTATTTCTTCTTAAGTAAAGCAACTTGCTTTCTTCAACTTTATTGAAAGTTATTTTATACTATTTACTATGTTTTGCCTCTGCTATGAACATCTAAGCAGCCTTTTAAAAGAATAACTAGATCTAGATGTACTGATACGGGAAGATTTTCAGATATATGGTTGATTGAAAGTCAAGTTCCCAAGTATCCTATTATTATTTGGTATCAGCCCATTTATATAAAAAACAGCTAAAAGCCACACATAGGTATATAAAAATGTATGTATATATGGTCATGTAAATATACATACATGTTCACATAATCATAAATAGCATATTTGTAAATAACAGAGATTACATAGAAAAATGTTTGCAAATATACCACAAATATATTTAAATATTACTTATATAAAAGGAATAGAGATGCATATGGGTTGTAAATATATATTTGTTATATGATTTTTTTTTAACTCACACAGGTATTTGAGAATTACATAATTAAAACATTTAAATGCTTCTCTAAACAGTAATGCCTATATTTGTATAACCTTTAATACTTCAGTTATCACTACATTAATTTGATTTTCATATATATGTTAATTATATTTGATTGGTATAAAAGTGATGTTTATACTAATAGACATTTTGTAGCTTATTTTTATTGAATGTCTCAGTTTTTATGCTGAATATAATAATTGATTCCCATATACTTAAAGAAGCTGAAAAGCTGCTTATTTTAAAAATAAGAAGAATTGTGAAAACCTCTGTAGTTGAATACCTGGGCAGATGAACATTACGGAACTGTCATTTAAAAGCAGCCAGGAATTTCTCTACGTAGAGATATAGAGAGAAAGAAAGAATGGCCAGCTAATGTGTAAAGTCACTCGTAATTAATTTGAATATCAAATCACTGTTATCCATTAGTGCTCCAAGCCAGTGAAGCTGATGAGAAAAAGTCACACATTATTATAGATGGATTTGCTGACAGATTAAAGTTTAATGGTGTTAGGCCCTTTCCCTCAATCTGAATGGTCTTTAAACGACCATTACCTTCTAAATTGTAATCCACATTTGCCTTAGGTCACATGAACAGTAAGCAAAGGTCATGATAATAAACACAATCAAACATGAAGCCTTAGCCACAGCCCCATTAGTGTCAACTTTGCAAATATTGTCCCCAAATCCCTAGGGCTACTTCCTGAACCTCGTGGGGGAATCATTCAACTACAGGCTCCTGCAACTCAGGTGTCCCAACAGAGATGACAAGCCTGTGTCTCTGGTGACATCTTCTATCTTCCAAAGATGATGCCCTCCTCCCTGCTCGTCTTTGGCAGCTCACCAAGCCGAGGTGTGGGAGTTGGAAACTGGGGTGAAAATCCTCTTCACTCTCGTGTTCTATTCCATCGCTAAGTCTGAATCAGTGCACCCTCAGCTCTCAGAGCACTTCCCGCCTCAGCCAAGCATCATTTTCTTAGGTTCACTGTAATTTTACTCTGTCTTTATTATGACTAGTCCAGAAGGTAAGCTGACTGCCAAGATTTTCTGTTACTTTCAACACTATTTCTTTCCTCTGGCTTTTAACAAATAATCATTCCTTATTTGGTTAATACTGCTTTCTTCTTTCTTCAGAATGAGTTTCTTTCCAAGCTAAGATTATTATTTATCGTGATTCCGACTAGATTATAATTATATGAGACTAAAACTTGCTCTTATTCCTGAGAGACTTAAAGATTTGAGATTTCAGTAAATTTCACTTTAATCCCAATAAATCCGGCTACTGGTATTTATGTGAGGGTGCTTAGCTCTCATACAACCAAACTCTAACCATCCCACCTCATGAGATGTCTTAACCAATGCCGTACAATAGAAATAGAATGCAAGTCACAAATGTTAGCTACATATATAACATTATATCTTTTATGAGCTAAGTTTAAAAAATAAATAGGAATCAAGTGAAAATAATTTTAATAATGTATTTTATTAACCTAATATATCCAAAATGTTATTTCAATTTGTAATTGATATAAAATTTGGTGAGATATTTTGTTGATATTGAGTATGTATAGATCCTTGCTCAACCACTGAGCCACATTGGCTGGGCTGTAGATAATGATTTTTAAAACTATATTTGAATGCTAAAAAGTAAAAAAATATATGTTTCACATTTGTTAATAGCTGTTTGTGTCCTTTCTTTACAACACATTCACTCTGTCAGTGGTATTAGTATTCATTCATACTATTATTACATTAATTAGTATTCACTAGTATTAGTGACTGAGGTTTTTCCATATAGTAAAGGGTGCCAATCTACAGAACTTTGCCAGCTTATTCCAATTAAAATTGTTTCTCTCTAGAGAACATGGAATATTTTTACCGCTCTGTCAAAAGATACTCTTTTGTTTTGCTTTTCATATAAAATTTATGTGTAAGCAGGTGAGGAGCTTATGTGAGAACAATTAAAATTTGTGCAGCCAGCAGGAAGCTTATGTAATTCTTTGTTCCTTAATGAGAACACCTGAATCTTCAAATGAAAGTACCATTTTTCCAGGTGCAGGTGATCAAATTAGGGATGGCAAAGACACCAAATGTATGTAAACAAAATAACTATTTCCAAGGATGCTGATGGAAACAAGTGGAAATGGGTCGGACTAATCATGATGGAATTAAAAGGACTAATAAGTTAACCTACTGGGTCTCTCCAGATTGCTGAAATAATTGTAGCATTGCTATAAAGGATGAATGGAGAAAGCCTTCTCAATTTTTTAGAAGGATGTGAATTTCAAATATCCTTTTTTTGTTTCCATTGTAAAATATTTATTAGTACCCGATAATGTGTACAATTTTTATTTTGAAAAATATGTTATATTGGACTGTTTCATTGCTTCTTAATAATCATTTCCTCTTCCTGAGAACCTGATTTTAGTTCACCTAAAATCAGCTCCACACAGCTCGTCATCCCATCCTCAGCTCCTGGGTGGGCATAGAAGTTTAAACGCTGTGGCCAGTGGCTTTTAGAAACCAGGCCTATGACAAGTAGTTCAAATGATTTTGAACCTGCAATTAACTTAGAGGGTTCAACCCAATTTATTTCAGTTAGATCTGTGGGGTTGAAGTTTCCCGGAAAATTCTGGGAAAGACAGCCCCTTACATTTTTAAAGACAGCCACTGCAATTTGCTCCTCACTCTGGACACCAGTGATCAGCCTGGAACTCCTGTAGCTTTTTCATTACAAGGATGAAGATACAGAGATTTATGAAAGAAAACTAAACTTTAGAGAATATAAGTTAAGAAAAGCCAGATTCTTCCTTGGTTCTATCAATGGTCCTTTGATTTACCCCAATTACAGCTTGCCCATGTGACCCTCAACACAATGACCACACTGTTCTTAGTAAGTCTATGAAGTGATGTATAAACCAACTGGACAGGTGGTTGCCTGACACTTTGAGAAAGAACAGTAATACTCAGCTTATAGAACCATGAGCACAATTTTATGGATAGCACCCCCATATTTTATAGTCCTGGCAATGGACACATGTGCCAGAGTATCTCTTCTGACATTAACACTGTGGTTTACAAAGTCTTATGGCCACAGGGTGCCAGACTAGACAAGGGAAAATACACTTGAAATCATGACTTAAGCCCCATGGTCTTGGTCATGGAGGTCTCTGGTCATTGTAAGATTCAGTCCCCATGTAAAAACAAAAACATACACACAAAAAGACCTTGATACTTCTTTATGATAGTTATTTCTCCTAACCAAAGTGCATTATGGCCAAGAAGAGCCGTTGTGACATTCACTCTGTAATCTTCCATCTCTATGAACTCCCTGGTAAGAATGCATCAGATCAATGCACTGCTTAGCATTCAGTTCTTTATGTCCATCCGTTTTACTACTTGACTGTGTTTTTCTAAGCACAATTTCCTATTTACCAGCTTTTACTCCTTGGTTGTGGCTTCCATTAGCTATCCTACCTATTAGAAAGTGTCCTATGAACAAATTCATACAATGTTACAGTTTAGCAAGCTTTTAATTTTCTTGACTATTTCCAACCAGTAATGCTACATTTTTATTGGACTATTTTCAACTTTATCCCATTATAGGTTAAACACATATAAGGTAATATACTATAACTATACTTTTCTTGTTTATTGTTATGTTAAAATAATATGAATTCATGAAAAATTCAGTCGATAGATAGTATAGGGTCAAGTTGTTGTAACATCAAACCCAATTCTGATACCCCACCACTATCTCCTGTTTTTCCTACAGAACTAATATTCCATACTTTGATATAAAGAAATAACTTAATAATTCTATTGGAAAAATACATATACAGGTACAAAAGAATATATATGAGAGAATATGTATGAGTATTATAAATAATTAAAAGAATGATCAGTTGCATTTAGTGGTTATTTCTGGAAAGTGAGAGGAAAAAGAATATTTGAAAGGCATTACAACTACCTTTGTACTGTTTATTATAAAGCCTCAGATGGTCTATAAATTGTCATTTCCGAAATGTTCTCATATATACTCTATTCTCTCATGAATATGGAGCGTTACGGTATTTGGCTCCACTGAAGCTTGGAAGACTAGAGCATAGGTGAGCTAGATCCACCTGCAGCGGCAGGTGTTAGGGTGGGTCATCCAGATGGCACAGGATTGTGCCAAAACTTAAATGCAGTGAGATTCTAGATCTAGCATTTCTCCAGTATCTTTCTGTATACTTCAAGTTTTCATAATATAAAATGAAATTGTTCAGAGAGCCTCTAAAAGACTATAAGAATGCCACCATGATAAATGATGTCATTTTCCTCAATTGGTCAACTTCAGTAAATGAGTTAGCGAATTAAAGCACTGAAGTAATATAAAGCACTGAATACCAGTGGCTTTTATAAAGTGATCTTGGGTTTTATTCATCCATTCTTTGCTTGCCTGATAGATAACTGAGTCAGTGTTTATATATAAAAATCAATGGTGATTCGATGCTATTATACAGGCTAGAGTCCTCCCTTTGGAAATATGCTGCATTAATAATGCTTGCAGTTTGCTGCTCTGAGCATTTGCAGAGCTTAAGCTGGGAGAATTCCAACCCTCTCTTAAAGGGACCAAAAGCTCATAATCAACAGGCTCCTAAGACTTATCTACAACATAATTTACTTCCAGAAAACCTTTTGTGACATCCCGCGGTCCTTCCTTGGCACCTCTACACGTCTTTATCAGCACTTATCCCATTATGTACTATACTAGAGGCCCGGTGCAGGAAATTCGTGCATGGGTAGGGTCCCTAGGCCTGGCTGGCGATCAGGGCGGATCTGTGGGGCGACCAGCGGGGCGATTGGGGGGCCACCTCTGGCACCCATCTTGGCTGGCCTGGGGCCTGTGGGCTGGGGGCAGCTCCTGTGTTGAGCATCTGCCCCCTGGTGGTCAGTGCTCATCATAGCGACCAGTCATTCTACCAATTGTTCCCCCATTCAGTTGATATGCATATTATGCTTTTATTATATAGAATACTTAACTGTATATCAATGCTATTATTAAAATAAAATTTATATGTTGTATACTTTTATATCTCTAATACTTCATATCTTGATACAGCTGTATTTATAAATATGTGGCACTTAGTAAACATCAGCTACATAAATGACTAAGCTGTAAACATTATGGAAATTTTTCTTTATAAACATAGTCACTAGGAAAATGTTGGTAGGCGAAAACAGTTCTGAGTTAAATTTACTTAAATGACTTATCATTTATCATACTTCAGAAAATTAATTTCAAACATGAAAATTCCAAGAACTCCCATTCTTAAAAGTAAAAAATGGAATTAGATAAGGTTCTATGGTTTTGAAAATCTTAGTGAAGTATTAAGGACACATTTTAATTAAATACAGAATGATGTCATTGTAAGCCACTAGTTTCTAATACTTTCCACTTCTAGCCTTTTCTAAAATAGTAAATCTAGAGGAAACATTAAGTTACACATAACACAATGTCCCTTTCATTAAAAAACTGTGGGATTACTTTTTTCCCTTCTAGAGGGTAAAGTACTTTGTGGTTAAGCAAAAGTACAAAACTTCCTATGTGAATGTGAGACACAGGAGAGAAGCAATTTAATCATTTTAATCTAATGGGTGCCAAAATTGTTCATTTATACAGTGAGCTTAAATTCAATAACTCAGTTTTGCTCCAAGGTTGAACATACTAAAATGTTTCATAGTTAATTGGTCCTCAATGTCTGTAAAATTAAGCTGAGTTTTGTTAACATTAATATGAATAGTCTACCCAAGATGAATACAATAAGAAGTATGTACATGACAACTGGGAACTTACTGCCTAACAATTTACATATAGAATAATCTCCACACTTTGAAAACCACTCAATACTATTAAAAATAATTTGAATTACAGAATGAGATAAGCAAAATAAACTCTTGCTTATCTCACTATAGGTATATGTCTATAGTGCTCTAATCCTGTTCTATAGCCAGCATTGCATGAGGTCCTACTCATGTGTTTGTAGCTTTGTGCGTGGGAGAGTGTGTCTGTCTATTCTAAATAATAATAAATAGTACAATTTTTTAAAAAACCTTTTTGGAATTTTAAAGGTAGAACCCATGTATACGTAAAGAATGGCAAGCTTTTTTTAAAAAAAATGAGCATTTTTCTCCAATATGAACACATTTTTAAAGTAACAGATTTATAGAAAACTTAATTTTGAGATGATAATTTCCCCATCATACCACATAATTAAACTACTGATTAATTTGAAAGCTTCCAAAATATGATTCCCAATTCACTTTCCTCTCTCATCAAGTGTTCCCTACAGGCCTATTTTCTATACCAGGCATATCTTGCTTTGTGCCTTTGTTCATAAAAATCTTTCAAAATGAAATACCCTCTCTTTGCTCTGACATCTCTGTCTATAAAACTTAAAGCTTTGACTCAAAGTCCATCTCAAAAAATGGATAAATTACAGAAGAGGTTAACTATCTAGGAATTACCAAAACCAAAAAATATTTATTATTGGAAGTCTGACAGAATGTCAAGTAATGTAAAAGTGAAACAAAGAAAAATAGTTTTTCTTTCTTTCCCCCGCCTGTCAAATAGGGTCATAATGATAGATAAATAAGAATAACTAGAAATAGATAAAATGTGAAGTTATAAAAAGATTAAAAGATAAATTCCAATGGTAATACTAAGTAGAAATGAGAGAGCTATGGTAGGATAAATAATGGTCTCCCCAAAGATATCCATACTCTAATCCCTGGAACTGGTGAATGTATGGCTAACAGGACTTTAGGGATGTAAAAAATTAAGGGTTTTAAGATGGAGAGATAATCTTGGGTTATCTAGGTGGATCAAAAGCCATCACCAGTGTTCTTACAAGAGGAAAGCATGAGGATCAGAGTAAGAGAAAAATGTGAACAGAGGTTGGAATGATGCAAGGGAAGGGCCATGAGTCAAGAAACATAAATGGCCTCTAGAAGCCATAAAAGGCAAGGAAATGCATTCTTCCTAGGGCCGCTAGAGGAAGCATGGCCCTTCTACCTCACATAAGAGTTCTAACATCCAGAACTGTAAGGTAATGATTTGTGTTGTTTTAAGACCCTAAGTTTATATTAATTTGTTACAGCAGCAATAGAAAACTAATACAAGTGTCAACACAATTCAATGAAAGCTACTTGGGCTTTAAACACAGACAAAAATCTGTGTCCTGAAATCCCATTTTGCTATTTATTTCCTGTGTGAACTTGGCAAACTCCCCTCTTTGATTCATTCAGATACTGGAGAATGCAGACAGTAGCTCTCTCCAGGCATTTTCTCCCATGTGCATGCTCAGTGAACCTGACTCTACAGCTAAAGTTCTTTGGATCAGTCTTACATACCTGACCTGATCTCTCATAGTCAAATTTCCTTCCCTAGGAATTTGGACCCGGGCTTGAAAGATGGCCGTTAATGTTGGCCAGCCGCCTGAAGCGGCAGAGTGGCCACCTACCTCTAGTCATGTGACGTAAAAATAGAGGAAACAGAGCTACAGATATACGGAAAAAAGCAAAGAGAAAAAACTGCAGGAGCCTCCTTACTGAGTTCATATATAGTCAGGTCCCGATTCTTCTCCTTTCTTTAGGCCTGAATACACTGTGGCGCTTTGGGTCATAAATCATCCCCTATCTTATAGTAAATCTGCCATGTTTGTTTAATTTAGTACAAGTTATCTTCATTTTCTGAAAAAACATCTGACATAAAAATGTAACTTGAAGTAGAAGTGAAAGGGTAAATGATAGCGTAATTAATGTTGTTAGAATAATTCTGGGCTTGTTTGTATACTACCATTACTACTATCTCTACTAAAAGGAAGAGGAAGAGGAGGGGAGAAGGAGGAAAGAGAAATGTTTATTAACTCTGAATAGTAGAGAGGATTCCTGTCTGCTAGGTTACATTGGGAATGGGATGAGTGGAAATTTTCTCTCTCTAATTCTGTTTCAGGATAGGAACCTAATCCAGTCCAACCTAATCATGAAAAGACACAATAATTTTAATGACACCTATGTCATAAAGTAGAAAATGTGGGGGGACAAAAGCCATATTCTCTGTAGCATTGAGGTGGTCATAAATTATGATCCACAATCACCATATGAGCTGCCACTGCCTTCACAAAGCCTTTCATAATCTTTTATCTAAAAATCCTTTTCATATAGTAAGTGTTCAATAAATTTCAAATGTGCATGCCCCTCTTCATGGCCCCTTCACCTCTCAAAAAAGATGTGCTCTCATTTACCTTCAGAGGCCTAAAGCACCTGATACTTAGAAGCACTTTATCTGTCTTCTTTTTTCCTAGATGAATGTTTAAGTTTAATAGATTCTAATATCATGGTATAATTTAAAATATGCCAGTACTAATAATATATTTTGGGGTTTCATCCAGGAACCCACTAAAACATTGGAAAGAAAGTAAAACATTCCTGACTGTATCAACTTTAATCTCAGAAAGTAAAACTTTTAAAATTGGTTGTTCCAGCTTAATTGAAACATAAACACTGTTAAACATCAGTTTCATTTTTGCTTTCATGACTCTCCCTACCTTTTGTTTGTAATGTCCCCGTGGAACTCCATTTGCCCATGTCATTCATAGTTGTTTACACATGTTATTATTCCCTTTATAAGTCCCTTAATGGATAAAAGTACACATGGCCCTTTTGAGTATCATCGATTGCATAAAGTAGATCCCCAACAAATATTTATGAAATAAAATTAAAGTAGAAATTTATCCCACCAAAATGTGCAATTCTATATTGTTTTATGAATAGGTGCTTTCATAAGACAATGTAGTTATATTGTATAGTATTTCATCAAAAAGCTTCTAATCCAGCATTACTATTACTTCATGAAATACCATTAACCCACTGGACAAAGTCCCCCACTATGAGAATAATAAAGCACTTAGAAGTATAATATGAATGGGTATATCATTCTCTTCCATTCAAAAATAAATCCCTGAAGTTCATGTGTTAATATGAGTGTTGGGTTATTTTTGTTTTTTTTCTGGCCATATTAGGGAGATGAGATATAAAAAAAGAAAAAAAAGAATTAAAAAACAAAAATTTGGGGCAAATATTTTCTGCTTTATACCAGGAATAAGAGTATCTGAAAGTTATTATCAGGTAGAAGGACCGAGAAAAGAAGATGAGGTTTTGTATTCTTATGACATTAGTGCTAAACTATTTAAATAACTCATAACTACTCACATAGAAAAATGGGGCTCCTTTTCAGAACAAAATTAAATATTGCTGTAGGCATTTTATTTTTCTGTTTGTTTTTCATTTTTAAATTTTTTTCTTACTGCTGTAGGCATTTTATTATGGAGATCAGAAGGGAGTCTGTCCCTAATGTTAGTTTAAGTTTAGTTGTTTAACAAATTAATTGCAATACCAACAGCGAGATGGTATGATTTATACTATTTAAAGCAGGGGTCCTCAAACTTTTTAAACAGGGGGCCAGTTCACTGTCCCTTAGACCGTTGGAGGGCCGGACTATAGTTTTTAAAAAAAAAAACTATGAACAAATTCCTATGCACACTGCACATATCTTATTTTGAAGTAAAAAAACAAAACGGGAACAAATACAATATTTGTATTTGCATGTGGCCCGCGGGCCGTAGCTTGAGGACCCCTGATTTAAGGTAGAAAGGAAAAGACCAAAAGCATATATTTTCTCACAAAAGCAAGTATCTTCCAATCATTTTATTGCTGTAGCCCTTAGCATTCTTCTAAAATATGGCATAAAAACCTACCCATTTAATCTTTGGGGCTGTCTATTGCAACACAGCAGTACTTATAACAAGTATTTATACAAACACTTGCACACTTTTCTTTGAATTTGGCTATTCCTCTTGCACGTGTCACTGTTTTTTAAAGGCTATAAGGAAAAAAAAAAATTAAGTAGCTAAAAGTCTGAATAGGAAGTTAAATTTGTGCAGAGCTTATCCTGCCAAATCATCTACTGTCAGAAATGTCTTCAGGTGCAGAGAGTAAAAGTTCCCCCTAATTGTATGGTTCCGGCAATGAACCCAACTATAACCACATTTTTGGAAAGTGAAAACTGTTCTAAGAATGAATAAAGAACTGCCTCTTTGTTCCACTGTTAGAATGAAGTGCATTAGTGCATTTGCAAAGCAAATAAGTTAAAGGAAGAGAATAGAGAAATTTCATCCCTGCCCCTGAAAGTGGAGCAAAATTCGTTTAATAAGAAGTCCTGTGTGTATACTCTGAATCAAGTCCTCTACAGTTTATAAAAAGTCACCTGGCTTGATTGGGGTCTTCCTGAATTCAAGTAGAAATAATGCCATTTTTGTGGGTTTAAAAACAAAACAAAACTCAGTGGTCTTCTCCTAACCTTTTATTATATGAACCTTTTATTATTTTTATATATATATATATATATATATATATATATATATATATTTAAACCTTATATATTTAAACTATATATATATATGTATATATATATATATTATCCTATATAATAAAAGTCAAATATGCAAATCGACCTAATGGCGGAACTACTAGCAGAATGACCAGTTGCTATGACCCGCACTGACCACCAGGGTTCAGACGCTCAATACAGGAGCTACTCCCTGGTGGTCAGTGTGCTCAGCCAGAAGCAGAGCTTACGGCTGGTGAGCGCACCTGCAGTGGCAGGAGCTTCTCCTGTTTCTGCGGCAGCGCTAAGGAGCAGCGAACCAAGTGGTAAGGAGCGAGGGGTCCCAGACTGTAAAAGGGCGTAGGTCGGGCTGAGGGACCCTTGCCCGCCCCCCCCCCCAGCACAAATATTGTGCACCGGGCCTCCAGTGTATAATAATATATAATTATTATATGAATCCTTATATATGTAAGGAGATATGGTTTAAAATTAAGAATAATTGAAACAACTAATAAATATTTCATATCCAGATGGTCTAATAAACATTTTGAAACCCAGCATCCCTTTGGATAGATACGCTATCATTGCATATCTATTTGGCATTCAGTAGCTTCTGATAACTACTTGATGAGGACATTGAAAATTGCAGGTTGCTGCCTTGGATGCATCTCAAACCGCAAAATCTTTGAAAGTCTTGATTTTCAGCCCTAGCTGGTTTGGCTCAGTGGATAGAGCATCGGCCTGGACTGAAGGGTCCCAGGTTCGATTCCAGTCAGGGGCATAAGCCCGGGTTGCGGGCTTGATCCTCAGTAGGCGACATGTAGGAGGCAACCAATCAGTGATTCTCTCTCCTCATTGATGTTTCTGTCTCTCCCTCTCCCTTCTTCTCTAAAATCAATGAAAATATATATATATATTTTTTTTTTTTTTTAAAAAAGAAAGTCTTGATTTTCAGAATACAGAGAACAAAATGGTTAATGATTCTTCTTGGTGTGATTTTTAAAAGCCATTTAATTGATGATTTGTTAGTCTTAATATTTTAGTAGCTCATCCATTTCCTGGACAATTCACATGAGATTTAAAAAAAGTCAGGTTAGAAATTATTGTATTAAGGAAATAAATGTATTTTTTCTGTTTGCTTATTACATTGTGACCAATATTACATTACAGAATAGGATCTACTAAAGTGAAGCTTCCAATAAATATTTGCAATTAAGGTTAAAAATAGTGTAATTTCATGATCTTTGTGCTGTATCTAGGCTATCTGAAGCCTAAAACAGGATGTGATATATATTCCTATTCCTTGGTCTACAGGCATGAAACTATGTCAAATTGTACCAACACTTTCTGGTTGGTGCAACTAGAAATAATTCAGGAAGACTGAACTTCTAAATGAGCATTCAGGAGTACTGTTCCAACCTTTGAGATGATGCTGAGATTAGCTCCCACTGACCTAATTTGTCTTTCCTTCTGAACCCCCCAGTGTGCAGTGACCTAAGACATGTGGACAAAAAGGGGCCACATGCTAACTGGACAAGCTCAGGGAAGGCCTGCACGGTAGGCTTGAAAACTCAGAGACCTAAAACAATTAAATGAAATGAAAACTTTTTTACTAAAAGCAGTTCATGGATAGTATCTTCCCTGACAAAAGTCAACCTGTAGCTTAACTGAGCCTGCCTATTGTTTTTTGCATCTATGGTAACATACCTTTGGGATGTCAGGGTAACTTCCCTTTTTCAGGACACCTCAGGACACAAGGAATGCACCACAGCTGAGACCACAAATCCTTTTGTTATTTTTATCCTGTTAATTGTTTACTATTAACTATTCTGTACTCACCTATGTAAAAGATTACATGTCTATCATTTTACTTTTTTATCTAATCCCAGAGCCCCCCATCCCTGCTTTCTCATGCCTCCCTAATCTATCACCAATGGATTTAATGTAATCCACTTAAGTCTTCTCTTTTGAATTAAATATATTATTTAATATATTACATTATTATATATATATTACATTAAATAAATGTATTATTTAATGTAATATATTAAATAAGGTGCAAAACTGCCATTCTCTGGAACATTATCTCAATCCATTGAAATTTTGCTTCCCAGGAACTGTTGAAAGTTTAGCTCAAAAAAATTCTCAAAAATAATTCACAGGTTTGAATGTTTCTTACATTGACAGACAAGACAGTACTTACATAACTATAAAAAAGTACAGACTAAATTAGTCAGCTATCTCTCCATATGACAACAGATAACATATTTAACTCATTTTTTTTTTTTTTTTTACAACTTAATTGACTTTCTTTTTCTCTGAATGTACAAAAATAGCTGGAAGTTTTGGGATCATGTTATCAGCCTAAATTTCAAGAAATAAGCTGTAAGTGTTGCAACTATCTTCTCTACTCACTGAGAACATTCTTTACCCTGGTCATTTCATTACTGAATTATCTAGAAGAGGCCTGCCTGGACTGTCTATAACAGTGGATCTCAACCTTCCTAATGACGTGACCCTTTAATACAGTTCCTCATGTTATGGTGACCCCCAATTTCATTGTTACAAATTGAACATAATTAAAGCATAGTGATTAATCACAAAAACAATATGTAATTATATATGTGTTTTCTGATGGTCTTAGGCAATCCCTGTGAAAGGGTTATTCGACCCCCAAAGGTGTTGCGACCCACAGGTTGAGAACCGCTAGTCCATAATGATTAAATTAGTCAGACAATTGCAGTGCTTAGCCGTTGGTTTTATCTGTACAGTATAGAAAAAACTTCATGTTTTTAATATTTTTAATACTTTATAAAAATATGTACTGGCCTGTGGTTCATTATCTTCATTTTACTTGACAGTTCATTTTAGTATAATTTAAAAAATTTTCATCAAATAGTCAAAAAAGTCCCTGGCTTTTTTCCCCTTACTTATTGTCCATAATTATTTAATATGCAATATTTAATTGTATTGTGGCAATGTTTAAAATGTTAGAAAATAAAACATACAAACATACAGCACATTATCTAACTATCACTTAGAAGAAAATCTGTTATCTGGTCAACCTAGGATATTTGTGTGATTACAGATAATAAAGTAATAAGCAATTAAGTCCTGTCAAAATTCCTTTTTATTGAGACCAAGTCATTTGTAACTCAAAACTCTCCAATAGTTTCCCATTCACACAGACTAAGTCCAAACCTGAAGCATGGCAGACAAGACCCTCAGATCGGTTCCCCACCTACCTCACCGAGTTCATCTGTCACTATTCCTCTCTGTTCACTTCACTCTTAGAATGGACCAATGGCCCTCTAGCTTCAGTGCCTTTGCATGTGCCCGTCTCTCTGTGCGTAATGTTTTCCTCCCAGATTTCCACATTCCCTGCAGTTCTCTACGAAAATGTCACCTTATCAGAAAGGCGATACCCAATCACCTTATGTAAAACAGAATCCCCGACATGTTCTATCCTCTTTAACCTACTGTATTTGTTTTTGTTCCGATTATTACTCAACATTTATGTACACACAGGGTATACATTTCATGGCTGAAGCACAATAAATACTATAGTGACCTTCTTGCCATATGTTTTAATGCTCTTAGCAAATACAATTCTAAGCTTTTACTAAAACAGACACTGTGGTTTAAACTTTTAATAGAATATTCAAATTAATCAAAAGAACAGTCCTAGGCAGGAGATGGGTACATTTTACAGATGAAGGACTGAGACTTACATAGCAATATACCTGAGGCCACACAGAATTTAACTTGTTTTTAATTGATGAGAAAAATAAGCAAACCAAATACCTGTCTAGTCTCCACTGCCCTCCTAATGCTAAGGGTAGATTTTGAAAATTGTATGCTTGTCAGTTTAAGCCTCCCTTGCCTAATTTTAACCTTGGGTTTTAAAGAACAGAGAGCTCCAGTATTAGCAGGGATGAGGTAGAACACATAACTATCTATTTCTGGGATAGGTGTACTCTTACCTGAGGAGCAAGTTATTTGGAAACTATGTTTCAGAATTCACATAGTAACTCCCCGACAAGATCTCTCCATACTTAAAACATAGCTATTATAAAAGCTAATATTTCATGTAGAAAAATATAATGAAGTTTAATCTATATACCATTGGGAAAGACAGTCTGATATACTAAGAGGAAATAATCTTTCAAATCCCATACCCATAATTCAGCCTATTATATTAAAAAAATACTGACAGACACTGGGTTCAAGCCCAGTTTTATCATTTGATAAATACATGGTTTTACTTGGGTAATGCATTTAAATAATTGAGGCTCTTTTAGCTTATGCATGAAATATGATAATACTATAAAGCTACTTAGAGGATTTGAGATGGTACATCTAAATCATTGGGAACATAATAGATATTTTAAAATAATAATTTTTATTCATATTGGAAGAAGCAGTTTGACATCATAGCTATTCGAAAACCTGAATGCATTTGAGGCTATTTGACTTTTAATGTCTCCCAATGACCCTGCTTAACCCATCTTGCCCTTCTTACCCCCAATAATAATAAAAAATAATGTACAGAAGTAAATCTAAGATATATAGAAAGAAAATATGGGAGGGAAATCTTTATGAATCAAACTGTTTGACTGCTTAAAATAGGCCCAACAATACTGTGCTGTTTTTAATGGAGCACTGTGAACCACAAAACAATATGAAAGAGCGACTATTTTCATAAAGCACTCTTTTTTACTCGTTTCGTCAAATTAAACTAACAAGGAGCTCTATGTATCAGCTACACGGAGAAACAGGCTTACTCAAATATCATATGAGAATAACAATTCAGGCCTAAAATTAATCTATTAATAAGGTTAACAAAGCTTTTGAATTAAGATTAGTATGAAGATTAGTATTAATATTAAATTTCTGCATTTAATATTATTTTGTATTCTATAATGGACATTTCCATTTTTATCATAATTCTTCAGTCTTACCACCAAGATAGTAAAACTAATCTAAAAGTTAAGAATAAACTCAAAACAGTACTCTTGAGGATGCTGTAAACAAAAAGCAATTCTTTCAAAATAGTATTTTTTCATGTCTTTCTTAGTTGCCACTAAACTACATATTTCACCTTAATTTCCTACTTATTCCCATTAGAGAGAAGGAAATTAATTTTCTTTATAATCATTTACTGAAAAAAATGTTACAAAAATGACTGCTAAGGATGCAACATCTTTTAAAGCATTTAAAGTACATAACGATATGCACGTATAAAAGGAGAACAAGACGCCCAGGAATATTGTGGAAACTCTCAATGAAGCACTCACTAAGTATGTGGGATAGAAGAATGGAAATAAGGAATATTTTCTGCTTTCAGTCTTTCTTGTTGCTACTAAGAGAAATAAGATTTGCTCTGTTTGCCCCTGAAAGTCTCAGGTGATTATTTAACAATTATACCTGTCACAAGTTGTCATACTATACTTTCCTCACTCTATAATTTCTAATGCATAAGAAGAGAGAAAAGGGAGTGTGAGGTACAATAATATAGGTAAGTCTAGCTCCTCACATTGCTCCTAAGTGCTAAAATTCAGGAGCTAAACAAACAGCCAGATTTGATTCCCGATTCAGCACTGTGGACAGCCAGCCGGAGCTGTTTTCCTGTTCAAATGTTAAAAGATGCTGTGTTTCTTCCTTGTAAGGAAAGAATTTCACCACGTGTAGTGTAGACAAAGTTGGCATGGCACAGTCAATTCTGCGGAGTGACACCTGAACATAATGTATTTGTATGTAGAAAAAAATAGTTTGCTTAGTCATGTCTAGTAGCAAAAATATTTTCTTTACAGATAAATGTGTTGCCAGTTGTCAGTCAAGAGAGTACAGGTTATGCTGCTATAAAAACAACCCCTAAAATCTCAGTGGCATGGAACAACAGACATTTATTTCTAGCTCAGATTACATATCCAAGGCAGGTCTCCGAGTGGAACCCTGCTTAGTAGGTAGCTCTGGGACCCAGGGTAACAGAGTCTCCATCTTAGCAAGTGCATTTGTGACTGCTGAGTCAGCAATAGGAAGTGTGACAAATCACACTCTCAGTCTCCTAGCTCACAGCTTCTGCACAGAAGCCGCAGTTGTTCATTCTGACCTCACTTAATTGGCCAAGGCAAGTCACAAAGTCACGCTAACTTCCAGGGGGAGGTAGGGCTGTGCAATCCTGCCATGTGCCCAATGAAAATTTAAAACATTCATATACAGTTCAAATGATACTTCACAACAATTTACATGTTTAAGGAATTTCCTATTCATTGTTCTTAAGTAGAGAATTTTCCTGTTGTATCAATACATACTAATTGAATATATGTATGACTCTATATGTTTTGAATATATCTGTGAATAGGACAAAGCACTATTTCCATGCAGAAGGTAAAAATGAATAAGATACAAGTCCTGCTCCATTTAGACAATATATAGACAATACTACCACCACCATCATCTTCATTATATCTAATAAGAGAAGCTAATATTAATTGAGCACTTTCTCTGTGCCCAGCACTATTCTAAGGACTCCTGTGGCACCTATATACCTTATATCTCTATAATTGACCTGAAATTATCACCATTGTTCTCCTCAACTTGGAAAATTTGATTCCTCCAAATAGTGCTAAAATGTGAATGTACTATTTATTCAGTTTATGTCATAAATAGCATTGGATTTGCATAGGTTGTTTTTCAACCTTACGTACCAGACAATGTGGCACAAGGGACCTGGAGACTGAGTAAAATGCAGATGATAAGAAAACTTAGGGAAAATGTAAGAAAATGGATGATGACCCGGAGAAAAAAAAACAGATTCAGGTAATATGGGCAGCCATGGGTGAATATGAGGGCTCCTGGAAGCTGGCATGGAAAGAACGATATTTCTATTTTTAAGGGAAGGTGATTTGTAAATTAAAGCTACATGAAACTTCTAAGGTCATAAAAATAATATTAATAAGCCACACTTTATTTTTTTCCCATCATTGTTTTAATCAGAGAGAGCTTTGCACACATACATGCACACCTTCTCACCTGAAGGCAGATTATAGCAACTCTAAAGCAATTCTATTGCTGAGTGAACCACACACCACCAGAAAGAGTGGCCTTAAGTGGAAGAAGCATGGGGGAGTTACCTCAGATATAATAAAGAACTGGTTTTCATGAAGCTTTCCTAACACCAAGCTTCGCTAAATACTAGGAGCTGTTGTGGAATCTCACACTCTCCAGAGAGCTGTATTTATTAAATGGAATTTTTCTATCAGGAAAGGTTTTAAACAATCCTGCTTAAAGTTAGTAAGATGGGTTCAATTGATTAAGAAAAGAAAAATAATGTCTTCGGCAGCACCTGTTTGTGGCAGGTTAAATGTATACACTTGAGAAGGTTAGCTTATGAACTAGATACCTGTTTGTGTCCTCTCCAAATATGTGTTTCAGTTAGGGATAAATAGATGCTGTTAATGATGTGAGTCTCTTTTCTTAACCTTTTGCTAAATGGGATATTTATACTGCAAACATTTTTTGGATTATGGCAGTAATTATGATGCATAAGAGAAGAATATTTGGATTATTACAAAACTTGACCTAGCTAGGGCAACTGTTGTTCCTGTTATGAACTCTTATATAAGACAATACTTCTTTTTTGCATTTTCTACTTTTCAGTGCAAGTACACTATAGATCAAATAGAAATACCATACATTTCAAGTAAGCAATAACTGGTTCTGAGATGGGACATTTTGACAGAATAGAAAAATAAATTATATTTGACTCTTTCTTTGTATTAGAATCATTATTGATCACACTTCAATCTTCTAGTAAATAGAAAATATTTGGCAAACTGGACCGAGTCTACTTATTCACTGGAATTCCCTGCTCTTTTTTAAAAGTCTGGCTTTCTCCTAATCGTGCACTACAACGCCCACCTCATTCTTGCCCTTTGGCATCAGCCTGCAACGCCCTCCTCCTTGTTCTCTTTACTGAGGTTCTACCATCCTTCCAGGCCCAGGTGAGATCCCACCTCTGCCAAAAAGCAATCTTATTCCAATTCATAATCTTTACTCTCTTCATTTTAATACTTAATTTGGTTCAGATTCCAAAATATATGTTAAGAATTATTATTTTAAATAGAAAATACAAAGTGCAAAACATATTTTAGCATAGTTTTAGGTATTTTTGTGGCCAACAAATTCCTTTTCCTCATTAAAATATTTTTAATGATTTATGTTCCTATAAAGTCTTCATTTTGCAACGGTATTTATATATAATCCTCTTTTGAGAGTGACTGATTTTCATTTCATATACGAGTTCTAATAAATGCCCTAAAGGGGTTAACTATAAAGGGATGAGACTAACCCCACCAAATATTTTTCCATAACCATGTCACAGAGTATAAAGAGCCTCCACTTCCTTTACTAGAATTTATAATTTGGATACATTATTAACTAAGTGATATGTGAAGGAGGAAATTATAAATCACTGTTTGATAGGCTTTTAAGGGATCACTTCATGTACTAGATCTTACCAAAGATGCTGATCTGGAATTCATACAAAGTAGTGTAGCACTAAAAAAAAATATTTCACAACAAAAAATAATATCAACCTAAATGCTTAAGTTTATGGATAATATATTTCTGAATGATTCTCAAGTTATCTTTTAAAAAGCTATTTCTAGCTCTATTAAGCTAGATAAAGATGCCTTTGTGTCACTGAAGCATAGCTTTCCCACATTTCTTATATAAAATGGGAACCCAGAAAAGACCAGTTGACAAGGGCACAACACATTTACCCAGATATTTATAGAGTTTTTACTTTTGTTAGGTATTGTGATATGTGCTTATGATATAGTGACACATAAAATATTTCCCCTACTCTCGAGTTTATCCTAGTAAACATAATAGATGAATAGACAATTACAATACAGTACAATAATTATAATTATAATAAAGTAGGCATGGAGTGCTGCTGAAGTTAAGGAAAAATAGGTAAAGACACATGTCTAATTCAAGTCCTAAAAATGAGCAGACATTAACAGTAAGCATAGTAGAAAGGGGAGATGGAGACAAAAGGATTGGACATTCTAGGAAGCAGAAGAATGTATAAAGGCTCGGAGGCAAGAAAAAGCTTGATTGTCTCTAGAATGTCATGGTGTTTAGTACCACTTAAGATTGGAACTCAACAGAGATATATAACCAGGAGGAGGGAAAAAGTAAACAGGATTAAGATCACAAAGTGCAAAGGGAAAAAAAGGGATCGCCAATGCCTATGTACCATGCCAAGAAGTATGCATTTTCTCTAAAAAGCCATGTGTATACTTCCATTAAAGTTATTTTGGGGAGTGAAATGAGTAAGATTTGCATTTTTAATGATCCCTCTGCTTATAGTATGAACAGTAGATTGGATTGACAGTAAGGTATTAGTCAATTGCAATAAAGCAGATGGAACACAAAAACATTAGTGGGCACAGAGAGATATAAGTTGACTTAAGAAACAATAAATATGTAGTGTTCATGGACTTGATGACCACCTGGCTCAATGCAGGTAGCTGGGTTGGTGGTGGTGAGGTCTGGTAAGAGAGAGCGCAAGATCAGGGGTCACTTACCTATTTGTGACTGGGCCAGGTGGATTAATGCATGTACGACTCTCTGCTATAGGAAACAGAGGGGGAAGAGCATGAACAATGTGGAAGACAGAGAATTAAATTTTGGACACGCTGAGGATTAAATTTCGGATAGAGAATTACACGTTGGATGTGCTAGGGAAGGATCACTAGTACAGATTCTTAGCAAATAACTTGATACACACAAGCCTGAAATTCATGAGAGAAACCTGTTTCCTGGGGTGTGCCATTCACATTTCTTTTTCTTTCCTCCCCTCTCTAATTGATGTCGAGAACTGAAAGGTGGGGAGGAGTGATAGCTCTTCACCACCCTCTTGCATTTTGCTTTACTCATCACCTACCCTGTACAAAGTGGGGTGGTAGGTGACAGAAGAGATGATGCCAGCCAGGGGGTGGTGAAAAGTCAGAGTAAGAAGGGTAATGAGGACCTGATGGAATGAACATTTGTGAGTGCCTACTGTGAATCACAATTTTACCTATACAGTGGGTATTACCCATTTCAACTTCAGTTGAGAAATTTGATATTGATGGAGGATAAGGAATTCCCAAATTCACACAGAAACTAAGAGTTGAGGTTAGACACTGTATAATCTATATCTTGTCTTTGGCCTCATTATGGCAGCTTAGCCTTAGTGACAAGTTTGCTGATTTTAGTTCTTAATTCTATAGATACTACTTAATTCTGGAAATTGGGTTATAGAAATGTATATTTAATGGCCTCAGCCACTGTGTCTTCAGCTATCCATGTTATAACCAGCACAGCCTTACTAATGGGATGAACTATACAAAATCTGTTGGCCTAAGTTTATTCTCATTTGGCCAGTGCTTGGCTAAATATTGGTAAAAATTGTCTCTATGGCCTTCTTTTCTCTAGTCTTTGATGGATGACTAGCATTTTAAAATGAAATAGCTTTACGGGCATTCTAATTATAAATGTTAACATGAAAGACAATTCAACTAGATATTAAGGAGAAAGTGAGCATTTGCTGCTACCCAGAGATAAATACAATGGGAAATACCATTTTTCAGAATTTTTTCATGCTCATACATATACAAACATGAAATTATGTTATAGATAATTGTTTTGTCAAAGCCTTATATTTTACCATAAATTATGTTGTAGACATGCATACACACACACACACACACACACACATACACACATATGCACATATACATATATACTTTCTTATCAAGTGATTCAAAGATAATTCAAAAATGTTATAAAATTATCTTTTAGAAAACCCATGACTCCCTCTGTTGGACACATTCTTTTCTTTTAATATGAAAACACCTTATGTCATAAGACTTGCAGACCTTGGAGTCATTTAGTTTCTTTTGAATGCTTTTGCTTGCTTTTATTCTAATCCAGTGGTCGGCAAACTACTGCTCGCGAGCCACATGCGGCTCTTTGGCCCCTTGAGTGTGTCCAAAAAGTTTCAATCGCACTGTACGTGTGTGCCCGCATGTGGTATTTTCTGGAAGAGCCACACTCAAGGGGCCGCAGTTTGCCGACCACTGTTCTAATCTATCATGTGTTAAATTCATGGTGTAACCCTCAGTAGGTCATTTGATTTCCTATTCCTGTGTTTATTTTCCTAAAATATAGATGAATCATACTTAGATTTTTCAAATTTATAAAAAAATTAAAGTTTTCATAAAAACACGAACTATATATATTTATATATTTATGTCTCTCTCTAGATATATCTATATCTAATCTATACCTATACCTATATCTATATCTATATCTATATCTATATCTATCTATATCTATATCTATATCTATATCTATCATCTATATCTATATCTAGAGAGAGAGAGTCCCTTGCAATATTTAGGATATACCTGAACTAAACATGACTTCTGCTCACCTGAAATTTGTGTAATTGAGTGTTCTGAGTTTTATCTGGAAACCACAAATGTAAGCCCTCAGCTTACAAAGACCCTTTATTAACCCATTTCTGTCATTTCAAATAGTCCAATGCATGTATTTGTTTCTAATAAAAAATGATAAATAAATAAAATAATAGTTCACTTGAAGCAGTGTATTAAGAAAGATTCTGAGGCCATGTCTAGTCTCAGAAGTAAAGAAAGACCTGTTCCATGTCTACTATGGATATACTATGAAGAGGTAATCACACTTGCCTTGAATTTGTCACATGTGAGAAAATACAGCTTCTTTCCCTATTTGAAAATTATATTGAAAGGGAAGACAAAGCAAAAGTAAAAGAAATAGAAAAAAATGTACTGCTGTTAGAAAAGAGGATATAATATTATTAATTGTGGATGAAATATAGCAGAAACTATGTTATTTTATCTAAACGCCCAGAAATATTATATCCAAATATGCTTAAAAGTACATGAGGATGATTTACTGATAATAACTACAAAAATACTTCAACATACCTTACAAAGCTAATTTAATTTATGGTAGAGCGGTGAATCTGTCTGTCATTTATTATCTTCTGAGAAAATACAGGTATTCTGTTTATTATAGTATAAAGTTTTGAAACATTGTCAATTAGTGTTAAAAAAATTGTATGCAGAGATACATAAGATAATTAGTGACATATCATATAATGATGACAATGTTTTACTATTATTAGAGTCATTCTTCTTACACTCAAAGTCCCCCCCAAAAGTGTAAAGAGCTCATAAACTAGTAATATAGCAAAAGAGAGTGGATAAGTTTAATCCTATGACAAAAACAAAATAAAAACTATAAATAAGTTTGGTAAAAATATAGATTTTTAAAATTTAATTTTAATGATGCATATTTTTTAATATAAAGTTTTCTGCAGAATTATTTTTTTAGGACTTACCATGTGACTTACAAGGAGTTAATGAAAAATATTATTCTAAAAAATCATATGATTATTTTTAAAGCACAGGATTTTCTACAAATACTCAGAGAGACTGGCAAATCTACAAAATGAGAGCCAATTAAAGTTACAAAATTAAGCAATCACAGCTTTGATGGTATTTTAATTCTGCCATTCTGTTGTGGTGACCATTCCAGATTCTTTAAAAAAAATTGTTAAGACATTCAAAACATCTCCTGTTTAATTTAGTTGTGAAGGAAAATTGTATTTTATTTCTTCATATTAAAGAATTTCAAATTATTTTCCCATTTGCTATAATTATATAAATTATTTTATAATACTTAGGAAAAAATCAGCAATTCTATTTATTGACCTACACCTTTCCTGAATGCCAAAAGCATTTATTTTATGTATTCTAATTTAAAACTTCTTTTAGATGTGTGTTTAACTTCTAAATACTGACAGTTTAAGACAATGATGGCAAACCTTTTGAGCTCGGCGTGTCAGCATTTTGAAAAACCCTAACTTAACTCTGGTGCCATGTCACATATAGAAATTTTTTGATATTTGCAACCATAGTAAAATAAAGACTTATATTTTTGATATTTATTTTATATATTTAAATGCCACTTAACATAGAAAAATCAACCACAAAAATGAGTTCGTGTGTCACCTCTGACATGTGTGTCATAGGTTCGCCATCACTGGTTTAGGAAGAGCCTCCCAAATCCTAGATAATAAAAGACTAATATGCAAATTGACCAAACAGCAGAATGACCGGTCACTATGACGCGCACTGACCACCAGGGGGCAGACACTCAATGCAGGAGATGCCCCCTGGTGGTCAGTGTGCTCCCACAGGGGGAGCGCCACTCAGCCAGAAGCTGGGCTCTTGGCTGGCGAGCGCAGCGGTGGTGGCGGAGCCTCTCCCACCTTGGAGTCAGCGCTAAGGACCCCTCGGGGGATGTCCGCCTAAGCCAACAGTTAGACATCCTCTGATGGGTTCCGGACTGCGAGAGAACACAGGCTGGGCTGAGGAACCCACTCCCCCCTGCAGTGCACAAATGTCATGCACCGAGCCTCTAGTGTATATTATAAATTTTAAAATACTTTAAAAGAATTCCTACAATGAATGCAAGTTTTATCATTTCTAATTAACTAATTTCCTAAAAACCATAAATATGGAAACTGATGTTAAGAAAATTAAGCAAGAACACACAGTGGCAGAAATTGTCTGTGCAAATAGGAATTCTCACTCCAGAGCTCCTTGTTATCCAGTGCACCACATGCTGTTACTATGCTTATGACCCACATGCTAGACTGAAGGGAGTAGGAGAGGGTTATCCTTAACTTCAACAAATAAACCACATGTGTGAAAAAAAGGAAAGAGCTGGCTTAGAGTCCATCTGAAAAACTCTTGACAGCAATCTCAGCATAAACCAATAGTGGCATATTTGCCAAATAAGCTGGTGTCAACTCAGGTGGCTTTAATAAATAAAAGTCACCAGTTAACAGTAGCACCACGCTGTGAACCAGGCAGGCATCTCTTCAGTATTGACTGGGGAGCTGCATTTTACAGGGGATATTGTCAAAGACAAGGATGGTCAGGACACTGCCAGCACAGTCGGCATAGCCATGGCATAAGGAATAGGCACCCTCCACAAAGGGGCATGATGACTATCTTTAATCCTTGGGAGGGCTGTCAAGACTTATGCCCTGCTGGCATCAGAGCAAAGAACGAAGACTAGAAACTGTAAGATACAAAGTTAAGTCCTATTTGGGATTAGGTGGGTAAATACTTCCTTTCCTCCTCATTAGAACATCCAAAATGGAATGCACTTCCTTGTTAAGTAGTGATTTCCCTTTCCATGAGAATGTGCAGGTTAAAAATGGTAAACGTGTCTGACCGCCTGCCTAGATGCCATGGACTTGATTTAAATCACTCAAATTCTTACTTCAAAAAAAATTCTGCGATCTGTGTAAAATTCCACAAATTTTCCTAAACTCTGATTTTTGTTTTCTATTTAGTGATTTTGGTTGATGATTTGGTTGGATTAAGACGTACAACATGCTAAGTGCGTAACATCAATTATTGCATAAGTGCCACTGATGGTTTTTCCGCACCCCAGCAGCTATTCCTCCTCCCCTCCTCCCTCTCGCTCCACTCTGGCTCCGGTGTGCTCGTTCCTGCTCTCTTTCCGTCCCTCTCTCTCTCTTTGACTTTCCTTCTATCAAACAATCAACACTGACTAGGTGCCAGGCACTATTCCAAATGCATTCAAATGTTCTTTCTTTGAACCCTTATCACAATCAGTGGCATAGGTGCTACTATTATTCACATCTTTGAGCCAACAAAAGGTTTAGTGAGTGTCCAAGATCACAAATGTGTTTCTGCTACACTGGTTTTCCGAAGGGTGCTTAAGAGTGGAAAAAATAACAGTGTGGGAAATGAACCAGTCTGTTTGCCATGAGCAGCCAGGTAAGGCAAGATGTAGCCAGAGCTGGAAAACATTTTGGAAAACAGCATTTATCTTTTTTTTTTTTTTAAAGTTCAGCAGAAGGAAAGATTATAAAATTAATTGAAATAATACAGTTAGGAATGGACCCACCCCAAATGATTTAGATGCCAGAGTAAGCCAATCCCAGCTGTTACCCTGTGCTCTGACTGCCATCGTCAGCCAGAGCGGCGTGGGGGAGTGTGGGCAACCGGCTGCAGGAGCAGCTGGGACTATTTGTTAAGAGAAAAAAATAGTCAGTGAAGACAAAGGGAAATTTCAGTGGCTACCGGTGTGAATGGCAACTGGGAGCCTGGCTGGGGGAGCCTCGGGAGGGAGCGAAGTGCAGCGGAGCTGTCAGCAATGAATTCCGGGGTTCCGGACAGCCCTCGCAGGCAGAGTGTGCCCTATAGCAATGCCTTTGCTGGCAAGTTTCATTCTCGCCAATGGCCAATTTTGTATACATTTTCTCATGCGCCAGTATTCTGGGCATTTAAAAGTAAAGTAATATTTAGGACTCTTCTAACTATGCAGTCGGTGTAAATTAGCAGACTGAAAGGACAAATGGCATTTCTAGTCTAAAAATATATGTATTTCTGTTATAAGATGTTCACTGAGATAGAAATGTAAATGCCTAGTAAACGTAATTATGTATTCTAAAACGTAACTGTATATAGTAAAATCCTAGTATTCTATTTTTACATCCCCTGAGACCAATGTTACAGAAGGCATCTAATGTGCTTCTGAGTGGCTGCTGCTTTATTCGCACGTAGACTTTCTCATTGGTATCAATTCCTTAATTGTATTTTTCATTTTTATTCTTGTCCAATTTCACTGATTTTTAAGTCTTAGGGACTTCTCTCTATATACTCCCGATAGGGAAAATTCTACTATTCTAAAATAAGTCAGATTTCAGTTGGGGCATACACACTTAGGAGCAAGTAAAAAACATTTGGCAAAAAAATCTGTCAAAAGCAGTGCCCAGTGCATAACTTTTGTCTTAGCTCTGAGAAACATAATGACAAAGATATAATTACATTCTTTTAATTGTAAGCATAATTGACTTAATGGTAATATTTTTCTTCTAGGATTATCTATGAATTATTACAAGGGAATTTTACTTTGGGAAATTACTAGGAAACCAAAGCATATTAATGTGTTGAAGTTTAAACATTAACTTCTCATAACTGTAATAACATAGTAAAAAATAGATATTTTTGCCCTGGCTGGGTTGCTCAGTTTGTTGGAGCATCGTCCCATACATCAAAAAGTTGCAGGTTCGATTCCTGGTCAGGGCACATATCTAGGTTGTGGGCTGAGCACTGCCATTGAGGCAACCCATTGATGTTTCTCTTTCACACTGATGTTTTTCTCTCCCTGAAAAATAAATAAAATAAAATAAGAACAAATCCTCAGGTGGTGAAGATTTTTTAAAAAACTGATATTTTTTGGTGGCTTGTAAAATCCATTGCAGTATTTAATAATCCTGTCTTCTCTTTTCTCTTTCTTCATTCTGGACAAATGAAAAGGCAATATTTTCTGTTTCCTTATTAATGGGAAGATTCAATTTTCTGGATAACTGAGTACATCAAAAACTAAAATTATTTAACTTTGAAAATATATTTTTTTCTTTTGGTTTAAATTTTAAACATGGCTGGTATGGCTATTCTAAGAACACAACATATGGTTAACTCAAGTTTATGCAGACCCTAAAACTGCCAGCAAACTCAGGATTCTAGTACTCATTCTAAGCAATTATAAAGTATCTGTCATGTACCATTCATCTGACCAGACATGTGTGTGATATTTATGATTCCAAACTTGAAATTTATTTTTTCCTTCCTTTTTTCATTTTTTGCTTTTGATAAGGAAATATAAGATATTTAAGTTTCATCATTAATGATACAGCTATTTCCAAAGAAATCATTTTTATTTTCCATTAGTTTTCCCATTTTCTTGAAAATAAATTGTCTTTGTCTTGTTCAGAATTATCAAATTGATCATATATTTTATGTAGACTTCCTGACTTTGGTTTCTAAAAATAAAATAATCAAATGTTTCCCATTTCCATGTTTATTTACTCCTTCTAATAGTAAAGGACAGTGACAAATGTGTGCATTCTCCTGAATTGACTTTACTTTTGACATTTCTGTTTATGTCCATTAATTTCCTCTTTCATGTTAAGTGTTTTATAAATATATATAGTTCATCTTCACCTGTGGATATTTAGCCCATTGATTTTGTTTTACAGAGAGTTGAAGGGAGGGTGGAAAGCGGGGGTGGCGGAGGGGGGAGGGGGAAAGGAGAAAGAGAGAGAGAGAGAGAAACATTAATGTGAGAAAGACATATCAACTGATTGCCTCCTGCATGAACCCTGATCAGGGTTGGGGATTGAACCGGCAACCCAGGTATGTGCCCTTGCCTGGTAATCAAACCAGAGACCCTTGGTGTACAGGCTGACACTCTCACCACTGAGCGAGCAACACTGGTCAAGGATATTTGATTAATCGTTATGGTGCTAAAAAAAAAACCAAAAAAACAAGGATACAACATTTCAAAATATAGTGTCAATTTTATAAGGCTTATAGATAAAAATAATCTTATTAAGATAAAATGTTCATTGGTTCTTTCTCAATTAACTTATGTTAGAAAATAAATTAAAAATACTTTTCATAAACTATTATTCATAAATTATTCATAAAAACAACCTTTGCACAAGGAAAAACTGATAAAAGCAAAAAACAGTCTTGTTTTGGCCATTGAAAGCACTCCTCTAAAACAAAGGTTTTGGGTAAGTCATTACGCTTTCATAGTCCTGCCTTTGCTTTCTGGTTTGCCGCCAATTACATGCATCAGTTGGTTGTCTTTCTTCAGTTCATCATTCTATAAATGAATGAGATGCTACATTGGACACTAGGAGATCACGACTGGATCAAATGGGAAGAAAAGGTGATTTAAATGTGCATTGACTATGTAATGGCCCTGATAAACTCAAAGCACCCTTTGCCAAAAACTCAAACTATATCTTTCAATAAAATATGGATATTTTCTGAATAATTTTAAAGCAGTTCTGGACTTCTATTCAGAGCTTTTGTAATAGAAGACCTAAAGCCAAACTAGCGCCTAACATTTTGGAGCAGGGGCAGAAGAAAAGTATTCTCAGCCTTTTTCCTGACTTCTGCATGCTCCCTCAGCCCGTCATCTCATTTTCTGAGATCTTTATTCAGAATCTTTTACATGTAGCATTTGACAAAAGAATGAAGATTGGTAATACTAATGTGAATAGAGACAACAATTAAACTGTATACTTTAAATTCAACAGATAAAATAACTTTATTAGATTCTAAGGAGTTAACAATAAAATTCAAATTACTTGCCTTCAAAAATTTCCAAATTTACTTGTGGATTTGCATTAATGATATATTACTTATACAAAGTGAGAATTCCTTAAAGACATGTATAAATGGGGATAATTTAATGTAGCATAAACAAAGAGCATTTGTGATACTATTATGTGTAGTAGAGCTATGAACATGGGTATCCAGTTAATTAAATATGCAAGGGTAAGTGTATTTCAAGGAGGACACAGTGCATTCCATCATTATATACAGTAGAATGGAGGAGGGAGGATGGCAGGAATGGTAGCAAGACAGGATAAGACACATAGACAATCTGCTCATTGCTTCTTGCCCAGGCTCCTCCTACTCGTCTCCAAGACTGAGCTCTGGTTTTCCTTCAATTCCCATAGCACTTTGTGTTAACTTTTACTATAAAAATGTCCTGCTTTATCTGAGTTGTCTCTTTTTACAACTAGACCTTAAGCTTCTTGGGAAAAAGGTTTGGGCAGAGATGGGGGTGTGTGTGTGTGTGTGTGTGTGTGTGTGTGTGTGTGTGTGTATGTGTGTGGTGTATATCCTATATAATAAAAGGTTAATATGCAAATTGTCCCCGTGACCGGGAGTTTGACCAGGGGGCGGGGCTGGCTGGCCAACTGCCCATGGCCCCTCCCCTGTCTGGCCCTACCCCCAATCAGCCCCCCACCCCAATTGGGGGTGGGGCCGGCCAGCCAACTGCCCACGGTCCTTCCCCTAGGCCAGCCTGGCCCATAGGGCCAATCGAGGCAGGCCAGCTGGACCCCACCCATGCATGAATTCATGCACCAGGCCTCTAGTGTTTTAATAAACTTCTTAATTTGAATGGTTTAAGATATACAGAAAGGTTGTAAAGATATTGCAAAGAGTTCCCATATACCCACACTCAGTTTCCTCTATATTAATAGCTTACATTAATATAGTATATTTGTCACAGTTAATCAGCCAATATTAATACATTATTTATGTATTAAAACACATATTTTACTCAGAGTTCCTTAGTTTTTACCCTAACATCCTTTTACTGCTCTAGGATTCTACCCAGTATACACATTACATTTAGGAAACTTTGAAGAAGCAGAACTAATAATCACAGAATAGGTGAATGACTGAATGAATAAATATGTCTCAAAAAAGACACAGATGCTTCCAAATCCCTGAAGAAAAAGATCAGGATGTAGAGCAAAGAAATGAAGTGGACCTACTTTCACTCCTAGTCCAAGAAAACTTTTCAGGGCTGAGAGATGAAGGCATTCTGAAATGTTACAAAATGCTTTTTCACAGTCAACCAGTATTAAATGTTTTCTCATCTGAACCCAATGATAGTACAATGTGTGACACCGTATATCATCAATAATAATTAAAAACAGATTAAGTTTGTATGTTAAAAAATCGATAATTATATATAAATATCTTATCTAATCTATACATATAAAAGCCCAGCGACCAGAACAGAGGAACAACCAGAATGACCAGTGGCTATGACGGGCACTGCGGCAGCCAACCAGCCTGATACGGGCCCCAATTGGCCCCCAAAACCCCAATCGGGGGCGGGGCTGACTGGACCCACCTGTGCATGAATTCATGCACCAGGCTTCTAGCATAAAAATAATAGGTATAGAATGATATAATAGCTAGATATTTATGAATTTAAGTATACTTATCAAGACCAAGGCTGTCATTTGGAAACGTGAATAAATTACACCCTTCACCTGGGTGATGGAATTGAAGGGGGGGGGGAATGAAAAAAGTAATATGAAAGTGAGGCTTCCTTTGTAGCATCATCCTAAACACTTAGCCCAGTGTTTCTCATGCTGAGGTGCATTAGGAGGCACCTGCCAGGCCTGTGAAAAGCAGCCCCAGGATCACTGATTCAGTAGGCCGGATCCAGCAGCCCCCAGGGGAGGCTGATGCAGCCGGTCTGGCCACTTTGTAGGGCACTGGTTTAACCCCAGCTTCTATCTCCTCTCTGCTCCTAGTTTGAAGAGGACCAGAGAAAATCATCAACAACATCACCTCCTCTGCAGTGGAATTCTACTCAGCCTTTCCTCAGGTGGCTCATGTAGCAGTGGCTCTGCCTATTAAAAAGTAAAATAAGCCTTTATAATTTTGTCATTTTGACCATAACATGGAAGCCAACAACAATAAGTTTTGTTTGGCTTTTATTAAGAAGATATTAAACACCCAGCCTTTAATTATAGGCTTTAAAAATGATCTGAATAAGTCATTTTATTCTGTCCACAGGATCTTGCCAAAAATATAATCCTTGCCCTCAAGGATCTTAAAATATATTTAAAGACAATCACATAAATTAGAGGATATTATAAGCCAACACAATATCAGACATCTCCATGATACAGCTACATTTTCTATAACAATCACATGAGGTAGAAAGCCAGTATTCATTAGCCCTCAAAAGTTCAATGATTTAGCAAGAAAAATACAGCATAAAATAGGAGACGCTGTGGATTCAAACCAGGATTTTAAAATTGTGTGCCCACACTCTTTCCACTAGAACATGCTAATAAAATTTCCAGAAGTGTTTTGGACAAATTAGTCACACTGGGAGGTCTGGTAAGCAGAGGAAAAGAGCCCCACTTTTCTAGAATTGAAAGGATCTCAGAAATCACATAGTCCATAATAAACTTTTGACTCAGGGTTAGGAAAAAAGCAATCAGGAGGCATAAATAGCTACACTGCAATGCTGTCAGCCTCTTTGACTGCAGTTCCACAGTGTATCTTGGGCTTTGAATTTAAAGCCCTCCTCAGTTCCCATTATTTCCTGGGAGGGAACTGGTCAGGAAGGAAAGAGTCAGTATCCTCAGATGACCTCTATTTTCTCCCTCTTTTATTCCCATTTCCTTTGCTGCTGTTCTTTTCTGGTTCTGAAATTGGTCCAAACACCTAAAATCGTCACTGTGACTTAGCCTGAAGGATACTATTCCTCTACTCCATCCTCTGAATAAAAAATCCCATTTCATTTTGGTTTCGATGAATTAAAACTCAAAACTCAGGAAAAACAAACCAAAACTGCATAGAAGTAGACAGGTTTACATAAATAATATTCCAGCTTAACTCAGGTATAGCCGCAGAGTGAATGGCAGACATTATTCCCTCCCGTTCCGTACCCCAATTCCTTCCCTCTCCCATTCCCCACAGGCCCACGGTACCCGGGAGCACCAGCTTCGCGCTAGAGACCTAGGCCAGACAGAGGACAAGTGCCAGGTAGCTTGTCAGCTATTCTTTCAGCGTTTCATTTCCGAAGTCATGAACTTCAACAAATTTTGAATGACTAATGAGTGCAATTAAATTTTAAACACCACATGTTCTATTCATTGAGTTAGACAACAAAAAATAAAACATTGAAGGTAAACTGAGGACCAATAAATACATATCATTCACTGACAATATGTTTTCTTTCCACTTCTGGTTTAAGACGAGGGAGGAAAAAAAATATCTATCTGGAAAAGAAAGTCGGGGAGGAGAAAAAGAGGGGAAGGGGGGTGGTGACAACACAGGTGGGTAATCAAAGAATGAGGCAATGAAAAAAAACAAGGAAGGGGGTGTGTCATCACCCAGGAACAACAAGTGCATCAACAAGCAGATTTAGATCAGTCATTGTCAGGGTTGGTGGTAGCTGCTAAATGGATGGAGCCCAGAGGCTTTTTAAAAGGACAGTGAAAATGCTCTGCATGATGCCATCAAGATGGGTACATGTCATTACATATTTGTCCGAATCTCTGGAATGTACAACACCAAGACTAAACCCTGAGATAAACTATGGACTGTGGGTGATTAAGATGTGTCAATGTAGGTTCCTCCATTGTAACAAATGCGTCACACTGGTGGGGGCTGTTGATAATGGGGAGGCTATGCATGTGTGAGGGCAGGGGTTATTTGGGAAATCTTTGTTCCTTCCTCTTAATTTTGCTGTGAACCTAAAACTTCTAAAAAAAAGTCTTGAAAAATTGGGGGGCAGGGGGGAGTAGATTTAAAAGCAACCACTACAAAAGAACACCGATTACAGATGAGAGAATATGGCTGGTGTGTCGGGAGGATGTCTGGAGGCCCCCGCTGCTTCACTACAATGGAACACTGAGGGGCTTGATGGTGAATAGGCAGAGAAAGCCCTAGCCTTTCTCCAAATGTATGTTTTACCAAAGGAGCCATAAACAGTTGTTTGGGATTCCTTAGTTTCCTTGGTACTCCTCACCCCACCCCCATCAGATTTCCCTGTAAGGACACTGCTCGAAATCATTTGTTTTAGTCATATACCCACTCAATAGCATTGACTGAACACCTACTAAGTGTCAGGAGCTGTGCCCTGCACCAGGCATCTTACCTGTTTGTCAGGGTGGAGGTAGAGCAGAAAGCTTTCTTTCACTTTCAAAGCAAACACCACATGCTGGGCCAGTAGCTGTAGGCCACTGTTTAGGTTAACGTTTTACAGGGTGGTCTGGCTTTAGTAATATTACTTCTTTTGTGCTTCACAAAGCAGGGTCTACAATTACCTTTGTTAGTAACTTGTTTACTTTGCAATTTTGGTCTGCTGTCTCCAAGGTTCCATCCAAGTTCTACCTCTCCTTAAATTATCAACAAAATTCTACAGTAACTTACAGCCATGAGAGATGCCAATATCCCTTGTTCTTTCTAGTTAGCTATTAACTAGAAATCCAGGAGCTGGATTTCATAAAAGAAACATCTTTGCTTCAAGTAAAAAATAAAAAAAATCTGATGATGAAGGATCTTCCCTTGTTTTAAATTACAAATTAATAATTAACTCATGATTGCTTTCTAACTAAAGAAGGAGAGCAGAGTAGGCCAATTCTCTCCGAACCTCTTCTGATTCATTGAGTATCTTAAGAAAAGCTTCCGAAGGGTTAAGTTTTTGCCACAGTCATTTGCATTATCTCATGTAATCCTTTCAGAGTGCTGCAAGTGATATATTTTCCCATTTTAAAGATGAGAAAATTATACTCAGGAAAGAGAAGTAACTTGCTCAGGCCATACAGCCAGAAGCAAGATTCACATTAGGTATGTCTCATCCAAAGTCTAGAGTTTTTAGGCATTGAAATTAGAATGTGAGAGCGTTTTGTCCGTAATAACCTGGACCTAAACTAGTTTTCTACATGCACTTTGCCAAGGCTGTGAGCTAAATCTGTGAGCAGAGAGCAGTGATATGTGAGAGTGTAGTTACCAGGGATAGAAGTGGAAATACATTTCCAAACCTCAGAAATCAGGCAAATCATAGATTTCTCTCTCTCCTTTATTTTCCCTATACTAACAGTGGAGACAAGATTACCAGGAAATGGGGCCACTTAGTGGGAGTATTCTATACCAGCCATTAGAACTAAGGCAGCTGAAAACTTGAGTCATAAATTGCCTTAGCCACCACCATGGTCCTATGAAATCAAGTTATGAATTCCACGGACATTTTGGTTCTTGAAATCACCACGTTCTTTGACAGAAAATGTTCTCTCGATATCAGAGACTGTCACACTTGGCTCAAATGTGGTATTAACATATCCTTTTCATTCATAGTCCAGAAAAGCCAGCCTATAAAATACCCAGTCTTACCATTATCAACCTTATCCCGAGTATTAAAAATACTGATATTTATAGTTTATCTTATACTTCAGGTGTTATTTAAAACCCCACTGTGAAAAAAAATCATTAAAATAACCATCACCCTTTGTATAATTTATATAATATTCCAAAGTGTCAGGTGTTGTACTGAAGACTACTAGCAACTGTTGGCCCTGTCTATCGAAACCAAGAAGACAGTTTAAGTGGTATAATTTCCGTTATGTTTTATTTTATGTCTTTGAGAATGAACTCACAAGAGCGCTTTAACACTGCAGTGGCTATGTATGATGGGGCATGCAAAGTGCCATTTCTGGATTCTTGCTGACTAAATTCCTCTACCAAACCACTGTCTAGTTTTACACAAAAAGATGAAGGAGTCAGTGCCTGCATGCTCTCCCACTAAGAACTTCCAATGATGACTCCAGTAGATAGTTTTGATGAAATACAACTGGCTCAGCTGATGGGTAACAATCATTCTCACCAGCAATGACCAATTTGATGTTTGGAGCCTTTGTTGTCATAGAACTGAGGCCACCGAGTGATCTCATCCCATACAGAAAGAGAGGCCCGCCCCATGAAGTGCTCTTAGGCTAAGTAACAAAGCCAACAAGGACAGCAAAATAATAATACGGCAGCACAAATTTTTGACAGAATATTTCATTGTAACAACATGACTGTTGCATATATTGATTAGTCAAAGAAGTATTGGTTCTTTATTATATACTAGAGGCCTGATGCATGAAATTCATGTAAGGGCCTTGGCCCTGGCCCCTGCCTGCCTCTGCCATGGCTGGGGGCCTCTGCCACCTCTGCCGTGATCCCTGCCTGCTGCGGCTTTGTCTGGAAGGAAGGACGACTGGAAGGCTGTCCAGTCTAATTAGCATATGCTAATTAGATAAAAAAAATAAAACCATATGCTTTTATTATTATAGATTATTATAGATGGGACTCTGTCCTCAAAACATTTTTAAGAAATGATTTTATACTAAACTAGAGGCCTGGTGCATGAAATTCATGCACAGGGAGGAGGGTCCCTCAGCCTGGTCTATACTCTCTCACAATCTGGGACCCCTCAGGGGATGTCTGACTGCTGGTTTAGGCCCGATCCCACAGGGATCCCGGGACTGCTGGCTCCTAACCCCTCTGCCTGCCTGCCTGAGCACCTCTAACTGCTTGCCTGCCTGCCTGATCGCCCCTAACTGCTCACCTGCCTGCCTGATCACCCCTAACCACCTCTGCCTTGCCCCCGCCACTGCAGCTTTGTCTGGAAGGATGTCTGGAATGACATCCAGAAGGTCGTTTGGCTGTCCAGTCTAATTAGCATAAAATGCTTTTATTATTATAGATTATTGTTAGTCCAGAATTGGCCCAGTTCATTTATAAATTCCACTTACTGCTTTTCTTAACTCTGACCTCCCCTCACCCTGTTTCTATGCTAAAGGATAATTGTTTTCCCAGTGTAATACCCAACATCCAAATAAGAACTAAATATATCATAAAGCCATTCAGAGGCTTTTGTATATCCAGAAACACTTCTGTGATGCACAGGCAATATTTTTCTGTAACAAATATAAAAATACAAAGAACAGCACTATCTAAATTCTTACATAGATTTCTTCTACAGAATGTATATTCTGTGTAAACCAAACTCAACAAAACATATTGTAATTTCTTTCATCTTACCCAGTGGCTTAAAAAACAAAACAAAACACCAAAAAGCTGTTTTCTAATAAATACACTGCTTAATTCTCACTGATTCTCCCTAATGGAGATCTGGGCGTGAAAGTTTATATTTACTCCTGGGTCCTATTTTAATTACTTTCTTTATGAATCATGCCTTATGACCAGTTTTTATTTATTAACCACACAGAGATGTGTGACTGATGTCACTATTGATACTACCTCCTTACTGGCTGAAGAAACAAAGCCATGAGCTGGGTCAGGAAAAACTGGCTCAGTCACTGCCTCTTTTTTATTTGCCCTAGATATACAATACCACAGCCTTCAGTGTGATCGTTCAAAACATATATATACACACACACACACACACACACACACACACACAATTGTCCTCTTCTAAAATTATATCTCAATTTTTTCCATATAAATAAAAAATTCTAAAACATATCATATAAAGTGAATGTGCATAATAAATGAATATATGCACACTTTTAAATATATATATATATATATATATTTTTTTTTGTTGATTTCAGAGATGAAGGGAGAGGGAGAGAGAGATAGAAACATCAATGATGAGAAAGAATCATTGATCAGCTGCCTCCTGCACACCCCCCACTGGGGATCAAGCCCTAAACCCAGGCATATACCCTAACCGGAAATCAAACCGTCATCTCCTGATTCATAGGTTGATGATTAACCACTGAGCCACACCAGCCAGGCTATGCACACTTTTATAGTAAAAAAACAGTGGCTGTGAATCTTGCAAAAATGCACAGGTGATATAATCATCTTCTAAATTATAACTAGAGGTCAAAGGGATGGAAAATGGAATTTGGGGTGAATGCAATCTATCAAGAGAAACCATACATTTTATGCTCATTAAGACCAAGTTCTGCCTTCTATATTAGCATTATCTTTGCACTTATTTTTATTGATTTTTTTAAGAGAGAGAGGGAAGGAGAGGGAGAGAGACAGACATCTTTGAGAAATATCAATCACCAATAGGCTGTCTCCTGTATGCCCCCTACTGAGGATCAAGCCCACATACCAGGCATGTGCCCTGACTGAAAATCCAACCAGTGATCTATTGGTACATAGGATGATGCTTAACCAACTGAGCCACACCGGAGATATTGATATATCCAAACTCATGCCATTCCCAAAGGTTTTTCTCTGTCGGACACACTTCTTTTCAACCTTCTCAGTTTATAGCAGTCTTCAGGAAATATTAATAATGTAATTTTTAGATTATAAATTGCTTTCACAGATATTGTTGCTCTATTTAATTCTCTCAGAAACCCAGTAAGATACACAGGGAAAGTATCATCACTATCCCTGTTCTCAAATTAAGGAAGCTGAAGCACAATTACCATTAGTATAACTGGAAGGAGTTGAGCTAGAGTAGAGATCTCTGACTTCAAATTCCGAGCTCTCTGAGCCACGAGAAATCTGTATTAATTGCTTATAATATCCACATACACTAACACTCTCTATCGCACTTTTGATATGTATGGATATATATTCGATGCTCAAATCTACATTTATAATGGCTGCATATTTCAGGAATGATCTCCTGCCGTATCCATGCCTTTATTTAGCTATCATTTCATTGAACTTCCTGGGAGAACATCCTCTGCTCAAGCAGCCATTCTCCCTTGGCTTCTGTGATCGCGTTGTTCCTTACTGGGGCTTTGAACACCCACCCCATCTGCCAACCTCCCTTGATTGAATTTCTGGGGCTTTCCGTGTGCATTGGGATTTCTTCTATGACATGCAGCTTAGCTCCTCTGTTGTTTTCTTCTTTGAGCTCCATTATCAGGAAGGTTATTTTTGTCTTCCCTGTAACCTCATTAATGCAGGATGGTGAAAGATAAGGAGAGAGCAGACATCAACAGAGGGAAGTGGCTGAATCCACCAGGACTCTTCTCTCTTTATTCCCTCTTTCCTTCATTTTTGTCATGGGGGATCATAGCTATTTTTCAAGGAAATTCTTGGGGCAGAATAGTATAAATCTATATTAATTACATCAATATGAGCCTCTTTAGGGTATGTGCTATAAAGTTGGCTATAATGTTTAAATATTCATAAATTTTTAAATGCTTGCTGTTAATCTCGCTCACATCTTTACTACTGAAAATTCTTACAGAGCAGGACAAAAAATCCTGCCATTTAATCCTTGCTATGTCTTGATTTGTTAACTCCATTTATCTTTTACCCATAAAATACATTAAAAGATATATGGCCCTCGCCGGTTTGGCTCAGTGGAGAGAGCATCGGCCTGCAGACTGAAGGGTCCCAGGTTCCATTCTGGTCAAGGGCACATGCCCAGGTTATGGGCTGGATCCTCAGTTTGGGGTGTGCAGGAGGCAGCCAATCAATGATTCTCTCGCATCGTTGATGTTTCTATCTCTCACTTTCCCTTCCTCTCTGAAATCAATAAAAAATATTTTTAAAAATAGATATATGCAATGCCCCAACAAGAGTAAATATCTCATCTTTTTATTCACTAGCCCTGTCCTATTTTAGCACATTTACTGAAGAGTTGAGTAGAGGGTATATGCAGTAAGAAGAGGGAGGAATGTGGGCAGAGAGCAGTGGGAAGTAGATAGAGATGCTTCATATCTGGTGCAAACTTTCTGCCCTGGCTCCCCCATTCTTTGCCTTCCCCCCCCTTTTAGTCCTAATGGTCTCTTCTCAAGCTCTGTTTAAGAACATGCCACTCTCAAAGACAGAGATGGGTAGAGATGAGAGAAAAAGAGAATTCTCTCGCGCCCCCATTCTCCACCCCGACCCCCCACTCCCCAGAACCGTCACCAAGCAAAACTGTGGCCCCAGGGCGGCTGCTGATGCCTCGCCATCTAGCAAGGGCAGCCGCCCTGTTCCCTGTGGTCCTGGCCTCCCTGGCACTGCAGTGGGCGCCCTCTCTGAGGGTGGGTGGCGCTTGGGCAAGGGGACTTGGGGCGAGGGCAGCAGCGCAGCAGGCAGTGGGCGGCTTCCAGGGATGATTCCACTGAGAACTTCGCGTCAGATACATCCTCCACCAGAGTCCAGGGTCAAAACGTCGGATTATTGTTACTCTTTCGTTTATGGGAAGAAAATAAAAAATTCTTGTTCTTAATATCACTTCTGAGAAAAAAAAAAATTCTTGGGCTTGTTTTCCTGAATATATTTTCATATAATTTAACTCAAGCTTTGTACATGACTCTTCGGGAAGAGATACTAGGCTTGTGGTTTCAAAAATCATCTTGACAACGAAGGATACAAGAAAAATGCTTGTCCTTCTCACACACGGCATAGACCACAGCTATGAAGTGAATCCTTAGATTAACCCCGTAGGCCACCCCCAGGCAGATGGGGTCAGGCAGCAGAGCAGAGGTGCTACGTTCCTTGTAGCTAGTGCCTCTTGTGTTAAGGGATCACGCACCTGCTTATAATATTAACCACCTAATTCATCAACTACTGAAATGTTACCATTTTACATCATTTAAGATAGCAAGAGATTATACTACGGACTACCCTCCCCTTAGCTTTCAGAGACTTCTAAACGTCCATTGAATTCCAGAGTGTAGACAGGTAAATGTGGGCTTCATACTTCATTGATGGGACTGCATATTCCTGTTCTGATAGTTCATTGGCTTTCCCTCTCACAGAGGCACCTGTGGCGCAGCAGGCGTTTGCTGCTGCATCCACAGTGTGATCTCACAGCTGCCTTTGCTAACTAAACTGCACAGGTGAGAACAATTCTATTTTCAGGCAACCTTACACTGTCTTTGTATAAAAGCACAATATTGCACCTATTCAGCTAGTGTCAGTAAAGCCAAAGGGAAATCTTGTAGGAGTTTTCAGTCTAGTGTGCACATAGATACTAGCAGTTCTACTCCCACACCATTGAAAACAACTCATACAATAAGTTTCAGTTATTCCTTTGATTAGGAGAGATTGAGTGAGGGTGAGCCCAATAACTATATTACGCATAGCATTTCATTGCATTAGAGAGTTTTGGTATTCTCTGACCAAATTAGTATCCCTCTAATGAACTATTATAATGAGACTTCTTTGAAAACATATTGATATTGATCTATCAAAAAATAAGAACCCTAATAATGAAGTGAATTCCAGGCATAGCAGAAATGGTAGCTTGCCAAAACTGACAGCTTATCCACTTGTTTACATAAGATAAATAATCCATTTATTACGCTTTTTTCCCTGACATCCTTAATTGTTCATATTCCATCACATCAAATTTCTACATGTGGATATATTTGACCATTACTTCCTAGAAATATGCATTTTGATACATACCATGACACATCTTCCCAAATCACATGAGGCATACTAATGCTAAACACTGTATTTTAAATAGTTTATAAATTTAGTGTCAATGTGTCTCTTAAATTCATATTACCAACTGGAGAGTGTTATAGGAAATCTATTTAAACTAAAAAAAAAAAAATCCACAGATTTTAGCTATTCTAAAAATGAGAAATTTCTATAGTCAAAATTAAAAGACAAAAAGATCAGTCATGTCATTTAAAACTGAGACAGGCCTTCCTTTTTGTTTCTCCTACTGATGAACATTACACCTTTATTTTAAAAATACAGATTTCTGTTCTTCCTACAAGGAGCGGGGGAGGGGGGAGGAGGGAGGGGGACAGGCAATTTGAAAGCTTACACAATTGAAAAATGGTTCTTATGTAATTCTTGTTGTTGCATCTATTATCTGCCTCAATGGTTGGTAATAATAAATACTTACTTTCTGAAAATTTATTCCAAATTTCTTTTGTCAGCAAAGTCACTTTCTCAGAGTGTGGGTTTTGTTTGTTGCTTATTTATTTGTTTCTTTACAGGAAGAATCGCCAAACTTATTCATGACTGGCTTTTACTGATCCTGATGCAAAAGCTGTTGTTTGATCATTTATTTATGACTAAAAGCTGCTTTAAAAGACATAGTTGCACAATAAAATATTTAAGCACTCTGATAGATCAGCAGGGAAGCAATATGAACTTACATTAAAAAGAATAGATATTAATGAATAGTCTCTAATATTTTAACCAATAGGTATCGGTTTACAAGAATTGCAGATAAACTCTGGATTTATTTTTATTTTTTTGCCACACACACAAAAATTCTAATAATTAATTCAACAAGAAAGCTAATTTATTTCAGTTGTTAGTCATTTTAATTACAGCACTTTGTTATCCTGAGTAAGAAATCATTTTGCTTCTCAGGAATGTTCTCCTCCTCTCCCCATTACGGACAACACCAAACAACAAAACCAGTTGCACCTCTATTTCTAAAGCCCTTGCTTCCCATAAATTGGTATTTAGATACCAACTAATAACTTGGTGGATTCAGCCCCTCAAGGCTATTGACAACCTGATTCCTCCCCCCTTCTGTTGTGTCTGCTGGTGAGTGAAGTTCTCACTAACAAAACCTAATGCTTACAAGACAGAAATAACAGCTGGAAGTTGGCACGTGATTTTGCACTACCTTCCCTTCAGCCCTGGCAAGTGCGACAGACTAATGATCAGTACCTAGAAAACCAAGTCAGTTTTGCAACCCTTGCTCAGGCGCATGTTAGGGTCTGTGAAACCAGAGATCTATGTTGAATGACTTTAATTTTACTTCTTTTGATCGAAAGGATCTGAAAAGGCGACCTACCTTTATGGGTCAGGCGTAACCGGGGCTGAGCGGTGTCAGCTGCGTGCCCTCCCGCCCAGAGCTCCAGTAAGTAAGCCCACAGGAGCCAGGTGAGAAGGGAGCCGGGCGATGCCATGCTGCCGCTCCCCCTGCCAGTCCTCCGGTCCTCAGTGGAAGGCGTCTGAGTTTCACTTAGGACTCCCCTCCGGGGGCAGCGTGGGAGAGGCTTTGTCAGAAATCGCACGCCCTGTCATCAGAAAGCACAGTCCCAAAGTGCCATTTGTCAGGCGGTATTTGGATATGCAAAACCTTTCTTTCCCCCCGGACAGTTGTTTATGAGCCCCGAGCAAGAGGACATTCCAAGGAGCGAGTCTTCAGAGCCATGCCCTGCGCTCTCTCCGGGAGCGACGCGGTCGATCCAGGGAGAAACCGGGGTCTGCAGCCACTTCTGCCAGCAGTTGGTTCAGCCAGGAGCCCCCGGCACACGCACCGCCTTCCTCCTCCGGGGAGCGCTCCTCTCCGGCTCCCCGAAGCCGCTCGCGGTCCGCCTCTGGCACCGACTTGCCAAACGGCTCGTTTTCATTCACCTTTCCCCCTGCTAATTAAAAACAAGCTGTGCCATCCCCACCAGGAGTTGCCGATCCACCCTGCAGGGATGGGGAGCTGTCAGCGAGCCGAGCCGTGTCTGCGGGGAAAGTTCAGGCAGGGTTGAGCGTGCTGGCTGTTTCTAGGAAGTGTTTCTGCTGCACGTGCCCCGCTCCCACCCGCCCTCCCGGTGTCAGGCCGCGCCACGCCCTCCGCCTGGAGGCAAGTCCGCCCAGGGATGGGGAAGGGGTCGGGAGGGAGGATGGTATAGAACAGGCGGGCGATTTCAGAACAGGTCACAGAAGAGGATGTTGTGTCAGGGAGGGCTTTTGCATGCCCAGTGACCAAGAGTAACCCTTGAATAAATACAAATTCACTCTAAGGCCTCCATTGGTCACCATCTACTACCAAAATTGATTTTTTTTAGAGTTTCCGCTGATTTTTTTTTTTTTTACATTTATGGCTTTTTATATTGATGACATCTTACAAATGTTACTTTCAACTCTTATCAGGGAAGTGTGTTTCAAGAACCTGAAAAAAAAAAAAATGTTCTCTCTCATAGATGTGCAGGAACTAATTATTTTTGCTGAGGCAAATTCTTCAGATCAATTCAAAGCAAATCATACATTTTATCTTCAATTTAAGAATAATTCAGTTTTCAAGTACGTTGCTCCTAGATAAGGTAACTATGGTAAAGTTGAGATTCTCTAACCAACAGACCCCCCAAAAAGCAGGTATCAGGAAACTCAGGATGTGACATACCATAGGGTTCAACTGCTGTGCACTTTCAGAGTTTATTTTCCTAGACACTACTTTGTGTAAATAAGCTTAACACAATGGGTCAACTTTACAATCTACTTTCAATCAATCTCAAAAACAAAACCAAACACTCTCTAGCTGTTGGCATGGAAATGAATGGGATTATTTTGAGATACCAATAAACTTAAATAGATATTTGATTTGAGAGTTGAGAGTTAAATGGTAAACAACTTTCAACTATGATTACTTTTTTTTCTTCTGCGTTTTAAATGATAATGATTAAGGAGACTTCTTTGAGAGGTATGTTTTTGTTTTTTTAATCATGTGTTACCCTGACATTTTGCATTCTATACAAGCAAATGTAGAGCCTGGCATGCTCTACCCATTTTCTTAAGCATGATATAGTCTATTAAAAAGCAGAGTATATTTAGCAAAATGTAAATGTCACTGGGTATTATAAATAATTAGATTTCCCAGATCTACAAAAGATTACAAACTCTAAACATTATTTAACAGTAAAGAGACCATGAAGCATTTAGAGACTTTTAACCTGGGGTGGTCTCTGTAGGCACTTGAATATTTTAAAAGCCAGTCAGATGAGCTACAGAACGAAAGGCTGTCGTAAATGTGATATACCGTACCTTTGGAATCCTCTTTCATTTTCTTCCAGAATTGAAGTAACCAGAAAATAAATAGCAGTTTTACACATATTATCTAATGGTAGGATTCTGGAAAAGTAAATATGATGCATATAACTTTTATTGCAAATATATGGCTGCTCTCATAAAATTAAATCCTACCTAAGATTACACAGGGCCTGTCCTAAGTCAGTTATGGAACAGAGGCAATGCAAGATGTATCCCATTTCATTAGGATACAGAATTCACACCATCAAATATCAGTGCAGGAATAAATGTTACGAATGCCAGTTATATACTAGTACATACAAGCTATCATGATTGTACATACCAAGATTCATTTCCAGTTTCACATGTTATCCTTCATCTTAGATTAGCAAGACAATGTGTCACATGCCATAGTAACGAGTTCCTTTGGTTTTCTCAAAATGTGCTTTGGTTTATCCTCTGTCATCAATGTCATTGCTTATTCCCTTTAACTCCTTACTATATCCTTCTACCTTTCTCATTAACCTGTAGAAAACACACAGATGATGCCAAAAAAAAAGTGACTATTAAAAAAAAAACACCCAAAACTAAACGTCCAGAACTTTCCATGTAACTTAAGCTCCTGGCAATGAAATGAAGAGTCTTTGACACCAAATCTGTCATTCACATCATAAAACAAGAACCCTCAGAAGCAGGGTAACCATATAATTTGTCTTCCAAATAAGGTATGTTTGAGAGTAAAAGAGCCTTCTAGTCATAATCACATGCAAACTAAGAATATTATAAATAAATCAGGATATCAAAGTTACCCTACTTGGCAAAGATTACTCGGTATCATTGGAAAATATGGAAATGAAAGAACAAAACAACAACAAACACTTGACACCACCAACAGTGAATGAAGAGCTTTGGTGATCAACAGAGCTTTGGTACTAGCAACAGTACCTGTTGATATTATTGTAGTTGATTTGGAAAGAGCTAGACTACCAGTTTGAATACATTAGACAACATAAAAAAAAAAAAAAAAAGGCGCGGAGGGAAGTGGCAATTCTGAAGGTATTGCCTGACAGGTCAAATGTCTCATCCCAAATCTTAACCCTTTATTGCTAGTGTCACATGACACTATGAAGGGCAGCTGGGTCTGGCAGTAAGAGAAAAAGGGGAATGGAGTACTCCTCGGGAGTTCTGGGCTCTCCCGTGGTGGCTTCTGTCACTGGTCTCCGGATTGTACAGGCAGCTGGCCTCTGAAACCATCCCTCACAGGAGGTGGCCCTACACTGTCTGCTGCTGAATCCTGTAGGTACTTGTTAAAAGACGAGATTCCTGTGCCCAGCCCATATTCCCGGAGTGCCAAATTGTATGTTCTAAAATTTGAGTTTTACTATGATTTCTTTAGGTCAGTGTTATTCGAACATTTCACATCTGTTTACCACTTTCACCATTTTTATCATGATAGTGTAGTATCTGCAATTAAAATTTAACTTAACTTAAATTTCCTCATAGGCTTGTTGTGCTACTTATAGTTTTCAAATACATGTGAAAAACAGAAAAAATTGTAAAAGGTTATCTCTCTCCCATTTAAAATGATCTCACATACTATGGGAGACGGTACTAACTAATGGCCTCAAGAATGGCCATTCCTTTTTTCCTTACCCAGAAAGATGCGAGATTATATATATGAAATTGTACTTCCCAGCCCCTTGGCAGCTTGTCTAATTTTGACCAAATAAATGTAAGCAAAAGTGATATGTATCACATCTGGCCTGAGGCAGATACTTCTTAGAAATACTTCTAAGTAATTCTTCTGTTTCTTTCTACAGCAAAGGAGTAATCATGAAATCTAAGCATCTTGGATGATTGAATCTCCACCTTAGGGACAGTGCCTTGGAAAGTTACCCAGACCCACAGCCAACTTTATATGAGCAAAAACTAAACATATGTTACGTTAAGCTGTTAGGTTTATTTGTTACAACCGCATAGCATAGCCTCTTCTGACTAAATGCATACATTGTACCTACTGTGCTTTGGGAAACGGGCTCTTGGGCACACATATAGCATGAACAAGTACTGATACTGTATTCCTTCCTATCTGTCTCTAAAACTACTTCAGCAGAAGTGTCTAAGGCAGCCAATGATAGACGTGGATACCTGGCGGCTATGTAAAAGATAAAGTGATTCCCTATGTCATTTCTACAATGGGATGGGGTATGCCCTTGGATTTTCCCTGAACATCGTGCACAAAAAATGACGTTGTAAGCAGTATTTATAGGTGAACAACATAGTACTACATCTCAAGAACATTATGATTAAAACCATTAGTATACCGAAGTATCACGATAGCAATAATGAGGGTTCTTTTGATAACCAAAGATAAACTTTATCTACAGCAGCCGTGGCATTTCAGGTTCACTAATCCTTCTTCTACTCCTGCTGGCCCTGCAACATCTCAAATGTCCCAGGATGGCCTGCTATTGCTGCTGTGGCTGCCATCACTACTGCTGGGTTTTGCAGGCAAGACTGCTGATGCATTTTTGGGTCAGTCAGTTCAGATGCCTTGTATCACAGACTCTGAAAGGGTTCCAGAAGTCTGGATTGACTATTTCCCACATTCGCTGATTCAGGAAGATGAGGAAAAATAGTAAATTAGTTCACTTCTGATGTGTTTGTGTGTGGCATCCCATCAATCAGTACCATCCAGGATCCAATCTAGTCACTTGCCTGAAAGAGATTTGGCTGATGCCATTGTGATGTCATCATTTAGATAGCTAGCAGCTCACTAAATGTGTCTTATATTTTTCCATTTTGATCATCCATTCATTAAATTTGAGCAAAATGTATACTTTATAGAATTTCAAATTCTTTGTTTCTGACTTACACTAGGTTTATTCTAATTTTCTTTTTGGTCCTTGACTACAAAAAAAAAAGCAGAAAAAGCATTTTGAGCATTTTATGCCAAGTGTTGGCTTTCATTGATTTCAACCAGAGAGCAGTGATGGTTCTCATGCTCTCTTTATGGAAAAATAAAATTGTTATGTGTGTCATTAACACTGAAAATCCTTTAATTTATCAGTCCTCAGAGGTTTCTCTATATTCCTCCTTATAAGGTTATAGAGAATTCCTAAAAAAGACAGAATTCCTATCACTGGCTTAAAAAATGCAACAGAAACCTCCATCACATATTGCTTTTCATGTCTGTTGTAACATATATTTCTGTTATTGGTGCCACCAATGGTGAATTGTTTATACTATACTAGGTACCCAATGCACAAAATTCGTGCAAGGGGCTCAGCCCCTGCCGCCACGGCTGCCAGCTGCGGCCACCTCCTTTGCCTCAGCCCCTACCCGCCGCAGTGGCCATCTCGGCCCTAGCAGCCCCAGCTTCGTCCAGAAGGTCGTTGGGAAGGACGTCCAGTCTAATTAGCATATTATGTTTTTATTATTATAGATGACTAGTATCCTTAAAATTTTACACCATATATCAATCTAATGGAATGAAAATAATGATTAGTGTTCATTTGTTGTTTTCTCTATGCTGAGCACTGTGAAAAGCACAATTATACAAAATTCAGTTTAACCCAGACAACAACCCTATGCAATAGATATTATTTCTATCGCCACTTATACATAAGGAGAATCTGGAACACAGATATTAAGTAACTTGTCTGAGGCAAAATGCCTGTGAGCAACAGAACTATCAGTTTAAACCCAGACTCTAGGTCCTGTGCTCCAACCCAAACACTTGCCCTCTCGGAGAATATTATTTAGATAAAACTTCATGAGGACATTTTCAAATTTCTACACTAACAGAAACTTATCTTTAATAAATTTTAATACAAACTGTAGGTGGCTTTAAAATAAAAACCTTTCAAAGCAGTCATCAGTCTCTGTGATTAATCTCACCAGGTAAGTTCTCCATCCAAGGTTGTGTCAGATGGTTGAGAATACTCTTCATCCATTTCAGGTTATAGACTGTCAGCTGCACAAATTTTAGAATGTGTTTAGTTGACCAGATACTGGCCCTTGAAGGCTAGTAGGTCTGATAAGAGTCTTCTTAGCTTGGTAATCAGGCACAACACTAGAGCTACATGCAGTAGGCAAAATTATTAAAGAACAAATTTCTAAGAGAACTATGAAAATAATTACTTTAAGAAAAATTGCCAGGTAATCATAGTTACTCTTATTTGTGGAAATGTATGTAAATACACACACACACACACACACACACACACACACACACACACACAATTTCTGGTTATGGTTAGAAGAAAAAAGTTTCCAAGAAAGAGTTTAAGGGTAATAAATCACTTACAAATAGTTACTAAATGTTTATATTATTTTTTCCAAAAGATTCTAAGATTTTCAAACAATGTTAATACTAATGCATGTAAAATAAAGGCAGCATTTTATACTCAGTCCCCTTAATAAACAGACTCAGTATGAGACCAATAAGTAACATAGACACCCATCCATGGGCTTCTTTGATATCATTCTAGAATTTAAGACTACATATACTTTTTGTCTTCCTGGAAAAAAATGATCTAATTCTTTCAAGGTCAGTTTGTGGATTATTTACTTAAAAAAGAAAAAAAAAAAGGAGAGAAAGAAGGAGGGGGAAAATAAGAGTTAATTCAATGTAACTAATTTTTTTTTCTTTAAATCCTTGTTGGTTTTCTCTATGATCCCCATTGTTTTTAGATACAACTGCTGAAGCCAGACTAGTTGGCAAGGAGTAATTTATGGTATGATACCACTGAGTGTGTGATATTTGTGAGGCGCTCTGGATAGCTTAAGATGTTTAGAAACCCCAAGTCAGTTTCCTCTGTTAACTATTTGAATCATTTCTTTAGTTGTTCACTTTGTCTTGACAGAGGGTATATGTCCAAGGTGGAAGCAATAAGTGAAAAAAAAAGTGTCCCATTATGAAAGAAAAGAAAGGACTTAAATAAAGCCAATATGATTATCCATCAGTCAGTTGGCAAGAAACTAAGCAAAAGAGCCAAATATTTTGCAATATATTATAGCATCTTCAATTGTCATACAGTTGGCAGAAAGATATAAAATTTTATACATCATAAAGCTGCCATCAACTCAATGAATATACCTGTTTCACATTAAAGTAAATGGAAACAAGTACTAACTTTAAAGTTTTGAAGCATCTGACAAAAAATCAGAATATTCAAAATAAATCATATTTTGGCTATGAAAGTGAATTTCAGAGTTCAAAGGAATCACAGTGACCAAGGGGAAAAATCTGGCAGAAGTCCTCTAAAGCCTCTTCTCCCCGCCTGGACTTCTTTTCCTTAATACCCTTCCAAATAACCATTTATGGAAGAGAGGATATCATACACAGAGAAAAAGAATGTGACGTTGAACCCACTGGTGAGATCGCAAAGATGAAACAAGAAAAACCAAACTCATTATTTCACGTCACCTTTCATTTAGCTTTACTATAATTTCCACACATGATTTGGCAAACCTATTACTGTGCATGAGCCAGATTTTTCATAAGGCAGGACTGCAGGTATAGTGCCTTTTCTTTTGAATCTGTTGTTTCATTGTTGGAATTATTTTTGACAGGCAGTATGAGTGGTTACTTTGTATTCCCCGGTAGTTGTAGTTCTGGCCTGTTGTGTCCCAGTACATAACACTAGCACCATATGCAGGCCAAGACTGGAACTACATGTTTTCAGTTGTAAACAAAACCACATTACAAATCTGTTCATGCTCACAATTTATTTCTTATTACAAAATAAAGAATGTGCTTTATGCCTTAATAATGTGGCACCTTATGTTCTGAGCATAGCCCCTTTTCATGGCTGTTAGAATGGGTCTTGTCAGTTAAGGGAAAAGGGATTTAAATCTTCCTTGTAAAACCTTCAAGACAAGAGTTTGAAGATTTCTATTCAAGAAAAAAAAATTTTTTTAACAAAAGGCTTAGAATTTTGAAGAGAAAACCATAAATGTGTCAGAAACAAAGGTAATAAATATGAAAATATGTCTTGTGAGAATGTGTTGATTAAAATTTAGCAAACTCAGTTGAAATTTTGACAGTTTGGAGAACTCTAAAATTAATCATCCCTGATTTTATGACTCTGTGTCATATACCTAAAGCATCTGTAATATTATTATTATTACTATCATATAAGGATACCATTTCATATAAATATGTTCTCTTCATATTATCCTATGTTTTTAGGAATAAGAACAGAAACTATCAGTTACTCTAAACCTCAACTTCACTCCACTTGCTTGTCCAAATAAATAAATAAATAAATAATTTAATTAATTAATTACAGAAACAATGTCTTTCCCCAGAGAACAAAACACAAAAGGTATATTTCAAGCTAGAGTTTCACAAGATTAAGAAATTAGCATCTTTATAAGGATAAATTACTTTTTGTTCATAGAGCTATGCCATAAATTAATTGCATAAGAATTTCAACAAATTGCATAATGATCTAAAGCAGCTGTTCTCAACCTGTGGGTCGCGACCCCTTTGGCGGTCAAACGACCCTTTCACAGGGGTTGCCTAAGACCATCCTGCATATCAGATATTTACATTACGATTCATAACAGTAGCAACATTACAGTTATGAAGTAGCAACGAAAATAATTTTATGGTTGAGTCACAACATGAGGAACTGTATTTAAAGGGCCAGAAGGTTGAGAACCACTGAACGGTAGATCAATTACCATTGCATAAAAAGTTTAAAAGTGGAATTGCAATAAAAACTGTATACTTTGAATGAAATTTTAATAGCTGAGCATGAAAAGTTAATTGATGTATCATCTATAATAATAAAAGAGCAATATGCTAATTAGACCAGACGACCTTCTGGATGGAGCCTGGGTCCCGGATGCCAGAGGGAGCCACTGCTGGCAGCTGGGGGAAGGAAGGCCTACTCTTGCATGAATTTCATGCATCGGGCCTCTAGTATACTTGTGGTAAACTTGATAAGCTTTATCTAGGACTAAATACAAGAATCAACAATGTGTATTGCAAATAAAGGTGAAAATCAAGTTAAAGATTTAAGCTTTAAAGTAAAAAGTCTACTTTACCAAGTATTTTCAACAAAGTAAGCTTTATAGCATTAAAAACACAGCATATCATCTATTCCTTATTACCTGATTAAAAATCATGCTAATTTGCTTAAATTTAAGAAATGCTATTTACTATAGTTTTTAACTATAACAATATTAAGAGCTAAATGATATGAAAATCAAATGTAATTTTACCTTCTGACTAAGTAGTCAAGTAAATGAAATGTTTCTCCTAGAATTTTCTGTTATTCTCATTATTTAGTTCACTCTCCTTGCATCAATTTTATTCTTTTCTATAGGTTCAAATAATTCCTCTCTATTGAATAATCCCCAATCTCATAGAAAAATATAGTAGTAATATTTCCCATCTTAAAATGAATATCTCTCTATCCTCACTCACTCTCCAGCCAGAGAGCCAATTTATAGTAAATGTCTTCAAAATCTGAGTTCCAATTTATAGTAAATATCTTCAAAATATTGTCTATACTCTGTTTTCATTTGTTCACCACTGATTTTCTCTTGAATCCACTCTATTAGTCTGAAATAGCTTTGGTTGTGGGTAGTAAAAAAAAAAAAAAATGAAAACAACAGTTATTTAAATACTAGAGGCTCAATGCATGAAATTCGTGTAAGAGTAGGCCTTCACAGCCCCACCAGCTTCATCCGGAAGGTCATCCAGACAGTCATTCCACTGTTCGGCCATTTGGTCAATTTGCATATTATGCTTTTATTATTATAGATGACAAATTTGATTTCTCCCTCTTATAAACCCTGTCTAGGGGTAGGTCCAGGGCTGCTGTTGCAGAATACTGAACTAACTAATGAATAACTAACATGAGCACCTTCTGTCTTGTGTATCCTTCCTCAATAGGTGGCCTATATTTCACAGTCAAAACTTCAGCCATAATACCCTCTTTGCAGCCAAAACAATAATTATGAATTAATGAAGAAGGGCATGCTCTCTTTATTTTATGATACTTCCTTGAAAAACCTAATATTTCTGACCACTAACGTTTTGAGTGCCAAAGGATTCAGAGCTATAACCACATCTCTTCTCTGTCTTCCCCTGTGATGGATTTGCAAGGTGTCAACTTGGCTAAGCTGAATTACCTTTTCCAGAATTTCCTTTCATATCTATTTCTAGTTAGGTTGAGCTGAAACGGAAACTCCTCGAGGAGTGGGAGGGTGGAAGGAAAACAGAAGTAATTTTGTAACACATATATTTTCTCTTATTTGCATCTGCAACTGCTCCACCTTCCCAGGAACCTCCTTCAGCTTATCTGTTTCCTGGACCAGGTGTGTGTGTTTAACTTCACCACTAAGAACCCTGGCTTCTGCAGGACACCCACAGCATCAAGGTCAGAGACAATAGCTGCTGACATGAGTTTCAGTCTATCCTCATTGGGTTCAGGTTCATATTGGTGGTTTCCAGCTTGTTTTTCCTCTCCAACTTTACAACAACCTTCTTCTCTTCTGACTGTCTGCTCCGTGTACTTTGAAGTCTAGCATCAGACATGAAGATAACAGCTTCACAGAGACTTGTTAACCAGCTTCCACAAAAGTATAAGGTTAAATTTCTATTACAAATCCATATTTGTCTCCTAAAAGTTCTACTTCTTTAATTACACCCTCTAATAGTTTCATCCGACTCCATAGCTTTTCATAACATCTATGTGCTAAGGATGCCAAATTTCCATCAATAAAGTCAACCCCTCCACTAAACTCAAGCATATTTGTATATCCATTTGCCTTCTAGATATTTCAGCTTGAATTTTAATAAACATCTTTACTTTAACATGTTCAAAACAGAACTGTTGGTTTCTTACTTTCCTTTGCCCCTCAATCTGTAAGCCTATTTCCCCCACCCCAGTAAATGGAAATGTTTAGGTTTCTTCCCACCAATACTTTTCTGCTCCATATCAATCAGAATAAAAGTCAAATTCTTATAGTGAGTCCGGCCATTGTGGCTCAGTGTTTGAGTGGTTGACCTATGAACCAGGAGGTCATGATTCCATTCCCAGTCAGGACACATGCCTGGGTTGTGAGCTTGATCCCCAGTAGGGGGCATGCAAAAGTCAGTCAATCAATGATTCTCTCTCATCATTGATGTTTCTATTTATCTCTCCCTCTCCCTTCCTCTCTGAAATCAATAAAAATATGTTTAAAAAATTCTTATCATGATCTGTGAGGTCCTTTTTCACCTGGCTCCTGCCATGTCTTGCACCTTACCTATCATTCTTCTTCTCCCTCATCCCACTGGAATCACAGGATTTCCTTGATAGTTCTCAACCTGGTAAAGCGCGTTCCCACTGCAGAGCCATGGCCCTTGATGTTTCCTCTGCCTGTAAAGCTTTTCCCGCAGAAATCCATGTGTTACCTCATAATAATTCTAAATTTGTATTATAAGTCAAAAAGTTAAGACAGAAGTACTAAGAAAATAAATGCTGAACATAATTACATTAGCTATATTTATATAAAAGCCTAAGCAACCGTTTCATCATTCGACCGTTCGACCTGTAGCTATGACGCACACTGACCACCAGGGGGCAGATGCTCAATGCATAGGCATGGAAACATGGAACAGACTGATGAATCTCAAAGGGAAGGAGGGTGGGGGAGAGCGAGAAGAGATTAACCAAAGATCTTATATGCATACTGGAAACCCAGTGCATGGATTCATTCACTGGTGTGGTCCCTCAGCCTGGCCTACGGGGATTGGGCCAAATCCATGCACCAGGCCTCTGACATTCCCTGAAGCATCCTGGATTGCAAGAGGGTGCTGGCCAGGCCGAGGGACTCCACTGGTGCACAAACCTGTGCACCAGGCCTCTAGTAATTTATAATGCTAAACACTAATTTCTTATATTTCAACCATCTAAAAATATCTACTGTGATTTTTTATATGAAAGAATTCTTTTCAGACCAATATTTAGAATGAAATGCATGTTTTAAATCCTGCTTTAATATTATGTAGCTGGGTGCCCTTAATCAAAATATTAACTTTTTTCTGAGCATTGTTTTCTAACATCTGTAACGGAGATAGTTACAATAAGTAAGCTTAAGTAGGATAGTTATTTTGAAACTGCTATGATTATGTTCAAAGCTTTAATATACAAGCATCTCTATAATTTTTCTGTATTAGCATTAACATTTTAAATTTTTAAATAAATAATTCTATTTCAACATTTTGGGGGGATGAAAAAATCTACATGAAGTTCTCTAAATGTGTTAGCTTTTTTTCCCCCTATAATTTGAACAATGAGTTAAAGTATTTTTTTCTTTTTAAGAATTCTCTCCTATCAGGTACTTCTGGAAATAACATTACAAAAAGGATAATTGATTTTTTGAGATTTAAATAACTTGGCTCTTGTCTAATGTTCTGCATATGCAGAGGCATTGCTGTAGATATGGAGTGTCTCCTGTGTATGGCTGAAGAGATGTAGGTACTAGCAACCTAATACCTCTCCATTCCCATTAATGAAATGCATGACCTTCTCAGAAAGACAATCTTGCTTCTCAGAATAAAAGAGAACTAATATCTTAAAATCAATATAGGAATAGGCTTTACCACATTTTCAACAAGGTCAGAAGTTACAGGATTATAAAATGCTCTTGAAAACTATGCTGAACAACTTAATCTGCAGAGCAAAATATTTATAACATTTCTCTTTTAGAGTAGTTTCAGTTATTTTAGGGATTTGCTTCTTCGCAGAAATAGACTCATTAAGAGATTTTTAAAAAATACTCATCATTTAAAAATTTTCATTACTTACATGTTGGGAGAATGATATTAATTCTGACCAATATATACTCCTTGATTAGATGACATTACCATTACTGGCCTGGGCATATACTCACTCAGATTATTGGTAAAATTCAGCTTATTGTGACTGTGGGACTGAGGACTTCAGGTTTCTTACAGGCTGTCCATGAAGGCTGCCCTCAATCCTTTTCTTACAGGCTGTCCATGAAGGCTGTCCATGAAAGCTCCCTCCACCCCACAGATTCTAGTCATATAGCAGTGATGGCGAACCTATGACACACGTGTCAGAGGTGACACGTGAACTCATTTTTTGGTTGATTTTTCTTTGTTAAATGAAATTTAAATATATAAAATAAATATAAAAAATATAAGTCTTTGTTTTACTATGGTTGCAAATATCAAAAAATTTCTATATGTGACACAACACCAGAGTTAAGTTAGGGTTTTTCAAAATGCTGACACGCCAAGCTCAAAAGGTTCACCATCACTGTCATATAGGATTCCTCAACATAGCCACTAGCTTCCTCAAAGTGAGCAAGGGAGAAAAAGACTCCAACAAGATAGTACAATCTCATATTACACAGTTACACAATCAATACACATAAACATGTATATCCCATCATCTTTGCCATGTTCTGTTGCCATATTCTATATGTTACATATAATTATATTACCTATAAGATGGAAATGCACCTTTAATCAAGAAAGGCAGATTGTAGTTAAAGAGAATTTTTTTTTTAAAATATATTTTATTGATTTTTTTTACAGAGAGGAAGGGAGAGAGATAGAGAGTTAGAAACATTGATGAGAGAGAAACATCGATCAGCTGCCTCCTGCACATCTCCCACTGGGGATATGCCCGCAACCCAGGTACATGCCCTTGACCGGAATCGAACCTGGGACCTTTCAGTCCGCAGGCCGACGCTCTATCCACTGAGCCAAACCGGTTTTGGCTAAAGAGAATTTTTAAATGTTCATTTCATGGTATGTGAATTGCCTTCTATTTGACATTCATTCTATTCTTTGCACAGCTGTTTTGCTTAAGTTTTTCAATAATTTATCACTTAAGAGGCACTTTTCATTTTAAAGGGCTCCTAACCAGCTATCAGTGACCTTTTGATGAAAAGATGTAATAAAAAGGTAATATTAATATCTATGCATGTTCAAAAAATAGATTGGTCATGTTTGCTTTGGCTTTTTAAAAAATTACTTCCTTGAGGTTGTCTCTATTGAAAAACAGTTCCGTAGCCTAGGCAGTTTGCTATTGTTTTTTGTAGGTAGATTCTAACCAAATTGTTATTAAAGTTACATCGGCCCTAATAGTTTGCTGTTTTCATAACTATAATGACACTCTTTTGTAAAAGTATTTAAACTTGTACCTTGGATACCAATGTAGACTGTTAGATTACCAAGTTATTCATCTATATAGCAATACTCACAGAATAAATACCAAGAATAGCTTTATAATAAAGAACAAATGATACATATGTATGCTTGCATGCAAATACACACTGTCCCAACATATTCAAAGAATTTGAAGAAAGTTTGAAAGAAATGCTTATAGCTTGTTAGATTAAAAGAAATGCTCACAATTTATTAGTTCTATAAAACAATTAGATTTTTGGAGTTTAGACAATTTAAAAATGATTAAAACCTAACTAATATTCTATTTTTAGGTTCTTTCCATCCCTAAATTGGAAAACAACAAATTATTTTTCTAATAATAAGAAACATTGTTATGATATCTTTCACTCATAACATAAGTCAGAATTGCAAATTCTGTTTTCATCAAGAAGCCAACACAACTCCCGCATGCATTTCTGTGTTTTTATATTTGATGTATCATCTTTTGTCATGATGTTGCTATAAATATTTTTATTGTTTTAAAACAGGAGGAACCATGCTATTCACTTTTTTTTGGTTTTCTTCATGCAGGCAATGTACAATGAAGGTCTTAGCCAGCACTTCAGTATGACTTCAACAATTTCTTCTTGTCTTGAATTATGATTACAGTAGATTGGAATTTGCTGTCCTTTGTCTTGGTGTGTAGAACTTCTTTTGTATTTCTGGAACATATTCAGAAGAATTAAGACTTTTCAAATATCTTTTGTGTATTAAAAAAGTGCTTTTTAAAATATCCATTAACTCTACAACAACAACAAAAATACTAGTACACCCAGGTGTTTTCCCTTTATGTATCCAAGTGCCCACCCTACTGTGAGGTGATCCTTCAATTGATGTTTTTATTCATCTTTGAAATCTATAATTAAGGTATGCCTGTAGCCATTGTTTTTTAGGTTTAGCAGGTTTAACTGAGTAGTCATTACGCATTTGCCAAACTTTCAGTCATTCTTACTGTATTTTTCCACTAGTTTCTTAAGATACCAAGCCCTAATAAAATGTGACACACCCTTATATAATTAGACTATTAGGCTGCCATTTAAAATCATTGTTTTTGGATGCTCATTTACTAACATGCAAAAAGCTTATGAAATGATATTAGTGAAAAAATTAGAATATAAAATTGTATAAAAAGTAATGTTTGTATGTATACAAAAATATCTGGTTAAATTCAGAATTTATCTGAAGAAAATGGTTTTCATAATTTAAAATGTCTCCTTTATAATGTTTAATAGATTCTATAATAAAGGACATTTTCTTTTCTTTTCATGATTGTCTTACTTTATTGTCTTTTATTTTTGTCTTTTAGTATAATTTGCAGGTGTTTGAGACTAGAGCCATTGTATTTGCAATTCCATACTTTGTATCTCAAATATTCTATTACTTCTAATAAAAAGTCACCTTATGGAAGTTCACTATGTCTAAGTCACTAAAATTATAGCCATGGGCTAAGGAAACCCACAGTGAGCTAAGAAGGGTTTTACATTTTTTAATGGTGGGAAAAAAACTAAAGAATAATATTTTATGATATGTAAAAACTAAATTAAATTCAAACTTCAATGTTCATAAAGAATTATTGAAACACAGCCATACACATTTGTTTCCATATTATCTAGGACTGCCTTTACACTATAACTGCAGGGCTGAGCAATTGCAACACAAACTAAATGGCCCACAAAGCCTAAAATATTTACTATTGGTCCAGGAACAAAATGTTTGCTAACTCTTGATCAAAATCTTGGCTTCTCAAAATTTTTATGCATGTAAATCACAAAGAGGACATTCTTAAATATGTGTTTTGATTCTGTGACCTAAAAGTCTGTATTTTAAAAAAGTTCCAGTGATGTTACTGCTGCTGATCCATAAACCACACTCTAAGTAGTAAACTCTGGATTACCACTTTATGTGATATGTGAAATGTACTAGCTATAAAATATAATTAAAAAACCCACACATCATTTCCAGGGTATTTTTTTCAATTGTGTGTGTGTGTGTGTGTGTATGTGTTTGTGTGTATTTGTGGGACCTCAAATCATCTTTTCATTGAACTAAATAATAATAGAATTGGACAGACTGTGAGTAGGGATAGAAAGAAATGTATAATAAAAGAAATAGTTACAGAGCAATAATGTACAGTCAATTTTTAGGGGAAATTTTCTAAATGCTTTAGCCTATATAAAGTATTTAATACACTGACAATACAACAGATTAAATTTTCTGATATAATCATGCATGTAATAATAGAACAATTAAATATACTATATTCCCATAAATATTAAAATTTTTGATTCTAACATACTTAGTAAAAGTGCATATAAAATCTATAATAATTATTAGGTTATAATTGCTTAATTATGTCCCCTTTTTGAGAAGTACTCAAACTAATTTTTAAATCACAAAGAAAATGGCTCTGGCAAATTCCTGTAAGTATTGGCTATACCCCATAGGAGTAGCCCCAGAGCCTCTATTTCTCAGTATTGATAGGATGACACAGGAGGCCATTGTGTTAGAGGAGCTTTCCTAGGACACAACTAAGGGGTTGCCACCTATGCTGTGTGGAGTGTTCTCTGTTTGGATTCTCCTCTCTTTCTAAATTGCTTCCTCTCCGCTCAGGCTGGTATGGTAAGGATGAGCTTGTGATTATCTTCTCTTGGGAGGTCTCCTTGTCCTTGTAAAATTTAGCAAAACCAGGGCAAGAAACCCTGAGGCGGCCAGTGTATAGCAGCTCCTCTCTAAGCTTTAGGAAGAGGTACTCTTCCACTTGGGTCAAGATTCCTTGCCTCTGGTTAATAGGGAAGATGCTCTAGGAACAAGATCAGAAAAGCCACCACTATGCCTAATTCCAATCTAGATCTTAAAACTAATGGGATAGTAGAATTCCAGAGTAATTTGGGATTAAAACCCTGGTAATTAACACAAATAAATAAACATAGAAATTTACACTGTATGTAGTTGTATTCCTGGAAAATACAAAATCCCTTGTATTTTAAACCCAAACTACTTTTTTGTTGTTTATATGTAAAATAGAATGAGACTCTAGGTTCAGATACTATAAATAAGCATTTCAGTTATATACATGCTTAGCAAGCTATTTCAAAGTTATGTGGGAAATTTTTCCTTATACCAAACTGTTCTTGGATCGCAGAATGGGTAGCATTCCTGGCTATCAGCCACTAGGTGCTGGTAGGTCCCCCAATCACCGCGAAAACCAAAACTGTCCCTGTCAATCCCAGATGTCCCCTGATAGTACAAATCCCATGAAGAACCTATACTATAGAGCAAAGAATCAGCATAATAGTAAACAACAATAATAATAAAAACAGGTTTTCAGGACCTTAATTCTGTCAGCAATGAGTTTACCTCAGCTACTTAAATTAATGTATCTTTTTCAAATTGCCTTTGAAAAGCACAAGAACTTCTATTCTTGTACAATGTTCTCAATTGCTAGTCCTCAAGACCACTTTTGGGGTGACGGTGAAGACAGCGACCTCGAACTCCCTCAGACTCATGGAAAGGTGTGAGAAGCCATCATGAACAAGGAGATGTCACAGGGCCTGAGACCGGAGCAAGCCCGCCTTGGGAGGGGGACTCAGCAAGGCAGTCGCCTCAAAACCGAAGGAAAAGAGCAGATTAAAGTAGAACACCATGAAGCTACGGTGCACTTCCATGGAAATGCCATCGAGCTCCATGGGGTGGCTGCAAGCTCCAGAATGAATCCAGGTGATGCAGGAGAGTGAGGATCATAGCATAGACCCGCCCTACCATTGGTTTACAGCAGGATGGGCCTGGCGCTCTCCATTCTGAGCAAGCGCACCAAGGAGGCCCTGCCCGACTCCAAGAAGGTCTTGCTTGGAGCTGGATCCGAGAAGACATATCTCAGTAGAGCCAAACCGAAGCCGAGAGAGACACTGAGTCCCACAGGAGGTGCTGGCAGCGTGTTCGTTACCTGCCTGCTGAACGATCAACTTTCTTGAGCATAACATCAAACCTAATGAACACTCCCCAGGTTCAACAGCTTGTGTCCCGATGATCTGGGGCGGGCTCTCTCCTGCACCATCCAGGGGCAGGAGGCCCTGGCCCTTCTCATCCAGGTGGGCCAGCAGCTCGCTCAGCAGCGACAGCAGAGAATCCTGAGGTGATCGGACAGCTCTGAAGTCAGGTCCAAAGTGGACCCCCCAGAGCCAGCAAGGAGGACAATCAGGTGTCTCAGCACCCGCGGGCCTTTCCCTCTGGGCCAACGGCAAGCCTTCTGGCATTTTGCGTTTTCTCCCATTGGACAGAGCAGAAATTGGATCTGCAGATTTAAAAAAATAGTAAGAAAAAAGAATATAGTTATGTATCATTTAATATCTATATGGGCTTATCTACCAGTTATTTACACAGTCTACTTTGCCTATCTCATTCTGAACTTGGTTAATAGCTCATTTTCTTTCTTATTTCATTCATCTACCAAGCACAGTGATTACTTTATAAATCTAGGTTAGCTTGCCAGTCAGCCAAGATTATCTAATTACTAGAGGTCTGGAGCACGAATTCTTGCACAAGTGGGGTCCCTTGGCCTGGCCAGGGATGGGGCCGATGGGGGATATTTAGTGGCCAGCTGGGGGGGCGGGGACTGCCGGAGGTTGGCTGTGGGAGCTCCTGCATTGAGCATCTGCCCTCTGGTGGTCAGTGTGAAGTCATAGCGACTGGTTAACTGGTCATAAAGGTTGCTTAGGCTTTTATATAGAGAGAAGTTATCTATAAGATAACATAATTGAAATTGAGCCCCCTATTTCCCCTTAATGAGTATATTCTTATTCTATAAATCTAGCATTATTAATGTATAGTTTATTTCCACTAATTCTATGAAGATTATAAATTTCATGCATCTAAAACCCTTCTACACAGGGAAAACACACACCTACTGTTGGTACCTGGTCTTATTCCTTTACCAGTTTAAGTAGATTTCTCTTTGAAGATCTGGCTTAAATTTCAACTAAACATGAGACACCTGCCTGGGTAGCATAAGAAACCAATTATGATGCTTTTCTTTATAGATAATATATTTTCTGGGAAATAAGCCAGAGTCTGATCTAACTTATCTCTAGCACTTTAGCACTTTTACTCTGCAAATGCTAATAAAATATATTCTTCCTAAATAAATGCATTTTCATTTAAATAGGTTTACTAACAATTCTATAGAACTGTCTGTTAGCGTTAGAAGAATTTTAATTCCCATTTTTTCAAGTCCTAAATTGTGTGTGTGTGGCGGGGGGCGGGGGGGGGGGACTTATTTGAAAAGTTACCATTCTTATTGCAGTTAGTGTTTTTCTTTTCTTTTTCCTCAATGTTAGAAAGTGCTGCTAAATCAAGAGTCCCAGTGCAAGAGTGGTTTCTAAATGTAGAGCGGGAGTTACTTTTTTCCTTTTCTGTAATTTAGGATTTGGCTCCCAGGTTGAATCATAAGTCTAAAAGCAGAGCAGAATTTATTTGGGGCTCTTTTAAGGTAGAAGTCACTTCAACAAATTTAAAAAGCACTATAAATGGCTACCTTTGACTCAGGAGGCTCTCTCAGCTGTGGAAATGAAAACAGCTGGACTGGTTAAGTGGTGGTGATTCAGCCTGAGTCACAGGCCCACACCCAGATGGAAAATGCAAACCCTGGGGATTTTAGGGGATCCCTGAAGGCTGGAATCCCCTCTGGGATCTATCATTGTGTCTGGACCGCCCTCAACAGAGAGTATTTCTTATGGTTCCCTATCTCTTTCATCATAATTTATAGGTTCTTTATTTACATTTTCCAATAAGTACTGGTGAGTATGAGTAATTGCAGAATAAATTAAGATATGCTCAGCACATACTTGAGAGGACACTGCCCCAGAGAAAACAGCAAGCTGCCCATACCTTCCTTTAATCTGGAAGCCTGGAGGAGTCCAGATGTGTCTGGAGTCCCCAAAGGCAACAGCCCTTCATGTCTACAAGCTGGCAGCAGAATTAATGAGATATGGGTACAGGATAAGCATTCCTACTTTATTGCCCGCCTTATAGCCAAATCTTATAAGTACTCATATATTAAGTGTTGGAGATTTTAATTTTTAGATAATTAGAAAACCATGCAGTCCTTGAAACATTTTAAGGAGTCTAGGTTAACTCAAGCTAAGATGGAAATAAAATATATTAGAGTATTAGGAACTGGCCTCCAATAGGGACTTTGGCTTGAAGGAGCTATAGTTTATGTTCATTAAATTAATCACCCATCCAGTTCTGACTCCAACAACACCACAGCCTCAGTAGAACCTACAGTCCTTGGTCCTACTGTCTCTACACTGTCCCAGCCCACCATTATTGTATCATTCTTCTTTTGCTCAATTACATTCTGTGATCAATCTCTGTGATAATTCTGCATACTCTATCAACTCCCTTGCCTCTTTCTTTCATCATCATATTTTCTTACCAAGACACCTAAACCTGCTCCACCCACCACTTTCTATATCTTGGCTAATAAATCTCCAATCTTCCAGATGCTCAGGCCTGACTCAGCTATTTACCTCAGACCCTGTATCCAGTTGATTAGCAAATCCCATCAGTTCCACCTGCGAAAATATGTCCAGAATCTAAATCATTGCCTCCCACCTTCAGTACTGTCTCTCTGGCCCAAAGGACCTTCATCTTGTTCCTGAAATATCGTTAGCAATCCCCTAACAAGTCTTTCAGGCTGATCACGCCTTCCTCCTCACTCAGTCTGTTCTCAATTTAAAAAGCCAGAGTAATCCTTTTAAAAACATAGGGCAGATTATGTCCTTCCTCTGCTTAAAAAACAGTAGCTTCTATTCTCATCAGAGTAGAAGCCTTCTCTGCCTCATATTTCTCAGGTCTTTCATCTCCCATTCTTTGCTCTTGCTTACTATCCTACAGCCCACAGATCTCCTTGCTGTTTCCGGATCATTTTAGCAATGCTCCCAGGTGCCTCAGGGCCTTTGAGCTTATCCCTTTGGCCTGGAATGCTATTTCCCTTGGATATTAAGTTGGATTGAGGTTGGAGAAGGCCTTGCTTCCTTACGTCCTTCAGGTCTTTAATTATCTGTAATTACCACCTTCTCAGGAGAGTATTACTGACTAAATTTAAAATTTTAACATCGTCATAATCCACTCTCTTTTCCTAATTCCCACCCCCCTCTATTGCATTTATTATTCACCACAATATAATTTATTTACTCATTCATTTTATCTTTATTATCTTTTCCTCCCTTAGGGGATGTAAGCTCCATTAGATCATTTGTTTTTTTCACTATTGAATTCTTTAGTAACTAGAACAGTGATTGCTTAATTATTCTTTTTTTTTTTTTGGTTAATCCTCATCCGAGGATATTTTTCCATTGATTTTGAGCGAAAGTGGAAGAGAGAGGGAAAATCAGAGAGAAACATCGATGTGAGAGAAACACTCTGATTGGTTGCCTCCTGCACAAGCCCTGACCAGGGCCTGGGCTGGGGAGGAGCCTGCAACCAAGGTACATGCCCCTGACCAGAATCGAACCCAGGACCCTTCAGTCCACAGGCCGATGCTCTATCTACTGAGCCAAACCTGCTAGGGCTGCTTAATTATTCTTGTTATACAGATCGAGACTTCCACAGTGAATATGCTTTTTTCTTAAAATTTAAATTATTTATTCAGGAAAAGAAGTACAATTAGTGTGTTTTTTTTAAATATACTTTTATTGATTTCAGAGAGGAAGGGTGAGGGAGAGAGAGACAGAAACATCAACGATGAGAGAGAATCATTGATCGGCTGCCTCCTGCATGCCCCACAGGTATTGAGCCTGCAACCCTGGAATCAAATCATGAACTCCTAGTTCAGTGGTTCTCAAACTTCCTAATGCCGCGACCCTTTAATACAATTCCTCATGTTGTGGTGACCCCCAATTTCATTGTTACTAATTGAACATAATTAAAGCATAGTGATTAATGACAAAAACAATACGTAATTATATAGTTGTTTTCCAATGGTCTTAGGCGACCCCTGTGAAAGGGTCGTTCGACCCCCAAAGAGGTCGCGACCCACAGGTTGAGAACCGCTGTCCTAGTTCATAGGTCAGTGCTCAGTCACTGAGCCATGCCGGCGGGTCTGCAATTGGATTTTAATCATCATAATTGGTAAGAGCTTGGGCTCTGGAATCAAAGATGTTGTGTTTACATTTTGGCTCCACAAGTTACCAGTTGCATGACCATAGGGACAATAGCAATGTCTACTTCACAGAGTAGTTGTGGGATATTAATGGAGAGCAAGCATGCAGATTTGCAGAGCTGTTGGCCAGAGTAAACACTGGTCACCGTTAGCCACTGTGTTTATAGTATTTATGACTTCTCAGTAGGATGTGGAAATTCTTTTATCTTTTTTTCCTGTTATTATAAAGGATCACACAACATTCTGTATTAATAGAACTAATGTCACATTGTAGGACAGGGAAGTTGGATTGTCACCTCCACATATGTTCAAATTTGAGATGCCAGTTAGCTCCCCTTCCCAAAATATGATATTCCCAGCCCAGTGAAATACGTACCGTCATGCCTGTTTCTATTGTGTATTCAGAGACCCACTACTATAAAATCTATACATTACTTTTGAGCAGAGGAGGGACAGAATCTGCACTATGTTTTTAAAAGGATTATTCTGGCCTTTTAATTTTATTTATTTATTTATTTATTTATTTATTTATTTATTTATTTTTATTTTGAGAATAGACTGGGTGAGTAGGGAGGGAGGAGTGATCAACCTGAAAAACTTGTTGAGAGATTGATACCTTTATTCCAGGAACATTATCTAATCATAAACCTGAAAAGTCACAGAGACAACAAGTATTATCAGATGTGCTTTGCTGGACTTATGGAAAGAAAAAGATCTTGAGAAAGGGGGTTGGCCTAAGGGACACTGGTCCAGGTAAAGTCACAAAGGGACAATATACTGGCACTTTGCATCTATCAGTTGAAATACTAATTTAGAGGAAAGAAAGACAACTTTCCACTTTAAGAATTAACAATGCACTGACACTTGTGGTAATGTTTTTGATTAAAACACTACAACTATAGGATTCATTATATGATTAAGATTTTGTTTTTCAATTTTTTTTGGAGAGAAAAGGCTAATTATATAATACATATAACAATAAAAGTATAGCCGAAACCGGTTTGGCTCAGTGGATAGAGCGTCGGCCTGCAGACTGAAAGGTCCTAGGTTCGATTCCGGTCAAGGGCATGTACCTAGGTTGCGGGCATATCCCCAGTAGGAGATGTGCAGGAGGCAGCTGATCGATGTTTCTCTCTCATCGATGTTTCTAACTCTCTATCTCTCTTCCTTCCTCTCTGTAAAAAATCAATAAAATATATTAAAAAGAATAAAATAAATAAAACCTCCTTCTCTAGACTGCACTTTAAAAAAAAAAAGTATAAAAAAAGATTAGTGATTTGTATTTCAGTGGAAATTATTTTTTTAGGGAAGAAAACAACATACTGATTTAATTTTATGTAATTGGGAAAGCAGTGCAAAGGCCAAGAAAACTTGGTACTGTGTAGAAAAATGTTATCTCTGCATTATTATTACAGTATCAATAAAATTATTTAAGGTAGGCAAGAAAATACATATTTTAAATGGGAGAATTTCCTTACTAAAATACTAGGAGCATATAATATGTTTTATAATATGTTTACCTGTATTATTATATTATATTACAAAAGTATTATCACATTCTCTTTCTTTAGATGGCATCCTATCAATGTAAATTTGGATTTTGAACAAGTCTATTATATTTCCATTAGGGTAAATTCCTATTACAAAATAAGACTTATCTATTCCTTACAGGCAAATTTGCATACTATACAGACATTCCGTGTACATCAACTCTCAATAATAATGATAATGATGATGAGTCAGGAACTGCTCTAAACAGTTTCCATGTATTGTACAAACTTGAGAGAGGTTACATTATTATACTTATTTTATAGACAAAATGTCCAAGACAGAGAGATGTCAAAAAACTTGCCAAAGATTGCATAGTGGGCAAGAAACGTCACATGTGATAAAAATATATGTGAAGGTGCCAACATGGTCAGATGCCTCAGACAATCCATTTTTTAAAAGTCTAAAAGTTATTGATTGGCTTCCCTACTAGCTTCAGTGGGATAGAGTACTAAAAGCCAGATTCTGGTAGGCTAAGGACTGAATTGGAAGTCAGAAAGTGAACACATGTATTTTAATAAATTGACAGATACTATTTAATTGTATTGATGATTAAGGATATAAATTCCTGCTGGGCAAGGAAGTGGGGAACGGATCAGAGAAGGCTCCAAGGGGAAAAAAGGCCTTTCTTGAACTTGAAGGACAAGTAGGAGCTTACTAGAAGGTGAAAGTCTGGAGGCAGCGGCGAATCTGGGCTCAGGGAACGGGATGAGCAGAGAGGACAGGCATAGGTTGAGAGGAAAGGGGAAGTGGAGAAGAATGAAGCTGGAGATGTAGAAAGAGGTAAGATTAGGGAGGCCTTGGATGGTCTGCCAAAAAGCTTTAACTTTATCCTCTATGTAATGGGAGGCTTTTGATAATTTAAAGCAGAGGCACAATATGTTTGGATTTGGTTTTTATGTAAAGCACCTTGACAGCTTTGGGTAGGATGTATTTGAAAAGGGGAAATTTGGTATTAGTATGATCCAGGAAAAACAACAACAACACACATATGATTTTAAGGGAAGTGACCATGGTGATTAGAAAAAGGGAACACATGTGTAAACATGTAAAAGATAAAATCAGCAGATTTTAGTCTTTATTTAGAGATGAATAAATAAGAAGTCATCATCTGCTGGGTTGTTGTTGTTTTGTTTTGTTTTGTTTTTGCTTGTAGGTATCAAAATAAGGTAGAAAACACAACAGGAAGGACATAAGGATGCATTAAATTCTGGACAAGTTGAATTTGAGGGCACTGTAGGACATACAGTAGAGATGTGTAGCAGAATGTGGGATGTGCAAGGATAGGTCAAGGAGTTATGGACTGGAAGGTGTTGTTTGGCAGCAACTAGTTTGTGGATTCCAGTTAGGACCTGAGATTGGAGCTGTGAGGATGGGTGTGAATACTTAGCAAGAAAAAATGCAGGAACAGAAGTTGGCTGAGGAAGTACCTCAGGAGAGTAACATATAACTATCAGACAGGGGAAGAAGAGTCCAGGAAGAATAAAGAAACTGTAGCCCTCGCCAGGTTAGCTTAGTGGATAGAGCATCTGCCTTTGGACTGAATGGTCCTGGGTTTGATTCTGATCAAGGGTACATGCCTGGTTCCGGGCTCTATCCCCAGTGGGGGTGCATGCAGGAGGCAGCTGGTCAATGATTCTCTCTCTTCATTGATTTTTCTATCTCTCCCTCTTCCTACCTCTCTGAAATCAATAAAAATAAATAAATAAATAAATAAATAAATAAATAAGTAAGAAAAGAAACAAGAAACTATAAACCGAAGGTAAAGCATGGAAGAGCCAAGCAAGGAGAAAGAATTTCAAGAAGGGAGTACAAACATTTTAAATAAAAATACTAAGTAAAACAAAAACATTTGGCTTTGACAATAGGCTTGGTTTGCTTCATGGTGCAGTCACTCTCAGTTGACATAGAAGCCAGATTATTGTTGCTTGAGGAGGGAGTAAAAGGTCTAGGATCCCATGAATCTCACATTTCCCCAAATGATGTTCACCTTGATCCTATGCAGTAGATGGCTATCTCTAGTTTCTGTGGTAGAAGGGAGGTTCATGATTCCTATCACCATTCTCAGCTGTTTCACAACCAAAGCTTTTAAACTTAACATGCAATATAACTTGATGTTGCAAATGTAATGTGGTAATTTCTTATGAATTGGTAGTAAACTATGATATTGTTAAAAACAGCATTTAATAGAAAAGGATGTATAAATTCAGGCTCTGTAATATCCACCACTAGGAGACAAGAAAAGTTAGACTACACACTTAATTGTTGGATTCTTTATTAATATACCAAATATAGATTTCACAAAATAATTTTCCCTACTTATTTAAGAAAGGCAGTCCTGTGACTTTTTGTTTTTGATCCTTTAAAATTATTTAAAGAAGGTGATTATGTCAGGTTCTGCCATTATTGTCTTAGAAATAACAAAGGCTTCACTCTATATTGTACAATTTTATTTTATACTCTGAGGATGTGACTATTTGCATATACTAACAAGCATTATGAACATTTAAAAGACAGCAACCAGAATCTCTCAAAGATGAATTGTTTTTATAATTCCTACTAGGAAAACGTCCAGCTCAAAATTCAGCCACTATGTGTCCTTAAACTAGCCATGGGGAGACCGAGAGAAAGTCCGGGGGTCATGCAAGCCTTAGAACTGTGACTTAGGGAGCAGTTTACATTACATAACATCAATCCCCCTTTTAAAGAAAAGCCCTCAAGAACATGTAGTCATAATTTTCAAAAACTAGCCAAATTTTCTCCATATTTGGTGAAAGAGTTAGAAACTATAGTTACTTCACTGCTTTATACTTTTACACTTTGGAGTCATCATTAGAAATAGGGGAGTACTGATGCTACCCATCTCTATGTACTAAACCTGATTCTGTCAATGTAAAATCATTTAATATTGCAACGATATGAGTCATTGTGTTATCAGTGGGGTGCCATCTGTGTCCCCACCTGTCACTGGTGAAAGTGGAGTTCTTGTGATGTTGCAAGGAAAGGGATTTCCTGAGACTCTTTATTTCCCCGGAATTGAACCCCTGGTTTTCCAATGTCCTGTTTCCCTCCACCCGCTATGGGAAAAGTCCAGCTGTGTCTTCAGCAGAGCTAGAATTAAAGCCACTACCCTGAGTTTCCGCTCCATATCAAAGCACAGTCCAGTCCAGCACCTGGCTAGCTTAGCTTGTGTCCGCAGCTGTAGTCCATTGCATGTGAGGCCCATGGGCCTTGGGGCTGTTTAAGACTACATTGTGGGTGAGTAAAGGTCATGGAGCAAGAGAGAGTGAGCGTGAACGAGCAAGCAAGCAAGAGAGCAAGTGCTGTTTGTCTGGGGCTTATCACCAGGAACTTAACTAAACCTCCAAGATTTCATCTGCTTGCCTAGCCTTTGTGGCTTAGTGGTTGAGTGTCCACCCATGAATCAGTTCGATGCCCAGTCAGGGCACATGCCCAGGTTGCAGGCTTGATCCCCAGTAGGGAGGCATGCAGGAGGCAGCTGATCATTGATGTTTCTCTCTCTCTCTCCCTTTCCTTTCCTCTCTTTGAAATCAATTTTTAAAATATATTTAAAAAAAAAAGAAAGATTTTGCCTGCTTACAGTGGCTTCATGCCCTAACGCCAATTATCTTTTTCTCAGGTTAGACTGATGGGCAAGCACCTTCCCTAAGTCACCCAACTTCACTGCACATGCCCCCATCTCCCCCTTTTTTGATCCCTTCCCCACAGTGATCTGCAGGGAATGGATTATTGGTTTCCTGGAGAGCGTGAAGCTGTAGCTTCCTTGTGAAGCTGCCCATATGACCATGTTATAATGTCTGCTCTCCCTTTTGCTCTCTTCCTATTACTAATATTAATAACTAATTATGACAATAACAATTGAACTAAGGAATCATATTTCTTTAAAAAGTTTAATATTTTATAGCCGATAAAAATATTTTCAAGTGCTCATCTGTGTATTTTATTTATTTATTTATTTATTTATTTATTTATTTATTTATTTATTTTTAAAATATATTTTTATTGTTTTTTTTTTTTTTTTTTTTTTTTTTTACAGAGAGGAAGGGAAAGGGATAGAGAGTGAGAAACATTGATCAGCTGCCTCCTGCACACTCCCCACTGGGGATGTGCCCGCAACCAAGGTACATGCCCTTGACTGGAATCGAATCTGGGACCCTTGAGTCCGCAGGCCGACGCTCTATCCACCGAGCCAAACCGGTTAGGGCTCATTTGTGTATTTTAAATAGATTTGATTGAGAATAATTGCCTCCTTATATAATGTCTCAAGAAAAAAATCAATTGATCTTAGCTGCCAAATTATTTAAAATTCTATAGTTTCCACCACTGTGTGAGTTAGTGGCTATCTTGATAAAATATACAGAACTTATTTTTTTTTTTTTAAATACATTTTATTGATTTTTCACAGAGAGGAAGGGAGAGAGACAGAGAGCCAGAAACATCGATGAGAGAGAAACATCGATCAGCCGCCTCCTGCACATCTCCCACTGGGTATGTGCCCGCAACCCAGGTACATGCCCTTGACCGGAATTGAACCCGGGACCCCTCAGTCCGCAGGCCGACGCTCCATCCACTGAGCCAAACCGGCTTTGGCTAGAACTTATTTAAGAATTATGGGAAATCACACTTTTTGTCACAGTTCGATGCTATTAGTATCTGCTAGACTTCAAATTTCTGGAAGTCTGACCCAACTGAAACAGTAAGAAACTGGGTGGAGAGTACTCGTTTGCTTCACTGTGAGAAATGTGGTCAAATGCCCTGAGTTTCCATCTGATTCAGAGAAGGGAACTTGGGGGGAAAGGAGCAGGTGAGAAGGTGAGATCCAGGGTGGAATCTGGGGTGGGGTTTCTGAACTACCAGATCTAGAGCTGTGAGAATCTCTCTGTGGTTTGATCAGTTGGCTCTGCCTGGAAGCTGACAAGCTCCCCCCCCCCTCCCCCCGGGAGGAATGAATGGAATGTGGATTCTCCACTTTACCTTGGGCTGTGAAAATACAAGGAGCTCTTTACCTCAGTCAGTGCAAGGCAGTCAGGACTCATGGGGAGAGGGTCCAGGGTTTCCCCATAAATCAAAGTGAAGACTGCAATATTACAACCCACTGATCCTATTATCCTGGCATTATTTCAACATGTATTTTAAAAATGAAACCAAACATGCAACGCATTGAGGAATAGGAGAGGAGGTAAAAGAGTACTCTATCTAAGAGCCCATCTATTAAGTTTGGCATAGGCCAGACCTTTGAAGCAGATTATGGTGTTGCACAAAATCGTAATCTTTAAGGTCATAAATAACTTAAGCACGTGTAACATCTACTTAATTATTTGGAATGAAAGAAACATAAAATGCATTATGGAATCACAGGACTGCCACGGGTACTTACTAATATGAGCTGCATAATAGGTGAGATAATTTTACCTCTCTGGGCTTCAGTTTCATTATCTGAAAAAAATGAATAAATAAAGAAGAAGTTAGACCAGACATTTAAACTTTTATTTTTTCAAGTTCTTGATTAAAAATAATTTGCAACCACTGTTCTATTTTAAATATTATAAACATCACATGATTCAAAATTGTCATTTTATTTTCGTTTTCTAAATAAAAATAATTTATGCTCTGCAAAAATACCCAAGAGCTATTAAAAAATTAAGAAAACCTATAATCACATCACCCTGAGAAACCACAATAAACATTTTTGTGTTTGTCACAGCAAGTTTTTATAACACATATATAATTATATATATATATATATATATATATATATATATATATATATATATACTATTGTTAAGAATCAAATTTCAACTGAGCAAATTTGAAGATCTAATTGGCTTTATTAAACATTCATGAATTAGGTATCTAGCAACTAGAAGGGCCCTCTAGGGGTTGCACAAAATGGAAGGTTTTATTGGGAAGAAGGTGGGGCAAGGGAGCTATTAACAAAAGAAAAGAAAGGATTATTTTTAGAGTAGGACAATCTTTTAGGGGGAAGGAAATGTTAAGGGTTTTTATCATGCAGATGGCTTCTTTCAGTGAGAGATGGAGAGAACCCAAGTGACAGATTACTGCTGCTTGACCAGAAAATTAGACTGGTTCATTAAGGTTATATTTCTAACCTGGCTAGCGTGGGTCAGGGGTTGTGTGTCAACCCAGGAACAAAGAAGTCCCTGGTTCTATTCCCAGTCAAGGGCACATGCCCTGGTTGCTGCCGGGATCCCCAGTAGGGGGTGTGCAGGAGGCAGCCAATTGATAAGTTTTCTCATCGATGTTTCTATCCTTTTCATTTCCTCTCTCTCTAAAAATCAATAAAAACAACATATAAAAAATAAGTAAAAGAGATTATATGTCTAGAAAAGTTTAAAACTGCAACTAGATATACTAAATCTAGGTTTTGTATCATGGGCTTTTAGCATGAGTGCTGCCATTTTGGGCCTGTAGTTCTCTCTCTTTATTTTTAATATATTTTTATTGATTTCAGAGAGGAAGGGAGAGGGAGAGAAAGATAGAAACATCAATGATGAGAGAGAATCATTGATTGGCTGCCTCCTCTATGCCCCCAACTGGGCATTGAGCCCACAACCTGGGCATGTGCCCTTGACTAGAATCGAACCCGGGATCCTTCAGACTGCAGACCAATGATGCTCTATCCAGAGTCAAACCAGCTGTAGTTCTCTTTTAAACACTACACAGACTGTCTTGTTATTTATATATTGTATATATTTTGGATGATTATATTAGTTTTTCTAAGCACTTTAATGCTGATTAATATTATCTTATATAATAAAACCCTAATATGCAAATTGACCAAATGGTGGAAGACTGGTGGAACGACCAGTCACTATGATGAGCACTGACCACCAGGAGGCAAATGCTCAATGCAGGAGCTGCCCCCTGGTGATCAGTGTGCTCCCACAGAGGGAGCGTTACTCACCCAGAAGCTGGGCTCACTGCTGGCGAGTGCAGCGTTGGTGGTGGGAGCCTCGCCCGCCTCTGCTGCAGGTGGGTGGTAAGGAGCGAGGGGTCCAGGAAAGCGAGAGAGCCCTGGACTGTGAGAGGGATGTCTGACTGCTGGCTTAGGCCCGATCCCCCCAGGGGTCCTGGTCTGCGAGAGGGCACAGGCCAGGCTGAGGGACACCCCAGTGCTTGGATTTCGTGCACCAGGCCTCTAGTCTACACTAATAAAAGAGAAACATGGTAATTGGTATATGACCGCTACCCTTTTCATTGGCTAATCAGCGAGATATGCAAATTAACTGTCAGCCAAGATGGTGGCCGGCAGCCAGGCAGCTTGAAACTAACATGAGGCTTGGTTGCCTCAGTGACGGAGGAAACCAATGTTCCCCGCCTGCGGCTGCAGGCCTCTGAGCCTGCAGTTTGAAACATTTTAACAAATACCGCTGGACTTCAGCCAGCAGATTTGCAACATTGTATGCAAAGGCCAGAAACCTACTTTCAGGAGCGGAGGCCTAAGAGCTGGAGCCAAGCCTCAAGCTAAAGCTGGCCCAGAATAAAAAAAAAAAAAGGAAAAAAGGAGCATTTGGGAGTTCAGTCACCACCAGCCTGAAAACAGCCCTCAGCCCCTCACCCAGACTTGCCAGGCACCCCAGTGGGGACCCCCACCTGAAGGGTGTGTGACCAGCTGCAAACAGCCATCATCCCCTCATCCAGGCTGGCCAGACACCCCAGTGGGGACCCCCACCCTGATCCAGGACACCCTTCAGGGCAAACGAGCTGGCCCCCACCCATGCACCAGGCCTCTACCCTATATAGTAAAAGGGTAATATGCCTCCCAGCACCGGGATCAGCATGACAGGGGGCAGCGCCCAAACACTCTGATCAGCCCTGCTCTGTGTGTGACAGGGGGCGGGGCCACAAACCCCCCTCCCCCCCGGGCCCTGCTCTGTGTGTGACCGGGTAGAGCCATAACCTCCCCATCAGCCCTGCCCTGAGTGTGACAGTGGTGGCGCCCCAACCCCCTGATCGGCCCTGCTCTGTGGGTGATAGAGGGCGGTGCCCCAACCCCCCCCCGCCCCCCCACGGGCCCTGCTCTGTGTGTGATGGGGTAGAGCCATAACCTCCCCATCAGCCCTGCCCTGAGTGTGACAGTGGCAGTGCCCCAACCCCCTGATTGGACCTGCTCTGTGGGTGATAGAGGGCGGTGCCCCAACCCCCCCTCCGCCCCCCCCCCACGGGCCCTGCTCTGTGTGTGATGGGGTAGAGCCATAACCTCCCCATCAGCCCTGCCCTGAGAGTGACAATGGCGGCGCCCCAATCCCCTGATTGGCCCTGCTCTGTGGGTGATAGAGGGTGGCGCCCCAACCCACTGATCCGCCCTGCTCTGTGTGTGACAGGACGGTGCCCCAACTCCCCTATCGGACCTACTCTGTGAGTGACAGGGGGGAGCTCCTCAACCCCCTGATGGGCCCTGCTCTGTGCGTGACAGGGGGTGGCGCCGCAACCTCCCCATCGACCCTGCCTTGAGTGTGACAGGGGGTGGTGCCCCAACCCCCCCAATCGGCCCTACCCTGAGTGTGACTGAGGGTGGCATTACAACCTCCCAATCTGCCCTGCTCTGTGCATGATGGGGTGGCGCCCCAACTCCCCAATCAGCCCTGCTCTGAGCCCGGCCAGGGGCTGCACCTAGGGATTGGGCCTGCCCTCTGCCACCCGGGAGCAGACCTAAGCCAGCAGGGCGTTATCTCCCGAGGGGTCCCAGACTGCGAGAGGGCACAAGCCAGGCTGAAGGACCCCCCCTTCCCCCCCGAGTGCACAAATTTTTGTGCACCAGGCCTCTAGTTATTAAATAATATGCCAAGGTCAAAGAACTAGTAAATGGAGGATTGAAGCTAGGTCTGAGGCACTCATGACCCAATTATTGTTCTTAAATTATCATGTTTTATTTATAGTAAGTTTACTGAACATTATAAATTCATGTCAATTCAAGGATCACCACTTACAACATGAGTGAAGATTATATTCTTGTTTTTCTCATAATGTTTGTTTTATGTCATATTTCCCCAGTCTAAAGACATAAGGTTTGCTTTGGGGTGAATTTTATTCCTTACCCTTTGTCCTACCAATCCTGGGATGCACGAGTTGCTCTAATTTGCTACTTTCTCCCCATCCCTGTCCCTAGTTTTTTAAATAAAGTGACATTACATATTCCACTCTTATTCACTCATTTATGTCACTATTTAACATTTGATCCCCTTTTCTAAGAGCCCAAAACTTATCTTAACATTATTAATGATCAGAAAGTTATTTTTTTTCTAAAAGTTGATGGGGAATTTGAGAACTACTAAGTAAGATTATATTTTTGTTTTACAATAGATGCACTCATACCAAATATCTTCCATTATGTACATCCTAATATTTTATAAAACGTGTATATCCTCTCTGAGACATATGGGTTATTTTTCCCTTCTTAAATAGTTGAGAGAGCTGAAATCATGAAAGCATATTGTGTGACTTCCCCAAGGTTATTTAGCAAACCAGCTACAGAATTGCAGAGTTCAAACCAACTAAAATTAAAACACGAAAAACCTTTTAAAAATTCTGCTGTAGAGACTTTAAAATAATCAGCAGAATAGATTAAAACTACTTAATATATGATAAACAATCAAAGAGATTGTTTTATTTTTAATAAAAGGCAGATACTCTAAAAGCATGTAACTGATCTTGAAAGACACTGAGTTTTCAATCGTAAAATATCCTCAGATAAATCAACTTCACACAGGGGATTCAATCCATTCAGCCCTGCTCAAGGTTACGGAGCGTATGTAATAGAGAAAGGCTTTTAGAAATCTACTTGAGTGAGCCATTTTGATCTTTTTATCTCGATTGCTCTTTATCTCCTGATAGTTGACTTCTCAGCTTTAGTGTTGGGTTAAAAAAAGTTTGCCAGTCTTTACTTTGTGCTTGTCTACAGGTTGTAATGACGATTCTGTATCTGTAATATTCATTCCAAAGTACATTGCATATGCTCTTTGTTTAAATGGTTAGTTCCAGAAATATTTAAGAAGCTTTCTCTACCTAAAATAAACATTTTGAAGGTCCGTTAAAGAATAAGAGAGATGATGAGTGGTGTGTTTTGTGTTAAGCATGACTGTGGCTCAAAGGGTGAAATCTTCACTATGTTGTAAAAATAGTCTCAATTCCTCTTCATTAAAACAAATAATTTGGTTGCCTGAAAGTCTAGGATACCCATATCATCCAGACAAAATCCAAGGGCTGAGATATGTGTGGCATTTGTTATTTGAATTCCTACACCTTTCCATGCTAGAGTGATAACCAGCAGATATATTGTGAAATGCAATCAAATACAAAGCTTAAAATAAATTCAGGTCATAAGTTGAAATATTTACAAGTTGATATAATATTAACAAAGTCTTACTGAAATTTTTATGACATTTATTTAGTGCAGAAGAGAAATTAATCTTACTCTGAATACCTAACACATGTAACTGATTATTCTATAAAAACCTGATCCTTTAATGTGATGTCTTAATATTTGAATTCTTCGAGTAGAAAAAAAAGAAGAAATATCACATACACTAGAATACTTGAGATCAAAAACAAAATTAATCTAAATAATGATTTTAAAAATGATCTATCATCTTTTTTGGGTACAGTTGACATAGCAGTATTAAATAAGCACTAACTTATTTTAGAGCAACGTCCCTTAAAACTCAAAATTTCTTGACTCTCATTCCATGGTAGTGTTCACTATGGAATTCTGGAACATGAAAAATAACTTATTAAAAAATCAAGCTTAAAAAAATGGGCTAAGAAAACCTGGTAGTTCCATGACTCTAGAGATACGCAAATTTATATAACATATGTTTGCTTATGTGCATGTGTATGTGCTCTAGAGAGAATTCAGTTATACATTCAGTTTATCTATGAACATGTCCAGAGTGCATAATTGGTAACTTTAAGATCCATTTCTAAAAAAAGTCCATATTATATTGAGAGGACATGGTATTGAAATTCAAAAACAAAATTAAAAATGTATAATTTGGATCATCACATTAAGTTGAAAATCAGTGTCAAGCTTTATAAAATCAGGTAAAAGTAGGTTTTGGTTTATATTATTATGTTCCAAAGCAATAGCCTTCAACATATTCCCTTCAAAAAAATAAAATAAAGACAAAAATGTGGTTACTATAAAAACTTAATAGGAAATAGTATAAAAAGAATAGCTCTAATATTTTAGGAAATTTCTGAGCTTATTGACTAAAAGCTAAAATTACATATGGCAGAAAACAAAATCACAGCTGACAATAACAGCACAATTTCTAACTACAATGTAAAATTACCAATTTTCATGCAGCTGCAACATTTCACATCACATGTTCCATAGATATAATTTATTTTCAAGTGAATATAATGAATAGAATATTTACTGTCATACTTCTAACCCCATTAGGTTAGAAACATGTGGGGAATTCTTAAAGCCAGATTTTTCAATCAGCAAGTAAATGTGAATAGAAATTATCCCTTAATTATCTTAATGTCACTCTCAAAGTAATATAAATGTCACATTAGATCTAATGTTTTTCTTAGAAAATTATTTATTGAAATGCATATTATTGTGATTATTAAAATAGTCAATTTAATGTTATCATAAGTTTAATAATATATTCATCAAATATTTTTAGACATCTATTATTTGCAATTCTCTGTAGGAATGAATGTTACTAAGAGTCAGAAGATAAGAGATTCAGCCACTGTTATTGTGCTGCCTTCTACTCAATCACTTGTTCTTTACTGTCCTCATTTGTGAAACAGATGGTTTGGAGTAAATAATCTCTGAAGTCCCTGGTTTTATTTTAAAAGGCAAACGTTTAATAGCCTTTTGTTTTAGGTACCTTTATACTTTAAATTTTTCTTAGCCATTTGCAATTAATCTTTTAATGAAGCTATTATAGAATTTTGAAGCCTTTGGAGGCTTCTGCATACTAATTAGAATAAGTGCCCCATTCTGTTTATTTGATTTAGGAGCCTTGCTTTTAAGTGCACTTCTTAAATGAAGTTATATATTTGGAACCTTCATCAAATTGGCCATTATGACTATAAATTATTTTGGCTAAAGTGGCTCATTTTATTACAAAGACACAAGCGTTGGGACCAAAATATTTGTATATTTAACCAGCTGGAGGCCCCAAGTGAAGAAGCTCTTAAGAAGACTTAGAAACTGAGAGTCCCTATCTGAAAAAGTACCCCAAAATGTAGACTACCCACCAAGTAAGGATTAAAGGGCAGTGGTGGCAAGTCAATATGGCAGGGCGATCATCCCCTGTGCAGTCATCCCCAGATCCCAAAGAAAGCTGATGACATTGACCAAGATACAGAAAAACACGCAACCAGACTTCCAGTTTTCACTTGCTCATGTCACAAATCTGAATGCTACCTGATGATCATGTTGCATTTTCCCCAGTATGTTCATTATCCCAGTTTCTTGGGCCAGTGATTCACCATGTTTGGTTCATAGTCCCCTGGAAGTCTCTATGAACTGTGCAGGGATGTCTGTGAAATTAACACTATTTTCATAATAATATTGACATGTAATTTGCCTATTTCACTATGTTGACATTAGTTCCAAAGTTACAAAAGCAATAAAGGATAAAATTTGGTTTCTTAGCACAATCAAGGTACTGGCACCAAACATTAGTAGAAGTCATCAAAAAACACTTCCAGTTTAAAAAAATAGTCAGCTTCATTTAAGAATGTCCTAGAGGAAACAGTAAAATTACTAATATTAAATCTTAACCCTTAAGTGTATGTCTTTATAATATTCTGTGTGACAAACTAAGCATTGCTGCTGCATAGTAAGGTATGATAGTTGTCTCTAGGAAAAGCACTTGTGCTTTTTTTCATGGAATACCATTTTTATTTGATAAACCAACTGGCAGACAAATTATTGCTATTCATAACTGGGTATTTGGCAGACATTTTCTCACAAATGAAGAAAGGGAGTCTTTCACTTCAAGGAAAACAACCGATGCAATTTGTTGCCAGTGATAAATTTCAAGCCTTCAAATGAAAATTTTGATTATGGACAATTTGTATGTGCCACCTTAACGCTTCCTAATACTCAAGGCTTTTCTGATGAAATGGGGGATGCTGTAAGTGCAGGTAATATTTTAAAATACTGCATAATAAAATATATCCATGTTTGCATAACTCAGTGAGCCAATGTTTCCCAAATGACCAAAATATGATGTTATAAAATCATGCATGAATATAACAGCCAATCAAAGTACAAGATAGATCTGCGGACTTCAATGTAACAGTATAAAATGATTATTGATATGGTTTCAGATTTCTTATTGCAACTAGCCTTTACAAACCTGCAGCTTCCTGCTCTGTGATGTAGTGACAAAGAATAATAGCCACTATTAATTATAGGAAAAAGTGATTTCTTCCTTTCTGAAAAAACACAGCAGCTCATGACCCTGACTTCATGGTGACATACTGTGAGCTCAGCAAAGTGCACCCCACCAGTGTTTTGCAGGTGGTCTTCCCTCCTCCCATATCTATTTTATGTTTGCGCTTAAAAAAAATGTTTGCACCTGGTTGTGCAGGGTAATCTGCTTTTCTCTATGACCACAGTCAACTTGCTTCAGGCCTTTCTCCTCTCAGTCTCATCACGGGGAACCAGAGTGATCTTGTAAATGACACAAAGCAGATTATGGCATGCCTCTGCCTTAATCCTTCCATGTTGGCCAACTCATTTGTTCTAAAAGCTCTCAAACCTCAAGTCTTTAGTACGACCTAGACATCCCACCCAGAGGATCTGGCTCCCTGTTCACTTTCTGACTTTATCTATTGATTTCTTCTGTGCTTATCACACAGCATCTGCACTAGTATCCTTGCTCTTTGGAACACATCAGGCAGACTTTTGCTTCAGGGTCTTTGCATTTGCTGTACCCTCTGCCTGGAACGCTCCTCCTCTGTATTACCACCTGGCTATCTCACTCTTTTAGATATTTATTCAGACAGAATCTCAGTGAGAAAGTCCATGACTACCCTCTTTGAAGTTGTAACTCTCCATCTTTTACTACTATTCTTATTCACAGACCTATTTCTTCCATAGCATTTACTAATATCGAGTGTACTATATTTTCACTTTTTATTATAAGTTTTGCTATTTTAGAATGCAACTCCCATGAGGATTGGGATTTTTCATTAGTTTGTGTGCTGCTATAACCCATTACCTTGGGCACTGCCTGACAATGAATGGGACTCAATTATTTTGTATTAATTGGGTGAACTGAATAAACATCCATGAGTGTCTATCACATATAGGCACTGTGTCAGACTCTAGAATCCAAGTGATTAGCAAGACATAACATCGAAAGAGCTCATGTATAGTTGGGAAAGAGTTAGAGGATATAGACTGTGTAGTGGGGAGAGAATTAGATAAAATTGATTTACTCTATGTTACTTTATTTTTATTTAATATTTCCCATTAACACTTGAAATGTACAATGCTATCCTAAATGATATCCAGTTTGACATATCTTTATGATAAAAAAATCCATAACCATACTCCCAGGAACATTTATAAAGATGTCTGACACATACAATCATGACAATATACAGAATATACAAATTATTTTCAATAGAGTTACTTATAGAACAGTGAGCTGACATTAGCATTATTTCAATTAAGACTATAATGCTATAAAGCAGCTATTTGGGACAGAAATTAAGATCTAAACCGTCAGCATCTGCCAAGGTAGCCCAAATCAAGGAAATGTGCCTGTTTGGAAAGATAACTCCATTGACACATTTAATCCTTCTAACACATTACTCAAAATTATGTGTGAACTATATATGTAAAGCACAAGTGACTTGGCTTAAGGATTTAAAATGCCTTATTTTTTTAAACTGCAATATGCTAACTGTGAGAACTACACTAACTATTATGACATTGTATATATTGAAGTGAGTGTCTTAAAACAAAGTTTTGGGGAAACTATATCTGAATGTAATACCCAAAACAATCCTGTTCTTTATTAAATTATCCTAAAAATAAAAGGCTAATATGCAAATTGTCCCCTCAACCAGGAGTTTGACCAGGAGTTCAACCAGGGGGCAGAGCTGGTTGGCCAACCACCTGCGGCCCCTCCCACCGGCTGGCCCCACTACTGATTGGCCCTCCACCGCAATTGGGGGTGGGGTTGGCTGTCCAACCTCCCACGTCCCTTCCCCCTGGCTGGCCCAGCCTGATCAGCCCCAATTGGGTGGGCCGCCTGGATCCCACTGGTGCACGAATTCATGCATTGGGCCTCTTGTTTTATATGATAATAAAAGGTTGCTAAATATTGAAATGCATGTGGACCAATACAGGCAAAGAAACAGTAAAGAAAGTGTCAGATGAACAAAATAAACTGGAAGATGTTCATTCTTGGCTAAAAGTCCACAGGAGAATGGTAAACAAATTGTAAGAAAGTTATTAGTGATTTCTGTCTCTTTCTTATTACCTACTCAGGATCTGCAAATCTTTAGAACTTTTCTACATTTTCCTATAAGGTATTTTTATTTTTATTTTATTTATTTATTTTTTAAATATACTTTATTGATTTTTTTATAGAGAGGAAGGGAGAGGGATAGAGAGCTAGAAACATTGATGAGAGAGAAACATCAATCAGCTGCCTCCTGCACACCTCCTACTGGGGATGTGCCCGCAAGCAAGGTACATGCCCTTGACCGGAATCGAACCTGGGACCCTTCAGTCCGCAGGCCAATGCTCTATCCACTGAGCCAAACCAGTCAGAGCCTATAAAGTATCTTTAACCTTTGTTTTATTTCAGTATTTTAGAACTTTTTTTTTTTTATCAGTTCTCACTACTGAATTATTTTAAATTTAAAAACATATGTATATGAGTATTACACTTATTCTTTAAAAATTTTTTTAAAAATTTAATAAAAAATTTAAATTACAGTTTACATTCAATATTCTTGTATTAGTTCAGTTGTAGTGGTTATTCTTCACTTTAGAATTTGGAAAACATATCCTGAATCTCAAGTTTAGATGTGTTTTGTCTTAGATTTCCATTTCAGAGGATTAAGTTCTGCTATTAATTATCTTTTACTGCTTTCTAATTACACATACATCTTCTGTGACATAAATATTTCATAAAAATAACTGAAAAGTATCAACTACCCCATGAAATAGCTTAGATTTTTAGGGAAGGGATAGGAATGCGAATTACTAGTGGAACTGGTATATTTTCCTATTGATTTCTCATCACACTCATTAGTATTTGGAGGTTGATGTGTGGTAAACAATTTATTATGAATTGAATGGTTTTCTCTAATTAAAACATATATTTGATTCTGAATGCTTATACGACTCCAATATTGTAGTAAACAAATAATATCAAAAGCAAAAATTTATATCAAAAAAGTAGAGTACTGCCCAAATCTCACATATCTGAGCCCTTGTACATGTCAACTCTTCTGACTGGACTATGTTCTTGCCCCCTTCGTATTCCTTCTCACCCTTCTTTTTCTTTTTCTGTTTTCCACGGAAACCCAAAATTAATTTTATTGAAAAGATACTGTTGTATCTTATGAAAGTCAGAGCCGCTAGGCATGGAAGCAGGGGGGAGAAAGCCATCGGTAATGTAGCAGTGCTTGCTTTTCATTTCTTATCTCTGCTTCTCTCTTTTATCCACCTTCCTCGCCTGGCCCTCTCAGCCTCTGCATATAGATAACAGATGATGGCAGATCCATAATTTCTGAATTTACATCTCTCAGTTCAAGTTACACCCATGGAGATGGATTAAATCCAAATCCCGAATTCCTACGAGAGAACATCTGGAGCAGTGTGGGTCCCAGGCTTATTTACGGTCTAGTCAGTTGTGGTAAGCAGACAGGATCTAACAATAACAGTCTGCCTGCCAAGGGCAGGTCCCTGGTGAAGGGACTGGAGAAGCGAAGGATGATTCTCAGAAATGTACCTTCTTCTTGGCTAACTCCCTATGAAACTATCAAGCCTAATTTTGGTGTCATCTTTTCCGGAAAAAATCTTTCTACCACCACCACTACCCAATTAATAGATTAAGTTAATAGATTTTAGTGCCACTAATCCAACACTTGTCTTGTCTCTCTCATCCACTGACAACCACTTTGTCTCTCAATTGTATATACCTAATCCTGCTTTGTATTAATCATTTTATGGTACCTCAGAAATGTTTATTGAATAAATATATCAACATATGAAGGAACAAAGACTCATGCTTGAGTGTGGTTATTTGCACTCTTTCATAATCAAAAAATGTAAATGATTGGGAAATATATAGTCTAAGATTTTTAAAGACAATGAATTCTATCTTCTCTCTTAAAGAAACAGCTGTATTGAAATATAGTTCACATGTGATACAAACTGCCCATTTTCATGTACAATTCATTGGTTTATCATATATTCACAGAGTTATGCAATCCTCACCACTTCACTTTTTTTTTTTTAAATATATTTTTTATTGATTTTTTACAGAGAGGAAGGGAGAGAGATAGAGAGTTAGAAACATCGATGAGAGAGAAACATCGATCAGCTGCCTCCTGCACATCTCCTACTGGGGATGTGCCCACAACCCAGGTACATGCCCTTGACCAGAATCGAACCCGGGACCTTTCAGTCCGCAGGCCGACGCTCTATCCACTGAGCCAAACCGGTTTCGGCAACTTTTTTAGAACATTTTAATCATCCTGAAAGAAACCCTGTACCCATTAGCTGTCACTCCCCATTTCCCTCCATTCTCTCAGCCCTAGATAAGTATCCATTTACTTTCTTTCAGTCTCTATGGATTTACCAATTTTGGAACTTGCATATAAATGAGATCATACAGTATGTGGTCTTTTGTGACTGGCTACTTTCATGTGGCATAATGTTTCCAAGGTTTAATCATGTTTATAGCATGTATCAGTAATTCATTCCTTTTTGTGACCAAACACTTTTCTATTGAATAGATATACCATATTTTATTTATCCTTTCATCAATTGATGGACATTTGGATTGTCTCTGCCTTTGGCTGTTATGAATAATGTTACTATAAATAGTCATGTACAAGATGTTTATGTACTTTTATTTCTCTTGGGTATGAACATACCTAGAGGTGGAATTGCTGAATCGTATGGTAACTCTATGTTTAACTTTTTTTAAAAAATGTCCTACTGTTTGCTAAAGGGCTATACTGTTTTTTTTTTAAAAATATATTTTATTGATTTTTCACAGAGAGGAAGGGAGAGGGAAAGAGAGCTAGAAAATCGATGAGAGAGAAACATCGACCAGTTGCCTCCTGCACACCCCCTACTGGGGATGTGCCCGCAACCAAGGCACATGCCCTTGACCAGAATCAAACCCGGGACCCTTGAATCCGCAGGCCGACGCTCTATCCACTGGGCCAAACCAGCCAGGGCAGGGCTATACTGTTTTATGGAAGGATCTGGAGGCACATTTGTTTATAGAATAAATACAAATTGCCAATAAGTGCCTGAAAAACACTCAACATTATTATTCATTAGAGAAATACAAGTTAAAACCACAATGGGCAACCCCTTTACATACCTAAGAAGGTCCTAACTTAATGACAAGTTCATAAAAATAATAAGTTCAATAAGTTTGGAGATTTGGACTCTTAAAAGGTTAAGAGATACCTGCGTACATTTTGCCTGTTTTTATCTCCTTTCATAAATCCAAGACGTAAGAACTATTGGTCATTTATCAGGAACAAAACACAATTAATGTTACACAAAGAGATCACTTAAGAGGGAGAAAAAGGAAAGATGGTGGGTGAAGTCCTAGGGAACAGTCACATTGAATGATTGTATTTATGGACAGAGATGTAAGATACTGAAAAGCACAGGAAACCCACAGAGGAGAGTTCTAAGCAACTCCACCCTGACCCAGTCTTTAGGTCACCGGAAATCACTGCCTTTTCCCTTAGAGTGCATGACACATTGCCTTCTGCATACCCAATCCTTCAGGTCAACCCATGTCCCTCCATAATTTTCCAGTCCCCCAGTAATGTAAAATCAACCCATCTTGAGTTTCATTACCTCAGTGCACTGCTGGATGACTGGATAATTAATGTTTTTAAGAAATTTGAACTACTGGGTTAATGATGTGCCAGATAATACTTTTATTGTAGCAACTGAACACTCTCAAAGGAGTATTAATGTCAGAATTCAGGCCCCTCAGCAGGGTCCCTTGGTAGGAGGGCATATCTTGACCTCTCTCAAATTTTACCCAATAAATAATGTTACTTCACCCTATTCTGTTCAGATTTCATATTATCTCTCATTGTTTTGCTCGCATTGAAAATATTTTTAATTAGTTTATGTTGAATTAAACTCTCCATTCATACCAAGATGTTCAATTGGAGATTTATAGTTTACAGCTTAATTTTCACATCTCGGTGCAGTGATTTATAGTTGAAAATCCCATTTTTAAATGGAACTCAAGTACATGAGAAAGATATTTAATCTATACTTAGAAAACTTACAGTTAGCGCAGAAGAATTGCTGCATTCTTGAGATAAGAAAATGATACCTGGAAGTTCACATTACTTTTTCATCAGTTAATACAAAAAATATTATTAGATGATATTTACTGTACAGTTTTTTGCATCTCATGTTAAAATGGCTGCTTTTGCTTGGCAAATCTTATATTTTAAGAAAATTTTAAACACTATTCATCATTAATTTAAGATTACCAAGTACAATTCTACAAGATGTCTTAATCTATCTTTCCAGAGTCCCTAAAATTATTTGCAGGTTTGGTAAATCTTGTCACTTTATATATATTGCCCTTTAAAAAGGTTTCTTCCTTAAAGTTATATTTACTTTAAAATAACATTAATCCCAAACAAGCAGCATAAGATTAGATTTTGAATCTCATAGAATATATTCATTTAATTGGTCAAGGTAAAATATTCTCACGAATTAATGCAAATATTTTCTCTTTACAGATAGTTCCCAACCTACTGTTATAGGACGTCTACAGTTTTTGCGAGAATTTGTTTTTTGAGTTTTGATAAAATTTGATTGACATTTTCCACATCATATTTTCTTATTAATACTATAGTGCTTAAAATTCACTGCTCAAAGTATAAATATATGCCAACAAGTGTTTTGATACTAAAGAGTCAATTTCAGAATTTTCTAAAGATAATAATATAAATTTCTTAGAGTATTATAGGAGATTAATCTCACTCTTGCTCTCACTCTCACCTAAATTCGTGTTTGGAATGATTACAATGATTATTTTTATGGGAAGTGGAATACACATTTTATCTTCTAAGCAATCATGACTGCAGCTGAGAGTGTCTTACTACTGTATAAGAGTTTTCCAAGGTTCATAGTCAGGGTATTTCTTGTGGCATTTGCGGATTTAGTTCCTTCCATCTACTAGTGCTATTAATATTAGGAACTAAAGCAACTTTAACCTAGGCTATTTTATTCAATAAACTGAAAGGCCGCTTAAAAGAGCAAACAGCAAATGTTGTCTCCTAAATGTTTAAGGAAGATAAGAATAATTAATTTCATTAATTCTCATTTTCTTTTCATCAGTTTTCCCCCGGGGAATGTCAACATATTTTCTTTAAAGAAAACATGTAAAGTATCTATGTATGGTTCTAAAAGTATAATGTGTTTTTTAAATTTTTTATTAAGATTTTAGCTTTTAGAGCAGTTTTAGGTTCACAGCAAAATTGAGGGGGAAGGAATAGAGGTTTTCTATGTGCCTCCTACCTTCACACATGCACAGCCTCCTCCATTATCAACATCCCCACTGGAGTGGTACATTTGTTACAACTGATGCACCTACATCGACACATCAAAATCATTCAGAGTCCCTAGATACATTATGGTGTTGTATATCATAAGTAATGAACACATTTTTCCCACCCCACCCCCACTCACCACACACACACACACACACACACACACACACACACACACACACACACATGCGCGCTCTTCTAGGGAAGCTCTGGTACCTTAAAATCTCTCTCACTTTTTCTCTAGGTGTCATCGTGGGGCATTTCATGCATGCACATTTTAAGGCGGCCTTCAGCCACTGTGCCCCCGCACCCACTCACTGTGGCTAAGGGCTGATGTTTGTGCTTGCGGTTACCACTGCAGTGCCAGCCTCCCACTGCCCTGCATGCATTGCCCAAGTGCCACCACTGTGCTACCGCTTCAGACTGGATGCTAATGAAGAGAAGGAGGTAGTCCATCCAGCACAGCCGGGAAAACATGCCGGAGTGTGCGCTCTCAGAACGCTGGGCTGTGAGAGCCAGATGCCCAAACCACAACGCATTATTCATCACAGTCAGGAGGCTACGGCTCTCACTGACTTTGTGCTCAGCCTCCAGATATCTCACACTGATTTTTGTTTGAAAATAACTCTCAATCCTGTTATTTATAGCTCCTCTGCCCTTAAATGCATATGACAAATCTTGGGAAGCTTGGAACAGGATACACACTACTGTGAATATTAGTGCGCCATATTCAGAATTTCCATTGCTGAATACTATTATCCATTGATGGAGGCTCCACAACCCAAAGGTTCTATGTCTCTGTTAAAAATTAAATTCACTCAGCCAACTTGGGTAGTTAAGTAAGCTCAAGCTGGGCCCAAACTAATAGGAAATGGTAGCAACGTTACTTTATAAGAAGCTGTTGGCTGTAAAATTCCCCAAACTATACAAGAGGGTATATTGCTCTGAACAGAGACATTCTTATTACCTTGGAGAAACTTTGGGATTTATTACCATCATGATTTCTTACTATTTTGCAAAAAGTAGATCCCAATTAAATTCCTCTAAAGTATATGTGCAATTTAATAAATGTTTTTACCAATGTCATAAATTTTAACATGATTTGGCCTTATTTCTAGGGCAAGACAATAGTTAATTTCTTACTGGAATGAGTTTTTAAATTGGTTATTACTGATTGTTAAATGAAATACTAGCATTCTGTGAATATTCAATAAATTACAAAGTTTGATAAGTAGGTTATAGGTCATTTAAGAAACAAATAATACACAAGTTAGATTACAGTATTGAGGTAATACAAGTCTTTAACTTTTCATGTCAGGATTTTAAAGATTCTGTTTTTTCAACCTTTGGTTTATGACATCACAGATATTTTCAATGAAATTAGAGCCTTGTAATTCTGTGCAGGGTGTATGTTTTCACTGCATAATAAATATAAAAACTGTACCTGTACCTTGGGTCCTTTTGCAATTCAGGGAGGGGGATAATTGTCCATACAAAAACTTAAACTGTTTAAAGTATTGAACCCTTTAGAGTGCTTTTTGTGTGAGTAATAAAACTAATTGTGAAACTGAGCCAGTGAAACTTACTATATATCCAGAGCAATGCTGATGTAAAGCTAATCATTTGTTACCATGAAAAGCCTATTTGTCGAACAGCCAATAAAGTTCAAAGAACTTGTTTTTTTCAGTCCAGCACTTTCTCTATGGAGAAAGGTGTTTACTGCTGACTGCCTTCTCTTTGCCAATTAGCACCTGCCAATGATTAAGAGTCAGAAGACCCCTGCCAAGCAAAGTGTTTGCCTAGAGTTTCCTTCTTGCTGATAAAATGGAAAAGGTTACATAAATTTTGTATTGTGTTTTTATTGAAAACGATCCAGTCATAACACTTTATATAGAATATATATTGGTTAAAAAGAAATGAGTTTCTCTAAGTTTTCATTAATTTTTTTTTTAACATACTGATCAACTAAAATGTTTGCAGACATTTTAGGAACACTTATGATTTTTTTAAACACAAAATTTTTATGATTTCATTGATTTCTATGTTGATATCAGTAAAAATGTTATAGCAGCGTGTTAAAGTGCACTTAATTGTCATTTCAATGTGAAGTATTCCAAGTCAATGTTTGCAATGCCAATTTCCTTAGTCTTTTAAAAAGTTTTACTGTTAATCTCTAACAAAATAAATTTTTCTTTGATTTGGGTTGAAAATATTTTAGAAGGGCCTGATTTCTTCAACATATATCATTATATGTTGTAAGCAATATGTATAATTCTATAGTTATAGAGTAGTAATTTTATTCAATAGTATATCATAAATCATAACCATGTAAGAACAGATTTTAGTCTTATAACCGTGTTTTGTACAATATTTTGAATTCTGGAATAATAAAGTCTGTTTAACAATGAGTTATATAACTGGGTTCCACTGTTTTGCAACCACATTCACTGGGTTGCAGTTTCCATTTCTTGCTTAAGAGATGGCTGAATTTCAACTGTAAAAGAGTGGCATTTAGGTGATTTTTTAAAAAAGAGATATATAAGTCTACCAGATGGAATCAACATATTTTGGAAAGTTCTGATGATCATAGTCCAAAGTAATGATTTTTTAAAAAAGAACTAAATTTAAAATTAAATGCATCTTCTTTCAAAGGAACTTGTTAACTTTGCAATCACATTGAAACATATTGCCAAAACCGGTTTGGCTCAGTGGATAGAGCGTCGGCCTGCGGACTGAAAGGTCCCAGGTTCGATTCCGCTCAAGGGCATGTACCTGGGTTGCGGGCATATCCCCAGCGGGGGATGTGCAGGAGGCAGCTGATCGATGTTTCTCTCTCATCGATGTTTCTAACTCTCTATCTCTCTCCCTTCCTCTCTGTAAAAAATCAATAAAATATGTTTTTTTAAAAAAAGAAACATATTATCATGAATATAACTCTTTAAAGGGCATATCAATACCTTGTAGTCTATACCAAATATTAAATATTTAATATGTCACATTATAAAGAAAGATGAGGAATTTTTTGTTCAATTGCTACTCTATTAATAAAATATGATTCCATTTATTTTGTTTTGTAGCTTTACTAATTTTGTTTGTCTGGTTTGGACTTTCAGGTATATGTTACTACCTGTCCAAAAATTCTGCCAAGTTTTGGATGGTAGTGTAGAGAAATTATCAATATTACCATGGAGGGTTTCTAATGAGGGAAACCAGAATAAGTTGGTAGGACTTAAATGTATCCTAGGCCCACCTTATCTGCAGGAAATATGTTCTAAGACCCCCAGTCAATACCTGAAACCACAAATAATACCAAACCCTACATACACTATGTTTTTTTCCTATACATACATACCTATGACAAAGGTTAATTTATCAATTAGGCACAATAAGAGGTTAACAACAACAATGATAAAATAGAACAATTCTAACAATATACTGTAATAAAATTTCTGTGAATGTGGTCTCTCTCAAAATATTTTCATATTGTACTCATCCTTCTTGTTGTGAGGATGTGAGATGATACAATGCCTACATGATAAGAAGAAGTAAGGTGAATGGCATAGGCATGGTGATGTAGCATTAGGCTTCTCTAAGGTTTACTTGAAATAAGACCTGTATCTAGATAGCCATCTGATAAGAAAGCTGGCTACTACGTGACTAGAGGGCAAGTAATGCAGACAGCATGGAGATGCTGGAAAAAGGATGATTCATGTCCTGGGTGGGATGCAGCAAGGCAGTGAGAGATTTCATCACACTACTCAGAGTGGTATGCAATTTAAAATGTACATATTGTTTATTCCTGGAATTTTTCACTTAATATTTTCGGATAGTGCTTGACCACAGAAAATGAAACCATGGATAAGAAAGAACTATAGTCATGTTGATTGCTGTATTTCCCCCCTAGATTTTCAATGCAGTAAGCACAGGTTTTCCATAGAAAACTAATCTAGTATTCTTCTAAGATTTTTATGGTTTCAAGTCTAACATTTAAATCTTTAACCCATTCTGAGTTTATTCTTGTGTATAGAGTAAGAAGGTGGCCCAGTTTCATTTTTTGGGCACATATCTGTCCAATTTTCCCAACATCAGTTACTGAATACACTATCCTTACCCTATTGTATGTTTGTGCCTCCTTTGTCAAATACTACTGGACTACAAAGGTGTGGGTTTATTTCTGGGCTTGCTATTCCATTTCGTTGATCTATGTGTCTGTTTTTATGCCAGTGCCATGTTGCTTTGATTTCTGTAGCCTTCCTTTGATGTCAGGTAGTGTGACTTCTCCAACTTTGTTGTTTTTTTCTCAAGATTGCTGTTGCTATTTGGAGTCTTTTGTGGTTTCATATAAAGTTTTGGAGTTATTTGTTCTAGATCTGTAAAATACGCCATTGTTATCTTTGAAAGGAATTGCATCGAATCTATAGATTGCCTGGGTTAGTATGGACATTTTAATTATGTTAATTTTTCCTATCACGAACATGGTATATGCTTCCATTTATTTGTATATTCTTCAACTTCTTTCTTCAGTGTCTTATAATTTTCTGAATACAGGTCTTTTATATCCTTGGTTAAATTTATTTCTAGGTATTTTACTATTTTTGAAGCAATCGTCAATGGGATTGTTTTTTTAAAATTTCCCTTTCTGATAGTTCATTATTGCTGTAAAAAAATGGAACTAATTTCTGGATACTTATTTTTTTATCTAAGTTACAGACATTTTATCATAGCAATATTTTTTTTCGGATATATCTTCTTGAGTGAGGGAAACAGAAGAAAAATAAACAAATGGGACCCATGTTTTAGTTTAATGTAACCCCCATCAAACTAAAACAATTTGCACAGCAAAGGATACCATCAACAAAATGAAAAGACAACTTTTCAAATGAATGGGAGAATATATTCACCAGTGATACATCTGATAAGGGGTTAATATCCAAAATTTATAGAGAATTTATACAACTCAACACCAAAAAACAAACAATCTAATTAAATAATAGGCAAATGTTTTAAAATTATTATATTTTTTTATTTGTGTTTGTTTTCACCTTTATATAACCTTCCTTTCTGCCTACTTCCACCTCCAACAGACATGTCACATATTTCCTCTAGGAACAGCCACCTAGTTGTATAGACCTAAGGTCACGGGTTCCTTTAAATTTATTGCTTTAATTGTGTACAAAACTTTTTTTGTTTTGTTCTTCTGTGACTATTTAAGAGTTACTTAACATACCTTTGCGGAATGGCCCCTTGGGGATATGTATGTCTATGTTTTTAGCAACATTGTAAAAATAATTTTTGTTTACTTTCCAAGTGTGTGAAATCTAAGGAAGACTATTAAGTTAGAACATTATTTTTTTTTATAAATATAATGATGACTGAAAGAGGCAAGAGAAAATTAATACACGCTCTGTCCCCGTGAAAAGACCATTTACAGATCAAAGTCCTTTCCTTTGTGTTGAATAAAGCTTATCCAGTGTGAGAAATAAAAATGCAGCTATTTCCTTAAGTACATTATTATAACTAATTAAATCAGTACTTTCAAAGCTTTTCACCAGTGACTTCAAAGCTTTTTGAAGTGTTACTTTGATGTATTCTGCTTTTAACATCTTCTACTGGCATTTTTTTCTTTATTTAAAATTAATTTATGATTCATATAGTAAAAAATTGATAAGTAGAATAAATTGCTATTTAAATATGGAGTTGTTTTCAATTTCATGTTCAGCTTATATTTGGGTCAGTCAGACTCTTGAAGACTATATTGGGAAATAGTAATAACTCTTTCTTCTGTTGTGTTGTATTCATGTAGATGCTAATTTAACTAAAATGTAGACTCTAAGTAAATATTTTTGAAACGGAGCATTTTTCTTTGATTAATTGCTCAAAAAATAGTTACCCCAGCTTTCCCTAATATAAAAGCTACATTTGTATCACTAACAAGAAGGAGAGAAAAGAGAAAGCAGTGGTGGTGGTATTTTTTACACTTTTCCCATTCAGTCTAAAATATGAGTAAGGTATTTTTTATTTTATTTTATTTTTATTTCATTGTTTAAAGTATTACAAATAGTAGTATATATATTTCCTTTTTCCCCTATTGGCCTCCCCCCTCCTTCCTCCCCCCCCCAGGCCTCCTCTTCCCCTCTCCCCTACACATGCTCTCCCCAGTCCCCCCAATGTCTTGTGTCCATTGGTTATGACTATATGCATGCATACAGTCCTTCGGTTGATCTCTTAACCCTGAGTAAGGTATTTTTAATGAGGAAAAAAACCCCAACCCTGTAAATTTAAAGAATTTAGCTGAGAAAAGTACTTTGTACAAATACAGTATTTTAGGGCTCTTAGAAAGAGGCAGTCACGCTGCACCTGTGAGTAAAGCCCTACATACAGTAACATTCTGGGAACTTGACTCTACCTTGAGCTTCCTGAGAGAATATTATTGATCTAGCTTCTTTGCTGGGTTAGTTTAGAAAACTAAAACGGAACCATTCCATGTGCAGCAATGGCCCACCCTCACTGCAATTTTCAATTTGCCCAACACTGAAAGGGACTTAGATGCCTACGGAAAACATAAATAAAACACTGAAAGGACCGCTGATTGACCGGGCTTCCTCAGCTTGCAGCTCAGTTTTGCAAAAAGGTGCCTCTAGGCCTCAGCAGACCTGCATACACCTATAAGAGAGCCAACTCAGTCCCCTACTACAACACCCAATTGATAAAATGCAGGTTGCCCTGGGGAACCACTATTGAAAGCACAGATAAAGCCCAAGACCTACGCAGATAAAGACATGTAAGCCATATTATTGACAGGATATTCTGTGAGTAATCATTATCAATTCGCCCCATAATTATCTATAAAAATATAATAGAATTCTAATTTTTCACAGAGACTGGTAAATCATTCTTAAATCATACAGAATATTAAATGTCCAAATGTATAAAAAAACTTCTGTTCCAGTGAACGTAATTTTTATTTTGTGAACTTCATGGTAGATATTTGGGAGGGTTTACTTTAAGATATTTATCAAACTTAAGACTTTGTACATACAATTAAGAAGTTTTAAAAAAATCATATAACAAAAGACACTATTCAAAATTTTTCAAAAGAAAGCGACACTGCTTAAGCAGCTATATTCAATACATGTTATTAAAAGTCTAAGGGGAGGATAAAAACCACATCAAAGAATTATGAAAAACAGAATTCACCCCTGGCAAATTATTGAATAGACAATAAGCTTATGAGAAGATATTCATCTTCCATAATAATTAGGATAATACAAAGGAGCAAAATAGTTTCATTTCACAATTACTATATTGGGGCAAAAATTAGAGTTGTTTACTTCCAATTGTTAGTGAGAATAAGGAAAAATAGAAAGACAATAAACTACTATTAAGAGCAACAACCATTATGAGCATTTAGCAAGGTCTAGTAGAATTGCTATAAGGTGCCTAGGATGGGAGCACACTGCTCTTGGGGGTGCAGTTTACATAGATTAAAATGGAGTCATGTTTGTGGCACATACACCTCAAACCAGATAGGTATATGCATATATAATTATTATAAAATACTTACATTAGAAATATATCATATTTAAAATATTTAGTATTGAAAACTTAATATTTATATTAAATGTAGCATTAAAATTTAGATATTAATATTTAAGTGATATGAGTATTTCATATACATCTCATGTAAAATATTTATATATTATAAAATATTTATAATTGCATACAAGTGAAAACAGTTATTTTTTTAGAAATTATTATACATGTACAAAGACAGGGTTCAAGAATGCATATTGCAAAAAAAAAGAATGCATATCGTTGCATTATTTATCAGAAAAAATGATTTCCATCAGTAGAGAACTGATTAAAAATTGATAAATAATTGCTCATAATATAGTAATCCCCTTTCATTTTCAGGGGATATGTTTCAAGAGCCCCAAGGGATGCCTGAAACTGTAGATAGTACCAAAACCTATATATATTATGTTTTTTTCCTATACATATGTACTTATGATAAAGTTTGATTTACAAATTAGGCACAGTAAGAGAATAATGATAACAATGATAAAATAGAACAATTATAACAATATATTTTAATAAAAGTTATATGAATGTTGTTTCTCAAAATACTTTATTGTATTGTACTTACCCTTTTTTTAAAATATATATATATATATACATATATATATATATATATATAATTTTATTGATTTCAGAGAGGTAGGGAGAGGGAGAGAGAGCTAGAAATATCACTGATGAGAGAGAATCATTGATCAGCTGTCTCCTGCACACCCCACACAAGAGATCTAGCCTGCAACCCAGGCATGTGCCCTGATGGGGAATCGAATTGTGACTTCCTGGTTCATAGATCGACACTGATCCACTGAGGCACGCTAGCTGGGTGACTCTTCTTTTTTTAAAAAAATATTTTTCATTGATTTTTAGAGAGAGGGGGAAAGGAGAGTGAGAGAGCGAACATCAGCTGGCTGCCTACTGCATACCCCCTACTGGGGGTTGAACCTGTAACCCAGGCATTTGCCCTAACGGGGAATCAAATAGGCAACCTTTCGGTGCACCAGACGGTGCCCAACCAACTGAACACGTCACGGCATCACCCTTTTCTAGTGATGATGTGAGATAATAAAATGTCCATGTGAGGAGAAGTGAGTTGAGTGACATAGGCATTGTGACATAGTGTTAGACTACAGTAAGGGTTACTTAAGCACAAGTACTGTGACACTGTGAAAGTAAATCTGATAACCGAAAGGGCTATAAGTGACGAACAGGGAAGTAGCACAAACAATGTAGATGTGCTGGACCAAGGGATAATTCATATACTGGCAGGAAGGATCGGACGGTGTAAGGCTTCATCACCCTACTCAAAATGGCATGCAATCTAAAATTTATGAAATGTTTATCTCTAGAATTTCCCATTTAATAATTTTGGACCATGATAGACTGCAAGTAACTGAAACCATGGAAAGGAAACCATGGATAAAACAATGTATAATATATAACACTTAAAAGAATGAATTAAATCATGACACATATTCATAGTCTGATCTCAAAAACACAATTTTGAGTGAAAAGCAAGTTACAAAAATGTATTTATATAAAAATTTAAAACTAACAGCATTGTACATTTGTGGACATATGCATAGGCATTAAAGTTATTAAAGAAATAAAAACGTGAATAGAATGGATGTACATATATTTAGCATAGTGATTACCTTAAAAATAATAGAAAGGTATTGGGAAGGCATTGGTTTTGAACTCTAAAGCATTTTTTAAACAATTATTTGAATCAAATATAGCAAAACTTAATGTGTGTTAAATTGCAGTGATGAGGACATGAGTATTTCATGTTATTTTTTGTACCTTTTTATTTTGAAATATTTCATAATTAAATAAGAACCTTTAAAGTTGAAAGTGGCCCATTATAAATTTTTTTTATGAAAGTCAAATAAGATGAAGATGTGACATTGACCATTAGCTTTTGACAGGGCCTGATTTTCAAACTTTAGTGTGCGTCAAGAACACCTGTAGGACATACTAAAACCCAAGTCGCTAGAAACCAGAGTGACTGATGAAATAATTCTAAGAGGAGGTCAGGAATGTACATTTCTAAAAAGTTTCTTGATGATATTGTTACTGCTTGCCTCGGGACCACACTTTGAGGCTCACTGATATAGGTTATAGGTGACATTGACAAGAATTTTTCCCCTTGAGTTGAAGAGAGAATATAAAGCATTCTAAATTAATGAGCACATTTTATTATGGTACCACTGTCAAAAACTAACTTAAATGAGGTGAAAGCCCACATGATCATTGCCTTAAATATTGTATATTTTGAAAATTAGAATAGGAAATCGCTTTAGAATATTGAATAATGTTGATACTGACAAATGATACCTATTACTTAATCCTTGACATAAAATATCAGCAAACTGAATTTTAAAAATTTAATGTCATCATACTTTGTCCAAATTATTTGTCTGGAATACAGGTAGCACCACTTATATACATATTATATGAATACATTCATAAATACACTTACATATTTAGAAATATATATTTGCCTTTGAAATTAAAGTGGTATTTGATATTTAGGAAACTAACAGCAAATGGATATTTGATATGCACTTTAAACAAACCCTTTAATTTGAGATCCAAATTTCAATATCACACCAGTTTTAAAAACTAAAAGTATTTTAGGATTACTTGCATTTAACTTGATAACTCCCTGGGCTGTGTCCTTTGGGACATAAACATGAATTAGAATTACTCCATGGCTTTCCATCAAAATCCATTAAGGGAAATGTAGCCCAGAGATTGTCTTACATCTGACATTGCTTAATGTGCTTACAGCATTAAATGGATACTCTACAACGAATGATTAATTTGTTATTAAAAAAGTCACTAATGTGGATTTTTCTTTTATTAAGATTATTTTCATACCTTAAACTCTTCATAAGGAAGTTGAACAGAATTGATATGTGTATTGACTTTTTTTTAATTAGAAGAGTTTTAATTGGGATGTTAAAGTAATTTTCAAAGCATTTTTAAAAATTAATGAGCATTTCTCTAAAAATTTAGGTTAATAAGTTACTATCACTTTCTGGCTAACCTTCACATTTGTCTTTTTCATGTACCAGAGGGGCAGTGACTACACAGTGTGAATCTGGAACCATGGTGACATTTGGCAAAGTATCAAAATGACCCGCAAGTAATTTTCCAGATCACATCTTTACATCTTACCGGTTCTAGTTCTTTATGTCTCAGGAAGGACCTGGAAGTGTGATTTTATTCTAATGTTGCCTGGCCTGAACATTAGGGGAGTATAAAATGCTTCCTGGAGGCCCTGACCTACGTACACCAAGTGCTCACTCTATTGCTTTCTGATTGCTGAGGCCATGGTGGTTCTAGGCCAGTGATGGCGAACCTATGTCACGCGTGTCAGCGGTGACACGCAAACTCATTTTTTTGGTTGATTTTTCTTTGTTAAATGGCATTTAAATATATAAAATAAATATCAAAAATATGTCTTTGTTTTCCTTGGTTGCAAATATCAAAAAATTTCTATATGTGACACAGCACCAGAGTTAAGTTAGGGTTTTTCAAAATGCTGACACACCGAGCTCAAAAGGTTCGCCAGACCCCAGTAATGCCCAGCCATTTTAGAACAAGAAAAACTGAGAAGTAAGTCAGGTTGAAAATTTGTAAGATCAAAGGTAACAGCACCTGTCGTCATAAAAAATAATCTTGCTTCTCTATGTTCCAGCTGTTTCTTTTTTAGAAAAGGGGTTCAATAAGCCCCCTTCTTTTGCCTGGGGCCATACACCTGTGTGAATCTTTTGTACCAGAGCCCTGCGTTCCTCATGCTTGAAATCTCTTGACACTTTCACTGTTACCATTGCCTCTTCAGGTTTATTTGGACACAGCTAATATTGTCTTCCCTTGTAACCTCTAGCTACTGTACCAGTTTTGGCTTTGCAGGACAAAAGATTCAGAAAAATGCAAAAAAGACCATGATTACATGGTTCAACAAATGGACACTTTACTGACTTGCTTTTAAAAAAATAAGCCAAGAACAAGGCTAAAATATGAGTTCACCTGTGTGGGGCTCCCCGAATGCTCTGTGCCTTGTATTATGTCATTATTTTAAAATAATCTAGGTTTGTTTTTATTCTGCACTAGACCAAGACTGCTTGAAAATACAGGCTGTCATCAATATTAGGGACAAAACCAGTGGCATTATTATCAAAAGATTACTAGGTAATAGTTGTTGAACGCTGATTAATGTTTTATTTTATTTAGCAACACTTCATAGAGCACACACTATGGGCACTTTACACATAGGATCTCATTTAAATCCTTAAAGCAATCCATAAAATAGGTACTATTTTACTTTGTGTAGGCTGTTATTTCTTTCAACAGCTATCTATGGTATAGGTTAAAGTTATTCCCACTTTACAGATGCAGAAAAGGAAGTTTGTATTCAGGGTTTTAGAATCCCAGAGGCAACCTGATTTTATATGCACATAAATGCTGGTGATCACAATGTAAATAAATAATAGAACTATATTGGTCCTGGCACTGAGCTAGGTGCTGGGAATTTACAGTTAGAATGTTTGTTGGGAGAATATTGAATGTGTTAGAAGTGAAGGGATGACTTGGACTGCTGGGTGACAGTTTTACCGGTGTATTCTAGTGCTACCTTTTTCTCTGCTGTGAAAATAGCTTAGTTCCCTCTTTGACGGTGGTGCTGTCCTTTGATGTAGGGAGGAAGCCTGAGGGGGGGAAAGAAACACCAGAGAGAAGTTCAGCACCTTCCATGTCTGTGTTTGTATAAACACACAGGAGAAAGACACACATCAACTAAGGAAAACAGCCCCAGAGAATGTGCATTCTAAGGAATATTTGATCTCCTTTGGATTCATTAGTATGAATTTTGTCCTGCCTCCACAGATCTCAGATACGACAAAGCCCAGAGCTGTTCATCTGCATGGCATCTCTTCACCCCAATTAGCTTGCTATTGTTCTCTGATGTCGCTGATATTTCTAAATGAGTTTCGGTTAGATTAATTATCTTCATGCTTTGAGATCTTATTGTTGAGCTCTGAGGGCCTCCGTCCAAAGACGTAAGAACAAATAAATAATGTCCCTTTATTTATTACACTAGAAATGGGGGATAGCCTAAGGGAATAGTAAGATAAACAAACCTCCTTCTTGAGCTGTTCTCATTATCTCTCGTTGTCTCCCTCTCTTTTTAAGGTGTTCAAAACTTCCATGGATATTATCTCTAATGTTTTGAGAATAAACTATTTTTCTAGAGCAGAATTACAGAACAACATTGAGTCATCCTCATGTGGCATTTTCAAAATGAATAATGGAAATACACACATGCCTGCATATTAATGCAGTATTTTACATGTTAGTGGAGAGCATTTCAATAGTGACTACCAATTCTCTCTACTACCCATATCATACACAAGCAAAGTACTGGGACATGTAAAATATAGGAAGCACCACTACCTTTTCCCATTGTACTATTCATAACTTCTTAGGCCGTTATATTTAATTTAGACTCTCTAGTTAAGGGACATAGGAAAAAAATAGAGGAAATGAGGTTATTCAGGTTGCCTAAGGATACAGCAGATAAATTTAGTAATGATTTTCAAGCTCAGAGAGACTGTGATCCCCAATTCCCCTGAGGTTGGAAAAGGACAGGGAAGCCTTAAACCACACAGTAAGAAGATTATGTTGGATATATAATCATAGCAGGCCAGGGTGAAAACGACTATAAAATCATCTGGTGCAACCCCTTCTCTGTCAGAGGAGGAAACTGAAGGCCTAGAGGGAAGCTCAGAGAGTAAGGTGCTGTTGTAGGCAGTGAATTAGAACCTGGGCCTTTAACAGACTCTGCTTCCTGTCAGTGAAGGTGCTAGATTTGGAGCCGATCAAGAGATGATGGACTTTCCTTCTCAGAATGATGAGATTTTATAAACAATCCAAGGGACTTGATCCTTTTCAGTTTTGCATTGATCAGCAAAGAACACTTTTAATTATTTTCACTTGACTCCGGTAAAGAAAAAAGAGATAATTTTCTCGTTTTATCTCTTTGGGTGTGGAATATTGTTTGTATGAGTAAATCATTTGAGAACTATATCTTGAACACATTGTCGTATGCTGTGCTAAGGAGAACAATGTAGTGGCCTTCCCTAAAAAATGTATAGCTCAGTGCAATGATTCCCAGAAAAATGATGTGTGGATAGGTTCACGCTTATTTATAAAAAAAAGTTTTAAGCACTTTTGGAACGACAGTGTTACAAATATTTCATAAAGCTAAATTGTTTTTTTCAAATTGTGACATACTTTTTTTGTGCATGTGTTAAAATACTTCTCATTTTATTTATGAAATGTTAAGAGTAGATTTGATGTTAAGACTTTTTACTGCGGAAACTAAGATGGCGGCATAGATAAACACCGGGAAATTTCTGCTTCCCACAACAATCGATAAATGCATCAAAAACACAAGGTGGACATCATCCAGAGCTACAGGAGGGCTGGCTGAGTGTAAATTCTACAACTAGAAGGAGAGAAAAGCACACTGCGAGCGGGAGGAGCTGCGGAGGTGGCGTGCAGAGGTACGGGGGCTCGCGTGCGCGGAAAGGGTCTGGCGCCTGAGGACGCGGCTGTCTTTTTGAATCCGGAGGGAGACACAAGCTCCCGACGGCTCTGAAATCCGGTTCCGGGAAGTCTCTGGGGACCCAGGGCTCATACGGGGAAATACTGGACTGTCTGGCAGCGGGCGAGCTTGAGAGCGGCTTTCCCTCAGAGGTGCTTGCAGCCGTTGCCGGGACACTGGGACTCGCGACTCCTTAGGGCGGGGCTGAGGCTCCGCCATAGCTGCTTTCTCAGCCCTTTGATTCCTTGAGACCCCGCCCCACCCAGGCTGCGGCAGAGGCTTTTGCATATGAATGCCCCGGCCATTTGCAACCTGTAATTACCTAACCGCAGCCCGGCCAGATAGACTCAGAGCTTCCAAGAGAAGGCCCAGGCCCCACAGCGGCTTGCATTGCTACACAGCTGAGCATCATCAGGGCAGCTGATTCTCGCTGCCAATTGCCCTGGAGGTCAATTCCTCCCAGTGATCCTACAACAACCAAGGCATAGCTACAACAAGACTGTGCACAAAGCCCACGAGGGGGTGCACCAAGAGTGTCCACCTCAGGTAACTGGGGAGGCTGAGCTACTGGGCCCTACAGGACACCTAGCACACAAAGCCACTCTATCAACACAGGGAAGCAACCAAAATGCGGAGACAAAGAAACAGGTCACAAATGGCAGAAATGGAGGAAAGCAAACGATTGGATATAGAGTTTAAGGCCACGGTTATAAGGTTTTTCAAGAATTTTATGGAAACCGCCGATAAATTTAATGAATCCCTCAATAAGTATAGGGAGACCATGGAGGACATGAAAAAGGACCAACTAGAAATTAAGCATACACTGACTGAAATAAAGAATAATTTACAGAGATCCAGCAGCAGAAAAGAGGATCCCAAGAATCAAGTCAAAGATTTGAAATACAAAGAAACAAAAAATACCCAACCGAAAAAGAAAAAAGAAAAGAGATTCCAAAAATATGAAGATAGTGTAAGGAACCTCTGGGACAACTTCAAGCGTACCAACATCAGAATTATAGGGGTACCAGAAGGAGAGAGAGGGCAAGATATTGAAAACCTTTTTGAAGAAATAATGACAGAAAACTTCCCCTACCTGGTGAAAGAAATGGACTTACAAGTCCAGGAAGCGCAGAGAACCCCAAACAAAAGGAATCCAAGGAGGACCACACCAAGACACATCATAATTAAAATGCCAAGAGCAAAAGATAAAGAGAGAATCTTAAAAGCAGCAAGAGAAAGACAGTCAGTTACCTACAAGGGAGTACCCATACGACTGTCAGCTGATTTCTCAACAGAAACCATGCAGGCCAGAAGAGAGTGGCAAGAAATATTCAAAGTGATGAATAGCAAGAACCTGCAACCAAGATTACTTTATCCAGCAAAGCTATCATTCAGAATAGAAGGTCAGATAAAGAGCTTCACGGATAAGAAAAAGCTAAAGGAGTTCATCACCACCAAACCAGCATTATATGAAATGCTGAAAGGTATTCTTTAAGAAGAGGAAGAAGAAAAAGGAACTCTTACCATTTGCCACAGCATGGATGGAACTTGAGAGCGGATAAATACCACAGGATCTCACTCATTTGTGGAATATAATGAACAACATAAGCTGATGAACAAGGACTGATCCAGAGACGGAGAGGCATTGATTGGACTGTCGGGACTTGGAGGGAAGGTAGGGGAGGGTGGGGGTAAGGGGGAAAGATCAACCAAAGGACTTATATGCAAGCATATAGGCCTAACCAATGGACATGGACACCGGGGGGGGTGAGGGCATGAGCGGGGGTGGGGGGCGTGGGGGGTAGAGGGTAACGTGGGGACAAGGACACATATGTAATATCTTAATCAATAAAAATATATTAAAAAAAAAAAAAGACTTTTTACTGCCTGATTTATGAAAGAAACAATTACTGCTTTATGAAATTTAAAAACCTGATCTAATTAAATGAATTGGTAATTATCATTATGAAAAATGTGCTGTGCTAAAGGTACAGGCATGGTGGCGAAGCACAGGAACACTTGTATTAGTTTTGAGTATTACACTTACCCTACCCTTATTTGTCCAAAAACAATACAATAACATGACTGAGAAGAAGTCTAGAGTCAGGCAGTACAGGGCTGATATCTTTTTCCAGCTCACTGCTTTATCATCTTAGAGTTTATTTCAAAAGAACTATTGGATTCCCACCATTTTATTCAAAGAGAAGGCCAGGAAAAGAACACACACCCTAGAACTATGTCACATGTTTACTGCTAGATGCGAGAGAGTCCGGGAAATTGATCACTTTTGCCTGGGCCCATTGCTGCCACAAACAAGACAAGTAAGAAGGTCTTATCAGTTACTTAGTTTTTAAGTACTATAGTTTGAGTAGGGGAAGGAGAGAAAAGGATTGTGAATAAAGCAAAGGAAGTTTACAAATTATTATTTTCAAACACTACTAAGCAACCTTTTTTTTCTTTAGGATTGAGGTTTTATTTTTATTTTTTTGTATTCATCCAGAAAAAAATATCTAATTTTTTCCAGGTAAGGATGACTTGGTATTCTACATAGAAGAGGCTTAGAAACCCAGTTAGTTATGTGTATCTTGAGTGAAATAAATATTAGCTTTGGTAGAATTAGTCTTTTCTTCTTCCTGCTAATGCCTCTTTAAAACAAATTGTTAGCACAACATCAGTTGACAGCACCTGTCTAAAGATACTGTGTATTTTTGTATTCTCTTAAGCATAGTTCAATTTTTGCTTTTGTAATTAAAGAGTAAGGTTTTGGTTAACCCCTATCTTGGTTTATTGTTAATTATTAAATTGAGTATTTTAGTTAAAAAAAAATAATGAACTTTAGCCTGGCTGGGTGGCTCAGTTGCTTAAAATGTCCTCCTGTACACCAAAAGGTTTCAGGTTTGATTCTCAGTCAGGGCACATACCTAGGTTGTGGGTTTGATCCCTGCCTAGTCTGGGTGTGTACATGAGGCAACTGATAGATCTCTGTCTCTCTCTCTCCCTCCCTCCTCTTCCTCTCTCTTTAAAAATTAGTGGAAACATATCCTTGGGTGAGGATTTAGAAAACAAACAAATAAGAATCAACTTTATTTTCTCTATTAATTATATGATTATATATTATTATTATTTTATTACATCAACTTATGTTCTATTTAGAAGTAATGTGTTAAACTTAAAATTTCATTGATTTTAATCAATCTCTATAGTTGTTGCAATGCAGGCTGGAAAGTGCACAGGAAACTCTTCTTACAGAAGCAAAGCAATATTTTTTTTCTACCTTACAGTTTCACATCCGGATTATGTGAAAGGTGTCACTAGGAAGAAATGTATGCAAGATATAAAATACTAATATTATGGTAGCACGATTCTCAACTTTTAAGTGTTGGGGTAAATATCTACGTAATTATTAACTACTAGAAGCCCAGTGCATGAAAATTTGTGCACTCAGGGGGCCCCTCAGCCTGGCCTGTGCCCTCTCGCAATCCGGGACCTCTCAGGGGACATCTGACTAATGGCTTAGGCCCGCTCTTCGGGGAATCAGGCCTAAGATGGCAGTCAGACATCCCTCTGGAAGCCTGAGAGCCCTCAGGGGATGTCCGACTAACAGCTTAGGCCCACTCCCTGCGAAGCCATTAGTCAGACATCCTTAGAGCTGCTGCAGAGGCAGGGGAGGCTCCTGCCACTGCCACTGTGCTGGCCAACTATGAGCCGGTTTCTGGCTGAGCAGCGTGCACTCTGTGGAAGCACACTGCGTTGAGTGTCTGCCCCCAGGTGATCAGTGCACATCATAGCGACTGGTTGTTCCGCCATTAGGGGTCAATCTGCATATTACTCTTTTATTAGATAGTATTTTGTTTTTTAGAAGTCAAGTCCTTAGGCATACAAATTTTCAAAGTTTGTTGAACAGTTTATTTTTATTTACAGAACTTAAAAATTTTTGTAGCTGGATTATAGAATCAGGTTAATCCTCAAATGTTCAGTGTGTTTTATAATCATATCTATAGCTATTTATTTTATATTTTTTATTTTTTATTTTTTTTAAATTTTGTTTTATTGCTTAAAGTATTATAAAGAGTATTACATATGTCTCCTCCCCCCTTGACATCATATCTATAGCTATTTAAAATTAGTTAATAAATATGTTGATTAGCCTAATTTTCTGAGTTTCATGACTGGCATATAGAGGTGTCTAAACTCCAATTTTGTTTTCTTTGTTTTATCTTGTTTGTTGTTTGTTTAAATCATACCCAATTAATCACAGGCAGATAACTTATGTTCATTCTAGTGGAATCTCCATATTAAAGTAGCTTGATAGAGATGTTTGTGTTCCATTGCAATAATAATTGTATACTATTTAGTTCCAAGAAAAATATCAATGGTATCTTCTTTTGCTATTCAAGATTAGTGTGTATAGATAAATGTCTTCATTGTCTGGGCTGTGTAGATGCGTGTGTATGAGGTATGGAGGGAGTTCCCCACTTACTGTTTGGTAGCCATAGTCCCAGTATAGTAAATTGACAATACTTTGTGGTAACCTTCCAAAAATCTATCTTTGATCTCATTTCATGACCTATCCAAATTACTCAAAAGGACAAAAACAACAGGGAAGAATGAGTAATTTCGTTTCAAGTAAACTCTGCATTTCTATTTTTAGAAATTGGCATATCTTGGCTTTCCTGCTTAGAATACAACTGGAGTTTCTAATTTCGGTGTGTTTTGGTTTTCTTATTCAAACTAAAAGTTTATAAATTAAGGTCATGTTAAAAAGCTTATAGTAAAGTTATAGGAAGTATATTAATCTTGAAGCGAGTAAAATGAGTTTCTTACTAGGGAATTTGGGAGAGAAAAAAACAGTAAATACATAAGGTTTATGGCAAGTTTACCCATATAACTATATATTTTCTTTAAGGATGATCTTTTAATATTTGCATTATCTGGAAAAAAGCTTGCCTTTGAAAATGTGGGTTATTTGGATAATAGCTTACAACAAATGAAAAGTGATTTTGTTTGGTAATATATTCATAGGGTTCAAAAATAATAAACCATGGAAAGATGTACAGCAAAAAGTCTTACGTTCATCCCTGTCTCCATGTAGACATTATCTATCCCAGTCCTACACATAACTGCTCATATACATTTCTAATGTATAATTCCTGCCTTTATTCTCCCTGAGTTTCTTGAAGCATATACAAATAAGTATCAATATGTATTCTTATTTCCCCTTTCTTTATACAGAGTGTAGTGCACACACTGTTTTTCCTCCCTTAATGATATATCTTGGAGATCTTTCAACATCAGTCTATTCAGGGACCTAAATGCAAAGGAGTTAAGAATGTAGAGTAACAATCGGACTAGAGAGGAATGAAGTTCAAATAACTTCTGAGTCATACACAGATGTGACATTCAAATTATAATCCCCAGAGAATAAAATTAGCCACTATTTTTTAACTTAAGATATAATATATTCATAGATTTTCATGACTTGGAGTCTTACAATAAAAATTGAACCTGGTTTTGCATATACTAACATGGTTGGCATATTGTTCTAATTTATATACCATGCTTAAATTTTATATAAACCTATCTTATATTCTTATGAAAATGGTTTACAATAGGACTATTGCTTTCTCTTAAAATACCAAAAAATCATTTATAGAAAAAAAAGTCCTACTATTTATTAATCTATGCTTTAATCTCTGGTAGCTTTTATTGGCATTCCAAAATTCTGGACCAAGATTGATTTGTAAATTTTTAAGAAGCTTGGGTTTTATCTAAAGATACAATTCTAGTGATGTTTAGACAGATACTGACTGCTACAGGCTATTATTACTTAATACAAATGAAAAAAGGGAAGTGGAAAGGTGTGAGACAAAAAAGGAGAGAGGGAGGGAACAGAAAAGTAATATAAATAATCAAGTGCACAATCTTCCCACCTCTGTATGCTTTCTGCTCTCATATGACTGCCTCAGATTTTCCAGCAGACAGTTCTAACCTTAGCACTGAAACCACGTTCTCATGTGTGTAATTAACTTCTATCTTCCTTAAATGCCTCTTATGTAGTGGGACTTGATCTGGTCAACGATGTTAGGTTTTCATTCCAAAAGAAAGTCTATTTTCCAAAACCATGCAGGAGTCTGGCCAAATTCTATAGACTTCCTTGGTGTTTTTTTGTTTGTTTGTTTTGAAGAAAACAAAACACGGCCGGCCGCCGTGGCTCAGTGGTGGAGCGTTAACCTATGAACCAGGAGGTCATGGTTTGATTCCCTGTCAGGGCCTATGCCTGGGCTGCAGGCTCGATCCCAGATCCCCACAGTGGAGCGTGCAAGAAGCAGCTAATCAATGATTCTCTCTCATCATCGATATTTCTATCTCTCTCTTCCTCTCCCTTCATCTCTGAAATCAGTAAAAATATATTTAAAATAATAAAGAAAACAAAAACAAAAACCTGACAAGGACAACCCAATATAGGCTGCATTCTTAAACCAATTAGTTTGCTGAATAATAGGACTCATTTTTAGGGGAGGAGATCCTGAACATCATCATCCAATATTGATTATAAAAGTACAATGAAGCCTATTAGACAAGAAGTCTGTACTCTTACATTGGTTCCACAAAAACGCAAGGAAAAATTCCTACATCATGTTTGATCTCAGTATGTATGTAAATAATTGGTATATGTAATTCATTGCCATTACATCTATTTAAAACATGCTTTACTCTTTGCTGTGAGCTAATTGCACCTCTTCTTACATACCACTGTGTTGCTTATGTATTCTTTGTGATTTTTTACTTATCACCATGTTTAAGAGTAGAGGTAAACCAGCACTACAGCTCACTGAATATTGTCATTAGCAATCAGTGTAAGGCCGCTCTCATTTGTTTAACTTTATTTCATTGTACTTTTCATTTTCTCCCTGATCCCCACTCTTATTCTACTTCCATTTCATTTGTGAACATACACACAGTTATCCTAAATAAAACAAATATTTACTAACTGAACCCAATAATGTATTAAAACAATGTATTATCCCATAAGGTTTGTCCCATAAGTGAAAATATACTTCAACATCATTTAAAATTTTTTTTATGTAATCTATCACATGACTAGACTAAATGACAGGAAAAGAGCAATTGATAAACTTCTGTTTATATTTAAAAGCATATTAAGAAAATGTTAATATAAGGCAAGCACCTTAACTTATAGCAAACACTAGATTTAATGAAAATAGTTAGAGTTATTCTCATTAAATTTAGAAACAGAACAACTATGCAGCAGTTAGTACAATATTAGAATTTCTTATTAATATTATAAAATAAGAAAATGGTTGGTTTATAGATTGAAAAGGAAAAATAATACCATCATTATTATTGTATTGTAACCTACACAGAAACACACCCCATAAATAATTGAGTATCCAAAAATGATGACCAATACCATATCTACTTACAGAAATTAATAAATATTCTACTACAACAATTTATGTGAGATTATAAGTCACCAGAAAGGAAAAATGTACCTCTTCTCCTCCAGAGAGGAGAGGCTGACTATTCTGTTACTAATGACTGGTATTATAGACCTTCAGTGTGGGGGGGTGCAAACCATTCATTGTGTTGTTAGTGTTATGGATGGGCTCCAATATAGATTTTCCAATGCAGCATCCAATCTCATCATTATAGGACAGAATCAGAATCTTTTAAGTCTTCACATCTTAAATAAGTAGAGATAAATAAATCAGAAGAAGAGAGAGTGGGCTGAGGTGAAGAAAAGGAAAAAAGAACACCAGATCTAGGGAATATGAAGGACTATTGAGCCTTTTTCCTAAGAGGAGTCCTGTAGATGGTGGGAGAGACTACAGGCCAGGAGCTGTGCTGGAGTTGATGACTGACCTCTAGTCTGCTGACAAGTCTTCAAGCCCGGTGTCATTTCATGTGAGAAGGAATATTGGCCTCTTTGTGATCTCCCTTGCTTGTTTTGTGTCCATCTGCGTGTGAGTGGTTCAACATTCTGTCTTCACTTTGAGACTTCAGATGCCAAATGGTAATCACAATAGTGTACCTACCTGAAATCTCAGACATTCATTCTCTCTAGAAGAACATTAGATGTCATTGATTTCCTTTCCTGTATTGTACATTGATTGAAAAGATCACATAAATATCATGTAATTTTAAGGATTTCTCTAATTTTTAGAACAGTAGATTAAAATATGCTAAAGATTAAAATGATAAAGCAACAAGGTTCTTTGGGAAATATTAATTAAGAGGTTGTCATATTTAATACAAAGGAATGTATTTTTCTTATAATGTGTATGTGTGGTTCTTTTTTCTTGCTTTATCATACTAAATGTATGTTCAATTAAAGTCATTAGGCATAGTTATCTCAGAAAGATATTAATATACATATTTTCTTTTCAATAATTTATTAATTTTGAACTGTGGATAAGTTAATTGTTTGCAGCTGTCAGAGGCAAAATGCTACTTCCACTTCAACTAGCTACTGTAGTTAAGTTCAACATATGGCTTCATAACTTAAATACTGTTTTTAGTCAGAGTCTCTATGATAATAATTATTGTCAAATAGATCAGGCATAACCTCCGTACCATACAGAATTTATTAGTCTAGATTCACAATTTATTATTGTTATATCATTCAGAGTAGTATTTTAGAGTTTTTTTTCACTCTTGCAGGGAAAATATAATAGCTCTTTCACAAAGTGTATATTTCTTTCACAAAGTGTGTGTGTGTGTGTGTGTGTGACTAGAATCATCCAAGACCACTTAAATCTTATCCACTTAGGTGTTCAATAGGACTTTATTAGGTTGTGCTCCTTGGTAAATGACCCATGGTTTTCTAGTTTATCTGCCTAATTGAAATTTTCTAATTTGTGATGGTTCATGCATTTAAACAATTCAATCTAGAATTCGATAATAAAGAGATCACAATTTATTTAAACCATTTTTATTTTATTTAAAGTTTTGACCTGGTATATTTTATATCTTAAGGTCTATTTATCACAAATTTGTTTTGTTTAATTAGCAGAAGTCTATTTCTTACATTGTTCATTTCACTATTAATTACCTATGTTTAAGATTGATTTGTACATAAATAAGTGTTCTGAAATAGAATGTTGATGATTAAGAGTCTGATGCCAGTTATTGATGACAGTTATTAGTGCTATAATTTGATGTATTTTTGTGAAATTGTCATTGAAGAATATTGCAATCATGTAAGCAATTTGTTGATTTGTCAAATAAGAGACCACATATAATCCTTGAGCAAATGTAACATTAGCAAAAACATCATATGACCTCTAAAATAAACCCAAGTTCCTATTATTAAGATACAGCTGTCCATCAAATGATTGACTATTTTAGAAACCAAATGGAAATTATGGAAGGTGAAAATTTGACCTTTTATAATGAGATTTTTAAAAATCAGGAAACACTGAAAAAAATATTCAGCAATGTTGTTCTTTAAAAAAATATATGTATTTATTGATTTCAGAGAGGAAGGGAGAGGGATAGAGTGATAGGAACATCTATGATGAGAGATAACTATTGATTGGCTGCCTCCTGCATGCCCCACAGCGGGGATCAAGCCCACAACCCGGGCAGGAGTCCTGACTAGGAATGGAACCATGACCTCCTGATTCACAGGTCAACGCTCAACCAACTGAGTCACACCAGTTAGGGATCAGCAATGTTTTTAATTTTTATTGTACCTCAATATTTTAAACAAAAGTCCTATTTTCTTTTTATCACTCTGACAAGTTTTTGTCTCACTATACATTATATACAACTGGCAATTTTACCAGATAGCATATTATCCTATCTTTGTATTCTTGGAATTAAAACTTTTTATATGTTTTGTGAAGAATGGTGTATTAATAGAAGCCATGCATTAATTAACTAATTAATTAAAGCCATTAATTTTGGGCAAATCAAATTCCTAAAAATCATGGCAATCACTATAAAAATGAATAAGTGAAAACAATCTTATGGAAGTCTAAATAAAACAAACTAGAACAGTATATTTATAGTTTCTATTTTAATTTCAATGTTTTTTCTTACTTTTTCTTTCTTTTATTGTTGACACTATTACAGATGTCCCCATTTCCTCTGTCTCCCTTGTTCCCCTCTACCCAGCTCCCAACCCCCTTCCCTCTGGCCATCACCACACTGTTGTCTATGTCCATGGGTTATAGAGTGCAAGTTTATGTCATATTCTCCTGAACAAAAATTGCATTTTGTCATATTGTGTCATTTTGTCATATTCAGCTTGGGATTCCAATGCAATGCTAATGGCACATTCAACATTGTGGTCATATATAGAAATAACAAAAACCACTTAAAGGCTTCACGAGAAATTTCTATATATATCATAATTTACAAACTAAGAATACTCTGATATAATTTCAGTTACAATTCTTCTTGGCTTGTTCATTTGACATTTAAATTGTCATTTATATCTGAATTAACATGTTAGCAGCATTCCCCAATAGGGTCTATCAGAAAATATGTAATGAGAGATAAACATGGAAAAACTCCTCAGGGTTACATCAAATGATCATTTATTAATTAACTTAGTAAATACTTACTAAGCGCCCACTTTGCGATAGTTTTTTTTTTTTTTTTGGTCTGTTTGTTTTGCTAGATAGCAGAGAGTCCTTTAGGGGAATGAAAGACAGAGGCTTTGCCTCACAGCGGGCACATGATCACACAAAGTTGAAAACATCTGGGAGTGGCATGAAAATTTTTTTGTTGGCAAAGGATGGCATAAACAAGAAAAGTTCCGTCTGATTCATGAATATGCCAGGGAACATCTTGTGAGCCAACACATTCCATATAGGGTTGTTTGGCGTGGAGGGCTTTTTTTTTTTCCCCCTTTGAGATAGAACGTGTATGTGCATTAAAGAATAAGTAAGAACAGACTACTGCGTCCCCCTCACTCCTTGGAGAGCATAATTAGCAAAGATTATAGGAGGGAAGAGATGTCCTTCCAATTAATAGCTAAATGTAGAGGTGTGTCCTTATACTAAGCTTTAATCCAAATATATTTATGGCACTGTCAGTGCCTGCTAGAGAGGGGACAAGGGACCATGAATTTGCCAATAAAGCTTTGAACTCTGAAAGGCAAGTACATTTTGCTTTTGATATCAACTTGGATATATGTCAATTTTTTGTTACATTAATATGTATACTGTTGCAGGGCCGGTGTTGCTCAGTGGTTGAGCATTGACCTATGAACCAGGAGGGCACAGTTCCATTCCCAGTCAGGGCACATGCCCAGGTTGCGGGTTCAATCCCTAGTGTGGGGGAAGGGGGGTGCAGAAGGCAGCCGATCCGTGATTCTCTCTCATCATGGATGTTTCTCTCTCTCTATCTTCCTTCCTCTCAGAAATCAATAAAGATATATTTAATAAAATAAATACATAAAAAAGAAAAAAATTAAAAAATATATTATACTGTTTTTGTTCATGCATTTTCCAGGGAGAATGAAGTTTTAAATTAATTATGTATGTTAAAATAAATCAATAATTTAGGCGAGAATGTTTTCCTGGCATGATTTCATCTCTACAGCTTTGCTCTTACTCTTCTGAAACTTATGAACTAAATAAACAAGTTCTCTCTCTCCTTCACTCTCTCTTCACACACACACACACACACACACACACACACACACACACACTGCCGATGTTGGAACATAGAATACAATTTCCCATTCAGAAAGGGAAAGAATAAAAGACATGAAGTGGACACTTGCCCATTACAATTCTGAAATCCCACTGGGGAGACTGAAGGTCACTTACCTTGAGCATGGGGTAGGGGGGCCTGGGTTAGGTTCTCATTTATCTCCCTAGAAGAAATAATATTTTCCACTTTCTCTGTGGCCTCTGACACACTCAGTTGGAGACTACTCCTCATCCATTTCTCTTCCTGGCAGCATCTTCAGTGAATGTTAGAGAGAATACCTCCGTTGGGGCTGTACTGCCTTCAAAGTCTGCCTCATGCTGAAGGGAATTTGGGGTCTCAAAGTTTTATTATCATTATCCATTTGTTATTGTAAGTCTGCAGCAGTCAAAGGCTTCTTCAGTTAAAACGTGATATTTGGCAATAAAATTATCTCAAGCTGTATATACACTTATTAATTTTAATCTTGATTGATTTTATTCAACTGGGTCATTTCCCTAGATCATTGCTGTTTAATACTTTTAAAATATCATCACAGAATGCTGGGAGTCTAAAATCTATAGCTTTCCCCCCTTTACAAGGCATGGGATGTCAAGACTATTTTCTTTTATTCTGTTTGTAAAATGTTCATTTTACGCCCATGTTTCTCTCTTGGATGGCAATACTTTGTTAAAAGCAGTCAATACTGTTCAAAATGTACTAATCCTTTGATTTGTTTTCCCAACCATATCCCCTAGTGTTTCTAGCTGAAAAGACAGTCTGCCTTTCAGGCTACTGCATACAACAGTCTTCCCAAAAGTTTCCCTCCGCGTAATATGGATCACCATCTTTCTAATGTTAAAGCCATTTTTCTTTCTGTCCATCACCTGATCTCTACACCTACAACAAACATTTTAGGTCTTATCATAGCAGTAACCCTTAGATAACACCAATTTGTGAATTAGTCAGGATGGCCTAAGGTATGCTGTGTCTAAAAATAAAGCATGAAAACTGAGTAGCTTAGTAACAACAAAATTTTTACTTATTTCTTCTGACAGTCTGATGTGCATTGGGTTTAATGCTTTTTGGCTGTTTACCTCAAGCAGTTACCCAGCGGTTCAGTCTATTTTTATTGTGTGATGCTGATACCTTAAGCTCATGGTCCCTAAAAAGCATCAAAAAAGTTCTGAAGGTAGGTCAGGAAGTACTTTTTTCCCCCCACCCACTCTGGCCAGAAGCAAGAGACCTGGACTCAACCCAGCTGCAAGACTATGACATCATTCTTGCCCTGGCCAGTGCGGCTCACTTGGTTGGAGCATAGACCCTTACACTGAGAGGTGGTGGTTCAATTCTCAGACAGGGCACAAACCTGGGTTGCGGGTTCAAGTCACCGCAGGAAGCAACTGATTGATGTTTCTCTCTCACATCTCTCTCTCTCTCCCTCTGTTCCTCTCTCTCAAAAACAAGGAATATGACATTCTGTGGTTTCAGGAAGGATTTGATGAGCATCTAGACAGTATGTGCAACATATTTCCTACTGTTATTTTTTTAAAATAACAAAAATAATCTATATAGTCTGGAAAATCTATATCAAAGATTAATTAATTTAAAAGAACAGCCCTCTTTACCCCTAACATATTGTCATTATAATAATGTAATTCTCTACCACTTTTTTTAAAAGTAAAACTTCTTTCCTCTTTTTCTCCAGTGACATCAGCTTCCATTTCTTTCTACTCCTCTTTCAGCATGTCATTGTGTTTATTTACTTGGCCCTACTTTTTAATTCATTCCTTCATATTTGGGAGGAAGAAGATTTCACACTTCTCCCTTTTGTAAAACTTCACAATTTATAGTGGGGAAGTTCCCAGGGAGAAAACACACCTGCCTAAGAGCTGATTCCTTAACCCTCTTGTTTCTTTCTCTTCATTACTCAGAATAAATGATTTCATGGAAGCAGTAATCACTGTACTTATTTTCCTAGGGCAAAGCCAGTGTTGGACCAAATTCAGAACCCAAGGTTTTAAGGAATATGGGAGTACCCTTTGGAGATGGTTGTTGGATTTACCTCATCTCTATTAGACTCTGATATCTAAGAAATGTCAGGGATGAGTTGCCAAACCCGTCATAATTATAATTTGATTTTAGAATCCTTGACATTTGCAAAAAATAGCAAAAGTGACCTATAAAGAGTGAGATTCTTCATTACAAGTCTGTAAATTACCTTTAGAGTAATTAAGACCTTGAGATATTCACAGAAGTGAGGGCTTCATTCTGTCTCTAAATCTACTCTACATTTCTGATTTCTGTTGAGTATCCTAACCACCATTCAAATTTCTAGAACTTAGTTCCTGGGATGGAGTTCCTAAGAATTCCTCAAACTGTAGGTAACAATTAATCTAAATCAGATATCCCAATCCTGCTAACTTCCAAGATACCCTACGGATACCCAAAGATTAGGTCTCCATGGTGACCCAGGGCAGAGATTTGAATTAGCCCAACTGTGGTTGCACTCTAGTCTTCTCTTTGGCACCAAAAGACTGATTTTGTGAGAAATGGAATTTCTGGAGATTGCTCTAAGAACTAACTTATAATCTGGTTTTACAGGCCTTTACTTTTAACACATAAATAATTTCAAATCGTATAATTTTTATTAACATTCTTTTAAAAATAAATAAAATGCTTCAATTGGTTGGAACATCTTTCCATACACCAAAAGATTACAGGTTTGGTTCCTGCTTGGGCACATACCTAGGTTTCCACAGTTGGGCACTTATGAGAGGCAATAGGTCAATGTTTCTCTCCCTTGTAAATATTCCACTCTTCTCCGCATCCAGTTCGGCTAGAGAGCAGTCTGGTTCCTGAGTGGGGGGGGGGGGGGGGGGGCGGGGGAGTGGTGGATTGAGAAAATGAAAGAAAGAGACAGACACAGAGATGGAAGGAAAAGCTGGGGCCGGGTGGGACCACCATCCTCTGATAGAGAGACAGGGACAGGGACCCAGAGCCAATACAGCATGTTTATTTTATACAGCAAAAACAGGAAGTTTTACTAAAGTCAAGACAAAGGAGATTGTGTGCATTCTTGGGTGGGTCCGAGTCATATTCATTCCTGGTGCTTGGCTGGATTTAAATAACAAAACCCACCCCCGGGCACCTGGGCTGAAGGTCAAGCTAACAACACTCCTGCCTTTTGGCAAAGTGTGTTTCCAGGACGTAGCTTTACCAATGCCACTGGATTCAGCTGACAATAATTAAAGAAATGCCTATGTGCCTTCTCAGGTGCTCTCTACACTCCCTCATCAATGTGTCTCTTAAAATCAATAAAAACGTATCTTCTGATGAGGATTAAAAAATAAAAATAAAGAAATAAAGGAACAGGATATACTAACCTGGCTCTAAGAGAACACATTGAGTTCTTTAAAATATGATTAGATGTTCATCAAAAATGAAAAGTCATAGGGTTTTTATATGTTCAACTAGAGGCTTTATTTATTTATTTTTTAATTTCCACTTCTGACTTCTATAACTCTTAACTCACGTGACATATTCCATTACATCATTATATAGTAAAAGTAACTGAGAAGGGTATTCTGAGACTCTAAAAACCCTTAAACCAAGTTCTATTACATATAGTAATATATTTAGTGATCTAGAGTCTTCCATAGTAAATAAGATTTCATATTTTTTATACTAGCAAAGTGCACAGTGATTCTGCAAATTCAACTACATGTATCAATTTGTCTGCTAGTAATGGAATGAAAAGAATAGTGAGAAACCCCTTTCTTATTAATAAGTACTTTGCCAGATTAAAAATAACAGTGCTGAAATAACACATTGGTTATATACTTTGGAGGCTTTTTGCATCTATGAATTGAATGGCCAATATTAGCAGCACGGCATTAAACAATATCATTGAACTCAACACTGGCTTCTCTATTACAATTAAATTAAAATACATTGAACATGATTTTTTAATGGTCATAACTGCTGAACATTTAGAAGAATATTGATTTCAAAAGCAGGGTAATTTTTAGAAACATACCTTGCACTGGGCAAGTGTAGGCATTTTTTGAGAGTCAATGTTAATATTATTCTTTCAAGTGTTTTTAATGTATATAAACATAACCTTTTATTGAATCATTTAAGACTCTTAGTGGAAATCTTGTGGTTCATGTTACAATAACGGATCTTTAGAGATTCAAGTGGCCAATTACTTAACTAAATAAAGGGATTGCTTTTCTAATCTGCTCTTGTAATGTTTAGTTAACATGTTCAAAACGAAGTACATGGTGCACTATTTCTTGTTTCCCTTTTCTTATGAGTAATATGGGACTATCAATGAACTCCTGCAGTGCTATTATAAGTTGGATTCTAGAAATGCATGATGTTAGAAGGTCTGTGCAAATCTCACAAATATGAAGCAGAGAAAAAAATTAGGAAAATGTTATTTTAATATTCCAATTGCCAGAGCAAATTTTTTCAGGACTGTGAGAAAGAACGTATTTCCCCCCCAATTTTAAATATATATTAAAAACTATGCTTCCTTGGTTAGACCAAGGATGCTTAACATGCTCAATTTGAGAATCAAACCAGTATAGATATTCTTCATGCATATCTGAGGTATGGACCCATTCTTGGAGCTTCACTTATCAGTACTATGAATATTTTTAAATGAATATTCTGGAAAGATATTGTCACTGTCACTAGAGAGCCAATATCAAAGTAGAGATATGAGTTGGATGAGAGTTTGGGATCAGATAGCTAGAGAACCCAAAGGGCAGTTTGTGCACATTTTTTAGCACTTGTTCAAAGAGACATACAATAAAATAAAATGTTTCATTTGGTAAAGTCCAAACAGATGGTGACCGAGAGGAAACATCAAAATAGCAAGGGCACATGTATATAAACAACTTGATCCCTGAAACAGGGTATTCACTCAGGGTTACTCTGGAAAATCTGGGCGGTAAATATTAGTATATTCTCTCTCAGTGGTACAGGCTCACGGGAACTTCCTCTCACGTTCTTGGGGTTGGGCTCCATTGTCTTCTCATATGTGCTCTCCTGGGAAATAGTGGCTATGACTACTATCTATCCTTTCCTGCAAGACTCACCCCTTTTCTGAACCCAGACTAGACCTTTTCTTTGGTGTCTCACAGCACTTTAAAATCAATAGAACCCAAAGGAATTCCTTATCCCCGCCTCTGCTCACCAAACACGCTAACAGTCTCCATTCAGCTTTCTGCCCCTCCTATAATCTCCAACTCTCTGGTTAGCACAGCCGTCTAGACCAGTGATGGCGAACCTTTTGAGCTCGGCATGTCAGCATTTTGAAAAACCCTAACTTAACTCTGGTGCCGTGTCACATATAGAAATTTTTTGATATTTGCAACCATAGTAAAACAAAGACATATTTTTGATATTTATTTTATGTATTTAAATGCCATTTAACAAAGAAAAATCAACCAAAAAAATGAGTTCACATGTCACCTCTGACACGCGTGTCATAGATTCGCCATCACTGATCTAGACAGTCATTTAAGGAAAAATACTGGAAATAATTAAGTAGAGGGAAAAGTCCAAGACTCTAGAAAATTTTAAAAGTGATTTCTGGGTATATAATAAGGATATGTTATATTTATATGTAAGGGGTTCAAAACTTATGGATAGAACAGAGATTCTAAGAAAGAAATATATATATAGTTGAGAAACATTAGACAAATGCTCTGTAATCCTCACCAAACCCTGCACTGTTCTTGCAAGTCCTCACCCCAACACAAACTCCCATGTTTACCTCTTCAGGGCAAAAGCTGATGGGCACTTGACCTTTTGGTTAGACAAAAGCCTTTATGACTGGCTTCTATCTTCAGAGAGGATTTTCTAAATAGTTCCTCTTTCCTTTTAGCATTTCAAGAACCAAGAATGGAGGACTTAGCTAAAAACATTCTTCCATGCTATAGGAAAGAAACAATTTAGTCTAAGGTTTTTTGTTCTGTTTTGGAAAATGGTTATGGAGAACCACTGGAGAAGAAAATAGAAGTGAGGGATGTAGGGAGTTTCATATAGAGTGCTTAAAGTTCAGAAAATTCAGAGATATTCTGTGTTCACATCTATGTAAACAAATTTTATTCACTGGGGTTTCATGGGAGTATGGTATAAGGCATAAGATCAAAGCCCAATATTATGTGTGCCTTGACACTTGGGGAAAACTGAGCTGAACTTGAATATCCTAACCACAAATTCCCTTCCCTGCTCTGCTCCTGTGGCTAAAGTCCCCTAACCAAACAATTTCTTTATCACTACGATCAGGTGCAGTTCCTACCTATCTTTTAGTAGCAGGCTTCATTTCCCTTACAGCTCCTGGAATTAGTCAAACAAGCCAATCATATTCTTCTTGAAACAGGGACACTCCACCCTCTACAAAACCTGCCATCCACAGCTCCTGGTACAACCCTCTCGTGGCCCTGATGGGTGTGTGATATTCTCTTCCTCCAGGCTATGAGTAGATGGGACTAATAAACATTGTCAATCTTACCTGCCAGTTTAGGGTGTCATGTGGTTAGCCATCCCTATAACACTAGGAAGAGAATCTCTCCCTCACCAACAAGGTGAAGAGGGGGTAACTAAAAAAGAAAAGTGACCAGCAATGGTTAGAGCATTGGCCCACCACTGAAGGGTCACAGGTTCCATTCTGGGGTTGCATTCTGGGCCCTAGGCCCCAGTAGGGACATTTGGGAGGCAGCCAATCAATGGTTTCTCTTACATCAATGTTTCTCTCTCCTTCTCCCTCTCTTTCCCTCTCTTCCACTCTCTCTAAAAATCAATGGGAAAAAAATATCCTCTAGTGAGGATTAACCAAAAAAAATAAAAATGTAAAGGTGTAGTAGATATGCCTGGGGATTCCATAGGAATACAGATCCTCTCTCTCTCTCTCTCTCTCTCTCTCTCTCTCTCTCTCTCTCTCTCCAATAGAGGGCTTTGGAAAGACATCTCTGCACCAAGGAGGAAAAAAGTACATCAAAGAGAACTTGATGACAAAGTATTTTGAAATATAGAAAAACATTATTTTTTAAGCTAAATTTCTGGGTGACATGCCAGAAGTTTAATTCCAACTAGTTTAGTGCCAACTAGTTTGCTACAACCTCAAAAACAAAGCATTGCTTCTTCTAAACAGCTCTAAACTTGCTTTTGGTTTCATTAGGCTATGTCTTCCAAAAACTTATGGTGTACCTGAAGCATGCAAGTATCTGAGCATGCACACCATTTAGAGACTATTAATTGTGATTAATTATTAAATGTTAAGTTGGTCATAAATGTCTTGGGAACTAATTGCTTTTAGTTCAGATTAATTGCTATCATGCTTATTTATAATCTGAGGCTTTATTCATTTCAATCCTTATGATAGGTGAAAATCTGAGATGACCTTTTTTCTTGTATTAAACCATCATTAGCTTACTAAACTTAGTGCACAGACATGTGCTCACATGTACCTTCTACTTTCCCTGAGGTAATAGAAAGTAATTATATTCACTTTCCTGCAATCATCGTTCTTACAAGTAAATATCAGAACTTCAAGGTTATGCTCACAGATACTTAGTCTGGAAGACTGCTCTCTTAAAAAAATAAAAGTACACTATAGGATTTTGTAGCGGTTATGAAATCCTAAGGGTTAAGAATCCTGTAATTATTTTTGTAGATTTTTTACGTTTTATTTTTCTTTTTCATTGCCCTCTTTTTCTATTAACTACTTGGCCAAATATAATATGATTCAGAAAAGAAAATTTAGCCCAGCCAGAGTGGTTCAGTGGTTGAGCATCGACCCATGAGCCAAGAGGTCGTCGGTTCCATTCCTGGTCAGGGCACATGCCCAGGTTGCAGGCTCGATCCCCAGTAGGGGTGTGCAGGAGGAAGCCAACGATGCTTATCTCTCGTCAATGTTCCTATTTCTCTATCCTTCTTCCCTTCTCCCTGTAAAAATCAATAAAATATATTTTAAAAAAAATTATTCATGGTAATTCTCTTGGGAGACACACTCTTTCAATACCAACCAGAGGGGCAGTGTCAATGAATACTGACTAGCACAAGAGAAGGAGCTGGGGAGGAACACCATTTTATGAAAAGCTGATTGCTGAATGGAGCCTATGTGGTCAATGGCAGATGTTGTGAGTAAATCATTGGGAGGTCTACTGTCAGCCACCTGAGTATTTCTTAGCTCCTGCTGAATAGCCATAAATTAGTAGGAGTGCTGAAAAGTCTGTCGACAATGTCGCCTGCCTGCAGTGACCAGGCTTTCATCTTTTCTTACATAAACAAAATAAGGATCAATCTCAATGTGATTAGTAGTTTAAAGGGACTACTTCATTTTTTCATGTGGAATATAAAAGGAGACTGCTTTTATCAAAACTTTATAACCAAAAGATCTTATGTCTCATAAAAAGTTTGTTCAATATTTGTCTCTTTATTCAAAGCAATATTTAAATGAATATAGAAATGAATATATTCTAAAAAATAGAGAAAGAAATATTTCTAGAACAGGCAGATTCATTGCTCAAACTAAATGCCTGTGATGTAGAAGAAGACAATAGATAGCCACAAAATTTATGCTCCACTTATAAATAAAAGGACTTAGTCCAGTTTCTTATTGCTATTAATTCTTGTTCAACACTCTAGGAGTTTCTGAGCCTTAGGTGCATTTCCATTATTTAACAGAAAAAAAAGGCATTCTTCCACCACCTTGTGACTATTAGAAGGTTATTTTTATTTTTACAGCCCAAGACGCACCTGTGCTCCTACTCACATAAGTAAATTTAATATATTACGGTCATAAAATACCTCTGATGGTTAGAATTTGGTTCCCAAGAGATTACCTAAATACTAAGTTTCAGAAATTTTTTTACCCGCAGTTTCTGCTGCTCACTCATTCCCTTTCTACTCCTCCTCTTCCCGCAGCCTCTAGATTTGTTCTAGTGGGATTAGCCTCAAAGGCCAAATAATGACTTTAAATTATAGGCCCAGGAGCAGAAAACTGTGGCAGCCATCAAATTCGCTTAATATTGGCCTTGCTTCTGTTTAGCGTTATGCTGCCTTTGAAGGCTGCCCTTCCAGGGAACAGTTTCCCCAGAGCCAGGAAGAAATGTCTGCTCTTTGGTTAACAAAATTCCTTCTATATTATTTTGTTGTTCCAGTTTCTATGCTGTGATTTGCTTGGCAATGACCTTCCTTTCAACTCCCCATGCCACTTTACTTATGCCTGTCTTACTGCACTTACCTAACTGCCTTTTATTATAGTTGCATTTTTACTTATTTTATTGAACTATTAAATGTTATAATCATAGAGGGAGAACCGCACCTGTCCAGGTTTTTTTTTCTATACCCACCCCATAGCATGAATTAAATGTTTATGCCTTTTATTTTAATTTCAGTTTTGGTAATTCATTTCTTCTTAATTTTAAATGGATAGTATCTTTCTTTCCTTTTCTTCTTTTTCCTTGGTATACAGTGATCTGATTCTCCAGTTTTGAGCATAATATTTTGAAAAACAACCTGTTCCAAGTCCATCCCAAGGTTTATGTCCTATATTTGACATTCTGCTCCTAAACAGACAGTGATCTCATATCACACTCTTCCTATTTTAAGGTTGTTCTAATGCTCGTCCCAACAGTTTTGCAATAACCATGGCTATGTGTTATTGGACAAAACGAGGAAAATACTGCAGGCTCAAGAGGGCAGCAGAATCCTTATGCTTCACAGAACAAAAATGAGTAACTTCTCAGTCAGGAAAGAGGAGAACAGAGGAAGAATTAGCCTGAGAGGAGCATTTTGGTCTTAAAGAGGTTAAGAGAGTTCTTGGAGGTTAATTTAGCTTCTGCTTACTAATTAAAGTATAGCAAGATTCAATTTACCCTTTTTTTCATTAATAAAACAGAGATGGTAATGCATACCTCAAAAAGTTGTAAGGATTACAGCATCCATTCAACCTATTTACTAAGATTCTCTCACATGGCAAGCTCTGGTCAGACCATGTCTGGTCCATTGCAATACATTGTAGGTTAAAGCTGAATTTAACTGGCACAGGTCTAGAGAGGATAGTGGAGAAGGATAACCATAATAGAGGAGCTATAGATTGGAGAATTGGAAATGTTAATCTTATTAAAATAAATTGATTACAGATGATGTGATAGAATCATTTGGCTAACTTAATTCTGGTCAGTATGTTCATTCTGAAAAATAAGTTTATAAAAATTGGGACTCTCCAAATAGAGTTCTATAAGTAGGGATGGATGACTATCTATTGTTGATATTGCAGAAAGAGAATGTCAAAAAATGAGTTCTAAAATAAGCACTATATTCTATAATCGTGCTTTTCCTACTCTGCAGTGCTTTCTAATACCAAAAACTAGTTCTCCAATTCTCCAGACAACAACAGCATGTCCAAAGACTCAATTCAATTCTGATACTAACTACTCAGAGTTAGCACAGACCCAACAGGTTAAGGGCTCAGTCCTACATGACTGTGACCTCTTCAGACAACAGTAGCAAGCCCAGAGCCTTCTGTACTTCTGATCAAATGGCTACAAATTGACTTCCCCATAACCTCTCCTCAGGTTCAATAATTTGCAAGAATGGCTCATGGAACTCAGGAAGGGACTTTAATTACCATTACTGGTTTATCATAAAGGATACAACTCAGAAACAATCAAATGACAGAGATGCATAGAGCAAAGTATGAAGGGAGGGGCATGGAGCTTTCAGGCTCTCTCCCAGCATGCCACACTCTCTGCAACTCTATGTGTTCACCAACCTGGAAGCTCGCCACACACCATCATGTAGGGATGATGGATGATGAACTCAATCTTCAGCACTCTTCCCTCCCAGGAGGTTGTGGGGGATGGGGCTGAAAGGTCCAGGCTTCTAGTCAAGGTTAAGTCTTTCTGGCTACTAGCTCCCAGCCAGAAGCTGTTTAGGAGGCTGCTACGAATTGCCTCATTAGAACAAAAGATGCATGTTCATATACTAAAGTTTTTATATTGAAAACCTTGGAGGTAGAGAAGAGAATTCTAGAGCCATTCCTTGTAGATGGAAGAGCATAGGGTTTAGTGTGGAAATGAAGGGAATTTGTCCTCAGAGAGGGACACAGATAGTCTATCTATGGTAATGGCAGGAAGACAAAATATTAGGATACAAATGTAGAAGAGGGGGACTTGGGGGGTGAAAAATCTATGGAACTTCCCGCCTGATAGTTAACATTCTCCGTGAGGAAAGCGAGAATGGGAATGGAGAAGAAGTATAAGAAGTTGTAATGTAGAGTGGATAATTTAATGAAATAAAAATGAAAACAAAATAGAATTATCCTGCAGGAAAAAGGCTCTCTCCACGTCACAGATTTAAAGGGAGATGATTCATCATTGAGGATATGTTTTTCTATAGCCATGTTCAGCTATGACAGTCTAGGCATGAAGAAAGAAGTGTTACATTTAACCAGGCTTGTGATTTTATTAATATTATTATCATTTTTTTCCAAATAAGGATGGTGGAACAGAAGATGGAGGGGGTTTAGGGTTTTTGCAAGGGAAGGATTACAATGATTGCCATTGAATATAAATTGAATTAGAAAACTAGAGAAGGGACAGGGAGGGGAAGTGAAATAGTTGTAGTTCAATGAGTTGGAGATCTCAGTATTTTTTCAGTCAGAATGAGAAATAGAAAGAGGTGATGTTCAGAAACTGGTAATGCTTGGATTTAAACTATAGGAAGGGTACAGTTACTGGTAATAAAAAGCCTACATTATAAATATTAAAGTAAGTGGCTGAGGTTAAATGGGGAAAGATAACCGGGGAGAAGAGGTGAAAGACTCAGAAGCCAGAAAAATGATAGCATAATCTATGTAGATATTTAAATCATCTAGAAGTGTAACGGGAGTAGTTATGTCATGAGCTATGGTGTATTAGTCATTGTTCTCTTGAGAAACAACTGAGAGAGAGAGAGGGAGAGAGAGAGAGAGAAAGAGAGAAAAGATTTATTATGAGGGATTGGCTCATGTGATTATGGAGGCTGAGAAGTCCCAGGATCGGCTGTCAGAACTGGTGGCCCAGGAAAGCTGGTGGAATAGCTCCAGTGCAAACCCCAATGCCTGAGAAGCAGGGGATCCAATGGTATATCAGTCAGAGCCAGAAGGCCTGACAACCAGGAGCACTGATGTCCAAGAGCAGGAGAAGGTAGATGTTCCAGATCAAGTATGTAGAAAATTTGCCCTTCCTCTGACTTTTTCTTCTATTCAGACCCTTGGTTGATTAGGTGAAGGTAATCTTTATTCAGTCTATGGATTCAGATGCTAATCTCTTCCAGAAACACCCTCACAGACACACCCAAAAATAATGTTTTTACCAGCTATCTGGCATTCCTTAGCTCAGCCAAGTTGACACATAAAATGAATCATCACAGACATTAAGCCAGGAGTTAAAATATCAAAGAATTAAAGATGTTACCAAGAAATCATTTGCTTCAAATATTCCAGGGAAGAGAGATGATCTGTTTTGAGTGAAAGGAAGAGAAGTTTTGTGTATGTTTGGGGACAAGATGGGGTGCGGTTCAGCATGCATGAGACAAGAAAAAAAGAAAGAAAGGATGTAGGTCTAATGATCTGTGATGGAAGGGCCTAGAGACACATGTGGGTTGGCCAACAGGGGCTTTGAAGAACATAAATGTCTGATTTGTACTGTAATGTGGCTTATTATTAAATGAACTCTGTTATTCTATCATGCCCAGCTTTAGAATAAATTCTACCAAATGTATTATAAATGTTCTGTGCACATTTTAACATGTTAATATTTTGCAGAAATTGTTCCACATTCTGTTTCCTAAAGGGGTGAACAGAGACTGACAGACAGAAGCAAGAACTCACATGGGAGACAGGGCCAAGAGACTATAAGCCTCGTATCAGCTCAAAGTTTGGGGAGTGCTTTAGAGTTCCTCGAGTTGGACATTTGGTGGTCCATAAATGAGGGGTGTTTTAGCCTAGTTTTCTTATCTAGCTAGTGCAATCTGGTCTGTAGCTCTATATGTTCATGTTATAGTTTATCAGTAGCAGTAATTGTTTTTAAACAATCATCTCCCTAATGAACCTTTGTTGATAACTGCCCTCACCTTCACACCGAGAAATTATAGCACCGTGGATACACTGTGTATCTGTTTATGTCCTGAAGTCCTTTTGAAGATCACAAACCACTGTAACTGCTTAAATTTTTTTCACTCTCCCCAAGAACCAATTTTTGTCCCCTTGGAAGTGATATCAGGCCTACATGATATAATGATATAAATTTCCATATGCTGAATATCTCTGCCTAGTGTTCTTTTTACTGCAACCATGCACTCTTGCTTTCTAGGAAGAGTTCTTTAGGGAGAATGATCTGTTGTGTGTCCCTGTCACAAATCTTACCTTATTCATGTAGTTTTTTCTCTCATAAACATCTCCAATGGGAATTTCCTAGGAGAGATTTCAAAGCAATTTAATTCCTTATTAGTGTGGTTGGTTCAAGAGCATTTAAGCAAGTTTCCACTTTCCTTGGAGGTCCAGGACATGTTAAATGATTTTTTATCATCATATTCTAATCCTAAGTAATAAAACATAGTCCAGGAACAGCTGCTTAAATGACTTAGCCTCCTGAGTACACAGTTCACATTTTCTTGTGCCATAAATCTACAATTATTTATACCAAACATTCTCTCCATTCACACCAGATGTGGGTGGAATAATAGGATGAGAATGAAGTAAGTGAAGGTATGAAACCTATTTGAATAATGCTGGCCTCTTTCAAAACTTGGATTTTCAAAGTCTATGTACAATGCATCTTATTTTTTCTTTGGTGCCATATATGGGTTCATGTCCAAATTTTCACCTGAACATCATAGTATACTTTTTATTTTAATAAATTATCTTGGATATTTCAGCCTCCAGAACTGTGAGAAAACACATTTCAGTCTTTTAAGCCACCCAGGTTGTGGTATTTTGTTATGGCAGCCGATCAGACTAAAATATATGTATAATATTTTATATATACTATAGCAATGATATATAGTATTTTATATATATATATATATATATATATATATATATATATATATATATATATTTCCTAAGGTGAGCAGGATCTTAGGAATTGAAAAGAGGCCAAGAATTGGTGCTATAACTTAAAAAGCTGTCCATCTCTCTTACTCCATAGCTTATCTTCTGGTTAGAGATGTTGATGAAGAAAAGTGCACATTTTCCTGGATATTAGTAGGGGAGTTGAATTTTAGGAGGCACCTGTAGTCACCCAGTACCTATTTTAGCATTTGAACTTTTTAAAAATCAGTATACCAAAAAAAAATAAAAAAATAAATAAAAATCAGTTTATCAAAAGAGAGTAATTTACTCCTATGTTTCTCCTGTCTAAAACATTAAATACTTAAACAAAATGTCTACATGACAGCAATATAGAGTGTTAAACCAATCCAGATGTTTAGATCTTTTTATACTTGATTTAACTTAAATAAAACTTAGGTTACATAAATATGGCCTTACATTAGAGTTATACACACCATTATATATTGCTCCCCTCCCTTGTTCTTACAAAATGGCATCACACTACACACATTAAAAAACAATTTGCTTTTTTCTCCTCTAAACAATATCTTGCTTTTAAGGTCATCATCTCTAGATCTAAGTAGTGTTTAAAAATGTATTAGCTGCATAATATGGATATTAAGTAATTTATTCAGTTTTTTTTAATAATGGCCATTACTGTTTCTAGTTTTTGTTCAATTATTACTGTAACAAATGCTATTGTAATATATTCTTATTTGCTGTTGCACTTATTTCAGAAGGGAAAAATCTTAGAAGTAGTTTTGCTGTGTCAAATGTGTCCATATTTCATGTTTTACTAGAGTGCCAAATACCTTTCCAAAAATAGGTTAGCAAGCTTTAGATGCACTTACACTAGTAATTTTTAAGATTATCATTCTCTTTCACCTCACCAACACTTCATTATACAATGGTTTTATGTATTTTATTTTTCATCATTGCAACCTTTTCTAACTAAAAATTATTATGAGCCCTGGCTGATGTGGTTTGAGCATCAGCCCATGCACTGAAAGGTCATGGGTTTGAATCCCAGTCAAGGGCAGGTACCTGGATTTCAGGTTTGATCCAAACAACTGAGTCACTCTGGTGGGGGTCATATATAAGTTTTAATTACTATAATTTAATGCCTTAAATTAAAATAGGTTTCCACGAGAACCAAGATGGCGGCATAGGTTAACGCCGGAGTTTGCTGCTTTGAACAACTACTTCAAAAGTGAAACCAAAAAACGGAAGGGACATCACCCAGAACCACAGGAACGCTGGCTGAGTGGAAGTCCTACAACTAGGAGGAAAGAGAAACGCATACAGACACTCAGAGGAGGCACAGTGCTGTAGTCAAATTCTGAGGTGCGGAGTGCGCGGAGCGGGCTGGCGGCGGAGGGCGAGGTTGGCGTTTTCAATCGGGAGGGAGTCGCAGAATCTGAGCTCCAGATCCGGGCGAGTCTTTAGGGACCCAGACTCAAACGGGAGAAGCGGGGCTGTCTGGCTTCGGTCAGAGCGAGTGCAGCTTTCTCTCTGAGCTTTGCAGCGGGTGCTGGGACTCAGAGAGGCAGAGCCCCTGGGGACGGGACTGAGAGCCGCCATAACTGCTCTCTCCGGCCCACCCTGTTGATCCTGTGCGACCCGCCCCGCCCAAGCCCTGCACACAGGCATTTGCCGGATAGCCTCAGGCAAAGGCTAGATTAGCACCTCCCTAGAGGACAGAAGTTCTCTCACTGCTGACACAGCTGATTCTCATAGCCACTTGGCCTGGAGGTCAAACCCTCCCTGGAATTAGCTACAACAATCAAGATTTAACTATAAGACTGCGAACAAAGACCACTAGGGGGTGCACCAAGGAAGCATAACAAAATGCGGAGACAAAGAAACAGGACAAAATTGTCAATGGAAGATATAGAGTTCAGAACCACACTTTTAAGGTCTCTCAAGAACTGTTTAGAAGCCGCCGATAAACTTAATGAGATCTACAAGAAAACTAATGAGACCCTCGATCTTATATTGGGGAACCAACTAGAAATTAAGCATACACGGACTGAAATAACGAATATACAGACTCCCGACAGCAGACCAGAGGAGCGCAAGAATCAAGTCAATGATTTGAAATGCGAGGAAGCAAAAAACACCCAACCGGAAAAGCAAAATGAAAAAAGAATCCAAAAATGTGAGGATAGTGTAAGGAGCCTCTGGGACAGCTTCAAGCGTACCAACATCAGAATTATAGGGGTGCCAGAAGATGAGAGAGAGCAAGATATTGAAAACCTATTTGAAGAAATAATGACAGAAAACTTCCCCCACCTGGTGAAAGAAATGGACTTACAGGTCCAAGAAGCGCGGAGAACCCCAAACAAAAGGAATCCAAAGAGGACCACACCAAGACACATCATAATTAAAATGCCAAGAGCAAAAGATAAAGAGAGAATCTTAAAAACAGCAAGAGAAAGAAACTCAGTTACCTACAAGGGAATACCCATACAACTGTCAGCTGATTTCTCAACAGAAACTTTACAGGTCAGAAGGGAGTGGCAAGAAATATTCAAAGTGATGAATACCAAGAACCTACAACCAAGATTACTTTATCCAGCAAAGCTATCATTCAGAATTGAAGGTCAGATAAAGAGCTTCACAGATAAGGAAAAGCTAAAGGAGTTCATCACCACCAAACCAGGATTATATGAAATGCTGAAAGGTATCCTTTAAGAAGAGGAAGAGGAAGAAAAAGGTAAAGATACAAATTATGAACAACAAATATGCATCTATCAACAAGTGAATCTAAGAATCAAGTGAATAAATAATCTGATGAACAGAATGAACTGTTGATTATAATAGAATCAGGGACATAGAAAGGGAATGGACTGACTATTCCTGGGGGGGAAAGGGGTGTGGGAGATTCGGGAAGAGACTGGACAAAAATCGTGCACCTATGGATGAGGACAGTGGGTGGGGAGTGAGGGTGGAGGGTGGGGTGGGAACTGGGAGGAGGGGAGTTATGGGGGGAAAAAAAAGAGGAACAAATGTAATAATCTGAACAATAAAGATTTAATTAAAAAAAAAAATAAAATAGGTTTCCAGTGCCAAAATGAAGTGAAAATAAAGCAATTATCTTATCAGGATAATTTATTAAAAATATGCCCATGTTGTAGCATAAATTCTCTCAGCAATTCCTTACGTTGCTGCTCAGGTCTTCAATGGCGGTGACATATTAGAATAAATGGGGAACTCTTTTTCTTTAATATTTAATATAATGGCGGTGTGCAAACAGCAATACAGTTAGTTTTGCAAATATGGTCTTATAAACTGCAATTTGAAATAGGCTCATTTAGGTTAAAAAAGTCCTTTTATAACACAATACATTTCTGCTTTAAAATGTAACTAAATCTATGTAATAACAACATGTGCATGACAAAATAAACTTGGAAAAACAAAGCTTCATTTCAACATGATGAAGAAAGGAAGGCTCTTCCCTGTATAGACCAGCCGCCATGGCACAGCCACCTTGTTCTGCTGCGGAGTTTGATGGTGGCTTATAAAACCTTGAAGTTTCCGAAGCAATTTAAATATGATCTTTAATGACTTTGGAGTGGATTAGCCCTTGACCTTTCTGCTCCCATGGCATTTTTCTCAACTAGCTTTGACATATGTTACAGAAAATTATGCTCTTCAGATCTCTTTGAAACTTCCAATTATGTCAAGAGGCTTAACTTGATTTTTGATTGACTTATAATAGCAAGAGCTGATCTTTGAAGGGGATTACAGATGCAAATCAATGCTCTTTGGGACTTTATATTAGCTGTAATTCTGTTAATATTAAAAGGAGACATTTAAAAATAATAAAGTTATTATATAATTTATGTTTTGTGATTTAAAAAAATAGAATTGATTTTCAAATGAGTCCAAATTATGATATGACTTTTGTTCCTACAGTACTTCTCATTCTTTCCCATTTACTAGTAAAGTCGATATAAGAAGTGTATAAAACACAAGGGTGTGCAAAAGCAGGGTTACAGTTTAATAAAAATAAATAATACAATAAATAAATAATACAATAATAAACTGTGCTTCCTATACTTACAACTGCAAACTTACTTCAGCCTATCACTGTATAGAGTACTAAGAAATTGAACATTTTATTCAATTTAATTTGGGAAAATGTAATTATAAGACAAGAAACACAATTTACAAAATGAATAACAGAGAAACAACATTAAAACAAGTAATTGACAAACTAAGTTCTTACAAAAACAGTTTCAGATACAAAAGAAGTGAAAGGAAGCAAATATAGAAAGTAAGCTGAGACACAGAAGAAATGTAGAAAATACTGAGATGTTAAACAGAAATAACTAAAATGGTCACTAAAATACTCCACACTTTAAATAGAATAATGTCAGTTTTACATGAACATTTTTGAAGAGGGGAAATAATATATATATATCAAGTGTATTATGCTAATTAGACCTGGCAGCAGAATGACCTTCTGGACGTCCTTCTGGACAAACTTCCAGATGAAGCCAGGGCTGCAAGGGCCAAACCCCTTGCATCGGGCCTCTAGGTATATATATATATATATTTACTGATCTTTAAAAATAACTATGTAATTTAATTATTTATGTAGATCTACATAGGAAGAAACTATAGACTATGAAAAATGGCTAATTCATATTAAGAATATAGAACTTGAAGGTAGTAATTATGAATAAAATATTTTCATTCAAGTTTATAACTCTTGAGTATAATTCTAAATGAAACAATCTAAATGAAGCACAAATTCAAAAGGGGGCTTGTTGTCATTCTTGTGAATAAGGAATTTATCTAGTTCTTTATGCAAATAAAAATCTGTTAGGTTATGATGTTGTTTTGACTTTAAGTCTTGTGTCCTAGCAATATAGGCCCTTACTTCATTTATGGGATTTATAGTGAAGGTGTTAGATAAATGCATGACAATTTCTTCTAGTTAGATTTATACATTTATTTAATCACTGTACACATTCTTGAATTTAAAGACTTTAAATGATATGGGTTGAATTATATCATAAACATTTATATGTTGAAGCCCTAACCACCCGTACCTTAGAATGTGAACTTATTTGGACATACTGTTTTTGTAGATGTAATTATTTAAACTGGGATGAGGTCATATTGGAGTAGGGTGGGCTCTCAATCCAGTCTGACTGGCGTGCTGATAAAAGAATGCCAGGTGACTAGACAAACACACACACACAGAAAAAATGCCATGTGAAGAGGAAGGCGGAGATGAGGGTGATGTTTCTACAGGCCAAGAAACCCCAAAGCTCGCTAACAGAACACCAGAAGCTGGCAGAGAGGCATGGTACATATTTTTTCTCATAACTCATTGAAAGAACCAAACCTGCCAGTATCTTGATATTGGACTTCTAGCCTCCAGAACTGTGAGATGACACATTTCTGTTGTTTAAGCCATTCAGTTAGTTGTATTTTATTACATCAGCCCTAGTAAATGAACACAATAGACATCCATTGCCCTGTTAAGTTTTCCATAATGCAGTTAAAACCAATGGAATAGAAATAAATAGTACAGAGTAAACCAGTAAGCTTAGAACAAAGAAAGCCTGAGTTATAGTGTAAGCACGAGATGAGAAGACTAGTACAATTTAAATAATTCAAGTGAATATTTACCAATATATATGCATGTTATCTAACACTTTCACTGTTAATTTGCATAAACATAAAACATAAAACATAAAATTAACCAATTATCTACTAGTATAATAATAAAAGCATAACAGAAGAATGACCGTCTGGATGACCATGCTACGACACGCACTGGCGCCAGGCCAGCCAAGGCAGGTGCAATGTGATTGGTCGGGGAGCTTGCCATGACCCCATGATCACCCCACAGAGGGAGGCCCAGGCCACCCTCTGTGGGGCAATTGATCAGGGGGCTCCATGGAACTGGAGAACCGGGGGTGTGTGGTGGTGGACACAGGCAGCGCCAGGCCAAGGCTGGTGTGAGTGGGGGACGGGGCCGTGAGGCAGCCATGAATTTTGTGCATCAGGCCTCTAGTATGTATTAAATAAGGACTGCCCTAACCGGCTTGGTTCAGTGGATAGATTGTCGGCCTGCCGACTGAAGGGTCCCAGGTTCGATTCTGGTCAAGGGCATGTACCTTGGTTGTGGGCACATCCCCAGTGGGAAGTGTGCAGGAGGCAGCTGATCTATGTTTCTCTCTCATCGATGTTTCTAACTCCCTATCTCTCTCCCTTCCTCTCTGTAAAAAATCAATAAAATATATATAATAAATAAGGACTAATGCTGGTATCAGAATTCCTTTGTTCCTGGTCTACTAAGTAAAATTTGCATTGATTTCACAAATACATACCATTTCTTACTCTGCTAGTATATAATATACAGTTCTTCAGTTCATCCATAATCTATCTATTTATTTTCATATACCCTACTTATTTGCTGGCTATGATAAATTCTGCTAAAAATTAAAACATTGATATTGCTCCAGACTAAGACTTTCATCATACAAATAACTCAAGTGTTGCAGGATGGGTTTTTTTTTTTTTTATGGTTTCTTCTTTCTGCTGCAACTCCTTACAGAATCTTTAGGTCAGGTGAGAAAAGAGAAACTAGTGCCATCATGAACCATTAAAATTCCAGTAGAAGCTGTTGTAATATATCTTACCCTTAACTGATTCATAAGGTTGATTGACATAGTCTGCAGAGTCTATTTATTCATGGAAATTGAAATATGATGAACTCTTTGGCTAATAAGCTGTTCATTAAAGTACCTGAGCATTTCTCCTTACCTGTAGAGCTGTATTCTTACTAAAATTCAGGTGTTTTTATTTTAAGATATCTTACCTAATAATAGACAAACATGTAAATTAACCATCCCTTCGCTACACTCACCAGCCAATCAGGATAGTATGCAAATTAACCCAACAAAGATGGGTTAATTTGGAGCAGTGAAGACTGAAGGCTCCATCTGGGGCTGCGAAGACTGAAGGCTCCGTCCGGACCGAAGGCCTGGGTCCCGGGTGCCGGAGGAAAACCGGTGCTGGCAGCCAGAGGAAGGGAAGGCCCATTGCACAAATCTCTTTGTGCAATGGGCCTCTAGTATATATATATATATTAGAGGGAGGGAAAGATGGAGAGAGAGAGAGAGAGAGAGAAACATTGATGTGAGAGTGAAACATCATCAATCGGCTGCCCCTGTAGGCCCCCTCCTGGGAATTGAGCCTGAAACCTGGGCATGTGCCCTGACCAGGAATCAAACCTGTGACCTCTCCTTGCAAGGGAGGATGCTCAACCAACTGAGCAACACTGGCCAGGGCCAGGTGCTTTTTTACTTAAGCCTGTTAATGGCAATTTTATCTGTTATTGAAATTATAGAATTCCATTAATATTATGCAAACCAATGAAATATGAGTACAAAAAGAATAAAAAAGATGTGATTTCTACTAATGGAATGCTTTGAAAAATCTTGATAAGGATAAGTCAATAAAAAATTGCAGTCAATTTTAGTATGGTTCAAACAACTATTAAAGATTTGGAGAAAAGTTTTAAAAGCTAGAATTACTATTTATTCAAACAGTTTTGTAAGTATCTTTAAGTTCTTATTCTCTTTAACAAATTTTGAAATGAAAATCATAGATGATTAAGGGTATGCTTTCTAGAACATATCATAAAAAACTTTATTTAATGGACCATACTCAAAGAAGAGGCCTGGCTCTACATCACAAAATTGGTAAATGAACACATATGCTTATGCTTTATATTAAAACAAGATGTATACATTTTATATTGATTTTTAAAAATTCCCTGCTTATACAAAACATTTTAATTAACTAACCAAACTATTAGTTATGATCTAGTAAGATATAAGAATGTCAAAGTTTTTTATTTTCAATCTAAAATAATCTATAATCCATTCTTAACTGTGTGAAAGAAAATCTCTGTATGAAATGTAAAATTGCTGAGTGCAAAATATAAAACAACACATCCTGTAGTTCTTCTGGATTTTAGATGTATTCATAGTAAGATTTCTAAAATTACTAACACTGCCTGTTCACCTAAAGTTAAATATTAAGGGAATACTTAAGCTGCTATAAAGTCAAATTAATCTTATTTGGCAGAGACCAAAATGGACTGACCTATGAGGTGAAACCCAGAACAATATATGATGGTTCAGAATAAGCAGAATGTCTGGCCCAGAGCCCACACTCCTAACCATTCTGCCATGCTTCCTCATCAGGTGCTATTAGGAAATTATTATCTGGCACAAATATGTTAATTAAGTCAGAAGATTTGATAACATCACTAAAGGAATAAATATAAATAGAAAAGAAAAGAGGAGAAAGGAAGAGATTGAGAAATGGAGAAATTGACAAAGTTGTTCAGGGAGATAAAAACCCCAAAAGAGGGGTGTTCTGTAAACCAAATGAAGAAAATTTTTTAAGAGAAGACATGGAGCCACTGTGTCAAATAGTTCTTATAGGTCAAGTATGATGAGTATTAAGAACTGGCCAATGGACTTTGCAAAATTGAGGTCATTGGTGATTTTGACTAGGTTCTGTGGACCACTGAGAACAAAGCAATCACTGGTGTGGGTTTAAGAAAGAATGGGAGGGAGGAATTGGGTAACTCTTTCTAAAACCAAAGAAATTGAGTAGTACATGGTGGAAAAAGTGGAATCAAGAGACAGTGTTGTTTTTTTATTTTATTTTGTTTTTAGATGACAGTGATCATCATATATTTGAATGCCAATGTCAGTCCTGTTAATAAAATATTGATGTTAATTCATACATCTTGCAAACATGAAGTTTATATGTTATTTTACAACCTAATTCTCTTTCATAACAGAATGAATAAAAATGGCAAATAGTAGAAATTATTTGTGCTTTATCAATTTTGTATAGCTCTCAGAATTTTTTTAGATATACGTATCTGAAAAATCTTCCAATAAAAAAATATTTATAAGATTCTTTTTAATCAACGATATGATTTTTGTTGCAGACTTCCCTATGACATTTCACTACTTAATGATGAATAAATTGGCCAGCTGCATTTAAACCAAGTTGCTAACATAATTTAACCAATACATGTGATAGCTTGAAGGCATAAATTATTTAAGTAAGTAACGAAAACAAAGAGCTACGAAAATACTAATCAGAGAAAATGGGAATCTGAATTTAAAGGTGATCTTTCTATTCTCCATCATTTAAAATAATTATAGTACCCAACATTTATGGAACATATTTCTTTGGCCATTAGAAACACCTATATTTTTTTCTTTAACTTACCATGTTTCTTTTGAATTATATAATAACCCAAATTACTTTATATATTTACATGTAACCCAAACATTGTCTCTTCAATTCAGATCTATTAGCCTTGCAATGTTATCATTAGGAATGTAACTGATTAAATATTCATATTTAGTATTAAACATTTATAGTAGAAATTTTAAAACCATATTAGAGGAACAGCATGTTGCTGTTTTTTTTTTAATTGAAGCATTTGATCAAACAACAATGTTTAAAGAAATTGAATACTCCAAAGGAATTTATATTTAAAATGTCATAGTTGTGAAGTCATGTATTTTTACTTCCAAATGGCTTACTCAACTTTCCTGTTTCTCTTCAGATGGTACAAATCTTTTGCCTTTTAAAAAATGCTTACTCATTACTGTTATTCTCTTCCAAGTTCCTAGATAAATTGAACATATTTCAAAACTGTTAATTCAGTACCAAAATCTATATTTTTAAATTACAAATTAATATAAATTGTAATAAAACAAGATATAAGATATTTATGGTTTAGGTAGTCTAGAAAAGGATGGTTTAAGTTTTTATATTTTTATTCTCCAATGTTTTGTTTGAGCTAGCTGATGGTGAGGATGTAAAAAAAAAAATCACAAAGACTTTGCTTAATTTATGAAAAATACATATTTTTTAAAATGTTTTTATTGATTTCAGAGAGAGGAAGGGAGAGGGAGAGAAAGATAGAAACATCAATGATGAGAGAGTTCATGGTCAACACCTGCTGGACAATTTATGAGAAATCTTTGACATTTCATTATTTTAGGTTAGTTCTAATATTGCTATTTCAATGATGTAGTTAAAATGGAATGAAAAACAAATACTTAAAGAAACTTTTATTTGGATTGCAAGATCAGTATTTACTACTCTGAAAGACCTAATTTTCTTGTATTAGAAAAGTATGCAGAGTGGTTTAAGTTTCAATATTATTTTTAGAATTACTAACTCTTATCACCCAGGGTCAAGGGGTTCCGTTGTGTCTTGCATTCCTATACTGTTTTAAATCTGCTCTAATCAAACTTTCATTATCATCAGGACACTGAAACATCTCTTATAAAAGAAAACAATGATCTTCATGTTATTTATTTATTGATTGTTTAAATTGATTTTTAGAGAGAGACAGAGAGAGAGGAAGAGAGAGGAAATGAGAGATAGAAACATAGATGTGAGAATGCAACACTGACTGGCTGCCTCCTGCATGCCCCCCACTCACCAGGGATTGCAACCCAGGCATGTGCCCTGACCAGGAATCCAACCAACGACTGACTTCTCAGTGCAGAGGATGATACTCAACCAACTGAGCCACACTGGCCAGGCCAATCTTCATGTTATTAAGTACAACAGTCAATTCTCATATTATTTTTCTGGCAGCCAGAGCTGACATTTAGTCACTCTATAGTAGATTAGAAATGGCCATGGATTTTTTTTACACTCCTCTCCGTGAGAGCTGAGATCTATGTCTCCTCCTATATTGTGGAGGTCACATTGCCAGTTTCAGGACCCAGACCTTAAGGCACAGGCACCTTTACTTCATCCTAAAAAAATGCATTCCTTGCACTGAGACTACCATGCTGGAGATGCCACTGTAGGCGCTCTGATAGGCCGTTGCAGTTGAACTCAGCCTTTCAAACATCCCTGCTATGAAGCCAGACATGTGCAGGAAACTGTATTGGACCCTCTAGATCAGCCCTGTGCCAGGTAAACATCTCCAAGGATCTTAGTCATGCTCTGAACAGCAAATTATTCACTCATGAGAGCTCTGCCCAAATTATTGACTGACAAAATTGTGACTATATAATAAACTAGAGGCCTGGTGCACAGATTCATGCACACTGAAAGGAAATTAATTAGAAGGTGGCCAGCAGGGCAGGACTGGGAGTGATGGGCCAGACACGCCCTGGAGCCAACCTCTCATGGTTCCTCCCCTGCTGGCTGCTCCTAGGGTGGTGCTGGGACTTTAAGGGCATCTGCGGAGTGAGCGGGGTCCCTCCAGCAGGTGGGGTCCCTCGGCCTGGCCTGCGGAGATCTGACCAAAACCAGCAGCCCAACATCCCCCAGAGTGCAATTGGGCACTCTGCAAAGTTGCTGTCACTTGGCAGTTCCTGCATTGAGCATCTGCCCCCTGGTGGCCAGGGTGCATCATACCTACCAGCCGGTTGGCAGGTCGGCTGGTTGGCTGGTCGGCTGGTCAGCCAGTCGGCCAGTTGCTTAGCCTTTTTTATATATAGATAGTTGCTGTCTTAACTGGCTAAGTTTCAAGGTGGCTTGATTCACAGTAATAGATATATGAAACACAATGCCTTCTTTTTTTTTTTTTTTTTAAATATATTTTATTGATTTTTTACAGAGAGGAAGGGAGAGAGAGATAGAGAGTTAGAAACATCGATCAGCTGCCTCCTGCATCCCCTCTCCTAGTGGGGATGTGCCCGCAACCCAGGTACATGCCCTTGACCGGAATCGAACCTGGGACCTTTTAGTCCACAAGCCGACGCTCTATCCACTAAGCCAAACCGGTTTCGGCTACAATGCCTTCTTTTTATTATAATTTCTTCACATTGCTTCCAAGAGCAATATTTTCTTGGTTTTCCTCCCACCTCATTGACAGTTTATTGTCTTTTTAAAAAAATGTGTTTTTATTGATTTCAGAGAGTAAGGAAACGGTAGAGAGAGATAGAAATATCAATGATGAGAGAGAATCATTGATCGGCTGCCTCCTGCACGCCCCCTACTGGAGATAGAACCTGCAACCCGGGCATGTGCCTTTGACCAGAATCAAACCTGGGACTCTTCATTCACAGGCAGATGCTCTATCCACTGAGCCAAACCAGTTAGGGCTAGTATATTGTCTTTTTGTTGGTCAATTCCTTAGCTGGTTCCCTTATTCCTCAATGTTCATGTCCCTGGACTGAGTAGTTAATGTTTTGATATGTGTGACTGTTATTTACATTGTAAGGAACACATATTTTCCTTCAGATAGCTATTTGATTTTTTTTTAAGTTTTAAAAAATTATTTATTTTTATTGTTGGCAGTATTACAGGTGTTCCCCCATCCCTCCCTGCCCCCCTTTACTCCCACCCCAGGCCTTCACCACATATTGTCCATGTCCCTGGACTAGGCATATATGCATATATATATTCTTTGGTAATATCTTCCTGTTGCCCTACCCCTCCTTCTGAGATCTGTTATTCTCTATGACTAAAACTATTAGTAATGCTTACAGAGAAGTGAGAGATATAGGCAATCTGTTACATTATGCTTTCAGCCTGACAGTTTTGTCAGCTCTGTGATTTGTAGTCTTGTGTTTTGATATCTTTAAATCACACATTTTTGCCTTTGCCATTTGATACAAAATATTAAAAATCATTTTCTCAAATATAAGTTATTAGTGGAAACATAAAGTGGCTGTGATTTGTGTTTCTCTACTGACTGATGAGTAGTGACACTGAGCATCTTTTCATATGTTTATTGGTAATCTGTATACCCTTTGGAGAAGTGTGCAGGCAGGTCCTTTACCCATTTTTTAAATTGGATTGATTGTTTTCTTCGGGTTAAGTTGTATGAGTTCTTTATAAGTTTTGAAAATTAACCCCTTGTCAGATGTAGTATTGCTGATTATGTCCTCCCATTCAGTGGGTTGTTTTTTCATTTTGTTGATGGTTTCTTTTGCTGTGCTAAAACTTTTAGTTTGATGTAGTCCCATTTGTTTACTTTTTTTCATTTGTTTTCTTTGCCTGAAGAGATATATCAGAAAAAAATTATTGCTATGAGAAATACCTGAGATTTTACTGTCTATGGTTTCTTCATGACTTACATTTAAATCTTTAGTCTATTTTGAGTTTATTCTTGTGTATGGTGTAAGAAGGTGATCTAGTTACATTTTTTGCATGTATCTGCCCAATTTTCCCAACACCTTTTATTGAATAGACTGTCTTTACCCCATTGTATGTTCTTGCCTCCTTTGTCAAATATTACATAACCATAAAGGTGTGGTTTTCTTTCTGGGTTTTCTATTCTGTTCCATTGATCTATTATTGCCTGTTTTTACACCAGTACCATGCTGTTTTGATTGCTATGAACTTGTGATTATAGTTTGATATCAGGTAGCATGATTTCTTTAACTTTTGTTCTTCTGTATCAAGATTGTTGAGGCTATTCAGGATTTCTTCACACCTGTCAGAATGGCTATCATCAATAAAACAACAAACAAGCCTTGGTAAGGATGTGGAGGCCTCATGCACTGTTGGCGGGAATGCAGGTTGATGCAGCCAAACCTTATTTACAATAGCTATGATTGGAAGCAGCCCAAGTGTCCATCAGTAGATGAGTGGATTAAAAAGTCGTGGTACCTTTACACAATGCAATACTACTTGCATGTAAATAGAAGGAAATCTTACCTTTCGTGACAGCATGGATGGACCTGGAGATTATTATGTTAAGTGAAATAAGCCAGTCACAGAAAGACAAATACCACATGATTTTGCTTACATTTGGAATCTAATTAATAAAATAGACTAACAAATAAAACAGAAACAGATTAATCGATACATAGAACTGACAGCTGTCGGAGGGGAGGTGGGCTGGAGGGCTGGGTGAAAAAGGTGAAGGAATTAAGGAAAAAAATCTCCCAGATACAGACTACAGTATGGTGATTGCTAAAGGGAGAGGGGGTGGGGGAGGTGGACAAGGGCAAAGGGGAGATAGTGATGAAAAGAGACTTGACTTTGGTTGGGAAAAACACAATGGAGTATGCAGATGATATATTAGAGAACTGTACACCTGAAACCTGTATGGTTTTATTAACCAATGTCACACCAATAAGTTTAATTAAGAAAAACATAAAATTGTTATATCTTTAAAACAGAAACTTTTCTCTTATTTAGATACTACAGGACCAGTGCATGAAATTCATGCATGGGAGCGGGAGGGGTGGGGGTGGGGGTGGGGGGGAGTGAGTCCCTCAGCCTGGCCTGATCCAGGACCCCTTGGGGATGCTTGCTCCTAACCGCTCACCTGCCTGCCGGCCTGATCACCCTAACTCAGGGGTGGGCAAACTTTTTGACTCGAGGGCCACAATGGGTTCTTAAACTGGACCGGAGGGCCAGAACAAAAGCATGGATGGAGTGTTTGTGTGAACTAATATAAATTCAAAGTAAACATCATTACATAAAAGGGTATGGTCTTATTTTTTTTTAGTTTTATTCATTTCAAATGGGCCGGATCCGGCCCGCGGGCCGTAGTTTGCCCATGGCTGCCCTAACTGTTCTCCCCTCCCTGCCTGATCGCCTCTAACCACCTCTGCTTCAGCCTTGCCATCATGGCTTTGTCTGGAAGGACATCCAGAAGGTCATCCGGAAGATGTTCAGTCTAATTAGCATATTACCTTCTTTTTAGTATAGATGCCACCTTGCCTAAAAATGCAGGTTGTTAGCAGGTTTTCCTATCATGGAAGGAGAGCCCGCAGTAGCATCCTGGGTTCTGACCAGGGCTTATGCACTCGTGCTTTATCTCAGCAGATGAGATTCCTAGAAGAAGACTCTTGGATGTACCTTGAACATTTCTATCGATTTTGCCAAGTCATCCTCCAAAAATGTGGAACCACTTTAAACTCCCACCAGCAACCATGCGTGTGCCCTCTGTCCTACTTTGATGCCAGTATCATTGATTTCCCCCTAGAAGCTTCCCTCCCCTCAGCCGGGACTGCTTGGCACTTGAGCCAAACTCACTGTTCAGCCCAGGTCTTGATTTCCTGAGATAGATTTATGGAGGAGGAAAAATAGTTTTCCTCTACCCTTCTGAGTTCTTAGTGGAGGCCCTTGTAATGAAAGACAGATTACCAAGAGAAAAACTAAAGTTCATTAACATATGTACCTAGTGTATATGTGGGAGATCCCAGGGAAAAATGAATAACTCCCCAAGGTGGCTTAGAATCCAGATTTAAATACCTTCCTCCTGGGGAAAGGGGACGGGAGATGTAGGCCTCTTAGAGGAGATGATTTTTAGGAAAGATGAATGGGGGAGGGGGGACAGCATGGACATAGTTTGTAATAAAGTTTGGGTGTGATGTCAACTTCTAGTCTCCTGTCCTGTGACAGGAGTCAGTCTTCGCTGGCTGATGACACCTCTCCCATCGAGGGGACCTATGACATTTGAGTTCCTTTTGCGGGGTCCGATTTTAGGCAGATCAGGAGACTTCAGTGAAAGCCTCTCCTTGCATTTGCTGTTTTTCAAGCATCTGCAGCTCAAGATCATCAATATAACAACACGGCATATGTTGGGGTGGCCTGTTCTCTGACCTTCAGAATAAACCCAAGGAAAGCTTGTTTCCTCTCTTAGATGATTTGCCACAGTAGAGTTATTCCCTGGAGACTGTATTCTGACCAGACCTTCCTGGGAGTGGTCATAACATACCCTGTGCTTGTAGAAAGGTGTGGGCCATATCACAAAATAAGTCAGTTTTCTCAACTTGTGGGAAGGGAGGTAAAGTTATGATAGCTTATCTCCCTTTCCACAGGTTTCCTGTGAGTGACAGCCCCCCTGCAGGCTGTGTCTCTGCTCCTCCGGCCCCAGCGGCCCCAGCGCTGCCATGGCTGCGGGGCTTGGAGCTGCTGGGTGCCGGGCCCCCTTGAAGGCTTGTGACTCTGCTCCTCCGCTCCCACGGCAGCTGCGGCCAAGCAGGCCCAGAGGCCCTCGTTGGCGGGTTCAGGCAGAATGCCTGCATCATTGCCATAGAAACAATGCAGGGTACTGCTCCAGCCGCAGCCATCTTTGTCAAGGAGTGACAGCAATTTGCATATTCCCTCCTATTGGCTGTGGGCACTGCCATCTTTGTCGCAGTGATGGGTAATTTACATATTACTCTTTTATTAGATAGGATGGGTGCAAAGAAATATTTTCCTGATCTCACATAACCTGATGAGGCTATTGACATGGAATTTTTGGACTGGAACCCGGATTCTTTGTCTGCCGGAGTTGAAGAATGAGTCCATGGGCAGAAGATGGTATAGCAAAGGTGGAAATTTATTAAAGAACAAGTACGGACTCCCACATAGGGAGGGGGAAAGGGTCCCACTGAGTTCCTTTTCCCTATCGCTTATGAAGGCTGCAGACCCTGGTGCCTTGATATCCCCTCTGATTGGTCACTGTTCCCGTAGACTGGTTACTATAGTAACTACTGAGCTCAAAGTCAACCTCACATGAGACATGTGAGGTTCTCCCCGACCCCCTTCCTTATTGTTTTCCTATTCCCTTTGGGCTTTCTTCCTCTCCTTCTGGATGAAGGGCTTCCTTCTCTTTATTTTGTAAATATAGACCTTTTGCTGTTCCCAGCTTCCTCATTCTATGGAAATGCACCTGTTGCAGCTTTTCAGCTTCCCTATTCTATGGAAATATAGCTTCTGCTGCTCTGCAGCCCTCTGCTTCCTCCATAGTCCCCTTTATTTCTAAAATTTCCTAAAACCTGTCTTTTCCCCTAAAATTCCTGTTTCACTATGATATGTTCTTATCACAGCAACTGTTATCACTTCATAACAGATTGATTACCATGCAAACTGAGTATTTTTTTAGTCATTATTTTAAATATTATCTTTTTCTGAAAATATTTCTGGCTCTGATTAAAATGTACTTGAGTCAGATATTTATAGTGTGAAAGGAAACATAGTTAGTCATTTTATAAAAGACTGCAAATAATGTAGGTTTCATAATTGCTTTTTTTAAAATTAATTTTTATTTAAAAATAACAATATTTATAAAATGGTGAAGTATGGTTTTAAAAGATTACTGAAGAAGTTATTAAAAATAATGAAGCACTGGCTGGTGTAGTTCAATGGTTGAGCATAGACCCATGAACCAGCAGGTCACAGTTTGATTCCTAATCAGGTCACATGCTCAGGTTTCTGGCTTGATCCCCAGTAGAGGGCATGAAGGAGGCAGCCGATCAATGATATGCTCTCATCATTGATGTTTCTATTCCTCTTTCCCTCTCCTTTCCTCTCTTTGAAATAAATAAAAACATATAAAAAATAATGAAGTAACACACAATGTTTAATAAACATAAACAATATGTTTATAGGAACATTTTTTCTTATCTTACAATTGGTTATTTATTGTGCATATATTATTCAGAAGTAAAACAATTCATTATTTTACAACAGAGGTTGTCAGCTATGATCCTTTAGGTTTATTATATATATTTTTGGCTCTGATAGTAGGATACTTAACTTTATCAAATTGAATCAATATTTCTGTAGCTTTCTAATGTTTCTCCAACTAGACTGTAAACTGCCAAATATATAGCCAATGAATAAATTTAAAAAGTAAACACATTCATTTATTTACTATAGGTGCTCAAAGCATTAATACATGGTGTTTTTATAATGTGTTTGCTGTGGACCATAAAAATATACTTGCCAAAATGCCAAAAAGCTAACAGAAAACACACATAACACATAAATATACGAACTCACAAATTTTCCTAAGAAATGCTGAGTGATAGGAAGGAGCCTTACACAAAAGAGCACAAACTATGTGATTTAATTACTATAGGTAGTTCTATAACAGCCAAAATTATCCTGTTAGGGGAGAAGTCGGAATGATGGTTTTATACTAATGGGCAGGATAAAGATTGACTGGGAAGGATATGACAGAACTATTTGGATGAACAGCAATGTTTAATAGCTATTTGTATTACACAGCTGTATGCACATATCACAATTTATGCAATCATATAATGAACCATGATACCATGGCACATTTGCGCATCAATTGTATGTAAATTTTACAGAACTGTAAACAAACACTGAAAAAAAAAAGAAATGTAAACAAATAAAAAATGTAAATAAGTCTGACAGTTTTAGTTAATGATATGCATGCTAAAGTGTTTATGGTTGTTTACTATAATATTTTCAACTTATAAACATTTATAAATTTTCATGAGAAAATTCTTGAGAAAAATTTGAGTCTTAATTTTTCAAACTGATTTCTCAAAATATTTTACATGAAATTACTTTTTCTGTTTTAAATATATGCAAAATCATAAGATATTAACATTATCAAAGGTTTGTTAAAATTATTTTAAGATTAGAATCTATATAATTTTCTGTGTCATTTTAAATTTTATATTAAGTTTTCTCAATCTCTATTTGTTAAGAAAATTGATTTGGGTCCTTCAATAGCATAAAAGTAAATTAGAATGCTATGCCATGAATCTATAATAATAAAAGCACAATATGCTAATTAGACAGGACAGCCAAATGACCTTCTGGACATCCTTCTGGATGAAGCTGATGTGGCAGGGGCCGAGTCAGAGGTGGTTAGGGGCAATCAGGCAGACAGGTGAACAGTTAGGGGTGATGAGGCAGGTAGGAAGAGGTGGTTAGGGGCAATCAGGCAGACAGGTGAGTAGTTAGGGACGATCAGGCAAGCAGGCAGAGGGGTTAGGGGAGATCAGGCAGGTAGGCAGGCAAGTGGTTAGGAGCCAGTGGTCCCGGATTGTGAGAAGGATGTCCTAAACCAGCAGTCAAACACCCGCCGAGGGGTCCCAGATTGTGAGAGGGTGCAGGCTGGGCTGATGGATACCATGCATGGATTTTGTGCACTGGGCCTCTAGTTACTATATAAAAAATATATCTATGTTTTTTATTTTAAAAACTGATATTTTAGCTACTCTACCCCAGAAAACTATTATTGTATGCATTCTTAAAATGATAATACCATGGCCAAAGTGTTTTATATAATTCATGACTCTCATGTAAATAGCTGGCTTACAAATATAATTCTCCTGAGCCTCAGGTACATACTCAGTGTGGCAAAAGTAGGTTTACAGGATAATCCTATATAATAAAAGACAGAAACGGTAATTAACTGTACATCCGACATGCTTCCCATTGGCTAATCAGGGCGATATGCAAATTAACTGCCAACCAAGATGGCTGCCAGCAGACATGCAGCTGAAGCGAACATGAGGCTTGCTTGCTCCAGTGATGGAGGAAGCCAAGGTTCCTCACCTGCCGCGGCCTGGCTCTAAGCTCCAAAAGCAACAAAGTTTCAATTATAGAAGCCAAACAACCCCCAGATACCTGCTTTCAGCCGGCCACGGCCTCAGAGCTGGAGCGAGCAGGATGGCAACAATGTTTCAATTATAGAAGGTAAATAAATCCCAGAATTTTTAAAAAAAAGAAAAAAAGGAGAGGCTGGGAGATTCAGTCGCCGGTCAGCCTGAAAACGGCCCTCAGCCCCTCACCCAAGCGGGCCCCCACCCTGATCCGGGACACCCTTCAAGGCAAACCAGCCGGCCCCCACCCGCGCACCAGGCCTCTATCCTAGTAAAAGGGTAATATGAAAACTGACCCTAACAGCAGAAAGACTGGGATGACTGGTCACTATGACACACACTGACCACCAGGGGGCAGACGCTCAATGCAGGAGCTGCCCTCTGGTGGTCAGGGTGCTCTCACATGGGGGAGCTCTGCTCAGCCACAAGCCAGGCTGATGGCTGCCAGTACAGTGGTGGTGGTGATGGGAGCCTCTCCTGCCTCCTCAGCAGCACTAAGGATGTCCGACTGCAGCTTAGGTCTGCTCCCCGCTAGCAAGTGGGCATCCCTTGAGGGCTGCCGGGCTGCCAGAGGAATGTCTGATTGCCAGCTTAGGCCCAATCCCCCAGGGAGCAGGCCTAAGCCAGCAGGTGGTCATTCCCCAAGGGGTCCCAGACTGCGAGAGGGCACAGGCCAGACTGAGGGACCGCCCCCTCGAGTGCACAAATATTTGTGCAATGGGCCTCTAGTTACTAATAATAACACAAGAATAAACTGTTTTGCATGCTCACAACTGTATACCTACTTTGTCCCAGTGTGTATTGGTATTACATTTATGAAAAAAGAAAATACTAAGTATGAATTTGTTCTGACAGGTCTGATTTGATTCATTGGTCTCTGATCAGCAAGAATGCAGTGCAGTGTTATCATTTTTTTTTCTTTTTTGCACTGGCTTGTTAAAAAGCCATTGGAAGCATAGCCAGACTTTTAAGCAACTAATCAGTTGCCTTAAGAGTGAAAGAAAATCAGTGTTAATAAACCAATGAAATGGTCCAGAAGAATGATGTGACAATTAAATTTATGTATTAAAGTGTCTAGGCTATGGTGCCTACTTGATTGGTCAAATACCAGTTTAGATGGTGTTGTGAAGGTATTTTTTAGATGTAATTACCACTTAAATTGGTAGACATTGAATAAAGCAAATTATATTCCACACTTTGGTGGGCCTCATCCAATCAGTGGAAGGTTTAAGAGAAAAGAATGAGGCCCTGGCTAATGTGGCTCAGTTCGTTGGAGTATCATCCTGTACCCCAAAATGTCATGGATTCAATTACCTGTCAGGGCACATATCTGGGTTGTAGGTACTGTCCGTGGTAGGGACGCTTATAGAAGGCAACCAATTAATGTTTCTCTCTCACATTGATGTTTCTCTCTCTCTCTCTCCCTTCCTCTTTCTCTAAAATCAGTAAACATATCCTTGGGTGAGAATTAAAAAAAAAAAATTGATGTTCTGAGAAGGAAGGGATTCTGCATCTAGACTGCCTTTGGACTCAAGATTACAACATCAACTCTTCCAGCATTATGTACTTGCCAGTTCCATCAATCACAAGGGCCAATTCCATGAAATAAATCTCTCTATCTCTGTGTTTTCCTCTCATCTTACTGGTTCTGTTTCCCCAGGGAACTCTAGTGATTACAAATAATGTAAGGCTAGGGGAAAATGTGGCATAGGTAGCAGGACTTTCTCAATGTCCACATTTTGCATAAACCCTTTTTATATCTGCACTAATTTGAATTTGAAAATACTCTACCATAAGGCAAAGCTCTCAAAAAGTTGTATATAATGCAAGAAGCAATACATACTGGTCTTTCAGTATAGCTCCTGAACTGGAGATATTCTGATTGAACACAGAGTGTTTAACAGGAACACTTTTTATATCCAACTTGGATTTGCTAGTAGTGTAAAGAATATAGACTGTCTTAGTCAGTTTGGGCTCATATAACAAAGTACCATAGACTGGGTGGCTTAAACAATAAACATTGTGAGAAATATAGTTCTGGGGGTGGAGAAATCAGAGATCAAAGTATCAACTCAAAGCAGTCTGGGAGTTATTATAAGGTTCTACCTCTTCCAATATCTAAATTTATCCAAGTAAAGAGTTCCACCTGTGTTTTAGACTTTTATCAGTTTTTGCCTAGGTTATTTTAATAGTCATTCTTTTTCTGCCTTTATGCTGAGGTGGTCTAGTTTACAGATAGTGTTGTTTTTCCTCTTATTATTCTGATCTTAGCCTCTTTTCTTTCATCAATATTTCTGTATTCTAAGAAGTAGACATTTTTTAGTATATAATTTTCAACTGAATTAGTAGATAATTTTACCATTTGTGTTCTAAGTAATAGTCTAGCAGATAATTAAAAGATGTAGGTTCTGGAATAAGAAATGTATTTCAGTCCTCTCTACCACTTTGTTGCCTGATCTGAATGAATTGGACAAAATTCATAATTCCTCTAAGTTTCAGTTTTCCTATCTCTAAATATGTAGTCCTACTTCATGCTGTTGAAATGACTACAAAGGTGATGAGGTAATGAATGAAAGATACTTATTTACTACAGTTCCTGATAGAAGGGAGTGTTTAATAAATGCCAGTTGTTGTTACTTAATTGAGAATATAGAGAAGGGTTTGCTCTCATAGATTATTTCAATTTTTAAAAATCTTACATTGACCAATTTAAATTTGCTTTTATAAGGAAAAAATAATTAACTTTAACTCTTAACTTGACTTACTAGAGGTAACTTATTCATTCTTGTAAATATTTACTCCTTTCCATGTCTCCTTCCAATACTTGTTTTCCTCGAGTCTAGACCTTTCTTTGTTTCATCTTTAAATAAACAAATCTTTGAAGTTTCCCCCTCAAAATGAAGTATAAAATTATTTTAAATCACTTCTAAAATTCTTACTAGTAATAATAGACCTTAAAAGATGAAAATATGTACTGAATAACTACATACTACTTCTACAGAAGTTGAATCATCCAGCAAAATACTAGGTAATTTCATTTTATTATAACAACTTAACAATCAGAAAACTTCCCTCTAGACTTCTGGTTATTATTATATTTATTGAATATGAACTTCTAAGTAGTTGTCTGGGATACCATTTAAATTTATTAAATGTGATTTGGGGCCTTTTTCTTAGTGAAGATTATTTAGGTTCACAATATGTACATTGTTATATGGTTATAAAAGAGTTCTAGAGAACAGTTTTGAAGGAAATAATGACAATATTTTCTTCTGCTTCATTTAATGACATCAAAGTTTAACTTAACATCCGGTATTATTTTTGGTTAAGAAAAGGCATTATGTTAAAATAATTGGGGCAAAATCTGTGTGATTAAGTCCAGAACACATAAAAATGCATATATGTTTTGAATTTTATACTTGGTTTAAATTTTTTAAAAGTTGATAATGGTATATGTAACTAATAGTGTGAAAATGATAATTTGATCATGGTGTGTTTTCATAAGGTAAAATATACCTTATTATATAATTAAGAATTTGCATATTATAATTTGTATCTTTAGGAAAATTACGTTTAGTTTTTTAAAGTTTTGTTTTTAAAAGCAATGTGTCACTAATTTAATTCATACATTTTCAATTACTCAGTATTTGAAATAAATCAGGTTAATTCATGAGCAAACCCTTTCCATTTCAAATTGTTTATAATGCATGAAAATACATTTTAACCCGTTGTGTAGATCATGTTGTAGAATTCATGCAAATAATGGTTGTTAAACATTGACTTAAATTTAATCTCTGGTTATCTCAGACTATTTCATCCAGTTACCAATTATGACATAAAAGCTTTCAACAATAAATTTACAAGGTTCTTTATTCTATTAGTTGGCTGTCATTGTGGTCTTTCAGAAGTAATGGTCCCTATGTTCTCTATGGTATCTATATTTCACCAAGTTACTTATATGCACCACAGGAAAGTAGAATGTGCTTTTGATGAAGAATATCTTTCACTTGGGAACATCAATAAGCAGTATATATAGTAATGTCAATCCAGAACCATGTGCTAAGAGGATGTTTTGTTAAATGTCATATTTAGAATAGAGAAGGACCTCTTCCTGTATCTCAGAGTGATTTATCAAAGCTCATAGCAGCCACACTACTTGCAATGTTTATTATATTTATACCAATCCAGATGTTTTACTAGAAGAAAGATCATTTAGTTGATTAATCATTATTATTCCCTTGAAGAATAAAATCAGTCCACCTTTGTATATAAATCTTTAGTGTGGAATCATGCCAAGCTTATAAGCTATAAATTTTTATGTAATGAAAATCTGTAAATTGAAACAAAAACATTCATCTAGAGTCTACATTTTTATATAAGTATATAATTATGGATAATTATTTTAATTTAAAAGATATTTAGTTCTTTAGCAATGTTTTATAGCATATATTAAAGTGATACATTTTAAATTCATTGCTTTAATGATGAGTAATCAGACATTGAGTTAGCTTTACACAAAAACATATTCTGATAGTTACCAACACATTTTCAAACAGCTAGAAATATGGAAATGGAAATGGATTAAAAACATGGGGTTTGGTGTCAGACTAACCTGGCTTCCTTCAGTTACTATGTAACTTTGGATAAGTATCTTAACATCTCAGAGCCTAATATTACTTATTTGTAAAGTAGGCATAAAAAGACATCCCTCATCACAATATTTTCCCAATTAAATAAGGTATCAGAACAAAAGCTCATCATGGTAGATTAACTCAGTAAATTTGAGTTTATTTTCCCTATCATTTGGCTAGAAAAATTTTAAAAAAGCAAAAACATCAAGAGGAAAACAAATCTCTGAGTATAAACAATTTCAGATTATTTTATCATTTAGCAATACTCAGAACTGGGCCTTTTCCTCTATACACTCAAATTTTAATTTTGTCCCCTTCCCAGAGTAATCAAATGCAATCACTTTGAACAATGTACTTGTTCAAAACCAATTAAAATAATTGCTTAAGTTAATTATTTTGCAGCCAGTCTCAGAACTCCAGGCTATGGCAGGTATGTCTCATTGTGTAGTTTGTGTCTATAATCCTCTCTTTCTAGAAACCACACATCTCCAAATTTGCATGTGGTGTTCCTATTCAGTCATGAATGACATTTGGATGACCTATTCTCTGCAATTTCTATTAAATTCATCATACAGAAGAGCTCATTATTAGCACTTACATCCTTGGTGTTTTGAAGATAAAAGCACTATTTAGTATGGGGCTTCTAAAATTCATTTGTTTATACTGTTCTGATTTTTGTTGTTGAGAAGTTTTAACAATGCCTGTTTAAATTAAAATATGTCTTTGCAAAGACCAATCTGCAGGGTCTCTGATTGATCCATTAATCACAAGTTAAATTGTTTACAGTTCTGATCCTCACAAAGGCAGGCAAGTTATGGGAATCCCACCTATATGGCCAGAGGAGGTTCAATCCAGTGCAGTTGCCCTAATGAATTGGATGTGGCTGGACTAAGTCTTAGTGTCATCAGAGAAGAGTGTGGGTGAATGGGAGTGGGGTTCTTTTTTTAAAAAATATATTTTTATTGATTTTTTTACAGAGAGGAAGGAAGAGGGATAGAGAGTTAGAAACATCGATGAGAGAGAAACATCTATCAGCTGCCCCCTGCACGCCACCTACTGGAGATTGAACCTGCAACCAGTGTACATGCCCTTGAATGGAATTGAACCTGGGACCGTTCAGTCCATGGCCCGATGCTCTATCCACTGAGCCAAACAGGTCAGGGTGGGAGTGGGGTTCTTGAGGTACTGCTAGAATAGCATTTCTGAAGGCCCTCACAGGAGGATGAGATATGGTAGAAAGCTTTATTTCAATAGAATTACATCCCTTCAGTAGAGCAAAAGCAAAGCCAGTGTCCAGAGTTTCTGTTCCATGTTGCATCTGGGTCCAGCTCAGCATCAGGCTAGCTGCAGTCCATTAGTCCATTGTGTGTGGGGTCTACATGGCCATGGGCCATGAGAGCCCTGCAAGCCAGGAGTCAATTGCAACAGACCAAGAGCCAAGAGCTAAGAGCACAAGAGCCAAGGGAGTGCACTCCCTACCACAAGAGTCCCAAGAGAACCAAGAGCCAAGAGAGTCAAGAGGGCCAAGAGAGCGAATTCCTTTGTTTAGGGAATTAAGCATCTCAAATCTTCCTGCTTGCAGTGGCACGCCCATTTTGGCCAATGACTTCTGTTCCCAGGTGTGACTGATTGGAAACACCTATGCTAGTCTCCGTAACTTCACTGGGCACTGTGGTTATCTTCCTCCCTGTCCAGTCCTTTCCCCCACCAGGACCTGTGGGGAATACACTCGTGGCTTCCTGGAGAGTAAAGCTGTGGCTTCCCGAAGAAGCTGCTGCCCAAATAACATGTCTATAATATGGCCTTCCCTTTGGTCCTTTCCTATTATTAATAAAGAGATTAATTACGAAGGTATCACTAGTAAGTCATTTGCTGACAGAACTGGCAGCTTTCACTTTCTGTCAGTAAGTAGCATGCCTGCCTTGGCAATTTGTCTTCCTGAGACTGAAGTCCAGGTAATCCATCCAGGCTGCTGAGACCCTTGACACCTTGCCTAATCTCCGTGAAGTACTAGTCCCCAAAGTCAGATTTCCCTCCTGCCTGTCTTAGAGATCTCAATGGCTTCATAGCTGAGTTTATTTGAATAGTGACCATAGCAGAGTTCTGTTCCTGTGTGGTTGTATTGTCTTTATTTGTTTTTAGGTTGGTTCATTTATTATTTGTGAGATGAATGACAGAAAGAATTGGATTATCTCAAGGAGGTTGTATTCAAAGACCACTGCTGCTTCTAAGCCAAATTTGAAAAACATAATTCTACTAATTGACAAATCAAGTGTATATGGAGATAAATTTTGGGGTCATTATATCAACAGTCTCCAAAGTAATGTGTAGAGAAGTGTACAGGATGATTTATCAGCATATGAAAAATGTTAAAATTCTATTTATATTAATTTTTAATAGAAAAACAAGAAAAATGAAGCTGTAATAAAATCAACCACATGAGTTAATATTGGTTCTCTCAAATAGTCCTTTATTTACTTGATTATTTGCCTTGTGAGTTATGTGAGAGGAAAGCCATGTCACATATTGCAGCTTTTGTGGGCTCAGTTAGATGGGTGCTGATGTGCTATCTGGCAAAACATAAAATACCCTCATAAGATAAACATGGCTTAAAAAAATCCTTTAAGTAAACTCTAGGTTGAAATGATACTAATAATGCAAGAGTTAGAATAAGAACTATCTAATATTGGTTTGTAAAAAGGCTATTATGACAATAATTTCAACATTCAATATTTTTTTCTGCATTTTCATTTCTTAATAGCAGAATAAAGGGGCTTACTAGTATATAACTAGATATGTTACCGGTGGAACGAGACCTTTGTTCTTGTCTTCTTGTAGGAAAGATTTCAATCAAGAGACCAAGTATAGAAAAGCAAGCAAGGAGACTCTTAGGACAGTGAAACCAGGAACGGCATAGAAGAAGCAACAGGAGAGCCCAGCCTGGGCTGCTTTGGCTAGTGGGGAAGTCAGAGAAAAGAGGGCCTTGGAGACAGGTTCAGGTGGTTAGCCTTGGACAAGCTGCTGCTGCTCATTGCTCCTCTGGTTGCAAATCTCAAGGGGTCCTTTGAAGTTTCATAGATACATGCCTGTGGGGGAAGAAAATGGGGTAGAGAAGGGCAGATAATTCTGTATATACTTCCTCAGAAAAGTCACCTAATTTAATGTCCCTTTTACGTCATTTATAAAATGGAATTATCAAGATTGCCATTTATTGAATATCGACCATATACTAGCACTCACCATATATTATCTATTTTATCCTCACAAGAACCCTTTTGTATAGCTATTATTATTTCCATGTTTCAATTAAAAAAACTGAGGCTTGCCTGGCCAGTGTTGCTCAGTGGTTGAGTGTCAACCTATGAACAAGGAGGTCAGAGTTCGATTCCTGGTCAGGGTATATGCCTGGGTTGTGGGCTTGATTCCAACATGCAGGAGGCAGCTAACTGATGATTCTCTCATCATTGATGTTTCCATCTCTCTCTCCCTCTTCCTCCTTCTCTGAAATCAATAAAAATTTATTAACAACAATAACAACAACAAAACCCTGAGGTTTGGTGACCATTCATGGTATGTGACTAGTAGTTGAGACCTCAAGTCATTTGAGTCTAGCTTTAAATTTGTTACGACCTCCCTTGTAATGCATTTGATTGCTGATATTCAAGAGTTTTACTGAGGAAATTGAGATATTAACTCAAATCTTGCATTTTCTAAGCACAGAATGCACACCCTGCAGAATAGGAGAGCAGATGCCTAACTGAAAAACAGATCTGCCAGATTTCTCTGCGTTTGAACCCAAAGGTGACTAAGGTCAAGAAACATCTGTGCTTTCATCACAGTTATATTACTTTATACAAACATTGTACCTTTTTTTCCTAGTAATTTCTAAATGTGGAAACTGGCTTGGTGATTTTCTTCTCTTCAGCTTGAAAAGGTTCATGAGTGCCTTTCACTTCCACACTGTGCCTTCGCTTGACTTTTCTGAGGCCATACACCTTAGCAGAAAGATTACATGGTTGGAGGCAGGCAATTGTGACTTTGAATCACAAATTTGCTATGCACTCTGAATCTGAATTTTCCTATCTACAAAGTGGGGTCGGTAATCTTAACATTAAGGATTGTTTTGGGATTAAATGGGGATTGAACGAATAGTGTGTAAAAATGTTAAATATTACAACTCTACTTTTCTGACATCCAAAATGCTTTGAAAATAATAAACTATTAGCAATTCACTTGGTGACAATATCTAACCTGAATTGATACAAGTCTATTCACAGGGTGAATAATATATTTTCCACTGCAAATATTTTGGTGAGTTTAATTATACATTGTAGCAACAGACTCTAGAGGAAATATGACATAAGATATGGCATATGCATCACTTAACTTTTTCAAAACCTCAAATTCAGAATTCCAAAAAAAAGAACTGGCCCTAAAGTTTTAGAAAAAGTATACGGGCATATTATATTGTCATTAAATATAATAAAATTCTAGATTAAAACTTCTATGTAAGACATGAAACTGCTACATGTACTGATACTGTTCATTAAGTCTACACTGAACTGTCAAGATTTATATTAAAACACTTTTGACTTGAGGTGACAAAATTATTGTTATACATGACTTGGTAAATTAATATGACCTTTTCAAAGCTGAAGAAATTGAATTATAGAAAGATATATCTAATTTTAGCAAAATTGAGTTAAACATTAAGATCATAGTTGAGACTAAGAATCCTTAATTCACTTCCTTTGTGTTCAGCTCCTTGATTAGACATTTTCCATTTTTAGCTCAAGTACTTCAGGAAATGATTAGTTTTACAAAAGGATCTCATTGAATGTAAGGAATAGCAGCCAGTCTTTTCTATTTTTTTAAAATTAGGCATGCAAATTAAAATTTTGGAGGGGAATGTTTGTACTTGACCCTTCTATTTGCTATTTGTTTAGAGGAATTTGCTTTAGCAGATAGTTTGGAAATATAGGTTATAAGAATATGTGTGATATGTAAGAAAACACACATATGCAAACCTATATATCTATGCTTTTTAGCCATCTAGTGGCTTCAAAATAAAATTCATGGCCAAAGTAGAAATCATTATGTTATCCTAATTACTGCTATGGAATGCTTATTTGTTAAATTATAGAGTCTTTGCTTTTTAAAAATACTTTAACAATTATTTAGGAATAGTTTGATGTTGTTTCACTTAGCAAATTCTGCTTTCAAATTTTTATAAACTGTACCTACTCACTTTACTCCTTACTTCTGATGGACAAAAATAAAGTTAAACTGCCATTTTAACTTAGTGTCACCACATACTGTAGTCTACGTCAGTGGTAGACAAATGTTTTGCTTTTTTTTCTTATGTTAAAATATCTGCCTTTCCTGTCATGGGATTGTTTTGGATGAAAACAGAATCTCAGCACTGGTTTGACTCAGTATGAAAACAGTAAAATAGAGTCATGACTTAGAATTTATACTCTCCCACATTAGACTTCTTATTTTTGTAGAGATTATCCTATATACCATGCAGTTTCATATATTTTATAACATCAAACACCCAAAATCATGTTCAAAGATAAAAAATAAAGGGTACTTGGATTATTTTCCAGTTTGGAGCCCTTGCTCTATTTCTGAATTCTTTATCTTGCCTAATGAAAGATTTACTCCATCCCTTACATTTATCCCTTATTTTGTGGTTTGTTAGATTTTGTGTGTGTATGTGTGCTTTTTATAACTTGGCAAGCTTAGGTTCTCAGAGATAACAAGAACTAGAGATGCCACACAATCTTTTTTAATTCCCTAAAAGAATCTGCTATTCTTTACTCTTGTGGAGTAGCTATATTAATAAATCAATAAAAATGACGTTATTTACAGTGCGTCAAGGGTTTTTGGATATGGACTCCTCATTGTTTGATGAACTCAATTTATCTTTAAATGAAGCAGAAAAAGAATATTGTGACAAAATCTTTATATTTATTAATGTAAGCCAATCTAACAAAATTATTGTTTTATTCATTACTAACCAGTTTTTTAGACCATAACTAAAAACATGTTGACTTATAAGTTTGCATTTATTTCTTAGCCACTATCTTTGTAAATTCCTGAGAATTATATGTGTGTCCAATGTGGGGATCGAAAACACTTATTTTGTCCTGTGTAGGCTTCTGGGTCATATTACTTTGAAGCTACACTTATGTGACAAGTCACATCAGTTAATGTCACTGAGTTTCTCTTAAAAAGAGAACACTGACTAGTTTCTATTGCAAACATTAGATTCCAGATAAAAAGGAACTAAAAACCTTCCTATATTTTGTTTCAGCAGTTGCTATATAGGGAGTGAATAACTGTTTTATTGATCATCTTATACATTCTTATCTTTACGCACTGCTACAGGACTGTGCCTCAGAAACAGAACTAAAGAAGAAACAGAACTAAACATTTGTTACAGCAATTTTAAAGTTTTCAGCGGAGTTAAGGGCTATAGTCTTATAAGTTCTCTAAATGTGTATTAATCTAGCGAAAGACTTCTTTCCTTTTTATTTTTTTTAGAATTTGGAGTTGTAATAATACATCCTTTTTCTTGGGATAACAACTTACCATAAAAGGATGTTCTTTAATGATTTTTCTGGAATAGAAAGATGATATCTTGACACTTTTATTATTTTCTATTGTCTGAAATGTCAATAGATTATGAATAGTAATTAAAAAACACATTTCATTGTTACAAGTTAAATTAACCGGTGCCTTTTAGTAGAAAATAAACTTTCTTTAGTGGCATTGTAGATATGATTCCTTTTTAAATTGCATAATGGGAATTTTAATCTTTATATGTCAGTTGAGATTAAAGTATTACATAACACTTTTAAAAGTTGGAAAGCTAAACTGTTTTATTAGGAAATTTTACATTTGAACTACTTAATCCATTTTACAAAGAATTTGCATCTAATTTCTTGAAAGAATATTGCCTGTGAGCTAATCCTGTGAATTAGAGATTTATGCTCATGGTTTCTTGACATACTAAGGGATTACTTGCCTGGGATTAGTCTGAAGATTTAACAAAAAGATACATAGAAAAGAAATTTAAAATATAATGCCTCCATTCAAATGGGGCAGAACATGGCAAGTCTTTACATTGCAGGTGAACAAAAGGATTCAGGAAATCAGAACTCTATCTAGGAAAAATAGGTACAAATTTAGAAAGTAATCATCTTGGAAGGTTTCCCCAGCTTGTCCAAAAAACAAGTCTCTTTATCTAATTACAGGAGGGGAAAAAATACAGAAGAAAGAATTTGCAATACATGTAGAAGACTGTGGCAAAGGACAAATAAAATTATTGTCCCTTTGAAAAGCACTGAAATAATTTGGGACATAATTTACTCACTAATTATAGCCAGTTAATATTATCAAGGACATATTGATTGGCAGAAGGCTCAGCTACAAGGTGTTCAATGCTCTGTATTCCTGCTGAGCTAATTAATGCACCTCCAAAAATCAGCCACAGGGTCTATTTTCAACAGAAGGGTATTCCAGTTCTCTGTATCCTTTGATTCCTCAGCGCTTGAACATCTGAGTGCAAAACTGAGCACTGAGATTATAGGGTCGGCAGCACCTGTTACACATTTCCCACATCCTCTTCCGCTAAATAGAATAGTTTCAGAAGCCAAGTGTGAGAGTGACATTTGGTAACAGACTGCCAGTGCTGTCATTTGGGCATTAAAATAATCAACTTATTGTTTTTTTTAACTTTAATTAGCTTGTTTTTTTCTACTCTAATATCAGTTGAAATTTGAAATTTAAGACAAACAATGATGATGAGGCATGTTAGTATCTGTCTGCTTTTCTCCTTGGTAAATTGAGCTATTGGAAGCAGGTTTATTATTACAAATATAGCATCCTATATAATAAAAGGCTAATATGCAAATTGACTGAATGGTGGAACAACCCATCGCTATGATGCACATTGACCACCAGGGAGCAGACACTCAACACAGGGGGAGCACTGCTCAGCCAGAAGCTGGGCTCACTGCTAGTGAGCGCAGTAGTGGTGGCAGGAGCCTCTCCTGCCTCTGTGGCAGCACAAAGGATGTCCAACTGCTGGCTTAGGCCCATGGGAAGTGGGCCTAAGACATCAGTTGGACATCCCCTGAGGGCTCCCGGACTGCTAGAGGGCACAGGCCGGGCTGAGGGGAGCTCCCCTCTCAAGTGCATGAATTCCATGAACTGGGCCTCTAGTAGCCTATGATACATGGAAAGTAGGCATGTGTCATCTAAAATAATTATGATTATTTTGATGATGCAGTAACATAAGAAACTTTTACATGTTATGTAACATACTGAGTGGTTTCACTTGAGATTCTAAATTTAGTTGTTTAAAATGCAAATTTGGCCCTGGCTGGTGTGGCTCAGTTGGTTGGAGTCTCCTGCCCTGCACCAAAGGTTCAATTAGATTCTTGGTCAGGACAGATACCTAGGTTTTGGGGCTCCTTTGGGAAGCAACTGATCAATCCATGTATCTTTCTCACACTAATGTTTCTCTCTCTCCTCTTCTTCTTCCCCCTCTGAAAAAAATCAAATGCAAATTTTGTTCAATATTTTTTATTTATTAGAAGAATGTAATGTATGATAAGGTAGGACAGAGGTTGTTACCTGAAATAATTTTAGAATTAGGTATACTTTGGTTTGAATTTTAGTTCCTGCTTTCACCAGGTAGGCAAATTAATATCTCAATTTCCTTCTCTGTGAGATGGGAATAATAAATCAGAAGTTGTTTTGAGGATTATAAGGTGCTATGTAGTGCTTAAAGTGACTAGCACATGGCAAGTACTTTTAATGCAATAACATTAATTGGATGATGTTAAAATAGTTTAAATAATGCACTTATAATTAGTTATAATTAATACAATTATATGATATAAAATAATATAGTATATTATATTAGCTAGTATTTTAATTTTATATTGATGGCATGTCACAATAACATTCCTTTAAAATATGTCAATTTTAATATATATTTTATAGTACAATATAACATACTATTAACATACCTTACTCATATAATGTAAAATCATATAAAGTATCTATATATATATTAAAGCCTAAGTGACTGTTGCAACCGAAACAACCAAACGGATGACCAAACAGGCTTTGTGGAGCGACTAGGCCAGCAGGGGGGTTAGTGAGGGATGACCAAACGACTGAGCATCAGGCTGCGTGAGGTGACCAGGCTGGCAGGGGGGGCTGTGAGGGGCGACCAACGACCAAATAGCAGGCTGAGTGGGGTGACCAGGCTGGCAGGGGGTGCAGTTGGGGGTGACCGGGCCAGCAGGGAGGTGCAGTGAGGGGTGACCAGGCTGGCAGAGGGGGGGCAGTTAGGGGTAATCAGGCAAGCAGGCAACTGAGCACTTAGGAGCCAGTGGTCCCAGATTGTGAGAGGGATGTCCAACTGCCGGTTTAGGCCTGATCCTGCAGATTGGGCCTAAACCAGCAGTCAGACATCCCCTGAGGGGTCCCGGATTGGAGTGGGTACAGGCTGGGATGAGGAGACTCCAACGCCCCGTGCACGAATTTTGTGCACCGGGCCTCTAGTCTATAATAATAAAAGCGCAATATGCTAATTAGACTGGATGTCCTTCTGGACGACCTTCTGGACCAAGCTGGGGCTGTGAGGGAAGTCCAGGTCCAGAATGCCTGCCGGCAGTTGGAGGGAAGCCCAGGTACTGGGTGCCAGAGGGAAGCTGGTGCCAGCAGCCAGGGGAAGGAAGGCCTACCCTTGCATGAATTTCGTGCATTGGGCCTCTAGTTTTATATTAAAATTTAATAATGTATACCTGATTAGTGAAATTAAACAAGATAAGAATGAAAAATAATGTAATATATTTTATTTATTTATTTTTTCAACAAAGTATATACTTGAAGCTTTTTACATCACACTTTAGGGCTGGAAGTAACATGTAAACTTCATACTGCTATTCTTTGACCTTGGGGAACCTACAGAGGAAATAGGATATCTAAATTATAGAGGGAGAAAATAATGCATCGCTTGAAACATCTAATTATTTCTTCACGCTGAAATTCTCTTAAGCCCCAAGTGAGAATCAGTCTTCAATGGCCTCCACAAGCCCAGACTGAGATGCAAAATGGCAGCTTGCTCTGAGGATTCTAATGATAATTGTGCATTTAGCTACTCAAGAGGTCAAGAAAATACAGTCACAGTAGGAACGCGTGTTCCTCCAGGTGATTTCTGTTCAGTGAAGTCAGAAATTTCTCTCTGCAATGAAACTCTTTCACGGTTCTCAACCTGTGGGTCATGACCCCTTTGGCGGTCGAATGACCCTTTCACAGGGGTCGCCTAAGATCATCCTGCATATCAGATATTTACATTATGATTCATAACAGTAGCAACATTACAGTTATGAAGTAGCAACGAAAATAATGTTATGGTTGGGTCACAACATGAGGAACTGTATTTAAAGGGCCAGAAGGTTGAGAACCACTGCTTTATATGAACCTTTTCTCTAAACCAGTTGCAATATTTTAAATGATTTTTCTGACTTTCTCCTGAACTCACAACCTAAACTTCAAATTGCTATCACTGACTTTGATATGAAACAGATCTGAAATATGAAGCGTTGACAATTAATACATTAAAGTTCATGTTAATCTGCATTGGCATTGTTCTGGGTTTGTGGTATTTGTTAGACAACACCACGGCAAGTCTTGGCATTTGGGCACAATAACCTCCATATTGACAACACTTATATCAGAGAATAAAGAGGATATAATATTTTATTCAGGGTTTCCTTTTAGTAAAACATGTGATTTCTTTGTAGGTTTTACTATAAAAATAACTTTCTTAGAAATCCATTAAAAAAATGAAACAGTGATCAAATATTTATCTGATATTCTATCCTGTTATCTGGTTGGCAACTCTTCCACACAGCTGCTTTGTATGTAAGACGTATTTGTTATAACTGCTGATTCTTATCCATAGGAAAATAAGAAAATATTAAAAGGCTATTCCCAGAACACTTTCACAGTCACAAGTGCCCTCCAAATTCAGAATCAGCCAGCAAAGTAAATTCCAGGTAGTTGAAACCATGTGACTAACTGGCATCTTTTTTCTTTTTAAATATATTTTTATTGATTTTCAGAGAGAGGGAGGAAGGGAGAGGGAGAGAGAGATAGAAACATCTAGGAAAGAGAATCAACAATTGGCTGCCCCCTGCACACCTCCTGCTGGGAAACTAACCCGAAACCCAGGCAGTTGCTCTGACCAGGAATTTAACTGTGATCTCCTGGTTCAGCCACTGAGCAACCCGATCGGACAAGCTGACATCTTTTCATAGATTAAGGTTTAGAAAAATAAAATTTGATTTACAAAATGGTATTAAAAAATTATGGAAGATTAAGACTCTCCATGGATGCGAGGCAGTGCTGGGAAAGATTCCACTTGGTTGTTCAGCTCTAATCTGGAGTGAATTTTCAGTGCTCCGGCCAGTCCACTGTAGTGTTGTACCATCTGCCCACTGGGTTGTGTAATACTCAGACAAGGGGAAGTTGATCATAAAGACAATAAAGCAGATAAAGAACCTCATTGTCTCAACAAAATATAATCAAAGTATACCAATCGCTGCATATGCTAAGCATTGTCCTGAAGTCTCTGACTGCTGTCATTCAATAAGAAACATCATTTCCGAATTTGATTGTTAACATTTATAATTTATAGAATGTGTTTTGTGGAAGTCCCAATGTCTTTCAGTTCTCAAACTCCTCAAAAGTGCTACTTGTAAAGGATAAAACTCTTCAAAGTAATAGTGTCAGTAACACTAATATAACATAATATGTATTACCAGTGTAAGGTTATCTATCTATCTATCTATCTATCTATCTATCTATCTATCTATCTATCTATCTACCTACCTACCTATCTATCTATCATCTACAGGGTGGGACAAAAGTAGGTTTACAGTTGTGAGTATGAGAAACACAGAGTGTATTCTTGTATTATTATTTAATTATTGTATTATTTTCCATATGAACAAATGTAAACATACTTTGCCCTGCACTTTATATATATATTTTAAGTGTTTGTGAAATATAAAAGACATAAGTTAATATAGTTGGTCTATAAAAATAATAAATAAAATGTCAAACATAAGTACAAAGAAAGTAATAAAATATTTCAAGTTATGCAGAAACAGATTCAGTGTATGTTGCATGTGGAAAGCTTCCAAATATATAGAAAAAATATTACTATCATAGAGAAATGCTTCAATATGAGAATAACATTTTTTTTCCTTTTACTACTGGGGAATAAAGAGCTGAATAAACAAAGTCCTAAAACAGAGAGAAGATACAAGAAGCTTAATGCACCAAAGGATAGATTTATTTATTGTTTGCCTTTCCAAAAACTTGCCCCACTTATGATTTTAAATAGACCACTAATTAGTGACTGTCTTTTATTTTTATTTTTTAAAGTATATTTTTTATTGATTTCAGCAAGGAAGGGAGATAGAAACATCAATGATAAGAGAATCATTGATCAGCTGCCTGCTGCACATCCCACACTAGGGATTGAGCCTGAAACCTGGGCACGTGCCCTGATCTGGAATCAAACCTTGACCTCCTGGCTCATAGGTCGACACGCTGAGCAACCACTGAGCTATGCTGCCTGGGCTCTGACTCCCTTTTAATTATATAATTTAATTGTCATAAAATAAAACTGAGTTAAAATATGTTACAACTTTAAAAACTGTTACATGTTCATTAAAATACAAAAAGGTGAGAATCTTCATGGGTTTTAGATCATGGGGAAGTGTTGATCAGTCAGAATTTTTCTGCCTTTTATTGATTGTAAGTGATGCTGAGGTTTTCCAACACAGATATCTGATCAGTTAGGAAGATGTACCCTTAAATGAAGAAGGGTGAATAGCATCATAACTTGGAAACATTTAAGGCCTTTTACTTTTACCTACTCTGACAAGATAGCTTGTTACTGTCCCCTGTAAGCTTTCCCGTTGAGAAGAGGTCATCGTATTATACAATATGAAGATTTTGGGCTGATTGGGAAGCTGAGTTAAAAAAATAAATACCCTCATAACAAAACCACCCTTTGAGGGTTTGACTGCCGTGAGCTCCCAATAATCATACAATAAGTAAAAGTACACATACATAATGAACACACACACACATACACACAAATGTGGACACACATGCATTTCAGAAACTTCCAAATAGGAAAGCAAACCCTAGGTGGCAAAGGAAACCATTCTAATTTAGAGCAATACAACATCATTTTAATAATGGAGTTCTAAAACATTAATGAGCTAAGCCAACTATGGGCTAAGCATACATCAGGAACTAGCACAACAAAATGCACAGACATAGAGCATAATTGATGAATCTAAAATTTATACCAAACAAACCCATTTTCTATTTCTAAAAATTAATAATTAAATATATTTTCTTTTCTTTTTTTAAAATATATTTTATTGATTTTTTACAGAGAGGAAGGGAGAGAGATAGAGAGTTAGAAACATCGATGAGAGAGAAACATCGATCAGCTGCCTCCTGCACATCTACTGGGGATGTGCCCGCCACCCAGGTACATGCCCTTGACCGAAATCAAACCTGGGACCTTTCAGTCCACAGGCCGACGCTCTATCCACTGAGCCAAACCGGTTTCGGCAATATATTTTATTTTCTATCCATTATGTTAACTAATTTTATTGTATTATCTTGATTGCACTATACAGTGTGATTATATTATACTCTTTTATTTGTTTTATTTTTATTCTGGATCGAATGAATCATTTGTACATGCTTTTGTATTCTTCAGGAGCTTAACTTTAGCTCTTTATCATAGTACTGAGTCATGTTTGTTGGATGAAATATGTACATAATTGTTCATCAAGCTACATATAATTGAAGAAATTAAACAAGTATATTGCCCTGACAAAGAAGAAAAATGGTGCATCATTTGTTTTAGTAAGCAGAGGAGTTTCATATAACTAGTCAGAAAACTTAAGGAAATAGAGATATTTAGATAACAACATGTTAGAATGATTACTTCTAAATAAATAGCTGTTAACAACCATTTGAATAATAGATAATATCTGCTCTATTTGTTAATATTCATATTAAATATATTGTAACCATAAAACTTGCCAAATCTGCAGCAGCACCAAACTGTCGGTAATAAATTCTTCAAAGACCATTGAAGAGTAAGCATGGCTCATTATACCTTCGAGAATTGTTAACTGAGATGACTCGCTGTGATAACCTGACAGATGGAAAAAGAAAAGACCCAGGGAGGTACAATAACTCCTGATCTTACGCCAGAGACACTGAAATTACAAAGAATATTATTAGGGTTTTTTACTATACACACAAACTTTACATTTCCCTTGACAAATTTCTCCTACACTCTATTTTTTAAAAAAGTTATAGAGTGGTATTTATGTGATATTTATTTATTTTCATAATTATTCTTTACTATAAAATGTTTGGACTTCACCATGGTGTGACTATTCCTGGTTCCGCTATCAGCGGTTCTCAACCTGTGGGTCGCGAACAATGAAAATACATCCTGCATATCAGATATTTACATTACGATTCATAACAGTAGCAAAATTACAGTTATGAAGTAGCAACAAAAATAATTTTATGGTTGGGGGTCAGCACAACATGAGGAACTGTATTAAAGGGTCGTGGCATTAGGAAGGTTGAGAACCACTGGGCGGCTAACTAATGCGTGTGTTGTGGCTCGAAAGCAGAAACGATGTCTGTGTTGTTCACCTCTGGATCCCCATCGATTGGGATGGTGCTGGGATATTACAGATACGTGACCAATAGTTATGAATTATGAATATCACATATTGTTAGCTTTAGTCACTGACTTGAACGTTTAAGAATACTATTTTTAATTATTACACTATCTTCTGTGTAATGAACTCTTATCTACATGATTTTTAATTGTTTGCCGCCTAATTCCATTTAGATTGCTCATGTTTTGTGCTGGCACTTTTCTCCAAGTCTCCTTCCTCTCTTATTCAACTAGCTTTAGATGTTAATCTTAATAAACGATAGGAATAGAAGTTAAGTAAGTAAAATACACCTTCAAAGTACCTTTCTCTTAGTTAACTAATACTTTAATAAAAAGGAGTTTAAATCTTCTTTTAACTATGTTATTTGATTCTATTGCCAGGATTGTATAATGACTGTCTATAATTCATTATTAATCCAATGTGTTCATAAGCAAAATGCTGAATTCATAATCTATCATCATTGGTGCTGATGCGGATTTGTAAAGCTAATGTGGCATGTTCTCACGCTCTGACAGAGGAGCATCACCCCTGCCCTGGAGGTATTTAAAGGTGCCCTGAAAAAGTCTGTCCAGTGTGTCTTTGTTATTACCCCAAGTACGGAGCTCAGCGTTTATAGTTTTCAGAGCTGTTGAAATAGCCAGGAGGGCTAATCAGCTTAATTGGAAAATGTAACTTCAGAAAGGTTGATACCTTCTCTTGGAAACTGAATTGTGGCATCAATACACTTCAGGGGTGCGGTTCAAAACGTATTTGACATTTACCAGGCCACACCTGTAAATTATTTACATAGTCTATTTTCTGTGGGTAAAGTCTTGCTTGACTTGTACCACAAGCCCTTTTTGTAGGATTCCTGTCTTAGCAATGAGCGTAGAGTCTACTTAATGTCAAATTAACAACCTGCAATATTTGAGGAACGATTTTAAAAGATGAGCGACCTCAAATAAGAAAGTCAGTATAAAGTGCTAGGATAGTGAACTCTGACGTCAGAGTTTCTGGGTTTACATCTGCCTTAATCAAGTGTTATCTTTCATGACACATTACCTAACAGCCTACTGCCCCTGTTTCCTCATCTGTAAAGAGGAGATAATAATTGTAACTAAATCTCAGGACTAGTGTGGGGAGTAAATGAATACATACATGTGAAGGTAATAGATACATATTAATATTAACAGCTCCCATGAATATTTGTCATTTTGATGATTAATATATTAATTCTTGATCCTTTTGGTGCACAAAAGACATTCAAAGATGATCCTTTCAACACCCTGTTTGCTGAATTCTTCGTCTCCAATACACTTGTCCTCCAACCTATTTCAGCCACACAGTCTCATGGTGACACTGCAGTGTCCAATAGGGTAGCACACACATGTGGCTCTTTGTATTTAATTTCAATTCATTTAAATTAAATACAATTACATTTTCATCCCTTATTTTTACTAACTATATTTCAAGTGTGCAATAGCCACATGTGGCCAGTGGCCATTATATTGTACAACCCAGATATAAACTATTCCTATCATCACTGACAATTTTATTAGATTGTACAGCTTGCATTCAATAACTTTAATCCACCAGCCATAGTTTCATGCATTCTACTCTTTTATCAATACCTATCTTTCTAGATCACTCTTTGTTTTACTATGACTTCAACAATATTTTTACCCTGTCCATTACTCTAATTTATCAGTTCTCAAATTTTTAAATTTCAGGAACACTTTATACTTTAAAAAATTAAGAGGATGCCATAAGTCTTTTATTTATGTACTAGAAGCCTGATGCATGAAATTCGTGCAAGAGTAGGCCTTCCTTCCCCCGGCTGCCGGCACTGGCTTCCCTCCTGCAGACACCCGGGACCCGGGCTTCCCTCGGAGCCCCAACTTCATCTGGAAGGTAGTCTAATCTAATTAGCATATTATGCTTTTATTATTATTATAGAAACTTAGTCATTGTGGCCTTGTTTACATTTATCTGCATAAGTTTTAAAAATAAATTGCAGAGCTTGAATATAACTTTATTGTTTGTAGAAATGATCGTATAAATTTATATGATTAAAAAATATAGTTTTTATTACACGATTACAATTCTGAATAGAAATTCACCAAAAGTATCCTTATCCTATCTAATAATAGACAAACATGGTAATTAACTGTACCTCCGACACACTTCCCATTGGCTAATCAGGGCGATATGCAAATTAACTGCCAACCAAGATGGCGGCTGGCAGCCAGGCAGCTGAAGCGAACAGGAGGCTTGCTTGCTCCAGTGATGGAGGAAGCCAAGGTTCCCCGCCTGCAGCCGCCAGCTCTGAGCTGCACTCTAAGCAACTATGTTGCAATTATAGAAGCTAAACAATCCCCAGAAACCTGTTTTCAGCCAGCTGGGCCTCAGAGCTGGAGCTGCAACAGTGTTTCAATTATAGAAGCTAAACAAAGCCCAGATACCTGCTTTCAGCAGCCCAGGTCTCAGAGCTGGAGCTGAGCCTCAGAGCTAAAGCTGGCTCTCAGCTCCAGTGACAGCCATAGAAGGTAAATAAATCCCAGAATAAAAAAGGAAAAGAAAAAAAAGAGAGGTTGGGAGCTTCAGTCACCCACCAGCCTGAAAATGGCCCTCAGCCCCTCACCCAGCCAGGCACACCAGTGGGGATCCCCACCCTGAAGGGGGTGTGACCAGCTGCAAACAGCCATCATCCCCTCATCCAGGCTGGCCAGGCACCCAAGCGGGACCCCCACCCTGATCCGGGACACCCTTCAGGGCAAACCAGTCGGCCCAACCCGTGCACCAGGCCTCTATCCTATATAGTAAAAGGGTAATATGCAAACTGACCCTAACAGCAGAAGGACTGGGAATGACTGGTCACTATGATACACACTGACCACCAGGGGGCAGGTGCTCAATGCAGGAGCTGCCCTCTGGTGGTCAGGGCACTCTCACATGGGAGGAGCTCTGCTCAGCCACAAGCCAGGCTGATGGCTGCCAGTACAGTGGTGGTGGTGGGAGCCTCTCCTGCCTCCTCAGCAGCGCTCAGGATGTCTGACTGCGGTTTAGGCCTGCTCCCCGCTGGCAAGTGGACATCCCCTGAGGGCTGCCGGGCTGCCAGAGGGATGTCTGATTGCCATCTTAGGCCCAATTCCCTGGGGAGCGGGCCTAAGCCAGCAGGTGGTCATCCCCTGAGGGGTCCTAGACTGCGAGAGGGCACAGGCCGGGCTGAGGGACCCTCCTCCTCCCCCCTGAGTGCACAAATTTTTGTGCACCGGGCCTCTAGTAAATTTTATAAAACATTAAGATCTCATAACAGTGAATTAAGAAAATTTAGACACAAATTATATGTCTCTTTTTAGCCAAAAGTAGATCAAATCAAATGAGAATAAGGCTAAAATGGTTGATTAGATCACATGTGAATTTCACATTCAGTGTTGGATGTTACTTTTAAAGTTGTCTCTATAAGCTAGAATGCATTAGAAGACAGTGTAAGGAAAATGAGATGACTCCAAAGAAAATTAATTTATGTGTTCAATTATTTTGAAATAGCTTATTTAGATGTATGTAAGAGGTGGAAATAGAATAAAGTGTCAAGAACAAGAGGAAAATTAAAACATGTAATGATTACATAGTAATGGAGGTTTTAATGACTGTGTAAGGTGCTGTGGATACATGGTCTTTAAGTTCTAGAGTTTCCTGGCATCCACTTAGAAAATATGGTATCAATCTGACTCACATTGTCCCAATAGAAAAAAAAAAAAGCATGCATATTACTCAGCCTTCTCCTGGCACTAAGCCTAAGAGAAATGACTCACATGGCTCTTTATATTGGGAACACTGAGTAATGTAGAAAACAGCGTCCTCAACAACATCTCCCCAAAAAGTAAAATAACAGATTCCACATGTCGCTTACGGTGCCCCACAGAATAAACCCCGGGCAAAATGCTGTGAAAAGCATCCCTCCAAGGAGCCAGCCATGGTATAGAAATGCAGAATTTTCTGCACCTTAAATTGATTAAGAGACAAAACCTAATGATCAAATATGACTTAAAACCAAGTCACGTGGAAAGCATAGGATGGTGCGGATAGTGGGGCAGCTGAGGAACTGGGCAAGGCTGTACAGGTGGTCTGGATTTAATTCCATCTATGCCACTTCCTGACAGGGTAACTCGAGCAAAATCATGGAACCTCTCTGTGCTGGTTGGCTTCTTTTTGAAATAGGGATGCTGGTCGTGATATTTCTACCTCATACAACTGCTGTTGGGATTGAATGAGTAAATACAAGTAAAGTCCTGTGCAAACGGTTTGGCATCTGACAAATGCAAAATAAATGTTAACTATTGTTTTATCTTTAGATTTGAGAAGGGCTACCCACAAGAGGATAAGGTTTGTTCTGTTTGACACTAAGAAGTGGGATGAGAATAAATGCACTCAGTCCTCGTTATGCAAGGACTTGGTGATTGCAAAGTCACCTACTTGCTAACATTTCTGTGTAACCCCAAAATGTATACTAGGGGTGTGCCTTTGCCTTCGTTTGCAGATGTGTACAGAGCAGTGAAAGGCGGAATCACCGAATGTGTGTGTTGCCACTTGAGGTTGAACAGGGCAAGCTCAGCTCTTACACCATAAACGAGTGTCCCCCCTCCTCCACCATTCCTCTCTTTGGGTTGTTTTGCTGTTTAAAATTACCCCCAAGCATAGTTTGGAAGTGTAGGGGGTTCCTATTGCAAGAAGCTGGAGTGTGTCTTTGGAAAGAAAAACTTTAGAAAGAGGGAAAGGGAAAAAGGGAGGTAACAAGACTCTGGTGTCTGTGCTGCTTTAAGAGTCAGTGCGTCCTTAGTTGTTATGTTGAAACATACATTGAGTGACCATTTGTCTCCAGTTATGTAAAGAGAAAGCAAACGAAATTCATGTTTCAGGCATAAATCTAATAGCTGTGAGAAAAATGACAACACAGAAAACAAGTGTCTTTTTTCATAGTAAAAAATATTTGGGAATTATAAAGTATTAAGAATTCTATTTATTTTCTTTAAAAAGTTATAGTTTGGAGAAAATGCTATTTGTTATTGTTGTTTTTATCATGTTTCTGGTGTTAATGCTTACATTTTTTCAAATATTTGCATTTATAACTGGGTCAGGGCAAGTTTTGTTGCCTGGTTTTAGCTATCACAGCATCCAAGCACCTGTATCCTGGCACATCTGTTCAAGAGTAGAACACTGGCTTGTGAAAAATGCAAATGCTTATCTCTACAAGGCAATGCCAAGTTATCCTTCAAAGCGGTTACAATAACGATCCTACCAGCTACATCAGAGAGGCCCACTGGCTCACGTGCACACCAGCCCTTGGCTTCATCAGATATTTTAAATGATGCCAATTTGATTAATGGTGACTAATTGCAGCCTGAATTTGTTTATTTCTAATCATTATCATTTTTCCTATGTTTAAGGTCTTTAATGTTTCCTCTTCAGTGAAATGCATATTCATAATTTTTACTAGTCTTTATTGTTTAGAGCATTTTTAGGTTCACAGAAAAATTCAGAAGAAGGTACAAAGACTTTCCAAATATTCCCTGCCTGCCCTCCACAGACTTCCCCACTATCAAAATCCTGCCTTTTTATGAATTTTGTACACTTGTCTAGTGATTGATATGAGTTCTCTCTGAACAGCCATCTATTTCCTAGTTTCTGGCTTGTCTTTTTACTGTTCTATGTTGTCTTTTGAGGAACAGAAGATTTAAATTTAAATGTAGCTTATCAATCCTTTTTAAAAAAATAAATATGTTTTATTGATTTCAGAGAGAGGAAGAGAGAGGGAGAGAGAGATAGAAACTTCAGTGTGGGGATGGAGCCAGCAACCCAGGCATGTGCCTTGACGAGGAATCAAACCGTGACCTCCTAGTTCATAGGTCGAAGCTCAAGCACTGAGCCACACCAGCTGGGCTATCAATCTTTTTTTTTCCCCATCAGTTATCACTTTTCTATTTTGTTTGCAAAGCCTATTCTAGCCCAAGGCCATGAAAAGATCTTCCTATAAATTCTTACAATTTTTTTTCCTACTTTTGCTTTTCACATATGAGTTTTTGATCCACCTGGAATGGATTATTGTATACAACACTCTAAGGCTCTATTCTAATACTTTCTGTTAGCGATGGTAATATCCCACTGGAAATAGAAGGGCTTTAATAAACTTTAATGGAATTAAAAAGAATAAATGCCATGTCCTAAAAGGGTTAACAGTGGCAATCAAGCAATCAAAATAAGTAAGATTTGGATACATAACAACAGTCATAGAGATATTAAAAATAAGGACCCTGAGTGCTAAACCATGTGAAATGCATGGAAAAAATGAGAATCTGTACGTGCAAAGGCTCAGATGGACTTCTGTTTGAGGGACATGCAGTATGCTTTTGCAACCTTGTATTCTGATTGCTGATGTTTTCATCCCTGGCCTTCAAAATTCTAAGGCTTTTGGTCTTTGCTAGAAGGTATCTTAAAAGTGGTAAATGCCTTGTACACAACAGCTGCTTAATAAATGTTTATTTAATTGAACTGAATTTCACACTATAAAATTACAAAATGAGGAATATGTGTTACAGATCCATAAATGATTGGAATGAAGGAAGGAAGTAAAGGAGGGAAGAAGTGGAAAGAAGAGAATACGAGACGTTCATTTTCTAAGTCCTGTGTCACAATATTATTATTTTTTTTAATTTTTCTTAAATTTTTGAGGAAGACTCCTTTTTGTGGAGGAATCACATGACGAGAATTACTTGCACTCTCTAACTGGAATACATCTATAGAATGAGGGGTGAGTCTGCAGCAGGGGGAGGGGGCTCTAGACACAGAGAGGTAAGGGCACATCTCAGACATTGTGGGGTACACTTAAAAAAAAGGGGGAATGTCAAGGGGGGGCAAAAGAAGGAGACATATGTAATACTCTTTGTAATACTTTAAGCAATAAAACAACAACAACAACAACAACAAACCCACAAGAAAGCTGTCTTACGTATTTCCTGATTATTTTGTTGCTCCGTCCTTCCCATGCTCCCATGGGTGGTGAGACACCATTCCCTGATGCTTGTCTACCATTACCCATAATGAATTTTTAATGGCTTTTTTTTTCTACGTTCAGGAAATGGAAATGGCCTGACAGTGATTGTTCCATGACTACTAATGATTTCCTTTCCTCTTGGTACTGAAAAAAGTTATGTGGAAAGGAAACTCACCGAAGCAATCATGTCATAAAATGATACTCATTTGAGCTGCTTACCCTTACTAAGACGTAAGTACCATTTAAGAGCATTAAGGCTAATGATGTGAAAGACCTAAAAATAATCGTAATCTTTAGCAGTATGACCCAATCCTGGCATCACAAATACCTTACATAATTAGATGTGGCTCTGCCCAAGCTCACTTAAATATTTTTAGTCATTTGTTTTCACTGATGTGTAAATAAAAAGATTTTCTTTCTGGTTATTCCATGTATGAATGCAAGCTTAAAAACTTACTTAGAAACTTAGAGCCCAAGGAGCGTAAATATCATACTTTCCTAATGTTTCTAATTGGAGTAGATGAGTGATATTAAAAAAAAAAACAAAAACCACCACACACACCAAACACCTGCTGAGATTGAGGAAGCCTATTGTTCCTGCTGGTTAAATGAAACAAAGCTTTATTCTGTTAAGGTTTTCTGCAAGTCATACACACAGTACTGCTTTGTATATAGAAGTGAAAAAACATCCCATGAAGACCCACTCCTTAAAGATATCTGAGGGTATTGCAGAATGAGTGAAAACTTTAGTTAAATGCCCATGAATACTGGCCACGGTTTAAAATTAGAAACCTTTTGGGAAATTCTGTATGTTTATCTCAAAATATAGATGACATTGAAATGAAAGGCAATACATCACAATGCAACCGTACACGGAGTAATTAGGTATTTGTTAGCTGTGGTATGCACTTAAACTGACAGTTGAATTTTGGGATAAAAATCAAACAGAAAGGAGAAAATTAACATGCTGACGTTCAGGTAAAGGGAAGATGACTGAAATATGATAAGTTATTCTTTATTTCCACTAAGATGAGGACAAGGAAGAATGTTAAGTCCCAGCAAAAAGGGATGTAGGTAAAATAGAATGGGAAGCATCTGAGTAAACTAAATTTAACTGTTTCCTCCACTGGGATTATAAAGCCAGCACATATTTACATCAGTAGAAAGCTGAACTGTTTGGACAACTCAAATGAAATGATGGTAAAGATGTGTAGTCTGGAGCTCTTGTCAAAGTAGAATAGATATGACACTAGGCCCATCATGAAACATGAACAAAGATTGTAATAAAATGAGAGTAACTGGGAATAAGGCTGGGGCTTACTTGTTTGGGATATTATTTAAATACATTGATTCTGGAATGTTATAACTCTGCATACAAGTCTATTTGTGAGGTTCATTGTGGGGTGATCATTGTGAAGTCCAAGAAGCAGAAACAAGTTGCAACCAGAGAAAGCAAAGAGTAATAATGAGTGTGTTAGGTATAAAACTAATAAAATTACTTTAAACTCTTGTCAAAGTATCATTGACAGGAAAGTAAAATCACATAGGGAAGCAGATAGTCTGTTTTTAAGTATGAACCTTAATTGTAAAAAATAGTCTTATGTAAAATGAAATGGGGAAACTATGTAATATACATTATATATGTGTGTATGTGTATGTATGCTTATATATATGTTTCTACAGTCATTTAGTTCTACCTATATATGTATGTGTGTATTTGTGTGTGTGTTTATTATACATGTGTTTATATACTATATGTATATACATATATACACACACACGCACATATACATATTATCTATGCATTGCCACTGCTGAGCACAGTGCTAGACACATAGGATAAATGCCACAAATGCATTCTCACAGACATATCTCTATATACAAAAGCCTAAGTGACCGTTACTGGAACGACCAGAATGACTGAAACGACCAGTCGACCAGTTGCTATGATGTGCACTGACTACCAGGGGGCAGACACTCAATGCAGGGGCTGCCCCCTGGTGGTCAGTATGCTACCACAGCCAACCTCCCACAGCCGGCCAACCTCCCTCGACCCCTCCCCCTGGCCGGCCGCCCCCTCCCTCCCCCTGGTAGGCCTTGATTGCAGGCCAGGTTGAGGGACCCCTCCCATGCACGAATTCATGCACCGGGCCTCTAGTATGACATATTTAGGATTAATTGATACTCTCCCCTACACCCTAACAAACATGCATTCCTCCAAGAGGAAAAACATTGTCTAAATGTGCTCATGGCTAAGCCACTCTTTGCTTTTAATATAGGAAAAGAAAAAAGAAGAAGCTGTGGAAGGAAAAAAAGAAAATTGGGTAGGAGGTACCTGTGAAGAAAGAACGTTGGGCAGAAGGAGAGAACGGAGAATGAGAATAAGAGGCATGTCATCTGCTTTAAGGGACAAATTTGTAAACAAGCAAGATGTACTCTAGAAAGGTTTTTTTCAGAAGTTTTGATGTGATATGTGATATGTGATAATGCTGCCTCCACCCCCATATTCCCAAGACTCATTCAGAGAAATTTACGTTATCCTTAATGCTTCCAATGTTGAGCTATGATTTTTTCCCCTCAGATAGAACCAGGGGCTGATTTTGCTATGCCCTCTTCTGCTTTCTCTTCCCCTCTTAGTGTGTCTTTCATCCTCAGTTGCCTCCTTGAGACAATGCATGATTTCAGTGTCATTAAGGTATAGGGAACCAACCAAATTTTATATATTTCTGTTTCTCCTGAAGATACAATATGGATCTCACACTGATTGAAATGTCTAAGTATAAAGAAAAAGATATATGTCACTATAAACAAATAGAGTGAACTGTTCCAAACAGAATTTAATGTTTAACAAAGAATTTAATTGTTCATTAAATTCTATACCAAATATTTTATGTAATTCTGGAAAATAAAAGCCTAAATATTTGTGGTTTCATACTTATTTGATGCCATTAACACTGCAAATAAAATGGTTCCAATTTCATCTAGATTTTACAAGGTTTTGGAAACATTTATCTCAAACTCTATAAAATAGTAAGCTTGAATATAAATTTATGTAAGAAGTATGATTTGGTCATGTATACAATGGCAAAATAAAGAAATTAATGTTTTTAATACTCATAAATTTAAAAAAATTATATATTATTTATATAAAATTTTCCAACTACAGGATGATACTGATTTCATAAAAAACAAGGGTTTATAGATTAAAAAAAAATTGGAGCTAGCGAAGTGACTCATAGTCTAGTAAATTAATAATTTTAATTAGCTTTTTGATTGATTAGAACTGGTTTAATCACTGCTAATGGAAAGTTTTACTTATATTCCACTGTATAAATTCTACAATTAATTTATCTGTAACATATAAGTAGCTTAACAATATGCTAATTGGTAATATTACTTGATTTAGAAAAACAATAACTTGTTGGGATTATTTTAGACTGTAGAATGAGAACTTGAAGTGAATTTTGCTTGGAAGGTAAACTTAATTGAGTTTACAAGGCAGTGGTAATTCTGCTAGGGCTTCATAGCTTCACAGATGAGTAGGATTTTCATAAGGTAATTGCTGGTCACTGGGTAGCTAAGCAGAGCCCATTAATGTGACTCTTCTAAATGATCACTATTTTTAAGAGTCTAAATGACAAAGAGGTGCTGACAGCTGAAATAGATAAAATCAACAAAGATATAAGAGAAACTAAAACTCAGTTGTTATCACTATCCATTGAGAAGCTATTTTCTTGAATTTCACATTCATTCGGTAAATTATATTAGCATTTGTTATGCCCACAGATTACGTTTGATGGTGAGATTAAAGCCATATGTTCTTGAACGACACAAGTAAGGAAGGTGGTTGCTAAAGCAAAACAATGCATACCTATAGAAAATTGCAATGTTTGCTGCTCCCGGTCTTCTCTCACCCTTATAGGAGTATACAGTTCAACTTCTGCCTTGTGAAAAGCTTACAACCATAACTTGAAGTTGACCTGTTTCTTAGCATTTGACCCATTTTCTGGTAAACTTCATGCATCAGAATGCTTACAGCTGCAAAGAAGACTACCCAACTAACAGTGACAGAGATATCCTCTTCGTATAACAAAGCATTTTAATGCAAGGCATTTTTAGCTTGCCCCTTGTGGTTGAAGATGGATGCCTAGTCAAAAGCATTGTGCAGAGTGAAGACTATTCTCCTCTGTGTTTTTTGTTTGTTTGTTTTCTATTGGGAAGGGAAAAAAACACCAACCAAAACCCAGGATCCTCTCAGGTTCTGTTTGTCTGCCCGTGCCCTAGCTACACATTGCTACCGGGAAAGCAAGTCACTGATATTTTCAACTATTACAGTGGGAGACAGGCTTTGCTAGGAAAAAAGAAGTAGGCATGGATAATGATGTATGGTTGGCACACGACCCATGCTTCCACTAGTTATGTACAACTGTGCCTGTTTCCGGAGAGCCTCGCCAAGACTGTGAATTGTCAAAATTTAGCTTTTCCATGTCTGATAAATGAAAAAAGGTACCATAGTGTGATTTTAATTTGATGTTCTCTTATAGTAAAAGATTAAATAAATGTATTACTTCTTTGCTCCTGGAAAAATGGAACAACTCTCTAATTAGCTCTCATTTATTGTATGCGAGTGCTACTGTATTAGATCTTTTCTAATTAAAACAATTTTATTTGAGCCCTGGCCAGTGTGGCTCAATTGATCGGGCATCATCCCATGCACTGAAAGGCTTCTGCTTCAATTCCCTGTCAGGCACATGCCTGGGTGTCAGACTCCATCCCTGGGAGGGGGTGTGCAGGAGGCAGATGATCGATGTTTTGTTCTCGCATTGATGTTTCTTCTGTAACTCTCCCTCTCCCTTCCTCTCTCTCTAAAAATTAATAAAATTTTTAACCTAGTAGGTGATACTTTAATGTGGTTGTAAATTCAAATGTATAAAAAAGTATGCAGTAGGTTTTTTTCACGTAAGAGATCTTTCTATGTAACATTTGCATATTGTCTTACAAAGTTTTATACATAACGCGTATATAAAATATTTTAAAATGATTCGATTTAGCATAATCTATTTAATTGGTACTTTGTTGATGGATATTGAATTGTTTCCAATCATTCACTGATATAGACATTGATATATTATAAAAATATAAACATTACTTCACACACACATGCAAATAAAACTATAGGATAAAATACTGAGTCAAAAATATGCATTTGTAATTTTGACAGGTATTGCCTACTTGTCCATAGGGTTCATTAAAACCTACACTTCCACCAATAATATATGAGTGGATATTTCTCTACAAAACTATTTTGGTTGACATTACTCTTTCAATTTACTTAGTTGCCACCAGTTCAATTTTTTTTTTTGAATGGGTCAATTTATTAACATTCTTTGTCAAGTTTTAGCTTTTCCTAAAGGTAAATATTGAAGAGGCAATTGCCCACAGGTAATATAATAAATGCAACACTGTCAATAAACAAGCTATTATTGTGCTTAACTTTCATTGAATGCATTTTTATGCACCAGGTCCTATAAGTACTTATATTTCTTAATTCTTACAGAAATAGGGAATTGTTATTAGTCTTCCTATTTTGTAGCTGAAGAAATAAGAGACAGGAGATATTTCATGTTTCAAAAATGCACTGCAAGCAACTGGGAGTACTGGGACTTGAACTCATGTAGCCTGTTTCCAGACCCCATGCTCTTAACCACCACAAACTCTTGTACTAATTCAACAATAACTTCCTTTATTCCTGATGACTTTTCAGCAAGCATTTTTCATCCTAAGACAGGCTCAGCTGTGCTTCCTTCCTTTGGGTTTCAGGATATACCCTCGTGAGCTTACAGTTAATCCTCCTGAAATCTGCTTGAGCGGTTTTAGTTCCTTTCTATCAAACATGCTTTGATGAAGATGGCAAGAAAGACTGTGTACAAAAGTCTGCTTGTCTCATTTGTCGTGCCCTCTTTAAACCTTAGTGCAATGAACAGGTCCTTATACTGTGTTGAGAGGCTTCCTTTGGGGAGAATATCTTTTATTCTGAACTGGGGGTAATGGGCACCTCGTCCATTTCCAGAAACCAGCATTGAGTCAACTCAGAGTGACAACCTCTGGGAGACAATATAAATAAACTGGGATTTCTTTATTCAAAACTTCATGTTGTTTCATTGCTGAGAATTGTGAGACCCAGAGAGTCTTTAACCGACACCCAAACACTGCCATTATTGTTTAGAATAGAGGCTTTGTGCGTGGGTCTAAATTGGATATGTCACTCCTTCCCGGTGAGAGATCAGAATCTGGGTAAAGTTTCAAGCCTTAGAGATCAGTTAGGTTTCGGCCCTGGTACCAAGTTTGTTTGATGTGCTTGAAGAAAGAACTATAATTGTTCGCCTCTGCTTTTCTGAAAAAGAAGACGAAGTTGATGGATGTGAGTTGACTCTGGGTTTCTAAAAGACAGACCTGGGGGAACCCAATACATTTAAGATTGTGACTATGGACTCATTATGTGTAGAACAACTAGTCCTGGGCAAAGTATCCTATTTAGATAAATGTGGCAGGAGAGGCAGGAGCCTGGTTTGATAGGGTTTGACAATGTCAGAATGCAAATATGTTTTCTCAGTTTCATTGGTGGGGAGATGAATATACAGCTCTAGTAAAAAGACATTCCATATGAGACCTGTAAAAACTGAAGGACTGAACTTTGAAGTAAGGCATAAAACGCCAAGCAGAGAAGTTCTAAGAAAGAATGAATGCAGTGGCTATAAAAACATGCCTCCGACAGAAGGCACTCTGACATCCCAATCCAGAATAAACTTGTGAATATGATTACTAATGAGAGAAAAAGCAGTCAAAGTCAACAATCCTGGAAACCTGCACCAATAACCCAGAAAAGAAAACAAACAAACTACTGATTGGGAAGCACAGCGAAATGTATAATAGCTGGACACATTAATATTTGAGCTTCACTTCACGGAGCTTGCCTGGGACGTGGTTCCTGCCATTTCAAATTTCTTCATATTTTCTGTCTCTCATCTCAGTTTGGAGAACCTTAAGTGACTTGAGTCAAAAAATACAATTGACTCTTGGTTTCTTTCCAAGATTCAGTAGCTCCACTAGGTGCCTCTTGAGAACAGCCCCCAGTAATTACCATTCCAGGGAATGTGTGCTAGTAGCACAATGCAATAGCCAGAACTCTGTAACTCTCTGTGCACTGAATTGATTTCATTAGCAGCACCAGTTACTTAGAATATCCCTAAACACCAGCTTGATAAGCCACTATCTTGTCATTATTTAAAAATAAATCTCACGTAAGATTTAATTTCTCTCTCAGATGTGACAGAAAGCACTCTCAGTTCCCCCAGGCGTATCCCTCTCTTTCTTAACGGTTTGACTTGGCAATGTCTATGGTATTTTTTCAGCCGCCTATGCGCTCTTACAAAGTGCAATGAACTTTGTAAAATATCTTGTGAACATTTTATTACCTCCTAATTTTCCCTTTTTAGGGTGAATGTATAAGCTAATCTCAGAATCTGTGAATTATTGTGAAGTTCCAGAAAGCAGAGACTGGATCTAACTCAGTAACATTTTATGGTGCATTGCCTGTTGCACAGTCAGAAATTAACTAATTTTTGGTGACATTGAGTATTTGTATTATAGTGAAGTTTCTTTTTCTTTAAATTCTAATCTATTGATTGTTTGTTTTTTTTGCTTCAGATATATTTAAATTTTAAACTAATTAGACATGTTATGGCCACTCAATGTACAGCTTGATCAAAACCTAGAATTTATTTTCTGTGTATTTTTCCTTAATTTCTAAATGCATGTAAAATTGAAAGGAAATGTAACCCACATGGTTTCAGTCATTTGTATTGAAATTGTGAAAATGTTTACTTTAAGCTCTTTGAAGTTCAAGATTTTAATAGCCCATTCAAACCTTTTTATCTCTAAACTACCATTGTATTTGCCAAGAATTAACAAAGACAAACACCTAAAGGTTAGGGTTCAGCTAGAAATTCCAAACTCTCATATTTTCTCCCATGTGTTCTAAACTTTAAAATTCCCAACAAAACCTTTTTTTCTCTAGTACCAACTGGACAATGAGCAATTGGAATGTAGTAAGTGTCCTCTTTCCTTCACTCCATTCATATGTAAAGGTGTGATTTGTTTATTTATCAACACTATTTAATAGGTGTGAGAGGGAGAAATATTGATGTGAGAGAGAAACATCAATTGGTTGGCTTCCATATGCTCCCTGACTGGGGATCATAGCTGCAAACCAGGCATGTGCCCTGACAGGGAATTAAACTGGTAACCTTTTGATGCACAGAACGATGCTCAGCCAACTGAGCTGTCCCAGCTGGGTGAAAAGTGATGTTCTTTGTTTCTGTTTTTAAATAATACGTATTTTCTAACTTGTAAAATAATTATACTTTTACATATAAAATATATAACTTACTACATTATTCCACATTTGTTTCTATTATCCGAGAAATGGTAAACCATACTGCAATGTACAGTGATCTTTACTATTGAGAATAAAGAGTTGAAAATCATTGAGATGAGCCATCTTCCTTCCTGTATTGAGTGTAAAATGGAACATCCTTACTTTTATTTATTATTTTATTTTTCTTTGCAATATTTTCAGTCTTTTAAAAAATATATATATTTTATTGATTTTTTTACAGAGAGGAAGGGAGATGGAGAGGGATAGAGAGTTAGAAACATCGATGAGAGAGAAACATTGATTCAGCTGCCTCTTGCACGCCCCCTACTGGGGTTGTGCCTGCAACCCAGGTACATGCCCTCCACCGGAATTGAACCTGGGACCTCTCAGTCTGCAGGCCAACGCTCTATCCCCTGAGCCAAACCAGCCAGGGCTATTTTCAGTCTTGTATAAATTACTTTGCAGGTTTTTTTTTTTGTTTGTTTGTTTTGTGTGTCTTTTTTCACCAAGATTACATACGAGGACCTGGCTCTCTCACAGAAAGCAGATTTGCACATGTTTAGGAAGTTCAGTCTATTATGTGCTTAACCATGTTGTCAGGGCCAACCTGACAAAGTTGAGCCGGGCTGAGGCAGGGAGGTGGGAATTGAGAAAAGAAAGAAAGACAGGAAAGCGGGATCGGGAGGACTGCAGCTCATTCGAGGAACTACAGCAACTTTATTAGCCACACAATCCTATTTATACACAACACACTGAGTAGGAGGTCTGTCAAGAGGAATGTATTCTTTGTTCCTCTTAACCTCTAAGGGAGAGACACAGCAGAAGGACAAATTCTCGGTATAGCAAATCTCAGTAAATAGTTACAGACTTCTTGGTAAGCCATGAAAGGCTGTTCTCATTCTACAAAGGTTGCCCTCATTCTACTGATAACCGCTATGCAAACAAGTCTGGGAAAACTGTGTGGGTAAGGGTCCCAGCCTTGCTAGCTAGCCCCTTCATGTGCAAGGACCTTGTCAGCTTACACCTGGTCCCCAACACCATGTGACTGAAATGATTCTCTTACGTGCATTAGCAGAATGGCCATATTTTCTTATTTTTCATCTCTATGTTTCTACTGCACTTGGGTGAAAAGCAAGTAAGGCAAGCGTGCTGTTCTCTGTGAACCTATAATTGGAACCCTTCTGTTAAGGAAAGAACGCATGACCTCACCATGGACACTAATACACATTGGAACTTTCTCAACTACTAACTGCCTAGCAACTTCAGGATTGCAAAGGAAAGAGTCCCTAAGGCATTTTGAACTGAGAGTCCCAAAGTGGACTGATTCTCTGTTCTAAATGAAAAACGGTGATCCATCTCAAGATACATGAGGATACTGAAGTGGAATTTTTTCTCATCTCAGTTTATCTGAGCCATTAAGATCAGAGATTATACATCCCAAAGTGAAAAAACTATACCGAATTGTCAAATGTATGTGGCTGAAAACCTGTCAGAAAACTTGTAAGCCTTTACCCATGTCTAGGATATTAAAAACTCAGGAGTTAAAGATTAAAGAAGAATAAAACAGAATTTTTAAAGATAGCTGTTGCTGTGCTATAAGCCCCAATACTTTTTTTTACTAAGAGATTAGTGAACATGGTTTTGTTTCTTGTAATCCTCACCCAAAGATATGTGATATGTTTCTAGATTTCAGAGAGAGAAACATCAATGTGAGAGAGAGACATCCATCGGTTGCCTCCCATAAGCACCCTGAGCTGGGGTCAAATCCACCATCCAGGTATGGGCCCTGAATGCCTAGCTGGGAATCGCACCCACAACATTTTGGTGTGCGAGAGAACGCTCAAGCAGCTGAGCCACCCGGCCAGGGTGTGAACGTGGTTTCAGTGAAACCACAGAGAGTTTGATGTGTATTCTCTGAAGTTAGGAATCTGATAGTAGACTAATCTCTGTTGTCTGTGTGAGATGCAGGCTCCTTCAATGCTATGGAATCAGCTGGAGCATATGATAAAGGTCACTAGTTATTTTGCCAAAGTGGGTTTAGTGTAGCACGAGGACCAAGTCCTGATAACGTTATGATGATGTAAAATGGATTATGTTGATGCAAGATGTGAGAAAGTAGAGACTGTACAGACATCAGTTTTGGTGAGATACTCTATAAAGGGTCCAGAGAAATGAGGCAGGGAAGATGGTCTGGTGGGAAATGTTTTTTTTTTAAAAAATATATGATTTCTTATGGCATATTTATATTTTTATAGGAATAATTCAGTAGGGAAAAAATGATTCAGGAGAGAGAGTATATGTGATTGCAAGAACAATGTCTTTGGTATGCTAAAGGAAATGGTATACAGTGCCCAAGAAGACTAGATTGCTTTTCCTTAAGATAATGCTATTTCATTAAATTTGGGGTACTATTAATACAATGTATATACCTTTAAAAAAGAGTGAATGGATTTTTAATAACTGCAGGAAGAAACAATCCTTTATGGGAAGAGAGAGAGTAGAGCTCCTGGGATCAAGTCCAAAATCCTGAAGTCAATTAGAGAACCTCAAATTATTTTGCCCTTATCTTTAGCCTTACTTACTGTGTTTCATTCATTGCCTCCTTTGCACAAATGCTAACATCTTTTGGTTTCTTTTACAGTCACTCATTGTTCTTTTACCTTCAGTCTACACACGTTATTCCCACTACTTCGACCACTCTTCTTCAATAAAAAAAATACATCTCACCAGCTTTTATTACCATGTTCAGCTAAACAAAATTTGTGTTTTAGGGCTAGGCTTACATATACCTTCTAAGGAATACCTTTCTTATTCCTAAGTAGATAAACAAGCTGTAGTTTTGCTAATACACAGTATTATTCTATAACATTTATTTCACTAACATTTATTTGTTTGCCTTTCCTGCTTCATTGTGAACTCCATGTAGATGATGATTGGGTATTTCTTTTGATAATGCTGCATCATATCATAGTTGACATATATTAGATATTTAATTAATTTGCTGACAGACCAACTATCTTGCATGGTTCATTATAAGGGAAATTCAACCCTTAATTTATCTTTAATCAAGTATCTACACCCAAAAAGCTCTATGAAATATGCATTTAATATCAGGGGAGCTATTACACTACGTTGATTAACACAAAATTTAAGGTGGATAAACAACTACTTACCAGAGAACAAAGCAAGGCAGGAATGAAACAAGGGATAAATGAATGATGGAAGAGGTATTGATAAAGACCTAAAGCATTGGCTAAGCTTTGGCACAAAACGGGCTTAATGGAAGGAATAAAGTCACTCTGTTTTTCAAGGGAAGAATACAAATTTCCCCACACTCTGTTTTCAATTCAGTCAAAATAACACTGGCCTTTTCTTTTTTGTTAACTTGATCATGCTTCAGACTTATGCTCAATTTAGAGGACTTGATTACTCTTAAATATAGTTTGGCAATAGCATTTTCCATCTTGCTCCCATTAACTGAGTATCTGCTTTATATTATTTTTTTCCAAATTTGTTTTTAGAAAATGAATGCCAACCAATTTTCTAATGTAAATATTAAGTTTTTATTTTCCTGCTGTATTTCTGACATAGCTACCTTTTGCAAATGGTCCTTGAGAAATTAAGTATTCAATCCATATTTTGTACATATGGTAAACGTTTGAGAACTTACTACGTAAAAGGCATTTTTCTTGGTATAGAGGAGTGTAGAGGGCATTTAATCCCTCCATAGTAACACAAATAGGTATACAACTAATTATAAAATACGACGGCAGGTGATCAGAGCTACTGGAAGACTGAAAGTGGTGTGTCTTTGGAGCACAGATGAAGGAAGAATAAATTGCCTCCAGAGAAATGAATGGGGTCATAGAGGAATTTGAATGAGGCCTGTGCTAGGAGTACTAGCTGAGAGCATTCAAGCATAAAGAAAAGCATGCTTTCTATGCAGAGATATCAAAGGGTGTGTTTGGGTAAGTGACTTCCCTGGTGTGATAGGAATACTGTCACAAATGAGAAAGATCAGGGACATGAGCCAGGAAAAGAACCTAGAGCCAAAGTGCACAGGACATTGGGTGGTGCTCTAAAACTTAAAACTTCACTCTGTGTGTGATGCAATGTAATTCAAATTTAGATTTTCAAACAGAACTCATTTGAAGAATTGGTTCAAAAAAACCGCAAAGAATGAGCCCAGTGAGATGGCCATCGTCTAGGAAAGAGAGAAAGAGGCCCGAACTTGGGAGAAAAGAAACTCCCATTCATTTACTGAGCTCCTACTGGGCACCTGAGGGGATGATGCTTTTTAGAATGTCCGAGTCAACTTGCAACAATCCCTGAAGTAGGGGTTTCTACATCCCCTGAGCACACCTTTATTGTCCAGAATAGGCCCCAGCCCCTTCTGCCCCGCCCACACTTGGCAATAAAGTGGTTTCTTTTCTGAAAAAAGAAAAGAAAAATAGCAATACTGATCTGCTCATTATTTAAGTGTTCTTCATGTTTTAATTCAATTAATTCTCCCAGCAACCCAAATGGAAGCCCAGAGAGGGTAAATAAATAGCATGGCTTCTCCGTGGCTGAACCAGGACAGGCATAAAGCTATATAGTGTTTTATGGGTCAACAATGAACACACTGGGGTCCTTTATGATAACAGTAGGAGGAATGGAGAGAGAAATTGAGAACTAGGCATAGAGTTCCTTTAAAAAGATTTTTTATTTTTGTTATAAATTTGCAAAGTAAAAGTATATAATAATTTCTGGGCATTACCTTTCCACTATCAAGCACAGTGTAATGGTTAGGAGTATGAACTGAAGAGAAAGAATTCTTGGATTGAGTTCCATCTTGTCAGTTACTAGCTGTGTGACCTTCAGGTAGTTACTTAATGGTTCTGTGCCTGTTTTCTTGTCTCTAATGTAGGGATTATTGCCGATCTCAGTGTACTGAGAATTAAATGAGTTAATGTTGATAAAGCACTTAGTACAGTGCCTTGATTGCACCATTATTAGCACTCTATAAGTGTTTGTTAAATAAAATGAAAATAAAATATTAACCAAAATCTCAACCATAGCAATCACTTTCAGTAAATGAAATCTTAATTTAGAGCAAAAACTAAAAATTCTCTGTTATGTAGAGGCTTCACTAATGTTTAACCTTGGAGGGGAGATTTATATCTTAGGAAAGAGAGGCATCCAAACGAATAATTTCTGTTTTTGATTTTGAATTTACTTTGCTTTCCCCAGAGGACCTAGGGCTGATCTTCCCGCTTGCCTAAAAGGCCTAACCAAAGTAAATACTGTATGGAAATGCCTCGCTTTGTAAACATGAACAAGCATCTGATGGACTTCTCCAATTAGCTTTCCTGGAATGAGCCTGAACTGCTTATTGTTACTGGGTTGAACTTGGAGATTTTATTACAGATATGTAAGCATGTCATTTTTTTTCTTCATCTGTAACTGCAGAGAGCCATACTACTTTGCTAAAAATGGAAATTATAGCAATTTTCATTTCATACAATTTCTGAATGTATCCCAATTTCAGCATGTTTGGAGCAATAACCATATACATGAAATAGCCTGATAGGATTTGAGTGAAATTTTTGTTCCAGAGTGTTTATCTTTAGACTTTGATTCAACCCAATAAGCATCATCATCTCTAAGGCTTTTAGAAGTTAATATCTAAATAATCAGGCTTCATGGTGAATGCATGCATTATATTTAAGTGGTATATTTTAGAATCTATTGCCAAAATCAGAACACAGGCAGTGGATCAAGTATGAAGCAATCCTTTTTTTGTGTGTGTGTAATGATAGTACAATTCATTGGGGCAAAGTCTGCACATTTATTTTCAAATTTTTTGGAATGGTCCCAGATATTAAAGATGTGTTTTTTTTTTCTTTTCAATGTATTTTCCTTACTGAAGAGAGCTGGCTTTGGATTGATAAATAAATCAGGAAAGAAAACCTTGGTCGAGTCCAATGCAGTGCTAAAGCAGCTTACCAGTGGTCCTGTAAAGATGAAAAAATGGCATGAAAAAATCCTCCCAAGCATTTCATAAACAGCCTACTCTCATGCTAGACAGAGCTGCTTATTTACCTGGCTCATTCTCTCACATTATCTCCTGGCATCATAACTCCATCTGATATAAACTGTTGATGTTTAGCAATTTCTGATTTTCTCTCCTGGCATAAAAAATTCTGAGCTCACCTATTAGCTAATAAGATAGGTTACTTAAGATAGTATTTGAGGCAGAGACCAGACACTGGTTTTTAAACATCTAAAAGAGGAGGTATCACTCTCATTTGCAATCACCACTTAAAAACGGGTCTTAAGATGAGTCGCTGCATAATCTACCACTTCACGGAAATATACATTTATAGTGAAGTCCATTTTTTCTACAAAGAGTAAGATAAAATTTTGCTTAAAACATTATTAATTTTTTGCATCCCACAAATTTTGATAGGTTGTATTTTAATTTTTATTTAGATCAAAGTATTTTTCAAATTTATCTTTATTGCCGAAGGTATTACAGATGTCCGTTATTCATTTTTGATGCACATTTGTTTAAAATATTCTGCTGTGAGAAAAGCGGCATCTTCTGAGAGATAGCTTTTGAATTTTCCTACTGAAACTAGTTTATAACGTTACAACTTTTGGTTAAGTTGATACTGATGACTTTTGATTTTTATCCTTTAGAAATGAGGACTATTAATTATTTTGAAGTAAAACACTAAAAGGTTTTATTTTTACTGGTGGGCAACGTTTGAGAGCTATACTTAGCGTGTGCAGATGTTAGAGGATGCAATATTAAACACGAAGAATTTATTATTTCCAGTCCTTACCCTTCAAAGTCAGATGGATCCCAAAGAAAATCCTTGGTTAGTAAAGTAGACCAGTGGATAGGCCTGCAAACAACAGAAGCTGAGAGAGAGAGCCAAACAATAAGAAAGAAATGGTCCGGAAAATACGGATGCAAACGAGAAGGCAGAACTCAGCTCAAGTTGTTGGAAATGTTCCAGAAGGGTTAATTCTGCAGGCAGAATAAGACTGCAAGAGAGACTTAGCAACTCATTTGAGGAGTGGGATACTGGGCAAAAGAGTTTTAAAAGGGATTTTAATAAATTTGTATTTTATATGTGCTAACCCTCTCCTTTGTCTTATGAAATCTTCAGAAACATCCTCAGTCCCCTTTAATGATATTATTTTGAATTTTTATTTACTTGTCATAAGAGTGTAAGTATTCTTCTTTGGCTTATTAAGCTGTTATTTATAAACAATAAAATGACGCTTTGTCTCAGCGTGGGATGACTTGGAAAGGCCACTCCAGCTCTAGAGCTCCCATAGGATCAGCTGAAGTACAATTACTGTAACTAAATTGCAGTGTAACTTTTTCCCCCTAATCCTGTTTTCTTCACAGCCTTACAGCAGTGGTCCTGGGTGTGCTACCAACGTTCCTCCCATACAGAAATCTCTACTGCATTTTGTTTCCAGGAGAGCTGGTGTCAGGAATGGTCCTAAGGAAGCCATCTCTGCCAGTAAAATGAGAATTGGAGGCTTGACTCACCTGCTGGCCAGATGACAATGAACACCCACATCTGACGGTCAGCAGAGCAACCATAGCCCTTGGGATTCTCTAAGGAAGTAGGTGAGAAACCCCTCAGTGGGAGTAAATGGGGATGAATACCCATGAAAGGAATGTAAGACCTGATGGAACATCTCAAGGGAAGTACAGGGAAAGTAGTAATTTTAAGAATTATGAGATTGGCTGGTTGTTACTGGGAACTACTGAAAGATTAGAAAGAAAACATGCTGGAGGTGAATGGTCACCAATTTAAGGTGAAATGTGACAGAGTATTTCTTTGGCTGCCTCTAAAGAGATTCCCATCACCTGCAGGTAGACGGCAGGAAAAAAACGGCCAGGCCCAGAACTTAATTCTAAGGGTAGGAGAGCTCCAGAGAGGTTTGCAATCTAAACCTTGGCAAGCTTGGAACAGAGAGATTAGGTGTTGTCAAGGCAGAGAGTTGAGATTTGAGACAGGGGCATCTAGGTGTATGAGGCTGAGAGCTCTGAAACTCCAGATCTCCCTGAGTCCCTGAACATGCAGAAGTCACCCAGCGCCTTAGTTAACGTGAGTGTTGCCCTTTGCTTGTAGGCAGCGCAGAGGCCTCTGCCTTGCAAGACACTATGCTGTGCCCTGCAGAATGCACCCTTACTTTCCCACCTGGCCACCCCTAGTGGGGGTCAATGCGGCATAAGCCAGAAAAGGATTACCCGCCAAAGAAGCATCCGCTTCTAGGAAGCTACACCAGACAATGGAGAGAGAGCAGTTAAGGGCGCAGGATCAAGGAGAGGAGGCAGGACAGTAAGGGGCTAGGAAAATTCCTGGGCAAGTGGAATGGGGAAACTGAGACGAGGTAATGAAACAAGGCCAAATAATTTGGCCAATTTACAGCCTGCCAGTGAATCACAAGGCCTACCTTCCCTAACCAAGGACACTTGGGGACAAATGGTTTTACCTCTCTTCCCTGACCGGAGAATAAATAGCTTAAATCACCCTGGTCAGGGAGATAGAGGGAAGAGACCCAACTAATACCATGTGTGCCAGCCAAAACCAAGGGCGGATGAAGTCAGGGGAACAAATAACAAAAAATCTTATGAGAGCCAGACAGACCCAAGATAAAAATAAAGTGGTGAGACTGACCAGAGAATAATCCCCAACTCCCCTCCACACTCATGTTGATGCAGCAGCCTGTTAAAAACGCACTTGGAAAGCTGACATTCTACTGAAACTCTCCCCTATGACTCTTGCCACAGACGAAAGATAAGACCTTCAAGACAAACGATGCTGGGTGGGCTCTCTTCGGAGCATGCTTGAACTTTTTACTTCCTTTCTCCTAAGCTCCAAGAGTCCCCATGAGACTTGCAACCAGGGAATCAGCGGGCAGAGTCAGCTTGTTTGGGCTTACACCCTGAGCCTGTCTCCAGGGCCTCCGTTTTCTCTGACTTTCCATGGAGCTAACAGAGCCCCACCTTGGCTCACTTCTGTAGCGGTGACTTTCACTTCCCAGTGGGCTCATGGCAGCCTCGCCTTGGCTCGCTTCTTCCCTAGGACATTCCTAGGGAGCCAAAGCAGCCCCGCCTAGGTTTTCTCCTGCTGCTTCTTCTACCTAAGCCCTCCCGTCATTTCCCTGTCCCCAGCTTTAGTAAACACGTGCTCAGAATCACATGGGCTCTTGTGAAATCTTGCCTGCATGAAGCCAGGAACCCACACACTACAGGCCTGCCCGAGGCACACCCTCTCTGGGCACAGTCCCTGTCTGCTGACAGAGAGAAGCAGAAAGTTGGATAACAGAAAGTTCTCTCCTAAAATAAGATTTAATATTTTGGCAGAGACCCAAATGAAACAGTGCTAATAAGCTAGTAGGGTGCTCTTGGAAGTTTAGGAAAAGCGATGACCTAAAATACATGCTAGAGGAAGGGCTGTCTTAGTTTGCTCAGGCCAGTCAAGCAAAATACCAGAGACTGGGTGGCTGAAACTACAGGCAAGGCCAAGATCAAAATGCTGGCACATTCATTTCATGGTGAGAGCTCTCTTCCTGGCTGGCAGAACTCTGCCTTCTTGTGATATCTTTACATTATCTTTACACGACAGAGAGAGGAAGCTCCCATGATTCTTCCTTTTCTCAAAGGAAAACCAATCCGGTTATGAGCTCTCCATCCTCATGATCTCATCGAAATCTCTCTCCTAAGGGCCCCACCTCCTAATAGCATCACATTGGAGGAAAAGGCTTCAACATGTGGATTTGGCAGTGGGGGTGGGGGTGGTGGTGACGCAAACGTTCAGTCTCTGACAGTCTCTAAGGCTCAAGCAGGTGTGTGTGCTGTAATGGCTGCACTAGATAAGGGGGAAAACCCCCCAGCCAACTGTGGGAGGGCCCAAAGGACCCTCCATTTATCAAAGCAGAAAAGAGCATGTCGGAGTGAGCCAGTATCACTGAGAAGCCCCTTGGTAGTTGTCCTCTGTAGGCGAGGCTCATTGTAGAAAATGCTGATTCAGAACAGAGGTCCCTGAGAGTAATAAGGATCCTGAAAAAGCAGAGTCCAGCTGGTAGCACTTAACCAGCAGAATTCAGGTGGGAGCAATTACCATAATGAATAGCAAGGTCTGAGTGGCAGCCTGTGATCCCGACCCACAGAGAGCTATTGAAAACATAGAACACAATGTTCTGAGGCACTAGAGAGTAGGGAAGCCAACAGGAATTCTGCTTAATTTGTACAATAAAAAAAGGAAGGTGGATAACGAGGATGCTGAGGGCAGCTTCAGCTATACAATGTCACATTCTCAGGCCCAGTTTCCAGACATGAGCCAGGTCTACAAGTAGAATCCACTGTCGGCAGGAGACACATCTCACACCCCGAAGGAAGGACTCGACAACAGGCCTGTACAGTAGTGATAGCCCCAGCGCTTTTCTAAAGAAATGTATGACCATCTACTATATACTGGAAGAAAGGGGAATAGGGATTTTAGACCTAGAGCACAGGGTCTGAATCGATATTGATAACCAAGGTCACTCTTACACTGGTTCATGAGGACTCAGTAATGAAGTCCTGGCCAAGGTCTGGCTCACAGAGTGTCCACTTGGTCCATAGACCCACCAAGGGTTTTATCCCCCAGTCCCTGACAAATAGAGTTAAGGGTGTTTTTTAAGAAGAACAGCTGCAAGGTTATCTTAAAGAATATACCCTGTGCCATTCTCCATGAGGACATGGTATACCCCATGTGAATATTATTTTGTAGTCTACCCAAATGACAGAACAATGCATGGGTACTGGAACCAAGGGCTAGAACCACTGCTGTATCACTCCCAGTGAGGCAGCTGGGGAAGTTGGAGATGATTTTTTTTTTTGCCTTCCCACCTGGTACAGGAGTGTGTGTGTGTGTGGGGGGGGGGGGGGGGCGCGGAGGGGGGAGCATTTGGCAATATCTATAGATATTTTTAGTTGTCACAGCTAAAGGATTCTACTGGAAACTGTGACTTTAAGCAAAACCATGTATAACAAAAACTAATTTTACCACAGAATGAAATAAACAAGAATTAATTTCCTACAGCATATTTATGGTCACAAAAACACCACCAAAATTCTAAATAAAGGCCCAAACCACTATTATTATTATTATTATTATTATTATTATTATTATTATTATTTACATATATATTTTATTGATTTCAGAGAGAGGAAGGGAGAGGGAGAGAGAGATAGAAATATCAATGATGAGAGAGAATCATTGACCACTTGCCTCCTGCACACCCCCTACTGGGGATGGAGTTCACAACCCAGGCATGTGCCCTTAACCGGAATCGAACCCGGGACCCTTCAGTCTGCAGGCTGATGCTCTATCTATTGAGCCAAATCGGATAGGACCCAAACCACTTCTTTTATTAAAAAAATATTTTTATGATTTCAGAGCGAGGAAGAGGGAGGGAGAGATAGAAACACCAATGATGAGAGAGAATCATTGGTTGGCTGCTTCCTGCTTGATCCCCGGGGATTGAGCCTGCAACCCAGACACGTGCCTTTGACCAGAATCAAACTCAGGACCCTTCAGTCCACAGGCTGACACTGTATCCACTGAGCCAAACCAGCCAGGGCCCGCTTCTAATATTAAACATGAAATGTGAGCTGTACATACATTTAAGAAAGATTAGTAAAAGCAAGTTAGATAATTCTTTTCCAACCTGCTTATTCCATTTCAAGGTCTGGGTGGCCAGAGAGCAGCTCACAGAGCAATGCAGGGGTCTATCCTGGACAGGACACCCTTCCATGGCAGGGCACACACACACACACACACACACACCCAGACTGGGACAATTCAGACACACCAGTTCACCTCACGTACACATCTTTGGAACCAAAGTCCCCAGAGAAAACCCATGCAGACATGGGAGTACATGCAAACTCCACACAGACAGTGAGTGGCCTCAACAGGGAATCAATTATTATTTTTCTCTCATCAGCATTATCACGAAACTACGTTGACTGAGAGGACATCATCAAGGACTTGCTGTGCTTTGAGTTAAGAGGACAGCGGAGGGATCATCTATATCCTGATGGAGCATTGCCTTCCCGAGCAGCCTTCTACTTTAAGTGCCCAGTTCTCAGGAGTGCTTCCCTTGATGAGCTTCCTTTAAGGTTTGAGAGAAAATTAGATGTTAGAAAAGTTAATTGGAAATTGGACCTTTATCTATCCTATTGAGTTCTTTACATTATGTGTCATAGTTTGTGGTTTATAACTTTTTTATTCATTGGCGTTAGTAGAGGAACTAAAAAGGAATACGATTTCTAGGAAATTCCAATTTAGTAAGTGAGGCACAGAGCCCCCAAGTCTGGGTTTTAAGCCAGTTCCCTAGTTCCTTTCTACTTGAAGTGTGGTCCTTGGACAAGTAGTATTGGTATCACCGGGAAACTTTAAAAATGAGAATCTCAGATTCCACCCTAAAACATCTGAAGCATTTTAGTAATATCCCCAGGTATTTTGTATATAAATTAAAATGGAGAAGCGCTGATCTAAGGAGTCTAGTCAATACCCAAGTTTGTTAACCTGATGATGGACAGTCAAGGAAGGCCTGACAATAAGACATCATTCTTTATTATGATTTAGTTGCATGTATCTCAAACATGTGTGACTTATTAACTGTCTTATCAGGATAATCCATGCATAGTTAACTAGATTTTGGGAACTGTTTACTGCAAAACAAAACAAAAAATCTTAGCCCAAAATGAACGTCTGTCTGCCACATTTCCTCTGCTCAGGTTGTGATAACTGTTCTTTGTTCCCTTGAATAGTCAAATGGCTTACTTTATTTGCCTCTTCTCAATGTAATCTCACCAGCGAGTCCTTCTCTACCCATGTGTGAACATTAATCTCAATAACCATCACTCTCTGCCCCCTCACTTGCTTTATTTTCTTTGCTTACTTGCAACTGTTTGACATCTTCCATATTCACTGTCCACTCTTGCTTTCATATACATGCGTACACAGGCACACACTCACAGGAATGTAAACTGCAATTTAAGGACTTTTATTTTCACCGGGGTGTCCTATGAACTTATGAAATTAGTAATTTATATATGTATTCAGTAAATATTGGTTGAATGCCAAGCAATATGGCAGAAGATCACAAAAGATGATTTTTTAAGATGTAAATCTTAGGAGCTTTTGACATTCTCTTGACTTTCTAAATCCTTTAGGCTTATAGTCGGAGAACCTGATGATTCAACCAGTGAATGTGGTACTGCAGGAAGACGGAATGCCAGGTAGATTTTTATCTAGGTGATAAATAATTTTTCATGTACATGTAATGAATTTCTTTGGAAAAATTGCATATAAATATTCAAAGAACTAACCTTCACCTCTAATGTTTTCGGTATTTGACTTGTAAACTATGGTCTAAGATCACAAAAGATGAATTGCATTGAATATCTTTTTTGCTTTATCAAAATGTCTCAAGTTAAAATACAGAGTGAGATATTTACATAGAGAAATCAGGTTATATGCTGAAAAAAATGTATGTTACAAATATTTATCAAGAATTAGGTAAGAGAAGACTCTTGAAGAATCAGGGGATAAAAAGAGATTTCAGATAAATGCCTCACTTTCAGGTAGCTTAAAATCTATTTGTGGAGATAATACACCCGTAGGCAAAGAAAATTACAGTGCAAGGTAGAAAGTGACAAATTAATGATAGAGAAAGCAAGTTAACCTCTGATCAGAGAAGACAGGCTGCAGTCAGAAAAGACTTCATAGAGGAAGTAGGCTAGTGCCAATGAAATACAAACATTTTCCCAAATTACTCCAAATGAAAGCCAACTTAAGGAGTTAATGCATAATAACTCTTCAGAGTTGAAATAGAAAAAATAATGAGTAATGTAAATAAACTGTCTAATCCAGCCAGGAGCATAGGTAGAACTCCGGGTGATTAATTGACTACCACAAAAGACATAATAGTTCCTATTGACTCTAGGCATAAAGAGTTACTGCCTGCGCAGCTTCTTCTCTTTTGAAGAGGAACGCAAACCTTTAATGTTTTCAGTGCCTGCTGAGCTGACTATAACTCACAGGTAGAAACCATGTTTATGTTTCTAAGGAACCCCCAAGGGTGATGACATACCAGAATAATGTGAACAAGCAGCCCTTTTAATGCTTACAGCAGTGAGTGGGTTTGAGCAATTTGCATTCCAGATCAAACTGAAAAGGAAAGTAATCAAAAGCTGCATGGATCGGTAATATCAATACAACTTCAAATGTGATCCTTGTTATTCAAAGAATCTGAAAAGGTGACACCCACAGGTATCAGGCTGAATTATGTTGCTACCTTTTTATTAGAATTCCTAATTATTATAAGAAGCAGACAGTTCTTTTTAGAAACGGCTTTGGTATATATCCATCCCAATCTATTTGCTGTACTATTTCTATACTACATTGTCATTTTTACCTGCTTAATTTAGAGACATTTCTTTTCTTCTTAATTTATCTTTATTGTTGAAAGTATTACAGATATTCCCCTTTTTTTCCACTGAACCCCTCCTCCATACACCCACCCCTCTCAAGCCTTCATCACACTATTGTCTGTGTCCATGGACTATGCATATATGCATATAAATTCCCCAGTTAGGTTAGTCTCTCTCTCTTATTTCCCCACCCCTACCTTCCCTTTTATTTTTTTCCAGCTCTCCCTCAGCCCCAACACCCGTTCTCCATACCCCTGTACCTCACAGCAACAGATGAGCAAATAAAAAATGTTTTATTTTTATTACAATAGGAATTAACCTAAGGAAAGGTTCAGGTGCTCACTAACCAGTAAGCATCACTTTAGATACTGAACATAATGCTTTGCATGGAAATATAAATGTGAAATCATCAGATGAAGTGGCTTCTACTCAGTTCTCTTCAAGTTACAAAAAACATTTATCCACAATAACTCCAAATGAAAGATTTTTACACTAAACTCATACAATATTTTCCTCTTGTTCCCTCTTACTGCCTCATGTAATTTTTACAAATCTGCCTGATATACTAAACCACAGATAGAGACAAATAACCAGTAGGGTCAGGAGACTGTAAAAGTCTAACAATGACAGAAGAGATGAAGTTAAACTGAAAATTCTCAATTAAAAGAGAAAAGGTGGTTCTGGTTTAAGATAGCGACGAAGAAGACCTTGAACTCACCTACCACAGACACACCAAGTCTACAGCTACATATGGAACAATTTCCTGTGAAAAGATCTAAAGCAGCGGTTCTCAACCTGTGGGTCACAACCCCTTTGGGGGTCGAATGACCCTTTCACAGGGGTCACCTAAGACCATCGGAAAACACATATATAACTACATATTGTTTTTGTGCTTTTATTATGTTTAATTTGTAACAATGAAATTGGGGGTCACCACAACATGAGGAACTGTATTAAAGGGTCTCGGGATTAGGAAGGTTGAGAACCACTGGGCAAAGATTAGAATCAGGCAAACAAGTCCTGAAGGAGGCGCTGGAACACAATCTTGCCATAAACCCCACTCTTGTCTGGCTCTCCAATTTTTGTAGCTGCCATCAGGAGAGACCCCTACTACCATCTGAATCTGGTGGTAAAATTTCATATTTGGGGGGTACACCCTGAAGGCTTCATATGGACTCCAATGAAGACAATTAGATGTTATAAAATGTAACGTGTTAAGACATCTTATTCAGGAATTTCCAAACTTCTTCATATCCTAAAACATTCCTCAAAGATGTTTTAGGGGTTCTCACTGGAGGTGAAGGTGGGGTGAGAGTGGCAGTGAATAAGGACGCTTCACCTCAAATCTTGCTTCAAGGAGAAGAGACGCATTCTATTGCTTCCAATATTGACTGTCCTGTTTCAAAGAAAGGATTTGTGTCTGTTTTGGAGCCTCTAGAAAGCATAGACCAACGTGGAACAAAGACCTGTGAAGGCTAAAGGTGCGAAGGAACAGGGACAGACTGAATGTGATATCCGAATCCTCAGAGAAGCAGATGCCGAGATGAAATTGAAAATACCAGGATTTTATAGCGGAAATACCTGTGTGAAAAAGAATGGGCAGGCGGCTGGGTAAGGCTGGGACAGCCATCAAACAGAGATGCAAGTCTTATCCTAAGGGAAGAAGAGAGGGAAGGTTTATTGGAAGTATCTCAGACAGCTGTGCAAACTAAGAGAGAGTTAGCGAGGTCTTCAGGGAGTTCTCAAGATAAATTTGGCCTTCAGAGCAATCCTGTTTCTAAGAATGGCCTGCCTCAGCATCCTTCAGTCATTGGTGGGGAGCACCCATGGAAAGGGTAATCTTGCAAATTTAGCTATGGCTGCTAGAGCTCAGCAGACAGGGCCCTTGGTCAATGAATTCTCTCTGCAGTTGGAGGTCTGCGAAGTGAATTTTCACAGCTGCCACGTGGGTGAGTGCCAGACTACAGTGTCCATCTAATACCTGTGAGGAAACAGAGGTAAGGGAAAAGGATTGAGTGATAAAGGCCTCAGATTACAGCGCAGCTTGAGGAACTCCCATCAGCCTGATGGAGAAACCAAGCAAGTTGACCTGCTAGAGGAAATAACCTTCACTGGGCACAGAAGATGCAGTTCTTTTATTCCCACTGTTCTCAGTCTTTGGAAGTAGCCCAGGGAGAAGGTGGCCTTGGCATAAACACCACAGCGGGTTCTAAAGGTGCAGCCGCTGGGAGCTGTCAGCCAACTACATTCTTTGGAGAAAGTTTTTCTTGAAGGAAGATCCGGGTGGTGCACCTTCATGGCCACCACATTTTATGAGCAAAACTTTTCGAAACTAATGTATCTAATAAATCCTAAACAGATTGTGAAATTTAATAACTGTATATGAAATGAAGTTTCAAGGAAACATAGTTGTTTTACAGCCAAGACTAAACCTGAAATATACTATCAACAAAAACCAGAATTATTTCTACCATATTTTCATGAATTTCCAGCATTCAGTTCCACAATATAGCCCAAAACTTACTATTCTCACCATTAAAACCTTCAAATAATTGCAGGATGAAGAGAAATCGCAATATGGCTTGCATCCTACCTTAATCTTTCTTTTTCTTCTTTACAGATTTTGAAACTCTCAATCAGTAAGTGAGAACTTTAAGGTGAATAGGTAAAGATGATGCTTTTATTTATGTTTTAAACTTCTATTGATTTGCAAATTAAATAAAGTCATAGTTGGAATTACATTGTCTGACGTGGTCTGAATAGTGAGTAATAATATGGATTAGTCCAATTTGTCTGGTTGAAAAATCATCAGAGGAAACTGCTCACTTCTTTGGGCATGCTACTTTCATATATTTGAAGATGCTCCTGATGATAAGATTTACTGTTATCTGTTAAGGAAAAGAGAGCCATAAAAATCATTTATCAATAGTCCATTAACCCGTATCCTAATCTTCAAGACCTGCTTCTGGAACTTGCAATCACAATTTGTGAAAATACTTCATAGTATTTTCTTTTCTCTTTTGAAATGTCAGACAAATAAATAGAAAGAATGTTGAGCTTTACATAAAACAAATTCAAAAAATAAAATTTAATTAGAAAGGTGAATTCTGGTGCTGTTATTTCTATGATATTGAATCTCTCAATATATCTAGTTGTAAAACTAGGATGTTCGTCCATATTTTAATCTTCCCCCTTAATTTTTTCAGTTGTTAAACAGTATAATCCTACTTGCTTATTAAGTTGGCTTTCTTTTTGTGTATTCTAGACTGCTGTATATACTTTAGTGGCAAAAGATAAAATATCTGCCTCAGTTGGCTGCTCAGTGGTTGGAGTGTTTACCCGAGGACTGAAGGGTCTCGGGTTCAATTCCGGTCAAGGGCATGCACCTCGGTTGCAGGCTTGATCCCAGCCCCGGTCAGCGCGGGTGTGGGAGCCAACCAATCAATGTGTCTCTTTCACATCAATTTTTCTCTCTGTCTGTCTCTCCCCCTCCCTTCCACACTCTCTAAAAATCAATGGGAAAAAAATATCCTAGGGTGAGGATTAACAACAACAAAAAAGATAAAATATCTTAGCTCCTCTATGAGGATTTTCCTGACTGCATGTTCAATGGTGTCTTCTGCTTATTGTCAGAAGAAAATACAATGAAACCGGTCAGCAACTTAACTAAAACTGAGATTAACTATACCAAAAGAGCCAATTTTATAAGAGGATATGTACAACATTTTTTTTCTGGTGTGTTGGAGTTTTGGTTAAACAACCTGTATCATCAGATTATAATTATTAATAATTAATAAAATACTAGGAACTGTGCTACTCAGAAGAAATTAAAGACTCTCTTTTGACTCACTAAAGGCTTAATCACCAGATCTAAAATGAATTTAGAGATCATCCAATTCATTTTCTTTCCTGTGCATCTCCGAAAATAGCCAATAAATTAGCAACTGCTTGATCAAGAATTACCCTAATTGTTAAGAGAATGTCTTCATTGTATAGGCTATGGGCATCTCATCCACTAGCTTAATTTATTCTCTGTGAAGTGGCTCAAAATTGTTTCTATTCATTTTTCCATGTGGTAGCACTTTTATATTAAAGACAGCTCTTATGCCATTTATCTTCATGTTTTAGCTACATAATTGTAGCTAAATGTATACTAATCTAATTTTCTTTTAAGAATAAATATTTTGCTACTGTGGCTTTAAATGTATCCTGGATATCATTAAAAGCCTTGCCTAAAGGAGGTGCTTTTGGGAGAATGTATAGAAGTTTTTATTTCCTTGGCAGTGTTAAAAAACAGGATTCTTGATGAGAATTAAAGGAGAGGGAAGAATTTAGCTCCTTCAAATCCTTTTAGACTCTGGAGTGAAATCTCTGGGGAAATAGCAGAAGAAATGACAGAAGAGAATGAGCTTTAAAAATAACAAAATCTGCTAATTAGATTAAATTGGGGCACCTCCTTGCTATCATCATAATCATCTCTCTCACTTAGTGTTATTACACACACCAGGAGAAATAATGAGAACATTTTATAGTGAACAAACCGAAAGTCTGTAAAAAAAGTGAGACATTTTTAAAAATGTAGAAGTAGTCTTATTGTAGCTATCTTAAAAATTAGTTTATATTTTTGCATGTATGCAGTCTAGTGTCCATTATGTAAAAATTGGAATGCATTATGTAAAACCTAGATAATGGTGAGTGAGATTTTTATACTTCTAAACTAAAACTAGGATTTACCTTTTTTAGTCTAAATGTTTTAATTCTTTTGCACAATGAGACAGAGTAATATCTAAGTGCTACAGAAATTAAGTTTGCACTAGCATATATAAAACCTTCCAAAACCCCAGGATTTACTTTCAGCCATGTTCTGATAATATCCCTTTGCAAACTGACTATTAAAGATTATCTTCTATGGAAGCTCAATATATTTGATTCCGGTTACATAGAAACTTGCGATAAAGTTAGAAACATTGATTGCAAGTGTTTTTACGCACAGAGACATAGTATTTTGTCAAAATGTATACTATAGAAATTTTGATTATTTTTTACTGTATATTACCTTTTAGTAATGTTACTTTAAACCAGTTTTTGTGATATTACTATTTATTACTTCAACCTTGTTAACTCTTAAAATATATTATGGTGCAAAAGTGAAAGATTTGCTATTTTAATCTAGAGGTATTATGGTTTCACATAACTTTTATACATCACAACAGAACAGCAAAGAAAAAATAGAAAGAAATAATCAGATAAAGCAAAATTATTTTCTATGTTGGCATTCTAGTGTCCTACTCTATAAATGCAAAATCATCCCATTAAAAATAGAAAAGTTCATGCAAAATAGATGAAGTAAAAAGCTTGCTAAGCTGGAGATTGAAATTTTCTAATACATTCACTCCTATAGCTATTATGACATCTTATTTTAAGGTTGCTGGATTCTTTCTTCATTTCACTTATAGGTAGCAACCAAACTTAAGGGGGTCTCACTGGCTGGGAGAGTTGATACTTAATGGCTTAGATTTCTATTTCTTAGCTAAAACTGAAGTTAGATATTTTTACATAATTCTTTTAATACTGTCTACACTATTTGTCATGAACAAGACTTAAAAGTTATAATAAATAATTCTCTATTCAGGGAAACGTATATGTACATTTTTATTGCAGTCAGTTATTTATAAAATTTTAATTATTTTTTTAATGAAGGGTGAAGATAAAATATATTATTCATTGTATATAATAAAAGGAAGACTACACACTTTGTATGTTTAAATAAAGTCTAGATTGTGAATATGAATGCATTTTAGAATTAATTTTGTAAATGAAACAACATTTTGTCATTTTCCAGATACATTTAGCCTAGCAGTCATGTCAAGTTTGCTGTCTATTGTCATTGTCTATAAAAATAGCTTCTTTCTCCATTTATTAGGTGGAATAATTATACAGGATGCGGCAAAAGTAGGTTTATATTTGTGAGTACACAAAACAGAGTTTATTCTTGTGTTATTACTTATAAATTATTACATTACTTGTATTATTGATTATTATATTACTTTTGTCACACACTGTATATGCAAAAAGATAGGTTTTGCTTTGGCCATAAAATTTTGGCAGATATTGGGGCTACTGAAAGCAATATAGGTTAATCTAAACACCATCTTTCTACTTTATGCTACAACACATCTGTCTTATCCCATCATCACCTGGGAATTTTTATCTGAAAAAAAATGTTTTTATTTCTGATTCTAGCCTTGGTTGCATCATGCAATTATTGGTAAGGCTATTTCAGTGTCTTACCAACTAGGAAGGTATAAATAAGCAATTCATTAGTCATGCAAAAGTCAAATTTACTAGTTTTTCAGAGGTCAAATTCTTTCAGTTTTAAAAGGAGATGCTGCTTCATATGAAAAACATTCCAAAGATGAAAAAATGGTTTCTTTTTACAGAGAAGTAAATATTTTAAGTCCACACAAACTGAGGCATTTTATATCAAATTCTTCCCATTGCCTTAGAAAAACCTCATTCATAAATATAGCCATGTGGTATTATATTGCACTTAAGTCTCAGTTTCAAAGTGTTCTTGAGTTAATATTGTTTCAGTAATGAATCACTATAACATGTACCTTGTTCACAACGGCTATTCAGAGTAATCATTTGTGGTATTACTGTGATTGCCTGACAGATTATGTGGTGATTTTAGAGGGCCTTTTCCTTGACATCACTACCCCAATAGAGACTAGGAAATAAAGATCACAAACTAGAGTCCTAGACAATGGAACTCTATGACTAGAAAGTGTGCTGCTTTTGGAATTTCTATTTAGTTTTGGATAATGCAATTGTGCATGACCAATTTCTAAAACACAGTTAAAACCAAAAATATATTGGACATGGTTTCCTGTCATGTAAAAATATATACTCTACTTTTCTTAAAATTAATTGTTAAAAATTTATTCTTGCTTCCTTTTTTATTATCTTCAGAATCCATACAACTATTGTTACTGCTATTACTATTACTACATTACTAGTAACAGCTGATATTTATTGTATGTTTTTATACCCTAAATTTGGTATGTGTCACAGCACTGATTTCTTAGAACAGTTCTATCAAGGTAGTACAATTAGTATCATCCCCATCTTCCAGATAAAGAAAAAGGAATGAATAACTTATTCCATGTGACACATGTCAACTAAATCAGCGGTTCTCAACCTGGGGGTTGAACGACCCTTTCATAGGGGTCGCCTAAGACCATCTGAAAACACATATATAATTACATATTGTTTCTGTGATTAATCACTATGCTTTAATTATGTTCAATTTGTAACAATGAAATTGGGGGCCACCACAGCATGAGGAACTGTATTAAAGGGTCACGGCATTAGGAAGGTTGAGAACCACTGAACTAAATGGTAGAGTTAAGATTTGGACAAAGCTACATCTGCTTTTAACCAATAGCCAAGAAAATATTAGAAGCACCTAAAGCGTTCTGTGAATTTCAGGGTAGAGGTACAAGAGTGTCACATTGTGGCTGTTATCAAACATATCATTTTCATCATGGCCACTTGTCTCTAGGTACAATAGAGCTGCATCATGGGGCTATTCCTCAGGTGAAATGTCTATAACTTCCTCAATATGACCCCTCAATGGTTCTAACTTTTATCAGCATAGCAAGTATTTAATACAATAATTAACTCCAACACTACATTTTTATGGGCTTTGCAATCAACATATATGCATGAATATATTTCAATTTGGCTTACACAAATACATACTAGTAAGTAAATGTGTGTTTATAGCAGAATATATGTTAAAATATAATTCCACTTTCCATGTAAATAATGTGAATCAAATGAGATAAATCAAGAGTGAGTGACATTTTCTTTCTCATGCATATCAGTTTTGGTGACTCATGCTTCTGTAGCTAGAGTCCACCAGGCCATCTGGTGTGCAGAGTGGGTGCTGCTATGAACACGGAGACAACAAACTCATGAACCCAGAAACCCACAATCTCAGAATTCAATCAGTGTTACTCATTATATTTACTTGATGAAATTGAAAGTCAGGAAAAATATTAATTGTTTTTTTTTTTCTGATAAGGAATGAAAGGTTATAGCTGTCCTCTGTACACCTGGACATTCATCCTCATTCCCTTCTTCCCTTCTCCCCCCTTGCACCACACACAGGCTTTTAAAGTATCAACTCAAAGCCTCATCCACTGATGAGTCACTACAGTTATTTGTTCAAGTGATCATGCAGGAACACACCAAACAGAATGGTAGAAACATGAGGGATACCCTAACAAAAGGAACACTTGATCCTTTTAAGAGGAATATCATCAAGGTGACTAAACACAAAAGGATGCGGACAAATACAAATACTCGGTGATGCCATTAGGATGTGTAACAAAATCTTAAAAGCATATCAAACATAATTACATTAACAGCCTCAGCCTGGATTCAGATCTGTGCTTTATCATTTGTTATCCTGCTCAAAACTCAGCTTCACTCTGTTGTTTACATGGAGGTAATTGCAGCACTCATCTCGAAGAATCATGCTGAGGATGCAACTAGATACTACACAAAAAACAAAAAGGAGAGTTCTTAGCATGTAATAAAAGCTCAGATGTTTGGTACTGAAAAAGAATCTATCACAAAGGGATACAAACTGGGCTGGAATGAGAGCTTTACCAGGTTCTCTGACTCAGTCGCCCACCATCTATGGATCTAATTCATTGGCTAGAATTTAGTCCCATACCACACCCAGTGTCAAGGAAAGCTGTGAATTGCAACCAAGGTGTTGTTATAATGAAGAAGAAAAGAATATATGTTGGAAATGCAACCATTAATCTCTAACATGGTATGTTGCTATTAAATCTAAATCTGAACTGAACCTGTTGCTCATTCATAACAATCTATATATATAAAAGCCTAAGCGACTGTTACAACCTGACAACCGGCCAGTAGCTATGACGTGCACTGACCATCAGGGGGCAGATGCTCAATGCAGGAGCTGCCCCCTGGTGGTCAGTGCGTCCTCACAGCCAAACTCCCGTGGTCCCTCCCCCCAGCTGGCCCTGATTGGGCTGGGCAAGACAGCCCCAATCGGCCGGGAGGGACACCACCTGTGCACAAATTCGTGCACCGGGCCTCTAGTATATTGAATATTAAGCTATATTTAGACTCTTGATACCTAATGACCAACTGCAACATCATTAAATACTAGAGGCCCGGTGCATGAATTTGTGTACCAGTTGGGTCCCTCAGCCTGGCCTGCGGGATCAGGCCGAAACCAGCTCTCTGACATCGCCTGAGGGGTCCCAGATTGTGAGAGGGCGCAGGCCAGGCTGAGGGACCCCACAAGTGCATGATCGAGGCCCAGGAGGGATACAGATGCAAGCTAATCTACTGGTCAACTGTCTGCCCCTGGTGGTCAGTGCACATCATAGCAAGCGGTTGAGTGGTCTTAGCATATCATTAGCATATTATACTTTGATTGGTTGAACGGCTGACCAGCCGACCAGACACTTAGCATATTAGGCTTTTATTATATAAGATTATCCAAATTTCTCCTCCTCTACTCTTGACCATAAAAAAAAATAATAATGCTGGAAAAATACTAACACTTATCTGTTCCACTATCTACCAATTTTCACCTCAAAACACATACTTAGTCTGCCTTACACTGTGAAAACAAATGTGTAGTCACTCATTTCCTGGGAAATAAAGCAAGTTTATTAGTGAGAACACCAGTAAATTTACTTTCTCAGAACAAAAAAAAATCTGTCAAGTTCTTTTGTCACTCTATAAATTTAGTATACAGCATTCTATCAGATAGCCTTTATCCTGCGATTACAGGGAATGTGTAAATTACTAGAATGCCCTCCAGAACCACATTGAGTTAGTGTTACATTTACTAATATTAATTAATACAAATATTAATTACTTATTAATCACTAATTAATACTAATATTTTTTATTCCTTTAAGTTATCTAGACATACTTATGCCACCTGTGACAAAAATAATTTTACTTGTTTCTTTCCAATATTTATAGGTTTAATCAACCTGGTATTACATTGGCTGGGACCTTTAGTACAAAATTGAAAAGAAGTGGTGAAAGTTTACATTATCCTTACCTTTTTTCCAATATTAAAGAGAAAGCATTACATAGTTCACCTTTTAGTGTGATAGTTGTAGATTTTTTTGGTAGACAATTTTAATTAAATTAAGGGAGATGCCTTCAATCCCTAGATTTTTTAATGATGTTTATATCATAAATGGTTGTTGAATTTTACCAAATGTTTTTTCTGCCTCTGCAGATGATCATATAGTTCTTCTTCTATCTTATTTTTAAGGTGATAAATTACAATAAATGTTTTATGAATTATAATTTTAAATTTCTGAAATAATTGATACTTAGGCATGAAAACATATGTGTATGTAAGTATAAGATTATAAACATTTTGTTTGTAATTTTTATATTTATGTACATTAGAAATGTTATATATTTTCATTTTTGTAATGGCCATACCACATATTGGTATGATGATTATGCTGGTTTCAGAAAATGAACTGAGAAGCATTTTTTCCTTTTCTATTCCCTAGAATAGTTTGTATTTGGATAAATTTATTTCTTTAATATATGGAGAAATTTATCAACAAAGACATCTGGACTTGGAGTTTTCTTCATGGGAAAGTTTTAAATTATGATTTCAATTTCTTTTAGGTTGTTTTTCAGATTACCATTTTTATATTTTATCCTCAAGCCTAACTAAGATTAAGAACATTAATATAAAGTGAGTGTTGACAAGTGAAACTCAAGTAAATACAAGAATTCAGGAAATATGGAAAGGGTTTCAGTTTATATAGAAGTTCAAGTTACTGATGTTAGAAAATACAGAAGAGTGATATGAGTATGCTTATGTTCCATTTCTATTGAACACATATTATATTTATAATTTCAAAAATATTACATTTTTGTTTAGAAACGAATGTGCTATGTCAATGGATTTTAGCAATTTGAAGAAATTGTTTATTTTATTTTGTCAGATTATTATACATATATATTTCAATTTGAAATCAGTCAATTTATTAACAGACCAGATTACAAAAATAACCATGACAGGTACCTCAGCTCATCCTTGTAATAAACCTATTGAGCTGGTGTTTCCTGTGCCAGCATCTCCATCTTCTATAAAACGCGTGGTCTTTTACTTTATTCCACCTCATAGAGAAGGTACTTTGAGAGCTTGTTTGGAGGTTCTAGCAGGGGAGCGCAGCTACTCGTATACCCTTGAACGAAGACCGGTCCTCTCTTGGGGGGGGGGGGGGGAGGTCGTCCTCTTCGACCGAGCACGCAGCTTCGGGAGGGACGCACATGGATCGGTGAGGGGGGAAGGGGACACCCGCCTAGCCAGCCAGATCAGCCGAATCAACCCTGGCGATCAATGGGTGACAGATGTCGCAGCCAGATCGCCCTCACATCCGAGAAGGTACTTTGAAGGGCCACAGGAAGTTGTTTCAGATCCTCCATGAGGATGATGCCACATTTACCAAGAGATCAAGCAATTGATGTGTTGTCTGTCAGGGAAATTTGTTCTTTTTGACTTGGCCATACCACACTTGTAGATAAATTCATTTACTGGCTTCAGGTTTGGGTACCTCCATGCAATATATAGTCCCACAGTCCTCAGCATGTTAACGGAAGCCTTGCTGAGCCTAACAAAGGTGTCAGTGAAGATCTGAAAAAGGCGAAGAAACTGCCACACATTTCGGACTTTTGGGCTCACACTATTGTTACCTCTGGTCCTGGTGACAAATGCCAATTTGTGTTCCGCAGGTGCATAGAAGTCACCAGCTTTTCTTGCCATTCTAGCTGTCCGAGCTCACGTCTGTACATATGCCTATGTTCTTTGTGATGGTGCTCAGCATGTTCATGCATAAGCTTTCTCCTTGCCTTTCAAAGTATCTTTTGGGGGAACGCCTTTCTCAGGTGTTTGATCTTCAGCTCTGTGACATTCCTTGCCCTTTTCTCAAGGGTCCTGGCACAGCAGGAACTTTCTTCTTGTCCTCACCTTCCTGGGTTCCAGCTGGAAAACAGATTGTCCGGTTATTTTTATATATCACTGTAATTATCTAAATTCACCTGTTTTAAAACCCACCAGTTTTCTAGATGGTTCCTCCCTCTCCTCTGTCCACACACATAATAAGCAATCTATATGTATTAGAAAGTTAAATGAATTTTTTTGCATTTGGTTTTAATTATGTCGTCTGGTTGGTTCTTCTACCTCTGAAAATCAAGTATTTCCCATTTGAAATAATTTGAAGAATTTGCTTGATAGAAAGGATATCTATCATAAGTTTTCATGATTTTATTTTGAAAGTAATCATGCCTTTCTAATTCGAGCTAGCCTGAGAGAGAAAAGCATACTTAGTTTGTACTTATTAACTCCAGAACTTTTTTTTTTTTAACCTGGGTCATTCATGAAATAGTTCCATATGCCATTGTACAAAATGATATATTTATGTCAAATTATCTGGGTTTTTTTTTATAGTTGGTGATATTATATTAACTATCACTTTCCTAAAGCAAAGTAAGAAAGTAAAGAATAAAAAACAGAGTAATTATTTACATTGTTGTTATTCTCTCAAGAAAGTTTTCTTCTGTTTTGTATATTGCTTAGCATAAAAGATAGATTTAAAAATGCTTACTCTCCCAATGACATTTTTTAAAGAAATAGAACAAAAATTTCATTTGTGTGGAATCACAAAAACCCCAGACAGCTATCATAATCCAGACTATTTGATCTTTGGAAAAAATATTTATTCTGGTCATTTGCCCATTTTCAAAATTGGATTATTAGGGTTTTTGTTTGTTTGTTTGTTTGTTTTGTTTTGTGTGTGTGTGTGTGTGTGTGTATGTATGTTTTTAGTTGTATGAGTTCTTTATTTTATTTTTATTTTTTGCAAAGGGGGCAGAGGGAGGTGGGGCAGGGGGGAGAGAAGGGCGCTATGGAAGAACAAATAATTTTTTGGAAAGATAGATGGGAGATATGATAGGTTTTTTTTATTGTTTTATTGCTTAAAGTATTAAAAAGAATATTACATATGTCTCCTTTTTTTCCCGCCCTTAACAATCCACCGGCCTCCCCTACCCCCCAGTGTCTTGTGTCCATTGGTTATGCTTATATGCATGCATACAAGTCCTTCGCTTGATCTCTTACCCCACCCCCCTCCCACCCCTCAACCCTCCCCGGCTTTCCTGCTGTAGTTTGACAGTCTGTTCAAGGCAGCTCTGCCTCTGTATCTATTTTTGTTCATAAGTTTATAATGGTCTTTACTATCCATGAGTGAGTGAGATCATGTGGTGTTTTTCCTTCATTGACTGGCTTATTTCACTTAGCATAATGCTCTCCAGTTCCATCCATGCCGTTGCAAATGGTAAGAGTTCCTTATTTTTTACAGCAGCATAGTATTCCATCGTGTAGATGTACCACAGTTTTCTAATCCATTCATCTACTGATGGGCACTTAGGCTGTTTCCAGATCTTAGCTATGGTGAATTGTGCTGCTATGAACATATGGGTGCATATATCCTTTATGATTAGTGTTTCTGGTTTCTTGGGATATATTCCTAGAAGTGGGATCACAGGGTCAAATGGGAGTTCCATTTTTAGTTTTTTGAGGAAACTCCATACTGTCTTCCATAGTGGCTGCACCAGTCTGCATTCCCACCAGCAGTGCACGAGTGTTCCTTTTTCTCCACATCCTCTCCAGCACTTGTCGTTTGTGGATTTGTTGATGATAGCCATTCTGACAGGTGTGAGATGGTACCTCATTGTTGTTTTGATTTGCATTTCTCAGATGATTAGTGACTTTGAGCAAGTTTTCATATGTCTCTTGGCTTTCTGAATGTCCTCTTTTGAAAGGTGTCTATTTAGGTCTTTTGCCCATTTTTGATTGGATTGTTTATCTTCCTTTTGTTAAGTTGTATGAGTTCCCTATAAATTTTGGAGATTAAGCCCTGTATGAGTTCTTTATATATTTGGATATTAATCCATAATAAGATATATGTTTTGCAAATGTTTCTTCCATTCTATTGATTGTCTTTTCATCCTGTTGATTTTTCTTTTCCTTTCTTTTTTTTGCTGTGCAGAAGCTTTTTAGTTTGATTCAGTCCCACTTGTTAATTTTTTATTTTGTTGCTTGTATGGTTTCCAAAAATTCATTACCAAAACCCATGTCAAGGAGTTTTTGTTTCCCTAGGAGTTTCATCCTTTCAGGTCTCACCTTTAAATCTTCAATCCACTGACAGTAGAATTTTTATGACATAGTTGAATCTAAGTATTTCATTAAGCAACTAATTAAATCATTAAGCACATTTGTTTTTGATTTAATGTTCATTGGTAGTATATTTTACAAAATAGTATTAATAAAGATAGATCCATTATTTCAGTTTAGCAGATAACCATTTGCATTTTGCTAAAAAGCTTATCTAATTTTAATTATAACTTAATCCTTAGCAAATGTTAAAAAGTTACTTTCAAGTTTTAAAAAATCATTTAAATGTTTAATATGGTTTTTGTACTTTAGAATTAGTATCCTCTCCACTATATTATAAGCTACTTTCATAATGGGGATATACAATATTTTTCTTTGAAACCCTGGCACCAAGCAGGTGGATTGGTTGCTTCCTGCACTCACCCCAACCAGGGCAGGAGATCAAACCTGCAACCCAGGTATGTGCCTTTGACTTGGAATTAAACACCATCCTTCAGTTGGCGTGCCAACCCTCTGACCATTGAGTCACGCCAGCCAGGGCAATTTCTTAGTCTTTTTACTTAAATTTAAACCAAGTTCAACCATCTTCTGATAAGAAAATGGAGATGGACACACTACACTTATTTTGGTCTAGTGACCCAGTGATGGTGAACCTTTTGAGCTCGGCGTGTCAGCATTTTGAAAAACCCTAACTTAACTCTGGTGCCATGTCACATATAGAAATTTTTTGATATTTGCAACCATAGTAAAACAAAGACTTATACTTTTTGATATTTATTTTATATATTTAAATGCCATTTAACAAAGAAAAATCAACCAAAAAAATGAGTTCGCGTGTCACCTCTGACACGCGTGTCATAGGTTCGCCATCACTGCTCTAGTCAATGGCAACTTTACTTTCAAGGATTCATAAGTCACAAACAAAGACCAGGTAGAGGTGTGTTATTATATAAGAAACCCAGACTCAGAGATTGAGCAATAACCATTAGCAGAGACTGGTCTTACATAATCTGGAAAGCTGTCATAAACTGAATTTAATCTATGTCTCTCAGAGTTTACATGTCTCCCATTTCTGTCTCTCTCTGCGTATATGCTGTATTCTCCTATTTCTGTCAGAAGAATAGGCTTCTTCTGCTTATATGATCACCCTTAAATGACTCAGTGCTAGCAGCCTTAACCCCAACATTTGTCATTTGCCTGGCATTCATTATTGGTTAATTATAGTCTGTGTTCTTGAAATTCTTACTAGAAATAATCTGATTGGTTTAGTTCAGCCTATGAATACTTCATCTTCTTGTGTTTATCCCAACGTAAACAGTAATGCTCATGGCTATGGATTCATGTGATACCAGGACAGCCAGATCCAGAAACTCTAGGTGTGGTAGATACTCTGTAATGAGCCAATACTGTACTAATTTAAAGAGAGCAGTTGCCCTACATAATAGGATGTGAGGCTATTCCCTTTCTTTCTTTCTTCTTTCTTTCTTTCTTTCTTTCTTCTTTCTTTCTTCTTCTTCCTTCCTTCCTTCCTTCCTTCCTTCCTTCCTTCCTTCCTTCCTTCCTTCCTTTCTTTTTTCTTTAATTGCTCTCCATTTACAAACTTTTAAAGATAAATTTAGACAACATTTAAATAGTTTTGAAATTAGTGTTTTTGTTCCATTATCGACTTAGACTGCTCTGTTTCCATTACTCATCTTTTCTCCACTTTCAAATACTTGTAACCTACACAATGCTGAGGTAAGCATAATTAAGAAATAATTATGAAAACATATTTTAAAATGTAATATTTCTAGCCGAAACCGGTTTGGCTCTGTGGATAGAGCGTCGGCCTGCGGACTGAGGGGTCCCAGGTTCGATTCCGGTCAAGGGCATGTACCTGGGTTGCGGGCATATCCCCAGTGGGGGATGTGCAGGAGGCAGCTGGTCAATGTTTCTCTCTCATCGATGTTTCTGACTCTCTATCTCTTTCCCTTCCTCTCTGTAAAAAATCAATAAAATATATTTAAAAAAAAAAAGTAATATTTCTAAAGACTTTATCTCTCATCTGTGCTCTCACCTTCCCAACGATGACAGTGATGAAACAAATGAACACAGTATTGCATAGTGGCCAGTAGTGCAGGATTTGGAGTTAGATCATTTAGTTACTTATTCTAGCTCCATCTCATTCAAGCACTATGATCTTTGACCATATGTGTATCATGTAAGTTGCTTAATACATATAATTGATTGCAAATATTAAACATGAAGTAGGTGTTTAATAAATATCACTACTATATTATTACAACTACTAATATTACTACTAATCCTATCTAATAAAAGAGAAACATGGTAATTAGCATACGACCGCTACCCTTTCCATTGGCTAATCAAGGCAATATGCAAATTAACTGCCAGCCAAGATGGCGGCCGGCAGCCAGGCAGCTTAAAGTGAACATGAGACTTGCTTGCTTCAGTGACGGAGGACTCCAACATTCCCCGCCTGCCGCTGCAGGCCTCTGAGCTGCAACTCTAAGCAACTATGTTACAAATATAGAAGCTAAACAAAACCCCAGAAACCTGCTTTAGTCGCTGGGCTTCAGCCAGCAGGATTGCAACATTGTTTCAAATACAGAAGGTAAACAAAGGCCAGAAACCTGCTTTCAGCAGCGGAGGCCTAAGAGCTGGAGCCAAGCCTCAAGCTAAAGCTGGCCCAGAATAAAAAAAAAAGAAAAAAAGGAGCGGTTGGGAGCTTCAGTCACTCCCCAGCCTGAAAACAGCCCTCAGCCCCTCACCCAGACTGGCCAGGCACCCCAGTGGGGACCCCCACCCTGAAGGGTGTGTGACCAGCTGCAGACAACCATCATCCCCTCACCCAGGCTGGCCAGGCACCCCAGTGGGACCCTCACCCTGATCCAGGACACCCTTCAGGGCAAACCAGCCGGCCCCAACCTGTGCACCAGGCCTCTATTCTATATAGTAAAAGGGTAATATGCCTCCCAGCACTGGGATCAGTGGAGCCAAGAGGCCTCCCGGCACCAGGATCAGTGTGACAGGGGGCAGCACCCAAACCCCCTGATCACCCTGCGGCTCTGAGTGTGACAGGGGGCGGGGCAACAATCTCCCTATCTGCCCTGCTCTGTTGGTGACAGGGGAAGGCGCCACAACCCCCTGATCAGCCCTGCTGTGTGTGTGTGACAGGAGTCAGCACCCCACGCCCCTGATCGGCCCTGCTCTGTGTGTGACGGGGTAGAGCCATAACCTCCCCATCGGCCCTGCCCTGAGTGTGAGAGTGGCGGCGCTCCAAACCCCTGATCGGCCCTGCTCTGTGGGTGATAGAAGGCGGTGCCCCAACCCCCACCCCACGGGCCCTGCTCTGTGTGTGATGGGGTAGAGCCATAACCTCCCCATCGGCCCTACTCTGTGAGTAACAGGGGGGAGCTCCCCAACCCCCTGATTGGCCCTGCTCTGTGCGTGACGGGGTGGCGCCGCAACCTCCTCATTGACCCTGCCTTGAGTGTGACAGGGGGCGGTGCTCCAACCCCCCAATCGGCCCTACCCTGAGCGTGACTGAGGGTGGCATTGCAACCTCCTGATCCGCCCTGCTCTGTGCATGACAGGGGGCGGTGCCCCAACTCCCCAATCGGCCCTTCTCTGAGCCCAACCAGGGGCTGCACCTAGGGATTGGGCCTGCCCTCTGCCACCCGGGAGCAGGCCTAAGCCAGCAGGTCGTTATCTCCCGAGGGGTCCCAGACTGCGAGAGGGCACAGGCCAGGCTGAGGGACCCCCCTCCCCCCCGAGTGCACAAATTTTTGTGCAACAGGCCTCTAGTCTATATATATAAAAGCCTAAGTGACCATCACAACCAAACGGACGACCAAACAGGCTGCGTGGGGTGACCATGCCGGCAGGGGGGTTAGTGAGGGATGACCAAACAACTTAGCAGCAGGCTGCAAAGATGGCGGCACCCACAGACAATAAGGAGGAAGTATGCTAATTGACTGCCATGCCCTCAAAGATGGCGGCACCCACAGCCAATAAGGAGGGAGTATGCTAATTGACTGCCATGCCCTCAAAGATGGCGGCGCCCACAGCCAATAAGGAGGGAATATGCTAATTGACTGCCATGCCCTCAAAGATGGTGGTGCCCACAGCCAATAAGGAGGGAGTATGCTAATTGACTGCCATGCCCTCAAAGATGGTGGGCCCACAGCCACAAGATGGCTGACAGGGGAGGGCAGTTGGGGGTGACCAGGCCGTCAGGGGAGCAGTTAGGTGTTGATCAGGCTGGCAGGGGAGTGGTTAGGGGGTGATCAGGCTGGCTGGCAGAAGCTGTTAGGGGCAATTAGGCAGCTAGGCAGTTGAGCGGTTGGGAGCCAGCAGTCCCGGATTGTGAGAGGGATGTCCGACTGCCGGTTTAGGCCTGATCCCTATGGGATCAGCATCCCCCGAGGGGTCCCAGATTGGAGAGGGTGCAGGCTGGGCTGAGGGACAACCCTCCCCCCCCCACCCCCCCCCCGCACCAGTGCACGAATTCCATGCACTGGGCCTCTACTCAATTATATTTAACATTTATTAGGGTTTTTTTTAAGATTTTCAAATTAATGAAACATGTTTAATTACATTCTTATAGCTTTCCTACAAAGAATATATAAAATTTTAACATGAGCCTCATCAATAGCTTTCTGTCAACTTATCTTTTTGTAATATTTGTCTGTTGGAAAAATTCTATCTGCTGCATTGAGATTAACCCAAAATGTTTTGCTCTGTTTATCATAAGAATTGTCATTTTCGAGGCTGCATCACTGCTTTTACCCTATAAATATTTATTTCTCATTTTCTATTCTAATGTAAATAGTTTAGAATACTCTAGGATCTAGAGTCTAGGTCTTTAAGGGAGGAGATTAAAATATCTACTTTTTACTTTTTCACAACTTTAATTTTTATTCAATTTATATTGTTTTCAATTGTCTTACATTAGAAGAATAAAAAATAACTGAATATATAGCATTCCCTTTGAGTGAAAACTGTAAAACCTTAGTTGTCTATTTCGGAAGAACAGTATGGATGGCTAAAATATAAGTCATTCATGCACATAAACTATAAGCACAGAACAATCTTATCCATTGAGATAATTCACACTGTGGAAGCCTTGGTTTGCCTCAAACCTTGGTTTTATGTAAATGTTTATATCAAAGTGCAAATCAAGAGGAAGGTCTTTTTTAGATTAGTGTTAAACATGAGGATACATGACAGCGCAATTGCTGGTAATAAACATTGTCTGGTGCTTCCAATCTTATTTCCAAGAATGGCAGTCTTCAGGAGTGCTCACCAAACTCTTTCCAGGAAGAGCTCTTTGAGAATGGCAGCTGGCGTAGAGCCGTCACGACATTGAAATTCTTCAGCCAGTCATGCCTGGGAGGAGGATTATGAAACAGATGTACGGAAACCTTATATTTACATGTGATGAGAGTAATTCACGTGGTGATGAGATTAGACTTTTCTTTGGCCTCTCTAAAAGCCTAATGTTATTTAACTGAAACAATGATATGTTGCTCCAAATAGGTAAAATAAAATTACATCAATAATAAATATTTGAAATCAAATAGATGTTTTCTTAATCCCAGCTAAATTATCTTGTTTCTCTCTCTCTCTCTCTCTCTCTCTCTCTCTCTCTCTCTCTCTCTCTCTCTCTCTCTCTCTCTCCCTCCTTCTACGGTCAATGAGACTTGTGTTCAGATAGGTAGCAGCAAGTTCATAGAATGTTCTTCTGAGGTCACTGAAGTAAGTGTTTTTGACCAAAAACCTCTCAAAACCCAACTGTATTTTTGTTGTTGTTGTTGTTTCTATTTTCAAAGTAGAAATAATGTTTTCTTTTCGAAAGTGAGTGATTCTAGAAACTAGTTAATTGTTTTGATGTCTCTGGTTCATATTATACATTTTGTGCTTTTGGTAGGGGTTGCTCTTTATAATAATTTTAAAGAGAAATGAAAGTTATTAAGTCCAGTACACTCTGTAAAAGTATTAAATAGAATGTAATGCAAATACGTTTACATGGCCTTCAACCTATTTCCAAAGGAAAGGACAACATCATACTTGTTTTTGCACTGACATGCTTGATAGCACGTTTCAGACACTAATCTTTCTGGTGTAAGTGCCAGAGCCTGTGCTATTGGATAGGACTTGACATTTAATTTGAAACTCAGATGATGAGAAACATACCTAAGCAAAGGGATAGAAGGGGTATTTATAGAAAAGGGGAATCAACTTATTCATGTATTGATTTATTCATTCAATGTGTCTTTCCAAAACACCATGCTGTTTAATTGGATATTGAGAGAGTGAAATGGGCAAGTAAAACAAGACACTTTCCTTTAAGTCCTTTGAATCATTGAGGCGAGAACACTCATCTACATGATTAATATAAAGGCGAGTACAGATGAGTTCCAAGAAGCATTTTGAGTCCTGAGCTAAGCCCCAAACTGGCAGCCTCAGACTCTCATGTTGTTCTTATACTGAGTGTCTCTGAAATCTCATCTCAGGAGCACGGCTAGAAAGAATGCCAGATGGTGAGTTGTCTTTTAAATCCCATCCCTGGGTCAAAGTTGATGACCAGATGTAACAGATCTGGAAAAAGGACTCTAAGCCAGATGGAAAGGGCTTTTTAAACACACACACAAACACATATATACTCTATATATTTTAGGAAGACTAGAATCATGTTGTTTCTTTAGTAACTCATGACTTTTGTATCTATTTTCCAAGTAGAATCTTTAAAAGTTAAATCTATTAATATTAAGAGATCTATAGTATTAAGCTTATGTTAACAAAAGAATAGGACTTCATTTGTTAAAAACATTGTAATATACAAGCTTGATTGTAAATCAAGTGATTGTAAATCAAGTGGTAGTGACAGTAAGTCTTGATGAGTCCCAATCAGTGACCTTGAATCAAACTCCTTATTATATTATAAAAACATTCAGATGACCTTTCTTCCAAGTACCCATGCCTTTGGAGGCAGTTAGTCATTGACTTGCTCTCAATATCTTTTGCAGACTTACCATTCTTAGGTATTTATTCAGTCTATAAATATTCTTCTCCCATTTATTGTACCAGTCATCCAAATCAAAACACTCTGCAATATCGATTCCCCTGAAGCATGTGGTCTGGATATCTGAAGAGCCCGCTGGAAATAAAACAAGATCCTAAGTCAATGAAAATATGCATTCTTTTAATTCATTGCTGGGATCATAAGAAAACTAAAACACTTTCTAGAGACAAATAAAACAAAACAAACAATACACAAAAACAATAACAATAAAAATGTGAGACACTTAAGGAAGAGGGAAAATGGCCAGGGATCATACATTAATAATGAACAAAGAAACAAGTAAATATGTAGTAAACTGAAATATGTACTGTCTATATAAAATAATAAGGGCATTGAAATATGTATTGTTTATATAAGATAATAATAGCAGAGTCTAACTTATAGATTTAACAAAAAACAAATAAAATTCTGCATATTAATATCATATAAATCAGAAAAAGAAAGATTAGAATTAAAGAGTTCTAGTCTGGCTGGTGTGTCTCAATAGTTGAGCACTGACCTATGAACCAGGAGGTCATGGTTTGACTTCAGATCAGGGCACATGCCTGGGTTTCAGGCTCAATCTCCAGTGAGGGTGTGTAGGAGGCAGTCGATTAACGATTCTCTCTCAGCATTGATGTTCCTATCTCTCTCTCCCTCTCCCTTTCTCTCTAAAATCAATAAAATATATATTAAAAAAATAAAAAAAATGAATGGGGAACAGTTGAAAAAACCTTTAAAAAATGAAGTTCTAAGTATCTTGTATGATATATTATGGCAGTGGTCGGCAAACTCATCAGTCAACAGAGCCAAATATCAACAGTACAATGATTGAAATTTCTTTTGAGAGCCAAATTTTTTAAACTTAAACTATATAGGTAGGTACATTGTTATTAACTTCATTAGGGTACTCCTAAGCTGGCCTTTGCTAAAAACGTCCTCATTTTATAATAATAAAGCCACCAACACAAAATAATTACAATTCTTAAATTGATGACAAAAATACCTGTAGGATTTGCAGCTGGTTGGAAAAATACAGGTAACTTTATGCTTCGAGTAGGTACTTTTGTCACCCGCATGTGATTTGCGGACGCGACTAGCACTAACCACTGCACAATGAGACTGCTGACTGACCGGCTCACTCAACTCGTGCATGAATCGCTCACACCTCTCCTGCGCTGCGTGTCCCGTGGCCCGCCTGTGCTGCATCTCCTGTCGCCCGACCAACCGACACCCCCCACTTCTTCTAACGCCACTTCTTCAAAATAGACTCGCCCAGGCCCCAAACCGACTTTTGCGCATGGGCCACAAAGTTTCAATCACACTGTATGTGCATGCCCGCACGTGGTATTTTGTGGAAGAGCCACACTCAAGGGGCCAAAGAGCCGCATGTGGCTCACAAGCCAAGGTTTGCCAACTACTGTATTAGGGGATTGAGATACTAAATAACTTTTGAATCTTAAGTTAAATATATATGTAATTAAATTTCAAAGTATTCCTAGTCAAAGAGAAAAAATTAAAATGATAAAATAATTGGTATGCCAAAAATTAAAATATAAAAGGAAGCAGAAAAAGTGACATTAAGAATCTCTATATATAAAATGGCCAGTAGATATGACACGCACTGACCACCAGGGGGCTGATGCTCAACACAGGAGCTGTTGAGCTACAGCAACTTTTCAGAGTGCCCTCTCACACTCCAGGACTCCTTGGGGGATGTCAGACTGCCAGTTTCGGCCTGGTCCCCATAGGCCAGGCCAAGGGACCCCACCTGCTGGAGGGACCCCATTCATTCTGCAGATGCCTTTTGAACCCCGGCATTGCCCCAGGTGTAGCCATCCAGGGAGGGACTGTGAAAAGTTGGCTCCAGTGTGTGTCCAGCCCGTCTTGCCCAGTCCCACCCTGCTGGCCACCTTCTAATTAATTTCCTTTCAATGTGCATGAATCCGTGCACTGGACCTCTAGTGTAAAATAAAATGGTGGAAATAAGTCTACCAAATGTGTCAGTTATCACAATGGAATTAATAGGCCAAGCTTGACAGATATGATAATGAAGTAAAATCTATCTATGTGTATACTACCTGTATAAGGATAATATGGAAGATGCCAAAAACACATTTAATGACAAAACTATGAAGTAATTAGTTAACTTCAGAGTATAGGACATTCTAAGCGCAACTGTCCGTAAGTCAATGGCATGAAGATGGTGGTGAAGGTGGCATGGCAGAGATCAGTTCAAGAGCAAAATCTATTTATGTATGCCTTGAGAGACATACAACCCAATTTAATAATTGTACCTTGTTTTCCCTCGGCTGTGTGCTAAGTGGTTAGAGCATAGGTTTGTGCACCTAAGGGTCACAGATTGGATTCCCAGTCAAGGGTACATACCCGGGTTGGGAGTTCATTCTCTGGCCCCAGTAGGGGCATGTGAGGGAAGCGGCCAGTCAATGTGCCTCTCTCACATTGATGTTTGTTTCTCTCTCTCTTTCTCCTTCTCCTTTCATCCCTTCCACTCTATGTAAAAAGCAATGAAAAAATATCCTTGGGTGAGGATTAAAAAAATTGTACCTTGTTTCAATCATAATTTAAATGAGCCGAGTATAAAAAGACATAGTTTAGCAATAAGGGGAAATTTGCACAGGAGAATAATGACAGTCAATTTGAGTTGGACACAATCTCTTTTAAGGCCCGAGTTACCGAAGGTTCAGGGATTGGTTCAGAAGTAGAGATTAAGCATTTGTGGTACAAATACTACAAAGTTACACTCTGCATCTTCAGTGACAAAGAAATGATAACCTAAAAAGTCAACTACTTCACATACATGGTGCATACATTTGAAACATTTTATATGTTTATTTGGCTATATGTTGATGTGACGTATCCAATGAGACTATAAGCAGTTTATTTTTTCTAAACTGTCTTTTGAAACTTCCTATAGAGGGAGCTCTAGAGTTACACCTAATAAATTTTATTAGGCTCTGATGAACAAGATAGATCCAGAGACACTGAAGCATGCAACAGACTAATGAATTTCAGAGGGAAGGGGTATGGGGAGAGAGACTAAGCAAACAACTTATATGCATACTAGAGGCCCGGTGCATGGATTTGTGCACCAGTGGAGTCCCTCGGCCTGGCCTGCAGAGGTCAGTGGAACTCTGCGCCATTGCAGCCTGGCCTTACCTGCCAGCTCGTTGGGGTCCAGTCCACTGTCCAGGTCGATCCCACACAGCAGGAAGTAGTGAGCGAAGAGGCGGGCGTCCTGGGAGGAGCCTGAGCCCAGGCTGGGCACCTCGCCACTCCTGCTCAGCCCATCCTGGCCCTGCTGCACCTGCCCCTGCCCCTGCTCACATGGGCAGGGGGAGTGTCCATGGGAAAGGCTCATGCTGCCACAGCTGTACTTGCCAGCCATGAACCCCATGTCTGGTGCCCATCTGTCAGCTGAGCAGCGCTCCCGCTGTGGGAATGCACTGACCACCAAGGGGCAGCTCCTGCATTGAGCATCTGCCCCCTGGTGGTCAGCGCGCATCATAGCTACCAACCAGTCGCCCGGTTGCTTAGGCTTTTATATATATAGATATGCATAATCCATGGGCAGATAATAGTTTGGTGAAGGCCTGGGAAGGGGTGTGAGCAGGATGGATGGGGGTCAATGGCGAGAAAGAGGGACATCTGTAATACTTTCAACAATAAAGATAAATTTTAAAAATAATATTTTAAATAATCAAGGTGTAATTCTATAGGGTTCTAAATCAATATAATATAGTTAATTACTTTAATATTAAGGTAAATATTATAATATAGTTTACTATTACATAAAAATCAACTATCCCAATATATTTCCTCCAGTGCAGAGGTGTTTTAATGTCATAAAATACAAATGGAAAGCCTCAATTTTAGAAGGTAAAATTCTATCATCAACACATAGTGTGATTGAGGGCTCCCCCCTTACCCACAGATGAAGTCATCAATATTCATTTTACAACTTTCCTCCCCAACCCTTGTTTAGGTTGTATTTCCAGGCTGGATTCCAAGATTCAGCTCACTCTTCCCATTCACTAATCCTTGAATTTGCTCCCTGTCTTTTCTTTTGGATTTAACATTGAACATTTTAGAGCTCATTTATGTCTCTGCGTGAGACTCTAACTTTATTTTACTCTCTGCTTTATGCTTTCAAACCAAGATCAACACCAGTTATAGCCACCATAAAGTTCAGGTCTAAGGTTTCCAGACCAGGTGAGGGTCCATGTATTATTAATTCAATGAAAAAGAATTCCATTCTCTTATTTTTTTAAAGACATATTTATTTAGCATTATGCTCAGACTATTACTTTTGGCAATCAACAGCATGAGTTGCAAAAACACACACCAGACTGCATTAAAGCCCTTCGTTGGAATGCTTTACACTTTCCACAGAAAAGAAACTAAAATAACCTGTGATACAATTAGTCATAAATTCATCCCTCGAGATTTTTGCTCATTCACATAAGTATTGTCTAAAATATGTCTTCTTGAAGCAGCTAGGCCCTGCCACCACTGTGCATAGCCGAGTTCACAAATCTGTTGTAACCTGTAGCTTCCCTGCCACTTCTCTGGCTCTACTCTCTTGCTGAGCTTTGTTTCCTGGCAGTAATTAAAACCTTCTGCTACTACCATAGCTACTGCAGCTGCTGGAAGAGCCATAGCCCCACTGATTTTGTGGTTTGACAAAGAATTGGCCTCCACCACCATAAGGACCAGGGCTTCTGCCGCCCAAGTTTCCTCCTCTCATGGGTCCAAAATCTGAAGATTGGTGGTTGTAATTGCCAAAATAATTGTAGCTTTTGCCACCTCTAAAATTGCTTCCATCATTACCAAATCCATTACAGCCATCCCCACTGCCACCATATCCGCCACCACAGCTGCCACCAAAGCCGCCTCGATCACTGAAGTTTCCTCCACCACTGAAGGGTCATTCCCACCAACATTTTCAGAACCACTTTGGATGAAGCGCTGGCCATCTCTTGCTTAGATAGGGCTTTCCTTACGTCACAGTTGTGGCCATTCACAGGGTGGTATTTCTGAAAGACAGTCTTGTCTCCAGAGTCATGGTCATCTAAGGTTACAAAAGCAGAGCCTTTTCTTGCCACTGCCTTGGTCAGTCATGATTTCAATCAATTTTCCCTTACTGTTCAAAATAATCCCTTAGTTCTTCAGTGTCTTTGATACCACCAACAAACGTCTTTTTCACAGTTAAGTGGCACCAGGTATTTCGGAATCTTCTCCTGAGACAGCCCTCTCTGGTTCCACACTCTTTCATCCATCTTGTGTGGCCTTCATTCATAGCCACACACGCCTTCTCCACGGTGGCGTAGGTGACAGACCCACAGCCTCTGGAGCACACAGTCTGTGAGCGTCCCCCATGGCTCACCATGGCTCTCATGGATTGTCTCAAAGCTCAAATCTCTGATAAAGAGCTGCCACAGCTGTTCTGGCTCTTTGGGAGGCTCTGATTTAGACATGACGACTGTGGGAGGGGAGAGTTTAATGATGCAGAAAAAAAAGAATTCCGTTCTTTTAAAATGTGTTCATTAAAAAAAAATAAAAAGCAATTCTAAATCTTTTCTTTATTATAGGTCCTTCTGGCCAGGTTATTATAACACTTACATATCATGTTCAGACAGTCAAATATGTGGAATTTGCAGTTAAACAAAGTTGATGTTGACCATACAAGGGAAAAGATAGGTGAATACTGGCTGGGGTGGTATTATAGGCTGTTTCCTATACTATCTGTGATATAAACCAAGTCTCTTTATCTTTCTGGGACTTTTTTGATTTATTTATACAGTATACTAGTACTAGGCTTTTTTCTAAGATTGCTGCTTATTAAATTATATCTAGCTTTTTTATCTTTGTTAATGGTGCATCCTATGTCTGAAAACTTCCCCTGAGTGGTCTGGACTATAGAAGTAACACCTACCTTTGTGTTTCAATGGCAACTTATGTGACTCTCTGAGGATTATAATTAAATTGTCATCATTGCTTTTGTCTCCCATTAAACTTAAATCCTCTTGTTCATTCTTATTTTCTCGCTGTCCATCTTGGATTCAACACATAATGTGTGTTCATTAAATATTTATTGAAAATATGAATGAATTACAAAGAATGTTTTCAGTTTATATCTATATCATATCATACAGTGTTGCTGTTATTGTGTGTGTGTTTTTAAATTGTGTTGTTTTGGTCCAGTTTTGAGGTCCTGAGCAAAGGTCAACCAGTTTCTCTTCTTGAGCAGCTAATCAAGTACACACCCGACCATTTCCCTTGTTGGGCACGCGCACTCTAGGCCACTGTGCATCGGCCCTAATCAGCTCCATCTTTCTGTTGCCATGTCCCTGGTGCAAAAGCCCTGTGTGGCCCTGCCTGGCAGCCTTCTCTAGTTGGGAGCTATAACTAACAAGAAGTCCTGCCTTTCATCTACCTGGTGTTAGTTGGTTATTTCTTACCATCAAAAGGACCTTTAAATTTCATAAAACACATGACAACCCTTACCTAAAAGCTATGTGTGTCAAATAAAAATAATCAACTTAGCCTTTATATTCAGAACTCCAAATAAAATGTCCCTTAGAAATTGGGAATAAAAAAATCTTTATTATAAAAAATATTGAAATAACTGCCCTAGAGTGGACAAAAACATGTGGAGACTACTACCATTTTTTAAACCAACTTTAAAATTTTTAAAAGAAGCAATTATGCCATATCCCACACTTATATACCTCTTGTATTTCTAGATGCATAATAGGAATTTAAAGACAATTACCAAGTGATTGAATTCAGGACATATTTTGGTTGATCTTCCTAAGGAAATGATACTATTTCATTATTTCTGTGAGGACAATTTAGTACAATCTAACTATATTCATTTAAGGTGATCTTTAGACCAAATAACACAGAGACAATAACATAAAATAGATCAAATAACAGAATTTAACTGCAATCAAACTCAGACATAAGTAGTATGTTATTTTAAAGTATGCAACTAGTATTCTTTTTTCCAGTTCCCAGCATCTGCTGAATTTACTCTATAGGTTGTATTGTCCTTACATTTTGGCAGAAACATAAGAGAGAACATATTTTCCTTACTGCCCCTCACACTCTTTGATTGGAAGGTTCCACTACTTTATTTGGACATTTTCCATCATATGCCTTATAGTATCCATATGCTGGCTTTTTATGCCTGTTAATGTTTTCTTTACTCTGGGCACCCTTCCAAACACACTACTTTGAAATATGGAACTCCTTATTTAGTTATATAGCCAATATCTAAAAACCTCAACTAAGAAAAGATTTCCACCAGCATTTTCAAAGGTGCTGTTAAGATCAATCAAGGCAGCCACTCAATGAGTGTGGAAAGAGTCTTATAACAGCTCAGGAAACCATCCCATAAAGCCTCGACCAAGGAAAACGTATCCAAAGACGGATACTACAAACCACCACAAGGGGAAGCCAGCCAAACCCAGCAGCAACAGATGGAGAAGAAATGCACTTATTGACTAACTTCCTTGTGAGGTTGCATTTATGTTTCTACTCATTGGGTGCAGATTATGTTTTTCTGCCAACAGTAAATGCTATTGATTTAATACATGTGAGCTCTGCAGCATACTGTAGCCCTCTGAAATGTAGGGATAGAAGAGAAACATAGAGCTTGTTTTCTAAGATACACAAGATAACCCATAGACTATTCAGACACCTTTGCTCCAGAAAGGCTCATGGCTAAGGAATTTGCATATTGTCTTTTGAAAAAAAAATAGACATGAAACAAAACACATTTTGGATGGAGATAGGCGATGCTGCTTCTTTTCCAGATGTCTGCCCAATTTCCTGGCCAGAAATCTCAAAGATTTATATGAAAATTTCTTTAAAAAATGCTTACCAATGCTCTGTGAAGGAAAAGCAAGGCACATAATGACTTCATCATCTCAGAACGAGTTGTAATGAACAAGATGCCGCACCATTACTGAGAAAATATGAGTTCAGAGAAACCAGGGCTCTGTGGCCATTGGCAAAGCCAGGCTGGCTAACAGGAGCAGAGACTTTTGATCCCATTGTGGATTTGCCCCTTTGTGAAGATGACATGCCATCTCCGGCATTCAGGAAGTAAACATTTTAAAGTAACTGGCTATGTCACTTGAAAATCCAATCCCAGAGTGGCTGGCTGGAGGCCAAGGAGTTACTCCCAGATGCATAAGAAAAGTGGTTGCAGCATATAATTAGGTTAATGCTGGACTAGACCCTGCTTTTGATGAGTTGGCAACTCCCATGACTGCTTTGCTTTAAGTGGGCTGGTGCCTGGGAGGGAAATATACCTCTGGGACTTAACAGGAGGCAAGCACCAGAAAGCAATTGAAAGACTAGGATTTCACAAACGGTTCAAATAATGGAATCATAGAACAGAAAGGTCCTCTGGATGGGTTCCTGACACTACTTGGGTTTTAGTCTGAAAGACGAAATCCGTCTACTTTTTCATCTAGATCGCCAAAGAAGGGGGCTCCACCATCTTCTTTGGTGAAGGTTTTAAGGTTTAATATATCAAAAAGCTCTTCCCTATGACACCTTGAAGTCTCTTTATTACAGTTAAGCCCTAGTAAATTTCTCTCAGGATATTGTTTCATATACAGGTGTGTGATTCACTCAGACTAACTCTTATAATTTTTTCATTAAAATCACTTTCTACACTCTGAGAATTTAAATTTCACAGTGGCTCAAAATTGATCAGAATTCCATAAATTCTCAGTTCTGATAACATGGAAAACATTGCACTCTGCTTCTTGGGTTTCCTGTTAAAGTTATGGTCACTTGCAATAAGGAATGTCTTCTAGTCTACTTGACACTTTTTTTTTTTGGAACCTCACTTGAGGATTTTTTTTATTGATTTTTATTTTATTTTTTTTTAAATTAAATCTTTATTGTTCAGATTATTACATTTGTTCCTCTTTTTTCCCCCCCATAACTCCCCTCCTCCCAGTTCCCGCCCCACCCTCCGCCCTCACTCCCCACCCACTGTCCTCATCCATAGGTGCACGATTTTTGCCCAGTCTCTTCCCGAATCTCCCACACCCCTTTCCCCCCCAAGAATAGTCAGTCCATTCCCTTTCTATGTCCCTGATTCTATTATAATCACCAGTTCATTCTGTTCATCAGATTATTTATTCACTTGATTCTTAGATTCACTTGTTGATAGATGCATATTTGTTGTTCATAATTTGTATCTTTACCTTTTTCTTCCTCTTCCTCTTCTTAAAGGATACCTTTCAGCATTTCATATAATCCTGGTTTGGTGGTGATGAACTCCTTTAGCTTTTCCTTATCTGTGAAGCTCTTTATCTGACCTTCAATTCTGAATGATAGCTTTGCTGGATAAAGTAATCTTGGTTGTAGGTTCTTGGTATTCATCACTTTGAATATTTCTTGCCAGTCCCTTCTGGCCTGCAAAGTTTCTGTTGAGAAATCAGCTGACAGTCGTATGGGTATTCCCTTGTAGGTAACTGAGTTTCTTTCTCTTGCTGTTTTTAAGATTCTCTCTTTATCTTTTGCTCTTGGCATTTTAATTATGATGTGTCTTGGTGTGGTCCTCTTTGGGTTCCTTTTGTTTGGGGTTCTCCGCGCTTCTTGGACCTGTAAGTCCATTTCTTTCACCAGGTGGGGGAAGTTTTCTGTCATTATTTCTTCAAATAGGTTTTCAATATCTTGCTCTCTCTCATCTTCTGGCACCCCTATAATTCTGATGTTGGTACGCTTGAAGCTGTCCCAGAGGCTCCTTACACTATCCTCGCATTTTTGGATTCTTTTTTCATTTTGCTTTTCCGGTTGGGTGTTTTTTGCTTCCTCGCATTTCAAATCATTGACTTGATTCTTGCGATCCTCTGGTCTGCTGTCAGGAGTCTGTATAATATTCGTTATTTCAGTCCGTGTATGCTTAATTTCTAGTTGGTTCCCGAATATAACATCGAGGGTCTCATTAGTTTTCTTGTAGATCTCATTAAGTTTATCGGCGGCTTCTAAACAGTTCTTGAGAGACCTTAAAAATGTGGTTCTGAACTCTATATCTTCCATTGACAATTTTGTCCTGTTTCTTTGTCTCCGCATTTTGTTATGCTTCCTTGGTGCACCCCCTAGTGGTCTTTGTGCACAGCTTATAGTTAAACCTTGATTGTTGTAGCTAATACCAGGGAGGGTTTGACCTCCAGGCCAAGTGGCTATGAGAATCAGCTGTGTCTGCAGTGAGAGAACTTCTGTCCTCTAGGGAGGTGCTAATCTAGCCTTTGCCTGAGGCTATCTGGCAAATGGCTCTGTGCAGGGCTTGGGCAGGGCGGGTTGCACAGGATCAACAGGGTGGGCCGGAGAGAGCAGTTATGGCGGCTCTCAGTCCTGTCCCCAGGGGCTCTGCCTCTCTGAGTCCCAGCACCCGCTGCAAAGCTCGGAGAGAAAGCTGCACTCGCTCTGACTGAAGCCAGACAGTCCCGCTTCTCCCGTTTGAGTCTGGGTCCCTAAAGACTCGCCTGTATCTGGAGCTCAGAGTCTGCGACTCCCTCCCAATTGAAAACGCCAACCTCGCCCTCCGCCGCCAGCCCGCTCCACGCACTCCGCACCTCAGAATTTGACTTCAGCACTGAGCCTCCCCTGAGTGTCCGTATGCGTTTCTCTTTCCTCCTAGTTGTAGGACTTCCACTCAGCCAGCGTTCCTGTGGTTCTGGGTGATGTCCGTTCCGTTTTTTAGTTTCACTTTTGAAGTAGTTGTTCAAGGCAGCAAACTCCGGCGTTAACCTATGCCGCCATCTTGGTTCTCCCTTTATTGATTTTTAGAGAGAGAGAGGGAAGGATGGAGAAAGGGAGAGAGAGAGAGAGAGAAAGAGAGAGAGAGAGAGAGAGAGAGAGAGAGAGAGAGAGAGACATTGACTGGTTTCTCATACATATCTCAACTGGGGGTTGAGCCCACAACCTAGGTATGTGCCCTGACCCTGCCGGGGAATCAAACCTGCAACCTTTTGGTGCAGTGGAGGACGCTCCAATTAATTGAGCCACTCGACCAAGGTCTATTCAACATTGTTGTTAATTGGAAGGAACTATGAGGGGCACTAAATAAACCTGTTACCCAATATTAAATGGTTATGTTACCTAAAATCAAATTTGGCTGAAAGTGAGAATAAAAACAATATCAACATATATAATGAGCTTCTGGTATGTAAGACAATATGCTGATTTTTATGAAAAAATACAAACTATTATTCTATTTATTATTCAACATATAGAACCATATTTTCTAAAGATTTTTATGATACCTCAGAAACATACATCTTTCAAGAATTTTAACTGCTATAATCTGCCTGACTCATATGCTAGCACTAAAATATTACATGCAGTCACTTTCAAACAGCACATCTAATAATATTGCTAAGATATTGTGTGTACTCTGGAATATAATTCTAGAAATGTTTTTTCAGTAGCGCATTTTCTAGTCTGCCAGCAACAGAAATCAACACTGAGCCCCCAATATGGCATAATTCCCTGGGGCCATCCGTCTTCTACCCGGTGATAGGTTCATTAGATTGGATTGCTAAACATCATGGGAAGGGCACTATTTTGTTCTTACTGGTGTACTTCTATGTATAGAGATTTGGCATTCTTGCATGCAATGCTTCTCTCCAAACTACTGTCCGTGGGCTTACAGAATGCCTTCTACACTGTCACATAGCATGGCTTCTGATCAGGGAACTCACTCCACAGCGAATGGAGTGCACGAGTGGACCCATGCTCTTGGAACCCCTGGGTCTTCCTGTGTTCCCCATCATTCTGAAGCAGCTGACTTGGCAGAATGGTTACATAGCTTTCTGAAGACCCAGTTACAATCAATAGGTAGAACTATATCTTAGGGCTCAGTTCATGTTCTCCAGGAGGCTGTACATCAGCTACCAATATATGTGCTGTTTTTCCAATAGCCAGAATTCTCGGGTTCAGGAAAAAGAGGTGAGAATGGGAGTAACACTGTTAGACATGGTGATCCACTAGCAAAATGCTTTCTTCCTGATGCTGGTCTAGAGGTCTTAGTGCCAAAAGGAGGAAGGCTTGCACCAATTATTCCACTGAAATAGAAGTTAAGATGGCCTCCCAGCCACTTGGAGGTCCTCATGCCTCTGATCTGCAGGCATAAAGTGGAGTTAGTGTGCTTACTGAATTTATCGATCCTGATAACCGAGGGGAAATTGGACTGCTACTCTGCAATGGAAATAAAGAGGAGTGTGTCTGAAAGTCAGATCCGTTAGGTGTTTCTTAGTACTGCCATGCCCTGCTATTGAAGTCCATGGGCAACTTCATGGGGGACTGTGAATGTCCCAGGCCCTTCAGGAACGAAAGTTCGGGTCCATTCACCAGGCAAACAACCACAACCAGCTTCGCTATTTGCTGACAGTAGTGAAAGAAGGTAGTTATAAATACCAGCATCAGCCATGTGGCTAGTTGCAGAAACATGGATTATAATTGTTATGTCCTTATTGCATTGTGAATATGTTTGTGTATGTTATGTGGAAAATCTTGGCCAATATAAAAATATAGGCAATAAAAATGATGACAAGAGATAAAAAACATTATGAGAATTAGAACACATACAAAACAAGAAATAAAAAAGGCAGAAAGAAGATAGAGTTAATAATTTTTAAAACCCTGTCAATGAATTAGTCAGCAGATCATTCACAAAAGTGAGTTGCAACTTCATATTTTGACAAACACCATCATCTTTATTACAGACTAGTAGCCCAGTGCAAGAAATTCAAGCACATTAAAAGGGAATTAATTGCCTGACCAGTTTTGCTCAGTGGATAGAGCATCAGCCTGCAGACTCAAGGGTCCCAGGTTCGATTCTGGTCAAGGGCATGTACCTTGGTTGTGGGCACATCCCCAGTGGGGAGTGTGCAGGAGGCAGCTGATCAATGCTTCTCTCTCATTGATGTTTCTAACTCTCTATCCCTCTCCCTTCCTCTCTGTAAAAAATCAATAAAATACATTTTTTTAAAAAAGGGAATTAATTAGCGGAGATATTTTAATATTGCTATTTGACCTTTCTCTATAATAGAAGTGTGAGAGATGAAAGGAAATTAGTAAAATATATATGAAAATAATATATAAATTTATTAATAAATAAACAGTAACAAAAAGATATAACAACAACAGAGGCATGATATGAAAACAACAGAAACATGATATAAAAACAACAGTGATGCAAACAATGACTGATAAAGTGATTAAACTTATTCTAATATCTCCCTGTACACCACATTAAGAGTGAAAACACTTTCAGAGTGCTTGACTAATTTCCCTTGTGATGAAGTACTTAGAACTTTAACTGTAACATCACATGCCCTTCAAACTCGAGAGAAAGCAACATATAACTGACCATGTGTGAAAATGGGTTCAGGTAGGAATACGCCTACTTTGTCTAGAGTTTGTCCTTGTGATTTATTAATAGTCATCACAAATGCTGGCATCACGGGAAACCGTTGTCGAATCAATTTAAATGGGAGGCCAGTGTCAGATGGGGACAAATTAATTCTTGGAATCAGAACAACCTCTCCCTCTGCAGATCCTGTTAATACTTCCGCTTCGATAATGTTAGGTCATAATCTTTTGATAATAAATCTGGTACCATTACAAAGACCCCATTTACTATTGAGATTTCTCAATAGCATGATGATTGCACCCACTTTCAATTTTAATTTATGACACGGCATTCCTGAAGGAGTAATACTATTAACTAATTCGATGGGAAAATTTTCCTTTTCAGCATCATCTGTGGAATCAATGGAATCATCACTCATATATGTGTGAAAATCTCCATCTAGTATATCCAAATTTTCTTTATTTAATTTTTGAACATGCTCATTTTTTGGACAAAGAATTGCATGTTTGGGTATATTTTTACTATTATCTATAGCAGTGATTCCCAACCTTGGCTGCACATTAGAATCACCTGGGAATCTTTTTAAAATCCTGATTCCTGGGCCTCATCCTCCAGAAAGTGTTTCTTTGTTATGAGGTGGGGCCACAACATTAGTAACAAAGAAACAGAATTTCTGGAGGATGAGGCCCAGGAATAAGGATTTTAAAAAGATTCCCAAGTGACTCTAATGTGCAGCCAAGGTTTAGAACCACTGATGTATAGATAAAGTATTTCCAAAGGTAGCTTCAGTAATAGATCCATTACAAATCATTTCACTTCTATACTCCGCTCCGAGGGTGGGTTCCTGCCTGAAACCTCGCCCTCCAGGAAATAGCTGAGGGAGGGTGCAGCCATTTCCAAGACAACCCCTGCAGGACTGACTTCCTTCTGTTTGGTCGCGGTTCTGGCTGTGATGTTACACCCAGGGTTTTTATATAAGTAGATTGTTATGCTAAGCAATAGCTTTATTCAAAATTATTTAATAACAGAGAGCTTGTTTTTATGATTATTATCATACTAATAGTTTTAGATAATCAAATAGAACACAGAACTTACTAAAATGAAACAATACTTTTAAATTTTCAGGATTTTAGAAGATTCTAGTTAATTTTATGCAGAATCAAAGGTTGCCTATCTTGTTTTGTGTAAACTATTCTCAACAAACAGACTTTGTTTTGAAATACTGAAAATAGAGTCTCAGTTACACATTTTTAGGCAAACTATGTTTGCTTTCAGTGGTCAAGATGAAAAGTGATGTTCTATAAGTGAAAATTTTATATGCAATCCTAAATTAATTGCTGAATACGAGCCACATTTTCAAGGGGACTTGGAAAATATCAAATGGAAAATATGTAACTAACTTAAAACATTCTAAGATTAATTGAAATCATTATAAAGTATATAGAGAATAATGATCCAAATAAATAAACTAGAAAACAAATATAACTCATACCTGTATATTTTACATCCTATATAATAAAAACCTAATATGCAAATTGACTGAACAGTGGAATGGCAGGTGGAATGACCGGTCACTATGACATGCACTGACCACCAGGGGGCAGATGCTCAATGCAGGAGCTGCCTCTAGCCCGCAGACCCCAGGTCAGCCAAGGTGGGTGTCAGGGGGGGCCCCTGATTGCCTGGCCGGTTGCCCCACAGATTGTCCCTGATCACCGGCCAGGCCTAGGGACCTTACCCGTGCACAAATTTCGTGCATCAGGCCTCTAGTTACATAATAAATAGCAATCACTGACAATTACTTGTCCTACTATTACAGTGGAAAATCCTTGGAGTGATTTTTTAAAAAAACTATTTGATAAATAGAAAATCAGCATGGTTTTAACTTACCTTTGAGTAATATTCATAGTCTGTTATATGACAATATTACTTTTAAGAGCTGAAAGCATTCCATAAAAACAGCACCAACTACACAGAATATGTGCCATAAATTCCTAACCTTGGTGTCCTTAAAGAGAGAGCTACTGCTGGGATACCAGAAACACGACTTTGGTATTTTGCCATAATTACAAGTTTTGTCTTTGGTTTATCTTAAACACATTTGACAACTTGGGTTTTTCTCTAAAGAGAAAATCTGCTCCTTATTATAAAGTTGTAAATGTAGTTTTGAAGATTTAAAAGTGAAACCAGAATATAAGCAAAATATGAAAATGTATTTCAAAGTTGATAAAGCTTAAATGTGCTATTTTAATTGCAATTTGGAAAGATGGTTTGGATTGCTTGATAAAACAAGAGAGAAATTATAGATTACTCACATGGGCATATTTAAAAGGTAACTTTTTTGTCACTTTAAAATTTATTTACTAAAAAGTTGAAAGTTCAGGAAAGATGAAATATAAAACAAAATGATAGGGATGCGCAATAATATCAGTAGAAATCATTCTGATATGCAGAAGTGAGTTGTAGCAAAAAACTTTTAGATCAATACTAAAACAGAAATTTAAGAGGAAGAGATAAATTTTGAGTATAGTAATGAACAGACATATTTATTATAGGATGATCAAGTTATCCAAGATAAGTAAATCATAGTCACACATTTGAAAATACTGATAATAAAAACAATATAAAACCTACAATATGCTACTATAATAAAGAAATGGAATATTTAAGAGACTTTGATATGCCCTATATTAATTTGGCTTCTTAAGGAAGAAACTTGGTAGACATCTCCTCAAATTGACAACAATCCTAAAAACTTACATGATATTAATTGATAGACTAAAAGAATTCCAACAGACACTTTTTCTAGTGTCTCTATAGTAAATTCTATTACAAAATTATTGTTAAATTAAGAAGCAATCAAAATATATACAACCAAAATTGCAAGAAAAAAACATTATTAGAAGTATGTCAGACCACTAACAAAAAGTCCTAGACTCTCCTGCTAAGGTGGTTTTAGATCGTGGCACTGCTTTAGATAACTTACTGGATGAGCAAGGAGGAATCTGCCATAGCGAATAGCTTTTGCTGCACATGCACCAACACCTCTGGTATTGCAGCAAATATAATTAATTAACAAACAAGCTACTTGGCTAAATCAGGTTAGTGCCCCTTCAGCTACATTCTTTGATACCAGCAACTGGTTTGGTTCAGGGGGGCCTTGGCTGGGAGTATACTTCCTTCTCTTGGTATTGTCCTCCTAATAGGTCATCACTGTAGTGTCCCTGGTGCACTATGCTCCCTCACGGGCCTTAAATACACATTCACAGCCACCAGCAGCTCGTCAGATGGTCTCACTGGGTTTGGAGAAAATAACCAAAATGAGCAGCAAAAATAAGATTTCCACGGATCTGACATCATAAGTTATGAATTGTACAATGAGACAAGAGCAACTTAAGCCTAATGGTGACAGAGAGCGATGCTAATACCAAGTTTTTGATTACTATCTCACAAATGAGAAGATGAGCAAAATGGGGGAATTGTTTAATTATTTAAACAAAGAGGCCTTTAAACTTAATGTAGCTAGCTCTAATGCCATGGTGGCCTGCATAAGCAAACCCAAATCTAAGTCTATAAATGCCTCAAGGCTATGAAATCAAAATGCTAGGGACAAACAATCGCAAACAGCCAACAAGGCTTTCAATTATAGCCATTCCAATAATTTATTTTCTTTGCTTCCACACTTTCTTTATAGAAGTCTTTCTCCTGACTCCTGTTGGGGGAGCGGTCCTAATCACTTCCAGTTTGGCGCTGCCCAATTCCAATTGATCTTTGCTCAAATAACCTCAAGTAACTGTACTTTTGATCTTATGGATCCTGAGAATGGGGTTCAGGATTCCCAAGGAATCGACAGAAAACACTTTGGGAAACATGCTTGAGTGGAAGAACAGAGAAAAGTTTACTGAATGGCCCTGGCCAGTGTGGCTCAGTTGATTGGGCGTCGTCCCTTGCACTGAAGAGTTGCAAGTTTTATTCCCCATCAGTGTACATGTCCAGATTGTGTCTCCATTTCCAGTAGGGGGCGTGTAGGAGGCAACCAACTGATATTTTACTCTCACATTGATAGATCTCTCTCTCTCTCTCTCTCTCTCTCTCTCTCTCTCTCTCTCTCTGTCTCTCCCTCTCTCTCTCTAAAAAAGAATCAATAAAAAATCTTTAAAAAAAATTTATTAAATAGACTGACAAATAAAGAAGAGGATCATAAAAACTGTTCATTTGTCTCCAAATGCTCATGTTATGAAGCTACGAAGGGCATTATTCTCAATGGTAAGCTGTCCTTCCCAATTTTTGGCATGAGAGAAAAGGACAATAATAAACTCATTTTTATTTATTTTACTTCAGAGTAAATTCAAGAAGTCCCAATTTCTTAATAAGTAGTTGTCCGAGGAAATGTAACATTTTATTTCCTTGATATTTAGCAATTTATTCTTTATGTTTCTGACTCATAGTCTGAAAATGTTAATGTTGTTAGATTTTCAAACTTGTTAAAAGCCATTGCTTTTCATTAAAGCTCATTATGGTTCCGCCACTGTGGAAAGCAGGATGGAGTCACCTCAAAACCTACAAATGGAGCTGACTTAGGACCCAGCAACTCCGCTTCTGGGAATGTATCTGAAGAAACCCGAAACACTAATTTGAAAGAATATATGCACCCTTATGTTCATTGCAGAATTATTTACAAAGCCAAGATTTGGAAGCAGCCCAAGTGTCCATTGATACCCGAAAGCACAAAAAACCGTGGTACCCGTACACAATGGAATACTACTCTGCCATAAAAGGAAGAAAATCTTACCCTTTGCAACAGCGTGGATGGACCTGGAGGGCATTATGCTAAATGAAATAGGCTTGTCAGAGAAAGACAAGTACCATAGGATTTCACTCATATGTGGATTCAATGAACAATCTGAACTACCAAGCAAGCCAGAGACAAACTCATAGAGAGAGCAGGTAGACAGCTCTGCTGGGTGAGGTTGTTTTTTTGTTTTGTTTTGTTTGTTTGTTTTCATGGGGGGGATCAGCAAAAAAAGGGAAAGAGAGAGAGAGAAAAAATCCTTCATTATGGCAAGAGTTTGGTTTTTCATGAGCTGGTTTCAGCTGTCACCTATTTTTTATTTATAATAAATTGTCCATAATGTCTTGGAAGAAACTTAGGACCACTTCTTTTTCCTCTGCAAAAATAAAAGAAAAATATCGGTTGGCTGCACATGATGTTTTAGTGGGTGTGGACTTAGAATAATTTTCTCCATGATTACTAACAAACTGCTCTCTGCACTCAGCTCTGTTAGTCAGAGTCTTATTAAAATATTTAGTTTCTAAATGTGATTACCTAAATCCCGAGGGAAATACATGAATTAAAGAATAAAACGCCATGCAGGTTTCATTCCAATATTTTTCACTCGTAGTATTCGTGTGTCCAGCCCTAGACTTCACTGTTTCTTTAGCTTCACCTATAAAAACGTGTACTGTGAATTATTTGCTTATCTGCCCTCATTCCAGAATTCCGTGCTCACTCGGATGCTTTATGAACTAGAAAATTCGGAGTGGCCTGGCATCCTTGGCGGATCACTAACAAAACTGGTGCTCTCATTCAGAGCAGATGGGAAAGGACAAGGCTTACTAGGAAACATGCACAGATACAGCACGTGGTGGACAAACATGTTCCCTGAAATAAAGGAAATCAATTACTGTTTTGGTGTGATAATAAACTCTTTCCCTATTTATGCTCATCGACCCATTAGTCATTTGCTTATTTTTTTTGACAACTCTCGATCCTGGGCACTGAGATTACATTTGTGAGGAGAAGACATACACTGAGGTGTTGCTAACTTAACCTTGATGAGGGAGTTCCAAGTTGGCAGCAACCAAAAAGCCCCTCTAAAGACATCCTCAATCAATGTGTTTTTTATTTTATTTTATTTATTTATTTATTTTTTAAAAATATTTCATTGATTTTTTTACAGAGAGGAAGGGAGAGAGATAGAGAGTTAGAAACATTGATGAGAGAGAAACATCGATCAGCTGCCTCTTGCACACCCCCTACTGGGGATATGCCCGCAACCCAGGTACATGCCCTTGACGGGAATCGAACCTGGGACCCTTCAGTCCACAGGCCGACGCTCTATCCACTGAGCCAAACCGGTTTTGGCGTGTTTTTTAAATTAGTTTCTGAAAAGACTTCATTTTTATGGAGCAGTTTTAGGTTCACAGCAATTTTGAGAGAAAGGGAGAGAGATTTCACATATATTCCCTGCCCGCAAACATGCACAGCCTCCTTAATTATCACATCCTCCACCACAGTGGCACATGTGTTATAGCTGATGAACCAACAGTGACATCATTTTCGCTTAAGTCCATAACTGACATTAGCGTTCACTCTTGGTAGTGGCATACATTCTATGGGTTTGGCCAGACATCCATCACTGTAAATATTATATAGAGTAGTGTTTTTTTTTGTGTGTGTTTTTTTTTTTTTATAAATTTTATTGAGTTTTTACAGAGAGGAAGGGAGAGGGAGAGTTAGAAACATCGATGAAACATCAATCAGCTGCCTCCTGCACAGCTCCTACTGGGGATGTGCCTGCAACCAAGGTACAGGAATTGAACCTGGGACCTTTTCATCTGCAGGCCAATGCTCTATCCACTGAGCCAAACCGGTTAGGCCTAGAGTAGTTTTAATGTAAAAATCCTCTGTGCTCCATCTATTGATCCTTCCTCTCTCCCCTCAAAAGCTGGCAATCACTGACTATTTTCCTGTCTCCATTTTTGCCTTTTCCAGAAGGTCATGTGGTTGGAATCACACAGGTGGAGCTTTTTCAGATTGGCTGCTCTCACTAATATTCATTTAAGTTTCCTCGTGTCTTCAGGACTTGATAGCCCTTTCTTCAAAGCACTGAATAATACCCCATTGTCTAAATGTACAATAGTTATCCATTTACCTACACAAAGACATCTGGATTGCTTCCCAGTTTTATCTATTATGAATAAAGCCATCATAAACATCTGTCTGCAGGCTTTTGCCCAGGCATACATTTTCAGTTGCTTGGAGTAAATACCAAGTAGCACAATTGCTGATTCATATGGCCAGAGGATGTTTAATGTTGTAAGAAACCACCAAATGTTTTTTCCAAAGTGGCTGTACTATTTTGCATTCCATCAGCAAGGAAGCTGTGTGTTCCTGTTGCTCCACATCCTTGCTGGTATTTGATGTTGTCAGGGTCTGGGCTTGGCCATCTGAGTAGGCATGTCATGGAATGGCATTGCAGTTTTTTGTGTTTTTTTTTTTTAATATATTTTATTGATTTTTTACAGAGAGGAAGGGAGAGAGATAGAGAGCTAGAAATATTGATGAGAGAGAAACATCGATCTGCTGCCTCCTGCACATCTCCTACTGGGAATGTGCCCACAAACAAGGTACACGCCCTTGACAGGAAGGAATCAAACCTGGGAACTCTCAGTCCGCAGGCCGACGCTCTATCCACTGAGCCAAACCGGTTTCGGCGGCATTGCAGTTTTTATTTGCATTTCCCTAATGATATATGATGTGGGACATCTTTTCAGATGCCTTTATGCTTTTGTATGTCTTCTTTGGTGAGGTGTCTGCCAAAGTTTTTTGCCCATTTTTAATTGATTGTTTCTTATTGTTGACTTTTACGAGTCCTTTGCGTATTTTGGCAGATATGTCTTTTACAAATATGTTTTCAAAGTCTGTGACTTGTATTTTTGTTCTCTTAATTTTGTCTTTCACAGATCAGAAATTTTTAATGAAATCTAGTTTATCAATTATTTCTTTGATGGATCCTGTCTTTGGCTTTTTATCTTAAAAACTCATCTCTGAACCAAAAGTTATCTAGATTTTTTCCTATGGTATCTTCTAGGACTTCTACAGTTTTGCATTTTACATTAAGATATGTGATTCTTATTTATTTATTTGTATGAAGGATCTAATCCTGTAACAAATTTTAAGAGTCCAGGGAAGATAGATAACAAAGACATTCACATCTTATAGAACCTGGAAGTTCTTTTTCCTTTTGCCAAAAGCTCATGTAATTGATAGGACTTGGGAAAATTCCATAATTTATTTGTATATATTCCATAATTTATTCCATAATTTATTTTAACAATAATATGATCTGTAGTGAGAAAAAGGCTCTAAATTATTATGTATTTGTGAATCCCTTCTACTGGTAATACAGTAAGTTTCTCCTTACTTCTCTGTTATTTTGTGACACCTGAAGAACTGCTATATAACATTTTAGATGCTGTGTATGTGGATTAGTATTCCAGGATGTCTCCAGACTAGCAATGTTCAGCCAGTATGCCATGGCATACTGCTGTGCCACATGAAATTTTAGAACACGCAATATTTAGTCAGGGGCACTGACCTCTTTTCCCTTAGATTGTCATATAAAAGAATGACAGCAGTCTAAACAACCATAGTCCAGGGTGAATGAATCAAAATTATACTTATAACTATTTTTTGTCGGGTCAGCAATAAATAGATATATAATATATACACATATGTGTGTATATATATATATATATATATATATATATATATATATATCTCACAGAATTTTAGTAATTGGTTTATGTGTGCCATGAGATTAAAATGTTGAAAATCACTGCTCTATACCCATGGTTGGCAAACTGCGGCTTGTGAGCCACATGCGGCCCTTTGGCCCCTTGAGTGTGGCTCTTCCTAAGCCTTAGTAGTACCCTAATTAAGTTAATAACAATGTACCTACCTATATAGTTTAAGTTTAAAAAATTTGGCTCTCAAAAGAAATTTCAATCGTTGTACTGTTGGTATTTGGCTCTGTTGACTAATGAGTTTGCCGACCACTGCTAGACAATTGATTTAGCTCTGCGTCCTCTTTCGAATTTGAGATTTTAGTTTCATACACTCACATGCCTTAAATGTTTAAACCAAAGCAATAAGCAACAACAACAACCTTCCTTAGTCCAAAAAGTATAAATCAGAAGATTGAAACTTTCTACAAATGGAGAAATTCTATTAATGAGAAATTAAGTTTCCCCTTGCCTTCTCTCTCAGAATCCTGTTTGTTCCCTTCATTGTATTCACTAACCATACAATTATTCTGTTCTCTTTGTTACAGTTTGCTTCTCTCACTAGGATTCATGTTAGAAGAGGTGTTTTACTTTTTCTGTTTTATTCATAATTGTAACCTGGGCCCAGCAGAGCATCCAGCACAAAGCAGACACTTTTAAACAAGGTATTGAGTTCAATGCTTTAAAATAAAACATTTTATTAATGTTTACCACTAGAGGGCATTTTCCTTCCATCTTAAAATCTTAGTCCTTGTCTTTTAAAAATTGGAGATACTGAGTACACTTTATTAACTTGGAAAGATAAAATATTTCTGATCAATCAATCACCTCAAATTATTAAGAGCACATATGCTCTATTGCACATATTTCTCTAAAATATGTATTTTATAGTTAAGCCAGCTGGAATTTAAAACACTGATCTAATAAACTATCCAGGCTTTCCAATTTAGATCCATATATCAATACACACACACACACACACACACACACACACACACACGTATTTAAATGATATGAAATAGACATAATGGCCAAAAGCATGCATCATATAGCATTTCAGTTACCTAGGAATGTATTATCTGTTTGATACGATTTAATAAGAGATGGATAACTTTTGAATATGTTAAAAATAAAGTTTTGTTTTCATTTAAGAGGAAAAAACAAAGTCAATGGTCACAATGAGACTCTCCTGCTTGAATTTCTGTTCCAATGATGGCACAGAACTCAGAGGTGACACGCGAACTCATTTTTTGGTTGATTATTCTTTGTTAAATGGCATTTAAATATACAAAATAAATATAAAAAATATAAGTCTTTGTTTTACTATGGTTTCAAATATCAAAACATTTGTATATGTGACACGGCACCAGAGTTAAGTTAGGGTTTTTCAAAATGCTGACACGCCGAGCTCAAAAGGTTCGCCATCACTGGTTTAGACCCCCTGGAAGCAGCCTCAGAGATGGAGTGAGCCTTCAAGATGTTCATTAGGAAATGCCCTGGTGTCACACCTGTGGAGAGGAGGTAAGGAAACAGGATCGGGCAAAGACTGAATGCAGGCTCTGGAGGTTGATAGGAGTCAACACTAAAAGTTGCTCTGGAGCTGCAAAGATCCATTAAAGCAGTTGGAAGTTAGGCCCACATGGCTGGCCCTGTATTCCTCCATGCTCCAGTCACTGGGTGTGGACCAGGGGAAGGGGAGCAGTTGGGAGAGTCAGTAGGTGCAGCTGGGGAATGAACCCCTAAGGAGGCTGCGAGCTGAAGTGCAGGGCCACAGTTCCTGCTTTAAGGGAGATCTGGGAAGTGCCTGGCCGTGTCTATCACAGATTAGTTTTATGTTGAATTTATGTGAAGCACTAGTTAAGTGGGGACTCCAGAATGGGTAAGTATAGTTAGGAACAAAGTATATTTTTGTAGAGCAAGTGAAATACTACAATGTAATGATATTTTATAAATTAGTAAGTGGATGTTTAAGACATAGTGTTACTATTCAGGTCAGGAATTGGGGGAAAAGTGTAGTCACCTTGCATAGTGAGTAATGTTTTAAGTGGAACAAAGATGCTATTGAAATAACTTAACATTAATAAAACTATTCTGCTTTGTAATGTTTTGATATGTGCCCACTCTAATTATAAATGTTGATATTAATGTTCTTGATTAGAGAACATTATGTTTTAAGTATCAAGAAGTTTAAGATTTTTAAATAGCGAATTTGCCTGAAGGCATTTTCAAGAAAATGTACATAACTAGGTGTAAAAACCAAAAACTCCTCTCTTAACTGTAAAAGGAGAACTTCTCGGTAGTTTTCTCTACCAAAAGACATACCTTTGCCTTCCTTGCCCACACCCCTCTTCCCACTTTACTTTTTAAAGTGAATTTTTACTTTCTTGTATGTAATTTAGAGTGGAATAAAGTCCCAACGAGGAAATATTTTCAACAATTCTGTAATTCAGCTACAAAGGACCAAAATTCTTTGTTCAATCACTTTGTGACCTAAAAAGTTCAAGGAAAGCCTCCTTCTGTTCCCACCTCGTTTACCAGAAGATGGCGCTCGTGCTCCTCAGCGGCGAACTTGGAGTATTTGAAACTCCACACGTATCAGTCACGTATCTCCCCTTGAAAGAAGTATAATAAAAAAGGCGCCTTCAGCATGTTTATCTGAACCAATTGAGATTCTTTAAATGCAGGTGCAACTAATCCTTTCAAGATGTAATGAAGCTCAATAAATCCTCCTTTTGCAATATCTTCACTGGTCTTTGGGGCTGATTTTGCTTTTTTCTACGAAGCAAAGTGCAGACTAGCTTTGCACTATGCTGCGTGTTTAAGCAATAAGGAGACTGCTCTATTGTCTCCTGTCAAGCTGCCTGGGACGCAATTTCCTTTTTCCTGTTCTCAAAATTAGCTGATGAGAGCAAGTTCCCAGGTGAGCATAAGTTCTCCAGATCCCCCTCACCCCCGTGAAATTGGTGACCAAAGAACCATGCCTTCACTAGCTGTTATTCTCAATTTTATGCGCTGGCAAATTCACTGGGGCACAATATATTACCCTTCCATATTTCTATAGCTGCTTCTTATTATTACAACAAAGTGTTTACCCACTATTTATTTTCCTTTAAGTTATTGTGTAAATACTGAAGCTATAAATTAGAAATTTTCAGAATTATTATAAACATTGGGATCACTATCAGGCAAGTATACATATGTATCTAATATTAAAGTATATATATACATATATATATATATATATACATATATATGTAATATATTATTTCTTTCTTTATATAATACAGGATAACTTGCCCTTTGAACTCGTAACCATCATTTCAAGCTAATGTGCTAATGTTTTTGGTCATTTCATAGGGAATCTCATATTCTCAGATGCAATTAGTTAGAAATACTTCTGCTATTTAGTTATGACATTCTGTGAGAAATAGGTATACATAATAAACAAACAGGACTTCTCTGAATTATTCTTAGCCCAAGAAAGTTACAATAATATCAATTGATAAGCAATGGGTTTTAGCCCTTCAATCACAGTTTAGAGCTGCTAATGAGAATGAATGAAAAGTAAATGCAGAAGAAGCTGATCTTCCTCCTTTAATATTCCTCAGCTTTCCTACTGCCATTGTATTCATACTAAAGCGTGCCACTAAGAGTTAGATATGGAAATAACATGCTGTGCCTACCTCTAGTTATTCCTCCCTCATGACTATATGCTAGTTGTTGAAGGGCTAACCAAACAGATACATTTTGTTCTAAGCAACCAGAGGGATCTTTTAAAATCCTCAATCAGACTGAGTTCATTTCCTACCTATTTTAAGATTTTCCAACATTTTCAAATTACACTTGAAGTTAAAATCTAGATAAATATTTGTTACAAGTATTTTGAATTCCACTCTAATTCGATATCCTACCTTTTTCAAGCTGCATCGGCTTGATTTTGGATCCTGGAATGTAACAGGCTTGTCACAGCCTTAGGATCTTTGCTACAACCATTTCTTCTATCTCGAACATTCTTACTGCTCTTTGCGTGTGTGTGCCTGTGTGTGTGTGTCTTTATTTACATTCAAATCCAAGAATCAATGGCATTCATTGACTTTGTCTGAAAAGTTCTCTTTCTAATTCATCCACAATGGATCACTGCTGTGTTAGTTTCCTAGGCCTATCATAACAAATTGCCCCAAACTAGGTGTTCTGTTCTGGAGACCAGACGACTGGAAGTCTGAAACCAAGGTGCTGGAGGGCTATGCCCCCTACGCAGGCTCTAGGGGAGAATCCTGTCTTTCCCCTTCCAGCTTCTGGTGGCTCCTGGTATTCATCTCTTTAGTCTCAGCCTCCTCTGTCTTCCCTTGCCTTTCTCCCCGTGTGTCTTCCAGTACGATCACTGTAAAAACCCTATTTCCAAATAAGGTCTCATGGATTTAAGAAAGATTGATTTAAAAAGAAAGGGAGAGGGAGAGAGAAATAGAAACATTAATGATGAGAGAGAACCACTGATTGACTGCCTCCTGCACACCCGCTACTGGGGATTGAGCTTGCAACCGGGCATGTGTCCTGACCAGGAATTGAACCATGACCTCTGGTTTATAGGTCAACATCAGCCACTGAGCCACACCAGCTGAGCTAGATGGATTTTTGAAGGACATTGTTAAGTCCACTATATTCACTGTTTGATATATTTCATGATTTATGTGTTGATTTCTTTATTATCTTTTTCATCCCACCTACCACTAGAATGTCAGTTCCATGAAATAAGAAACATTGTCTGTATGTTTATATGCTGTACTGACATATAATATCATTTCAGTAAATCCTTTTTTATTTTTAATAAATGAATGAAATGCTGCTTCCAGTCATCATAGCTGAAACCCTCAAACAGTGCTGGCATATGACTAATCTGAGGCACATGACTAAACTAATCTGGCAGATAAAGTTTTTGAGCATGTACAACTAGATATTGGACTTTGTTGAATACAAGAAGGTAATTTTTTCTTTATGTGGCCTTTGTTGGGTTAATCTTTAGAATATTCCTTGGTTATCCTTAACACAACTTCTCTTTATTTAAACCTCTCTCACTTCCAATAACAGTCAGTGGTAACAGATGAAAGCTAGCAGGGGATACAGATAATATCACAACTCCTAAAAGCATCTTTGAATATCGCAAATGCGATCTCTCCTTTAACTCTTTGCGGGTATATCAAGCATATCCCAAAAATGTATACACATACTTTGAATAATTACAAAGGCAGTGTTTATTAAAATACATTTCATGTTCAAAATTGAGCTATCAGCTGTTAAAGTGTATATACAGGTTTTGGTTTTTTTTTTTTGGATACACCCTGCATGTGTTTTAAATTCTTGTTATCAATACCTATTCACAAAAGGTTTCATCCTTGGCTGCACATTCATATCGTATGAGGAACTTTTAAGAATCCCGACTCCTAGGTAGGACCATGCCAAATACATCATAATATCGAACCCTCATTTATTGAGGTCTCAGCACTTTTTAAAGAGGTGCTAATGCAGCAATGGTTGCTAATCACTACTGTATCTGATCCATTTTCTCCCCTGAGGCTGGCTCTCCTAAGGTGTCTTGTGATCCCAAAGTGTTCCTGCTCCTAGTCCAGCCTCTCTTCCAGGTGTTGGCCTTTTAGCTTAGGACACGCTGAGGGGAGAGCGCTCACTACAGCTGGCCCTTTAACTGCTCAAAGTTTTCAGTGGTTCTGGTAGAAGGGCAAGATTAGTCTTAAATAGAAGGGTTTCTGCTCTTTTATTCTGGGCCTTTTGGCTCCCATTTTTCTCTTGCATGCCAGCTGTCGAGAGCATTGTCTTTTGTCTCCAATGCTGGAAGTATAACTTGGGACAAACACTAATAATATAGCTTGTCTTGGTGGAGAGGGATGTGGTGTGTGGGAGGGCAGAGGGGCAGGGAATGTGTGTGGGCTACAGATAGACGTTCTCTTTGTGGCACCCCAATTAGTCCTACTACAATTGCTCCAGGACCCTCCCACTCCAGGCATCCACCATGGGATTTCTGTGGCTTAGCTCCTATCAATTTTTTTTTTTTTAAATCATACTCTTCCAAAAGTCTGTTAAGCTAACATTCTTCTACTTGATCAAAATTTGTCTCCTTTCAGTCTTTCAGGAATAGTTCAGTTCTGACCTTCTGAAACTTTCCTTCCTGTTTCTGATAATAGCTCTACATTTATGCAATTAACTATATATACATGCTTTCCTGTAGATCTATGGTGTGATATGAACAAAAGAGACTATAGTGTGGATTCAGTATGCCTTTTTGTCCAATGCAATGGCATGGTATCAAGTTATATATACTTTTTACTAATATATATACTACATATTACACGCAAATTTCCCATTCATACTCAAAGATGGCACTACCTGTTAAGGAGATTTAACATATTTCTAGTAATGCTTTAACTACAAATTAGCTGATTAAATATCTATTGAGAACTTACTACTACTGGTATGTGATTAAAACTAAACTGGAAGCTGCAGAGATAAAGATACATAGGGCATGATTTATTTTCTCTCAAGAAGCTCACCATTTGGTTAAGATGCCAGTCAGATAAAAACACAGAGGATTTAGCTGATATAGAATACAATGCCTGCTAGAATAGAAGCATATTTAGAAAGTTTTTCTGAGGATTAAAAATAAATGATGTAACCGATGCCTTTGAAGGATCAATATTTGATATTTGTCATTGCTATTTTGGTTTGTGTTCATTCTCAGTTTCCTCTGTGTTCTTTGTCTGAGTTCACGGACTCTCACTGGGAGGATCGGGAGTGGAGTGGTGCTTTACTTAAGACTTCATAGTTTGAACCCTTGGCTGCCTATGGTCATGTTATCTGAGCACCTAGCAAGGCCTTTCTGTTGGTTTTCCATTCTTTGTACAATCTGACATTGACTCTGCCTCTTTGTCCTGTGAGCTGTGTGAAATCTTTGTTTAAAATATGTCACTTTATCTTAACTTAGTGGCAGACTGACCTGCCTGTTGCCATTGTCTTGCTGGAGACTAATCTATGTAACAGGTGCATTTCCTCAACAACTTAATTATATTGTTTCTGCCCCGGGTTACTATATTTGATTTTAGAAACCACCCCATTACTGCTCTTCTTCATATACACTTGGCCCAAAATAGCTCCAGTAAAGAATCCCAATTAGATTGAGCTAAAGTGGTTTTTCTTTCGCTAGATCTTATTGGAGAATCCTGTTTGTCTTTTCTCATGCATGGCATAGATGTCTCATGCTTCTATCTATTTTTTGAGGAGAAAACTATGTTTTAAAAGAGTGTTATAATTTATTTATATGAAGGTGTTAATGTGAAGTTTCCTTTTCTATCTATTAGATAATTTGGGGTATTCAGTAGCTGGTAACTATCAGAAAAATAGAAATTATTCCACATAACATCACTGTAGAGTGCTGTGTTATTGTGACATTTTACATACCTTTCTAAAATTTGTATTTGATAGCCCACAATACTATTAAAATAATTTATACCTGTATTGAACAAATATTTTAATATTCCTATGTTTTCCTCTTTTCTTTGTGCACTTAATGTGCTTATACATGTGATCACTGTAATAAAAATATTAACTTAATTAGAAAGTACTGACAAAATTGAGAGGTGATTTGAAATATTAACTTAGATCATTTAATTCCAGGTTCAGCTTGACCAAATATTTCAATAGTAAATATTTTTATTATGTAGTAACTGCACATGTATATCTGGCTAATTTTCAGGGTTGGGTTAACAGTGAATAAGAAACTAAATGTTTTTTAAATGACACAGGCTTTAAAAACTTTAGAGAGAAATTTAGCATATATAAAACATAATTTTGTAAAAGAAACCATCAACAAAACAACGAGAAAACCCACTGTGTGGGAAAACATATTTGCCAATGTCATATCTGATAAGGGCCTAATCTCCAAAATTTATAGGGAACTCATACAACTTAACAAAAGGAAGATAAACAATCCAATCAAAAAATGGGCAAAGGACCTAAATAGACACCTTTCAAAAGAGGACATTCAGAAAGCCAAGAGACATATGAAAACATGCTCAAAGTCACTAATCATCCGAGAGATGCAAATCAAAACAACAATGAGGTACCATCTCACACCTGTCAGACTGGCTATCATCAACAAATCAACAAACGACAGGTGCTGGAGAGGATGTGGAGAAAAAGGAACACTTGTGCACTGCTGGTGGGAATGCAGACTGGTGCAGCCACTATGAAAGACAGTATGGAGTTTCCTTAAAAAACTGAAAATGGAACTCCCATTTGACCCTGTGATCCCACTTCTAGGAATATATCCCAAGAAACCAGAAACACCAATCAGAAAGGATATATGCACCCCTATGTTCATAGCAGCACAATTCACCATAGCTAAGATCTGGAAACAGCCTAAGTGCCCATCAGTAGATGAGTGGATTAGAAAACTGTGGTACATCTACACGATGGAATACTATGCTGTGGTAAAAAAGAAGGAACTCTTACCATTTGCAACGTCATGGATGGAACTGGAGAGCATTATGCTAAGTGAAATAAGCCAGTCAATGAAGGAAAAATACCACATGATCTCACTCATTCATGGATAATAGAGACCATTATAAACTTTTGAACAATAATAGATACAGAGGCAGAGCTGCCTCAAACAGATTGTCAAACTGCAGCGGGAAGGCCAGGGAGGGTTGGGGGGCAGGAGGTAGGGGGGTAAGAGATCAACTAAAGGACTTGTATGCATGCATATAAGCATACCCAGTGGACATAAGACATTGGGGGATAGGGGAGGCTAGGGGATTGTCTAGGGCGGGGGGATAAAATGGACACATATGTAATACCCTTTGTAATACTTTAAGCAATAAATTAAAAAAAAACAACATAATTTTGTTGTATCCTAATGGGGAAGCCTTTTTTTAAAGCTAAATCTTACTGTTTTTAAAGTTACACCTCAGTTTTAAAATATTAGGTGCCATAATAAATGTAATTAAGAGTAATAGTGCTCTCATTTCAAAAGTAGAGGAATTAAAGTTCTTTTGCAAATATATCACTCATTTGAAACCACAGTCATTTGAAGAATTCATATAATATTAGCCTTCTCAATGAACAAAAATTTGGGGGAATCGATCCAAATAAGAAAATATAATATTCAACTCGACTGGGATTTCAAAGATAGAGTCAGAAAAGAGCTGTTAAGAAAATGTACCTGAATAAATAGATTGTCCACATTTCTCCATGTCAATCTGTTTCATTTATTCATTGGATTTTATATTACTTTCTTTCTCCTATCCAACAAGATTTTATTCTCCATAGCTTATGAGGAAGTGGAGAAAGAAAAGCCTATTTTCTCATAATGCGGCTTCTAACAAGTAAGGTCATGGAGGCTAAAGAAATACTTTGGGTGCAGGTTTAATTATTCAGTATTTGCAAGAATACTTATTCACTTGTTTATTTTGGTTCTCCAGCAATGAAGCATTATAATTTTGTGATTTATGGCACCTACTTAACTTTTAATAAAAATAGGTGAATTTAGTAAATGAACTCAATTCGTATTCGGGATCTACACATGTCAAACACTTTGTCTCTATTCATGTCATTACAACCTCAAATAGCATTGGTTAAGTTCTACCAACTGACTCTATCATAGATTTACAATGTGTCAATTTTCCCTCCTGTAGGCTTTTAATTTGAAGAAGGACAGATGTTGAGATTCAAACCTAGTGGGACCAGTTGTCCATTAAATGGTTTCCACTTGATTCTATGTTATGGCACAACATTTGCAAGTGAAAGCTCTTATATGGTTGGACAACAGGCATTAATTTAAGTAGAAAAATTATAAGGGTCAGTCCGCTGAGAATTTATGTTATGATAACTTTGGGAGGAGTTTATCTCAGATTAAAGGATTTCTGTGTGGTATTCCAGTTTAAAGCATACTCATATGCTAACACATTAGATGCTCTCAATAGTTGTTGAATTAATGAACTAAGGTATATGTTCTAATCAAAATTTAATTATTAATACTGGTAAAGGGGAAGAGATACAGCGAAACTAGTGGAACATTCAAATAATATAACTATCTGTTTTAGCACTTGTAATGTATTATATACACCCACTTGGTACATCTGCCATTCTGAGTACTTTCACCACTTTAGTTTATATATTAAAGCCACATGGGAAAGGATAATTTCAGCCACAGCTGTGGGACTGTCTGGTTAACCATTTTAGCCTTCACACCAATACGTAGTTTCCATTTTACAGAGCTATCATTACTTGTCAGGCTGATCCAAATCATTAGCTGAAACTTCTTTTTACTCCTTTATTTCCTTTGTTTTCAATTCTAAGTTGTCAGGTACCATCTTTGAAGGTAAAAAATGAATAACATGTCTTTATTTCACCCTTCATGATGCATTCAGGTGCAGCCAACCCCACTCAACTGTATCTAACCACCTACTGGAACACCACTGATGTCGGGAGCCAGCCCGGCCATGGCATACTCAGCCCCAGGGCGCCTTATGTGCCATGCCAGCTCAGCCTGGTTCAGTGAACCTGAGTGGGGGGGGAGGGGGTGAAAGGATTGAGAAAAGACAGACAAGAGAATGAAAGCTGGGTCTCGGTGGGACACTGCTTCCTGATGAGGAGACAGCACCGGCGCCCACAAGCTGTGTCTTTATTTTACAGCAGATGCCACAAGGCAAAGTAGGGGCATGATCACGTTGTTTATAGCATTCTCGTGAGTTCCAACCCTACTCTACTACATGCACCTGAACTCTAGCACAAGGCACGTGGGGCCACGTGTTCGAACCATAGGTTCAAGCTTACAACCACAGCTGTTGGCTATAATTGTGCTGGGAGGGCCCTGCCCTCCAGCTGGGACTTGCACGTGGCAATGAGAGGACCCTGTCCTTTCATTAGTCCGAGGCTTGAACCTGGCCAAAACACTGTACCTGCGCCCCACACACTGCCTCATTGCCTCATTTCCCATAACACTTACAATGAGTTGTCCATAATATTGGGCTGAAGTAAACTGACACTTTCCACCATTTACTACATGCAAGGCACTGTGAATTACATAGTAAATATATTATGTATTTAAATCTTGACAGAAACCCTGTAGATATCTATTGTTGTTCTCATTTAGCAAAGACGATAAGTAGCTTGCAAGTAGAGAGGAAAGCCAGGCTACATCTTTCATTTAGCAAACAGTGATTAAATTCATACTATGTACAAAGCACTCTGCTTAGTGCTAAAGAAAACTGTGAATTATTAGATAACTAGAGGCCTGGTGCACAAAAATTTGTGCACTCAGGGACCCCCCCCTCAGCCCGGCCTGTGCCCTCTCACAGTCTGGGACCCGACGGGAGATAACAACCTGCTGGCTTAGGCCTGCTCCTGGGTGGCAGAGGGCAGGCCCAATCCCTAGGTGCAGCCCCTGGTCAGGCTCAGAGCAGGGCCGATTGGGGAGTTGGGGCGCCACCCCCTGTCATGCACAGAGCAGGGCAGATTGGGAGGTTGTGATGCCACCCTCAGTCATGCTCAGGGTAGGGCCGATTGGGGGGTTGGGGCACAGCCCCCTGTCACACTCAAGGCAGGGTCGATGGGGAGGTTGCGGCGCCACCCCCTGTCATGCACAGAGCAGGGCCAATCAGTGGGTTGGGGCGCTGCCCCCTGTCACTCACAGAGCAGGGCCCATCAGGGGGGTTGGGGCTCTGTACCCTGTCACGCACAGAGCAGGGCCCATCAGGGTGTTGGGGAGCTCCCTCCTGTCACGCACATAGTAGGGCGGATCAGGGGGTTGGGGCACCGCCCTCTATCACCCACAGAGCAGGGACAATCAGGGGGTTGGGGCACTGCCACTGTCACACTCAGGTCAGGGCTGATGGGGAGGTTATGGCTCTACCCCGTCACACACAGAGCAGGGCCTGTGGGGGGGTGGGTTGGGGCGCCGCACCCTGTCACACACAGAGCAGGGCCAATCAGGGGTTGGGGCGCCTCACCCTGTCACACACAGAGCAGGGCCAATCAGGGGTTGGGGCGCCTCACCCTGTCACACACAGAGCCACAGGGCGATCAGGGGGTTGGGAGCTCCCCCCTATCAGGCACAGAGCAGGACTGATCAGGAGGTTGGGGTGCCTTCTCCTGTCATGAACAGAGCAGGGCAGATAGGGAGGTTGTGGCCCCACCTCCTGTCACACACAGAGCCGCAGGGCGATCAGGGGTTTGGGCGCTGCCCCCTGTCACGCTAATCCCAGTTCTGGGAGGCCTCGCAGCTCCACTGATCCCAGTGCTTGGAGGCATATTACCCTTTTACTATATAGGAGAGAGGCCTGGTGCACGGGTGGGGGCTGGCTGGTTTGCCCTGAAGGGTGTCCTGGATCAGGGTGGGAATCCCCACTGGGTGCCTGGCCAGCCTGGGTGAGGGGATGATGGCTGTTTGCAGCTGGTCACACACCCTTCAGGGTGGGGGTCCCCACTAGGGTGCCTGGCCAGTCTGGGTTAGGGGCTAAGGGCTGTTTTCAGGCTGGTGGGTGACTGAAGCTCCCAACTGCTCCTTTTTTTCTTTTTTCTTTTTTTTAATTCTGGGCCAGCTTTAGCTCTGGCTCCAGTTCTGAGGCCTCTGCTGCTGAAAGCCGGTATCTGGTTTGTTTGGGTTCTATAATCGAAACACTGTATCAACTCCAGCTCTGAGATCCCGGCGGGCTGAAAGCAGGTTTCTGGGGTTTTGTTTAGCTTCTATATTTGTAACAATGTTTCAAACTGCAAGCTCAGAGGCTGGCAAGGCAGGCGGGGAATGTTGGTTTCCTCCGTCACTGAAGCAAGCAAGCCTCATATTTGCTTCAAGCTGCCTGGCTGCCAGCCGCCATCTTGGCTGGCAGTTAATTTGCATATCGCCCTGATTAGCCAATGGGAAGGCTAGCAGACGTAAGCTAATTACCATGTTTCTCTTTTATTAGATAGGATACTTATTTAATGGTTGATTGCTTCACACACTGAAATGTAAAAGCCTTTAGTGCAGGAATTTAGTGTTTTTTTTCATCACTAAATATTCAGCAACTTTGAACCATTTTTGACATACAACAGTGATCATTAAACATTTAATGAATGAATGAATGAACAAATGAAAGAAAGAGCGAATGAATGAATGAAATATGTTCTCTGGAGTAATTACATATAAATCAGAGGTATAAAAGAAAGATATAAAAGATATCATATGTAGAAGCAATTCTTTGCCTAGGAATGCAAACCTGATCTAAAAAGAAGAGGTAATAGTTACTTTACAATCTATTTTTTATGCTCATTAATTTATTTTTTCATGTTTTTTTTTTTCCAACAAGATTACGTTAATTAAAATTTAAAATTTTCCAAAGTCCTGGAGGTGGAAGGTAAAAAGTCAAACAATGAAAGGATTTTGCAACTCCATAACACTTGGGAATTACTGCGGTCAGATCTGTAAAAGGTTTTAACTTTGTGTAAGAAATTCATATAGAGTGGATCTCCAGGGAAGATGGCAGGTGCAGGTTGGTTAAATTCATGGAGCTTTTGTAGTTTCTAGACTCATCTGGACTCTTGTAATGTTACATTCTTCAAGATAATGTCACATGGAGATGTCTTCAAATTGAAACATAAAATGTCAAGAGGAAAAGTTGCCAAGAAATTCAGACTGAGACATTTTATGATGTGAAAATAGCCTTTGCAAAACCCCTAGATACTCATATACTGAGAAGTATGTACTTGAGATGTTGACAGCCTGTTGATGCTTTCCCCCAGTACAAACCCATTCTTGAGCTAGAAGTCTTCCTGAAGTATATTTTAAAAAGTGAACACACTTAGCTAAATATAAATTGTGCATAACATTACAGTTATGTGAAGGAAATGAGTAATCTAAACTTTTGGGATCTTTCTACATAAAAACAAAACAATTATTAAGGAGGGATTAATAGGTATGAAGTCATAGAAGCTACTAGCAGGCAAATGGAAAAGCAGGAATATCAAAAATATTTACACAAAAACATTTTATGTGACTGAATTTGTATAACTATTTTAATTACCATGGATAAATAATTATGTTAACTTTATACATCCTAGATATAGTGATATTTAGTAGGAAAATTACTCCTCAATAAGGAGACATGAACTCGAGCATCAAAGCCTCCCACTATGTGTCCATTTGTCTGTATCATGGGCTAGGAATGCTGGATCTCCTGAGAAAAGGAAGCTATCCCAGAATTGCTTTTGAGATTTGTTTAGAGGTATGTGATCTATGAATTGCCACAATACATGTACATCTTGTTCTCTTAATATATTCATTATTTCCTCTTACATATTTCAGTATCAACTCTTAATTATAAATTGTAACTTCCTAGAAGTCAGGTTTATATCTCTTGTGTCCAGCACATAGTAAGGACTTGATAAATAATTTTTGAGTGAATAAATGAGATACATCAATGTCTTCTGGTCTTCCCAGTGTAAATTCTTCCATAAAATATAAATCTTTTTTTTTTAAATTGAATTGATTTCTGAGAGGAAGGGAGAGGGAGAGAGAAACAGAGACATCAGAGAGAATCATTGATGGATCGGTTGCCTCCTGCAAGTCTGAAATCAGGGTTTAAATTAAGACTCCTAATAAAGATTATTAAGAAACTAAAAAAATCTGTGTGTACTTACTGCCTCTATTGTTCAGTTACATGGATCATACCGGGAACTAGAATATGTTAGGAGTATTAAGACCGGGAGAGTGGAAGACTTGAGATGGCACCATTGAGTGGCACCAGGGATGGTTGCAGTTGCCTAGAACAGGTGTCTGGCTCTGGATCTATTAGAATCACCTGGGCTGGGCTCTAAGTAAGTCAGTAATAGTGCCGGAGCCAGCTTGGGATAGTGCAGATAACTAGTAGGTAGAAGTAGAGGCTTGGAGTCGGGTTGGATGTAGAAGAGCAGCAAGGACTGAAGGTGGGTTGCAACAGGGATACTAGACAGAACTTGGAGGAACATATAGCTGTGAAGTACCATGTCACATTTATTTTTCCAAATGAGTTGCCTGTGAATTTGGTGGTAAAGGTGGAGCTGTTGCCTTTGTTCCCGCTGAAGTGCATATTCCTAGTGAAGGAGGTGATATAATCTATTCTATTGATTGATGGTATAGGGTAGTGGTCGACAAACCGCGGCTCGCAAGCCACATGCAGCTCTTTGGCTCCTGGAGTGTGGCTCTTCCACAAAATGCCACGTGCGGGCACACATACAGTGCGATTGAACCTTCGTGGCCCATGTGCAGAAGTCAGTTTTCGGAAAGGAGATAGATGAAACAAGTATACAAGACCAGTGTGGATGGGGGAGCTGGAAGGGGTTGACTTCAGCGAACGTACCTCAATCAGATTGAGGATGTTTTTAGCAAAGGCCAGCTTAGGAGTACCCTAATTAAGTTAATAACAATGTACCTACCTATATAGTTTAAGTTTAAAAAATTTGGCTCTCAAAAGAAATTTCAATTGTTGTACTGTGGATATTTGGCTCTGTTGACTAATGAGTTTGCCGACCACTGGTATAGGGAATGCAAAGATGAGGCAGGTAAATAGGTGCTTGAGATGTAAATGGTGTATATTCCCATCAAATAATTGTAGCTTTTAAAAAATAAAGATTCTACAAGTTATCTGCTTTAAATTTTGAATAGAGAGAGGTCTATTAGTTAGTTCGGATATTTTTGAATTAGTTGAGACACACACACACACACACACACACACACACACACACACACACCCCTAAATAAGCAACTCCCTGAACACATCCCTTAATCATGTCCCTTTTCAGATGAACCCAAACTCTAAAATTACTTTTCTTCCAGCGTCACTGGAAAGTTCAGATTTCCCAAAGGAAGAAAGGTAAAGTTAGTCACCCTTCCACCTTCTTTCCCACTTTCCTTTCTAATGTCACATCCCGGTTTCTGCTCTGACCTCTCAACCACAGGTAGTTCTTTCGCTTTGGCTTGGGGAGACACCTGCCCGCTCTGGAAGTGGTCAGAATCCTCCTGCTCCACTCTCTGCTATTGTCCTTGTTTCTAACCCCAAATTAGAAAGGATGAAGAGCCCTCTGGAAAACGTTGTTCTTTCTTTTGAACAATTTTCAAGCCCTTCTGACTAATTAAAGCTTTCACCACTTAACGTAATACTCATTAGATGTAAGCTACTGGCCACGACTCTATCATGGCCAGCACAGGAGCTGACCAGTGAAGAAGTATGGATCCCTCACTGTATCTTGCCAAGAAAGCAGCTCCTGAGGCTCATTGGTCTTCAGGGAACTGTCAGAAATGTATCTCAGAGCCACACATTTGCCAATGAGACCTGAACTGGGGTGATTATTTGCTATCAGTGGAGATTTGGATTTAAATGTTTTTAGCATTGGGTTTTGGCTAATGACATAGTTGTGGATGCTATATGAGATTTCATATATGGTTTACCCTTTTATGTTAAAAATGTAAAAATGTGTTAAGTCACATCAAGAAGCTGATATTCAATGGGACAAAATGAAATGCTTTGTTTTACAGCTCAGGGACAGTAAGCTCCCACCTCTTTTGTAGTGACTTTATTTTGTCCTTAAAGCTGCTCAATTAGTGTATCATATCTGCTTTGGAAACATCCTTGGACCTCAAATTGCCCCCAAACTCCCATTCCCCTGGCTTCCAATTTATTCTTTTCCCCCAACAAAAATGTAGGAGTCTATGTTACACATTAGCAAATCAGCAGTATTTTAAAATGATTTACAGATCGCTTAAGTGAAAAGTGCACTTTCAAACTCCATGGCTGGAAACTCCCTTGAGCTTTAATTTAGTTCCAGCTTTCTGAAATCTCATTGACATAAAACATCCGGTGCATCAGTTGTAAATGGTTTTATGGACATGATTTTTAGTAGGCCCACATGCTGCTGCTAATCAATAAACTATTTTCATTGAAACAGTAGCATAGCGTCTTTTTTCCTTTTCTTAAGGACAGGTATTCTGGTTGTAAGAATGTATATACCTGTAACAACGAATAGCCTAACATGAAGTTCATGAGATGCATTAAACAGATAGCATTTGTTGCTTTGACATGCAACAGTGAGTGCGACATAAATAATTTCATACCTTCACAGTCATACTTGAGGGAAAAGTTCAAGGTGAATTTAACATTGCAAAAACATTTGTGGTTGTACAACGAATAGTAGATATCTACTATTTTTGCTAGTAGCAAAATGGCAAAGTTACTGAAACCTTTGTAAATATCATCTGGTACTTAAGCAATACACACATGGATTTTATTTATGATGCTTTTCAATAACCCTGAACTTGGGATCGGTTGGTTGTAGTGTAAAAAACAATAATAAGACCACCCAGGGATGAAGTGAAAAATAAATCTTAGAAATATATGGCATGTACACATGTGTATGCTTTTAATGTTTGTTGTGTTTTTAAGTATTATGATTTAATGGCACCATTTTTAAAGGAAATAGGCTTTGATTATTGTTTTGCTAAATTGAATATTTAATTATAAGAGGCTTTTTGGCCTGGCTGGCATGGTTCAGAGGTTGAGTATTGAGCTATGAACCAGGATGTCATAGTTCAATTGCAGGTCGGGGCACATACCTGGGTTGGAAGCTCGGATCTCCAGTGTAGGATTTGCAGGAGGCAACTGATCAAAGATTCTTTCTCATCATTGATGTTCCTATCTCTCCCTCTCCCTTCCTCTCTGAAATCAATAAAAATATATTAAAAGATAAAAATAAAATCTAGATGAAACTATAAAGTTGACGTTTTCATATTCTTTATTTTATCTAAGACAACAATAATAACAACCCAGACAAGCACAGGAGGCCTCACTTTTAAAGGGGAAAGATTTATACGATCTGAAGAGAAACCAGAGTATTAGGAAGCCTCACTTTTAAAAGTTGAATAGCAGACATATCTTCTAAGAGGAATTCTCCCACTTCCAATTCTGCCTGAATCATTGTTGGGTAAATATTATTTAAAACACAACTTTCTGTAATTTTGATGACAATCATTTTCAAAATATGTAATAATTACTCTTCAGCAATAGTCTAAGTAAATTTAACCTGATATACCAGGGTCCCGACAGACAGTTTAGTATTTGACCTCTGCCCCTAGCTCCTACAGACCCTGGAGGCAGGTTGGCCTTCCTAGGACTCAGACAGGAGCTGTTGAGCCAGTGAGGTCTTAAAAAATCAGCCATGAAATGCAGTACGAATGATCTAAATTTGTGCCTCTGAAAGAGAATGAGATGCAAATCTGTAGGAATGAATCACTTAGTACACTGCTGCTGGAACATTAATACATGCAAAAGTCTGAGGATTTCGCCAATTCTGAATCAGTTCTGACTCAGGAAGTCTGGGGTGTGTCTTAGGTATCTGCATTTCTCATAAGCTCTCAGGTGACGTCTGTAGTCCACACTTTGTCCAGATGTGTCTGGGAGCCTGGACTTAGTAGATGGTTGACCAAAGTAGACAAGATCAATAGCACATCAGTGGGATCTCCAGAAGAGAAAAAAGAGGAAGTAAACTGGAATCCACTCATCTACACTGTTAATAAAAGAGATGAAGGCAGTGTTCCTTTATTTACACTTTTACTTCTTTGAAGATCAATGCACTTTCTCTTCCTTCTTACTCTCAAAGCTTTTGAGATTTTTTCTGCTCCTTATGCTTTTAAAATTTCTTTTGAATACTCTCTTCTAACCCCTTAGTATTCTGTTAAATATGTTCTGTCATTATGAGGCCAATAAGTGAAAGTTGAATGTAGAAGGCAGGCTGCATTGTATTCAGTGCAAGACATTGAAACATAGCAGGGCTGACCAGAAGCACAGAGAAACACAGAGCGTAAAAAGATATCCAAAGAGGAGACCTAGGCCCTGGCAGGGTAGTTCAGTTGGTTAGAGCGTTGTTCCATTACATCAAGATTGTGGGTTTGATCCCTGGTCAGGGCACATGCAAGCAACGAGCAATGAATACCTAAAAATGTTGGAATAACAAATTGATATCACTCTTTCCTCCTTTATCTGTCTCTCTAAAATCAATTACAAATAAAACTAAAAAAAAGGAGTGATACCTAGACTGAAGACATAAAAGAAAGCCTAGTTCAATACTCTCTGAAAATTATCTTTAGTGCTACCATGAATATATATACGGCCCATTAAGTTTTGACATTAATGCTTTTTTAAAAAGTTATAGACAGTATAAAATACTTTTGTACAATCATTCTTTTTCCACCTACCAGCTTATCTAATATATATAGTAGTCTCTCCTGGGGACCAGCTCAAATGGTCTCTTATAGTTCCTATGAATGGAATAATCCTACCTCAAAGTCTACATTGTTATTTCATGCCTTTATGCTGCTTTTCATCAATATCCAAGAAAGTTAAAGCTGAAAGATGACAAAACTTCAAACAAAAGCAATTATTTTAAAAGAATTACCAAGTAATTGAAGCCTATCAGTGTTCACACTTTCGGAACTTTTATCCTTTCCTGCCAGACCTTGAAGTTTGTCAGATTTTGCTGAGACCTTCATATTAGTGAACATCTGGAGCATGTCATAGTTTGGTCTTATTTTTGCCTAAGAGTTTCTTTGTGGATTTGCCTCCCACAACACATATGGTTTATTTCTTATGTTTATCCTTAGCTTGGCAGGGATTTTTGGTGGCATGTCTCTTTTCATCTCTACTTTTTAAAGGAGTGATCTTGCATAAATTATTATCTTTTTAGGTGTGAATTATGAAAGTGCTTTTTTTCATGTGTTCCTTACAGACTATGAATAAATGCCTGCTCTTACATTTTCTTCTTGTAAATTATATCTTATTACAAGAAATATAATTTCTTCTATACTCTATGTTTTTCAACTTAATTCTGTTTTCGCCAGTTCTTCATCAGCAATTGCTTAGACTATGTCTCACCATTTTTATATATGAAACTCTACTTAATGTGATCTAGTTTATATGAGTTTATATGAAAATAATTATGTCAGTTTTTGGAATATAGTTTATGAAATAATGTATAGAGATGTGTTTTCTTTCCACACACATCTCCAAGCTTGAAAATGTTAACTTGGAAAACTAAGTACAAGTGAGTACTTAGTACAGAAAAACTGGCTAACTCACTTTTAGAATACATCCTTTGGGGTGATGATGGTAGACAGTAGCCCTTAAAATTAGAAATTAAAAGTTGACCTAATTAGAAATTATGATAAATGTGTTGGTATCCTAATTGAATGGAGTTTTATGAGAGGATAAAAGATAAACTCTAAGTTCTTTATCTTTAACTGGGTGTCCCATAGAATTTATCTGGAGAATTTTTATGGGAAAAAGCATGTAGAAAAGTGCTCAAATGAATAATATGACTGAAATAATTGTCATTGTTACAATTTAGAATTTTTGAAATTTTCTTATATGCTCCTTTAACTTGATATTCTTAAATTAGTACATCTAGATATATGTACCAAGTAAATACAAAATATAACTTATATACTCGGAAGTAGCAATTTAATCAAAAGTATTTATAAAGTTGATATAGTTGTATACTTTTATCAAAATACCATTTTGAAGTTTGTTTCACAAAATAATTCATTTCAAATTATAAATTGAATATAACAAAATCATATTAAAATAAAAAATAGGCTTTATAAATACATATGTAATTCAAAAAGTTTTTATTTTGTTTATATAATCAAATATGTGAAGAAACCTCATTTGTATCAATTAAAATATTCTTTTTTGGCCTGAATTCAACTTAAGAAAGATGCATAAAGAAATCAGTACTTTTTCTTTGATTATGTTTTTTGTTGTAAGAGGTAAATTATAGACATCGCTTTGAGTGTTTTGTAACTAAACACTTGACCAACATTTCATATTAATTAATATCTTATAATATCTTATGTCACCAAGTGCCCAAGTTAACAATTGCTTTCCTAAATATACATTGTTTTCAGATGATTAAACTAAAATAATGCTTATTGCATTGGTAATTTTTAAAAGTTTTATAGATTACTTACTTTCACTATATGATGCAACATGTTGAAAACAGGTTCTGTTCTAATTGGATCAAATAAAAAGATTTTAATCTGATGCTTAAAACTTGCTAAATATTAAATCTAGATAAGCCATTTACTGTATTTCTCTCCTGCAGAGCTGGGGTAATAAAACTGTTCTACTTCATTTAAGGAAGATCAAATGAGGTCATGAACATACCTTGAGCATCATGAAGTGATATAAAAAATTTAATATACTATCACCAAACAGAAGTTTTAGTAAAGCTTCATTACACTTCTGCTTCTATTGATTTTATTTACTATTATATTAAACTAGAGGCCCAGTGCATGGATTCATGCACTGGTGGGGTGGCATAGCCTGCAGGGATCAGCCCGCTGTGGGAGTGCTGCTCATTTTGGTCAGCTGCTCATCTTGGTTGTTCCACCATTCAGTCACTGGGCTTTTATATATATATATTATAATATAATACAATGCAATGTATATTAAAGTTTCTATTGTTAGATTTAATATACTGATGTTAATCGATAATTTTATAAAGACATAAACATTTCCTGTAAACAAGTTAAAAATATTACTTCTCAATGTTAAATATAGAGCTACCTGATATTACATAATTTTAGTAAACACTGTCTAATGATAAAGAGGAGCTTAGAAAGAGGTTAGTACGGAAAAAGTTGAAGATTATATTCCAATCTCCATTTAGGGTAAGAGGATTTGTTACTTTTTGAAAGATTAGGGGTTTTTAAATTTAGGGTATTGTTTTTTTTTAATTTTAAAGGGTTTAAAAAGTTAAAGGAGAAACCTTAATAGTGGCAAGTTTCTAATATTAATGACTAGACTATTGTTTTGATAAAAATGTAATAATATTGAGATGAATATTTACTCAAACTTTTCTGAGTGAATATATTTAATAATTGTAAGAATTCAATATACTCTTTGATAGTACACTTCTCCATATGGATACCAGATTTTATTTTTTATGCAGTATAATATTCATTAGGTAATAATTTAACCTCCTTCCCAAACCAAATAAAATGTAACTATTTTCAACAAACATACCACTAGGGTCAAAAATAATGCAAGAAGAAAATGAATAATGTTTCTGAAATTGGTAAATGCCAATAATGCACATTGAACACAGATGTACCATTTTAATTCAGTATTTAAATTCAAATAGAATTTATTGAATGGTATATTGAGACCAATGTTAATTTGTTTATCAGCAATTTAAAACACTGCATGAAAAATATTTAAAGATTAATAAAACTGTTTTTGAAATTCAAAGATGCAAACCTCCTAAAAATTGAGGCATATTAACAAAAAATCCTAAAGTGGAAAAGCTGTTTGTGTTTAAACACAACTTTGTCTAAAAATGCTTAAGCTTCTATAAATGTATTTATAAAAAAGACCAAAGGGTTAAAACATTATAAACTGGGCTACACAAATGACATGGATTTTTAAAAATGTATTTACTTGAGGTATAATGTTTCAGCAAAATGTACAAAGTAAGGATGAAAGTTGAGACTTTAAAACTACCCAAGTTGTGATGATTTGAGTACATTTATAAAAACTTTTACGTAGGCACTGTATAAATAAACAGTGTGTCTACAAGTATAATGTTTACATTAAAAGAAATAAAATACATTCTCTTGTTATATGAGAAAACTTTGACAGTCTCATATAATGGTGATGTGGAGTTGACAAATTCAAGATGTGGCTAGGCCTCCTCACTTTTTAAAAACTTGTTTTTTGCGTGTGTGTAAAAATAAGTCTTAGCTTGTCAGCTATATATGCTAAACTCACTTGCATCATTGTTTAGCCCTGAAATACTCCATCTAGGATTAACCATGAACAAATACAAGTTTCATATTTTAATATCTTTGGTGAAGTCTTTTTAAGCCAAAGAAACTATTTGCAAGTTAGCAAGGTGATGGTGGGAACCTCTGGCTGAGTATGCTAATACTAGATGAGTGAGGTAATGCTGAAGGAAAGTGAACTGTAAGAGAAATTATCTGTGGAATTGTTAGAGCACAGAGGGGTCAACCTGACGAAGCTGTCTTCTCCCAGCCACTCCTCCGTGAAATCCCCAAGTCCAGCTGAAGCGTGGTCCGTTGACCTAGAGAGGAGATCATGGCATAAAGATTAAGTTTGAAGATGGTTGCGGGAACACTGTCTAGTGAGGACTTCAGCTGAGTCGACATAAAAGAGGTCAACATTACGAGGTAAGGTAGGAAAGAAAGCAAAGTGGTAGGGGTGGAAGGAAGCAGAGTGCATGACAACATGTGCCAGATGAGAATGCGTGATACAAATAGAGGGCACTAAACCCAACTCCAGGGGAAAAAAAGAAAAAATGCACCATTTGACTCATAATAGTGGGGCATTTTACTTTTCTTGATGAACCGCATGCTCCATCCATTTGGAATATTTGTTCCCAGGATAAAAGCACTTTTCATGCCTCTTCTCCATCCTCCTTATTTTGTCTATTCAGATCTCCCTTCTTCTATTCATCTGGACAAATCTGTCTTATATTTCAATGTATAGTTTGCATATTACTTATTTTCTGCCTGTGTGTGCTTGTGTATTTGAAATGAAAATCAAGCTCTTTTCTTGGTCAGGTTGACTGTAAAAATGGTCATATGACATGAGGCATGATTTCTGTGGCTTCATTCTCTTTCATTTATAGCTCCTCTTAATATATTAACTCAACAAATGTATGTTTCTTTAAGTATAAGAAAATTGTTATAAATAAAATAATATGATTTTGCAGACTTATTGAAAGATAATGTTTTCTTCTTCATGGAAACATGTTATTTTGTAAATATAAACATTGATTTTTTAAAATAATTACTACAAAGTTAAAATAGAAAGGATGGCTGTCTTTGGCATCAGGCCAGTTATATTTAACACCTTATGACTCACTAAGCCATAAAACTTGCAAGATTTCCATTAAAGTGAAATTAAATTGTGTATAAAAAGTGAATTCATAAAACAAAGGTTTCAAAATATTATGCTATTCACTCCATGTTAATTCTGACATAACCTTCAGGATCATTGATTTCAATAACAAATTTGCAGACATCTTTGTAGGTCCTGAATAAAACCAAAATGATTATGATAATGACACCTTGTAGAGTTTCATCCCCATATTTTCTCTTTAGGCATGACATAAAAATAACAATATTTATGTTAAAGGTCATAACATTTCACATCATCACCATAAGTGTAGAACCCAGTTCGCAGATGACCACAATGCAGAAATCTGAGAGCTGATTATGTAGCCACCTGACTGGGTCTCCACATTTCCTAAACTTTATGTTCCTTGAGAATCATATGCTGGAGGGGACAGTAAAGACATCTGAATTCAAATGTTTTGAAGAAATGTGTATTTAGCAACTGAATACATGCCGAAAGGAATAATTTACAGCAGCAGTTTCATTACATTTTCTTTCCAGTTTTGTAGTTCCCATCTGAAATGCAGTGATAAATACAGATATGGAACATGTGTACTACCTGGAAAAAAACATGCTTACTGAGTGGGCACACACCTCCTGCCCTTAAATAGCACTTAAACCACCTTGTCACCCGGGTGGGAATTCTGGCATTTTCGGGGGATGTTGAACACACTGAAATAGAGTACCTCTACAATGTTTCATTGTACACTCGTCTTCTTTTCAAAATTATTTACATCTCTTTGCCTGATGTGTAGGTAGCAAAAATAGTAAGCACATACCATTGAAAATCACTAAGTAATACATAAAAAGTACTATTAAATGTGCATTTACATGCATTTACATTTTACATTTCATTTCAACTGGGCCATAATTTCTCTGCTGCAATGTACACTTGCCTACCTTAAGACTGCCATCATAATTTGCTTAAGGACACAGGAGTCTCTTAACTTGGTTTCAACTCTGATGATCCATGCATATATCAGTCTATCAAGCTAAATTGAATGGGACATTATTTTTCGTGCAACCTGTCCCCTGTCAGTACACATTGGCAGAAGACTGTAACTGTAATAAGAGTTATTTACCTGCAAGTTATATCCATAATTTTCTTTGAAAACTTAGACCTGATGGCTTATAAAGACATGCCAGTAGATTTGTTAGTTTTTATTTCTTTTAAAGTCTAGACTTTCTTTCCATGGGTATTTCACAATGCTAAACAAAATACATTTAGATATTGGAAGACATCCTGAAATTATTATCTCTAGCCCTTCAAATCTTTTAGTTTTGAAGACTAATAAGAAATAAGATACTTTTGTTATTGAGAATAAATTTGTTTCAGTTGCAAATATAGAATGAAATGCAACACCAAATTTTAGTACAGTTAAGATACTCTATAAAAAAAAATAAAAGAATGACCTATTTTTGGAATACTCTTTGTTCTTTGATTTACCTTTTACACTTTTTTTTTCTCTCTATATGAGTGTGTGCTTCAAATAATTTAAAATTCAGATAGCATTAGAGGATGTACTTCTAAAAGTAATACTGTATTCATCAATGGAGCCTAAAATGGTTGAATATTTTTAGGCTTTCATTTGAAACAAGTGTCAACAAATTGTTTATTCAACATAATCATTAAAACTGTAACATGAGCTTCAATTTGTGAAAACTTTCAGCTAATAGAGAAATTTTAGAAAATTCACTGTAGTCTGAGGTGAGAAGTGAAAGCTGAGGTCATTAGAATCCCAAGGCAGAGTTAGAATGTCAGTGCTGCTTTCATTAAGCAGCAATAGGATGCTTCTTCTGCATTTTTGTGCATGTTGAAGGGCCTACGGAGGGATTTCTGGCAAGGGGAATGCAGTGCAAAAGAAGTTACTGTAACGCTGATGGTTCTATGTGCCTTGAAGTCAATGACTCTCAAAGAATCATCTTAGGACAATAAAGCAGGCAAGTGCTTAGTTAATAATCATTGCCTTATTTTATAAGTTGTTGCAAGAGACAAAGAGTTTTACATGTTTTAAGTGTGGATTGTGTCCTGGAAAACAGTTTGTATAAAAGTCACTCCCACTGACATGAAAAGAATTAACGTTCTTTAGACATTACTGTATTAATGAGAAATAAGAGGCAGTTGATACAGATGCAAACAGAGTTAAGAAATTTGCTTTTAAGATAGCGTTCTTAATATTTCTGATTTCTCTTTTAAAAAAATATTAGGTGGCACAGGTGTAATTCTTAATGGAATCATGAGAGAGAGTTCTTATGTCTCAAATATCATGCAGGGATTCAAGCTCAGAATTAAGAGACATTTTCTATTAATATTATATTAAGATAATGCTTATTAATTTTAAGAAATATGCAGCTCCTTTTCCCCTCATTTATTCATTAGATACAACAAAATGCATTTAATATATCATTTTTTTTCTTCCCTTTTTGGGGGGATTAAATGCTCTGTTTTTCCAAGAACATTATGCAGGTTAAAATTAATTTAGATAATACTTAAAGAAGGAGAAGTGTTATTTGTTTGAAACCCCAGAAAAATAAAACATAATTTATCCAGGTTTTAGGAATTAACTTCTAATGATGTGTATATATTTCTAAAACAGTATTATTGGGTCTCCTTCTTGCAGAACAGAAAACAAAATTTTGAAAAAGAAAGCAGCACAGAATTGGTATTTTTAAAGCAAAAACTATATAGCACAATAATTGTAAGACAAAAACCTACTCTAGCTTAGGAAAGAGCTAAATTTTACTGCATATTTGTCATGGTACATTTAAATTATAGTTTTAATAAAATACATCTTTAGATCAAAGCTGAAAGAAGACATCAGTAGTAGATCAGTGTATTCCATTTTTCTTCTGGATGATGGATGGTTTATGTTTTTCATATTTCCACAGACCATTTCATTCAGTATCATTTTACTCCTCCAGTACATATAAACGGGAGTGCTGGTAGACAGAAATATCCATGACTCCAACCACGTTTTGGAATATTCATCAGCTTAGTAAATCCATGCAGTTTATTTTAAAGTTTTAGTTAAATAAAATGGCTTTGCTGATGCAATTTTTCTTCTTTAGATGGCAATATGGCAAATGACATTTTTATTTCTCAGGCAAAGAAAGCAAAACCTGTACAGTGAAATCCCATAGGAAACGTTAAACTGCTACAGGGAACATCTGTGTTCACCTGACCTCTATTCCGTGTTGGCATTAGGAAGAAAGCCTGTTAGGAAAGTTTCTCATGGACTTAATTTATAATTGGTGGAACTCAGTTGCATTTCCCACCGTTGTAAACATCCACATAATGCCATGAAAAAAGTTCATGTATATTGCATTTTTTCCAGTTACTGTCTTAAGCAAGTTTCTACTGGTTTGAGGTTTCTAGAGGTAATGAAACTCAGACACTTCTGGGTGCCCTCTCAAATTCGTGGGTCCTCCTGTTTCTACCTTTCTTATTTTCCTGTAAATGCTTCCATTTGTTACTGTTCCCTTGGGCATGTCCTGGCCTTTGCCGACGTTGTTTTCGGTCCCTTTTCCAAACTTGTTCACAGAACTCATCCATTGTGTTCAGGTTGGGGTGGTTGATGAGCTGCATGAAGTCTCTGTACCAGACCTTCTGGCTGGGTGTCATGCTGTTGGACATTTCTTTGGTCTTAGGGCCATCTCCATCATCATCTTTATGAAGAAGTTCTTCCAAATGCTCTGTGTCAATGACTTCCAGGGTCACTTTAAGAAGAGTTTGCATGAATCCATGTTCCACAGCATGACACAGGTAGTTGCCTGAATTCCTCCGCTGTAGACTACGCAGGAGAAGGCCTTGTTCTGTCCTGATGATATGATCGTCCACTCTAATCTAGCAGAAGAAACAAAAAGGCAGTAAAATATCTATATATCTATATATCTATATATCTATATATCTATATATATCTGTATCTATTTAAAAGAAATGTAATTTCTGAAACTCTATCTCTGTAAAAATTTAGATTATGTGTTGAGGCACATTGTAACACTTAAAGTTTCTAGCTTAAGAGATACACTACCACTTTCCTATCAGAAAAAGGACTTATAAATTTGTCAATTGTTTTTTAAGATGCATTGCAAAACACTGGCTCCCTATGGTTTTAATAAACTTTCTCATTATAATAATTTAAAATACTCAAGGTAACGGGAGGGAAGTACAAATATATACTTTATTTTGTAAATTTGAAAGAAGGCATATAAATATAGGAGAAAGTTAACGTTAACTATTGGAATTGGAAATGCAGAACCATGATAATAGAAAAAAATGCAGCATTAGAATGAACATTTAGTAAGATTTGAAAAAAATAAAACACAAAAATTAGCAATGGAGCAAGTAGAAAAAGTGTAGGATTACAAGCTCAATAATTATTTATTCAATTTCCTAAGTCTTAGATGTGACATAACCATGCAGATATGCTCTTGAACTTATCTAATCTCACCTTTATTTTGAATACAATTTCTACCAGAGATGTCTAACAATAACAAACAAAACCAACCTTGACATTTGTGTGATGTGATTGCATATTTAAAGACTGCTTCAGATATCAAAACAGATAATGGGATAATTTTTGCCTTTATATTCAGATTATGTTTATAAAATTGTCCGCACATAATACATTTAAAAATAAACTGCATAGTCTGGTTACACTTATTTAACGCTTGTAGAAAGCTCAGAGTTCTCACTGATATTTTCTATGCACAATTCTTTATTTTTACAGAGGAATAAATGTATCCATTGAGGAGGAAGCTCTGTCTGATGCTACATGCCAAGTTCATATGAGAGTTCATACTGGGACCTTACATACTTCATCATAAATCTACTACTCCCTTTCCCAAACCTGCGTTTCCCATTGGAGGTGGAAGTTAATGAAGAAAAACACACACACACATATTTAGATAGCAGAATTAATTGAACAAAAAATAAAATTACTAGGGGGATTTGTTTTTTCCCAGTGGTCGGCAAACTCATTAGTCAACAGAGCCAAATATCAACAGTACAACGATTGAAATTTCTTTTGAGAGCCAAATGTTTTAAACTTAAACTATATAGGTAGGTACATTTTATTAACTTAATTAGGGTACTCCTAAGGCTTAGGAAGAGTCACACTCAAGGGGCCAAAGAGCTGCATGTGGCTCGCGAGCTGCAGTTTACCGACCACGGCAACAAATATACATAACTGCTTTGTTGATAACTACAGAAAGAACAAAGAAGATTCTAAAATATACACACAAATGGCTTCTGAGACAAAACTCACATTTGTTTCTCCAACTCCTAGCATGAAGCCTGTAATATAATCAGCCTTCAATGAGTAGTTATTTAATGCAGGAGCTATTATTGAGTGAAGAAAAGGAAAAAGATGCACAGCACCCCCCTCTCAATAGCCACTCGGTTTCATTGCTATACCTCTTCTTTTCGCTCTTCATTTCGCCTCTGGAACTGCCAATAGACCAGAGCTCGCTGTGACTTTGGGCTGCATTCCAGGAACGTGCTGCTGTTTTCGACCCCATAGATGATTCTTTCTTCAAGGCTGTGGCCATGGTGCTTATCTGTTCCGGGAAGAAGAAATGAAATGAGAAATGTTGGAGAAATCAACTCAACTTTTCAATGTATTTACTTATTTGGAAATTCAAGAGATAAATTTATTGCCAAGTTGGGAGTCTTTTTCAAATTGATTGTGGATGGCAGAAATGTCAAGGATGTAAAGTTTCAGAACCCAACTGCTTATCAAAATAGACATTACTTTGGTATGGAATATATAAGCCACGTGCAGATAATTGTCTACCAGAAAATAGCATGACAACAATAAAATCTGTCATATGTGCAGTATAACTATACATTTTTAGATGCCATGATAACTTTCTCTAAGAAATGATTTTCACTGTAAAACTCTATGCTCTGATCAGTGGGGCCAGTTCATATTATAATATTTTCCAGCAGTAAAGTTATTTAACTAGGCATTTGAAAACAAGAGTTTGCCTCTCTGTATTTTTCTTTTTTCTGTAAAATTAAATTTACTAACCAATATTTATCTAGTATTTTACAAAAGGTAGAGTTCGGGAATTTTATACTCCCTGCCAATAACTCCCAAATAATTCACAGGTTTGTTCTGAAGATCAATTGGTGTGAAATGGTTGGGAGGGCTCAGAGGAAAGATGCGCAATTCTGCCGCCATGTGGTTTCAATTGTTCTTATTTTAAAATGACACATCTTTCAATATTTTTAAGAATCGGAGTAAAGATATGGCGAGAGTCGATAATAAAATGCAACAATAAGAAATCCTGTTTCCCGATTAAGTTTCTATTATTTTACCCTTTATGTAACCTCCTTCAATGTGGTAAATGAAACACAGTTAAGATCAAAAGTATGACACAGGGGGTGTAGGTAAAACTCATTTAGAATAAAAAAAAATCCTCCTTATTATCTTGTATAATCCTGTTTCCATTATGACATCCTGCACACTCTGGAACTCATTATATTAACTTAGAAAATAATAAATATATTTTCATATGCATAGAGGGCTGAGAGTAAGAGACAGATGAAAACTTTTTATTCTCTATTTCAAACTTAGCTAGATTTTTCATTTAAAAGTCCGCCCCCCTCTTTTTTTGGCATCACTTTGACAGTTTTACTCTCCTTATAATCAAAATGAGTACTTTTGTTTGTCAGGCACAATATGATTGCTCTCATTAGATTTAAAACTTTCCAAATCCTCCTTCCATCTAATCCCTGTGTACATGGCCGATGTCCACCATCTCTCAGTCTCACCCTGCCTAGAATCAACCTTCTGCCTCCATTTGCTATTTCCAGGAATGTCAACTTCAGTGCCTTTTCCTCTATAGATGGAGGTGTGAAATACAAGTTTTTTAATATAGAGAAGTGTCTGTCCCTTCTAACTTAAAAGATCAACCCCTTAGAAATAAGAAAAAAAAAAAAAGGAAATGGATGAAATGTAAAGAAACAACATTTAATCTATTTGAAGTCACTTTTTTCCATAGTGGAGATATATATCTTTTTCAATATCGACATTGAATATGGTAGTATTTTTTCGCTGAAATTATTAGTGATTGAATAGATATGGCACATGTTGCTCTGTTAGTTTGTAAGACATCTGCTTCCCTGGATGGAGAGAAATTGAATCTCTCTGCTGGAAAGTCTTCTTTGATTCAGGAGCTACCACGAATTATTAAAATGCATTGTCACAGAGGTCAATACAGTTTACATGGAATAGCTTTTTCCTGCTAATTGCTGTGCAGTTTAAACTTTTTTGACTTAGAAATCCTTTAAGTTGGAATATTAGTCAGCCTTAAAGAAGGAAATCTGCAATAAGCAACAAATTAGATGGATCTTGAGGACATGCTAAGGGAAATAAGCCACTCACAGAAGAACAAATACTGTATGATCCTACTTATCAGTCTACAAGGTATCTACAATAGTCAAATTCCTAGAAGCTGAAAGTAGAATGGTGGTAGCCAGGGGTGGGAGGGAAGGTGGTATGGAGTTGCTAATCAACGAGTATATAGTTTCAGTTACGCAAGATGAATAAGATTTTGAGCCTGCTGTACAAAATTGTACTTATAATAAACAGTACTGTACCATACACTTAAATTTTGTTAAAATGGTTGTTTTCACACCAATAAAAATTTAAAAAGTAAAAAAAGAGAAAGTTTTAATTTAGTAAAAGAAATCATTTTACTTTTAGGAAGAGACTTTTCATTGCGGCTCTAAATATTCATGAAATCCTAAGATACATGACAGCATGACAACACAGAAAAAAAGTCTACTAGATTCAGAAACAAACAACAAAGTGATCCACTATCTTCTGGTTTACCAACCATGACTCCCAGGCCTTGTTGACTTGTCTCTCACCTAATGTATGTTACTATAAATAGCTATAGAAATATAAGGTATAAGGAAGTTATTGATTTCAAACATAGAACTTTTTTAATACTTTTGTAGACTAGTTACTCCAAAGCCAAGACCAATGTAACTTGTATAATAAGAAAGAAGAGGCTTTACTATCAATATATTAGCAATTAGGTACATTTTAAAAAATCACTAAGTTGTCTTCTTCTCAATTAATTTAATCATACTATCTGGTCCATAGAGAGTTTTGGGGTAACCTTCCCAATAGTCCTGAGAAACCCGCTTAGTTTTTAGTTTCTCTCCAAGATCTCCCAGGTGATAGAAAACATTTTCTTTCTGGTGTAATTTTTTTAGGAATTATTTAGATTTTCATGAACAATTTAATTTTTAATGTACTTTGTGACTCATCAGTTGATCATATTTCCCCTTCTACATTGGCCAAAAAATCTTTTAGTAAAATTTATGTCTTACCCTTATAACTTCTTTTTTTAAGTGTATTTTTATTGATTTCAGAGAGGAAGGAAGATGGAGAGAGAGATAGAAACATCAATGATGAGAGAGACTCATTGATCAGCTGCCTCCTGCCTACTGGGGATCAAGCCAGCAACCCGGGCATGTGCCTTGACTAGAATCAAACCTTGGACCCTTCAGTCTGCTGGCCAATGCTCTATCCACTCAGGCAAACCAGCGAGGGCCCTTATAACTTCTTGATATGTTTTTCCTGCATGACTGTTTTTGTTCTCTGTCAGCATACTTTCTTTGCCTATGTGACATTATCACTATCTTTATCTTATATTTGTATTTAATCAAATAATTGCAATTGTATGAAATCTATTAGTTTGTTTAACAATTATACATAACAAAATACTTATAACCCTTTAAAATATTTTCTTTCTTGTTCATAAAATATATCTACATAAAAATAACAGTATAATGTCTGAATACAGAAATAATCATAAATATGTAAGGTGGTATTATTGTCATGGTTGTTCTTTTAATATTTTGAACTGTTAATTCATTCAAAAGTTAGAATATTTTATTGAGAATTCCTACTAGACAAATTATGAACTCCTTCCCAACATCAATCCTGCTCCTCCACCACCAAAATGTAATTGTTTTCTCTTTTATGCTTCCTAGCATCTTGTTTTGCATATATCTTTACAGTTCTGTAGTTTATTTATTAGAATTAATTATTAATCTAGCTATCTTCCTCCAAACTATACATTCTATAAGACAGTCATTAACCCTTGGCTGAAGTTTGCTGAATGGCAAATCTAGGCAACTATTTACCCTGTATTTATTTATTTATTTATTTATTTATTTATTTATTTATTTATTTAATATATGTTATTGATTTCCCACAGAGAGGAAGGGAGAGGGATAGAGAGCCAGAAACATCGATGAGAGAGAAACATTGATTCAGCTGCCTCCTGTACACTCCCCACTGGGTATGTGCCCACAACCAAGGCACATGCCCCCGACCAGAATCGAACCTGGGACCCCTGAGTCCGCAAACCGATGCTGTATCCACTGAGCCAAACCGGCCAGAGCTACCCTGTATTTAAAGCTAAAATCTTATGTAACTTTGACATCCTCAATACAGATTTACCATAGTTTTATTGAAAATAATTTAAAATGTGATCAATTAGAAAGGGCACAAGGTATATAACTCTGATTATGACAGAATGTATTGTTAAACATTTAAAATAGTCTAAATTTGTTAAGTTTTAGAATGTTACAACAGTTGATTTGAGATAATGTGAGAGAAAATGATGACTACTCAAGTATACTCCAGAATAAAAAAAAATTCCAAATATGGGATAAGAAGAGAAATAAATTTTATAAATCAAAGAATACAGGCTACTATCTCCAGGGGCACCTAAATCTCTAAAGGATGTCCTTGCCAATGAGTAATCTTGTAGATTTCCAGAAGGAAAGCAATTTTAATGTAATCCACTTAGAAATACATTTCACACTTAGAAAGCAACTGTTTTGAATACAAACTTTTGTAATGAAAATTACCAGTAGACAAGAAGGGTATAGTTGTTAAATTTGCATAATGAATTCTCATGGGTTGAGTTGAATATTTAGAGCAAAATAATTGAGAGAGCAACAAACATTAAAATAATTTTAAATGCACCACAGTGTTTTTGAATAACACAATGTTACAATATGTTGCAGCTGTTAATGACAAGAAATAATATTTTTAAGGAAGCAATCTTCAATTAATCATTTCCTCTTTTAGTGGAATAATTTATGGAAATGAAATGAGCCTAATAAACCAGAAAGAATGGGAGGAAAGAAATAAGTTAAATAAATTGCTTCCTTTTGTAACAACAAAAAGTCATGATATCCATCATTTGGCCAGAAATATCATATTGCTAAAGGCCTTATTTAGTATTTGATTCTCTCCCAATAAAGCAGAAACAGAAGGCATCACATTTCAGCTTTCCATTTATTTCACTTTCCATTTTAACCCCATAAATGTCTTCCAAGATTGAAATGTTAATAATGAAAGAATCTTAAAAAATTGATGTCATGTAGAAAAGACAAAGTTGGGTGAGTTAATGAAATGTGTTTATTCAACTACTTGGTCACTGTTATCATTTTTGATGTTTTCCCAAGTTATGTTATTGAAAAGTTGAATTTCATAAATAATGAAAATACAACAATTTGGGGGAGGGGCAAATGGTTGTAAATTATTTTAAATATTTAGCAAATACAGTTAATAGCTGATGTACATAAAGATAAATCTAATTTTAGTTGTTTTTATCACATTGTGATTTTAATATTTTACTGTATAGATTTTTTTCCTCAATAATATTTGCTGTTAAAGTTCAAGCAAAGAAGGAAAATATTTTGTTTAAAATGCTCTTATTGGTATACAGATAGCTAGATGCATAAATAACAGATATGACCAGGACATTTTAATTTTATTGTTCATAGGTACTTCTTGTTTCAGAGAGAGTCACTAGTATCTTATTTTTTAGTGAGTTATTAAAATTTGAAATAAGAAAATGAAATTGAGGTATTATGAAGTTACTATAAAGCCATCTGAATTGCTATATTTAACTAGAGGCCCAGTGTGCATGAAATAGTGCACAATTAGGGTCCCTAGGCTAGCCTGGCCTCCATCGCATGGCCTCTGCTGCCCTGCAATGAATGCTACATGAAGCTCCTGCCCAGGACCCTCCGCGAACCTTGAGACTGCTCCACGAGGCTCCCCCAACCCCTCGACTGCTCCTCAAAGCTTGCTGCTGTCCTGTGAAGCTAGCCGCTGGATGCTCCGTGAGACTCCCCCCTCCCCCACCCCGTGACTGCTCCCTGAAACTCCCCCGCCCAGCGACTGCTTTGCGAAACTCACTGCCACCTGGGTGACTGCTCTGCTAAGCTCATGGCCACCCGCGAAGCAGCCCGCCACTGCCACTCAATAGTCTCCAGTCCCACCCCGTCGCCAACCCCCCCTTTATGGTGAGTGGCTCGGGGCCGGGGGATAAGGGGGACCGAAAGGTGCTTTATGCACTTAATGGTGACCGGTCGCCCGTTCGGTCATAATGGCACTTAGCTTTTTATATATATTAGGATACTGGGCTTAATATCTTGTGATGCCCAAACCTGCAATGCTTCTTAGCATAGAGCAGGCTGAAACTCAATTACATGAAAAGCAACCCCAATATCAATACATCTGCTGTAATATTGATTTAGTCTATATTGAATATATAACATGTCTTATTTTCAGCACATTCATAATTTGTATGTCAGAGTAAAATTATCAGGAATTTGTATATTTAAAGGCATAGACTTTGATGTTTCATTTACTTTTTCCCAAGAGGTATGATAGGAGATGATGGAAAATACCCACTTACTGAAGTATAAACCTTCCATAAACAATAATGAAAATACCATCTTCCATTCTAACATGCTTTCCTTTTAAGTTTTGGAACTTAAGAAATATAGCATGCTTAAAAGTTTTCTGTTTACAATGGTTAAATTATAGGCGTAAAAACATTTGGGTGATCTCTGGTGACATATTTTAAAAGTTTAATAAAGAACAATAATGGCATTAACTATTTCAAACTTCTTATTCAGGTTGTATATGCATGTTCTGCACACATATACTATGAATAATTGAATTATTTGCCCAAGGTACTATCAGAAGATGATTATTGTGATAATTAATTATCTCCAGTGGAAATAGTTTCAAAAAGCATTTACAAAAGTTATCTATAATAACAAAAGCATATTATGCTAATTAGACCGGACAGCCAAACGACTTTCCGACGACCTTCCAGACAAAGCTGGGGTGGGGCTGCGAGGGCCAAGTCCCTTGTCCGAATTTCGTGCATCAGGCCTCTAGTAGAAGGTAATACTGTAGTAAGTTCATTCTAGGTGCACACTTTATATCTTAAGATCTTTGATATCAGAATGATCTTACAGCTGCTCTTGATCTGAGTTGAATTTTTTTTCTTTCAGAAAAAAATTTGTTCTTCTGCCAGACACATGAGACCCTACTAACCTGATACCTCTTTAAATTAAAGTCTTGTCTGAGATTTTTGGTCCACCCTGTTGGTGAATTCAGGAAGTAAACCTTCATGAGTACCACCTTGTGGTTAAGGAGTATTTCTTCTCCTTTTCACTACCCACAATTGTGGTTGAAACAACCAAATGTCCTTGGTATCTTCTTCTTCATGGGAATTTATTTCTTCTTTATGCTCATACTGAAACATATTGTGTCCTGGCTTGATACTGTGACCATCCATTAGATTGTCCATCTTGGGCAGTTTTTCTATTTTAGCAGTATACTAAAAAATGCTGTATCTTACATTCAGTGACATCTTAGACTTGATACAATTTGGTAATTTATTAAAGTTAGGGATTTTTTTAGGACTGACATCATGCTCACCTATCATATCGTCCTGCTTCTCTTGGGGCTAAAAGCTCAGAATCATAGTTGGATGCTTCTACATGTATAAAAGAAGCTGAAGCACAGACCAGATTAGCACTGCCACAAAATACTATATTCAAACTCTGTAGACTATGAAAATGACTCGGCCAAAGGTATTTTATGAACTTTTGATGCCAACTAAGACATAAATTGAGCTATTTGTGGAGATAATTAAGAAGATTGAATTCTATGGATGTTTTACAGTGGGGACACTAGAAGGGAAATGTAGAACAGCCAAGGGAACTATTGCAAAGTGAAATTCAGTAATGGCATTAAACTAGAAGTTAGGATATAAAATATTTCCAAGATTAAAAAATCTAAGATGATGTTAATTTAAAAACTGCTACTTACGGTGCAGCTTTTTCTTCTCTGGATTTGTAGACCACAGTTTGACTCATTCTTGTTTGGTAAGGAAAGGAACAGGGGAGGTAGTTTAAAGGTAAATTAACTCAGCCTCTGGTGCTCTTGAATGCAAATTCAGACTAGCTTCAATTTTGTGCGCAACAGTTATTCAATGAAAGGAAACATATTGCAGAAACCTGAGGTTTGTCTTTAGCATTCTGAATGAGGTATAAGCGGGAAGACAGGAGGATCTGCCAGCACAGATATATTTAGGGTTTTGTACTAAAATTTCCCTAGGTGAAGGGTCACTAGTGATGAAAGAGAGCCTTCTGGGTGGAGGGAAGGGGAGCTGGATTATCTGTTTCACCTAGGCCAGCTCACCATTAGTGCAGCCTTTACTCAGATGGGGCAGAGCGCTGAGTGAGTGCTAAAGGTTTCATCAGGAGGAAAATTTCTTCCACTTAATTCTGAATTATTTTATATAGTCCCTCTAGTAAAACCTCAGGATATGTAAAATATAGAGTGTTATGAACTCTGTTTACCATCACAGCTGGAACTGATTATCTTGAAGTGTATAATTTGGCTTCAAGTTGCTTAGCAGCTTTCTGTGAAAATATACCTTTGTATGTTTCCATATGAGCACAACTATTTTATTCCATGCGGGATATGACATTAGCAAGACAACATACATGACTTAATAGGGTTGAGCTCTGGATTTTTGCCCATTTTACTTTCAAGTATTGATAACACCTATTTCAAGACAATTCACTGATTCCCAAGGTGCGACTCAGCCTGGCCAAATGGGTATACCTGACTAATATATATATTTATGCTTTATCAATTATCAAACAAGCAGACAAGGAAATAAGAGGCCTTCAAAAAGGGAATGTTTTATTGCTGCAGAACTTCTTGGACTATTTTACCATTTCCTCCCATATATCACAAGCATCTCCTTAGAGTTGTTCACCCCCCCCGCCCCCCACACACACACCACTTAGTAACATTGAAGCACAGCAATTCTCTTCCCTCTTTACGGTGTGCATTCCAATGGGAGAATCAGGGGAAAGCTTGATTCACATTCATTTTACTTTCTGTAGGTAAGCAATTCTATAGCAGCAATTTTTACAGGCTTCCACCAAACTAATTTCATCAGAGCACAATTTTAAAAGCTGAAGCACTCTCTAATGCCTAATCAATCAACAGTCAACAACATTAACTTATTCACAGCTTCCCTTTTTAAAAAGTACATATGTCTTTGGTCAGCTTTTTTCTTGCATATGTACACTCATAATTCCAGCAAATATATAATTAAAAAAATACTAACTGGGGCCCTAGCCAATTTTGTTCAGTGGATAGAGCATAGGCCTGTAGACTGAAGGGTCCTGTGTTTGATTCCACTCAAGGGCACATGCCCATGTTGCGGGCTTGATCCCCAGTAGCAGCTGTGCAGGAGGCAGCCAATTAATGATTCTCTCTCATCATTGATGTTTCTATCTCTCTCTCCCTCTCCCTTCCTCTCTGAAATTAATAAAAATGTTTAAAGAAAAACCTAACTGGGTCTTTGAAGGGACTGGATTTCTAAACAAATGGATGAATCTCTAAAATGTTGTATTCAAACTGTATTGTATTAAAATTGTAAAATGATTTTTATATTATATTACAAATTGATTATCACTGAAATATAAATATATGTAGCAATGTTCAAAATATAGCATAATTTCCTACGTATACTGAAGTTTAAAAATTATTTATTAGTTAATTGATTGACATTTCTTAAGATATTTTATTTCTGTATATGATTATTTTAATAAAAACAATGTATGACAAATCACTTATACAAAAAACAATAGATATTATTTAGTTCAAATCTCTACTGGTAAACCAAAACAATAAGTATCTATGCTATACTTGAAATATTTAGATTATTCATTCAACAAATGTTTATCTACATGATATTTATTATCATGATATTCATGATATTGCATCTGTTATAGCCCCAGAGATATAAGAATGAGAAAAATAGCAAAGTACATTCCAATATTGAGATTAAAGTCTGATAAAAAGTGAGCTCTAGTTATATTATCTTATATCTTTTATTTCCACTTGTTATCATTAATTCTCTATAGCTTAGCAAGCAGATTCTTTAATACAATGAATTAATATTTCATATGACTGCATAGCTTAAATAGTGCTTATCATAATTCAATATTTTTACATAAAATAGATGAATAGAAGGCTAATGAATGTTTTGTTTTCTATTATGCCATTTGAAACATTTAAGTGGGTAGATTAATAATGCACTATATTTACAATAGCAAAAATCAATAACATTTACTCAATATAATGGCATATTTTTTCTTTATAATAAGAACAATAACACAGGAAAATCCTTGGTTAGAAAATTTTGCAAGAAAAATTGACCCCAAATATAGGCTAAGTTCATGGCTATCTGTTTCCTGGTATTGCTATTTCCAAACAATCCTGTGAATGTTCATCACCCAGATACCAGTGCATATAGGACACATGACAGGGATCTGACTTTCAGAAAAGTAGTTAGGTTTTGGAATGCGTGCTAGGGATACTAGTGTGCTGCTTCTGCAGTGGGTTTTCTCTTGTTACATTAGTGAAACATGAATATTCTATTTGTAGAATTAGTAGATCAAATCCAAATTAACAGATTAACATATTAGACCTCCCTTTAAGATTAATGTAAAAGACACCAAAAAAGTTAATAGTATAATTATGTTCAATTACATGTAAAATGTTCTCATTTTAGCTATGAATTTTTCATGGCAGTGATGTCATTGATAAGTTTCCCCAGCAGAGGGAAGCACAGCTTCATTATTATTTTTGTAAAGGGTTGAAGTAGGAAAGTGAGATATTCTACAATTTTACTCCATTTTACGTGAAGACTGGTTGGTATTTCAGCATAAACTAAGCACCTGGACATGAAGTAGGCCTTGAAATCTGTTAGGAGGCATAAAATGAACTTGGTCATTAATCCCCAGTTCAGGAGAATATCCTATTAGTAAGTCAGTGTGAAAATACTGGAATTATCTTCTACAGGACTAGGATATCCAATAACAATATATTGGGTACCGTCAGCATATTAATGAATACTTTGAGTGACATTTTAAGAATACACTTTCTTCTTTGATATATTTAAATGAATATTTTTGTTGCCGTCTAGTCTCACATGGCAACTATATATGAAGTCATATACTTAAACTGGCTTCTTTTGTTAATATGAGAATATTGAGCTTCCAGTCTCATAAGGGTTTAAAATCGTGATGAGTGTGCCTTGCATGTGTGTAGCTATGCTTTATTTCTTGTGCTTTTACGCCAGTGTTACCAGGTTGAAAGATGAAAAATGTTGTAACTTACCATGGTGTTGTAAGTCTGAACAGTGAGTTAGTGGGTCCCCATTTCGTATATCTTGTCGTCTTGTGCGTCTAAAACAATTCATTTAAAAGATATTATTGTATTTCTTTTCCCTTTTGGGAATGTGTCATAAGAATTAAGGTGAATTAAAAAGCAAAGACTTTAAGAGTTTACTGAAAGAGATGCAGCCATGACTAAAATATTTTAAAGTACTTGTAAAAGCAGTTTCCAAGCTGATCAAAATGGGAAACAGTATACAAATCTATTAATAATGTGTTAAAAGACTTTCAGTCGTTGATAACAAATATTCTTTCTTTTTTTTTTTTCTACTGGATGTGATCCAATAAGGACCTAACATCTAGAAACTCCTAAATTCTTAACATCTTAAATTCTGATTCTGAGCAAAAAGCATGAAAAATGGAATAGCAATCCATTTCTTCAATAAACAGAATTAAACATTTTTTTCTGATTACTAATGAGGAAGTAAGCTTGAAAATTAAAATTCACATGAGTGTTCTCTTTCTCTTAACACATATCTTTGTTATATTAATAGAGTTCCGTTAAGTTTAAAAGTACAAAAATTATGAATTCTTTTTTTAAGTTAGTTCTTAATTTTCTTGTATGGTTGCTATATCAACCTTTTTAAAAGAAAATATGTCTTTTATGACCATAGGGCTATGATTGCAAACCGATTTACCTGTGAAGTGAAGAAAAGAAGAAAAGCAACAACAAATATTGAACAGCAAGGCCTTCTTTTGTCAGAATAAGGCGGAAGAGAAGACAATGAATTCAACTCTAAAAGAAAAGCCAAAGTTGCTATAAAAATCTAAATGAGTTTCTCCTACATTGTACTGCTCAGATCATGTTAGTTGCAGTACATTCTGGGTGTCCCAGCTGCACTTAGCCAATGGTTGGCCCGGAAGAAAGAGGTTGGCTTTAGCAATTGTGGTGCAAACAAGACATATACTTCCAGAAAGAGGCTAAAAGTGGAGACTGGTTATGTGTAACAGACCGGAAAAGATTGGGGACACTCGCCCAACTGTTTTCTGCATCTATTTTAATGGGTATTGTCTTTCTGAAAAGTTACCATCCCTAAAAAGAGCTCTCACAAAGGCCATTGAGAATTTGTTACTGTATTCATAAATTTAGAAGTCCAAAGTATTTATAGATTCCTATTTGTAGAATTGGTGAGACTATCAACAGATGTTGAACATTTCAAAATTGAGCCAACAAGAGAACTTGTGAAACACGAACCACAAAGCACTTGGGAAGGCATTTTTTACTGCATTTTAAGCTTTTGAAAAATGCCATCACAAGGAATACATAAATGTGAGGTCTTTAAACATCCTTTACAAAGAAACATGCAGTTGGATTAAGTAAAATCTGCTAGGCATAACAAAATGTGTTAATAATAACTTCTTCAATCATGAATTGTAGGAATGCAATAGACACATTTCAAATTTATAACACACAGCTTTTTAACATATCAGAGCTGTAGTTATGATTTTTAATCCTTCTTATTAAAGTTAGCTTAAAATTAGAATGGATTATTACTAAATTAGGCAATATACATTTTCACATAGAAAGGAAATAACACTCAATTTTAGTTAAAACATTAATTCACATTTTTGAGTAACATTAAAAGCCCCATAGAGCTAAATGATTTCAGGAACCATAACATTTTAATCAAATGCTTAATTTGATTGCTGTAAAAACTGCACATTGTTATTTTTTAAATTATCCATAGTTTCTTTAATCAATAATACATTATCTCCACAGTAAGTTTTTGTTTTAAATGTTAACTTCCAACAAAATCAGTAGGAATATGAAAATGATACAAACATATCATTCCAATGCTGAATGTTAAAGGCTTAAGAAAACTGTATTTACGAAATGGAATAGGCTAATACTACAACGGCACTTAATATTATGAACTATCTTTTATCCATATGGACTGATTATATGATAGATTTAAGTTGAAGATGATTCACCACTACATTTCCCCCTGTGTAAAATGAAGTTGCAAAACTTTATCATTTCCAAGTACAAACATTCAAAGATATGATTGTGATGTTTTAGATTTCCCTCGGTAATTAATTAAAACCATTTATCCCATTACATTTGTACCCAACTATCCTATTATACATTTTCTGATTGTTTTGACTAAGGAAAAGGGGAAAACAACAACCTCCAAACCGCTTTTTACTAATGGAAAACAGTTGGTATGCTTATATGAAGGAAGCCGTTTCAAAAATGAAATCAGGTACAATAAGTAGCAAACGTTTTGTTTACTTCTAGTATCTTTCCTACCTCTTTGCAGTAGGAAAATAGCGAGAGCAGGAGGAGCCATCCCAGGCACAGTAAGGGTCTCGGGCGAGGCAGCACTCCGCACAGGCTTTCCCATAGATGTCACACCGGTGCAGAGGCAGCTGGGCAACCCCCGCCATGGAGCCGATATAGAGCTGTTGCTGTAGAAAGAATTTATGATTATGACAAAACTAACTTGTTTTTCAAAGTTTTCTTTAAAAAAGTGTATACATATCAAAGATAAATTTATATTTTCAGGTTTAAAAAAAAATCTCATTATTGGTAGTTTCTTCAAAGGCCTGGCAGATAATGTGACCATTTAAAAATGGAGCAACATTAAAATTCAAATATTTGACTGAAACAGGTGAATTTTATAAGTATAAACCCAAGGGAAAATAAAGGAAGACAGTGATAGTGATATGTCAATTATACCTAAAGAAAAAAAAATTAAAGGCAGTAAGACAATGTAATGATAAAATCTTCAGTTTTTTGTTCTTAGATAGCTTGTTTTCACTTCTACTGCTCATCGTTTTGATGGAACGGATGATCTACATTGCTGTGTATTCCTGAGGCAGCGATCATTTGCTTCTGACTTCTGGATGCCCACCTTGCCTGGGATGTAGTTTCAGGGCTTGCATTTGTGAGACACTTTGCTCAAAACCAAATGCGTTGTCCTTGCACTACCTCCAGGAAGATTACTTTAAACAAAACCACGAAATGACTTCTCATTTGAAATGTAATCAAAGAGGGAGATCAAGTGTACTCTGGCTGGTGCAGCAGACTTAAAGCTAAGGCTCAGGCACCGCGGGGCAGTGCTGTAATGGGCAGCGAGACACCTGGATTCTAGGTCTTCCCCTGTACTAACTCTCTCTGTGGCCTTGGGCAACCACTTAATTTTCTAAGACTTTTCCATAAAATTTGCATGTTTAACTAAATCTTCAAAGTATGCATCCAGATAACATGTTTTACTATGCCGTTATCCTCAATGAGTTTGGAGTTACCCAATAAGGCAGAATATAGGAGGAAAAAAACTTTCTAGTACCAACAGATTCAGGATTTCAGCACAGTGTGAAAAGTACCTTTTACAAAATTGAGCCAATGGAGCATATCAGCTGCAAATTTATCTAAACACAAAATGAAATTAAATAAAATTATTTTGTGTTTTCTTCACATTTTACTGTAGTTGGAGTCATAGCTTCCTTTTCTTGCACTAAAGGATTGAATAAACGCTATATACATACTGAAATATGTAACAGTTTTCATGGAAAAGATCTTAAAAGTGTTTTTTTTTTTAAATTTCTTAACTATATAAATAAAAAATAAGTTACAGAAAAGCTGGTCTCTGAAGCATGTGTGCTCTTTTAAATATTGCAAACTTCCTGACAGTCAGCAATGGGTATAAATAAAATTGTATTTCCAAAAGACTTTCAGAGATGGACTACATATGTGAATAAACAAATAAGCTGAATAAAAATGGAAGTATCTATTAGAATTAAATAAATTGTTAAGATTATAAGGAGTATTTTTATAGAAAATAATTATGTGCTTCAAGTTAACCAACTAATTTTATCTCAATACAAGAAAGGGAAAACAAAGAAATAATAAAAAAGACATCAAACAAAAAAGAAAAAAGGGAGCTAAGAGGAAAGAAGCAATACAACAAAAAACAAACCGTAGTGGAAGCAGTTATCCTGACAAATATTGCTCATTTATTCCAGTAAGTGAAAACTCTTTATATTATAGTATTCTAGTATAGTACAAAGTATACATTGCAGTTGCTCAACTTTTTACTGTATTCATCTTTTATTACTATATACTGAATGATGTTATAAATCATGGCAAACTAAGAAATGAAAAAGTCATTGGGAGGAAAAAATGAAGTATCATCTCTCAGCTTTTCATTGAGAGACACTTAGGTTAAGTTTTATCTTTCTTAAAAGCATCGGCAGTGTGCAATAACAGTTGACCATAATTTGAAAAATATTAACAAATAACTTAATTCACAGAATCAACTTTTCCCCCTCTTATCCTTCATTTCTGTTTTCCAAAAGCATCATTTAAAAAAATAAACATTGTTTATTGTGATGTTTTATGGATATTAATTTATCCATAAAACAAGCAGACAAGGAAATAAGATTTAGATTGTATTGAAAGCAAACAATCTCAATGTAAATTTAAAAATGAAACAAACACATAATACCTAAACAACAATTAAATTAGTTAAAATAGGGTATTAATATCCAGAAGCATAGTTGGCATTGGTGAACCACATATTGTGGTCATAACTATTTAAAAAGCTATTGACCAAGTTGGTCAACCCATTCAAAAGACCTCTATGCTTGTCTAATAGCTTTTAAGAAGAATGAGCAAAATTCATAATCACAGATTTTTAAAAATATGACATTTGAGTAGAAAACCAGTTGTTATTATCTAAGTAATATTTAAATATATCATATCTCTTTAAGAGAAAAAAAGAAAAATAATACATGGGAAGAATAAAAAACTCCAAATACGGCAACTAAAATTGTAATAAAAACCTAAAGTTCATAAAATGTCAAAAATTAAATACAACTCAATGGCCAGCTTATATCTTACAATTATTCTGCAGTACTATTAATGATTTGCAAAACCAATTATGCTATCTAAATGAAATACATGGGAGGTTTGCAGGCACCATTGAGCTTAATCCAGTCACTAGCAAGCAACCTGATGTGCTTTTTCTGCCCAATTTAACATCACCATAGGCTTTCTCACTATCCTCCTTAACAAGTTGCAGGTCATAAAGCAGGAGATGAGTCCATTTATCCAGAAAATTAGTTGTAACACTGATTATCCCTCTTGAAACTATTGCCTCACTCTTACAATTTCCAGGAGCATAAAAGAAATTGAGTCACATTTTAATGACACAGAACTCCCACTATTGGAAAATAAAGACTGGGGACATTTCTTCTATCATGGAATTTTAAACTGATAAAATGTTGTTTGTTTGTTTGTGTTTGTTGTTTTTTTATTTTGGTGAAATGTATTACATTTAATAGGCAATTACTGAGTTAGCTTTGACATTTTTTAAACAGAAAGATATGTTTTACAATACTAGATACAACATAATGAAGATTGGCAATGAAACCTAGCAGAGAATAACTAACTTAACAAATCATTATGGGAAAGAATATCCCAGTCTCGATTTCATCCTGGAAATCCCCAGATTTGCTTGCCAACATTTGACAATTTTTAGATGATCAGAACAGGTGAACACATGCTTATGAAGTGTAAGATAACAGTATCAGGTCAATAATATCTGCACTCTGAGTTTCTGTAAATATCTTGGAGGTTATCAATCTATTTTGACATGTATGTGTGGAAAGGATATACTCTGTTTTATTGGCACAGTATTTTAGTGTCTTGTACAAGGGCTAAAGCATGGTCAGAGATAAGATAATTCAGAGATAAGATTAGCCAAATGATTCTCATATTAAACAATTTGTGTGTAAGTTCTCACTGCAATGAGTGAGGGGGTCCCCAACCATTCTGTTTTTTTCCCCTTTACTAGGTTATTTACTAATTCATTATTAATTCAACTCAATATTAAAACCTTTAAAAAATATAATTACCAGTTACATATTGGATAGAAAGGCTAGATAACATTTATGGGGAAAAGGTATTTGGTTAGCAGTTAAAATTATATTTGTTTTGTACATGTCATTTAGCATTTAGAAGTCATTTGTGTTCAAGTGTCTTGCCAAACATTCATTAAGTGTGACTGGAAAGCCTGTTAACATGCTGTCCATAACCTATGAACTCATGGAGTTTAATAACATCATTTGGCAGTGACTGTTTTGCCATTATTCCTTCATAGTTAGCCAAAATAAATGTTTTCTCTAGACTATAATACCACTGAAAAAGTAAGTTACCTTTAAAGTCAAGATCTCCAAACTTATATAGTCTAGTGCAGGGGTCCTCAAACTACAGCCCGAGGGCCACATGCGGCCCACCGAAAACATTTATCTGGCCCATTGGGTGTTTTTGCCGCTGCTGTGTGCATAGGAATTTGTTCATAGTTTTTTTTTAAACTATCGTCTGGCCCTCCAATGGTCTGAGGGACAGTGAACTGGCCCCCGTTTAAAAAGTTTGAGGACCCCTGGTCTAGTGCATACTTTTAAGCCTATAAAATGGACTTTGTTTATATATACAGATGAATTAAATTCTAAATTTATATTCTGAAATATCCACCACTGTTATTTTTAAAGGAAAGATAGATAGATGAATATAATTATTTAGTAAATTATATCATAATAACCAGAAATGCTATAAGTGAAAATTTACAAGTAATAGTCTAACAAGTATATTTATAGGACATATATGAGATTGGCCAAAACGTGAGGGCAATGAAAATATCTTTAGATTTAATTCTACTAGCTTTTGTAAAAACATTCTTTTCTCTTTTTTTGAACAATTGTCAATTTTATGGATCATCAATATATTCATATATTTGAAACACAAATTTAAAACAATGTAGAATACTGATTTTAATATATAATGATATTACCTGCTTAGTGGAAAGCTCCATTGCTGAAATAGTAGTTGGTTCCTAAAGAAGGAAAAGAAAATGTGAACCTTGGTAAATTATAAAAGTCATCAGTTAATTAAATAGAACACAAACATATGTTTTCAGAGAGAAAACTTCAGTACCCGTAAGAAGCAATATAACTGAGAAATAAGATACATTAAGGAAATTTCATAGATAAGTGTTAAATGTGTAGAACAGACAATAAGAGTGTGTTAATGTCTTTCAGCCAAAGACCATTAGGAACACACCTGCAGTTGATTAAGTTGGGTTTACTGCTCACCACAAGAAAGGATGCCATGGAATTGCTCAGTAAGTTTTGAAAGAACTTACATCTTTTGGACTAGTGTTAGGTAATTTGATATAGGTTTCAAGAAAGTGGGGCTTTGCTCTGCACTGGATTCTATCAAAAAGCAGAGATAATTCTGTAATTGGGTATCTTTATAAATCTTATTTAGAAGGAGGGAAGGACAGAGTGAGGATAAAGCCGTGGTTGGAAACAAGTAGCAATCATTCATATAGGTAGGATATACGATTTGGTCATCTTTTATGGTTTGGACAATGTTTGTGTTCTTGTCTGTGTTTGGGCATAATTACAGGAAGGTCTTGCTTTCCTCTTGACTCATCGGGGTCTCAGAGCAGCCCTGTCTGCTGTTGGTGTTCTGTGAAAATGAGTATGTACGTTCAACTGGGGAACACCGGGTCCTGGCTGAAAGTGCCAGGCCAACTCCGAACAACATCCGTGATGAGCTGATAACGTTAGGCCAGTGTCCAGCCATGGGGGACTGTGGGAGCTCAGTTGGGATGAAAACACTGTGAAGTGTTCTACTGCAGCCTACCAAGTTGGGCTTATTACTCACTGCAATAAAGGATGCCACGGAACTTCTCAGTTAAGTGTTAAAAAGGCTTACATCTTTTGGGCTTGTGTTAGGTGGTTTGAACACATGCAGTTAGCATACAAATACTATTCTTTTATGTACTTAGGCCACCAAAAGGTTATTCCTCTGAACTCATTAGCTTATTCCTCTTAATGCTAGGGCGGAGATTGCTTCGGGGTTTCAGAGGTGGCTAATGAGAACAAAGCTTTGTTAGGTAGGAAGAATAATTTTAAAAGGCCTCACTGTGTAGGTGGCTGAAACGGAGCCCTAAACAAAGTATAAAGAGCTGAGCTCTGGAGCCAAACAAACAGTATGGATTCCAACAGTAACTCAAACCTGGCCGTAAAGGTGATATTAGGTGAGCTACGCAACTTCTTTGTAATTCAGTTTTCTCATCTCAGAGGTTGAGAAGATTAAATGAGTTAATAAATGCAAAGACTCTGCAGATGTGATTGTTTCTCTCTCTCTCTCTCTCTCTCTCTCTCTCTCTCTCTCACACACACACACACACACACACACATATCCTTTTCTTGCTTTAGCCTTTCTATTTAGTGCTTATCATTATCTGGAAATACACACAAGTTCCCCCCAACCTCCCAAAACAGAATCTGAGGTAAGCTCTTATCTGCAGGTGGAGAGTAGGAGTGAAGAACTAAGAATTGAGAGGAAGGAGGAAAAATCAATAAAAGGATGTGTCATTGAAGTTACACTGAGAGAAAATCTAAGAATAATGGACAGTGACTGCCAAAACTCTCCACTGAGGTTTGTACCAGGAAAAGTATTTATTCATTCCATTACTCAGTGGATGCCCACAGTGATGTTAAATCTCCCACACTCCCAGTTGTGACTCTTGCTTGCCCTTTTGCCTGCTGTCAGAGAAGTCCTGGGGCAGAAAGAGAAAGACACACAGTGGGAATTAGAGGTAGGCTGATAGGATGTGAGGAGGGTCAGCAGAAGCATCTAATATGTCTTCTTAGTTATTTGTCTGCCCTTTCAACCCCAACCCCCCACCCCACCACACAAATTTAGGACTGGAATTTTTGTTTTATTCACTGCCATATCCCTAGCACCTGGGGTTGTTCCTGGCATTTGTAAATTTTCCATAAGTATTTGTTGAATGAATAAATAAGTAAATTAATGAATAAATCCTCTACCAATTTTCTCCTTTTTCTTTTATCTTTTCTATTTGCCCAGTATAGTCTGTTCCTTCCACTGAATTTGTATATGATATAAAGGCAGCTATCATTTAAAAAGTCCTTAATTCTGCCCTGGCTAGTGTGGTTTAGTTGGTTGGACATCGCCCCAGGCACTGAAGGGTTCCTGGCACAGGCACCCGGATTCCTGGTGGGGAACATGCAGGAGGCAGCTGATTGATGTTATGCTCTCTCATTGATGTTTCTCTCTTCTCCCTTCCTCTCTCTAAAAATCTATAAAATACTTTTAAAAAATAAAAATAAAAAGTCCTTAATTCTTCAATCTTAGCTAGAATATCTTTCAAAATATTCAAAATATTCTATACTCACTGTCTTTATTTGTTCATATCCCACTCAGTGCCAGTAATCCTTCAGCCCACTGAGTCTAGTACTTACTCTAGAGAGGTTGCCTAACATTCTCAGATACAGAAATTACCAAAGAACTGATTAGCTGAATGAACACTTTCAGCCTGTCTTATTATTTCTGGACTTTGTTTAGATGGCATTATTGACCACTTATTTCTTCTAACTAATGTTTCAGTTTTCTCCCATCCTTTGACTTGGAATTATTGAGAATTAAACATTCTTTTCTGAGCTTTGCACTTGCAAGTTACAGCTAAAGGACTTATAAAACCTTGAGAAATCATCACAACAGCTTATACTTAAACAATCTTAGTGACTGATTCTGTGTACACCGTGCAGAATTTATATCACCAGAGATATTCAGCCTGCCGAAAAGAAGGATCTATCAGACTGTCCATTTCTTACTTTCATTCTAAGAAAAGAAAATTTGATTCTTTCATCTAAAAATCTTCTCAGCTGACAGTCTTACAGACTCAGAAACTGGTTTAAAATTTATGTGACCATTAAACTTTGTTTTTATCTTCTGTTTCATAGGCATGCCCCTTATTAAATACCTGATTTCTTGTTTATACAATATAGGTCTCACTTTGGGAGCCCATCTGCATCACCACTTCCTGAAATGACACTCAGCAATTTAACTGAATCGACTTATTTTCAGGACTACATAATTGAGTCAACAAAATTTGAAGCAATCTACCAACTTTGCTTCTGGAATGATACAACAATTCCATATCAAGAGGATGATGCTTTGGGGATTCCCATCCATTCCTACTTTGGAAAAATCAGCTAATAACCTCTCTGTTCCAGTCTTGGATCCCATTCCATTGCCCGCTTTAGATCATGCAGGGAGAGACTTCCACCTCCTGCAAAGGCAGGAACCACAGCCCCTGTCAACAGGAAGCAGTTAATGAAGACATACTGTCCTCCCTCATCAGCCCTAAGATATTTCCCTAAAATATTTCATGGATGGAAAAAAGACATACTAGTAAGCCAGGGCAAGTATGTTAGGGAAACTGAGAATGATAGTTAAGCACCCAAGTAGTTTACAGGCATCTAGTAAATGGAAAATCCTATCTTCATAACAAGGATACTTAAGAGTAAATGGTTTACACTTCTCCTCCCCAACCAGAGTATAAATAGCTTAAATCATCCCAAGAAGACAGAGGGAAGCTAGGTAGACAGGGACAGGGGCCATGGGTGGCGGGGGTGGAGGAAATAAAACTGAAAATCCAAGTAGGTGAAGTTACTAAGGCACCCCAACTGGGCCGGGAAGAAAGGGTGCTCAAGGGAGACATGAGCTTTAAAATGTTTAATGTTGCTGACAGGCAGCTTACAGATAACCCATCACAAGGTAGTAAGGCATATAAACCAATCCCAAGGAATTTGTGAAGGCAAAATTCTTTGAAAGAACTAATCAGGAAATAAGAAGCATATATATAAAAAAGCACGTATGCTTCCTCTTCTCTCTCTCTGGTGTGCTGGGTTCTTGGGTTGATGGCAGGAGACGTGCTCCCCTGTGCCCACGTGGCTTATGGCCATGTGGGCCTCCAAACATGGACTATTAGACTTTAATAAGCTTGGATGCTAAACTACTCCTGACTATAACATGGAAAGGAAGCCCTGGACACTGGGCTGCTCCTGGAACCCCAGCAGCACCTTCTCCAAGACTGGCTCCTTTCAATAAACTTCAGTTCCACTAACACGACTTTAGTCTCCGATTTCGTGAGACAACGGACTTGGACTCAAAACCCCCGTATTTTGGTTTTAATCCTACTCAGGGAGATAGATAGCAGAAATCCAGTTAGTACCATTTATGCCAACCACACTCAAAGACAGATGCAGTTAAGGCGATAAATCTCATTTTGGCAGATCAACATAAAGCTGATGTATATTCTATTGAGATCCTCCCTTAATACCTTCTCTAAACGCCAGGACTTAAAAACCCACAAGAAAGAGGACCCAGGGCTTGCTCTTTCTCCCGGAAGCATGCCCGTGCCTTTCCCTTTCCCATGTTCTTTACCCGCAGGCATGCTTCTCTCAAACTGTCAGGGTCCCCATGAGACTTGCAACCAGGAGAGCAATGGGCAGCAGCAGCCCTCCTGGCCTAACACCCTGAACCTGCCCCCAGGAGCTCCCTTCTCTCTGACTTCCCAGAGAGCCAGAGCGGGCCCATCTAGGCTCTTCCTCTTGCTTCTTCTGTCCTAAGCCCTTTCTTGTTTCACTGTCCCCAACTTTAATAAACATACTCTAAATAAATAAAATAAAATAAATAAAATAAAATAAAATAAAATAAATAAAATAAAATAAAATAAATAAAATAAAATAAAATAAAATAAATAAAATAAAATAAAATAAATAAATAAATAAAATAAAATAAAATAAAATAAAATAAATAAAATAAAATAAAAATAAAATAAAATAAATAAATAAAATAAAATAAAATAAATAAATAAATAAATAAAATAAAATAAAATAAAATAAAATAAATAAATAAAATAAAATAAAATAAATAAAATAAATAAAATAAAATAAAATAAAATAAAATAAATAAATAAAATAAAATAAAATAAAATAAAATAAATAAAATAAAATAAAATAAAATAAAATAAATAAAATAAATAAATAAAATAAAATAAAATAAATAAAATAAATAAATAAAATAAAATAAAATAAATAAAATAAATAAAATAAAATAAAATAAAATAAAATAAGCTAACTGAGTAAAAGACAACCTGCTTGAGAAATACATGAGAGAAATGATTTAGAATGTAAACTAATTTTATTAGGATAATTTAAAGATTCCCCATAGTTTAAATTAATGATATTAAAAATAAGTATTTTCTATAGGAATTGTAAACTATAAAGACAACTATGATGAGAAGAATGTGTCTATCAATTTTCTCTATTCCGTGATATGATGTTTAGAATTTAGAGTAGTGGCATCAAATCACAAAAATTACGGGGACTGATTTTCACCTTATAGAAGACAAAGTTGACTACTTTATTTAGTTTTGAATAATATTGAAATCAATGAACCCAAACACTGAATTTAGAAGTGTTAAAAAGAAACATTTTCCATAGTAACTTCTTTAATTCCAAAAGTTTCACAGGAGAAATGATTATGTGATTTTGTAAGCAGCTAACTTCAAGCAGACTTTCAAGGTGCAAGAAAAGTGTTTCTTAGAGAATTATTAGCAGTTTACTATAATTGAAGTAAAAGTTAGATATATCTAAGTTCTTTAAAAATCTTAAGTAAAACTGTATAAAAGTGAAGCTGACTAATATTCATTCGTTTCATGTTCATTGAATTACATATCTTCAAGGTAGATGAAAATGAATTATTTCATACATAAATTGTAAGACAAAACAAATCCCAATCCACACCAAACTCACATTATGATACATTATAATTTCAATATTTTTAAATTAAGATCTTAAAATCCCTTAATTAAAAGAACCTTATTTATTTTTCAGACTAGAAAATTAGTAACAGTTTGGAATAAGGTGTACTATATGCTGCCTTAGTTGAATTTGAATAGATAAAATATTAAGATGACATCTATTTAAATAAGCTATATTTTGTTCTGAGAAATAGCTAGTGGTGAATATGATTTCCATTTAAATCAGATATAGCTTCATAAGCATTTTTTTCATGCAAACTGTAATTTATTATATATTTTTCCAGATATTTTAATCTAGTCCTTATTTAAGTTTTGCACTTGCATAGCTTTTCAACCTGCTGGTCCTGGGAGAATCTGACATAGCTCCCTGGATGCTAAGCACGTAGGTACTCCTTTAGAATAAGTTAATAGTCTAGTTTTGGAAAGCATCAATTATGTTTTACATTTGAATGAAAATGAAAACTCTTTCATTTATTTGCTCAGCTGTTCATGGAATATTGCATAAGTTGGATTTAAAATGCATGTGTTATTGATGTAACTGCCTGCAATCCCTTGCAGTTAATAGGACTATAAATAAACGCATTGCACTAAATGTACTGCAACTTGATGTAATCCTCCACTGTCTCAAAAGTAAAACCCTCTTTGAACTGGAAAGAAAATCCCACCTTGAGTGAAGTAAAAATCTAGATATGTCTGGCTTTTATACCTTTTGAATATTTTTAATAAGATATAGATGTGGAATTTTCAAGCATTTTAAAGGAGACTTTTATTGGTCTAACTAGTTAACAATAGCTACCATTTACTAGTAATCTTAATTTTGCTTTTTTATATATTTTATTATTGACAATATTACAGATGTCTCCCATTTCTCCTCCCTTTACCCCCTGCTACCCAGCCCCTACTCTCCTGCTCCAGTTCTTCATCACCCTATTGCCCGTGACCATGGGCTATGCATATAAGTATAATAGGGGCCCAGTGCACGAATTTATGCACCTTGAAATGAACTGTGGGCCACGAGGCTGCAGTGGGCACAGGGGCAGGTCTCAGTCCATCCTCCTCACTCCCAGTCCCCTGTCTGCCAGCAGCCACACTCCCGTTGCCACCACTCCCACGCACTGATGGCACCGGCCCCGCTCGTACCCTCTGACAGTGCAGAGTGATTGTGGCTGGTGCCAGTAGTGGGTTCAAGTGGGGCCAGCACCGTCAGAGGATGTGTGTGGTGGCTGCTGCCCCAATTGCCCCTCAGAAGCAGGGGGAGGTGGAGAAGCCCTCAGGGGTGATCAGTGCAGCAGGTGCAAGCGGAGCTGTTGCCAGCAACAGGTGTGAGTGCCAGGTGGGACTGTGGCACACGGGAGCAAAGAATTTTCAGTAACCACCAGAGGCTTGCCCTGATGACAGCGACTGGTGCCCCACCTTATTCTGGCACCTCTGCTCACCTGCTCCACCATCCCCCTGTGGCCACTGCCCGCCATGTTCCCCACTCTGCTGTCTGCTGCCAACACCCGCCATGTTCTGCGTGTACCCCCTGGCGGTCAGTGCACATCATAGCGACTGGTTGTTCGGTTGTTCCACTGTTTCATCTATTTGCATATTAGCCTTTCATTATATAGGATAAGTTCTTTGGTTTATCTCTCCTCATCCCCCAACCCGACATGGTATGTCAGTCTGTTCCATACCGCCATGCTTCAGGTCATATTTTGTTGGTTAATTCATTTTGTTCATTGGATCCCAAAAATAAGTGAGATCATGTTATATTTGTCTTTTTTAGATTGGCTTAATTCACTTAGCATAATAAATAATCATAATTATAAAATACTTTTAAAAATTATGAACTGAAGAAGGTGAGGATCAACTGACTGTAACCAGCATGTTCCTAGGATCACATAGTAAATATTATATAAATATAGATTTGTGATTATAATAATATTTGGAATCAAGTTTGTCTTAGTATTTTAATGTCATTTGGAATATATAATGACAACTCAAAGTCATTTCTAGAGTTTTATAACAATGCCAATTTTATTTCACTTCTTACTACCTATTAAAATTTTATTCTAAAGTGGAAATGTTATTATAGAGAAATATTTTTTTTTCTATACTCTGATTGGGATGTGATTTCACCCAAATAAAAGAATCTTGGATGTAACTGAAACCGCTGGAATGTTCTGTGATTAGCTAGGGTGTTTTCCTAATACCACCCTCAAGATGGTAATGGACATAGTACTGGCTGTAATTCAGGATTTCATTTGAGATTTGGTTATTCGGTCTAGCAAGGACACATTATGAATATGGTTTCCTGGAGAAATTATGATAAAATTAACAGGTTGGATGACATTAAATAACTCATTGTAAAGTCTAAGAGTATCAGATACTACCATGACCCTAAATTTGTTCCTTGCATATTTACCTTGTCAAACTACCATCTTGCTCAGGTTAACCCTTTTTAATTTTATTTTATGTTAAATAGAATGACTCATAAGGTTCACTTCGAAATATAGAGACTGTAACATTTCTCTTCTTTTTTCACTGTGTATAGCAATTGCTTTAATGTGTTGTGTTTTTTCTCCCATTGCAAAATTAAACAAAGTTTGACAGTGAAATATTCCAATTGCTAGACCACAATATATGTATGAACCTTTCCTGATAGAACAGAATGTTGGAAGTAAATATTTCTCTAAACTCTGCCCCAATATGTTTTGTCTACTTGAGGACCAAAGAAATAATAATGACAATAATGCATAGCAGAGAACGTAGAAGTGAACTGGAACATTTATCTATGAAAAGAGATGTGTTCTATGTTGCAAAAATCTTTTTTACAAAATCATAAATACTTGTTTCCAAGCCAGCACTATATTACTTATTTATATTTAATTGTTAGAGACTGATAAACTTTCTTGTGATATCTTAAAAATTACAAAAATGTCATTTAATAGTTATCATAGGTATAACTCAGTTGTGTATTTCTCTGAAAATTGCAACATTCTAACAAATCTAATAGATATTAAATATATGTGTTTGCAACCTCTCAAGATTTTGTTAGCAGTCATTCAAGATAAGAATAAATTAATCTTTATTAAACTGAATTTTTATTAATGTAGTAAAAAAATGTACCTAAGAAGAAAAATGTAAACTTAAATATCCAGAGATATGGGGAATATAAATTAGCTAGAATATAGTGTTACTGTAAAATTATGCATGTTTTGATTTATAAACTCCCATAATATAATTAATAAAACAATTATTAATTTCAAAATAGCATTATATAACTTGATACAATTGTACAAGATAAAACTTCACTGTAATAATAGATAATAAATTAAGTCCTTGAAACTATGGTGGAGAACATGTAAAAGTCTGTAAACTACTTAAAATCAGGGACTATGTTTTTTGTGTTCAATTCTGAACCATAAAAATTTAGCAATGTGCCGGAATCATGGTAAGTAGAATATATTTGTGTACTGTGAATAAATAAAAAATAATATATAATAATCCTCTGTAATAAAAACCTAATATGCTAAATGTCTGTTTGTCCAGTCAGCTGTTCAACCAACCAAAGTGTAATATGCTAATGATATGCTAAGGCTGCCCAACCACTCGCTATAATGTGCACTGACCACCAGGGGGCAGACAGTTGACCAGTCGTGTGCCCTGTAACTTCATTTACAACATTGGTGGCAATATTAATTTTCAATATGTAGAATTTCTATTTTTTTCTACTAGAGAGTAATATGGGATATAATCAGCAGTATAACTTGTTGCTGATCCTGGTTTATCTTCCTCGGACTTTGGCATCTCCTTTAACATGGTCTTCCTGACAAAGACTTTAAACTCTTTACTTTCTCATATTTTGTTTTTTTCATCAATACCAATTCCTTCATTTATTTAATAGATTTTGGTTGAAAACATATTTTAGGCTCTGGAAGATACAACAAAGGACACAAAACAGCAATTTATATACCCCTACTTCAGTGTCCATAATTGGTTTGCTGAATCTAGATGGATTCTATATTGCTAACACAGTCCATTAGGATAATTGTATTTTTGAATATGTAGATTAAAGTATCAATGTGTAAATACTGAAGTGAGACTTAGTGAACTATAGGAATTAGTCATCACTCTATGTCAGGCATAAATAAAATAAGGTCTAAGAATCTGATTTAAAAACTATATATATAAAAGCCTAATATGCAAAGTATCCCCTTGGGAGTTCCATAGACTGGGAGTCCAATTGCTTGCTATGACGTGCACTGACCACCAGGGGGCTGCGTGAAATGAAGGAAGGCCTTGGCCAGCAGCTGGCAGCTGGGGAAGGGAGGCCCCAGTCAGCAGCCGGCAGCCCCTTGGGGCCTTACCCGTGAACGAATTTCATGCACTGGGCCTCTAGTCATAATATAACTATGATAATTTTTTTATCTGAAGGCCAGGAATTAGTAGAAAGGGCTTACTGGAAATGTGGCTTATTTTCAGTGTAGCTAAACCAAAAGAATAAAATTATGTTAACAATAAAATTATGAGTACAGTATTTAGCACTGTCCTAAATGCTTTACATATAGTATCTTTATTCTAGCATTCTTGTGAAGTAGGCATTATTCTTGCTGTTTTACTGATGGGGAATTTCAAAAGGAATTGTTAAATGTTCCTAACAAAAGTGCCATGTATCTGTGACTGAAGAACCTAAATCTTTCCATTGGAACATTGTTTAGTTATTATTATAAGATGTCTATGTCATGATTTACCAGTTATTGTTCCAATGGTAATCATAGTTTTAATTGAATGAGTGTATATCAGGAGCTTGACATACTGTACTTCATTTCTTCTTTAAAATAGTACTGAGTAGCGAGCAAGAGGCAATTTATTTTAACAAATTGATTTAGAAATATGAGGCTAAGAAATGTCTTAGGAAGACTTTGCTTACAATTAAAACAGTTAATCAACTGAAAAATTTGATCCAGATACTTCATTTTACAGGTAAAGTATGTGAGACACCTGGAGACTAAGTGAGATAATTTTGAGTTGTAAGACTAGATCCAAAGTTTTCTCATCCACAAAATTCTTATTCTTCTAATTCCAGTGTATTTTGCGATCTTATATGATTCTTTATTATTTTATCAAAAATTAAAACCACTCCTTTTATAGACATCTACTTCCCTCTCTTAAGATAAATAATGTCTTTCAAGGTGTGCTTCAAACCAAACACTTCCTATTAGCTAGCGTTCCAGAAGGAATGGACACTGTGGTAAGTTATATTGCTTAAGTTGACCTCTCTCACGTCAAGCCATATCCTCCAGTCTCTACCCCAATCCTATGTAAATTTGCTTTGACCTTCTGTGATTCAGGAGAGAGGGACAGATATCTGTACATTTCTTAAAAGTGTAGGGTAGGAATCCATAACAAATGTACCACTCATGACATAAAAGTCTCAAAACTTTTCTTCTAAGAAATAATTTTATAAAGAACATGATAAAACAATTCATGAAAAAGCTGCAGAATGGTTGAATGTGTTCATTCCCCTATCATTCTGAAAGTATTTCCCTTAACATTCATGGAAGTTACCTATCTTCCCAGGTATACGTTAAAGTGTGAAAGAGAAGATTTTGGAGGTGGGGGCTCATGAAATTTGTTCATTGAGGTAACTTACATAAATAATATTCAATGTAAATCATATATATTATCATTGAGAAAACAAAATATGAGCCAAGAATACATTTCTCTACATTTTTAGATTTTACTAGCATTGAAAATTTCAAGGTTTATTTTGACTAGTGTCTGGCTTTCTAATTGACAAGCTAATTAGAAGGGTATGCTAGACTACTTGTCCATACCAAGTGTAGTGTGCAGCTGTCCTGGGGGAAAGACATGAGGGTGAACTTGTTAACACTTGAAATTAAGCAGCACTCACCCGAAAAACTGCCATTTCTTCCAGCAGAACTTCTTCTAAATCATGCCAAGTCTCCTTAGGAATTGAAACCACTTTAAGAACGGTTCCGACATCTTTGAGAGAAAATGGAGAAGAGCACAATTTAAACAGACCTCAACAGAGTTTAGTGTTAATGAATGGATCCAGTATTTGACCAGAAAGAACATTTTGACCTCAGTCTTCCTTTTATTTTTTGTTACAGAATTATTAAAATATTCATATGCCTTTCGTGCAACTAGATAAACTACAAGCATAGCATAAAACTAAAAGAATTTACTTTTTAGAAATAAATGAAGCTTTGAAGATGATATCACCCTGAACTTACATTATTAAAATTAAATATATAATACTTGCTAGGTTGGGCTATTATTTTTAATCTAAATTGTCAGGTGTCTCAGAAAAAAATACAACAAAAATAATACCAGCTTTGACATGACAGGTTTTTCCACTCTTGTTATGAAATCAGGGACTACTATGAAGACTTAATGTAGTTGCAAAAAGCCAGGAATGTTGTCAAGCAACAGATACTTGTAGAGTGGTTAGGCAGGGGTGGGCAAACTTTTTGACTCCAGGGCCACAATGGGTTCTTAAACTGGACCGGAGGGCCAGAACAAAAGCATGGATGGAGTGTTTGTGTGAACTAATATAAATTCAAAGTAAACATCATTACATAAAAGGGTACGGTCTTTTTTTTTTTTTTTTAGTTTTATTCATTTCAAACGGGCCAGATCCGGCCCACGGGCCGTAGTTTGCCCATGGCTGGGTTAGAGCTTCAGAGCCTGGCTGCTCATGCTCTTGTCACCTGAAAGCCTTTAGTACTTAGAGGCCCCTAAAGACAGCTCGATGACCATTAAGGGATGAGTGACAACTTTATCTCTCAAAATAAACACCTTGGATTACTTACTGCAGTGTTTTTTTTCAATAATTGGTTTATCAATTTCAGTTAATCAATTTTATAGTACTAAAGAACTTAAAATGCAGAAGCATAAATCATAAAAACTATTAAGTTGAATACATTTTACATAGATTTCAAACACTGTTTATTCTAATTTTAAAATTGTTTTAATGACAAGAGCTGTCACTTTTATTCTAAGTTGAGTTAAGCAGATATTAATTTTCCAGTATTTACAGGCACATTCCTATTTCTTGATAAAATGAAGAATAAGGCCTTATTAAATTAAAAAATTTGACTCTTCAACATTTCAATTCTAATCAGCTGATAAATTATACTTTGTTTCAACTGGCTCATTTTAATCAAGTTTAAAGACTCATTATTTGAGAAGAAAATCTTGCCAGTAAAAAATAAGTTATGGCAGAAAAAAAAATTCAATGTATTCATATCACTGATAACCATTTTCAGGGGATCAATATGATGTGATATATGAGATCAAAAAAGGTTGCTAGTGTATCCCTTGTAAAGTTAAAAAAAAAATTCCTCTTTTAAGAAGATCCTTCTATGTTTACAGGACCTCAGACTCCTTATAATACCAAAGATTAAAGGTAAGTTAGGTTAAACTACTTAGTGCCTCTGATGGGTCTCCAGTATCCAAACATCACTTTATCTGTGTTCCAGATCGAGTTTTACTGAGTAGTATTTCAAACAATTTCACACAAACTGAATCAGATTACTCAACTAGGATCAATACATTATGATGTGCTACTTAGTTAAAAGATAAAATTACTGTAATCAATTTACTTTGCTGACAGATGACCCAGGTCTGTGCTGACCGATAGCCATCCACATCATCAGACATTCAACACGCTCATGAAACTGATTTCTTTAAGGACAGCATGTGTCCAAGTAGAATTAAAAACTCGTGATTGGGTTTCTTTGGTCAAATAGCCGAAAGCAAGCTTTTGTTGCACTGACAACGAGTGAGGGACTTCTCAACATGCTTAGGCCAGAGGTGAAGAAAAAGGCAAGTGTGACATTAGTGAACAAAATTAATTACTCTGTAGAGAGATCTAATTATAATTTGACATTAAATAATAAACTAAAATTTATAAAAAAGAAATCATATCATCTTATAATTTCTAAACATTTATAATCAGAAGTTGATATTTGCAATTCACTGACTTTTAGCAAACATTGAGTCTCATTGGGATTCTGCCATTTGATATAGAAACTTTCTCGTAAAAGTAGACTGTAATGTATTGCTCAGAACCTGACACTGTTACACCTGATAACATAAGTATTTCACGATTTTGTTATAAAACTTTAAGTCCTTAAAGCACTTACTCCAAGGTTGTCATTCCTGTGTAGTTAATGCAATTTTTAACCTCTTTCTCACCAAGGGAAAATAAATGTTATTATACCAAGTTTCAGTGAGGCACTCACCCAGTTTCCCATTGATTTATGTCAGTTAGCAATGGTAATGGAGACAAGGAATTTATTACCTTGGAACTTGACCCTAAGTAGCAAGTTTCAAATTTGTAACTGGCACTTTCAAAATAGTATTATTAAAGAGAGTAGGGGAAAAATAAAATAATATGTCAAAATAGCAATGGAATTCTTTCTGAAAATATACCTTTAAAAGTTTGTTTCTAATCAAAGAAGTATTAAAATGATGTTGTTGAATTTCTATAGAAAGGTATCTAAGAATGTATGTGATGATCCCGTAACTCCATTTTGTTGTTTTTCTGATATAGTGCCCCCCCCACCCCCCCGCCGCCCCCATTGTATGGCAAAAACACTGAACAAATCTTGTTTCCCAAATTTATTTGCTGGGAGATTTACACTCTATGGTATTTTTAAGGTTTGGATAATTTCGTATCAATTAATTCAGAAACCATTACTGAATGTCTTGGCAAGTTTAGGTATGGTTTGAGCAATACATCTTTGTTCTAAAAAGCCACTGTCCAGAAAGAGTAATGATTCAATTAAGGATATTGATTATTTACCTAATTATTAGTTTTACCTGATCATTCTTATCAACTTTTGACTGAAACAAAAATTGAATTTAATATGTCAAATTGCTTACAAAGATAACACATTATAAGAATAGAATGTTCAGGTTTTGTAGTCATTTATTAACATTTTACTATACCTTGAAAATGACTATAAAAACTTCCTTTGATTCTCAGTAGACTTAGTTGAATTCAATGGTCTTGAAGGAAATTTAGAGCTGAAATCAGACATTTACCTGTTCCAATAAACATGACGTCATACTGGCCATCTTCTGCATCCACTCGATCCACTACAATTTGTGTAAACTGATAATTTACATCTGTTTTGACCATTATTGGGCGGTTATTAATAGGAAACACTGGATTGTACATGGCTGGATGACTTCTTGCAAATGTTATAACATCGTCAGGAAGGTCTTTGGTAGAGTCAAATCCACCAAATGTTTTGCTGGGACACTGATAAAATAAAGAGAAGGATATATTTTGATTAAAATATAGCTAATATGATTATAAAATTACATAAATATATGGCTAAGCAACTGTCCAACTGGCAGCTATGAAGCATAATTATCAGGGGGCAGATGCTCAACGCAGAAGCTGCTGAGCTGCGGTGACTTGGCAGCTACAGTTCTTGGGTGACACCCCCCAGAACCAGAGAGGAGGGAGCCCGATTCCAGGGTGCATCACCTGAGAACTGCCTTCTCCCAATCCGGGACCCCTTAAGGGATGTTGGAGAGCCAGTTTCAGCCTGATACCCCCAGGCCAGGCCATGGGACCCCACCTGCTGGAGGGACCCTGCTCACTCTGCAGATGTCCTTGCAGCGGTTCTCAACCTGTGGGTCGCGACCCCTTTGATGGTCGAACGACCTTTTCACAGGGGTCGCCTAAGACTATCCTGCATATCAGATATTTACGTTACAATTCATAACAGTAGCAACATTACAGTTATGAAGTAGCAACGAAAATAATGTTATGGTTGGGTCACAACATGAGGATCTGTATTTAAAGGGCCAGAAGGTTGAGAACCACTGCCTTAGAGCCTTGGCTCAGCTCTAGGTGTAGCCAGTTGGGGAGGGGATGTGGGAGGTTGGCTACAGGGCTTATCCGGCCAGTCTCGCCCAGTCCCGCCCCACGAGCCACCTTCTAATTAATATCCTTCAATGAGCAGGAATCTGTGCACCAGGGCACTAGTAGAACAATATATGACATAAATGGCCTGTAATCATTGTTTAAGTAAAAGAAATAATGTTACTTACATGTTAGAGACATTAAAAATAATTTTTAGATATATTTGATTTTTATCCTATGTATATGCCAAAATACAAATGCTCTTTTCAAACTAAAAGCCAATATAAACTATTCTTTATTGCTTTGTTTCTGGCATAACTCTGAAAAGGTACCACAAAATATATCAAAAGAACTATCACTAAAAAGTTATTTTAGGGATAAGAACAGGTATTATTAAGTGGGTAACCTGCAGGGAACTGAAACTGACCAATCAGAATGGACAAAGTAGAATAGATGAGGGCCATAGAGAGTCAGAGAGGATACACTGTAGTACACTGGCAAGATATCATCGCTGGATGTAAATGCTCCACATAAAGCAATAAGCCAAAGAGGAGAAAATTCAGATTTCACAGTCTCTTTTACTTAATTATGTGGTACAAGCACTCAGAGTACAATATCTCCAGTCTCATGCTTTTTGTCTTCCACTTAAGTAATTTCTGCCACTTAACGTAACAGCTTTGGAGCTAAAGGAATATAGAGTTCTTACAAGAGAGGAAGGAGAAATCAATTGTCTGTAATTACCTTGATATCTATCATTAATAATTCATGAGAAATAAAATAAATAAACCTGTTTTAAAAAAGAGTATGTATTTATGCATATATATGTATGTACACATTTTTTTGTGTATATATATATGTATATATATATGTATATATACACACACACACACTCATACACATCAGTGTAACAGTTGAAGGATTTAAGGAATTACATTTTGTTTAAGTAAATTATAAAATTACTTAGTTTATATTATAGAAATATAAAAAAGCTCTATAAATTCTTAGAAGAAATGATAAAGCATATTTTTATGACATTTTCATTAGTTTTTGCTTTTCTACTACCATTTAAATATAGCTTGAAAAAATTTAGAAATGTGTGATTTAAAGTTACAGTAAGGAATTAATTTTTATTTTATCCTATATCTGTGTCATTCTTTTGCCTTTCTGGACTTTTATTTTTGTATCTAGCATTACTTAGTTACAGGTTTTCCTTTAAAAATAAATGCCATCTACCATGGCTGGTGAGACTCAGTTGGTTAGAGCTTAGTCCTGAGGACCGAAGGGTTGCAGGTTCAAATCCAGGTCAAGACACATACCCAAATTTTGGGTTTTATATCTATTCAGGGTGCGTAGAAAACACAACTCTCTCTCTCTCTCTTTCTCTCTCTCTCTCTCCACTGAAAAACATATCCTTGGGTAAGAATTAAAAAAGATAAATAAAAATATATATCATCTACTGACACACCATTTGAAGGTCACAGAATATTTTTCACCAGTAATGTGATGAAATGACAAATTCTCAGCTGCCACTTTTTGGGATTAATGAACTCATCCAAGTAAATGTTATTCATGGAGTTAGGTGTTATCTCCTCCTGGCATCTGTCTCCTAATTTCTACATCAGGCAATACTTTCTGCCTTCTGCCTTTAGCACTTGGTGCATGTGCTGACTTAATTTCCCATGTTACAACAACCCTCCATGAATACTGGGTGAGAGCACAGGCTCTAGACCAAACTGCCTGGACTGCATCCTAGATCCTATCCTTGCCTCAGAGTCCTTATCTGTGAAATGGGAACAATAATTGGGCTATTGAGTACAATATATATAAATAAGTATAAAGCTCTTAAAACAGGATCTGGCACACAATAATTTCTAATTACTAATTTCAAATTATTTCTAATAATTCCAAATATATTTTACACACCTTCAGATGAAATACTTTGTAACTCCAAATAGTAGCATAATATCTAGCACATTTAAGTAATTCCAAGTTTGTTGAAGTGAACCTCACAAGAGTTTGTATTTAGAATACAGTGGCATTCATTAGCCATGGAGATATAAATAGCCATAGGGATATAAAAATGTCCACCAGCAAAGTAAAAACAGTTTACCATTAAGAAATAGAATATATATCTTATGTTTTTGTATAAAACCCATTGGGCTTCACATAATTAATAGATATTCCACCCTGTTCATTTATTCTGAAAGTTTATTTATTTTTTTTAGTCTACAAGATCCATCATCCAGAAGTAATATTTGTAAAATGGAAAAATTTTAATTTGCTCATAAATAAGTGTAACAATACAGAAAAACAAGACTATTAAAAGAATTTGTCTAATAAAATCATAGAAAACATAACTTACTTAAATTTAACAGAATTTTAAAAAGCTGAAGTGAAATGAAAGTAATGGTTAGACTTTAAATACAAGTTTTTTCATCACACAAAATTACTTCCTTAATGGTTCTTAAGATTAAAAAATGTCACACTTAAGTGAATGGTTCTATCAAAATTTTCTATTACCTCTGATATCATATTGAGGAAGACTTCCTTCATTTGCTACCACACTGAAGTCTTTTCTTTTTCATCCCTACTTTAAATAAGATTCAAAGCTGGTTATACTTTGAGTTCTGTCCAATTTTTTTTTAAGCCTGCATGTGTGCAGGGCTAGATGGTAAAGGAGAGTTTGGAGACGGCAGACAGCATCTCATAAAGTAATAGGTCCTGCTCATTCTATGAGATTTTTTTTCACATATTTTCTTACCTGCAATATTAGTTGAAAAACTGTTTTTCTCCATTTAAGCCTCTGCTATGATCAGAGAGAATAAGTCCAGGTGTAGCCTAATTATTCCAACTCTCCATAAAGGCCATATTCACTATATCCCATTCAGAAAACAAAATAAATAAGCCTGTCCATTCAGTTTCTATTACTCAAAAATGATGGGTATTCATAACTGGTAAGCACTGAGATTAAGCACTGATGTTCATAAAGAAAATGGTTTTGAACATGGAGTTCCATTGTATCACAGAAACCCTTTCCTTGCTTTCATTTATAGTCTGGGAATCCTGGTTTTACATAACCTATATTTAATATCTGAGTAGAGCTATTGTTTTAAAATTTTAAGCAGACAGTTATTCTTTTTATATTTTAAGCATCTAGGCTACTTACAGTTCCTGGTCGTGGGTAGGGGACTCGTCCTTGATAAGGCACCCATTGATAGTTGGGACCATCCCTGTGAGCATATGGACCAAGGAACACCCTTCTCACATCACTCATGCTATACATACACACAGCTGACCCCTTGAAGATGTTACTAAAAAAGAGAGACAAGACAAGAACAAATTTTCATCTCTATACAATGGCAAAAGAACTGTTAATACTGAGTTCTTAATTTTGAATATCAGTGATCAAAAAACACAAATTCTTAGCAATATCAAATAGTGTTTGAGCTATTTAAATTCATCTATATATTTAAACAATACATAAGAAACAAATTATGATGCTCAAAAATAGAAGTCATGGAAGAAACCATCTCTACTATTTGTAGACTATATATTCACATAATGCATAATCTTTTATAGGAAAAACACAAACACTGATATCCTAATGAATAATGTTTAATTTTGACATCAACTAGAAATAACAATATAAACTGTGGTAATATGGTAAGCCTCATGTGTCATAAATGAAACCAGGAAACTTTTAAGCAAGAATGCTTAAGAATTCATTTTAAAGCTGAAATGAGCAGAAAATGAACAGTCAAGGTCATATGATGTGTTACATTATATTATTTTTAACTCCCAAACCACCATAAATATTAGATCAGCTAATTTTTGTGATGGTATTTAAAATCACTTCTTCCCAACACAGAAAATCGTTTTAAGTCAGTAGCTATCACATCCTAGTCAAGGTGGAGTATTATAGCAATTATCCCCATCATTTTGCTAGACAAAAATCAGGTAATTGAAGCAAACTGGACGCTTGCCATGAGTTTCCACAATTTTCCATTTTATTTTACTTATATAAATACATGTTGAGGGATGTATTTATACCATGATATAAAACAGTTGTGTACATTTAAAATATGGAATGCTTATCTTTTAACCAATCTTTCCCAGAGAAAATTACGTATAAATCAGACCAAATGAAAAACATGTGTTTATAAGATTTTATTATACAGAAATCACTGCATATATATAATGTCTAGTGGAGTGCAAGCTTCATGAGGGATGAAAGCATTCTTGGATTCTTTTCTGTAGCTTCAGTTGCATATTGCAGGACCCCTGACACAGAGTCGATCTCAGTAAATAGCTGCAGATTTAATAACAATCTATATATATAAAAGCCTAAGTGACTGTCCCACCCTTCAACTATCCGCCCAGTAGCTATGATATGCAATGACCACCAGGGGGCAGGCACTCTGACCAGTAGAGGAGGGAGCCCAATTCCTTGTGGAATCAGCCGTGGGTTAGGTTGCTGCTGGGGCACTGTCAGCCCCGAATCTGCTTCACGTACACCCCGGACCCAGAGAGGAGGGAGGAGGAAAGAGGAAGGAGGGAGCTGGTGGGCATCCAGGTCCTTGGGGCTGGGCCTGCAGGAGGGGGTCTCACAATCCAGGACCCCTCAAGGGATGTCAGAGAGCTGGTTTCAGCCTGATCCCCACAAGGCCAGACTGAGGGACCCACATTCGTGCACCGGATGGGTTTTGGCAGATCCCTGCAGGCCAGGCTGAGGGGCCCGACCCGTGCAAGAATCTGTGCACCAGGACTCTGGTATTTTCATAACAGAAGAGCACATTAATACACATATGATACGTCATAGATTCTTATGTTTATATAACCATTTTTTATTGTTATATACTTTACTAATCTCTTGATGAAATAAGTCAACACTGAAAGACTTGATTATGATTGACAGCTGTTAAGACTAACTCACATGCAGACATCCATCTCACTGAAGAAGAGAGGTGGAATTATTTTATTCATTATTAAGCCAGTGATTTTCAAAGTGTGTTCTCTAAGAACAACAGCATGGGCATCACCTGGGAATGTGTTAGAAATGCAAACTCTTAGGTCCTGCCCCATTCCTATAGAATCAGGGGCTGTGGGGCAGGGCCTGGCTATCTGTATATTGACATGCTCTCTAGGTGACTCAATGAATGCTCAAGTGTGAGAATCACTGTACAGACACTGAGGAAGCAGAGAGGTGGGTCAAAGTTTGTTTAATTTGGACCGCTCACATTCTTTAGTTGTCATTCAAAATTTAGGCTTGTATATCGTTTTAGCAATATGGTTTTTACATTTTTACTTGTTATTTATAAAATTAAGTAAAAATATCCAATTAATGTTCAATGGCTTTAATATTTACAGAATAAATCAGTTTTGGATACTGCAGCTAATCTTCCTCTTATGCTACCACAATCCCCTGCAGCATTTTACCTGACTTTTGATTTTAAATTACTTTTCTTTTAAACATTTATCCATATAGGAACACATATCCTTATTTATGTGCTTGTAAATATATTTCCTTGAACAATTCTAGATAATGTAAACTTTATACTGAATGTAATAGAAAATAATTGATGTTTGATTTATAGCAAGAGCCTTGGGGGACATACAAAGTAGGGGAAAGAGGGGCAAAAAGGGAGGAAGACAAAGGCAGAAAGGAGGGTGAGGGACAAAGAGTGAGGGAAGAAGAGGAGAAGAGGTAGGAGAGGGGAGGGAAAATGTTTTTTCACTCTTACTTTATATTATTGTAAACTTATAAAACAGATTCCCATTTTTATAAAATTTTACATTGCGCTCAATTTTTAAAATCAAAGCTATATATAGAACATGACATACATTTTCAGCACTATTTTTGTAGTGATATTTTTTGCTAAAATTTATATTTTAAACTATTGAGATCATAACTTATTTCAGCCATCAAGAATATACACTTCAAAGGTTACGCCAACATTGTTCTTCCATGAATATATTTTCACAAATTATGGATGCTTAGAAAGCACCTAAGGACAGGATGTTTCTATGATAAGATGGTAAAAAGTTGTTTACCTGGAAGTTGTAAACACTCCATATACAATTGGATTTTTAGGATCTTTAGAATTCATTAGGAATATATCCTCTGTTTGAAAACAAAATTGAGAAAAGTTGCATTTTTTATTATTATGGCAAAGTCTGAGCAAACATTCTCTGTAAAATATGACCAGCTGTACTTACGAAGTTCATCAAAGTGAGTGTCAATGCCGTTTGGACCTGGCACCGAGCAAATCAGACGAGCTTTGAGGAATGTCGTCCATTTATTCACCAGACTTCTGTGCCCCCCGAAGTCGTTCTGAAAGGAGAAAACACTGGTTTTGGGGACTTTGCAGGCAAAAGCTAATCTCAAATATTTCTCTTATCTTGAGATAGGTTCATAATACAATTCCTCATATTTCAAAATGAGGAATGAGGAAATTTGAATGACATAATACAAATACCTGTGCTTTTTAAATCATATTGCTGGTCAAATTTATTCACTCAAACTTTATTCAAGGAATGACTTACAATAAATTTCCCTTAGCATTAAAAAGTCACTTTTTCCATTCTCTTACCACTCTTCAGCAAACAATTATTACTGTTGTTTTCGTTTTGGTTTAGTTTCAATCTCTCTCTATTACATATGCCTTTCTTAAGATCTTACTTAACTTGGTTCACAGTAGTGAATACATTGGCACATAGTAGGTACTTAATAAGTATGTACTGAGCCTGGCCTGGGGCTTAGTGGTTGAATGTGAACTTTTGACCCAGGAGCTCAGGGTACATGCCTGGTTTTGGGGCTCAATCCCCAGTAGGGGGCATTCAGGAGACAGCCTCTTGACAAATCTTTCTCATAATTGATGTTTTTATTTAACTCTCTCTCTCTCTCATCTTCTCTTTGAAATCAATTAAAAATATATTTGAAAAAAGTATGTACTGAATGAAAGAATAAATGCATGCTTTATAACCTATACTGAAAATACATCACAAAAAAGTATTCTAGCACTGAATATAAGTTTAAACAGTTGGAAGTAATGATGACTTTATCAATAGCATATTGAAAAAATATTTGCATAAACCTTAATAAAGGAAACTCATTCCAGAGATACATTTTGCAAAAGTCCCTTCAAAAATATAATGATTTATATTTTGTTTATGTGATTTTATATACTATAAATATTTTTAAACTCATGTAAGTAGTGCTTTTAAATACATATTTTGTGAAGAAAAGATTCTCATATGTTTTACATATTATTTCTGTTTCCAGATTTTAAGAAAAATTAATTTTCAAATAATTTATATACTAGAAGTAAATAAATGGATCATGATTGAGGTAAGAAAGAGGCTAACCTACCTTCCCAGAGATTATTAAAATTTCATGTTATTTTCTTAGAAAGAATTCCCTGTTAAGGCAATTACTGGACTGGCTTTGTGAGTCTCCTGAGATGAAAGTTGCTTTAATATATAATAACAGTTGCCTTTGTCCATATTGCACATATATTGTACTATACAGTGGTAGAGGGGAAATTAGTACCGTTATCATATCTTCACACTGATATTAATCAATCCATAAGTATCAATCAATTTTTATTATATATGTCTAACATTATAATGCCATATTATATTTAATTTTGTGTCATACAGTAAATAATTACTCAGATCAATTTCAAAGCTTAAAAATTATGTATGTGCATATGTACACAGGGTGTTATAATAATCAATTTATAAAAAAATATTTAATACTTTTATATTAATACTTTAGTTATCCTAACAACAAATATTCATTAAAAAATTATACATTATAGGAAAGTGTGCTAGGTCTGAGGATACAAAAAAGTATATATTCTCCTAGGTAATATAAAAGATTTATTTCTCTAGAATTTCAAACTAAGACCACTTAATATAATTTTGAAGCAATGCCTCACAACCTCTGCTTGTTTGTTTGACTATGAAGAGTTACTCATAAACAATGATATGTTTTCAATCATTTTTTACCATTTAAATATTTATGATAATTCAAGTATTTTAGTCAGATTTTTCATTGCATTTGCACATAGGAGGAAATAAATAAAATTGTGATTCAACAGTATCTTCCTCAATTTATTTTTCTTTACCTCACCTTGCATATCTGACCTATTCTAGCGTGAGTGGCTTTTCCAGTGTGTTCTCCGTCTATCGCATTTTCACGGAAGAAAAAATATACTTTGTCATCTTCAGGGTTGTCACTCTCTGGGATGAGGTGGGCACTAATGAACCTTGGATCTGAGAGACAAATTATAGGATATATATTAATTCACATTTGGATGAATAATACCATTCATTACAGTACATTTTCACTTTCTTTTAACTCCTATTTTATATATTTCAAGAACTAATCTTTGCTTAGTTCACTTTTTCCAGTATTTGTAAACCATTCCTTTTTTCAAGTGACAGTTGACATTTAATATTAGTGTATATTAGTTTCAGGTATACAGCATAGTTAGACAATAATATAATTTACATGGTGCTCCCCACAATAATTCTAGTATACACCTGGCACCATACACCGTTATTCAATATTATTGGCCGTATTTCCTATGGTAAACTTATATCCCATGACTACTCTGTAACTGCAAATGTGTACTACTTAATTCCTTCACTTTTTTTTTTTTACTAAGGTCCCTAACCAGTCTCCCCTAAGGCACCAGAAGTTTGTTCTCTGTATCTATGAGTTTGTTTCTGTTTTGTGTGTCCATTCTTTATGGACAAACATAGTATTTTAAACTAAGTTACAAGTTACCTTATATGTAATAAAAAACATTCATTATTTTTTTCCCAGAAAGTTAGGACTAGGTGCAGAAATCATCAGTGTGACCACAGAGTTCAAATGCATTACTGGATAAAAAAATATTTGGCAAACTTTAAGTGCTATCTAATATTACTTATTGCCATCACCACTGTTATTCTGCCTTTCAAGCATAAGATAGTCTAAATCAAACTACCAATTCATCTATTCCAGTTTCCAGCAAAACTTGGGTAGGAGGAGAGAAATGAGATCCACATAATACAACAACAAAAAATAAATCTTGTTATGTTGTTCCCATCTCGGTAAATAGCAATATCATTTTCCAGGCACTCAAGCCAAAAACCCTGGAGCCACCCTTGAGTCCTCTGTCACATTCCACATTCTATCAGCCCATCCCTATTGTCACCATTTCGTACCACATCCTTTAAGAACTGCCCCTCCCAGACCACCACTGCCAGCAATAGACACCTTACAGCCTCTTTGATTCTACTTTACCAACTTTGGCCCACGTCTCCACACAACAGCCAACGTGAACCTCTGAGATGTCACTTCCCTCTCTAAACCCTCCTGTATCTTTCTGAACCACTCACAATGAAATATTAATTCTTATAGTAATCAGAAGCCCTATATGATCCAGCCCCTGCTACCTCACATGCCTTTTCTTCAACCTACCCTTCCGTCCCTAAGTCACTCCTAGTCAGCCATGCCTCCCCCTGCTGGTTCTCAAACAAGGCAAGCACTCTCAGTCCTGCCTCAGATCATTCTTGCCTGGTATCTCTCTGCCCTCCTATATCCTCAAGTGTGGGCTCCTACTTCTACTCAGGTCTTTGTTCAAATATTACATTATCCAAAGGCCCTTGTTGAGTACCTTCTTTAAAAGCATTGAAGTCCTTACTCCAGGCCTTTTAAAAAAAATAAACAAACTTATTTTCATTCATTATTTTTGTTCCTAAGATGGTTCATTGTCTGCTATTAAACAGCTCTCTGCCTCTCTCTATATCTAATACTAGAGCCCCGGTGCATGAAATTTGTGCACTTGGGGGGGGCGGTTCCCCAGCCTGGCCTGTGCCCTCTCACAGTGTGGGAGCCCCATGATTGATCGCCCCAAAGAGGTAGGCCCTGCCCACCCATCTGGAGCTCCTCGATGGATTGCCCCAAACAGGTAGGCCAGAGCTGGGGGTTCCTCCTCTGTACCGTGTGGAGCCGTGGGACCCCCAGGCCTCGCTGCACGGAGCTGCCAGGCCCCCCGGCATCACCACGCAGAGCCGCCGGACCTGCCTCCACACTGCACGTGCAGCGTCAAGTCCCTGCCCACCCGTGCCCACCCGCGCACCCCCGCTGTGCACACAGCCTCCTGGTGATGGATTGTGATGGCATGAGGGCATGACAACCATTTGCATATTAGCTCTTTATTATATAGGATTCATTTGCTTATTTTCTTTTCTCCCTCCATCCAATGCAGTATAATTTCCATGAGAATAAGAACTTGGCATGTTTCGTTTGCTGCTATGATTCAATAGCCTAAAACACAGTGAGCAGTTAACAAATATCTGTCCTAGGAGGGAAGGAAAGAAAAAAATAAAATAAGACTGCCTAGATTGTACATAGGGTTTAGAGCCTTACTTCAAAAAATGCTTCTGTAAATACCTGGGTTGATATGGTTGTGACTCATACAAACTGTATAAAATATGTACTAGCTTCACGGCTTTACTATGTAACATACTAAGAAGTTGAGTTTCTCTCATTGAGACCACTTAGGACATTGCAGGTATTTAAATTCTTAGAGTAATCTACCTATACTCCCACGGTGTATTATGTTAACAATGAAATATATGCCCACAGGTCAGCCTGATACTTAAGAGACCAGAAAAGAATTCAGAATCCTAAAACCAGATTTATTGATGTTGTTGAGTCCTAATCTTTACACCTGTGAATAATCATTGTTATCCTCTTTTCCATGCTTGTAGCCTTCCTGTAACATTTGTTCTGGGACCATGTATTTAGTATATCTCACAGGGCTACACTCCACTATCCTTCTTAGGCAAATTATACAGACTCTCTAAATAATGTAAAACATATGAAACATTACCTATTCACATTTTAAGTTCAGTGTTCCACTGTAATCAGAGTAGGAAAATAGTAACTTAAAAATTGGAATGACTTTGCACCAGAATTTTTTAGATACATAAAATAATGTATTACTTTAACCTTAATAATTGTTTGCAAATCTGGCCTTCATAAAATTGTACTTGTTCATATACATAGAATGCTGAGAGGAATAATTAATGTGACAGTAGGAATTTTAATGTACAAACCAAAGGGGTATTACCTCACTGATGAAATTAGACTCCTAGAAATGAGGTGTGAGTGTATGAAAAAATACAGTTCATCACTTGCACCTTTTGTGACTTTTTTTTTTTTTTTTGAGAGAGAGGGGGGAAGGGACAGAAAGAAAGAGAGAAACATGGATGTGTGACAGAAACATCAATTGGTTGCCTCCTGTACATGCCCCGAATGGGGATGAAATCCGCAACCTGGATATGAGCCCTGACCTGGGATTGAACCGGCATCATTTGGGTGTATGGGATGACACTACAACCAACTGAGCCACCCGGCCAAGGTTTCTGTGACCTTGAGACTACTCTTACTTCTCAGATACCAGGTGCCTAATTTTAAAATTGGCTTTGTTTAAAATTGGGTTCTATTCACCCTGTATGTCACAAATAGTTTATATACAAATATTTTATTATTTTTAATTAAATTTATTGGGGTGACATTAGTCAACATGAACATATACAAGCAAATATTTTAAACTTAAATAGTGTTATGAAACAATCTTATAAAAGGTATTATGTTATTATTAGATGATACCAAAAGGAAGCCTCAATCACATGTTCAGTTTAAGGGATCACATTAAAATCCAGCTACACAATTTTTATTTTTAATTATAAAAACCTCACACATTCTTCTGCGTTAGTCCTGGAGCAATGGAGAAGAAGTTGGTCTAATATTACCTCCCAAATTAGTGCAGTTGTTCATATAAATACTTTAATAATAATTTCAAGCAATTAAATCCAACTACCTTTTATTTCATGATAAATATTTACAAGACACCATGTAAAAATCAAAATGAATAATATATATTTCTTGTTCTCAGAAAGCTATAATCTAACAAAAGCAATGTTAGAAGCACAAAAACAACAACAATGCAAAGAAATTTTACATGTATAAACATTCTCTTGCTGTTTGGGCATGAGAGAAGTCACATCAAGAATTATGTTCACTTTCTAAAATATGTCAGCATAATTATCGCTTACAAATGTGGAAGCTAATGAGAAATACTTCAAGCATCTTATTCAGTACTTGGTAAAAGGGTTTTCAATCCTTATTTCTCCTTCAGTATCTGATACTACAGGAGTAGAGGATATTGTAGACAAATTAACAGTTTGACATAGCTTCAGATACAGCCAAAACCTAAAATTACACATGGAAAATAACAGCTAAATTTATTAAAATAAAAAAAAAGAATATCAAAGAAAAATAATGCCAATTTAATAAAACTTATATTTAAGAAATCTAGATTATATCTTATACTCGAAAAAGATTCATTCTTATTTTAATAAAATAGGTGTTTCTATCTGATCTCTTCCAAAAATTTAAAATAAATAATTTTCTAATATTTCAAATTTAGAAATTCTTCTCTTTGATCAAAACCTCTGCTCACTATTCATATTCTATTTCTTTATTCCCCCAATTTTGCCTTTTCTTGTGTTATTTTGTCCTCTTACCCCCTTTCTCATCCCCTTCCAGTGGTCGGCAAACTGGCTCATGAGTCACATGCGGCTCTTTGGCCCCTTGAGTGTGGCTCTTCCACAAAATACTGACTTCTACGCATGGGCCACGAAGTTTCAATCGCACTGTACATGCGCGCCCGCATATGGCATTTTGTGGAAGAGCCACACTCAAGGGGCCAAAGAGCTGCATGTGGCTCACGAGCTGCAGTTTGCCGACCACTGCTGACTATTCCTCTCCTCACTGGTGAATTATCTTTATTCAATCTGAACATTCTAATCAGTCATTCTAATTGTCTTCCCTATTTCCCTGGGACCTCTTAGCCTTATGAATATTCACTATACCTGCTGTGCAAAACCCAGAACTTTCTTCCACTTGCTTCTACATCTAAGCCAGGATAAAGAAAATCATGTAGTAATATTAAATGGGTGTACTATAAATTCACTCTATCTTAAATAAGAATCTTGGTGTCTCTACGGAATTAGTATACTTATTATAGATGTACTAACAACAACTTTTAAAAATCACTCAGATTGTCTTAAAATCAAAAAGGTACTATCATCTCTCACATTACAAAGATGGACTTGTTATTTGCTATAATAAGACCAAGTCCACCCTCTTTTTTCTTCCTTCATCCCCCAATTTTTCTTTCTTTCCTTTCTGTGGAGAAATGAGTTATCCTCTCAGACTAAGACGTCCCTTTATTTGCTATCAATCCAATAATGTACAGAATATTACTTCAATAATAATCTTTCTTCTTCATGCAATCACACACCCTTTTTATTTTCACTTATCAAATATTTCCTAAGCACTTACTATGTGCTCTGCAGAGTGGAAGATTAGGGGATATTATGGTAAAAAGTGTTAGGTCCACTTGGTGCTTACTGTCTGTGAGAGAATACCAACAATTAAATAGAGAAATTATGAAACTGCATAAAAACTAAGAGTTTGGAAAAAATGCAGAAGGAAATGGAAGAGACAATCTTGCCTTGAAAGAATTAGGGGACGTTGTCCTCCGAAGATATGACATATGATTCAAGGCCTGAAGCATAACCAAGGGTGACCCAGGCAGAAGGAACATACATGACAGTCACAGAAATGACAGAGAATGCTGTGAACACAGAGAGTGGTCAGTGAAGACAGAGACGGTCTGATATGATGAGAGAAAGTTAAACAGAGGCCAGAAAAAAGGAAAGCAGTTATTGTCCTACTAGCTATGAGGGAAACCCTGAGTGTTCTAAAGCTAGTAATGCCATTCTCAGATTTCTATTTGAAGGAGATTATTCTGGTTGCTGTAGAGAAAACAGTTATAGTGAGACAAGAATGAAGGCAGGAAGATCAGTCTGGAGAGTGGTGAGAAATGATGGTAATCTTGAGCTATATAAAGAAGGAGACACATGCAGGGATTATGTGAAAGTAGAATTGATGGATTATATTCATTGATAAGATGCTGTGTATAAGGAGTAGTGAGAAAAATCAAGGAAAAAATTAAAGAAATATCTGATTTAAATAACTGATTGGATGGGATTCACTTATTTAGTTAGGGAACATTTCAGGAAGGATATATATGAGTGGGGAAGAAAGACGAGCTCAAAATTCAAATTCTGATTAAAATGGCCTACCTAGATATCTCACTGCAACTTCATTCATCACACCAAGCAAAGAGCAAAGCCACTTCTCTTTTAAAAATGCTTTTGCTCCTTCCTACCTTTCCATTTTGGTTATTGTCAACACCAACATCTAGATATAAAATGTTATTTTACCTTAAATTGCCTCCCTCCATCTCCTACAGTTCTCCTTTGCACTCTTAATTTATTATCAAATACATCTCTGCTATCATTTTTACTACCTTTTTAATGTTACTCTCACAATTAATGTCCTTATTAATTTACAGTTATATTTTTGCAATCATCTAACTGGCCTTCTACATGTATTATCTATTTCTTCTAAGCCATGCATACAGTGCTTCAGAAATAAGTATGAATGCATTAATACCATACATTATCCAAAAACAGATGGCAGGTATCATAGGATATGACAAAATAGCATGAATTAAGCAGAAAGGACAATAATTCTGTTACTCTGAGCCCAAAAAAGGCTAAGAGCAGTTATTATATTCATCAGTTAATATATATATTTAAAAAGAGCCACAGAGTTAGCTCCGATCTTTCTAGCTGCAAGAAGAAAACGGAAAACATTGTCACTTACATTATTCACAGTGTCTCTAATGCAGAAAATAAACAAAGGGCAATCAGTGTCATTCACAAAATAACTTCCAGCTCCTTCTTTAAATGCTTAGTGAACCTGTTTATCATTCTAGAAAACACCATAGATACTGACTTTATATGCATGTGGTTCATGTAACAAGAAAGTTTGTTTCTACCTCTCTTACAACATTTAATTCTTTTTCTATTAGCCTCATGCTCCTATTTAGTATGACAGCCATTTGTCCTATATTCCTCCCTCTCCTGCCTTCAGCTTCTCTACAGAACAAAGTATTCCCCTAAGCACATTCTGAATCCGTCCCTCTGCAACCACTCAGATGAGGGTCCTCATACTTCTCTCCTGGTAGTCACATGGGGTCTATTTCCCCTGCTTCTGGCCGCACCTTCTAACCATCGTGTACTTTCTATCGTCTTTGGACACACAAAGCATTCCCTGGCACCTGGTGCATATTTTTTAAATTAGAATCCATAAAACTCTGTTTTACTCACTTGTTTTCTTTCCCATTTCTTCTTTTTTAAAAAAATATATTTTTTATTGATTTCAGAGAGGAAGGGAGAGGGAGAGAGAGACAGAAACATCAATGATGAGAGGCTGCCTCCTGAACACCCCCCACTGGGGATGTGCCCACAACCAAGGTACATGCCCTTGACTGGAATCGAACCTGGGACCCTTCAGTCCGCAGGCTGACACTCTATCCACTGAGCCAAAGCAGTTAGGGCTCCCCTTTCTTCTTATAAGCCAGTCTTTTTATTTTTGCTATTTCTTCCATGCTAAGCATAATTTCTGAAACAGAGCATTGTTCTTAAGAAGTGAATAAATTAAAATCTAAACTGTATAGGTTTTATTTTTATTTTCATCCTGTGACGTTTTTTCAAAAATTTATTTTTCAATTACAGTTAAGATGCAGTATGATATCAGTTTCAGGTGTACAACATAATGTTAGATATTTATAAAACACTAGAGGCCTGGTGCATGGATTCATGTACCGGTGGGGTCCCTCGGCCTGGTCTGTGGGGACCGGGCCGAAACTGGCTCTCCGACATCCCCCAAGAGAGGGCAGTTCTTGAGTGACATACCCTGGAATCGGGCTTCCTCCTCTCTGGTTCCAGTGAGTCACCTGAGAACCGCAGCTGCCAAGTCACTGCAGCTCGGCAGCTCCTGCGTTGAGCATCTGCTCCCTGGTGGTCACTGCATGTCATAGTTACAGTCGGTTGGTTGGATGGTTGGATGGTGGCTTAGGCTTATATATATATATAGATACAAAGTGATCACCCTGATAAGCCCAATACCCTCTGACACCATAAATAGGTATTACAATATTATTCACTATATTTCCTATGCTGTATTTCATATCCCCATGAATAACTGGCATTTGTGTAGATTTTATTTTTTTTAAAGAAAATATAACATTTTGTTGTTTTTTTAAAGCTTCTGGGATGAGTTGAACTTGATGTTTAGGTTTCTGGGTAAAGAAATGCTTAGACATTCTTATTTAAATTGCAACTATTTTTAAGCGATAGTACACAGTAGCAGGTTTTCAAATAGTCTCCTGAAATTTTACAAATGTTCTTTTAACTTGGGAGAAGCTTTTCTCTTTTTGATTGCATCCTTTTGTGTCAGACAATGAATACAGCAAAAATTAATTATCTGTTTGCAATTTTTCAAAATTAGATTCCATCAATGGGATTAAAGTAACATAAGGCATGTTTCTCCATTGTATGAAGCTAAAAACAATGCATATGTTGCAGTTCAGAGGTTACTATTGTCCTGAAAAACTACATGCTATTAAATAACTGGTCTCATCATCAAAAATTCCCCATGGAAAAGTTTTACCACTCAGACTGATCTACTGTATCACTTCTCCTAGGAACCTAGGAAAGTTATTCAAAAGATGTTATATTGCTTCCAGTTGCTCCCATCAAATGGCACACAGAAATGAAAAGCAATCCAAACTTACTGGTTTCTTTTTCTTTTAAGTTGTGTCTGTAGCCTATTAAAGCAGAGGATGCCTACTTCCAGCTTCCAGATAAAATTCCTGATTTTGGAGTGGCCAAGCCCATTGAAACTAACAGGTACACATATACAGATCTTTTCATAATGTAACCAGTTACAATGCCCCTAGATAATGTGCCACATTATGATGTTCTCTACTCTGTAAAGTTCACAATCGCATGACAATCTACACTAATAAAAGAGAAACATGTAAATTGGTATCACTCCGCTATGCCCACCAGCGAATCAGAGCAACTATGCAAATTAACCCAACAAAGATGGAGGTTAATTTGCATACGCAGGCATGGAGCAAAGACTGAAGGCTCTGGCTGGAGTAAAGACTGAAGACTGAAGACTGAAGAGGCTTGGCTTCTCCGCTGTGGCCAGACCAAAGGCCTGGGTCCCGGGTGCCGGAGAAAAACTGGTGCCAGCAGCCGGGGAAGGAAGGCCTATTGCGCGAATCTTCGTGCAACGAGCTTCTAGTAATTTAATAAAACCTTTCAGCTTGTATAATTAGAAAATACTTCTTGCGATGTGGAGCAGGAAACCAGTGTGGATGTTTTTAAAGTTGACATCAAAAGAAAGTGGGAAAATCCATTTAAGCGAGATCAAAGTGCATTAATCTCAGCAGCACAAAACTGCAATGCAAACACTATGAAAGGTAAATAAAGTTGGAAAGGATTCTCTCATCTGGATAGCTTAACTGGTATGCCTTTGGGGAAGAAACTTTGTCTTTGCAGGTACTGTGGTACTTTTGCAATGCCCTGAGCACATGGCAGAAGCTGAACAAATAATCATATTTAACAATCGTGGGCCAATGCTATCCTGTGAAGCATGGAATCTGTAGTCAAGATAATAGCAACAAACCCTGGGTAAATACACTTCTCTTTTCTTCCCCCCTTTATCTCCTTTCCCACCCCCTAGACATTCTTCCACACCTCATCCCACAGATGGCATTGCTTGCAAAATTCACGTTTGGGCACCACCTGCCACTTGTAACAGTACCACTCTGTCGAAATATTTTTAGCAGCTGCAAATTAAACTGTCCTTCAGGTGCAATCTCACACTTAATGAAAATGACACCTTGGCACAGGACATGCAGCTGCCTTTATGATTCATTTGGCAGCCTGAGCTTATTTAAATAACGAACACATTTGGCTGCTCTCAACATTAGGAGCAGTCAGAATCTTGGGGATAGCAACATTCTGACCAGCATCTGGCTGGGCCTATCCTTTCCACGAACAAGCCCACAAAGTATAAGAACAGACAACTACATTGTAGAAATATTTTTTTTTTTCTGAAAATGAATTCCATTTAAAGGATGATTAATGAAGGCTTTTAGAGTGTCTATAAATTTAGAAGTTAGGACATATATTGGGTTTCTAGGATATAAATTATACAGAATTTATTAGAATAGAGGATGGAATGAATGATTATAAGCTGTCTTATGTAAATGCTACAAGGACTAGTTTCACACCATGAAACATTCATTCAATCCTCTTGTGAAGCATGTTAGGAGGTTCCACAACAGAATGAGAAAACCAGAAACCCACTTGGAAAAACAACCAAAATTACCCATCTCTCTGAATCAATTATGATTTCATTCATGAGAGTAAAAGGACCTTTGAAAATCTGTATAGTTTATCTATCTATCTATCTATCTATCTATCTATCTATCTATCATCTATCTATCTATCTATCTATCTATCATCTATCTATCATCTATATATCTATATCTATATCTATATAATCTATATCTATCTATTCTTATTTTCTTCTCAGTAAAAAGTGATCCTTCTGATGTAATAACTATTTATGAGGGTAAATCCTTACTAAATACATACCTTCAATTAGCAAAATAATTCTTTCTTCACTGTGATAGGAGTCAGAGAAAACTGGATAAAATACAAGCTTCTCCCATTCACTAGATTTGTAACTTCAAAAAATAAATTAATGTCAACTAACTTTAGTTTCCTTATGTACTTATGTCAGAATAACCTAAGTACATATGTCTGAGAAGTGCTAGGAGAAATATATATCTTCTTTCCCTCCTCTCTTCCTTTCTGTCTGTCTTTCTTTTTCTTTCCTTTTACCTACCTATCTACCTACCTATATCAGCATATCATTGGCCTTCACAATTGCTAGCTGTTATCATAACACTGTCTAGAACATTTTAAGAAATATCCTATATAAACTTATGTTTAAAAGTTAATGGTACACAATGGAATACTATACTGTGGTAAAAAAGAAGGAATTCTTACCATTTGCAACAGCATGGATGGAACTGGAGAGCATTATGCTAAGCGAAATAAGCCAGTCAGAGAAAGATAAATATCACATGATCTCACTCATTTGTGGAATATAATGAACAACATAAACTGATGAACAAAAACAGATCTAGAGACAGAAAAGCATCAATAAGACTGTCAAACCTCAGAGGGAAGGTAGGGAAGGGTGGGGGTACGGGGGTGAGATCAACCAAAGGACTTGTATGCATGCATATAAGCCTAACCAATGGACATAGACACCAGGGGGGGTGAGGTCATGAGTGGGGGGGTGGACAAACAATGGGGGTATAAGGACATATATGTAATACCTTAATCAATAAAGAAAAAAAAGTAAAACAAAATTAATGTGTAAGCATACACTTTGTGACTGAAAGCAAGTTGAAGCAGGAGCAGCTGATGAGGAAGGAGTAAACCTGTTAAAAACAACTGAGAGGAACAAATAGCAATTTAGGTAAATTGTCAAACTCTTTTTTTAAATTTTCAAAATATTTCCAGTGTCACAGCCTCAGGCTTCAAAATAGTTACAAGCTAGCCAGAGGGGAAATTGGTGATGGGGAAAACCCATCACCACAGGACAGCCAGCACACCAGGCTGACAGCCACCCTGACTGTGACTGTTTTCTTCCCTTTCAGCTTTGCTGCAACGTGAGGGAAGGGGGGTGGGGGAGTAGCCCCCTGAATCAAAAGACCTTGAATGGAACTTCCAGCACATTGGGAATGCAGGGAATGCAGCACAAAGTCATCTTACATTCTTAGCTAACAGCCTACGCAGAATGGATATATCATTTTTGGCTGTGGAATAGAAAAACTGGCTGCCAAGGAACAGGCCTGGAAAAACTTCTGATGCTTAGCTGGCTGGGAAACTATGAGCAGCTCTTGGGATGGTTCAACCCGAAGAAAGTTGAAGATGAGTCATGTCAGGAAGGAGAGAAGGGCTGATTACGATGGAAGATGAGCCCGAATGGTAAGTAAATAATAGGAACTATTTGCTGTGGTCTTTCCTTGTGCTTTTCATACATTTTCCTAATCCACACTCATCCCAGAAGAAACGCTGACATTAAAACCCAGTGCATACCCAGAGTGCAAACTAGCACATACCATGAACAGGAGCTGAGTTCTTTCTATGGCATCAAGTATTTACCCATGGATTTTCCACCAGGTCTACATGTTGCATAGGCTTGTACTCTATTTGGCTATTTTGTTTACTATTTTAACAAGGAAGGCAGTTTTTAATATTAATAAAAAATTAGTGGAAAAAGTTACAGTTTTCTACCACTGCAAAATAAGTCTATTTGAATTAAACAGTCATAATCAAATCAAACTTTCCACAGTTTTTCTCAACTGAAGGCAAATTACTGAAGAGGAAGTGAAAAGTCTTTGGGATATTGGGCTTAGGAGAGGAAACACATGAAGTAATCACAAACATCACTGTGGAGTGTGGTGTCTCCAACAGTGTATGTCAAATCAAATCAGTGACCTTACGGTTTCCCTAATTTAATACTGCAAAGAGAAAATGTTATCCCACTGTCCTACTTTCAGCTTCATCTCCCATATCTACTTAGCTGTAATTTCTTACCAGTTCTATCCCTCACACATTTTTTAGTGTATTTTTTCCTTATTTCTTTTGTTCTAATTAATGTTCTCTCATCTCTCTCCTAAAGTATCGGCTTATCTTCTTTAAAGATCCACCTGCCTCAAATCATTCTTTTAAATCAACACTTCACAATTCTGCCAATGTGAATGTCTAAATATACACTTAATAATATTGATGGTTTTTCAAAGGCTAAATAATTAAATTCAGTCTCAATTATCTATTTATTTACTTATTTTTAAATTTAAGTATTGTTGGCATACAATATTATACAAATTTCAGGTTTGCCATATAGTGATTCAACATTTATAAATTCGGACTCCTTTAAAGATATTCAAGGTTTTCACTACACAACAACCATATATATAACTCTAGGCTCACCTACTAAGAAAAATTGCATTTCCCCCATACCTTTCTGTCTTATCACTCTGGATTCCCAGAACTTTCTTTCTTAAGTGACTTTACTTATGCAAATACTCTATGAAGAATCATGTCATTTTTCAAGACCCTTTTCAAATACCTTCCAAAGTGCATAGTGCTTTAATTCTTGAGGTGGAAACTTGTCTTCTGAGTTTCCATAATATTATAATTTTGTTTGTATTTCAATTAGAGCAGTTATACTTTCCCACTTTCCTGAGATTATTATCATTATTATTATTATTTTACTCCTCATCTGGGGATAGTTTACCATTGATTCTAGAAAGAGAGGAGGGGAGAGGAAGAGAGAGAGAGAAACATCAATGTGAGAGAGAAACATGGATAGGTTGCCTCTCCCATGTGCCCCAAACAGGGATCAAACCTGCATATGTGCCCTGACTGGGAACTGTATCTGAGGCCTCCAGGGTATGACTCTCTAACCACTTATCTACACTGGTGAGGGCACCCTGGATTATTCTTTATAGTGACACAGTGTGTTTGCTCCCTAAGTTCTTTTAATTTAAATTTTTTTATTTATTTGAGAGAGTCGAAAATATCGATTTGTTGTTCCACTTATTTATGCACTCATTGGTTGATTCTTGTATGTGCCCTGATTGGGGATTGAGCCCACAATCTTGGCATATCAGGAAAATTGTCTAAACAACTGAGCTATCCAGCCAGGACTGTTCACTAAGTTCTTTTGAGGCATGGTTTTGTCATTCATCTTTGAATCCCCTCTATTAGAGTCACTCAACTCAGAAGCCCGGAATTAGTCTTGAGTTCACTTGTCTCTCCATTGACAATTTATTAATCTCCAAGTTTTATTTCCATCTATCTTCCAAACATCTTTTATATCTATCTGTATCCTTCATGTCTTAATTTAGGTCCTTATAGTTTTTTTCATCCTTCCTATAGCTTTTTAAGTTTCTTGTTACCAGCCTCCATTTCCTACATTTTTTTTTCTCTCACATAATGCCAAGAGTGGCTTCAATATCAATATGCAATTTGTTTATTCCAATCTATTGTTTAACATCCTTCTTCATGTAATTTTTGATGGGAGTGTAAAATGATCTGGAAGTATTTTGTAAAACCAAATACAAACTTATTCTGTGATTCAGTCATTCCATTTCTAGCTATTTAATCAAGAGAAATGAAAATATATGTCTACAACAAGACTTGAACAAAAATGTTTATAGCAGGCTTATTAAGGCCAAGTATCTATCAATAAAAACATGCATGACACTGGGGTATATCCATACAATTAAATGCTGCTTAGAAATAAAAAGGCACAAATTACTGATACATGCAATGACATGGATGAATTGAAAAAATAATACAACAAAGAACATATGTATAATTCCATTTATATGTTTCTAGAATAGGCAAGAGTAATCTATTGTGGAAAATACAGAACGGTACATTCCTCTGGTGGCAAGGGTGTAGAGACTGGATGGAAATGGGTAATATAAAATTTCTGGAACATTCCATACTTTGATAGATATTTTAGTTACAGAGGTATATCATTTGTCAAAAACTCATTGAATAGAACACTTAAGATTAGTGCACTTCATTGTACATAATTTTTTTCAGAATAGAAACAAATACATAAACAAATATTGAACTCCTATCACTATTAATCATATTTAAGAGGTGTGCTGATGCCTGATATCTACTTTGATTTCATTGAAAAAATGGTTGATGGATGGAGAGAAATGAATGGATAGACAGAAAAGTGATATTATAGTAAATTATAAATTATAAATTTGTAGCATCTCGGTGGAGGGCCAAGATGTATAATTATATAATTCTTTCAATTTCCTGAATATGAAAATTACCTATGCCTCCTGAAACAAAAAGTACTTTTTCCTAACTTCCAGCAAAGGTGATCTTAGGTAGATAAAAGTAATCATATAAATTTAAGAAAATATAATATGTAAATACACTATTATAGGTGGTAAAAACAGTCATTTACCTTTTTCTTCACTAATACTTACCTTTGTGGCTCAGTCTTAAAGTAAACTATAGCAAAATTAAGAATTTCTAGCATATAACTGAGCCTGAAAACTGAGTATCACTTAGATTTTCATAGACATTCAAATTTGATATAGTGTAATCTTCAATGTATGGTTTTGTTTTCTTTTTTTTATTGATATTTTACAGAGAGGAAGGGAGAGGGATAGACAATTAGAAACATTGATGAGAGAGAAACATCGATCAGCTGCCTCCTGCACACTCCCCACTGGGGATGTTCCCTCAACCAAGGTACATGCCCTTGACCGGAATTGAACCCGGGACCCTTGAGTCCACAGGCTGATGCTCTATCCACTGAGCCAAACCAATCAGGGCAGGTTTCGTTTTCTATCTCTAGAAACTATGTATGTTCCTTTTATTTAAATATTATGGTCTTTGTCATCTATTCAAATGGAAACATTTTCAAATGTAACTGCCTATACCTTGTAGAATTCTGTTTGAAAAGTAAATTGAAATAGCTCAGCTGGCATGGCTCAGATGTTGAGCATCCACCATGAACCAGGAGGTCACGGTTCAATTCTTGGTCAGGCACATGCCCTGGTTGAGGACTCTGTCCCCGGTAGGGAGCATGCAGGAGGCAGCTGATCAATGATTCTCTCTCACCATTAATGTTTCTATCTCTCTGCCTCCCCCTACCTCTCTGAAATCAATAAAAGCATATTTTAAAAAAATACATATTTAGTGTATTTTTTTTAAAGAAAATGCATCTTGTATTAAGTTATTACCTTTCTGTTTTGCTGACTTATTTCTAGGATGCATATCTCCCAACCATTTCTCTATTTCGGTGAATTTCACAAATTTCAGGAAGGTAGTGCTGAGTACAAAGTAGGTTTTAAGGAAAGTGATTGAAATAGTAATCTATTTAAACTAAGTGGATATGTCATAAGGTCATATGACTATTTTGTTATTATTATTTTATAATTACCAAAATGTGGTCTGTGTTTCCACTCTCTTATCTTATAAATATGTAGTCTTTTTCTTTCATAGACTGGTTATATAAGAAGGAATTACTCAACATTTCACTGTGGAGATGATATAATTATGTACCTTATTTATTATACTGGTATATTAGAATGACTTTTTCCATGGCAGATGTTGGGAGTTGTATATAATGTCCTGCTATTTACAAGAACACTATGTGTAATGATTTAGAGGTCTGTGTTTTGTCATCTATATATATCAAAGCCTAAGGGACAGTTCAACTGTCCGACCAACAGATATGAGGCACACTGACCACCATGGGGCAGATGCTCAACACAGGACCTGTGGAGCTGAGGTGACTTGGAAGCTGAGGTTCTCAGGTGATGAGCCCAATTCTGGGGTGCATCAACCGAGAACCACCCTCTCGCAATCCAGGAACCCTCAGGGGATGTTAGAGAGCCAGTTTCAACCCGATCCCCACAGACCAGGCCGAGGGACCACATCGGTGCATCAATCCATGCACTGGGCCTCTAGTGTTAAATATAGATTAGAAATATTTTGATGTTATTAGATTAATCCTGCTTCCTCAATTATAATGTTTTTAGGCATTTTTATAAATTTTGACATTTATTTCCTCAACGACAGGAAGCTGCAATATTTATTGATTAATCCATATATTAGGTTTTCAATGAATAAATTCATTCTATTAATGCACTCATCTGTCATCTTAAACTGTTTTCATCATTTACATTATATTTTTGAATCATGTTAAGCATAAACAACTGTATGATTAGATTATTTGTTTTTTGAGAAGATCAGATGGGATTTCATGAAGGAAATAATCTCTAGAAAGAATATTTTTATGAACTTATAATGGTGCATGTACACACATATATATAATACATATATAGTGGATATTAATTTTTATTACTTAAAGATATCAAGGACTTAATACAGAATTTTCCCCCCAAATTTTCTAAACATTGAAAGGTTTGCGAAAAAAATTATCCTTTTACTTTGTTAATTACAGGTAATGTCAACATGAAGGGAAATGAAATAGAATATGTATAATATAAATTCTTCTCCCTATACACAAAATTATGCTATCAATAGAGTCCATGTTCAAAATATAATTATGCTATTTTGCATACAATACAAATTAAAAATAAATTTTGGGTTTGGATGAAGAAAACCAAAGCAGCAAACTTTCATTTCCTACATCTAAAGAAAATAGAATTTTCTATTTAGAAAAGCCATTGCCCCATAGTAACAAGTAATTTATATGATCTTACCCAATCAATGATCTCACACTAAAACTTTCTCTCTTAAATAGAAAATTGGTAGAGGTTCAAGAAATGTGGTATTACCTAACTCTCTTCATTTTAAATTAGAGCACGTTTTCCTTCCCTTTGCCAGAAAGTTCATCAATATTTTAGACAGTGTTCTTACTCTGCTTTAGATGAAATAACCTTAATTAAGTGTGTATGATTTATTTTCTAAAAACTTCAGTGCTTAAGCAATGAGCTAAAAAATTCACCACACCAAAGAAATATAGCACAGGTGTGATTTAAATCTATTTTAAAAAGAAAAAAAAAATCATACCAGTACCTACTTTCAACTCTCCAATACATAATCATACCTCACTAGTTGGTAATGGTGAAAAGAGATTTGATAAAGAACTGTTATCCAAAATATACAAAGAACTCTTAAAACTCAATAATGACCTAACCAGTGGTCGGCAAACTGCGGCTCGGCAAACCGCAGCTCGCGAGCTACATGCGGCTCTTTGGCCCCTTGAGTGTGTCTCTTCCACAAAATACCAGCTCTTCCACAAAATACCGACTTCTGCGCATGGGCCACGAAGTTTCAATTGCACTGTACATGTGTGCCCGCACATGGTATTTTGTGGAAGAGCCACACTCAAGGGGCCAAAGAGCCGCATGTGGCTCGCGAGCCGTGGTTTGCCGACCACTGACCTAATCAAAGGACTTGCATATTGGTTATGCATATTAGCAAAACCAATGGACACAGACACTGGGGCGGTGGGGGCTTGCCCAGGGTGGGAATGGCTGGGGGAGGGGGGGTCAATCAGGGAAAAAGGAGACATATGTAAAATTTTAGACAATAAAAAAAATACAAAAATCCCTCAATAATGAAACAAACAACTTGATTAAAAAGTGGGACAAAGATTTTGAGAGACATCTCATCAAAGAAGATATTTGGGGGCTCTGGTCAAGATAACGGCATAGGTAAATGTGGTAGTGGAATTGTCCACAACATCAAAATTACAACTAATATACTAAAGAACCATCATTCAGAACTGCCTGAACTCCAGCAGAAGAGAAGTCTTTCAACTAAGGATAGAAAGAAGAACCTGCATCAAGACTGGTTGAAGGGGTGGAGATGCAAAACAGGCTGGTCCCACCCCCAAATGTGTCCAGTACAAATCAGGAGGCAAATCTCAGATGCAAAGGTACCCCATCACTTCTGAGGGTCCCAGCCCCACACCAGGGCCTCCCATCTCAGGGTTCTAGTTCCAGGAAGAGAAGTTCCCATAGTTTCTGGCTGTGAAACTAGCAGGATTGTGGCTGAGTGAGATGGAGGGCTCTAGAATCCAAGGCATTCCTCTAGCAGGGCCCTTGCATGAATTTACTCAGACTTACTTGCTCTGTGTTCCAGCACTGGGGAGCCAGGGACATACAGGGAGGAATGAGTTGTCACTGGGGCAAGAGCTAGAGGGGCAGCTTTCTCCCAGACAGAGTGCTCACAGAGGCCATTGTTCCCTTGCTGAGCCCTATCCTCACCGAGTCAGCAGGTGGGCACCGTATCTGAGTCTCCATTAACCTGGCTTACACTTTTGGACCCACCCAGGAGATTCCCTGAGACCCTGCCCCACCCAACTTGTGGGCCCAACCCAAGCATTTTCCAGGGGTTTTGCCATACAATTGACCCACCTTGGCTCATGCTTTGGACTTTTCCTAAAATCTTTCAAACAAGCAACATCTGACCTCAGCATGCCACATACCTCTTACTAAGAGGCCTCAGGCCCAACACCAGCTGGCCTCACACACGGGTGGCAGATGTTCTTGCCTGTACATCCCTAGAGGCCTCAGGGCCAGCATACCCAATGGATAGCTTCAGACCACATCGAAGCACAACACAACCTCCTTCACAAAGGACACACTCAAGGGGTGGACTCAGCTGGCACCAGAGCCCCACTGAAGTAAATCCTGCTCCGGGGTCAGACCCTGCACAGCTGATCCTCCATGGTGGTCGCAGCCAGTCCTCACAGCCAATCAGCCTGGGAGTACATCTCTCCCATTGAGATGCCAAGAGCAAGCAAGGTTCAACTACAACAGGAGGATGGACACAGCACAGTGGGAGTAGGGTTATAAGGAAAATCTCTGTACCTTCCACTCAGTTTTGCTGTGAATGTAACTAAAATTGCTCTAAAAAGTAAGGTCTATTATTAAAAAACGAGAGGCCCAGTGCACAAATTCGTGAATGGGTGCCGGCCTGCCCGGCTCAGGGTTGGGGGGCCGATCAGCGGTGGGGCTGGCTGGGGGGAGGGGCCTGGAGAAGACCCACTGAGCTGGAGCCCCAGGCTTCCCAGGGAGGATGGCCTTAGCAAGGAAACAGAAACTTCCAGAAGGCTCTGCAAACAGGCCCTGAGCACCTTTTGGCCAGAAGGACTCAGAGCTGGGGTCTCTGTGTGTATGTTAGACACAGCCCGGCGCTCGCCTTTGTCTGCTGGTCCAATCCGTTACGTAGAAAAGCTTGTTCCCCTTCTTCCCTTCGGGCCCTCACAACAACACAGGCCGATTGGAAGACGCGGCCCCAGCGGCAGAGCCAGGCCCCGCAATCACCCGGGATTTAGGCCTAGGACCACTGGGTAGCAATCCCCATGGAGCAGAACGCACTGTTTTAGAGTCTTCATTCTCCCCTAAAATGTGCCCAGCTGCTCCCCTTTAGCCAGGATGGACTGAACTAAGGAACCCAAGACCGAGTTTCCTTTGAGGTGGGATCCACCGGGAGCCGGCTGGTGGCGAGGCCCCTCCCAGGCAGCTGCCTTCCCCGCAGCTCGATGCGCTCTGAGCTGGCCCGTTTCTGGCGGTGCCGGGTCCTGGGCTGCTGGGCGGGCGGCGGGTCCACAGGGTTTCTCCCCGCCGCCTTTCTGGCTTCCCGAGCAGTACCCTCCGGCCCGGAGCACCAGGCGGCCCTCCTAGAGCCAGGACTCAGCGAAGGAGCTGGCCGCACGGAGAGGGACCTGCAGGTGGCCAGGTGGGTCCCCCACCCCTCTCCTCAGTCCCACTGGGCGGATCAGGCCAAAGCCCGCTGCCCTGGACTGGCGCCATGTGGGGAGGGTCGCAGCGGGGAGAGGGGCGCCCTGTCCTACCAGCTGTGGTGACGATCATGTCGGTGACCACCTGATTGAATTCGTCCCACAGAGCCTTCATCTCAAGCTGCAGGCTCACGCTGGCCACCTTCGCGTCTTCTTCACCTGCGCCTTGGCGGTGGCCATGCGACTGGCCCCGGGGCCCTCGGGCTTGACAGCGGGGCTGGTGGCAGCCCCTACAGCCAGCTCGTCATGGTGACCGGTGGTTCCAGTCCTTCCGCCACAATGGTCGCTGAGCTTTGATTATATAGATTTATTATATAGATAATTATACTAGCATTTTACCTATATTAATAATGCTTTTCTATTCATTAAGAACTTTAATTAGGTTCTTCATCTCTTTCTTCTTTATCAGGGTAAAAACATTTCCTTCTACTTCTAGCTAATATATTTTAACTAATCAAAAAAGTCATTTGATTTATCTTATTTTTCAACATTAAATAAGAAAAAGCATGTATTTAATTATTAATATATTAAGACAATGAATTAAGAGATTTCCTATTTCTGATTCATTCTTATAACTTAGAATATATTAGGAATATTTGGGTACTCATACATATATTTATAAGTGTTCTTTTTTTGTCCAATATTGTTACTGGGAATATTCTAGCTCCATATGACTCGAATGGCTTGCACACCTTTTTATTTTTATCTATCTTCTGGGCATTGTTAAAGGTTTCATACAGTTTTCTCACATGTTTTATACATGATTAAAAGTTAAATTGATTAATTGAAATATTCATCCAAAAGAAACAAATAAAAATCCCCAGCAAAACAAAAATACAAGCAACTATGTAATACCAATTTAATTTTTTCTATTAAACTTTCTTAAAATTTATGTGTGTGTAGTTAATTTTTCCTTTTTTTTTTCTCTCTGAAAAATAGCTTAGAATCTACAGATGGCAGAACTAGTATTGGTGAATGCCATTAACAGTTTTACTTAAAAAGGCAATTTCATAATTTTTTTTGAATATGTAAACTGAACATTTTTGTATTCTGTGAAATAAAAAGTCAATTATATAAGTGAAAAAGAAAAAAGTTCCTTTTTGATATTTGCCCATTACTAGGGCATAATAATAATCCAAGCCCTAATTCCCAGTCAGTATTGTCAGGGAGCTTTGCCTTGGAGTTGCCTCTGATTAGGCCCTTGAGTTCTAGGGAAAAGGGAATGTCTGTAGGAATGTGGCCTGATTCTTAAAATAAAATAATGATTTAGGGACCAGGGAATACTTAGGTTAATTTTATTTGACACAGACCTTGGCAACTTTTTAATAACATGAATGTTATTATAGATAGAAACTAATTATACTGGTTGCAACACCAGTGCAGCTTCACATTTCTATCATCTTCTGGTCAGAAAATGTTCTCAAGATGCCGGAAATTCAGGATCTCTTCAAAGAAGAAAAACATGTTCAACTGTGATATAATTAGCAGTTTCTATGGCTTTTGTTCTTAAGAGACAATAATAGTTTTGATTCTTGAAAATGCCTAATTATATGGGGAAGGAAATTCAAGGCAGAAAGGAAGATAATTTATAATATAATTTTCAAAGTAATTAGCATTTGCAGAAAATAATTCTTATTTATAAACCTGGTTTAATCTGTAAGATCTTAGTATCCTTTAAGAAATAATAATTCAAATTTAGCATTAGTTACCATTTTTGTACTTCCCTAATCTCGATGTGTTGAAAATAAATAATTGCTATTATTTTAATACAACTTTTATTTTGATTTTGTTTTAGGATTATATCTATGTGAACTGAAGAGTGAGGGAGTTGTCAGTTATATTTACATAAAATTTGTAATTTTCTTAAATATTGAAAAGTCTCTATTGTATCACATTCCTACAATTTAAATCTAAGGTTGCAATATCAAATTTAATGTTGCAACATAACAATGTATAATATTTTTGTTTTATTTGCATTTAATTATGTTTCTTTGTACTAAAATCTACCTAGTTTTCATTACTGATGCTTTTGACAAAAAGATGTTTACAGGGAAGTAAAAATAAGTTATCACATATTTTAAATACTATGTTGCTGTTTCATCATCCAATTTATTGCTTTAAATAAAACAGCATAGGCCAGCCAGCATGGCTCAGTTGTTGAGTGTCAACCTATAAACCAAGAGATAACTGTTTGATTCCCAGTCAGGGCATATGTGTGCTCAATCCACAGTTTGGGGTGTGCATGATCAATGATTTCTGTTCCTCTCCCTCTCCCTTCCTCTCTGAAATCAATACAAATATATTTTAAAAATAAAGTAGCATAAGTCCTAGTCTAGCTCTAGTGAAAGACAGTTACTTTTTTATTAACCTGTTCTGAAGACAACTTTTAAAAAAAATGAGGCTTCTTTGAATCCTAGAGGTCACTACTAGAAAAAAAGTAGATTTCCCATCTTTTTAAATATTTTGCTCAAGATGTCACTGAGGCCAATAAAACAAAACAAAAACAAATGCTTATAGATTTTCTATAACTATAAAGGCAGATAAAAAATACCACAACTTAGAGATTTAAATAATAAAACCAAGCTCAAATTGGGAAATTATTTCATTTTGGTTTAATGATAGAAAGGAAAGACAGTGAAGCTATTTAATTTTATATTAAATAGTGTTAAATCAATTAAGACAATAAGTGTTACTTGGGAAAACTATTCAGAACATGCATTTTAAAACTTCTATTCAGCCATTGTTTTAAATAATCAAATAAGAAATTAAAATCTTAAAGCAAAATGAAATTTGCTCTTAGAACAATATTTGTCAAGAATCATGATTATTGTTCATAGTTAATTAACTTTTTGTATATTTATTAAAGCGCAGAGACCAGTTGAAGAGACTTTATTTACTTATTTATTGAAAAACAGCCCACAGCATCTGCTGTTACTGAACCACTAAAACCCCTGAATATAACAGAATATTGATTCTGGTTTCTCTCCACTCCCTGACTGTTTGCCTCAAATCACCAATCTCTTTTTTGTCTCCTTATTTTTGGGATGACGTCTCCTCTTGAAAATTTATTTATAATTAAGAACCTGTGCCATCATAAATAACATCTTCTAAAAATCTATAGTTGATTGTCTATACTTTTTTCTGATCCCCATCTTTTTCCTTCACAGCCTCTAAAAAGGATTTCCAATGTTTTTTGAACTCTCTTGTACACATATTCTCTAAGAGAAGACTGATGATATATGAACAAAAGTTAGCCTCCCTCATAAGTTGTCATCTTTTTCTATCATTTTATAGTGAAAGCCTCAGTCAGTGGTTCTGGTATTGAGTTAAAGGCTGAAAATCAATTGAATAAAAAAATATGTTACATTTAAAAAAATGGATAGTACTGCCTTCTCTCTTGCTTTTTGGGCTAAACCACAGTTTTTAAGATATTATATCTTGGACATTTCTCATAGAAATATTTTTTTCTGGTATATTGCCTCATGTAAGGGAAACAAAAGAAAAAAAAATGGGATTGCATAGAACTAAAAAGGTTTTGCAAGCAAAGAAAACTGTCAAAAAAGGAAAAGACAACCCACTGAATAGGAGAACATATTTGCCAATGATACATTTTATAAGGGGTTAACATCAAAAGTTTATAAAGAACTTATAAAACTCACCATGGCCAAATAGGACTGGATATATATTACAATAACATTTTGCAATACTCTAACTCTGAAAAAACTCTTAAATATGTACCACATCTAACTTACATCATAAACTTCAGGGTTAGACCTTTAGATAGAAAACTATGGTGTAGTTTGGGTATTTTTATTTCAGTTTGTGATGTTATAAATTTTATTATAGTAATAGTTGTTTATTGTGTTTGAGTAATGCTGCAAAAATCTAATCAGAAAGGTATTATTAACCATCATACATTACTCATTTCTTTTCTCCCTTTATTCCTCCCTCTCTTTCATCTTTCTTTGTAGATTCCGTTCTACTAGTGGACAGGTTTGTTTTATAAAAATATTTTATTCTCTTTATGATGACCTATTGTTTCCCCATCTTAGAATATATGTAAATAAACCTATATAATAAAAGCCTAATATGCTAAGTGTCTGGTCGTCCATTCAACCAATCAAAGCATAATATGCTAATGATATGCTAAGGCCGCTCAACCACTCGCTATGACATGCACTAACCACCGGGGGCAGACAGTCGACCGGTCGACCAATCGCTATGACTGACGTGTACTGGTCACCAGGGGGCAGATGGTCTGACTGGTAGACTAGCTTGCTGCTGGTGTCAGGCTGACCAGGACTGAGTGAGACTGGCTGGACATGCCCTGGACCCCTCCTGTGTCCCTCCCCATCCCTGATCGTGCACGGGTGGGATCCCTTGGCCTGGCCTGTGCCCTCTTGCAATCTGGGACTTTTCAGTGGATGTCGGAGAGCCAATTTCGGCCCTATCCGCAGGCCAGGCCGAAGGACCCCACTGGTGCATGAATTCATGCACCAGGCCTATAGTCAATCGTAATAGCCATGACTTAGCTTCCTCAGTTACGTTCAGGTGTATTAGAAGTTTTATTTTTGCTATTATTATCAGGATATCCTTTATGAACATCTTTTTTAAAAATATATATTTTATTGATTTCAGAGAGGAAGGGAGAGGGAGAGAGGGATAGACATATCAATGATGAGAGAGAATCAAGCCCACAACCCCGGGGCATGTGCCTTGACCTGGAATCCAACTGTGACCTCCTGGTTCATAGGTCTACTCTCAACCAGAGTCACGACCACGGCAAAGAATATCTTTTGTTAACAAACTATGATCTCTCCAAGGACAAGTAGTTTGGGAATTAATGAGTGGCTTATAGACAGTATTGACAAATAGAGTGGCAGAACATTTATACAAAATCAAGAAGACAAAATTAACCAAAACAATACAATTTAGTGAAGATTTTGCAAGTCTTCGTGACATGGCTACCTTTATCTTTGGTGCTGCCACTGCTCTCGCACTACCAAATGACTTCTCACTGCTGGACTGGCTTACAATGACTGCCATTGTTTTGCTACTTCCTGCTGCCATAGTCTTACCTCCAGCCAAGTTTTTCAATTGCCTTCTACAAGTTGCTCTTACACAGAAATTAGAAATAAGCAAGGAAGGAAGCAAAAGTAGTTCCAGTTTGGAAAATTGTGTAAAATTAGTTCACATTTTAAGACTCATTAACACACAATTATCTCAAGGTCTTTCAAAGGCAATTAGGTTATAATTTTCCTAATTTGGGCACTGATCTGTTGATCAGAGTTGGCTACATTTAACTTGATATCTCTGAAGAATGTGATTATGCTTTTTTTTAAATTAAAGGACACCAACAGAATTAACACAACAAAGAGGTCAGTCATTAGCCTTCTTATGGCAATCAGCACTAACCCAATACTTCAATAATTTTTCAGTCAAAATATTTAATAATATTACAGAAAACAAATAAAGGTTATTGATCAAAGATCCTGTACCTTATTGGTTCATCCTACACATATAAGCCCAAATTCCATTACTTGAATTGTTAGTATGACTAGATTCCTCTTTAATTCACCCCAAAATGAGTAAGATTTTGTTGTAATATGTGTTTTGTTTCCTATCCTCCAAACTCATTTATCTTTTATTTGATTTACAAAATTGCTTTCTCATCCTGCAAAGCAAGGGTATAATTTTTCCATCATTCTAACACATTTGATGGTAAACACTGACTCTATGGGTGCTAAGCAATTAAGTGGCAGCCATCAGTTTAATACTAGTTGGGGCATTACTTAAGTTTGAGGATCAGTGAGATTAATGGTCAGTACATTATAAATAGGTCATAACACAAATGTATATGCCCAAAACACAACTCTATGCTGGCTGTAACATAAACCCTACTGTGTGCTAAGCAGAAGGCATTGTGGTTCCCAAAATGAAACTGAGTCTGCTGTCACCAATTTCCCACACACGTTCATGCTGAGATTTTATAAGTGTACAAATGAGATAGCTCTCTATGATACTGAACCCTGGGATCTTTTAAAATTAGTAGTTAAGTGAACAAAAGAAATTTTGATTTATGTGAATTTAGACAAATTTATAAACATTGAAAAGACATTTTTCATGGGTTCTTTATGCTGTCAGCCTACATTAAATCCAAAAATAGTTATTTAGCAAACCATCAACAAAATGATAAAAACTATGCTTCTAATGAATAAAATATGTGCATTATTATTTCTGATTCAAAATTTTTGAAAATAATAATAGTACTACATATATAATGGTATGCTGTTTAAAATGCAGAATTTATCTGATGATCAAAAAGAGTCAGAGGAAATGAATAGATTTCTGAGAGCAGCATGTGGGAGGCTGGGGTGGGAAGTGAAGGCGTTTTGATTTTTCTAGTGCTGAAATCCTATAGCAACACAAACATTTCTAATTTGAAAATGTTTAGACACACTTAAGTCTTCCTTACTAATATTATCGGGAAAACATTTTAAAGACCTCTTTCCTGGATAACCTTTTGTAATTTACATTTAGTTGATATATGAAGTTTAGAGCATTTTATTGCCTTTTTTGTTATGTGTAAATAACTTAGTAAGAAGTATGTCACTAAGCTTACCAAAAAATCCCTTTTATTTTTATGGAAGCGAAGGAGCAGTAGGTTTATTGTCTTCTAAAGAGACAGACATTGCTAGGCAGGAACTCTGTAGGTGGAGACTCAGTCTAAGGAAAGAGTCCCTATCACTTCTCTTTTGTTTCTTTAAGCCACTCATGGCATTCCTAGAAATATGTGGCTTGCTCAGTTAAGTGAAATTGAGCATCCTACTACATTTGTAGTGACTTGACATATGTAGATATTTTCATTGTTCCCTTCTTTAAAACTCTTATGTAATATTCTGAGACCAGGTAACATCAACTGTATTGGTTGTTGTTGTTTTGTTTGTTTATTTGTACTTTTGGTTTGTTTGTTTTGGGAAATTATAGTCACTATTCAAAATGCTTTGTATGAATTTACTCATTCATAATCCTCATCACAACAAGGAAGAATTATTATTTCATTCATAAAAGGGAACATTGAGCACAGAGAGCTTACATGAGCTGTCTATAGTTGCTTAGCTAATTTTGTTAAACTCAATTTCTTTAAAAATTTGATTATTATTTTGATACTAAAGCTAAATATTTTATTTTAAATTTTGTTTTATTGCTTAAAGTATTACAAAGAGTATTACATATGTCTCCCTCCCCACCCCACCCCCCTTCACATTCCCCTGGCCACCCCTAACCCCCATTGTCTTGTGTCCATTGGTTATGCTTATATGCAGGTATACAAGTCCTTCGGTTGATCTCTTATCCCCCCTCTCGCCCTCCAACCTTCCCCAGCCTTCCCGCTGTAGTTTGACAGTCTGTTCGATGCTGCTCTGCCTCTGTATCTATTTTTGGTCATTAGTTTATAATGGTCTTCAAAGCTAAATATTTTATATGTTTTTGGTGTACTGAGTGCTTCTGACAATAATAATGACGATACTCAATTAAGTAAAACAGAACAAAATAGTGTCAGAGCAGATTAGAAAAGCAAACATAACTGGTTCACTGTATAAATTTGCCAAACAAGCATTAGGCATTATTAATGTATTATTTTCTATTGTTTACTGTATTGTTCACATCATACATACATGAGCTATGTGCTATGTATGGAGCTGCTATGTAAATGACAGCAGCAGCAACCACAGTTATCGAGAGCATTTATCCTATTATCAGACACTATTCTTAATATCCTAAATAAACTGTCTCATGCAGCCTCAGAAAAACAGTATAAGATATTAGAATTAACTCCATTTTTAAAATCATAAATGGGCAGTGAAAATAAGTGAAGTAAAAGCCACATAGATAGTAAGTGGAGGGCTTGGGATACAAACTCAGGCACACTGACCCCGAGCCTACAAACCAGAGTTATTGAATTGTTTCTTATTTGACACATCTAGAGTGAAAGGCACTGTGATAAGCACAAATATGCATCTATGTGTTCTTCGAATTCAAAGGTGGGAAAGATTAAAAGCTACTGGGTGGAATGATTAAATGAAAAAGGTAGTAAATTTGAGGACAACCAACTCTATTATTTGAGTATGTTAGTGTTTAATATTAGCGAGGTCACTTGGAATTAGACGTCAAAGGATTTGACAGAGAGTGAAATCTGGATTCAATTCACTTAAAAACCGAGAGACATAAATGGTTTTTGAGTAGAAAAGTGTTGCGATAGCCATCAGAGCTGCATTTAGGGAGATCTCTGCCTACAAAGGAAAAGTATGTACAGCTTATATTTGTTAGGAGTCTTACAAAATTAAGCATAAACAATAATCTATTGAGTAAAACACATTTTCACAAGTCAACATTTCTGAATCAGGATCAATTTTATTGGTCACCTGAAAACTATAGCTCTAAAAAACTTGGGCAAACATATGAACATTTATCAACATGAAAAGGCAGTATTTCATAAACTTATTTCACATTTAGGTATTATCATATTAGTTTTGAGATATCATAATTAAAAGCTTCTGAAATCTACCACTACAAAGGTATTTTTGTCAAGCCTACATTTAATTAATAATACTCTAATTTTAAATGTATTCTGTGTTCTTTCCACTGAAGTGATTAGAACATAGTAAATTTTTTGAGGGGTGTGGTGGGAAGGGGGATTGGTCAAAACCATCCATTCCATTAAAGTTCAATGCCATTGCTTGCCACCATTCAGCTTTAACCAGCTAAAATCCTTTAATTCCCTGGCCTCTGCTGTTGGGGAGCTCTAGGCTCATCACACTTAACCTCTGCCTAGGCTTCTCTGAAAGGAATTTGTTTCAGTCCATTCACAGCTTCAATAGTTGAGCAAGCCACACGCAACTGCACACTGGTCTTTTACCCTGAGCACACTAATCTGATTGTTTTTCCACTCTACAAACTCTGGGTCAACAATCAAGCTGCCGCCAGAAACTAATTAATTTGCAAACAGGCCTCTGTTTTCACAGAGGGAAATCTTTTGAGAGCCATGTCAGAGAGGCCAGGCACACCATGGTTACATGCATTGTCATGGCATCCACTTCTCTGGGTAAATCTCTTGCTTGATGTCACTGCACACATGAACCCAGATTACCCAGTCAGCAGTAAATCCCTATTGAGGTCCACTGATCTCTGAATGTACTGACTCTGGAAGAGGAAATTGGTATAGACAGGCTCTGAATTCATTAAATTGATGGTGAGACCAGAGAGAAAAATTTTAAGAGCTCAGAGAAGAAAGAGAGCTGGCTTTAATTTAAAGAATTTTCCAAGATATTATCTAATTTTTATACATTTTTCATTAAATTTAATTTAAAAGTGGGATTCCCTTGAGGGTAATAATATTCTTAAATGTTATTTTTCTAATCTCACCATTCAACTATAAATTCTCAAATAAGTGGTTCAAAATTTGTGACTAATAGGCCATACTTGAGAGTTGTATTTTTTAACCAATCATTAAAAAATGTTAAAATAGCATATCCTTAATATTTTATTCAGGTACATTTTCTTAGAGCTCTGAAAAACATAAAATCACCTTCCAACCATTGTCACTGAGTTAACTTTTATTTCAAAGTTTTATTCATTTCTCCTCATTAGTGCCATATAATTTCAAACAAAACCAATTGAGAGTGATTATGTGCCTTAGACAAAGTGTGACACAGTAAGTAGATCCTTGAAAAGGATATTAAATAAAAGTATATTTGGTAAATTTGCTCTTCTGGAAATAGAAAAGGCATATTTAGTTAACTTATTAAATGTGTTATCATTTAGAAAATAGAATAATTTTATGGTATATTTTTGAAAAGGTTATAGTTGGAGGTGCGCATTCTTTATTGGGATGAAAAATTTTCTGGGTAATAGATTCATAAGAAAAAAAGATAAAGTAGGTTGGAGTGAGGTAAGGCATGAAGACTTTGTTGTTGAGATCTGTTTTTATTTTGTTTTTCAATGACAGTATAATTTCTATATTATTTTGTATTGGTTTCAGGTGTACAGCAGAGTGAGTAGTTGGTATGAATACTTTAAAGTATTGCATATCCATGCTTCAGCATAATTTCAGCAAAAATATGTTTATTTTTTGTGATTCTATACAGTGATATTTAACTAACAGAGTGTAATTCGTAGATGTAATTGAAAAGTTAAAAAGACTGAGTCCTTGTTTTGTCTTTCACAGGCTATGAAAACCAAGATGACATTTGTGGTTGCAGTTGCTGTTTTGACTAAATGTTCACTCTACTTATGTAATACTCCTCTGCTCATATAACCATAAAATAAGGCTTCCACAGGGCTTTTTTCTCCAAGGTCAGCAAAATATATTACTAACTTGCTTAAGTCGGAGAAATAATTCAAAATGGCATCATTAAAAAGCCTGATATTATGCAAAACTACATAATTCGTTTTACTTATTAAAAAATCGAATTGGATACTTTGACATAGTTTATGTCTTTAAAGATAATAGAATTAAAATAGTACATCAAAAGAGTTGTACAAATGATTTGAGATTAGGTATCTGGTACCATGTAACATTAATTTCTACTCCCATAATTTATTTGCAATCACATTTCTTGGTTTTATTTACATAAAAATATATCTTGTGGATAAATCTGAATCTTTAGAGAATATGGAGTATCCCGGTACATGACCACAGAGGAAGCTATGCTCTTTCCAATAATTGGGCGAGCCAGGCTGGTATGAGTGTTACAGTGAGAGGAAGGAGAATGATGACTTGCATACCATTTCAATTACAGAAAAAAAGCAAGTGGGTTGGTCTATCCACAGGCATGATACTTTTAGGAAATCCACTAAAAGAAAACAGGTCTTCCTGAAGCGAGTGGGAAGGCCTCACACTCTGGGCCCTGTAATTAAGGTCTGTTTGTGCTCACTGGGCCTCAGATCTCTCAAGGATCCATGTGGTTTCCCATATTAAACCCTACTGTGACTGCCCTTTCACCCTGGCTCAAACACAATCACTCACAGAATGAGTCTGACAAAGCTTCCTAAGCATGCTCCACCCTGTGGAAGTGGAACAAAGGACACAGAGAAAATTCACATTTAGCGAGTGTTGACCACATGCCAATACTTACTTAGTACTTTTTACAGATTATCATGTGGTCATTTTTCCACAACTATAAGAGGTAGGTAGTAGTGTAATCCCATTAGAAGTAAGGTCCAAAGTAATATGAAACCGTCTTGCTCTAAAGACTACAGTCTTTCCTCCATAACATATAGCATTCCAATATTAATTCAAGATCTAACACAGTGTCCATCAAATAGAAAAATAAATGTAGGCTAGCCCTTCATCTGCTCTGATGGATGGCTAATATGTACAAGAACTAGGTAGTAGTATTTAAATGCAAAATGTTAAGAAATCATTACTATAACAATAGCATAAACTTATTTGTATCCTTACTACGAATATATAAATGACATAGTTACCTAATTCTCACATCCTTGGTAAGCCGAAACTGAAGTTTTAAAAAAAATATGCTATTTAGATAATTTATGAAGCACAAGAAAAAACATTCTGAATCTGGGCACATCATGGCAAACATATACCAGTTCATTTCCTGAAATCAAAAGTAGTTATAACATCTATCAGCCTTAAAAGAGGAGCTAGTGTCAATGAAAAAAAATTTGTTTAGAAAAAGCAGTTTTTGTTTCTTCACCTAAATGTTTCTTCACCTCATTCCTAATATTTCCTGTTAAAATAAATTTAAACTTTTATTGATATTATTATAAAAATATAAATTTTAGTATGTAATTATGAAAATAGTGAAGTTCCATTACAATCAATATATTTCAAGTTTTAATTCTAGACAACTGTTTTGTTTTTTATTTTTATAGAGAATGATATTAAAAGTCATTAAAATAGGACAATGGGTTCTTCCAAAAATAAATGGTTTGAATTAATTTGAGAAAAGTAAAGGAGGTCCTGTGTCAAATTTATTTTAATAGGTCTTTCATAAAGTACCTTGCAAGATAATTGATTACTTCTGGTAACACACATGATTATGCAGTCTATGCTCCTGCCTCAAAATTCAGTTATTTTATGCATAAACATCTAAACATGATGTTTCTAACTTTATTCTGAAATGGTACTTAATTTCCTGAGGCTTGAGATTCACACAGTCCCTCGTTTCTATCTAAAATGTGTCTGCATCCCCATCTTGCAGCAGCTCTGGTTTCTGCACCCTGTCAAATGTAACCTTTGTGCTAATTTGGTAAAATCCGTTCTCACGTTTAGTGCTGAGAGACTGATAACTGAATTCTCAAATGAACTGCACATTTGCAGAGATGAAGTACAGAGCTGCGGACAATGACTGTTTTCCCACAGTGTAAATTCTTCAGACTCAGCTGTCAACATGTGAGTGTGTGCAGCACAAAGGCGGCTTTAACTTGATGACTTTTTTCCTCCAAGGCCATAAAAACGAAATGGATACTGTACTCTCCTTCATGTTATTCCATCTTCTAATGAGATGTTCTTTCTCAGGGACAGTGAGAGCCTGTATGCTTTTTAGAGTTCTTAGTAGATGAAAGTCTCCTTCTTGCAGAATAAAAACAAACGTGATCCTTCCTAAATAAATATTTCAGTTTGAGAATAGACCAGATAGCAACAGTGGATGTTCCAAAACTGTCCTCCGGGAGTTTGGAGTTAAGCTCTTTTATAGTTTTACGCCAACAGTCTTATCATGATCTTAGTATCTTTTCTCTCTCTTGGTGAGACACAATTTCTCTGCTGGTCACCCAGCTACCACACTTCTACCCCAGGGGTAGGGATTTGATTATATGTCAAATCTCCTTTGATTACCACAGTGTTTCTACTTAATTAAATGACCTTAGGCATCATCTACATTAAAGAGAACACAATGGGGAAGTGATGTTAAACTTATTTGAAACTTGGGAGAGCAGGAAAAAAGGGAAGTGAAAACAAGTGCCTTCTAAAGGGAAAAGGCTGGTGAACAGTGACACGTCCTGTAGGAGAGGCTTTTTTAAATGGAGACTGATAAACAGCTATGGAAACTCATCAGTGACCGTTGGAGGAGCAGTTCCATGGGATCAAAGTCAGGTTGAAAGTGGATAAAGGGGTGAAAAAGTTGAGAAAACAAGTTTCTAACAAGGCTATGCACTTAGATCTGCAGGGACTTCATGGCATGCCAGGATGAAAGGGGGTGTTGAATAGATGAGCAAGTTTTCAGGTCAGAGGAAGAGTCAGTGGTACTGAAGAGATAAAGACAGCAAAAGACATGTAGATTGGGGAAATTTACATAAGCTCATCAATGCAATTAGGAGCAAAGGCAGACAAGTGAAATATGGAAGGTAAGAGGCACACTAATACATAAAAAATAATGGATGATCAGAAGTGTTGCAGGAGGGAAGAAATGCTGATTGAGCTTACTTGTCGTATGTATGTTTTATGTTTTAAATGGTCACTTTAAAGTATTTATCAGAACAAAGATTGTAACAGACAACTCATGGTCTCCTGATGTTTCAGTGATGTTTAGAGGTCATATTGTCATTTTTTTCTCTAACAAATCAATGAAGGACGGAGTGATTAAATGAATTTTGGGGGTTCCCCAGGAGAAAAAGCAGGAAAAACAAGTGTGGTAGAAGTTCAAGTGATGAAATATTCAAGCATCTTACCGAAAACAGATGGACTATAAAACGGGAGATAGGGTTTTAGAAAGATTAAAGGAGAATCAAATAAGTAAATGATATAAAAGTCCTTTGACATTTTGAAAATACTTTCAATGTGATGTTGTCTTTAAGACAATTTTTTAAAGTGTTACATAACTTATATGATGTTCTCAAGGGAACATGGAAGTGTGGAGGAAAAAAACACACTACATCATGAGATTTGAGATTAGTTGTGGTGTTCCTGTAAGACAGGATTGGTAAATCATCTTATCATTTTCCATTCCTCCCTTCCGTAGCTCCAGCCCAGATCTATTTCTTTCCATAGTTAACTACTGAGAAATTTCACTTTTGGCACAAAGCAAATATTTCCCTGAATCCTTAATCTCTCTTTTCTCTTTGCCCAGCTTTCTCACACCCATAGCCATGACGTCACTACCATGTGTTTAACTGCATATTAAATCTCAAGTCATATAGCTTGAGCTATACAAAGAAAGTTTTCCAGTTACACCTGTTATGTGTCTATGTTCTTACAAGCACCACCTACCATTGAGCCACCTGGAATCATGCTGCTCTGTCCTGATTGGGTGGTGGTGCCCAAGAGTTCGGAAAATAGCAAAGTCTCGGCCCATAAAATCAGCTGCTGTTCCGGAGTATAACTCTCCATCTGTGTTGTGACAAGATAAAACCACATGCACATACTTTAATTCAATTAAGGTAAGAAAAACAAAACAAAAAAACAAAATGCAAGTTCGGTGTTAAGACCATGTTAAAAAGAAAACAGAAATGCTCTCTACACCATTATGCAAAGCTATTTATTTTTTAATCTTATGTCTTTGTTATTGTAAGTATTTTATTAAATCATCATTCAATAATTTAGTACCTATTCATTTAGTACTGACTTTGAAAAATTGAATAAAATATGACTCAGTGGATATTAATAAAACATGAAATATTATTCTTGTCCACTATAACCAGGGACAAACTTACAAAGTGCACATACTGTTTGCTTTTATATGTGTAAAGATACTATGATTCTAATAATCTTGTTTATTAAGATAAGGAATCATTGCAAAATCTTGATTATAGTTCTTATTTTATGGAAATGAAATTTCTAATATATTCATTTAAAATATTTTTGTATTTTATTATAATTCAGAAAGAATTAATATTTTCTTTGCCAAATTTTTCTTTGTTTTTTGTATTTTAATGGAGCAACTTGGAGAAGTGCTTGAACTTAATAGACGCTATCGTATAATCAAAAAGAAAAAAGTCCACCACATAACCTCAGATATAACAGAGATGTGTTTAGAGAGGAAGAAATTTTGACAAACAACTCATCTTCATTATAGTTCAAATTCTCTTGTTCTTTGACTCATTCCAACTTAAACTAAATTTACTCTAGGTCAGAGTTTAATGATGGAAGACTCCTAATCAGAAGGTAAAGAATAGATGGGAGAAAGAAAAAGGGAGGAGAAAGAGAAGTTAATATTTACTGCATACCACTCTGTGCTGGCTCAGCAGTCAGGCCCTGGCTGGACACTTTCAAATTATCTCATTTAGTTCTGTCAACAACCCCATGACGTAAGGGTATCCGTATTTTACAGTTCAAGAAACTCAAGGTTGCTCAGCTAATGACTAGGCAAGTCAAGGTGAAAGTTCAAACACAGGCCCATTGCTAATTATTATGGTTTCCTCCCTTTAAGCAGAAAGTGCCACATATTAGTTCATCCAGAAAACTCCTTGTTGCCTGTCTACTTACAGTGAATAATCAGCACAACAAAATAACAAAAAATTATAAATTTTTCTCCAAATAGTCTACCATAATGACAGTAAAAAATATATTATCTTGTTGATCATTTGGATATGTTAATGTTTTTAATTCATCGATTTAAAATTATTCAGAAAATAAAATAGGTCTAGATAAATTATAACCTAAACATTTTAATAATACTATGTCCATTTTCAAAGGACTTTCGTATTTATTAAATGAGTGGAAAATTTTCTCTGAATCTTCAGTTATAAGTGCCTTTGAGGAAGTTTTATTAATTGGATTGCATGTATGATATTCTTTGTTTACACCTTCAATTCTCACTTGCAAATCAGGGCTTCTCAATGTAAGATAGACATTCTCAGTAAGAGAGACATACTCAGTGGCCCAACCCAAATCAATTTCCTTGGTAAGACCTGTGGTTCTCTAATGTGTTTGAATGCACCAAAACAGGCTTTGAGAAACCCCAAAGCTGTGAGGAATAATGATACAAAGAGAACCATTAAACAGCTCCAAATTATGAGGATGAGTTTTTAAAAAATATTGGTTAGACAACATATTAAGTACAAATAATCAGTTTAGTAAGTGGAATTCATATGATATCCCAAATTGTCATAATATGATACCTTTGGGATTCAAAAACATCTATGTTCTCTTCACTTAATTAAATATCAAGTTCAAATCTGACTTGTTCTCACTATAACATGGTGCAGTGATATTTAATCTTACAATAAGGCAAAGAAATCACACTTTTAACCAATGTTACCACAATAAGTATAATTTAAGAAAAATAAATAATCCTGTTCTAAAAGCACAAAAATGCTTTGAATAAGCTAACTATAAGTTTCAAGGGTACTTTGAAATGTTTAAATACATATTGTTGCCTTAATTTTAACTTATATTCAATCGCTGTAATTATTTTTCTCCATGGGACGTTTGTGCCTTCAGCAATGTACTGTTTTTATTAAAGTTGATATTGTATCATATTACAAGTATTGATATGTAGATTTTATATATTTTTAAACTTCAGGGGAATTATGTTTCTTGTTCTTTGTGAATAACAGGGTGTAAGTGTAAAATGTGTTGTGGAAGTAGCCTAAAATACACATATCGATGTCAAATAATTTCAAGTTGTGAACCTGTCACAGAACACCTTGTATTCTCTTTACCTTAAAAAAAATTAAATTATTGGTTAATGCTTATTTCCCTTTTCACTATGTTAGTGATGAAAATCAGAAAAAGAGAACGCAGAACTACCAAAACATGAAAACTAAATAATATCATATCAGAATGTGGTCAGGCAGATCATAACTAACAGGAGGTACAATCAGAAATGTAAAGAATGTCAGTAATTAATCATTGTTTTTTTTCATTAAGCTTGCTTTCATGTGAGGAAAATCTATAATTAGAGTTGTTATTACATGTAACCTCTATTCAGGAGAGAGTTGCAATAACAAAAACAATAGCAACTGGAAACTGTTACTTGAGTAAAGGTAGGTATTTGTTTCTTTTATTCATTTAGTTAATGATTTTATAACTTCCAGTTATTTTTGTTATCCATCCCACATGAGGAGGGCAAAAATCAGTACAAATAAAGGCAGAGGAAGCATGACTGATTTGTTCCTCTTTTAACAAACAGTGAAAGTAGAAGAGCTATTCAGTAGAAGGGCTGTTAACTCAATTTATTACTAAAAACAGAATTAAACAATTGACTTATAAACCAAAGGAAGGTTGCATTTTGGATACCAGTTGCCTTCAGTTATAGGAAATTACTTCTCACCTGATTATTATTTTTGGCAAGAGTCAGAGTGATTTCTGTGAGCTGGAGGGCACCAGATAATTGGGTGGCCATGAAGGGCACATTCTCATAGTGTCAGTGCTCAATATCAATAACTATTCCTTTACAACAGGTCTTAGATCACATTTTCTGCTGAGGTTTCTATAGGATTCTTATCAAGGATAATTGCTCCAGATAATGTATGGCATATTTGTTGTTTGGATGCAAAATTATAGGAGGTGGAATAACCTAAATTGCATTCTCACTAAGAAGAAATATAATATTAATTTAGAGTACATTTCATTTAATATACTTGTGCATTTTCACTATATATTAACAACTTAGTAAATTTTGCAGTTATCTGAAATGATCTAATGATATCTGGCTATAAGAAATTTACTGTATACTTCAGTTGGCATATTTACAACTAGGTTTAACAGAAATGCCTACTTGCCAAACTTATAGTTTCTAGGTCAATTATGAAGTTATCAAATTATATGTTGATTTTTGAGCACAATGATAATTTGTCAGTTTTATGACCACAAATATGTTTTCCTGGGGATCTGAAGTAGTGTATTAGGTCAATGTTATCTTGTGTCTGAAATGACACTACGGTTAAGATAGATACTTTTTGGTTTTCCATATATACTAAGCTACTAGTCAAAGAAACTATCTGTCCAATTTTACTAAATTTATGATAAAATAATATACTCAAGAAATTGTTATATTTATTAAAAAGTGGTTGTGCATACTCTGTCCAACCAGGTTCTTAAGTCTCTCTACAAAAAAAACATAGACAATTTAATATCTCAAAAATAATACAATGGCGTAAGATACATTAGTGCGGACAGATGTAACTAACCACTCAGAAGTTGTCAAATTTAAAAGATGCTATTTGAGCACACCATTCTTTCTTAACTGTTAGCCTTTTAAACTGTCTTTAAGGACAGCATGCTTTACCGAGATGAACAAACAGTTCAGTGAGCTGCATTTCCGCCATTGTGGAGTTATCTGAGAAACATGTGTTAAAAACAAAAGCTCACGTGTACTCTGGTCTTCCTGTGCACAACTCAAAATGCAATGAAAATGTGGCTTAGATCAGTTAATGTATTCGATTACAATTCCTAAGAAGGGTGTGGTGAAGAGAAACAGAAGGTGAAAAACATTTCCTTATGAAATCGAAGCGTTACTAACACAGGTGTAAAGTGTGACATGGATGTGAGCAAAATCAAACAAACCTAAAACCAAGACATTGTGTTAACACCTTAAGTAAATACCACTCACAGAATAGCAGAGTAATTAGAAACGTAGGAAAAGAGAAGTTCTCTCTCCTCTCTCTCTCTCTCTCTCTATTTCCTGAGAAGTGAAGGGTATGAGAATAATTTTACATTTTTACATTTATTGAGCACATTTATGTATATGATTGAACACAGGGTGGGACAACAGTAGTTTTATAGTTATTTGTATGAACAATAATACAGTAATAAATAATAACAATAATAAAATCTGTGTTTTGAGTACCCACAACTATAAACTTTTGCCCCACACTGTATAATATGATGACTTTGTTACTTATGCTGTCCTTTAAAACTAACATTTTTGAGTAGTTAATATATGCACATAGTACAAAGTTAGTAAAAATAGAAAATGTATAAGGTACAACATTTGTCTCCCAGACTTCCTAAAGGCAACCACTGTTACCAGTTGTTTTTGGTTTGTTTGCTTGTTTCTGTTTAACATATATTTCAGAATATGTAAGCACTCAAATGTAGTATGCTGTATTATTTAAGCCTCACAACAAACCAATGGAGTTAATATGGCCAAGCCATTTTATATATAAAGAAACCGATGTTCAGAGAGGTTCAAATAATTGACTCAGTTATAGTTAATCAATGTAAGGAGTACCTTGTTTGCTCTAACACAAAGTGAGAGTATATCCTAATGTCAAATTATGTTTATTCTTGAGACAAGGCAACTTTCTAGTTAACAGTACAGACCCTTGGTCTAGACCTCAGTAATAGCTCTTAGTGGCGGAATATTTATAAATTATTATCACTGCAATGCCTGGAAAAGATTTTAATGAGGAAACAAAATGGTTTTCAAGTTGGCTATTCCCCTCAAATCATGAAAACGTGAGATGATACTTACTGAGGAAAATACTAAGTTTTATGCTTTTGCTGTGTTCACACGTGGTATTTATTCTGAGCAGGACAACACTACTGCTGTTAATGAAGAACTTTGTAAAAATGTCATAAAATATGTAGAGGTGGGTGAAAGAAGAAATATCAAAAAATATTAGAGCAATTTAATATTGAAAATGGTTTTTATTAAAGAGGATTTGAAAAATCAACTTTACTAACATGATTTTAAAAGCTTAGACAGATTGTGATATTTGGGGGCAATTCAGTAGCTCTGTATTGCTCAAAAGATAATCCATATTTTCTATGGTCATCAGCTGAAAAACCCATGGCATTTTGGAATGAGGTCCTATTAAACCTTGACAGATTTCATAAACTAAAATTTTTAAGCTGTCATCTGGTTTTAAAGTTTACTACTAGTTGAACCTGCTTAATAGAGGGTATGAAAGAATCTGCTGCCAAGTCCTTCTAGCCACTTTATAGGTGGTTTGTGTCAAACATGACATTTTCTTTCTCAGTCTTGGGAAAGGAAGCAGCCAGAAACCACCTTGACAATTTCTCTTATTGCTGAAATGAGAAGAATGTACTCAAAATCTTTTGGGTAGATATAGGTTTTCCCAACAGTCATTCACTAATATATAATGTGCAGACTTTATATTTCAGAGACAGTTACTATTGTATGTAAAAGTTTGGGAAGTGCGGTAGAAAATATTTATGTGTAAAAAGATTCCATTAAATTAGCAAGCATTCTTTTTTAAGCAGCATCATGGAAAGATGCCAGAAACATCCAACAAGGGGAATTAAATGTACTGTGAGAAGAAGAATTTATAGCCTAGTTATAAAAGAAGCAGGTAACCTCAATAAAGGAAGTCACGGCTCTTGAATTAAAATGGTGTTGTAGATATTTTGAGGGACTTTGCCAGGTCTAATCTGGCCTGCATTCTGCATCTTTCTATCCAATTGATTCAGAAATTAATTTATATTGGCTGGAAGAAACTTCCTTGTGAATAAGCACTAAATATCTCTGAAAGTTACTCAATTAGTTCATCATATTAGGTAGGTGAGTTCTCGACCTCCATTTTAAAGCTACTTTTCTGAAATGCCTACTGTAATTCTTAGTCATACATCGTCTCCTGGGCTCACAACACTTCCCTCATTTTCTTTTCCTTTTCACAAACCTATGTAGTTTTTTTCAAAGAATTTCTAGTATAAAACACAAACTGTGGAGTTAATAGTCTTTGTGGACTTTGTGTGGTTGCATACCAAATGAACTATGTAATACTTACCTGTCATCATCCTTTCTCAATGGAATATTAAAATAAATAATCGAGCAAATCCCTACTGAGAAACATACCACACATTAAAGCTGCTTTAGGCACAATTTTACATACTGCTTTTTGAGGCAAATCTATTTTTTTTCCCGTATGCAGTTTAAATAAGTATAAGCTGCAAGTTTGAACAAGGTTGGATTCCTTCCCTTTGTTTAAGACAACTCTCAAATTTCTGTGTGTGCACTTAAGAAAGTCATCCACGTGTAATCACTAGGCTATCTGTGAATAGAAAATTATAAGTGTACTATATTTGCTGCATTTCTTCAGGTCTTAAACTTTTGTTAAAATGCTCCATAAATGGATCAAATGGACTGAAATTGTCTACATTTGAAAAGCCATAAAGGAGATAATTCATGCAGTAGTGGTTTTATTCTTAAAAGGAAAGGGATCAGTGAAATGTAGTTATGAAGTAAACACTAGAGAATACTGGAATACTGGAAAAATATATCTTTATCACTAATACTGTAGTCAATATGACTAGTTCTATTTTGTTAAGTAGAAACGTATTTTTTAAAAGAAAACACTGGCAAAAACTTTATGAACTTTTGACACATCAAATAATAATCCAAATACTTTACAAATATTTTTTATTTATTTCAGAGAGGAAGGGAGAGAGAGATAGAAACATCAATGATGAATGAGAATCATTGATCAGCTACCTCCTGCATGCCCCCCACTGGGGATTGAGCTCTGAAGGGGAATCACACCCTGACCGCCTGGTATATAAGTTGACACTCAACCACTGAGCCACACCAGCCTGGCCCAAATTTACTTTATAGAAATCCAGATTTAGTATTCAAATTTCAACTAGAAATTTTACACTTGAAACATTTCACTATTATTTTTGTTGTGTAATCAAATAATTACTCTCTATATTTTATAAAAAGGAAACAAGTTACATAATTACCACATGATTATATAGAAACTACATTCAGGAGCACGGTAATGACCAAGTAGCTTTTGTATTTTAGGTTCTTGATATAACAAAAGTTAAGAAGAAAAATTGTTTAATGATGTTAACTTTGTTTTGTGTTTTATTTAACTCCAGTCCATAAGTAGTAACAAATATGGAAACATTATCTTTCAAAACAAACTAAAGTTTTCTCCTTCATCTGTCTATTTCTATTTTCCTACTTATAACATCTCAACATCTGGCCAAGCATTTACTACCCATCTTTAATGCTGAAGAAAAAAAGGAAAGAAAAAAAAAAAAACTAGAGAAAAGAGTAGAAAGAGTATGTAAAATGTTTTGTTTTATTTAAAAAGAGTGAAAGATGTAAAGTCAAAAAAGCTGAATATAGAAGGTCTTCATCAACTCAAAGTAACACAATAGGGTCTCTGCCAATCATACCTCCATTTAGACTGATTGTGCTGATTAAGTTTCCAAATGTTGAGAGTGTGACTGATCTTAGAACTACAATTTAACAAGACAATTTCATTCTTGCCTTTTGATTTGTTAAAATTCTCAATTTAAACACCCCTTTCATGAAATGAAAAACAAAACCATTCTTTCAAAATAAAAACTTGAAAGTTCTAGTGGAGATGCATATAGTGATTGAGCCAGCAACTTCAACGATACTATTAAAACACTTTGAGTGAAAAAAATCAGAGTCTACATAATGCAATCATCAAAAGAGCTCTTAGTATTTCCTCAATTTTCAAAATATTTGAAAATATCTCAACTCATATACTCCTAAAGTAGTTTATGTTCAATAATCTTAGCATATAATAAATAACATGCACTCTAGTTATTATCTATAGAAAATTCACTGTTTAATTGGTTCTTGACTACGCACCTATTAAAAGAGATGCTGTCAGCAGTTTAGGGTCATATGGACTCTTCCCACGGCCGTTTTCAAAGTGTGAATCTTCCAGCTTAAAAATGTTGTCCTATAGATAAGAAAAAGGATAGAATTTATTTATGACAAGAAATATCTTATCATGCCAGTTAATCAGAGAGAGATTGAATATTCATGCTCATTATCAAGGGGTATAATTATTTATGTAAATGGTAGAGATGGCAAAATAACTGAGTGAATTAAAATCTAGCTATTACTAACCAAAAATCTACTTAGTTCAGTGATATATATATATATTTTTTGGTTGCATTTAGCATGTTTCAAGGAATAATGTATGAATGAAATCTAAAGACAAGACATGTCATGATAAGGGGGGGGGGAGTCATTTTATCACATAGGTTTGCCAAGAGATAGCCTGATGGGTCTTGAAGCAAAGGATTTTAAATTTAAATGACTCTTTTTATTCCTTCACAAAGAGAAAAAAGCAGTGAACTATATTAGATGTCTAGAATAAAATACACTATCTTATTTTTCTCTGTGTTCCAGAAGGAAATGCTAAATAGCCATTGCAGTTACTTCCCCTACTCTTGTCATTTCTACTACGTTGGGGCTTACATGCTTCTGAAGCATTTTTAAATTCCATTGGAACTGAAACGATCCTTATCGTTTTCTCTAAGTGAGAAATATAAAACTCTATGTTATGGGAGGTGTGCCTGAAGGTAGTATCATTAGAACAACAAACACACAGGTGACACAGTTTTTATCACTGGGAAGTCTGCTCCGTTGACTCAAGTACCCAGAAACTGGAGTGAATATTTGACTAGTACAGAAATATGCACAGTTCCCCGGTAGAAAGCACTGCAACAAATTTCTTAAAAAGGAGGCAACTAACTCATGCCTGAGACCTTGCCCTCAGAATGTGTCATGTGTCAAGCTACTGCAACTTCTATGTAATATTAAACTGGGGCGGGGACGGAGGTTGGTGGTGGGGGTTGGGGGGTGGGGAGGAATGCCTTTCTGAGCACTCTTTTCAGAATCAGGTGCACTAGGGGATAAATTAGGTCAGAATATGCATGCTTTTTCCAGAAGCACATTAACTTGTCCACAGGCTGAAATAAAATAGCTTCTTTGGCAATTTCTAGTATTCACATAAAAGTATTTTCTATCTTCTTAGAATAGTAAATGGTGTTCATTTATGGGACACTTTAAAATTTAATATTTCTGATGGAGCTAATGGCAGAGTTTCAAATTATGACTCTTAAAATTCATTTGGGTTAGGGAGGAAGAGTGAAATAAAAAGGAAACAAAATGTGTTCCTCATTTTTATTACTGTGAGTGAGAATTACTGATTCCATGCACTTGGTACTTAGTTATCCTCTAGCAAGAGTGACTCTTTAGCTGGATTCTACATGGCAGGGTAATTCACAGGGTTTCTCAGAATTGTGCTAAGCTGTAGTGCAAGGACAGTGATTAGAAGGCAGGCCCAGCTAGGCCAAAGATTGGCTCGCCACTTAATATCTTTGAGGCGCAGGTTCCGCAAAATCAGTGTTGGTAATTGACTTGTTTATTGAGAAAATTTAAAAGAATTTAATAAAGCCTTTATAAAGCAGCAAGCAACATAAAAAACACACAAATATAATTTATTTGTATTATGTTAATACTACTCATATTATCACTGCAACCAAAGAATATGAAAATTAAACAAATATTATCATTACTGTAATTTTTCCTAGTATAATTTGAAAGAACTATTACCCAAAGACATTTATATTAGTCATGAAATTACAAACTTGTTTACAATATAAACTTATTTATTTATTTATTTAATTAATTAATTTATTTTTAAATTTTATTTTATTGTTTAAAGTATTACAGATAGTAGTAGATATGTCTCCCCCCCCCCCCATTGACCTTCCCCTGGCCTTCCCTATCCCCCAGCACATGCCCTCACCCCACCCCCCAGCGTCTTGTGTCCATTGGTTATGCTTATATGCATTCATACAAGTTCTTCGGTTGATCTCTTACCTCCCCACCCCAACACTCCCCAGCCTTCCCACTGTAATTTGACAGTCTGATTCTGATTTATTACAGGCACTTGAATATTAAGATTATAATATTAAACTTATTGGAATATGCTAAGAAAAATATTTGGATGTATTTTAATAAAAATTAGGAACTAATCCAAAACAAATATGCTTAGAGAAAGATATATACTCTATTGCCACAAATCATAAAAATATTATTAATGTTTTCATAAATGATTATTTATCACAGGTTAGAGGTAGCAGCAGGGAGAATTGGTGGTGTGGTTGAAAACATTGTCATAAATATTATAAATTTATTGTCCTCTTAAGACATTTTCCAATACTGACAAAGATGGAGGAGCTATCTCTCAAAGTATGAGACATTTGATATCTGGGATCTTGTGTCCAAGTTAATAAGACAATGGCAAGGTAGACGAGAAGTACTTCCAACCTGGTGTTTAGTATTTGATTTACAAAGTAAAGGATTAGAGTTCATAGGAAGAGAGGTTAAGCCTGTCAGTTATGGTTCAAGAGAAGAAGAAAATCTATCCTTCATCATGGATTCAGGCCATATGTTCAAAGCAGGCCTTCTTCTCCCTTCCTTCTCCCCTCCACCCCCACTTTAAATGTAATTCTTTCCCAAATTTCTGGGTATCTACCATGTAATTATTATATATCCTTATATGATTCTATTGAAGGGTAAAGAATTGAATTTTCTTTCCAGCCTAGTGAGCTGGGAGCCTAGAATAAGTAAATTTCATTTTGAATAGGGAAGTAAAAGAGATTTCTCACATACAAATGTTTGTTGTGTAAACTTTATACCCAATACACACAGTAATGGGGTCCAAGTGTATTGAAATCGACAGACCTGGGTATTATCCCTGGCTCTGCCTTTCATTTGCTCTGAGCCTCAGGCAATCCCGACACCTTTCTGAGCTCAGATTCCTCATCTGTAAATGGAGTATAAGAAAATCTCATAGGGTTTATGTGAAGATTCACTGTAATAAATTACATAAAATTATACTTAGTGTGCCCTTGAAAATATTAATTAATTTCCTTTTTCTACAGTTTTGTTTATAGTTGGCACAAGAAAATCATGCTTTCTTATACTGATCGATATGTTTGTGCCACAGTGGAAATTCTTGCCTATATTTTCAGCATTGGAAATTAGGACATGTGTTTAAAATACATGTGAATGCTTTGAACACTGAAAATGCACTGAAAATTATTCTTTCCTATATTTAAACAAGAGTCTAGTTCACAAGCTTTGTTAAAAATGTTATTAAATATAACATGTATGAAAATTCTCAATTAATAAGACTACCTTTTTAATATGTCTGATAAATTTAATGGGATTGATATTAAAGAGACATAAATATTGCTCTTCCTGTTATCTTGTAAGACCTATTAGATAGATGAAGATATTAATTTATTATACATGAACTGTTTTAATATAATTGATTATTAGCATCCTATGTTGTCACATGTAATATGTCACATAGAAAACTGTCCAGTTGTACTTGTTAGGCCTTTTGAAATCTTATTGCTACTCAATGATTTTATATTTTAAAGAGTATTAAATAGATCACATATGCAAATAATGAGACCAAAATATCACAAGAACAATGTTCACAAACTGCATAGTTTATGTCTTACTTGGGCTGAAATGGTTTCCATTCTTAGTAATACATGAACAAAAATCTTGCTGCATCGTTTCTAATTGTTTTAGCAGATACTATGAGCATATTACATAAGTTACTGTGCCATATTTTATTACATGATTGCATCAATTTTCAGCAACTATTTTTAACTTTTGAGACCACTCTTTCCCCTTTGTCTTGTGGATTTCCTGAGTGTTATTAGACTGAGGTGAGGTAAGGCATTAGAGGAAATAATAACTGTGCTAATGTCTAATCCAAAGTCTTATAAATTATAAACCATGGGTGACATCATGGCAATATATTTCCTAAATCTCAATCTTGTCCAAGTAATAAAGTTAGGTAACAAAATTGCAATTTTAATTGTTTTATGTAACAATTTAAACATAAGTGATATTTCTAAAAAAGAGGAGTAAGAAAATCCTACATCTATATGATAGAATGACCATTTTGGGTGAGAAGCTATATAAAATATGTAAAGTTCAATAGTTAGTATTTAAAACTATATACTATTTTTTTTTCACACACACAAAAAAATGCCTTGATTTCCAGCTATACTGAATTATCAAGTACTCCCTGGTCATACCATGGATTTTTTTTTATCTTTGCAACCCCCCACCTCCTGCTCAGCTCTCAACCCCAGGGTGAACTTCCTTTCCTGCAGTGGTTCCCAATCTTCCTAATGCAGTGAACCTTTAATACAGTTCCTCATGTTGTGGTGATCCCCAATTTCATTGTTAAAAATTGAACATATTTAAAGCATAGTGATTAATCACAAAAACAATATGTAATTATATATGTGTTTTCCGATGGTCTTAGGCGATCCCTGTGAAAGATGTATTTTGGTGGGAGATGAGTATGTCTGTGTGTATGTGTGTGCGTAGGTGGTGGGTGCAGAGTAAGAGGAGCTCATAGAGAGAAGACAGAGAAAAGCAGGGAGGCAGATTATTCTATCAAGAGGAAACAGCATGAACAAAAGCACCTTCAAAAATAAATATAATTCATATTTAAGATATAACATGAACTTCAGTTTAGACAGTGAAAATATATACACATATTAAGAGATAAGACTGAACGTAAATTTGGAATCAAACTGTGGAAAGTTTTCTGTGCCAGAATAAGCAATTTAGTCTGTATTCAGAAGGTGTCAGAGACACAGAGATAATTTTAGTTGGAGAACAATAGCATCAAAGAGGTGTAATATCATGATGGATCCGACAGTGATGTGTAGGATGGGTTATAAACCATACAAGCCTGGTGGCAGGAAAAGAGCTATTGCCATGACCTGGAGAGAGAGGGAAGTTGGTCTTCTTACACGGTTTAAAGGAATTTTGCATGTTGTGACTTGGTTAAATCATTTAGCTTCTCTATAGCTCACATTTCTTAACTTCTGTTGCATCAGAATCCCTATTGAGATTCCAACAAATCTATGAATTTTTCCCCATGAATATTAAAGCTAAGCATACATACAGTATGTAAGCAATCTTTAGAATTTATTGACTTTATGTAGTCATGATAAGAGGTCCCTAATCAGTTATCCCCCAGAGACCTTTGCATTTCTAACATGATGTGATTCTATCTTACTCTCACTCTGACCTTGGACATTTGCTTCTGCTGTCCTTTGCCCCCCTCCTTGAACATAAACATAGAGATTTTCCAGATTTTTTAAACCCATTTTTATTTTCATTCTCCACACACTAATGTTTGGAACTTATTTTATTTTTATAAATTCAGCTATTAAACTTTTGCCCCAATTCCTCTGCTATTCTAATCATTCAAACTTGGGTTTCCTGGCCTGGATGGAATCTGCGTATTTTCCCTAGTTGTTTCAAAATTGAGAGCTATTAAGAGTCCTTGGATCTTCAAAGGAATATAGGAGTAATTATGAATAATAAACTTCAAAAAATTACTCTGTCAAAAATAGTTATTTAACAATATACATTGCGGGAAGATACAAAGGAAATGTAACCTGGTCTTCATCAGTGAGTGCTGAGAAATTTAAAAAATAATGCTATGTGAATAGAGCAAGTATAATTTTCTGCCCTGATTATAATGTATCAGCCCTGCCTCAGGTCTAACTATGGTCTTCTAGGCCATATCGTATTAAAATTTTGTGTTTCCCTAGAATAAAATAAACAAAAATTATGCAAGTAAGTGACAGTTGATGAAAAAAGAAATTCATTAAAAAGTAAGTTCAAGGAAAAGCTATACCTGGAAGGCCTGAGTATATTAAAAATACCATTCTTTCATAATCACTAATAGTTTTGAGTATTTTTATATGTAGAATAATTATAATATTTGGTTTTAAATTCAATCCAAATGTAGTTGTTTGAAGCTAAAATATTTTAAAGCAATAATTATAATTATTATACTTAATAATTACCACTATTTTATTTTTAAATATATACTTTGGCAAAGACATGTTCCTCAGGAAGTATAGCTACAAAGCCCACTATATCATAGCTCTTTTGATCAAAATGTATTTTATCTATTAAATTGAACAATAAAAATGCTCCAGTTATATAGATAGTTCAGTTTAATATTCATGAAATATTTAATACTTTAAACAATAAAGAAGTTAAAGAAAAAAATATTCATGATACATATGACCAATCTCTAGTTAAATTCAAGCAGACTTTTTAAATTGAATACAGATACAGTTTTTGTTTCTGAGAAATTCTTAGGATCCAAAATGGAAATGAGGATAACATTATCAGGGCAGACAACATTTCCATAAAGTTCATCTACAGTTTGAACCTGAGTAGAGATGCTTGGCCCCTTGACTTTATTGATTTCAATTTTTATTGTGTCTGTTCAAGCATTGCTTTAGTGTAGTGGAAATCTTACCTGTAAAATTGGTCTCCAGAGATTACATGGCTTTCCTGTGACCCAGAATTTTCCTGTTATGTGACCTTTAAAGTATATGCAGTAAAAATATTATTGTTTATGAATGATGAAATCTAGATTCTATGACCCAGTGTGCCAATTATTGATAATATGTTTTAAAACAAGTTTTAAATCACTCAAGAGTTAATATTTTTAATTATGAAATAAAAACATTCCACAGAATTACCTCAAGGGTTAAATATCATAATGTATATTAATAGGTATCATGCTTTTGCCATGTAGAAATTTAGTTTATTATCATTTTAAGTATCATAAATAAAATAGCAATGGTACAACTCTGCTTCGATAGCATGTTGATAACTCATTTGCTATGATAATAATAGCTAATATCTCTTAAGCAACCATCAGTGAAGTGCTTGTTGGTATTTACTTTTTTTATCCTTACACTACCTCTTGAAATAGGATGATTATTCTAATTTTGTAGATGAAGTAACAAGGCAGAAAAAAGGACTTGCCTTAAGTCACACAGCTAGTATATAGCAGAGCCAGGTAACCTGTTTCCAGGAATTATAAAAAAGGAGGAATTATAAAACTCTAATTTTGTGTGTGTTTGATTTACAAACCAAGTTACTTTATAAACACATTAAAGTGTTGAACAGAATATCTCTTAACTCAGCTATGCATTTGAATTGACTATGTTACTATTAATAAAGACAAGTCGAAGGAATTACCCAATTTATAACTTTATTTTCAGAAAAATATATGAAGTCACTGTTCGCAAGTGTGTGAAAAGTTAGTATTACTTTATTCATTGTCCTTCTAGTAACAGTATGTACATACATACAGTTCATACAGCTGGGTTAAATAGCATTTGCCCTCAAAATTTAAGGGACATGAATTTATCTGGATTCCCCAAATAAACAGTGACATAATTCATCTGCTTTTTGTCATCATTAAAATTAATAGTATAAACCGAGGAAAAGAGAAAGCATATGTGTTCAGACTTCATGCAGATTACAGTTTAATAAGAGCTTAATTTGAGTTTATGCAGATATCACATACCTGTCATGGTATAATTATTCAGCTATGAATGCCTGTTAACTCCCAAGGTATATAACAATGAAAGAAAAATATTCTATATTGGCTAGAATGAGAAATTCCAGAACTTGAACAATTTACTCTAATGTTTTGCCCCAGTGAGACCTGATCAAGTCAGCTCAAAGAGTGAACATACGGTCCAACAAAAACTAAAAAGTGGAACATTTCACTTGATCTTTCCACTTAATTGTAAGTCTTCTAATTTAAAAACTAGTCATTCTTATTTACCAACGTATATTTTCATATAGCATCAGGGTGTTTTTTAACCTAAATTTTGAAAGTGCAGTTATTATGTTTATCGATTATTTTTATAAATGTGTTTGTCACACCCATGATTAGAAAACACGGGAAATTTTTATCAGTGTAAGTATGTCAATACAAAGGAGCATATGTACTGTAGAATAATTGGAATCTACTTTTATGGTTACTTTACATTTTAAGATTTTTAAATAGATACCATCTGGGAAGTAATGAGGGCAAGAGAATTAACACTTTATTTATATTAAGCTTTGTTTTAGCAAAGCCTTGTCACTCAAGTGTTGTCATAATCAGATGATGTAAATACAAGCTTTTCTTTCAGCAAAGTAGCAAATATTTTAAAAATAATCACTATTTAGGATAAGGTATTGAAGGCGAGAGACAATCCGGGTAATTCTTGGTGAGAATATAAATTTCAGAGAATAATTTGGGACTTAGGAAGATCCTTAAAGTGTCCGTAAACTTTATCTTGGTTATTTTGCTCTTGGAAATACATACAAATGCAAAAGAAAAAAAAAAAGAAAAAATGTAAAGCAAGAAGAGGTTCATCATGGTATTTAGAATTCTGGAAAAATATTTAAATGTGGGGAATAGGGAGAACTTATATGCATATATGCATAGCCCATGGACATAGACAATAGTGTGGTGAAGGCCTGGGAGGGGCGGGAGCAGGGTGGAGGCGGTCAAGGGGAGAAAAATAAAATAAACAAAGGAGACATCTATAACACTTTCAACAATCAAGATAAATTTAAAAGAAAATGCCAATAAGAAGGGAACAGTAAGCAATGGCATATCTACAAAATTGTATTTAATGTGGGTGTTAAAATAGATGTTTATATTAAATACTAGAGGCCCGGTGCACAAAAATTTGTGAACTCGCGGGGGAAAGGGGGTTCCCTCAGCCCAGCCTGTGCCCTCTTGCAGTCTGGGACCCCTCGAGAGATAACGACCTGCTGGCTTAGGCCTGCTCCCGAGTAGCAGAGGGCAGGCCCAATCCCTAGGTGCAGCCCCTAGTCGGGCTCAGAGCAGGGCCGATTGGGGAGTTGGGGTGCCGCCCCCTGTAATGCACAAAGCAGGGCAGATTGGGAAGTTGCAATGCCACCCTCAGTCACGCTCAGGGTAGGGCCGATTGGGAGGTTGGGGCACCGCCCCCTGTCACACTCAAGGCAGGGTCGATAGGGAGGTTGTGGCGCCACCCCGTCACGCACAGAGCAGGGCCGATCAGGGGGTTGGGGTGCTGCCCCCTGTCATGCACAGAGCAGGGCCCATCAGGGGGGTTGGGGTTCTGTACCCTGTCACTCACAGAGCAGGGCCCATGAGGGGGTTGAGGAGCTCCCCCCTGTCACTCACAGAGTAGGGGCGATATGGGAGTTGGGGCACCGCCCCCTGTCACATACAGAGCAGGGCGGATCAGGGGGTTGGGGAGCCGCCCTCTATCACCCACAGAGCCGGGCCGATCAGGCGGTTGGGGCACTGCCACTGTCACACTCAAGGCAGGGCCGATGGGGAGGTTATGGCACTACTCCATCACACACAGAGTAGGTCTCATGGGGGGGGGGGGGGTTGGGGCGCCGCCCTCTATCACCCACAGAGCAGGGCCGATCAGGGGTTGGGGGCGCCGCCACTGTCACACTCAAGGAAGGGCCGATGGGGAGGTTATGGCTCTACCTTGTCACACACAGAGCAGGGCCCGTGGTGGGGGGTGTGTGTTGGGCGCCATACCCTGTCACACACAGAGTCTCAGGGCGATCAGGGGGTTGGGGAGCTCCCCCGTATCAGGCACAGAGCAGGGCTGATCAGGAGGTTGGGGCTCCTTCCCCTGTCACAAACTGAGCAGGGCCGATAGGGAGGTTGTGGCCCCACCCCCTGTCACACACAGAGCTGCAGGGCGATCAGGGGGTTTTGGCACTGCCCCCTGTCATGCTGATCCCGGTGCCCGGAGGCCTCGTGGCCCTGCTGATCCCGGTGCTGGGAGGCATATTCACCTTTTACTATATAGGATAGAGGCCTGGTGCACCTGTGGGGGCCAGCTGGTTTGCCCTGAAGGGTGTCCTGGATCAGGGTGGGGGTCCCCACTGGGGTGCCTGGCCAGCCTGGGTGAGGGCCTGAGGTCTGTTTGCAGCTGGTCACACAACCTTCAGTGTGGGGGTCCCCACTGGGGTGCCTGGCCAGCCTGGGTGAGGGGATGATGGCTGTTTGCAGCTGGTCACACACCCTTCAGGGTGGGGGTCCCCACTGGGGTGCCTGGCCAGTCTGGGTGAGGGGCTGAGGGCTGTTTTCAGGCTGGCAGGTGACGGAAGCTCCCAACCGTTCCTTTTTTCTTTTTTTTTTAAATTCTGGGCCAGCTTTAGCTCTGAGGCTCCAGCTCTTAGGCCTCCGCTCCTGAAAGCAGGTATCTGGTTTGTTTCGGTTCTATAATCGAAACTCTGTATCAACTCCAGCTCTGATATCCCGGCTCGCTGAAAGCAGGTTTCTGGGGTTTTGTTTAGCTGCTATATTTGTTACAAAGTTTCCTAAACTGCAGGCTCAGAGGCCTGAAGCGGCAGGCGGGGAACGTTGGTGTCCTCCGTCACTGAAGCAAGCAAGTCTCATGTTAGTTTCAAGCTGCCTGGCTGCCAGCCGCCATCTTGGCTGGCAGTTAATTTGCATATTGCCCTGATTAGCCAATGGGAAGGGTAGCGGTTGCACGCCAATTACCATGTTTCTCTTTTATTAGATAGGATGTTATAATACAGTCATCCCTCTGTATGCATGAAGGGTTGGTGGCAGCAGCCCCATTATTACCAAAAGCTGAGGATTCAACCAATCACCAATATAGAGGGCTGACTGTTCCTAGAATTAATATTTCTGTGAAGTCACTGGAAGCTATAGGTAGTAATGGAACAACTATGTAAGAAAAACTTAAAGGAAATGCATTAAAATTTTGTCTTTAAAAAGTTATTTGGTATTTTTCCTATTTATCTTGATTTTTCTATTTTTAATATTTTATATTTTATATAATGTGCATGCAGCACATTATTAACAAAACAGAGTCTCCGTATCCTATTATCTAAGTAAATATTTAAATTGGCAGTGTCTGGACTGAATCTGGCCCACAGGCATTCTTTGTTTCCTTGACGTGGGGTTTTGAAATCTTGAATTTGAATGCCTTTCATGAGACTTAGGCCTTTTTCTCCTTATTCTTTTTACATTTCTCCTTTCATCTCTATATGTTACCCACATGGCCACTGTGGGCATTTGAGTTTGTAACCCTTTAAACACTTTAATTTGATCACCACCAAATACATTGGATTTACCATTTGATATTCCCCATTTTTCAGATTTATTTCAAATAAATAAATAAATAACAAATTCCTCAGAAGGTCTGTAGTACTACGAGGGTTAACAATGAATTATGGTTAAACACAGAAGTAAATGGGAAAGTCACTCAAAGTGACTTGAAACTTTGTCATAGTGTCATACATCCCCATTGCTTTTCACTTAGTCTTTTTATATAATTAAATTGATCCATATACGCACTGCTGTTTAACAATGTTTGTGCGTTATTAGAAAATGTATTGACCATGTCACATATTTACAACTAAAGTATTTATCCAGAATCCTAAAAAGTTAAACTTTAAGGTTGTGACTACTGAAATATATAAGCAGAACAGTCCTCAAAAAGGTACTCAGATACTGAATGGCTTCTTTTGCTTTCAAATTAATTAGAATAGAGAAAATCTATATCACATGTTGAGTTGACTTTTGGGTCATTATCTCTAATCTACTATAGTGAACACTTTAATTATTTATAAATAACTCTCACTGGTAGAAGACAGTTTCTGCTTATAAAGCAAGAGTTCTTTGTTTTCATATAAACAATTGTAACTACATGATTTGGAATAAATCTAGCATTTTTATTTGATTTATGAAAAAACACTTTTTTTAGAGAGCTGCTTTATTTTGTTATTTTAAAAAAGAAAACTTTTTTTCCCTCTGAAATTTGAGCTGACTCTCCTATTAATTAATTTTACGCTCTCAACATAGCATATATTATAACTCTAGTCTGTATTTGGAGACATTCAATTTTGCCAATGTCAAGGCAGTACATTTCAGGAAAAATGGAAAATTTGCTCTCTAGTTGACTAATAAAAAGGCACAACACTCATTTGCCTCAAATATCCCAATGTTTAAGTCAAAATTTCTGAACAGGAGCAAAATACGGTAGAGATCTGGTCTCAACAGTAAGTGAATTACTTTTGTTTTTATAGATACAGACTGTCAAGTAGTGTCAAAATCAACTTGTAAGCTGCTATTTGTTGTTATTATCCTTGGTCGGAGATAATGCCATCAGAAAAAATAAAGTTACAGGATGTTGAACCTGAAAATGTCTATGTAATGTGATGCCTAATTATGTGGGTTTCTGGAGGGATGAGAAGAATTAAGGATATGTCACTAGTCGTGAGGGAGGATGCTACATTTGGAATGAGGTATTTTTTGGCTAACTGCACCAATGGACTGACTATATAGAAGCTTAGGAGGACCAAAGGGAGGATGAGAGGGGGTGTCATAGGAAATGAGAACACAGAAGTAGGAGGATATCCTATTACACAGAGCTTTGAAACTGACCGTAAAATCTTAGACACTGTGCTGGGGAAACACATAACTCATGGGCTGGGATGAGGGCGGTGAGTGAACAGACGTGGAAATGACAAATTGCCGCAAGATTGAGTAAGGAGAAATATGAGAGGAACTAAATTGAGGAATAGTCTGAATTGTGTGCTAAATGTTCTCAATGATAGCATACCTGGACATTTTGAAGTTATGATATTTTTGGCAGCCAAAAGTCCAATAACAGTTACCAGAGGACAAACAATGAAAAACCATGGAATACGTTTGTTGAACTACTTTACACTATAAAATTAACTTTATCTCAAGCATCCCGTCATATTACTCTCAATTTTTTGTAGCTTCCTGACCTTTTAAAAATAAACAAAGCCATCATTCTCCACAAATATTTTACACCTCCTTGCCCTTTTAACTATAAATAAGGCATAAAGGAAAAGATGCACACTGTGGGTTATCAAGAAGACACAGTGGTTGTTAGTTGGAGGCTTTGATATCGTTGATTATTTTGGAAGAGAGAGGTACACCTGTAATTTAAATGTATGGTCAACCCGGATGACTTGCCTTGCATACAATTTTAGTGCTGTTGGGTAGTTTTGCCATTGTTGGGCACATTATCATTGCTCCAATTCCCCAAAACAAGCAGCTGCATGACATCAGAGAAGAGGTCAGAGCAACCCTGCTTCCCTTGTTTTCCTTCCCCCGTGGCTGTTGTAAATTTCCTGTGTGTGCTCTGCTTGATACTTTCATAGAACTGGAGCATGGACATCAGAGGCTGAAAGACTGCTGCTGTTGATATAGCTACTACAATCACTACTACCACTGTCCACTTGGCCAGTCCCTTGGCCAGTCCCTTCTCCAGGACTAGAGTTCAATCACAGTGGCACAGGTTTGAGACCAAAGGAAGATGCTGGGTCCTGTGCCGGCCACTTGCACAGGATCTGAAAGTACAGCACCTGGGCGTGAGTCCAGGCTCTGCTGCTTTGTAGTTGTGTGACTTTCACCTCCCGAAGGCTTTCCCCCAGGTGACAATAACATACAAAAGCTATGCTATTTTTTATTATTGTTATTTTTGTACCATATCATATTCATATTCCTCACAAATGAGCTGTGAGGTAGGTATACTTTTCTTCATTTGGCAGTTAAGGCGACTGCTTATGCCCCCGGGAGTACAACTAATAATTAACAGAACTGGAATCTACAGTAATAATACGCATGGCCAAGGTATCATATTAGAAGATAGTAGACTTAATTTTCCAAGTTGTTGCCACATGAAATGTGTGATTTTTAAAATCCATAGCAAAAATGATGTGGTTTGTGTACTGAGAAAACATTCTAAGAACCAGGATCTATTATTTCTAATCTTGCTCTACCTCAAGTTGTCTTAACTTGTTTCTTCTTCTGCTTAAAAAACGATAACCAGGGGCTTGTGTAACAAATGATAGACCTGAGAAACAGGTTTGGATATGTAATCAGTAATTTATATAGTGTTTTTCATGATCCTACCGCATGCCAGGGGCTGGGGTTGCAAAACTGAACAAAACAGACACAGTATCAGTCCTCTGGCACTTGTAGTTTTATAAAGACAGACATTAAACAACTACTTATACAACACTCATGTAATGTTAATGTATATTATTTCTAAAAGACAATATCATATGAATGACAGGATGGTGATTAAACTTGGGTGGGGACTGGGAATGGCCTGGCCAGAGAAAGCTCCCCTGAAAGAAGAACAGCTAAAGATAAAACAGAAGTTATGTTAGAAAAATGTTCAGGAGTAACACGAAGATTTTAGTTTATAGTTAATTTCTGTTAATATTAGTATTATCTTGCAACCTTTCCTGAACACTTCATTCCTACTCAACTCTGTCCTTGAAAACCTATTGTATTTTATTATATTCGTTCATGATCGCCGGCTTTCATCTATGTTTTTGCATTTTATTTCACTCTTGTTCTTCTGTGCCTTGTGGTGTTCGACTATTTTCCAAAATGACCCTATTCATATCTTGGTCTTCTTTAGAGATAGCTTAAATATACTTAGGTAAAATTGGGTATTCCAGAATCAGAAATTCTATGGTACATTATACATAACTATTTTATAACTAGTCATTGTTTTTTTGTTTGTTTGTTTTTGTTTTTTTAAAAAATATATTTGATTGATTTTTTTCACAGAGAGGAAGGGAGAGAGATAGAGAGTTAGAAACATCGATGAGAGAGAAGCATCGATCAGCTGCCTCCTGCACACCCCCCACTGGGGATGTGCCCGCAACCCAGGCACATGCCCTTGACCGGAATCGAACCTGGGACCTTTCAGTCCGCAAGCCGACGCTCTATCCACTGAGCCAAACCGGCTTCGGCTACTAGTCATTGTTTTATGTTACACATATTATTTATTTTCCAAGTGCCTATATAGTTCTAAGGGAAGAAATTTATCTCTGATCTGTAAATCCATAATTTTGCTATCATTGTAAAATGAGCACAAAAAGTATTTGTTAAAAATGTTTGTTGATTATGACATTTTATGTCTCTAACTGGTAATTAGGATAAGATTCCTGTCTTATATAGTTCAATTTTATTTACCACTATCATAACGTGACATGAGTGGCATTCTCTGTGTTTTGTATACTGATTATGAATATATTATCACATCTATTTAAGGATGTTAGAATATGTTATTTTCCTTTGACGATAAAATATGACATTTAGAAAAATAGTGTGAAATGCATGATCCTATTTATTGTTCTCAACTTTCTGCCCAACAAATGAAGTTACCATGATATGAAATATTAGTTTTAGATTTCAAAAATAAGTATGCTATAATTATCCCTTTGCTATCCAAAAATACTTTTCTGTTGCCCTAAATATTGTTTAATGGTACAATTTTTTCAGCATTTGAAAAAGTGGGAAGGGGCTTTTATTTCTTTAAAAAAGCAAAGTTATTTGTTTAAACATTTGGGCTCATATTGAGTGAAAAAGTCATTGAAGTAAAGATCTTCCTAAGACCCAATGATGAGTCAATTTAGAGCTGTCAGGAAAAAGAATGCCACTTGGTGAAAAATTATCCATAAACAAGTATCTCACACACCACTTTGCAGTATGTTTTCAGAGCAGTATATAATTCTTCCCCTTACATAGGAACAGAATTCTCAAGCTCGTAGTGTTCTGTTTGTTTCCATTTGCAGAAGAATATATGTTTACACACATTGCCATTACTATAACTGGTGCAAATTTTGCCATTTCAAAAATAAAGCAAAGTCAAGTCTTTGAGTATTTTTAACTTCATAGGTACTAACCTATAAAACTTATCAGGTATTAATATTTTGACAAATACCATATTACAAATATTATAATTTAAAAACAAAAATAGAGTGATAAACTCACTGATATTAGTGCAATTATAGGATTGAAGATAACATGTGACAGTCTATAACCTTCAATTACTTGACTGAAATGAAATATCTAATAAAAACATAGTCATTTTTCAAAGTAGCTTAGAATTTATCATGATAAAATCATTATAAGGTGCATTTTACAAACTGAGTGATTTCTTATAACTATGCAGCTGTAGAAGTAAAAGGTCTTACAATGTACTGTTGATGCAAAATTAAGATTTAAATGAAATATTTAAAAATATATAGAGACAAACTAAGTAAAACATCTAAAAATTTCATTTTAGGGAACAATATATTTGAAAATCTCATTATCTTACCTACTAATAGACAGAGATGTAAATTGACCATCCCTCCACTACACGCACCAGCCAATCAGGAGAGCATACAACTTAACCTAACAAAGATGGCTGTTAATTTGCATACGTAGGGCAAAGCGGCAGAGTGAAGATGGAAGGCTCCATCCAGAGCCGTGAAGATGGAAGGCTCCGTCTGGAGCCACGAAGATGGAGCAAAGGCCTGGGTCCCAGGTGCCAGAGGAAAACTGGTGCCAGTAGTCAGGGGAAGGGAAGGCCTATTGCATGAATGTCTTCGTGCAATGGGCCTCTAGTTATTATTATTATAACATAAATACTTCATGTTAGATCTGTCTTATAATAGAATATAAACCAGAGAAATTGTGTTTTGGGAATTTTGGGAAATTTTTTCTTGTAAATTCTCTGAGAAATAAGATAATTCAAACATTATAAAATATCATTTCTATTTTTTAAGTTGTGATAGAACTATAAGTGCATGTAGTTCTCAGATTTGAAGTTTGATTGGAAAGAAGCTGGCAGGAACTTTATAAGTAAATAATGGAAGTTTAGGGACTAGGTAAGTCATTTTAAGTATCTCAAAGGGAAAGATCAACATGTATATTTAATATGTACCTAGAAATTTGACAATCAATACTGCTAAATCATGAGAAGTCCCCTGTTCCATTTGTAAAACGTGTATTCTTTAATGTTTTCTCCACAAATAAATGTGTAGGGAACACAGTGTTTGGAGATAATTTGGCTAAATCGGTGCAGGAATAGCCTACCAAATGGCAATAGCGTGTTTTCTCTGTAAGGAGGAGGGATTCAACCCAAATGCAAAGAAAAGGAAATACACAACATAGAGTTGAAAAAGCAAAGCAAAATGGCATTTAAGCTTATACCTTAGAAGAAATCAAAGGGGAATCAAATGCAAGCTTTTATCTAAGTGATTTTTTTCTACTATACATAAGACTATTTAAAATTAATATGTTTAAATTTGTAATAACTGATACTAGTGGTTATTTACTTAAAGCAAAAGAATTATCAAGTGTCTAAAATGTATCAGATACTGTACTATAGAAAGCTACACAGATAGATCAAAAGAATAGTCTTTTTCATACAATACTGTATATTTCATATGTAACCTGAAGAGAGAAATTCTGAACTAAAAGAGCACAACTTATCATGTGGAATGCTGGATTAGGGAGGTGGAGGTAGACATAGAATGAGAAGTATTTATTGTCACAATGCAGAATTTATTCAGCAGAGTGCTTTACTAGGTTCAACACATTTGATCACAATATCCCTTCGAGATAAAATGATATACTAGTAATTAAGTCCTAATCTAGCTAACACTGTGGTTAATTCAATGTAGTTTTTAAAAAGTCAACCAGGCTTAGAGAAAACTGATTTACTTTGACTCATGTTTTAAGCAATATCCATACTTTTTTCACAATGAATATCCAGAAATTGATTGTTTTAGAACTCAAAAGTGAAGAGTTTTCATCAGTATTTTTTGTCTGTCAAAAAAAGCAAGCAGTGGTTTTGATGATAATTTTCTTTTTTCCCCCCAACCTTCCAAGCATCAGAGAATTCTAAAATGCTTTATCTAGAATCTAAATCAGTAACTTATGAACAAAATTAAATGCCATAATATTACAATGTCATTTTCCCCAATAGACACATGTAGGTTGCATTTGTACACAAGTCTATACAAAATTCTAAAGTCTGAATTCTGGTCAACTCACTCTCTATGCCAGGGAGTGGGCAAACTTTTTGATTCGAGGGCCACAATGGGTTCTTAAACTGGACCGGAGGGCCGGAACAAAAGCATGGATGGAGTGTTTGTGTGAACTAATACAAATTCAAAGTAAACATCATTACATAAAAGGGTATGGTCTTTCTTTTTTTTAGTTTTATTCATTTCAAACGGGCTGGATCTGGCCCGCGGGCCGTAGTTTGCCCACGGCTGCTCTATGCTTTCACAGCATTAGTGAGTTAATGTATTACACCTGCCAAATGCATGCTGTTCACAAAGAGGAAAAAGGGCATTTAAAGAGAGTCAAGGAAACTTGCTCCCTGTCAAACTGCTCAACCTCTGAAATACCTGATTGTTAAGCAGGTTGTGTCATCTCCTGCCAATTAAGTCCTGATGGGGGAAGATGAAAGGGAATTCTTTTAGCAAAATAAAATTTGCCTTTATCCTCAGAGAGCTTTAATTCATAACTCAAACAATGGAGCATAGTTGTTTTTTTTGTAATATTACCTTCAGTTATTATCATTTGACTGTTGGTGTGCACATATTTCTCCCTTTGCCTCCTACTTGTCTCTCTTGCCCTCTCACCTTAAAACTCCCACTTCCTTACATTGTCAGGAAGACGCTGCTGTTGAACATCGCTCATTATATTTATTGCTTCCTGTGTATTAGTCTTCAGAAGTGAAATGCAGATTTTAGATAAGTATTATGCTATGAGAGCATCCAAAGAATCTTTAAGTATCATATTTTATTCAGAGTATAAAAGCATTTCTAATCTATTTTAACAAAGGGCCCCAAATAAAAATTAATAGACATGCTATTTTTATTACTATTTATTATGCAATCAATTCATTGTTCGCTCAATATGTTTTATCAAAATGGATTTCTTCCTTAATTCATTCTCTCTTTCTTTCCTTTTCACCATCCCTCCTTCCCTTCTTTCTCCTTCCTTCTTTTCTTCCTTTCTTTAAGTTTGGTTATGTATTTCATCCAACTATTTCTTTCCTGATTCACTACATAAGAGCTCTAATAGCAGAATAACTTTCAGTTGCAGATTTGTGTAAATGTTATTGAGAAAGTCTAATTTAAATCTGTTCTCTACTTAAGCCTGAGGGATAAAACAATTTTATCATCATCAACAACAACAAAAGTGCTAAAATTTCAGTATAGTCATATGTTAATCTGTATGGATTATCCCTGACATGAAAGTGGGATACATGTCAAATGTATAAAATGGATTATACTAAAAAATGAGTATCTACAAACTTTTATAGAGACTATTTAGTGTTACTTATCTAAGGGTTTAAACTGGCTGGGGATTTCTCATTCTAATTTGCACCTTGTGGCTTTTTGCACAGGAAAAACACAAGAATAATTAACCCCCGAGAGATGAAGAAATGATCCTCAATACTTCAGATTTCATGACATGAATCCTACCTGCAAATACATGTATTAGACAATTCTCTAATCCCTATTACAGAACTTATCATCACAATATATGTATCTATTTAACTAAACTGCCTCCTCACCCATGTTGCTATGAGAGTATATATAATAGTAGATGTTGGGGAAATGTGCTCTAAGGAAGTAACACTTAAGTTGAGATCGGTGAGATTGATTTATTAAACCCAATATGTGAATAAAGATCTGTCCAGGAAACAGAAACAGTAAGTACAAAGGCCTACAAGAAGACAGGCTCAGAATGAAAAGGAGCTGAAAGAGGAAAAAGAACTCCAGAGTGTCAAGAGGGGGCAGGGGAGTGTGGTCCAAACAAGAATACAGAGGTAGGAGGGTCCAAGACCAAAAAGCAGATTTCCCTAATTGCTAGGATTAAAAGGAAGTGATAGGCTACCATTTGCTTTCTGAGAAGACAGCTCTGACTTCAGTGTGGAGACTAGACTGAAGAGGACAACTGGTGGGGCTGAGGAGAGGGGTGGAGGGGGATATGAGTTAAGAATGTTATTGCATCAAGTGCAACAGTATGTCTGGGTGAACTTTACACCTCTGTTCTAGGGTCCAGCAAAAGCACCTATTACATACAGGCATGAACTTCGAGGTAAATAGCTTCCTTTTTTCTGGTTTCCTAAATACTTTCTCATTACATCTAAAATCATGGCTTCTTGCCATTTTTGCCCATGATTCACTCTCTGACCTCAGATAGGGTTCACTTTCCTAAACTTCAAGTGTGTGCATTTTCAAAGTTTTTTTTTTTTTTATATGTTAGAAGAAATTATGGCCAATTCAAGATTAAGGGTCCTCTGCCATTAAGTGTCAAGGTTAAGGTCCTAATGTTATTATTATACCCATGTATTGCAGAATATTCTATTATAATGATGGTCATGCTCACAAGAGAATGTCACACATGTGCAGACATACGGTTTGGAACAGCTGCTGTAATATTCAGAATCCTAGAAAGCACTAAATTACATGATAGCAAAATTTATACTTATAACAGCATAATATGATATTGATCCTAAAAACAAAACCACCATCCTTTGGGCTACAAAGACTCTTTAACCAAGAAGTCTCCCAAATTTATAAAGTACTGATGAAAATATGTTTGCCTTGGATATTTGCAAGAGCTGAGTGATGGACAATGTCCAGGCTAATTCCATCTGTATATAGAACTGATCCATTGCAAAACAATCATTTGCCCACAATAAATATTTATTTCCTTAAATGGAAAATAGACCAAAGTCTATATTTACAAATACGATTTCAGGCAGTCTAAATTGACTTATATTTCTTATATTACACCCATATAATTTTTCTAAGATGTTGCCATTCACTATGGATATAAACACACTACTTAGAATATGTATCATATATAATTGTGTATACAAAGAGTATATACACAGATTATGTAAATATTTCCCATTGAACACATTTATAGAGAACTACAACAGGGATTATACTTTAAATATAAATCAAATTGCATTTATTAGCTTTCTTTCTAAATCAGACTTATATCTTTGTACCTATTGAGGTCTGTGACTATTAAATAACTTTGTTTCTGCGATTTATCTCTTTCTTTTTTCATGCTCTATGTCAACACTCCACTAGAATTCACCCTGTTCATTAAACCTTTTTTCTAACAGATGTTGCCTTTTTTCCTTTTACTCTTTCAAGTTATCCTGGAAAGATCAAAGCATTCAGTCATTTCTGTCCATTGTACTCAGAGGTGTGTGGGTGAAATTTTACATGATTGTTATGTTCAGGTTGTTTCCTTAATGTTTTCAATTATTTTCTTTGATAATATTTTATATGTGTTGATTGCTTCAATAGCATTTTAAATCTAGCTACTTTTATTAAATAAAAGAAAATAATGTAAAATATTGAAATCATACTCAAATTGTATCTGTTTTGAAGAGACAATTGATTTATTCATAATAGATATGTTACATTTGTGAAAATCATCATAAAAATTTACCTGAAATTACATGATATAATTTATAATTAGACCATGAATGCATGAAGAAAAAAGTAAAAGACAACCATTTTTTAAAAATAATTGTCTAAAAAATAAAAATAGAAGTAATTGTCTAATATTTATTTTATTTTAATTTTGAGTAAAATCCTTATGAATACCTTAAGTTTATGGAAAAGTGTGACTTTCATATGCTTTCATATGTTTGGCAGTGAAAGTGAAGGCAATAGGGTATAATGGAAAGGACTCTGAGTTAGCTGCCAGGAGATTGAATTTAAGTTCAGCTTTTACTAATAAATGGCTATGGAATTTGAGAACATTATTTAACCAATCTGAGTTTACATTATAAAATGAGGAATAGGAGTTAGAGGAGCTATGCAGTAACTATAAGCTATAGTATTTTTTAAACATGTATTTTTGAGCAAGAATTTTATGAAAATTTTGGTCATAGTTTAACTCTGAACATATAACTTCTAAAAAATAAGATATCAGGCATTGCTGAGCTTTGTGTTCAGTGTAGTATTTTGCTTAAGTAGTTATGCATATATAACATTTTCCAGCTTACATTTTTGTACTAAAATATTCCAAATAAAATATTTTTCTTAGCAGCATAGTTGAAAAATAAGTTAGGGGATTACTGAATATTTCAGACTCTAATAAGTACAAAGTAGAAAAGTGAGTAGGATTAACATTTTTGTCATTCATATGCCAAATGCAAATTTTATTTTGTTTATTTTTATTTCACTTAAAGTTGATATTAAGCAAGAGACTAGAAACTACTGATTGCCTATGATGCACTTTATAAACTAGAGTGTGTCAAAGCACTTCTAATATTTTGGATGTTTGCCTGGTTAAAAAAGTAACATTCTACTTAATTATTAGCTACATAATCTATACCCATTCCTTGGATAAGATAAGTTATTACACCATATTCTAGAGGGGGAAAAAGATTTTTGCATATATTTACGATACTCTGCAATTTTAGCATGAATTAAAAACAATTCCATATTGTTGTCAGCAAAAATGTGATGCAATATCCAAGTAGTATCTGAGCTTACTATCTAGCATGATCTAATACAAAGAACAGATATTTCTCCTGGAAATATTACGTTTGCCTCCAAAATTCAGGCCAGCTAAGGGCAAGTAAATGTGGGGCACTAGACATCCATCATTTCCAGGTTAAGTAATTTAAATATGAGGTAAGACAGCTATTAAATGCCAACAAAATATAAATCAAAAGAAGAAAAGTTTGCCAGGATAAAAGCACTTAAAAGGAGCTTGAACCCTGGCGTGTATACAAAACTGCATTAACAAAACTAGAAAGATCCAGACTCAGCCTCTCCATATAGCTTTGTGATAATCTCAAATGAGGTAACGCGTTGAAATAGAAGCTGGTCTTGTACTTCTTAAATCAGTAACTTATTTTTTAAGTGTATATGCGTAGTGTGTACTAGGAAAGTATTTTTAAATCACTAGAGAAATCTTGGGGCATAATAATGTTGAGGAGACCAGTTTAATGTCATTTCAGTGGCAGCAAAAGTCACACACACAATGAATCAGTGACAGGCCTGCGAATTGATTTTAAATCCCATTAGACTCCCTTTCTAACCACTCAGCAATTCCTGAGATTGCTTTCAGTGACCAAGGATGCACAATTGAATTAAAATGGCAGGTTGGAAAATAAAAATAAAATAAAAATGGAAAGTAGTTATTCTGTGCGGTTTGATATCTGACAATTTGAAATGCTATACATAAATATACAGAATTCAAAACTGTATTCGGGTACTATTATAAAATTTCTATCACTTACATAGGAATGAATTTAAATTACTAACGTCTAATAGCAAAATGTGCAATGATAGAAATAATTGCATTAAATAAAAATTGAAGGCTTATGCCATTCATTTTTTAGGCAATGATTAAAGGATATCCCTTCACATAAATATGTTTCTTTAAACATTTGTTCTAACTAAAATTTCTAAAGAAACATAAATGCAAAATCAAATTTGAGTAAAAATGAAATTATTCCCTCCAAATATGTTAATATTTTAATATCTTTATAGGCAAAGATAGCTTGATAAGGCTCATTTACATTAAGCAAAATGGAATCAATATATGCTTATCTTTAGTTATTTGATAATTTGTATGCCATATAAAATTAAGTATTTTCTGTTTGTTAGAGATTTTAGAATTCTATCCATATAAATATATTGATATCCAGACTTTTCTGTGTTCTTGAAATATTACTTGATCAAAATATTAAGAAAAAGTGAAAGGGCATGTTTCAGTGCTAAGCTCACTTTGAATGAAACTTGTAAAACTTATTAATTTTTAAAAATATTTTAAAAATTCTGTTTCAAGTATATTCATATTAGTGGTATATATTTTGATTTTACCTTTGGGGTAAAAATGAACTACAACTTTATTTGATTATAGAACATTACCACACTCCTGTGTATGAGTAGAAAGAAAAAGAGTAGGTAGGTTTTGTCTTTGTTCGACACCTAGATTAAATATAGAGAAAATGAATACAAATAGAAAGTAATTGTTTGTATTGCGTATCCTAACAATTCTCTTAATGAAACATGACAACCTGATTAATATTATTTACCATATCCCTTTAAAGCAGTGATGGCGAACCTATGACACGCGTGTCAGAGGTGACACATGAACTCATTTTTGTTGTTGATTTTTCTTTGTTAAATGGCATTTAAATATATAAAATAAGTATCAAAATATAAGTCTTTGTTTTACAATGGTTGCAAATATCAAAAAATTTCTATACGTGACACGGCACCAGAGTTAAGTTAGGGTTTTTCAAAATGCAGACATGCCGAGCTCAAAAGGTTCGCCATCACTGCTTTAAAGGATTCCATGAACTTGCCACTGCATGAAATTTTACCAAGCTGATAGGCAAGGTCACCTTTACAGCACAGAGAACTTAATGCTCTTTAAAGAAGGTTCCTAATAATGCAAGCTGTAATTTATTTTACTTGAAATTCAATGTTTGAGCCCAGCCAGCATGGCTCAGTGGTTGAACATCGACCTATGAACCAGAAGTTCAGGGATTGATTCCTGGTCGGGGCATATGCCGGGGTTGAAGGCTTAATCCCCAGCGTGGGGTGTGCAGGAAGCAGCCGATCAATGATTCTCTCTCATCATTGATGTTTCTATCTTTCTCTCCTTCTCCCTTCCTCTCTGAAATAAAAATATATATTTTTTAAAAAAGAAATTCAATGCGTGAGAGGGTTTAGACCTAAGTATTAATGAGTACATAATACATGTTGCATATGGCAGGATTTCCTACTCTATTGTATGTATATACCACATTTTCTTTATCCGTTTGTAGATGATGGTCATTAATTTGTTTCCTTATCCTAACCATTATGAATAATGCTTCAATAAACCTGAAAGATGTTACGCTAGGTAAAATAAGCTAGTCACAGAGGACAAACACTTTATTGTTGTACTTATATGAGAATTCTAAAATAGTCAAGTCAGAGAAAGAGAATAGAGTGGTTGCCAAGGGCTGGGAGTTGGGAGAGATGGGGAGTTGCTGCTTAACGGGTATACAGTTATGCACAATGAATAAAGTTCTAGAAATCAGCGGTACAACACTGTGCTTATGGTCAACAATACTGAGTTATATACTTAAAAAGTTGTTAAGAGAGTAGATTCTGTGTTAAGAATTCTTACCACAATAAAAAAAAAAATAATGAAAACCCTCACACGGTACAACATCATACAAATGAGGTATAGTTGGTACGGTATTGACATTCAGGCCAAATGCTATGATAGCTGTGACTGTAGTTTACTAGTTGTATGATGACCATCAAATGTGCTAACAATGATAGTCATTAATATTAATAAAAATGAAAAAAACGTAGAGAGAAGTTACAGCAGGAGACAAATTCGGCAGAATAACAAGAAGTAAATCAAGCATACAATTTTCATAATAAACTCACATAATCAGTATAAACTATTATGCAATAATAATATTACAAGTATAGCATGGCTTGGTGATTTTTCATTTAAAATGACTCTAAGTACTGTACAGGTGTGAGCAAAAGTAGGTTTACAGTTTTGAGTTCACAAAACAAAGTTTATTTTTGTATTATTATTTATTAATTATTGTGTTATTTATTTGATTAAAACTATAAACATACTTTTGCTAACCCATGTATATCTTGTTTCCTTTTTTAAAGTTAATTTTTGTTTATTTTAAGTTTTTAAACAAAGTGTGCTTAAATTGCTTTCACATATGCATTTCACAAAATAGCCTTCTCTGAATTTACAACCAGGGAAAAACCACAATTTTATGATGGTATGGGTGAGAAATTCACATAATTTTGCCTATGATAGCTTACTTAATATTTTATACAAAACATAAATTCAGCTTATTTGCAGACTCATGAAGTGAAAATTAAGTGTGCATGGATCCCAATATGCTACAAAACATGTTTGTCTAATTATCACAAAAGAATTGGAAAACCATTTTCCCACTGAGGAGTTTAACATTGTTATCATCTCAGTTGTACTTGAAATACTGGCTTGGGATATTTGAATGTTATTTTGATTTGTTTTCCAATGAGAAATTTAGGTACTACTTAGTATCTTTCACTCAATATCAGTCTTGACTCTGATAATGCACATAATCATTTGCTATAGTATCAAAATGGATGTATCTACCTGTCCATTCATTTTCCCCACATTTACACCAAAAATATGTTTTGAAACCAATTGTAGCAAAAATAGTAGCCTTTTCCTAAAAATTTGTATAACTCTTAACTAGCTTCTCCAAACTCAACTTGTTCCTAATTTTCAAGCCTCCTTATTTTGAAAATCCCTCCCTATACTCTATGCACAATGAGATATTTGCCCTTTCCCTGTTGGCTTTTCATGTCTCTGTTCTCCTAGTCACTGCTCTTATTATCTTCCAAGCTCATCCATACTTCACCCATTTTTTCAAAGCCCAGCTTAAATGTGATGGCCTTTGTTCACATCATCAAGTGTTTCTTATTTATACTCACCACCTTGTTCAAATTAGGAACACATTAAATTTTTTTGAAATACATAATAAACACAGGAAAAAATCCCTGACTTAATCCCTTAAATTCAAATCAACGATTTTACCCTTTATCTCCCACTGCATGCTGCTGGTACTTCCTTTTAAAGGAGTGATTTCTAGATTTTGACATAAACCACCAAACATCATGCTTGCCTTAGGCCCATTACAAAATACCCATGGAAGCCTTAAATTTCTCATCAGTAAAATGGGGATACTAAGAGTACCTACTTCATCAGATTTTATAAAGATTATTTGAGGTAATACATTCAAAACAGGTGGTATACTATATCTATATCTATATCTATATCTAATCTATATCTATATCCTATATAATAAAGCGCTAATGTGAAATGGTTGTCATGCCCTCACACCCTCACACCATCAACCATAATGGCTCAGACACTCAACACTGGGGAGAGAGAAATGGGGACCAGCCAGGCACAAATGAGCTTGTAAGAGAGGAATGGGGGCCAGCTAGGCTGTGTGTGGCCTGGGAGAAGGACAAGTTGCCCGCCCCCTGTCCCGGGCACCAGCAGTGGCACCTATGCCTGTGGTCTGGGAGAGGGACAAGATTCCCACCCTGCGGTCCTGGGCACCAGTGGCTGTACCTGCACCTGCACCTGCACCTGCGGCCCAGGAGAGGGACAAGCCTCCCACAGCGCAGTCCCGGGAGCCAGCAGCTACGCCTGTGTGTGACCCAGGAGAAGAATAAGCCACCCACCCCGCAGTCCTGGGCACCTGTGGCTGTGGCCCAGGCAAAGCCAGCCCGGGTCCTGGGTGCCTGCAACTGGCCAGAGGAGGGAATCCTGGGTCCCAGATGAGGGGCGAGACAGAGGAGGTTAGGGGTGATCAGGTCAGCAGGGGAGCAGTTAGGGACTATCAGGCAGTCTGAGGTGGTTAGGGGCGATCAGGCAGACAGGTGGGCAAGTGGTTAGGAGCTAGCGGTCCTGGATTGCAAAAGGCAATTGGACATTTCCCAAGGGGTCCTGGATTGGAGAGGGTGCAGGCCGGGCTGAGGGACTCCCCCACCCCCATGCACGAATTTCATTCACTGGGCCTCTAGTATGTGTGTGTGTGTGTGTGTGTGTGTGTGTGTGTGTGTGTGTGTATTAATTGCTCAATCACTATTAGTCATTTTGAGTATAATTGCTGTAATTATGATATCTTCACCTATGTTGAAGTTAAATTTTTACGTATGTGTGAGTCATATGAGGTAGACATTTGCATTTCTATTCCTCAACATTACTATTAGGACCTTGCTTAGGAAAAATGCTTCCTGTATTTTTACTAGTCAATTTTATCTCTATTGAATCATTCATCTGAATACAAATTATTTTCAATATGACTTGGGCATCGATTGCCACAATTAAGCAGAATTGTAACTATAAACCTAAAGAGCCCTTGTTATAAATGCCTCCATTATGCCCCAGTGTTCTCTCAAATCTATTTGATAAACCCCTTTTATCATTGTATCTCTTCTTTTCACCTTAATGCTATTTTCATTATGTCACACTGATTCTTATCACCAGTCTTGGCTATTTCTACTTCCTCAGATCTCATCCTAGCCAAACGGACTCCTCACCTAATGCTGAGGTCCCGTCTTACCTCTGTAAGCCTGCAACTGACAACCCTGACTGCTCTCCACTGCACCCCTTGATCTCTCTTTTTATTCCCTACATGTACTTTCTCTTTTATTTATAGTTGGTACAGTCATAACACATCTTAGCAACTTACATAATGGCGTATCTTCATGGCTTTCTATAATGGCATGTGTTGGCTTTCGCAGTGAGGCTGTTCAAGATTTGTAAGGGTAGGTCCTTCCCACGTGAAAAGTGTAAGGGCTTTCCTTAGAAACGCATGAATCCAAAGCAGACAGTCCAGGGTTATATACAAACAAAGCTGCGACATCACCCTTACCTTCCCAAACCCCAGGACAACAGTGATTTCTTTCCTTATTGTCAGAAATAAGGGCCTTACCCTTTGAGGCAGCAAGGAAGGACCTGCCGAGTTTAATGCTAAGTGAAATAAGCCAGTCAGAGAAAGACAAGTATTGACTTAAATGGCACTTAGGTCATGAGGACTGTTACTAAGAGCATTTGATTTAAAGTTTTTCATTAAAGCAAACTCTTCTTCTTGGTGGAAGGGGAGACCCTAGCAAATAGTGTTTTTTTTATATCTACATACTGGCTGTCATTGTAGAAATAACCTTATAGATAGCCATTAAGCTTCACTGCATTTCTTAATGTTCCTTTGGTTCTATCATAAATTGAGATCATGGCATTATGAGAGTATTTATAAAGTTAATATTTTCCAGCTCTCATCTGGGCCCATCTTTCCTGCTCAGTACATAAAAGAGGCTCATTTGGAATTTGAGAAAACATCCAGAGACTTCTCTCAAGAGCTATACACGTACAATTTCTTAACAGATGTAAGTCTGAAGGGGAAATAACATAGACCATAAGCCATTTGGGAATATTCTGTCTCTTAAGGATGACTTACATTTTTCACTTGAGTGGCATGGATGCTAACAGCTTAAACATAAAACTCATCTGTACTCTAGCTCTGAATCATTCCTTCCATGGACTCTGCATGCATTTTTATGATAAACACATACATGTGTATGAAGTATGTGTCCTCACTGGCAGTTATCTCCAGTGTCTACTACTATTGGCAGATACCCAAGAATTGATTGACACACATCTTATAGAACTGGAGTTAATTAATATGTCTATCAATTCCCAAATGTACTACAGGAAACAGAAAATCTCTTTAATACAGCAATCAATGACATACTGTGTGTGGTCAGAAGGCATTCACTATACAGTAAAGTAAGTTTTGAAATACAATATTCAAAAGTATAAATATTGCTCTTAAAACGCCAGAAGAATTAAATAAGGTCTATTTAACTAGGGGTAAATGAGGAGGCTATTTTGGAAACTGTTTGCCATTTTTAAAAGGAATTGTTAATTTCCTCCAACAAGATCTGAAGCTCTTAAGTGATAAGTAGAAGCTTTATTTACTTCAAAATTGATGCCTTTGTTTTGGTGGCCATTGGCCATCTGAATTAGTAAGCCCATCATGTCATTTCCTAACAACAGGTTTCAATAACCCTGGGAACTCATGTAAGACAATGAGTTATTTTAAAGGAAGAACACTGCAAAGAAAAAATGAAAGTAAAGTGTCCATAAAATCCATGCTAAAAGCAAAAAACAAAAATGTCATTATTTTGTATGATAAAATTATTTGTAATATGTAAGGGCTGGACAGAATATAAATGAAACTATTTACTTATTTTCTGTCGTGTAGGGCAGATAACAGCAAAGTATACATATTACTTCTAAACTGGACTCTAGGACAAAGATGTGTCATGTTTTTATCTGAAAAACCACCCTTGTAAATAAAGTTACTAAATGCAAACATCATGAAAGTTTATGAACTCTAATCTGAAAATTCTGCTCTTGGTCTGACTGCTATTTTGTTTCTTTCTCTTCCAATCTTTCCATTACCCTCATTCTTTTCCTAACCGTATGAAGCACACATTGTCTCTGTTATCAAACTCCCCAAATAGCATAACTGTGCAAATCCACGGGCAGTGTTCTCAGTATCAGTATAGATCAATTTAAAACTGATTCTCTCTTTAAGGAAGCTTAAGCACTGAAAATTAAATTTCATGTCATCTAGTCAAACTATCTTGATAATTTCTTTTCCAGAATTTCCTAGATAGACTGTCTAGACGGCTCCAAATCCCCTAGGTAATTGCATAATCATCTTTTCACTGACTTCCTAAACAGTCCGGAACAGTATTTCTCAATATACAGTTGCCATAGAAATGAAGCTCAGTGGAGCTTCTCAGAGAAGACCTCTCTTCAAGGTTCTGAGCCTCAGAATTTCAGAAAAATCCTCGCACCCCAATATTCCACATCAAAGGAGATTTAATGGAATCTTTATTTATTGTTTTCAGTACAAGAAATGGCCTCATTTGCCTGAGTAAATGGCCTGTCTCCAGAACCTGTCCCTTTCCATCCCCCCTCTACCCATAAGTCAGCAATGAGTAATTAATTGATGAGTTGAGAAGGAATATGCTGTGAACTCTACTAAATAGCAACTTCAAAAATAAAACAAAATGGACATTTTTTGGGAAAATGATAAAAATAGCAGAACAATATGTAGTATTTTAATTTAAGGTCATCAATGTCATCTAAGCTTCAAATTTGAAAATGTAGAAAAATGAGACAAGTGCAGAATCACCTGGCAACAATGAGAGCTCAGTGCTGTGTTTTGCGTCCTCTGATGAAGTGAAGTACATTTAAGAGACAAAGTGACACTTAAATACAAACATGAAAGAGAGCAATGGCTTTCAGCCCTGAGAAGCAAATATATATTTTCAAAATGGAAACTGATATTCTCAGCACCTACTACCTATTAAACTCTCATAAAAACTCTATCACTTTCTAGGTTAGAAACAGAGACAGAAAAAATAAGTAGCATGCTCTATTTCAAGCATCTAGTATTGAATTGAGACTGGACAAAAGTCCTGCAGTCTGAGGTCAGAGGGCATGCTTTTAACAATGATGGGATTAGAACTCCTTGAGTTTCTATAGCAAAAATGTCAATGGGTTGCTAGGAGAGTTGGAAGGCAGTTGGAGGTTAAGTAGTCAAACTCTCACTTAAAATATATGAATACTGAGGGTCGAAGAGGATTTGTTTAGTTTTGTTTTACACATTGTGAGACAGAGTCTCAGAGAGGTTAAGTAATTTTCCAATGTTCCATAGCCAGGACGTTGTAGAACAAGATCAAAGCCAGATTGACACCATCTAACCTGTGATTGAAGCGCAGCTCTCCTGACTCCATTGCTCTGACAGCACCATGCCTGGCACACAGATGCACAAAGAACAATATAATATTAGGGAATACTCTAGAGCTATCTCCAGAGTATAAAAAAGTGGAGCAATCACTCAAGTCCGTTTTCTAGGGCCCCTGATGATAGGAAATGGCTAAGTAGGCAAAGAAGGAGAGTGTACCAAGTTTCCAGGACTATGTGCAGGAAATTATTCTTGATTTCACCAATATGAAACAAGCAATTTAAGTAAAACTGCCTTTCCTTAAAGTTAACTTTTTATTTAAAACTCTTGGGTATGTCCTGGCCAGTATTGCTCAGTGGTTGAGCATTGATCTATGAACCAGGAGGTCACAGTTCAATTCCCGGTCAGGGCATATGGCTGCTGACTCAATCCCCAGTGGGGAGCATGAGGGAGGCAGCAGGCCAATGATTCTCTCTCATCATTGATGTTTCTATCTCTCTCTCCCTTCTCCCTTCTTCTCTGAGATCAATAAAAATATATTAAAAAAAAAACCTCTTAGGTATGTTGCAAGTACAGTATACATGCCTGTGAGGAAGAGGAGGAAGGATGTGGTAGGGAAAGAAGGGGCAATTGCCTAAACTGGTTTGACCTGTGGAAAGTGTTTAATCTTCTCAGACTCAACAGGAAAGTAATAATAACTGTACGTAGTCTAGAAAACACATAGTCTCTACGGTGTCTTATTAAAAACACACACACACGTTACAACACTGTTTTGATCTCTAAGTCTTTGGGTTGAAAGAACACATTTGTATCACTTTAGGACATCTTAAAAAAATTTTGGAGATCCTGGAGTTTAAGTTATAAAGAAGTGGCTAACATGTAAATTATATTTTATCTTTAGTGTTCTAGAAATATCCTGGGAACAAATCCTTTATTTGTTAAGTATTTCTGAATTCCAATTTGGAAGAAAACTCTTGTCACAAATGATTTTCTCACTGCATAAATGTGTTTATTCTTAGGATTTTGTGCCAGAAGTTATAAAGGGGCTTATAATTGAAGGATATTGGTAAGCCCAATTCATGAAACTACTTTCAATATTAGTAACTTTTCCTTTAAATATTCCCCTAATTTTAATTTTTACTTAAATTTACCTCATTTTAATCTCCTCACCAAATTTTCTCAGGAAAACATCTTTTTTTTTTTTAAAAACATCTTTTAGGAATCATAAACATATTAAAGAAAGATTTTTTCCATATCGCCAATATAATAGCCAACAATATAAAAATATCACTTAGCTGAGCTAGAACACGTATGAAAATAATTGAGGTCAAACATGAGAGCAGATCATTGTGCACAAGTATGGCATTCTTTTATAATCCCGAGGCAGAGGAAAATAACTGGGGTGGCAGACACTTCTGACTGAGGATGGGAATGGAGGGGGAAGCTGGCAATAAAAAAATGAAGGAGAAAACAGTGTGCACTCAGCCGGCTGACATCTGCCACACATGCAAAATGGATTTGACTCTGTAATCCAGGGCGAAAGCAAGTGCTTTCTTCCTTCCTTCCTCCTGTTCCATAGTTAGCCTTGAGTGATGGTCTCATTGTTTTTGCATTCACAGATTAAAATGAATAACAGCATCTGCATTTGAAGTAGGTCTCACTGAATATGAACCAGAAGTTAAATGAGCTGAAGAAATCAGTAACGAAGCATTTGAATAGGAAGGGGTCATGGACAAACACTAATTTTTAAGAGCCAGCTTTACCTCAGGATGATGTCCAATTTCAATGTAGGTGCAAATCGGATGAAAAGCCCCCGTTCCACAGGCGTACAAGTGAGTCTGATTATAAGCTTTAAGCACCTTGATGAAATTCGCACATTCTTTCTGTAAGACAAAAGGAAAAGCAGTGAGTCCTAGCAGGCAGCATGCCTGCGATATCCTCGGTGCTGAGTATGATTGAACAGTTTTTTGTGTCCTTTTCACGGCATTAGTAAGGTTTATTATGCTATTGTTTGCTCATATTTTTATATGAACTGAAAACATTGAAGTTTTTAGTCTTTTGGGTTGGGTGTCGCTAAATAAAATATTTTATTGTACTCTTTTAATAAAAACATTTGTAATTTATTTATTCAAAAGTAGAATAAATGTAGATAACTAATCTACAATCAAAGGAACATTTTCTAGAAATGAGACAAACAGAAAATGATTTGATTAATCAATAAATTAGGTAAATAATTTTTTTCAAAAATCAGCTTTGAATTTAATTTTAGAAAAGGAAAACAAAAGTAAAGATAATATGCACTTCTTTTAAACATGAAGTTTAATATCAATAGTAACCCATCATGATGGGCAGTCGACTTTGAACTTCAGAAGTGCTGCTTGCTAATGAGCTCTATAGACCCTAAGAAGTTAGAGCCACTTTCTCCTGCAAATGTCACTTCAGCCTCAAAGACAATTGGGTATATTTAAGGTGAGGTAAAGTTGTTAGAGTTTGGAGTATCTATAGGCTAAAGGGTGTTTTGTAGAGCAGGTATCATTACAAAGTACTTTCAGAAAGTTCATGGAATCCTGAACCCATACATGCAACTCCCTGCCTAATGAGTCATGGATTTCCCTGGGGAGAGGAAGGGGACAAATAGTGATGAGTAAATTCTAGTCATGTTTTATTATTATTTATAGAAGTTTAGACATTCCTGGAAAGTTATTTTTTGAGATATCAGATACGAAATAAAATGGATAAAACTAGAGTCTTTCTATATATTGTATTCTATCTGTAAAGCCTATGGAAGAAAATACTTTCCTATGAGCAAACAGGGATAATAGCCTTTTGTCCCTGTTGAGGAAAGATTTGAGGGAAATCTCAGATATTCATAGTATAAGTTGAATAATTTCATTGTCCCAAAAGTTCAGAGAAAGAAAGACTCAATTTTAACAAAATATTTTAAATAGATGAACTATATCAATACTGTAAAAAGAAAACTCAAATTCAAAAATAGCTTAAAAATGTTATGGTCTACTATCAAGTCACAAATCCTAAAAATTGAATATTTTAGAAAAATATGAGTTCATCATAGAATATATAACATCCATTTAATAATATACAAATGAGTATGTGATAAATAAAATGGCACTAAAAAGTACTCTGTTATTGATCATACACTTTCTTAATTAGTTTTGTGTTTTTGCCTATAAAGATTTGGAATTAAGACCCAAATATGTAACTAGAAGTGCAGGCAAAGAGCAAAAGCAGACTATAGTACAAACAAGTTGGGAAGCATTATAGAGACTGGGTTGGTCCTAGCACTGGAACACTCCAAACGTCACTCTCTGTGACATGAGACTTACAAAGTGAGAGCTCAGAATGCACTGGGCCTTGTGTAGTCAGTGGGAATTTATAACTGAGGTGTTACAATAACTTAAGTACATTTCCACACGACATCTGTATTCTGTGCTTTTAGCTAATGATTTGGTCTTAACTCTATTGTCTCCATAAAAGAAACAGGAGCAGACAACCAAATGAACAGAATAACTGATATTTAAATTCAAATAATTGCTTCCCATCAGCACAGATTTTTCTAGGATGAAACCTAAGGATGTCTTATAAATATATTGTCCTAAAACTGAATTAGAGCTATTTAAAGTAAAATATGTAACTTTCAATTTAGTACTCCTCATGCTTTCTTAACATAGGCTAAGTAGTTTAGGAGATTAACTACAATAAACATCTAATTTCTCCCACTGTTTTTGCTACTTTGATCCTGAATTTTACTTTTGTCTGGTAATACATTAAAACATAAAATTAAGCTCTGAAACCAACAGATTTTTCAAGTTGCTATGAAAAAAACATTTCCTAGCATAAAGGGTATATGGATCTCAGCCATGTTTCACTTTGAACATAGTACATCTTAGGAAAAACTGTGAAGCAGATATAACAACTTCCAAGACTCTTAGCAACAAACTCCCTGCTCTGTAACAGTTCTCATCTTTTCCCAAGAGAATAGGGCATGAATGCTTGGGCAGTGGAACAAGGTTGTGGAGAGGGAAACAGCTGATAAACTAATTTACAAATGAAGCATTCATGAGTCTTACTCAAAGGATTTTTCAGTATTTTAAAGAAAATGCAGTCATTTGCGAAGAACTCATTTTCAGGAAAATGCTTTATTGTATCCCTCTCTTGGAAACATGTATGTGGCCACACACTCTGCTTTTACATAAAGATATAGCCATCCCTGACTGTGGCTCAATATTCAAGATTATACATGAACAGCTCCATCACCATATGTTGAAACAAAAGAATTGGCCGTGTATATATTGGTAAGAAAAACGAATATCCTAATAAATAATAGTGGTAGTCCCAGATGGATGTCTTGCTCATTTTAGAAAAGAACAGGATTTCAGCTTCTCTGCCATGTCTTTAAAGTTTCATGCAATTCTGAATACAAAACCAAATTCTCTAATCCCATTAGTAGTACCTAAGTGCATTCGAGAAATAGAATAGACTGATTCTTCACAATAAAAAATAAAAGGGAGGAAATGCCGTCCAAGCACAGATATTTGTGAACACACATGGCCCATGTCACCTCTGTAACTGTTATGAATTCTAAAATCATAGAATTTGTTGGTTCTTATCTCTTATAGATTATGTAACTGATTGGCAAAAAGTAATGATTAAAGAACTCTTAGGGTTCTTGAAAAGGATGGAATAGAGCTACACTGAATATAATAATTTTAATTTGTTCTCTATTAACTGTCAAAGAAGAACTTCTACAATGTGACAACTATTCCTCTTTGGAGCAGCTGAAGAAAAAAAAAAATCAATGGCAGAACCAGGGCTGTGAAATCTGGCACATGTTTCACACCATTCTCACCAGGGAGTATGCTGATAAGGAGTCTATCTGTGCTAGAAAGCAACTAGACCCATCCTACTGGCCTTAGGCCTAGAAGGGTCCCTTTTATTTCCCCACTGAACTCTCCCAGTTGGCAGCAGGTTGTATTGTTGCCATGCCCAGGGGCTAGTTCAATATTACTCTGAGGTGAAGGTTGAGGCAAATAAAATGGAGAGAAATTCCCTGGGTTTCCAGTGTGCGAAGACTGAACTGAAACAAAGAAAATTAATTAAATACTTTCAAAGTTGGCCAAAAATAGCTTCAAGAAAACTCATCAACAATAAGGGAGTGGAAACAATGAATTAAGAGAACTGGACAGAAAAAGAACGTGCACCCAAAACTTGATAGAAACATCGTTGGTATGGATTTGTTCTTTAAACAGAAAACCTACATAAAAGAGTGTCAATCCTGTCATTCATTTGCCTTCTTTCCCTAGCTTCTTGCTGCCAAGGTTTTGGAGTGTTCCAAAACAGGATATTCACTTTATTTGGAAGCAGCCTGGACATTCCATTATAAAGAAGGAAGCGTGGCAGAAAAAGGAAACACACTTCACACATTTCTGCTCTAGGGAGACAGAAGGAGCATGTTTCTGACCTTTCCTTGAACCATGACGATTCTTAAAACTCAGAATGTAATGTACTTTTTGGCATTAGACTACTGCACTGCTTTGCTCAGCACTGGCGGATTTACAGCGTAATAAAGGGAATGTAATCAGTTCAAAATGAATTCATTTTCAAACCTTGCTCCTTTTTGGAATTTAAGTTGATATACACAGACAAGTTTAGCAACAACTTGGCTTTTCGAGAGTCAGGCAACCATACTGATCTCTTATTTTACTGATACGTACTCCAGGCCCACAGCATTATAAATTGTTAACTTAGCCTAGAAGTAAAAGTAAAGGCAGTCGTAAACCGGTAAACCCCAGGGCCACACCTGAAGAGCAATGATTCATCATCCTCAGTGACAAACCATTTGCACTTATTTTTTTAGGATTTCCAGTCCTTTCGGATCAAATGTGTAATTTCAGAGGAATTACACATAGAGATATTAGCCTGGAAAAATAAATTAGAAAGAAAATGTCTACTCCCAGAAAATGATATAGGAGCCAAATGCACAGTGATTCAAAAACAAACATTACAAATATGTAGCACTGATTAGACTCTGTTACACAGTCTTTCCCGCACGGTTACAAAAATAAAGTCCATCCATCTGTCAAAACAACTGCTCCATGCATGAAAATTAAAGAGAATTGAGGTGTTTTTAACTAACTTCCGATAATTATACTTTTCACAAAGGAATATAATTTACCTCCAATTCCAATTACCTCCTTGCATGTTCTTAAATTATGGATGGAACAGTGAAATTTTGCTATAAATAAGAGAAAAAAGGAGAGAAGACTGTGAAGATGAACAATCTCTATTCAAATATATTCAGTTCATGATTAAATCTAACAACTTGTTCTGGTACAAATATAAATTAGCCCAAAATGAAGGGGTATAGTACAGCATTGCCTCAGGTCAATGAGCAGTCATTTAAAAAGAAAAAATAAGTCTACATCCCATCTGCAGTTTATGTAGAAACATTTTAACGCATAATCTTGCAGCTGGGAAAGCCTTTCCCTATCATGATGGGTGGATTCATTTCTGCATGAAAATCCATTAACAGGCTTAAATCCTGAAGTTAATCTGTTGACTTTCTTTTCCTCTAGTCCATTTATTTAGCAAGCTAGCTGAATACTAGAATCTTCATACCAAAGTAGCAATCCGTGAGATTGTTCCTGTCACTCACTTCATCCCTCTCTCTATTTAGGATGCTCCATACTTATCTAAAAATAAGGTTTCATGTCTTTTCTTTTTAACACTGTGCTGACATCAGATCATCCATAATCATGTCTTCCTAATACCTTGACATTCACTGAAGGATGTTAGAAATCTCTTCTTTAAAGGGACATATCTATTAAAACTAAGATTTAACTATCTTCTAATTACAATATTAGCCACCTAATGTTGAATTTGTAACTTGAGTTTTAAAACTCAAGTCTTATGAAATGGTGTGCAGGCTGTTTTGTCTTTCTTGGGAGATATTTTTACCTTCACTATCAAGAAGGACGGCATAATAAAATCAACTGACCTTTCCACCTTAATGTTTTGTTTTAATGTGAGAGAATTTTTTCTTTAATTCTGATTTAACGAGGACAACAAAATTGGCATTATTTCATGGCTAGTTATTTAAATATATAAGTCTATTCATATGACTGAACCATATCATCTTTAAACTGATATTAATTGAAAAATAAATTTAAAGTGGTTTGAATGACGTGATACACTAAGTAAAGACTCATGAACTAAGCTACCAAATTATTTTACTGAAATGCTCATTTCAGTTAAGTATCCCATTTGACTGGTTTTATACCTCCAGCTTGACTGTTTGTTTTGAAGTTTTAGAAATACTGCTTAATATTTTATAAATATTTTCTTTTCAAATTACTTGAAACGTTCAAACTTGGTCAAAATGATTATACACATAGCCACCACAGACCATGATATTAACACAAGTTGCCCAAAGTATTTCTCTTCTATTTAATACTTTTGAATAATTTCACTTTGAAATCCCATATGGACCAGAGAAGTTGGTAATTTCTCCTTTTTGGCTTATATTTTCTTTTATATTGTGCTATAAATATAGTTATCACATTTGTGCTATTCACTGGCTTTGATTGTGGGTGGTCCTTAATATGCACCTTCATAATCTTTCTTCATCTCATATTTCCAAAGTTCACGTTAAATCTATGATATGATGCTTAGTGTATCCTCAGAAATAAGTAAAATTTCATTCAGGAAGATTATCAAGTGAATAAAGAAGCAAAATACCAATGACAACTATTAGAAACTATTCTTTCCAGCAACTTGGAACAACCTGCTAATTATGTAGTGAGAAGACATTTGCCAAAATCCTGTTCCCAGAGAAATTGTTCAAATCATTCTAATGAAATTTACAGAGTATAAAATTCTTATTGTACTCTAAAAATGAGTATGTAAACTGATGTGTGGGTGAAATATGGTGCCCATTTAAATCTGAATATTCATTTGTCAATCAATGACAAACATTTAAATTTCATTTCAGCCATTTAAGGATATAATTGAAATTTCTAATAAAGAGGAACACAATTCAAAATCTCCAGGCCCTCTGGAAATTATTATATAATGTTTCTATTACAAGTGCTAGATTTACTTTGTTAATATATACTTAAAATGCATTTAAATTTTAATCTTGAGTCTCTTAGAGTTCCAAAATAGTGCATATATATGACTTAATTCATGACAATTCAGTCACAATGATTACCACCATATTTTTTATTAGCAAAACATATGAATTTAAAATAAGAATAAAACCTAGTTTCTAAAGTAATTTTAATGGTAAAGCTTCATTTCCCATAAATGTCTCTTACCTAAGATATAAAACTAGTTCATCCAATTGCTTTGAAATATGTATTTCATATCCAAATATGAGTTACATACATACGCTAATAAAAGCAATTCATTAAGAACAACACCAAATATATTTAACAAGTTTTCAATGTGTTAGCTATTATTACTACGACCACTTTTGAATGTCAAATTAAAACTATAATCCTATTTAATTTACCTGAAATTTAACCCCAAGCAGCAATACACTCACATCTTGGTACACATGAAAATCTGTGCTTATTTCTCTGATATTTAATAAATAAGGTATTCACTGGCCTTCATAAAAAATAAGTTATCTCTACCTGAAGTGTCATCAAATTTCATCTTGGGAATCATGTTTAAAAATGGATGAACTGCCCTAACAGGTTTGGCTCAGTGGATAAAGTATCAGCCTGTGGATACCAGGGTCCTAGGTTCGATACTGGTCAAGGGCATGGACCTTGGTTGCGGGCACATCCCCAGTAGGGAGTGTGCAGGAGGCAGCTGATCGATGTTTCTCTCTCATCGATTTTTCTAACTATCTACCTCTCTCCCTTCCTCTCTGTAAAAAAACCAATAAAATATATATTAAAAAAATGAATAAACTGACTATAGTCTTTCATTTGTGAGATCATCTTGTCCACAAAAAAACAGTTGTAATCCATACTGTCAAGAACTGTGAAGGGTCTGTGGTTTTTGTCTTACTTGTAAAATAAGTTACCCTGGCACAGTTTCATGGATGCTGGCAGAAGATATATGTCTCCTGGGTCAGAGATAAAAGACTTTATCGCAGAAATAGCAGTACTCAGAGTATCAGCATTTCTTATGCCAGTTCCTCAAGCTCCAATTCCCTCTGGGCAGTGAGAAAAGAGCCAGGTGACACTGGCATTTATTGTATTACAGGGGAAAAACCCTAGGTGGAGGTAATCTGAATATTTCATAATAGTCAAAGCGTATTGGAACTCGAGGGAGGCATTATGTTCATTTTACTGGACAGTAAGCAAACCTGTTTTTTGTGCCAATGGAGACCCTATCTCTACTTCTCAAGGCTGTTTGCAAACCAGCCTTTTGCTTTACAGAGAGACAGTGCCTTCCAAGTCTCTTCACTACAAATATCCCTAACTATAGTCTACAAAATAGGCAGTTAGTACTTTTTTCTCATCAGGGGTGCAGAAGTGTGAGAGACCCATGAAAATTTTTCTCCCAATAATTATACATAGGATTTAGAGATTTAATGAAATGTTATGATTGACTTTTATAGAATGAGGAGGTTATTCTAACTATCCATTTAACAAATTTCTATAATTCCTTGAAGTTTCTAAGATAAAATAAAAATATTAAACTTGTCAATTTTGACCTTTGAAAAAGTAAATGAAATTCAAGGACTAACATGCATTTTGGGCTGCACTGCAACTTAAGATGCTTGGGTAGCATCAACTTCTCAATTGCATTCATGTGGCAGAAATTAGTGTTGCTAAGGTCTTGCAATTTGAGCCAGAATAATTTGACAAAACGGTATCATCTATGATAGCATCAAAAGTGAATAATAACAACTAAGGACAAAATTATAAAAATAAATCCCTCAAGAATTTCAAAAATGTCCCAGAATTCAGGTGCATGAAATATTACACTTTGAAATGTATCCAACAATAGGAATGTTATGAGAATCTGATTTTTGTTGTTCATCTCAGATGGCTGAGATTTTGATTTCCAATGATATTCAAAATATTTCTAACAGTCATACGGTTGCCATTTGGTTTTATGGCAACAGTGCAAAGAGAGATGATTTAATAGGATAAACAAAGAAGAGTCAGAGAGCGAGTGATTCGAAACAGATTCTTTTACCAGTTTAGCATGTATTCAGTTTTCACTTGCAAAACAGGGTCAAGGAAGTTAATCCCCCAATAGAAATGTTATTGTGAATAACAAAGTGGATTTTAAGCATCAGGGCTATATAAAAAATGAAAGTAAAGTGGATCATAGCAGTCAGAATGGACATATGCGGATTGCATTTATTTCCTTTTTCAGGGTCTCTGTTCAATAATATAATATATTATATAACTTTTTTTTTCAAATTACAACTCTCAAGTAACAACAATGGGAAAGTTCATGAGCAGTTCACTCCTGTAATATAGAAAAACCACAACAAAGGTTTAGAACCTACAACACCAAGAAAAGAAGGCATATTGGTATATATCCTCTATAGTCACTTCTACGAGAGGAAAAAGATAAATTTAGATGAATGTTGTTGTCAGAAATGTCATCAGCAGCCTCAGACACATGTATGCATTCTCTCTCTCCCTCTCTCTCTCTCTCTCTCTCTCTCTCTCTCTCTCTCTCTCCCTCTCTCTCTCTAGACACAGAGCAGGAATATAAGTAACTGTGTCTTAGGCTGCAGATTCCCTCGTTACCACAAAGTCCATCCTTGTGGAATAGCTGCTCAAATTCCAGTTGCTGACTTCACATATGCGTTTGATGCAAAACTGAGCCATGAGAAATGACGGTGTGTATCTTCCCAGATGCCTGGGAGAATGGAGAAAGGGCTCAGTTTTCTGTATGATGTTACACTCAGTGACACAATCTTCACCCACGCTCAAGGTACAGAACATTAGCCAGTGTCTTTGCCCCGCTTTTTTTTTTTTTTTTGCCGTTTTTTCCTATTGAATCCCTGCATCTGAATCTAATACTGAGAAGAGAGCACTTCCCCCAGGACTGTTTGTTTAAAGGAGCCTTATTTCCGGAGGGCTTTCTGAGAGAACACTGAAGACCGAAGAGAGAGGGTAAACTCAGGTTCCAGAAACCAGAGAGAGCGCTCAGGGCGGCCATTAGTTTACTTTCCTATAAATGCTCAGCTCAGTTCCTATTTGGGTTACAATTCTATCTTGGAGTCCCCGTGGCTGCAGAAACCCCTCAAGCCTCATTCTTGTGGTTTTCAGCATCACAAGAGCTCTTTGAAAGGAATCACTGTCCATCAGTCACAGCTGACGATTATTTCCGCAAGAGTGCAGAATTTCCATCAAACTGTCCATGTATCACTTCAAAAATCAGGTGTCGAATGAAAATTATAAAAAAAAAAAACCTCTACCTTTCATCTTTATTCCCAAGTGAGAATTTCAGAAATTATTGGTAAAAACAAGTACGCTATTTATTTAGAAATGTTTATCAGGGAAGAAATGTTACAAATCCCAGGGAGTCGACTAATTGCTATTCTAAAATTACATTAGAAAGAAATGAAAAAAGAAATTGGTCTGTATCTAAATAATCCAAAATAATCAATCAATGCCATATATCTGATTTAAATGAAACAGATATATAAATTGAAGTGCATAAAGGAGGTTATTTAAAAAGTAAAATAAACTTTAATAAAATAATTATAAATGCATAAAATATATTTTGAATAATAGGTCAGTAAAAAGTAATAGTAAAGAAATGGGTTACTAGAAAAATAGCATAAAATACATTTTACTGTGTAAATATATTTTTGTGTTTGGTGTTTAGAACAAGAGGAAAAATGCATTTTTTTCTTAAACCAAAATATCTAAGAACTATTAGGTTTTCCTTTTATTAGATAAGTGTTATAAAAGATTATTTAAAATCCACAACAATTGAATTGATTTAATGCATAACATAAAGGAATAACAAAGACAAAGATTCTATCGTATTACATTAGTTAGTTGATTTTGCAAAGATTGGTTTGGATAATATTGCCATACCATTGAACTTTTAAAAGTTTACAACTCTCAATAGACACATAACTACCTATCTTTACCATAAAATATGAAACATGATTTATAAGTTCTTAGAATCTTGATTATAAGGTACTATAAAATGGTGTCTTAGTTCCTTTTAATTTAGTTTTATAAAACCCATAAGCATTTTCAGTAAGCCAGGAAAATATAATAAACTTACCCTTCTTAGAGAGGAAACCTCTGAGGTCATGATCAGGGCTACCCATACAGTACTTTGAGGATCATGACTATATTGCAGCTGCTGAATTAACTGCATCTGGGCTCACACTAGAATCTCTTATTATACAGTATGGTTAGCAGAGTTGCGGGGGGAGGGGCAGGACCAAACTAATTTCACTTAGATACTGTCTAAGCAACACACACAAATAATAACAACAATAATAGTTAATATTTGTATTGTGCATTATAGTCTATGTCATAATTTCACTTGTGATTGTTTGAGTTCTAAAGGAATTCTGTGAGCTAGATATCATGATAACACCAGAGTAGATAAGGTATTTTTTTCAAATCTCTATTGTTTATCTGTGTGTTAATAGGCAAATTAAAATGCATATATGCCACAGGACTCCAAAATCTTTATCAGAGGCACAGAAATTTTGATCTTTGCTTCTAGGATAATATTCAAAATGCTCCAAAACATTTGAATAGAAAAAAAATTAAGATACTTGCTCAAGTACAATGAATAATTTGGAATATCAACATATAAGAAAAAAAAGGAAGCAAGGAAAGAGGGAAGGAATGTTTAAAGGAAGGAAGAAAAAGAAGAAGGAAGGACAATGGGGAAAGTAAAAAATAAAAAAAGAAGGGAAACAGAAAGGAATAAAAAGAAGACAAGAGGGGTAGTTTAATTATGATGACTCAGAGGCAAAAATATTTCATATAATTTAAAAGGAATTCAAGAAAAATTAACATATTAAAGCCAATCTGTACAAAGAATTGTCTTAATAAATATATGTGCTACAAAACTGCATTTTGTTATCTTTTGCATATGTATAAGCAATCAAAGGGAACATAGATTTGCTTTATTTAGGCTTGTTGTTATTTTACTTACCTTATATAACACGGTCAATACTTTATATAATAATAAAAATATACAAAATTAACTAATATTTTGTTTCTAAAGAGTATTTAAATCCACAAATAAAGAATGGTGTTAAGATAACACAGCAACAATGATTATAGAGTGATAAATCACTACATGCAATGACTAAAATTATTTAATAGATTGATACTCACCAGAATATCTTTTCCAGCCCACTTGCACTCATCCCTTCTGGTGTAAGATACTGGCCACACAATCTAAGGGCAGAGAAGAAACATTATTTTATGCCAATTAAGTTCTATTAAAACTAGATCCGGCATTATAGTCTGTCAGACCAAGTTGGGGCAACTGAGATAAAGAGAGTTCCACTAAGCATTATGTGGCAGGAGCCTTTCAGTTTAGACTATGCAGTGGCTTCAGTTCATTGGTATTAGCTTAAATCACTCATGATTCATGTACCCAGGTGGCTTTGCTGTCTATGAGAGCTGAGCAACACAGACATTCATGTTGTCAATACAGGCATGCCTTGTTTTCTTGTGCTTTGCTTTAGTACGCTTCACATATGTTGTGTTTTTTACAAATTAAAGACAAGACCCTCCACCATCAAAAAGATTTTGGCCCATTTTATTGGGACACCTCTTTTATTGCAGAGGCCTCGAACCAAACCTGCCATATCTCCCAGGTATGCCTGCAGAGCTAATCAATGTGTAGTGGAAAGAACTCTCAGGCAGGCTGGGGAGAGATAGATCATCTTGAGAGGAGGGGAGAATCTAGTGAAGAGATTGATTGCACTGGATCCATTTCCCTAATCCAAATCTCAGCATGACATGCTAGAACAAATAGCTGATAGGATTAGAAAAACCCATCTTAGAAAGGTATATTTTTTAATAGCTAAGAGTAGCTTTATTTTACTTTCAGGAGATAAAGGGGGAAATGAAGCTAGATAGATAGCTCTAAAAATAGTCACTCTTTTTACTGTATGCAAAACAGACTAAGAAATAATTGTTTGTGTTTTCATGCCTAATATTTGGTCTTCATCCTTTCCAAAGTTCCTATATTTCATGAATACTGTGACAGTGGTAGATAGCCAAGGTGTTCCTGGTGGCTTAGAGGACTGTAGATACCTTCCCCCTCAATCATATTAAAGCATTTACCCTCATCTAAATTCTAATATAATCTTTTAGTTTCCCTTAGCAAATCCAATGACACCTATCTGTATTGGGGCACAATTTAATTTTTGATATTTTAATAATAGGAGATTATATCAGTTCAAATATTGGGTGTTTATAATGTTTTATCATTTTATAAAATTCATATATAAATATAAATATGTGAGTGAATATATCGATACCTAGACAATATGAGTACATATCTCTTCAGTATATATATTTAATGTATTTACTTTTTTTTTCTGAATAGTCTTAACTTGGTTTATATATTCAGTTAGTTTTTAAATTGAAAAGAACTGAATTATCTTATAAGATAGCCTGTTATTTTACAGATGAGAAAAATTGTAGAGCCATATGCCCAGGATATATCTCGGTGTCTCTCCTAACAATGAGACTTGTAATAAATAGGGGTGGGCAAAGGTAGGTTTACAGTTGTGATTACACTAACACAGTTCATTCTTATATTATTATTTATTAATTATTGTATTATTTTTCATATGAACAACTGTAAACCTACAGTTGCCAACCCCTGCTATAATGAAATAATGAATTAAAGTTAGGTGACTTGCACAGTGTCATAATGTTATATCTCCTGTTCTTGAGTTTAAAATCATTATTCTAGTAATAGAAAACATAATTCTAATTTTAAAACATCCCACTTCAAACATATTTTAATTTTAATTATATCACAATGCCTATAAAAGTAAATACAGTTTACTTAAGGATTTACATCTGTTTGAATGTATTTGTCTATTAAGCTCTTTTGACCCTATTTTTAATGTTCTTCAACAACTTATTTCCTAAGCATATACTATTGTCATAAAGTCTATGGGGAATAATATGGTGTCATAATTCTTGAGGAAATTATAAGATGATGTTAGATATAAGATGTATAAACATAAAGGTCAAAGAATTAAAACCAGAAATACTGAGTGAGGGAAAATGTTTGACATAGAATATAGCATTTAGATGCAGTAGCACAATTTCCACAAAATTTTCAGTCAATGTTTATTTTCAAAACTGTATAACTTATTAATTAAATAAGCTGGAAACACTAGAAAGGATTAGGATAAAACTGATAAATAGTGCCTAAGTGACCCCATAGTAAAGGCCTGACACCGAAAATTGATCTTCCAGATGAGGATTTAGCAAACATTTTATTTAAAAGGCCAGATAATAAATATTTTAGGCTCTGTTAGCCAGATGATCTCTATCACAATTACTCAAGTCTGCCACTGTAGAATAAAAACAGACATAGAGAATATGTAAATGAATGAGTGTCCGTTTTCCAATAAATTTTATTTACAAGCACAGTTGACACACGAGATTAAGCATGTGTACAGTGATTGATGAACTATGTATTTGCTGGCAATATAGAAATGTAGACATTTATATTTATATACACATAGTATATACATACATACATACATATATACATGAATTAAATTATAACATATTTCTATAATAGTTCAGATATTTATTTTATGCAGGCAAATGATATAACTATATCATTTAAAAAACAACAACTATAGTTTCTTTCTTGAAGATTTTTATGGTTTACTGCAGCCATTGATTTTTGATGGTTAAATCAATGTATTATTTTTGTTTGCATCTGAAAAGTTAAAGTATTAATTCAAACAAATTTTCAGTTGTCACACTGTTATATAGCTAGAGAATCCTTGAGATGTTTTAAAAGTACCACAGTGCATATATTAGAATAAAGATACCTTTTGAAAATCCTTGATATTAACCAGGTTGAATGAAAATATGTGATCCTTTGCTCCAACATATAGCCTGCTCCGTTCCTCATCCAAAAGGAAGGTATGGTAACTGGAGCTGTTGGCCAAGCCATTGAAAGTGATCACATTGTTGGATTCCAGCATTTCTGCAAGGTAACAAAGCAAAACATTGGGTGTTAACCTGAGGTTCTACATGAGCATAGACTTAACACATGGTGATCTGGCTACTGCCTGCTATAGTTACCAATCAATGATTTCTCTTCATTGAACTATATAGAAGCCATTTCTCTTTAAGAAATAAGAACTATTCAGAAACCTTTATATTTTTTTCATTTCATTGAGATGGGAATTATACTCATTAGTTTGCTGAAGGAAGGGAGAGATATAGCTTGTGCACACACTGGTTTGATGGACTCTCTTTGCACTTAGCAATGGATTAGAATGGTTGGTATTCTATATAAAACATCTTTAATTTTACAAATATTGTTGTAAGTGGCTTCATTATCTAGAAGAATAAGCATTAGGGCCATCAAAGCAACGGTAGTCTGGGGAAACACTATTTAACCTCCTAGGCTATTGGAGGCCTCATTTTATTGTAGAATTTGAAACTTTTTGCCTTGGATGGACTCCCTGATCAGGATACAAGGTGCCCACAATTTAGCTTGGGACAAGTAAAGAGCAATTCCGAGCTAGACTACCGTCCATGTTTCTATATCCCACACAGCACACAGTGCCCTGGCCCACACTGTGAGGACGAGGCAATACAGTTTCCCTTAGATATGCGTGTGAAAGCTCCAGAGTAGGCCCATCTGTGACGTTAGCCTTTTATCCACTTTGTATAATATTAAAAAGCATGTGTTCACAATCTGATCTGAGGATTCAGATTTGTTTTATTTATTTAGTGGAGTCATTCAACTACTAATTCAACAAATACATATTCGGTCCTGATTATGTAAACACATAGGCATTGGCTAAGAAGTATGTGGAGAATAAGATTAATAGAACCTTTATGGAAAGTTACACAAATGGCATCAGAGAAGCAAACAATGAAAAGAACAACAACAAAGAGAATAATAAGAACTGAAGAAGCTAACAGGGGATGGGGGAATTAATGTCACAAGAAGTGAATAATCCTTGGAGAAAGGGTGTGGCAATTAAACCTGGCCTTAAGTAATATATGGGATTTACAACAGCAGAAAGAGGTGTAGTACAGAATTCCATGCAGAGGACATGAATAAAGACCAGGAGGTAGAAATAAGGAAAATATAAGAGGAAGAAGTTTTAAGTATCTACTATATGCCAAAATCTGCTGAATGGTTTATAAGTACTAGTAGATTCACTTAAGCTTCATGGCAACACTGAGATGAAATTTTCATCCCCATTTTATCTCATGAGGAAATAGACTCAAACAAACAAACAAACAAACCTAAGAATATCCTAGGTCATAGAGCTGGCTTAATGTAGACTCAAGATATCCACCTCAATCTGATGCCAGAGGCCAGGGCCTTTCTATCTTGCTCCATATTACTTCTAGAATTTTTGAGAATACTAAGAACTGATTGTTGAGCAGAAATGTAAGAAATGTAATAATACATTTTGGGGAATACAAATAACTGAATGTTGAGAAGTTTGGTTACCTCTCATTGGCACAAAACTTGTCTTAGTTAAAAGGCTTGTAAATATTTATATTATTCTATTTGCTATGCATTTGGTCTTTTTATAACTCTGTGAGTAATTTTCTCGGCAACTATTGCTTTCATCATTAGAAGTATTTTGACAAAATGCATATCTTCCAAGACAGATTTCCCTTCAAAGGTCAAAAAAAGACTTACCAGAAACCTCTATTTAGATACTGTACAAAAATCTCAGAGTCTGCATGACTTAAACAGAACTCACTTCCTTTTCTTTTCTCCATTACTGACATCATCACCTTTCTGTATATTTTCAAATTGGTTGCAAATATCACTCACCCAAAAAATCATTCAAACCATAGCCTCTTCATCATCCACAGATCCAATCCAGTTATGTTTAACACTGCAAGTTTTAACACTGTAATAAGTTCTGTATCACTTCAGTTTTATTTAACACTATAACAACTTCTCCTACAGTTTCTTTTGCTTATATACTCACTGTCACTGTCTAGTTCGAATTGTCATGATTTCTTCCCTTAATTGTTATAATTATATTCCTTCTAAACTTCCTCTTTGGGTTTACATCAATAAATGATATTTTGCACTGCCAACAAAAGAATGCTTCTACAAAACCAAATATGACTTTTTTTTTTTTTAGGTAAATTTGAGAGAGAAAGCTTCCATTGAATCTCATAGAAAAAAAAAAAATAAAGAGAAACAAGCAAGAAAATATTCATACTAAATGAAAGGAGGAAACAATAACAATGAAATATCAAGCCACAAATTTTTAAGAGAATATATCCAATACAGTGAAGCCTAAAACATTTTAATATAGAATGTTGAAATCTGGCACCCATCCATATATCCCAGGTAGGATAGAATTAGTGATAAAGGGGCTACAAATTATACAACTTATATTTACAAATGCTTTATTATAAAAACAAACTCTAGGAGTCCAAATGGCTATAAAACTGTTGTAAAATATCTATAAAAATTGAAAGTATAGCTAAAGTACAAAGTCGGCATGATGATGATGATGATCATGATCATGATTATCATCACAACTAACATGTGCACGCCAGGCACTGTTTTAATCACACACACACACACACACGTGAAATTAATTGTGTGTGCATTATCCTTTTCTTTTATAAAAGGAAACTACTGTATAAAGTACAGTGAAGGCAGGAGTGAAAGGTATGAACATGAGACTACTCCACAGACTGTTTTTGATGGGAATTAAAAAGTAACACACCAATTACCAAAATATGAAAAAATGAAGAATATCTTTTCCCAGAAGAAAATATATCCAACATTTTGGATCTTTTTTCAAGTCAAAACAACTATTTGTAAACTCTTCCAGCTCACTCCCTCATTGTCAGAATAGGAGATAAAGGGTTTGCCAAAATGCAATTGAAAAGCACAGAAAAAAAAGAATTGACCTAGCAAAGAGAGTAAATTCTGGTTGTCGAAGTTCCAAACTAATAAGAAAATCAATTCTTTTTGAAAGAAAAAAATTGATTAATGAGAAGATAACAGAAATGAAAGACAGGAAATAAAACCTGAAAATAGACATGTCTACAACCTAAAATGTCATCATCTTCTGGGAAAATCTAATTTTACAGAAGGATCAATTGTGGAACTTACTAATAAAGAAAGAATATATTTGGACTCCTTAATAAAAACAAATCAATAGTACTTGCTTTTCAGTACTATAGCAATGACTACTAAAAACTACAGCTTAAAGCAACTGGTCCCCTATCTTCAATTTCTCTCAACTTTAATATAATCTTTAAGGCATCCTATATAATAAAGAGGTAATATGCAAATTGACCATCACACCCTCAAGATGGCTGCCTACAACCAAGCCAGCAAGGGGGTTAGAGAAGGATGACCAAACGACTGAACAAGCAGGCTGCATGAAGTGACCAGGCCGGCAGGGGGGCCATGAGGGATGACCAGGCAAGTGGGGGAGGGGGGCAGTTGGGGGCAACCTGGCTGGCAGCGGGGGGCACTTAGGGGTGACCAGGATGGCAAGGGGAGCAGTTAGGGGCGACCAAACAGGCAGGCAGGTGAGCGATTAGGAGCCAGTGGTCCAGGATTGTGAGAGGGATGTCCCGGATTGGAAAGTGTGAAGGCTGGGCTGAGGGGGACAACCCCCAACCCCCCCCCCCCGCCCCACTGTGCACGAATTTTGTGCACTGGGCCTTTAGTCATCATATAAATTGTTGTGAGTATATTTCAAAAATATAATAGTTTTATTTTTAAAAAAATACACTTTCAACTGCCACCATTACCTTAGCCCTATCTCCCTAATAAAAGTTGCAGTCCCTGAACTTCCTTTGGTCGCATATATTATTTCTGTTCCCAGAAGTCCCACAATTCTACAAGAAATGGCCAGTTTACTCTTTTCTAAACCTGGCCTGTCCCCTCTTGCTTCTAATTTATTTTCCCTGTTAACTGTGCTTCCATGTACAGTTAGAAGCCACCTCTCTCATGAAAGCCTTGAGAATTAGCAGGTGCTACTCCATCCTCTGATGCCCCACCTGCTTTGATCTGACACACTAATGCATTAATTGCATGCCACTCCTCTGCGTGGGCATTAGGGTACAAGCTTTAGTTCTCCATATAACGTTCGCATGGTGCCATAGGATATAATTATATGTGGAGGAAATGGTTAACTAGGTAATTAATTATTGAATTTGAGAGCTAGAAGAATCTGATTACTGCCATTTACAAAAAAACGTGTAAGTGACTTTTAATCATAGCAGTTGCACAGGTCAGATTTAAATTCAGTTCTCCTAGCTCTCAGTTCAATGTGCTTTCTAGATAAATTTCTAGGAAGATGCGGCTTTAATTTTTCTCTATATTTTGTTTTGCATGATTCTTGATATTGGTCAGTTTTTAGTACAAGTATATGCTGAAAAATTAAAAGTTGCAAACAATTTAGAAAATAACTAATGCACAATGTTAATTTTTATTCCTTGGAAGAATAACAATGAGTTTATATGTCATGTTACATAAAGTAAATAAATGCTGTAAGGTGGACAACAATGATTAATACAAACATGAATTGTAATTAATTATTTATGTGCAAGATGATTAGTCAGTAAAACTTTAGAATTAAAGTGTAGATCCTTTTCTTACAGTTCACATTGATTTAATTTAGTGCTTTGAGAGATGGGATAGTAATCTAGAGATTGAAATTTTGTTTTGGATTCTGATTTATGTCTTAATTACTTATAAGGCTCCTTTACAGTCAGGGTTCTGTTATCAGTCAGCTCACCAGCAAGTGTTCATTAAATGCCTCTTAGTGGTAAGCATTGTGTTAGCATTAGCAAAGTGGGGGGAAAAAAAAAGGAGGGGGGGTTTCTCTGATTAATACAATTGAAAGTGGGTTATTTTCCAGATAGTCTTGGTCAATTATATACATACTAGAGGCCTGGTGCATGAAATTCATGCACTTGGGCAGTCCCTCGGCCCGGCCTGTGCCCTCTCGCAGTCTGGGAGCCCTTAGGGGATGTCTGACTGACGGTTTAGGCCCTCTCCCTGTAGAGAGAGGACCTAAGCTATCAGTCAGACATCCTTAGCGCTGCCACAGAGGTGGGAGAGGTTCTTGCCACTGCCACTGTGTTCACCAGCCATGAGCCCAGCTTAAGGCTTCTGGCTGAGTGGCGCTCCCCTTGTGGGAGTGCACTGACCACCAGGGGGCAGCTCCTGCATTGAGCATCTGCCCCTGGTAGTCAGTACACTTCATAGTGACTGGTCATTCTGCCATTTGGTCAATTTGCATATTAGCCTTTTATTATATAGGATACCACACCATAAGGTTCAGTCTGCTCTTTAACCCTTTTCGGTCCAACGTGGAGGCTAACTCAACAGACCAGGCGCTAGGAGCAGGTCCAACGTCAAGGCTGAGACACCGCAAACCGGCTCAACATGCAATCCCGTCAATTAATTTGGACCAGACTGTTTGAATTACAAAAATAAAATTGGACCACAAAGGATTAAATTACTATCACATCCCACATGACTATAAAAAAGCAAATGTTTTCTTATACTCAAATATATGCTTCATTTTTCCAGTAACAAAACTATGGAAAATATTCACTGACAGAGAATTAAATAGTTATAAACCACCTAGTCACTCACTATCCTGTTGCATATGCCCAGTATAAGAATTTTAAAAAAAATTGCCTAAGAATGATTTCTTTGAATTGTTCTAATGCTGAGCTAATAAGCTTTTATTGAATAAAGAAATTAAGTATTTCATCAATATTTTTCCATCATAGGACACATTTATGTGAGTAACATACTGGAGAACATATTTATTTCAGTGTTCATGGAGACAGGAATCTGTTCAGTGCTTGGAGTTGGAATGTAGAGAGAAGGACACAAGGAAGCCCAGATGGTCATCTAGACATTCTCAAGGATCATTCAAGTACCCAAGTCAGAGGGGCAGCTTTATCTGGCTTGGGGTAAGAATTATCTAAACCCTAGACTTGCTAACAGAAGGTGCTTACTACATGTGTATAAAGTAAATGAATACATGGATTTCTGATTAGGTGGGTAAAATGTATATGTTTATGAGTTTGTAACAGTGCATGTGGATTAGATAACCCATAATTTGTTCTGACTACTTCTAATCTCTTCATTCTCTAACTACACAGTGTCTGGGTGCCAAAAACAAATGTATTTTATTTTTGTTAGTTTAAAAAGTTAAAGTTGTTGCCAGACAGGTTGTTTTAATGTTTCTTTTTGGGGAGGGAGAAGGAAGAGAGGGCATTCATATAGCATGGCTAGACATATTGTCTTAGACTGGCTAGACTATTCCTTAAACTTAAATAGATACATTTTGATTATTAAGGCTTCTGGTTTACCCATAAAAGGATTTCACTGGAATCAGATTTCCCTGGAGAGAGGTGGGAGAGTAATGGGAGAGAAGAGTGTTGAAAACCAATGAACTAAAAATGTTTCTAGATAAAATCATACCATGTGTTCTGGATATATTCTGATCTTAGTGACAATAATATCCTATTTATGATGGACACTAAACATTTCCCCTAATAACATGCTTAATTTTGGAGTCCACGTATTAATTAATGGGAGTCAGATGAACTAATGAAACTAGTTCATATAAATTCATTAACATTTCTTTTAATTTTTGACACACACAAGTAAAATGGGGGAAATGAAATTACTACATAAATGATTTGGGCCAAATTTCAATTGTTCTAATGTTGAGCAAATGAGCTTTTATTGAAGAAAGAAATTGAGTAGTTTATTAGTTTTCCCATTATAGGACACATTTACGTGAGAGTAAATGTGGTAGGAAGCTAGACAGACATGAGCAGAACAGGACGATGGCCAGGCACAGAAGGTCACCAGGGGTGGAACCCTGCTTGCTTAGCAAAGTTCAAAACTGGGAAAACAAGAACCGTGCCCCCAGGGTAACTTTCCCTTCCCTAGAATATGGTTGCGTGTGTGATTGAGACCCCCTGACCTTTCCTCCTCTGGCATGTCCCTAGTCATGCAGTAGACCCTCTTGGAGGAGGAGCAAGGGGCCAAAGAGTGGTCTCATGGAACTCCCATTCAGGCCCTTATATAACCACTAGAGGCCCAACGCACGAAAATTCATGCAAGAAGAGGCCTTCCTTCCCCTGGCTGCCGGCACCAGCTTCCCTCTGGCAACCGGGACCAGGGCTTTTCTCCTCCGGCCGCCAGCAGGCTCCTGGGACCGGGCTGGCTTCCCTCCTCTGGGCCACCGGCAGGCACCCAGGACCCAGGCTGGCTTCCCCTCAGCCCCGGCTTCATCAGGAAGGACGTCCAGAATGATATCTGGTCTAATTAGCATATTACCCTTTTATTATTACAGATTCCCTCAAGCATTAACCCCTAGGAATAACATCTAAGAGCAATTTTGTTTCAGCTCCAGGCATTGAGACGCAGCAAGACCAGACAAGAGATGCCATGCATGGGTGACATTAGGACCAGCTACATTGACTAATGATCTCTGCTTGGGCACCAAATGACTCAGAGATCCCCTAGGATGACACACAAAAAAGCCAACAGGTTTGTTGAAAATCTTTGCTCTCTCAGGAGTCATGAAATCAAGTACATCCCTGGGTCACACAGGACTGCAGACTCTAAGGATTCTGTAGACCAGTGCAGGACACACAGACATTTATTGCCATAAGAACAAATATCTAATTCCGAAGCAGATTTAACTCTTTTTCAAGAATGGGCAAAAAAGTAGCATAAGTCAATGTATTATTAAACTTCCTTCTATACTTCATCAAAAAAAAATGTCATTGCTTTGCTTTTACAAAGCAACAAAAAAAGCAAAATGAAAACACTAAGAACAATGTTATAATAGGTAATAAATGTTGTTTAGAGTGAAATATGATCTTTTATTCTCTGCTAAACACAAAACACATTAAAAACAAGACTCTCCCATTATTTTGAATGCAGAGATTACAGGGGTAAAATTTTCCTTTAAACATGAGGAGGGTGCGTTTGTGCTATATAGTTCTAATGAAACCTTCAGAGTGGTTCAATGTGAACAAGAGTCATATAACATTATCTAAAGTCACTGGTTTCTTAATCCTTTCATTTTCCTGATACTTGTTTATTTTGCATATAAATAGTTAAAAGATTATCTCTGCCAATCACATTTTTACAACAATATTGCTATTTCTAAATTTTGGATTAAATAATTGAAAATAATTTTATACCTTCAAAATTGAAACATATTTATTTCTTTGAAAACACAGGATAGGTATTTTTTTCAACTTTCTCTTCAAATTAGTAAATTGTTATGAAAATAATGACCTATGAACTTCTACCTCACAAAACTTGCTTTAAAAGCTGATGTTATATATTTTGCTACATCCCTAAGTGGCAATACCTTTTTAATAAGATTTCTAAGATTTTAAAATTTTATTTTAATTTTATTGTAGGATCATTATTTTGTTTAAAAAGGCATTTGTTTCTTATTAGGCTAAATGCCATTACTGATAAAACTCAAAATAAAGCGGTATACTTTTTAAGTTCTGGCTTTTCCCAGTTATAATTTGCTTTATCATTTCTAAACACTCAAAGGGGAGAAATTACTTCTACTTAAAAAATAAAAAAAAAATTAGTTTAAAAGTTCATAGCTGAGTTTCTTTGATGAATTTAATGACTTCCACCTCATTTAGTAAATCAGAATCTAAAAAAAGCTACACTCACCCCTCTTGATAGACTCTGGAGTTTATCAGCCCTGCTTTGCCACTTCATTAGCTGTCAAGAAGCAGCAAGTGATATTGCGATGAAAGTCTTGATTCAGGTATTTGAAAATGCTCTTATTGCAAAAGTAGCAATTACCAACAGATTTGAAGTCAAAAAGGGGGTGTATCCGGAAAAGCACATCATCTAAATACATGCATTTGGTTATCATCTTTGTAGACATCAAAGAAGGAGAGATTGTTTGAACTATCAGTAGTTGTAACATTTACAAAAAGCACACACATTGATTTAATATACACAGCAGCGAGTTATAATTGACCTTGAAACTCTTACCTTACAATCTTGTGAGGGTAACGAAATAGTGATGAAAATACATATAGTTTTTAAAAGGAAGAACCTTTTGAAAAAGTTGTGATTTTTGGTAATATCTGTGTTTAAATGAATTCTTACGTGGCTACTCTTTTCTTAAATGTATTTTTGTTTTGTTAACTAATCAATTATACCATGAATGTCCCCTTTAATATCAATATAGTATTTGAGGTTCAAGTGTTACTTTAGTGAAATTTAATTTGAATTATAAAGCCTTTTAGTTCCTCTCTACCTTCTACCTTATTTCTGTGGCTGGTAAACAGAAAACTAAGCAGGAAAACCATTGGTGTATAAAATCTTAAATAACCCAACAAAAATTAGAATATATTTTCTGGTAACATTTACGTGACATTATCTGTACATTAAGAACTGCTGACTCTGTCTCCGCCTAATGAAAGTATACATGTTAATGAATGAGTAATCCTATAGTGTTATGATCCATAAAAGACGAATTTTCTTTGATGTGCAGTGGAATGAAGGATTCCACCAGAAAATGAATCTGGGAAAATTTTAACTATATCACTGTGTTATACTTCAAATTAACACATTAAAGACTGTTGGAGGTCTAGCTGTAAGGAAATTTGCATAGGGAAACTATTAAACCCAATGATTCCCAACCGTGTATGTCACAGAGCCTTTTCAAATATATAAAAGTGCCAAAACTGGTTTGGCTCAGTGGATAGAGCGTCGGCCTGTGGACTGAAAGGTCCCAGGTTCGATTCCGGTCAAGGGCATGTACCTGGGTTGCGGGCACATCCCCAGTAGGGGGTGTGCAGGAGGCAGCTGATCTATGTTTCTCTCTCATCGATGTTTCTAACTCTCTATCTCTCTCCCTTCCTCTCTGTAAAAAATCAATAAAATATATTTAAAAAATATATATATATATATAAAAGCACTCCTACTCTCAAGGAATATTTAGGGAGATACTATCATATTAATGCCAGACATTGATTATTAAAAATATAACACAACTTATTCTAAATACTGGGATGTTAAAATGTTTGGGAGAAAATATTTGGTGGGAATTATTTTAAAATCATAGGTATCACACTATTCTGAAAAAAATGAATGCAGCCCAATTCCTTTCTTTGTGCTTGAGTATTGTCTGCAATTTATTTTTTTTAAATATGAAAACTTACTTTAAATAATATGTTTTTATTGACTTTATAGAGAGAGAGTAGGAGGAGGGAGAGAGAGAGAGAAACATCAATTAGCTGCTTCCTGCATACCCCTCACTGGGGATTTAGCCTGAAACCTGGGCATACGCCTTGACCAGGAATTGAACCTGTGACCTCCTGGTTCATGGGACGACGCTCCAACAACTAGCCAGGACTACACAAGTCAGGGCTGTCTGCATTTCTTTATATTTTTGGAGGATAATGTAACAACAATAATCCATGTTTTCAGTAGATTCCTTAGTAAATTATAACCCACTTTTAATATAAATTTCCAAATTAAAGAAAAATTATTTAAAGTAAACAGAACACTGAGAAAGGTTGTAAAATCAATGCAACAAATATTTAATATCTAATTCATATGAAACTGGTTAATATGAATTATCTGAATAAAAATTTAGACAGTTTTCTATAATTTCAATTATATGCTTAGAACTAAAAATAAGATGGGTGTGAGATTTATTGTGACAATCACTTAGTAAGTTACACAATGTTTAATTATTGGTTTGTAAACCTGAAACTAATATAATACAGTATTGCAAGTCAACTGTAATTGAAAAAATATTTAAACCTATAAATAAACATAAGTCACTTCCTGTAAGTTTCAAGAGTTTTTGGGGGGGAGGTTAGAATATATCTATGTACACATTTGGCCAAGTTGAAAATGATATATGCTGTATAACCATTGTATATTTTTTAGTATATATCCGGTATCTATGCATATATATGCAGGCCTTGGGGTGGGGCATATGTCCCTCTGTCCTGGTCAGGGCGGGGAGTCCTCCTGGAGGCAGAACAGTGGAAGAGGCCACCTGTCCTGCTCATTGAGACCTGCTGAGTCTCATGGCAGTCACAGGGCTGTGGCAGTCACAGGGCTATGGCACTGGGCCTGCTTGCAGGCAATCACTGGAGGTCCCTGTCTTGTGATGCTTTGCTGAGTGAGCAGAATCTTCTGTGGGTGGGTGGGACTGGTGAGGGACCTTGACCAGGCATCTAGGTGAGAGGTGACAAATTCTTGGCACATTCGCAGCCATTTCTCTCTCCTGACCCCTGGGGCAGACACGGTTAACTGACCACTGCATTCAGAATCCCCATACCAGGCAGGTGGCCAGACCCTCCTGAAGGGTGAGGGTTATCCCTGCCTGCACAATGGGAAAGTGAGCCTTGCATGTACCAGGGGCTGAAAGCCAGGCCCCCGATGCTAAGAGGATAATGCCCAGGTCTCAAAGCCAGGCAGTGAGTGGCCCAGTGAGGCCTAGAACTCAGTCTAGGGCACAATTCACCGCATGGCTCCTTTTGGCCCTTTCAGACCGGAATCAAATTCTGGGATTCCCAATCATGAATATGGGGTTACTGGCTAGCTTCCTTGGCATGTTCTATAAAATATTAAAACCATTAAACAGATAGGTCTAATAAAAAAAGGAGGGGCAGGGTGAGTTTGGGTGGGATGCTAAGTGTGTCAGGAAAGGCTCAGAGAACCATGGAATCAGGTCCAAGGCCACCGCAGTCTGGAATTCACTGCCAGCCAGATCGGGTCCAAAGGATGGGGGAGGGGAGGAGCTACTTACACTGCTTTTACAAGTGGCCATTACAGTAGGAAATATTTATTCACCTAATAAAAAGGCTTCAAAACACACGAATCAAAAACTATAGAACTACACATAGAAATGGGCACAAATGCACTTTTATATTTAGATATTTCAATAATGCTTCAAATAATTGATAGACTCAATATATATCTTAATTATATATATATAAGATTTCAGAAAACGTATACATTGTCAACCATCTTGACATTTGTAGAACCCTCCATCCAACAAGAATACACATTCCTTCACCTCAAGTAAACATGAAACACAAGACAACCTACATTTTGAGTCATAAAGCAAGTCTTAATAAATATAAATAATTCAAGCCATAAAATATGTACTCTGACTGCAAGGGGATTTTTTTGTTATTGATTTATTTCAAGGAAAATTGTGTTTTCATGCTGAAGCAGCATGTCTGAAATGCTTGAGTCCCGATGTCCACTTCTCTCTGAGAGTATTGGAATCCTTAAAATGACAGTAGCTAGTTTGATTCCATTTGTGTGCAAGACATTACATTTTACAAAAGCAGCTGTTTTTCATGGACTATGTCCAGGTTTTTTTCCTCGGGATATAAACCAGTGACCTCATACTTCCAACTCAAGACCTATCTATCAACACTCTTTCCCATGCAAGATTTTCATTAGGCAGGATCCTTCCGATGGCTGGAGCAGCAGATTGAGGACTACATATAATAGTGTCTCTTTAAATTAGACTCAAATATCTTTAACTCCCAATAGACTTTCATAGCTTTAAAAATTTAATCCAACGTTTGCGGGAGATTTTGGATGTCTTTTAGCTTTCATCAAATCTATAACTTCCTAGTCTCCAGCTTTTACATTTTAAGAAGTTGATGTACTTTGGGCAGGTGTGGCTTATTCTTCCTAGACAATTTGACAAAAACACTTGACCTCGCCTACACCATGTTTTCCACTTTGGGAATTTTTCTTGGTAGAAGATGAGAAATTGTGTCCACTTGTATCAAACATTGTTTTGAGTGGTTACCAAATATAGTCTTCTTGGTTTCAATAGTTGTTTCCTCTTTATAATCATTAGCTTCTTATAATTATATAGTGGAGGATGAGGAAGGCCCAAGTAACATGTTTTATATGTATTTCTACTCTAACTTACAATAAAAAAGTTTTTAAAGCATGTGTTCTCTTTGCTGGTGAGATCTGCTGAGATTTCCTTATCTATATTACTAATGCTTTTTTCGTATATTTAAGCAACAGGCTATCATAAATAATATAAAATATATAAAGTTTCACTGTAGGTTTAAGGAAGATCAGAAAAACTGAGTTTCTGTTTCTGAATAGCACGTTAATTCTACATCTGATTTATGATGAAACTACTGGCAAGATACTATGTCTTTCTTTGTCTCTGTTAAACCACATGTAAAATACCTGCAAACTTGAAAAGAAAAAAAAATGATGTAATGTCTGACTCTTTTTAAAGACTTTTCCTTCTGGTATTATAATGATTCCAGTTTTTTAAAGTTTCTATACAAGTCTTTCCAATTGGAAATTTGTAAATTAGAACAGGAACTTTTAATTGTTTTATTTTTTTCCCATAGCCTCTGGAATCAAATGTTACCAGAGTTTATATAATGCATCAAAAAGAAATAGAAATGATGGGGTTTATACTTCTGACTACCTACAGTGACAGCAGTATGCCGTTTTTACTCATACCATGAAAAGTACTTAGGGACTTGGAGTCAATTCAAGGTTGCAGTTTCCACCTGTGAGCCTTAGAGCAGAAAGCCTTATAGTAGTCTTTTCAAACTTCTCTGACAAGTAATCACGCACCCCTGAAAGAGTGACTCTTAATAAAATGCTATTGTTAGAGCTAAAATAGGATTCTTGGATCATTTATGACTTGAAATCTTCAAAATAACATATTTGAAAAATGTTTAAATTAACATTGCATAATTGAGTGAGATACCAAATATAGTTTCATTATTTTGCTTAGTTAGTATTTCTTGTCTGTAGCAGAATTATTTGTAAAGTACACATTCCAATTCTACGAATGTGGCATGTTTCTGTGGGAAAGTTTGTATGTATATAGGTCTGTATACAGTGAAGATACACATGTCAAAGAGACATGAAATGTATGTGGGAATATTATGTTTTCACCAGCTGTGCGTTCTAGCCATAGGACTTTTTCCATATATATTTATTTGAATGGAAGTCATAGTCCTCCATTCTGACCCATAAAATGTTAATCCTTTCAAGAACGTCTCAATGTCTTTTGTTTAAGGAATTCTGTATAACATTAGCAAGCGCCAATCCTTACTTATAACTAACCTTTTCACCTAAAGGTGGATAAACAGACTTGAAATGTCTATAATGCATGCCAGCACTGATTTAAAATCCATGTATGGAATCCTTTATTTTTTTTTTTAATTTCCCCCCCAAATTAGCAAACAGCATTGTAATTTTCAAGGTTAGTACATTTGAGCAACTGATTGAATGCTTTATGCAATTTGGACATTTTCTGGAATATATGCATGGGCAAAAATGTATTCTTTTGAATGACATTAGAATGCATTTTAATCATTACATTTTTATGAAAATTAAAAGCTTTTATTTGTCTTTCACACTTCTACAAAATCCTTATACCAATATTTTACCAGAGGTATGTTTACCTGCAAAAGTGCAGGTATAACTATCAGCTATTGTTTTCTGTACTCTAAAATATCTACATCCTTTGAATTACTGTACTGCATTTTTTACTTCTTTTTAACTTTATTTTTATTGTTGACACTATTACAGATGTTCTCATTATACCCCCACATCCCCTTTGTCTACCTACATGCAGTCCCCCCTACTCCTTGCCTCTGACCATCACCACACTGTTGTCTGTGTCTATGGGTTATACATATGTGTTCTTTGGCTAATCTCTTCACCTTCTTCATCCAGCCCGTTCCTTCCCCTCTTATACTTCATTATTATTATTTTTAAAAATCCTCACCCGAGGATATTTTTCCATTGATTTTTAGAGAGAGTGGAAGAGAGAGAGAAAAAAACAGAGAGAAATATCGATGTGAGAGTAGTACATCAATTGGTTGCCTCCTGCACATGCCTGACCAGGGCCTAGGCTGGGGAGGAGCCTGCAACCGACATATGTGCCCTTGATCAGAATTGAACCCAGGACCCTTCAGTCTGCAGGCCAATGCTCTATCCACTGAGCAATACTAGGGCTATACTCCATTATTGACTGGTGAATTATATCTGCAGGAATCTTAAAGGCTTTGTATTCAGAGTCTGTTGATTGTAAATTTGTTGATGACCACACACTAACTAATACCTAATAATGGGACTCTGAGGAGCCTATCTGCTAGGAAAAAAATAAAAGGTGTATTTACATTCCTACTTACTTTAATGGAGTGTGTGTGTGTGTGTGTGTGTGTGTGTGTGTGTGTGTGTAAACAGCACTAGCAGTCTTTTCTGAATATCTAGAGCATACAGCTAGTTCAAGCAATTTTAATATTCTAAGGTATTTTTGAGATTTTAACTATTAGGATATTCACAGTGAGTGCACAATGGTTGCAATCAGATTCAGAAAGTCACAGTAAAATGAACTCAAACCCACACACCCTTTTTAGTTGCCACTACTATAATCCTAGTTCAAGACACTCTTCTTTATTACCTGGACTAATGCAACAGACTTCGACATGAATTTGACTTGACCATTCAATGCATTGGACACAGATAAATGAGGTGAGCCTCTTAAAACATGGATCATATCATGCAACTCCTCTGCTCCAGTTTCTGACATGATGGGGCCAGTGTCTGACTGAATCCTTCCTCCCTCACCACACTAAGAGATATAGTGCTTTTCTGTCTTAGATGTTTAGCAGATATTATAACTTTGATCTAGAACAGTGTTGGCGAACCTATGACACGCGTGTCAGAGGTGACACGTGAACTCATTTTTTTGGGTTGATTTTTCTTTGTTAAATGGCATTTAAATATATAAAATAAATATCAAAAATATAAGTCTTTGTTTTACTATGGTTGCAAATATCACAAAATTTCTATATGTGACACAGCACCAGAGTTCAGTTAGGGTTTTTCAAAATGCTGACACGCCGAGCTCAAAAGTTTCACCATCGCTGATCTAGAATCTTCTAATCCCCTCTCCCTCCTCTCTACTTGGCTAACTTGAAACTTAGTTTCAAATTAAATGTTACTATTTCGGTGATGTCTTTCCTGATGTGAGAATCTATAAGAGGTTCCATTGTTAAATTTCTCATGATATCCTCTGCTTCATAGCATTTATCATAGGGTGGAACTAACATATTTACTTTTGCCATAATTTTATTTACTTTTCCTCTCTCCAGCTAGACAATGCCTTTCTTTTGGGTAGCACTATATGTGTGTGTGTGCCTCCCCTACAGAACATGCTGCCTAGCACAGTGTAGGTGCTCAACAATAGAAAATGTATGTTTGTGTCACCCCCTCTATTTTGTGATAAGAATCTGTCACGATGTGGGAGGTGATGGGTATGTCTATTGCCTTGATTGTGGTGCTGGTATCATGGCTGCTTGCATATGTCCAAACTCATCAAATCTCACACATTAAATAGGGGTAGGTTTTGTATATAAATTACACTTAAAAAAGAAAAAAAAAACTAAACAAGCTACCACTTCGTATACAGTGAGATTACTGTTATGTAAAAACAACAACAACTAGAAACAACGTATTGGTAAAGATGTGGAGAAATTGAAACCCTTATGCATTAGTCGTAGGAATGTAAATGGTGCTGATGCTATGGAAAACAGTTTAGTGGTTCCTCAAAAACATAAACATAGAATTACCACTCCTAGATATATATTCATGAGAATAGAATTACCATGGGGCTCAGATACTTGTACACCAAATATTCATAGCAGCATTATCCCACTAGCCAGAAGGTGGAAATAACCCAAGAGTTCATCAACTGATGAGTGGATAAACAAAATATTGTATATACATACTTAGAAATGCTTAAAATGGTAAAATTCATGCTATGTATATTTTAACACAATAAAAAGGAAACAAAAGCTACAACATATTATGTAAAGTTCCATTGCTAAATGTTCTTTCATTAATAGTTACGTATTGTTGTAATGACCTGAATTTTACTTTTTTCTAGAATTTTTAACATTATGTTTTTGTTGTTGTTGTTGATGTTGTTTTGTTAAATATATTTTTATTGATTCCAGAGAGGAAGGGAGAATGAAAGAGGAACATCAATGATAAGAGAGAATTATCCATTGGCTGCCTCCTACATACCCTCTACTAGGGATCAATTCTGCAACCAGGGTATGTGCCCTGACCAGGAACTGAAACATGACCTCCTGGCTCAACCACTGAGCCATGGAGGTTGGGCTATATTATGTTTCTGATAGAATATAAAAATTCTAAAATATGACAATAAAGAAGAAAATTGCACATAATCATTTTTGTAGATGACAAATCATTTCAAAGTTGGTCCCTGACTTAAGGTGAAGCAACTTTAACATGAGTAAAAGCAATACTCATTGATCTTTTCCCAGGTTAACAATGCTTGGTACTGTACTCTGTGCTGATGCTGGGCAGTACAGTGAGCTGCAGCTCTGAGTCATACACGCGATCATGAGGGTAAACAACAGATAGTCTACAGTGGACTGTGTTGCCAGTGTTTTGTAGATATTGTGTTCTGAGCACATTTCAGTTAAGCTAGGCTTAGCCTAATGTTTGGTAGGTCAGGTGTATTAAATGCCTTTTTGATGTATGATATTTTCAACTTAAAATGAATTTGTCAGGAGGTAATCCCCTTGTAAGTCAAGGAACTTCTGTTATAGGTCACAGTGTGCTCCTAAAGTAAATTTTATGGACTAATTTTTAAAGCTGGCCATATAAGAGTTTGTAATTTTAAAAACAAGCCTGCATCTGGTAAGCAATGTTTTTTGCATATCATTAATTCAAAACATTTTACTTTTTTCAGGTTTTTCAAAGAAAGGGACTGTATCTTTAGCCTGCTCTCCCTTCTTTATAGAAACTCATTAGAATAATTTGTCACTGTGCACACTGAATAGCCACTTCAACCATTTATCAAGGTCTTAAAGGTACAGTATTCACAAAACTCCAATTCATATTTTAACGTTTGACACAGTTATTATGGTGATACCGAAAGATTGTTCCTATACTCATAGATGTAGCAAGTTTATCTGAAACTGCTACAACTTACAAGAGCAGCAAATTTAAAAAGAGAAAAACAACCTTTGTAGTACTATTTTATTTTACATTACTATAAAAGAAATAGGGTTATGTTTTTTTTTGAAGAATATTACACATAAATCCTGTTAAACAGTAAAACACTTTAGATTCCAAACTCCTACGGGAAGCTCTATCTGTCTACCCTCACTGTATTTCCAAGGGACCTGACATAGTAATTGTGGGGAAATAAAATTAGAACACCACCTCTTCACACCAGTTAGAGAAAAGCATTCCAATGTTAAGGCAATTTGCAGTTTGAGAAATGCATTACTTAATGTTACCATAATTCAATCACAGAGTAAACTGTCAAAAATATATAGTTAGGCTGTTTTAGCTCTTGATGCTATCTAAGCATGAATGCTCCTAGTAATTTTAGGATTGGAAAGACACAATTTAACCATTGGCTTTAGATAATGCTCATGTGCAAGCTGGGTGTGGACAATTGTGCTCTAATGAGTTTAATATTGTCAGTTTCATAATTTGGACATTTTGCTATTAGAAATCCAGCCAAGGGACACTAAATATTAAATACAAAAGTCCCACTATGGAAAGCATGAATGTCACCCTAGATCAGCGGTTCTCAACCTGTGGGTCGTGACCCCTTTGGCAGTTGAACGACCCTTTCACAGGGGTCGCCTAAGACCATCCTGCATATCAGATATTTACATTAGGATTCATAACAGTAGCAACATTACAGTTATGAAGTAGCAACGAAAGTAAGTTTACAGTTGGGTCACAATATGAGGAACTGTATTTAAAGGGCCAGAAGGTTGACAACCACTGCCCTAGATGGAATAAAAGCAGGCATAAAGATTATAAGTTGATCCCAAAAATGTGACTCATAATCCCAATTTATTTCTGAAATAATGCATGGCTTTTTAAACCTCGGGAGATAGCTATGAGCTCTTAATGAAATCTGAGGTACCATAAACTTAGAGTAAAAAATATTTTTAAGGAGTATAGTGACTCCACATTTATTCTTACAAAATTGCACCCAATATTGGTACTGAAATATTTTTAACTATAGAGCATTTTGTGGGGTAAAAGAAAAAAAAAATCAATATGCATTCAGTTCTACCCTATGCCAGGCGCTCTTTCAAACCCTTTATTACATTATCCTTGTAATAACTTCATGAGCTAGGTAGTTAAGCTATTTTTACAGATAGAAAGACTGCTATTCAAAGAGGTAAAGAAACATAGCTAAGGCCTCAAAGCCAGCAAGTGTCAATTTAATGTTCCAACAGAGCCTTATTTCAACAGCTTTTTCTGGTAGGACAAAATGTCATTTCGCATGAGTAGGCCAGGAGAATTCTTTTTGGTGAAGTAAGTTTTAAATTCAAACCAGAAATTAAAATGTGAACCCACAATCTACATGACAAACACCACCTAGAGCACTAATTACCCCAAGCACGCTCAGGGACACCAGGAATACTGCCTCCTCTACTTTAGGAGAGCCAATGTTAGAAGGCTTTTACTCTACGAAACTGTACATGCAGTGGGCAAGCCCATGAAGGCGGTGGCCTGAAGTGATGTGTGAAATGATTTCATTGTATAGTGTGTACATTCCCCTGCTTTGGAGATTGTAGAAATACCTTGATTTGCGGAGAGAACCACTAGATCCCTATGGTTTCATTTTGGAACCGGTACAAAGCGGATGCAGGGTAGGCATGCTCAATCGCATGCGAAATGCTTTTGTATATTGACTTTATTTTAGACAACAAATAGTGGTTTAAAATATTGACAAGACAATAGTCAGGGGAGATATTAATATATCCTATTTCTTAAATCCTAGACGAAGCAATATTTAATGCTATTAATACTTTACTTTTTGCATTTTTATATATGTATCATTAAAAACAAAAACAAGGTAGCCCCAAACCACTTGGCTCAGCATTAATTTTAATCCTGACCCTAATTCACATGCTGAGAGTTTAACCTGCTTAAGTATACAGTATTTAACATTGGGTCTTATTGGATTTACTTGGAATAAAGTGTTACTGAAAGAGCTAGGATATTTAGCTTCACATAATGTCAACTAAATACTATAAATATCATAGTTTACTAATTTATTTCTATACTCATGGGCAGAAGCTCCTATATGCATGGAGTTTGCCAAAAAATATGTTACTAAGTCCATTTTTCTCTAATAAAAGTCACTATAGAAACAATTTGATGCTGTTATTTTCTGTGGATGACTAGTAGAGTCGATGACTCATGTACACTCTAGTAGGATTTTACAAATGTAGATGTGGGGAGGGTGGGAGAGCATGGGGAAAGTGAATCAGAGTGCCCTGCTGGAGTCAAAATGGCATTCAGACTTGGGTAATTTCAGGAATTGGAGTTGGGACTCCTCATCTGATTTAGGACATGGGAAGAGGAAGAGAAGAGAGGGAAACTTCCTAGCAATTCTCAGGGATTAAAATCGGAGGATGATTCTCTAAGTACAGTAATTTGTATTTTTGGCCCATATCCTTCAGTTCTGGCATTGCGGGTTTTTTGTTTTTTTTTGTTTTTTTTTTTGTTGTTGTTGTTTTTAGAAAAAGAGAGGATTAAGGGAAAATTAAGAGAGATGTTTCATTTAAAAACACTTTTCAAAATACAGGTTTAAAGTCCTCTTAGCAGGATGTTACTAGTAGACTGAAAGGAAATCATTAATTTCAGTTTACCTACTAACAACCAGAGTTTGAGCACCTCAAGTTCTGAGAGGCAATGCCCTGCTGACGAATTCCAGAAAAGGTCTCAGTACATGGTGGCTTGGCAACGTTGCAGTTAGGTCTGTGCAGTGCCACCAGGTCTATGGAAAATGCGGATGCATAGCTAAGTAATAGCATTACCTTGTCTATAAATTCATGCTAATTGGGTTAGATTTGTTATTGATAACAAACCTGGAAACTCCCATAAATAATTAGGGAGACAGCTGCTGCATGGAGGCTGGGATCCTGCACTAGGACTTGTATACTAAAGTCAAGGGAATATAATTAATTAGCTAATTCAATTTCTGATGAGTCCCTTATAAACTCAATTTCTGAGTATCTGCAGGTTAAAGACCATTTAACTTTATTATATAGGTAAGCAACGAGAGGGCATTATGGATAAAGTTGTCAAAAAACACGTAAGTTGTTGGAACTGTGTTTTAATTCAAAATTATTGATTGAAAAACCCTAGCTTTTTCCACTATATATACAGTTTGTGTAGTATTTTCTTAGTTCTGTAAATTATATTTAGTGGTATGAACTTAAATCAAGTGATATATAAATATGTGTCTATGTGAATACACACACACACACACACACACACACGTATGTATGCCTGTTAGAATACACTTAAATAAGCAGTTCAGTGAGTGGCTGGTGAGAGAAAATATCTACCAAAAGGTCTAAAAAAATTAACTTTTTAAAAATATTTTCATTAATTAATTTATTTTCTTTAGCACTTGATGTTTTTTTCATCCTAACAGAGGCTGCTTATCTTTCTGACCCATCAGATTGTCTCCCCACATGCTTCCCCCCACAACTCTATATCTTTACCACTCCTTTAAAGAATATTAAACTATCCTTATTTTATATGAATGAGTATTTCAGATTAGCCTTTAATTTTCAGAGACAGCACAATTAAAATGATGAACACTGGTGATTTCAAACTCAGCGTAAGTAATACTGAACATTCTGATATCAAAGATGCATAAAATGAACTAAGTATTTTCTGAAAATGCGATAGAAAAACAGTATCGTCCCTCAATAAATATATTTTATAGTAATTTTAAATAACTGAAACTCAATAAAATAAAGAGTACAAAAGTTTTTTTTCTACATCTCTAAATTTTATAAATTTATATTGACCAATATTTAGGAAAAATCTTATTTTTAAATTGTTGATAACCTTCTTATTGAATTACCTTTTTCATATGGCATTGAGGGAAATTATATTTATATGGGGAAATGCAATTAATTTCACATAGTACTATTTTAACAGAAATGTTAAATCATAAAACCAAAGAATCTTTGTTCTTGTTCATAATACTGCTTTATCTTTATGTCCTGAAACAATAAATCAAAAAATAATTTTTAACATACTTCTTATTCCCATGGTACAATAGAATCTTCATTTTAATATATTTTCTTATACATTCATATTGAGAACCTCCAGTTTACCCAATAATTATAGTAAACATGAGTATATATGATATGTGAGTATATAAAATATGGAGGACGAAAGATAGTAGGACAAGAAAGATGAGATTTTTAGTAGCAATGTTGAGTTAATGGCTAGAGCCACTAGAAAATGAATTTTGTGAACTTTACTTGTGTTCTACTATAACCCCAGGGCCTAAAACAGTGCTTATCACATAGTGGGCATTCAATGAATATATGCTGAATGAACAAATACTGCAAATGCAGCCCAGATTTTCTGGGTCATGGTGTAACTAAAATAGCAGATTGATGTGATAATGAAAAGACAGGCAGCTTTAAAGACACAATGCATCTTGTATGACATGGTAAGAAATAAAGAATTTTTCTGGAAGATGAAGGGAAATCATTGAATGTGGAAAAAAAAAAAAAAGGAAGGGGAAGAGACCTGACCAGGATTCAGCCCCAGAAAGGACATGTGGTTCTTAAGCTATCTGCAGGACATGTGGTTGAGGTGTACAGATTGTAGTTGAATAAGAACTGAAGTCATTGAAACTCTGAGTGAGCACCACACTCACAGCCTCCCTCTGAATAATAGGATCAGTATTTGCTGTCATGCTATATATCATGCAACCACAGTTTAAAAGGTTAGAGAGCTCTGCCTGAGCCAAAGTCTGCACTCTATATGCCTCTGACATGTCCTGGCACAAGAACACTTTTCAGTAGGAACATTTTATTATTGAATCCTACCTGAAAAGATTAAATGTCCTCTCTTAGGGATTCTGAATACTAGAGACACAGAGAAATGAGTATGGCAAACACCCAGGCGCATAGAGAGAAAATTGTCAGAAGAACCCAAGACAATTAAAGTCATGAAAAGGCAGAAACTATGAGGTGGAGAGTACAGATGAATTTGTAAGTGGTGTGAATAGAATAAAAGAAATGGCAACAATTTGGTGCAAATCTTTCTATGTCATTTAGATATACTGTTTGATAATTCTAATGTCTTCATTTCCTAGTTTAAGCTTAATACTACTCTAAGAGGATAAAAGAAAAGTTACTATATCTATTTTCAAATTCAAGTAAAAGAAAGAAACAAATATATATTAATATTTAGGTTATTTTGTTGAAATGGCTTCATTTTGAAAAGCATTGCAGTGATGACTGCAATGTTTTGAAGAAGAAAATGAGAGAAGTGGGCCACAGGCTACCCAACAACTACGGGCTGATAGTTAGAAGAAATGGGCGACAGAGTCCAGTTGGCTTTGTTGACTATATTTACTATTTTCATTCCCATATATTATACAACCATATCTAATTCAGTAGTGAGGTATCACCTAATAATAAATAAAGACACTCTGGTTGATGGTCAAGGATAATTCATACATAAGTGAAATTCTATTCTGAAATTCTATGTTCTAGGCTGAAAGTCAATTAGAAAACACTGCTCCTGAAAGAAGTCAATGAAGAATAAACAGAGGCAGGAAGACAAAATAATATGTCTTTTGGGTTGTTGTGCCTTACATTCAAATAACCTTTGCAAAGAATCAAATTAAATGAATGTGAACATCGCCCTCTCCTTTCACTCATTTAGTGCATGTTGTTTTTACAAACTCTTTTGTTCTGTTTGCAGGCCACATGCTGACACAGCAATGTATTGTCTATTGTTTTAATTTCTAACACTTCAAACAGCAAAGCTTCTATACTGTGGATTGTTTGATTGCTCTTATTAATAAAGATAACAACAGTATTACAAACATACATAGAAGTGTTAAAAAGAAGGAAGAGACTTTCTGCAAACGTAAGCAGCAGAAGAATTAAAGTATGCTTCAAATAAGAGGATAATATTGTTTCTAAACCTTGAGGGAAATGAATAATGGCCATCTACTTATGGAAATTAAGTACTTTATTAAATCAATTTAACCATTTTATAAAAATATTAGATGATTAACAGAATATAATTTTATTTCAGAATCTGGAATCTGAAGGGAACCAACTGGAATATAACATACCTACTAGTTTACAACAGATATGACCTTTCTGCTATTTGAGTTAATCTTTTTAAATATACATTTTTAAGATTATCTTCATTATCTAAATTTATCAGAATATGTTTAAATTTCTACTTAGCTGTAATATATAACTATCTTTTTGAGGTTCAAGTTTGTATCAAACTATACACACCTAGAGTAATGATTGCAAGCCCGACCTTACATTGCTGTCAATTGGCAAGCTTTAAAAAATGTTGAGGCTGCCCTGGCCAGTTTTGCTCAGTGGATAGAGCATCAGCCTGCAGACCGAAGGGTCCCGGGTTCGATTCCAGTCAAGGGCATGTACCTTGGTTGCAGGCACATCCCTAGTGGGGAGTGTGCAGGAGACGGCTGATAGATGTTTCTCTCTCATTGATGTTTCTAACTCTCTATCCCTCGCCCTTCCTCTCTGTAAAAAATCAATAAAATATATTTAAAAAAAATGTTGAGGCTAGCCAAAACCGGTTTGGCTCAGTGGATAGAGTGTCAGCCTGAGGACTGAAAGGTCCCAGGTTCGATTCTGGTCAAGGGCATGTACCTGGGTTGCGGGCACATCCCCAGTAGGAGATGTGCAGGAGGCGGCTGATCGATGTTTCTCTCTCATCAATGTTTCTAACTCTCTATCTCTCTCCCTTCCTCTCTGTAAAAAAATCAATGAACTATATTTAAAAAAAAAATGTTGAGGCTAATATAATTGATTCTGTGCTGAGATATGTTGTCAGTATTTTATTTTTTGATCGATATCATCAGGTGATTCTAAAATATAGTCAGTGTTGCAAACTCTACATTGTCCTCGAATACATGAACTGTTGTGATAAAAATAATACATATTGTACACTGTAAATAGTACTATTCAGTAAAAACACTTCTCACTATGGAAGAGAAAACAGGGGCATTGGGTTTCTCCGTTACTTACGCTATCTATGAAAATAACGGGACATCATAAAATGTTCAAAACACTTCTGCGGGCGCCAGGCCTGGGCGCTAGTCCTGTCGCTGCCACACATTTTTAAGATGAAAGCCAATGAAAAATCCCAAGCTTCTGCCTTATAATTAATACAATTAAGAAGTTGGACTACAGGCTATCTAATATCACTGGTTTCCCATTGTAAAATTTGGGCATTGCAAATATTTCTTCTAATTTATGCATCTACATAAATGCTCTTAACTGTAAGCCTTGCTTCCTGGAGCAAAATATAAGTGGTAGTGAATGATTTTCAAATTAATTATGTTTACTGCTTTTTAATAGGAATTATTACAATTTCTTTTCTTCAGATATTGAAACTAAGGCTCATAAATATTAAGAAAAAAACATTTTTCCAGAATTTTCTTCCTGCTCTAAAAAAGATAATACCATCTTTTTTTTGTTAGATTGCAATAAATTGCCTACAATGAATCAATCAGAAAAAAAATGACACTTTCTTGGGAAGTAAAATCAAATAATGTGATCACAAAGTGCAATGTTGTTATTGGTGCACACATTAAGATGAAATCAATGTTAAAATGAGACACTACTCATTCAAAATGACCATAACTGCTATCAATTTCTTTGTATGAATCTTTTTTTCAGTACAGATATTAAGATTTAAAACTCTGGGGATTTTTTTTTCAAGCTACATTTATATTAAAAATAAAGCACCTCCAACTAATGAAAGGTCTAGTAAAAAAAGTTAAAAAAAAAAGGACAAATATACATGTCATCAAGCACTCTGCTATTTCAGTTTTCAGGTTACAGAGATGAATGAGATATCAGGTAAAAATAGCTTTGTTAGCACAGCTTTGACATAAGTTATGGAAGACGAAGACACCTTGGCACTAAGTTACAATGACTCACTACCTTGTAAAGATAGAACATTTTTATCCATGCATTGTTTTACATCTTGCCCATATTCTTATTTATAAAAGATAGCATTCCATTTAAAAAAAAATGAAAGTGACTTTTTCTGACAAAGTAAACAAAAAGTCTATGTAGAGTGCAACTACTGAGGTTTTTCAAGGTGCTTAACATTATAATGACTTTTAAAATAAAATTTACAGGTCTTTTGCTGTAGTTTTGTGTGTGCAAATAAGGCTGCACTATAGCAAATGCTGTGACAATTGTGGATAATTAGAAAATGTCACCAAACATTTTTTTCTGCTATTTGCTGTATTTATATTTGTGACAATCATGAGATGAATTTTGACATGTATACAAATACAATTTATATAAAGTTTTCAAATGGTACATAGCAACTGATAATTATTCTAGGATTTTGTGAATATTATGATAGACTTGTCTTCAAAGATGTACTTACTTATACGTTAAAATCTTTGACTTCCTTACAGTTAAATATTTAATTATTGAATCTCCTTGGATGTGCACAAGTGATCCTTATGAAAAGCTCTCACTGCATAAAGAGATTTTTCCGTCTGGAAACAGACAGTGTGTGGCTTTATGTTTGCCAAGTGTTGCCATCTTAAAATCTTGACTGTTGAAACAATAACATTTTGGCTGCTTTTATAACACTCATTTAATGTTTACAGTTTAGTAAATGTGCACTTTTATAAACAGAGGGCTTACCTAATTAAACTGGATCTTTGTAAGAACTAGGTCAATGTATTGTGAGCAAAATAATCCCAATATGGTTGGGTTATGGAACAGCTCAATTTTTCTCATTGACTTCTATCGATTTTTGGCAGAGAAGAAAGAAGAAAGAACAGATGGTGAAAGAAAGGAATTGAGCTGTCGGGTGATGGAATACACGATCACACTGAATTATAAAGGATGGTGCTCTAGTCTCCAGAATAGTTATTTCAGTTAGGGTACAAGTTCAACACATATTGCTTATTTCTGAAGCAACACAATATTTCTATAAAAAGAAACCGAGTTCAGTTTTAAATTATGACGATCCAGTGTCACAACTTGGTATCATATGAAGGGGAAAGGTCACTTTCTGCAGTTGGCTTAATGAAAAAGATAAACTGTATTTCTTTGTTTGGGTTGGAGAATGGGAAGAGATTTGCACTTACTAGTTGACAATTTGAGAATTCAGATCTAAGGGATTTATACCACTCTGACATAGGTGAAGTTTGTTTATATATTTAAATAGCACAGAAATATGTAAATTAACACATTAGCCCTGACAGAAATTAGAAAATAGTTTACATTCAAATACACAGAATTACTAGAAATGTTTACTTTTTCAAAACAATAGCATGAAGATATCAATTTACTATAATATGGAAAATTAATTTTATGTTGATATTAATATTCTATTCAATTGTTTTTATTCTTTGTCATATAAGTCTAGACGATATTGTGAACAGCTAAGCAGTAGCTACATGTAATATCTGTAAAAAATGAAACAAAAATAAATGAAAATATCCTATACAATAAAAGCATAGTATGGAAATTGTCCCCTCAACTGGAAGTTGTCCTGGAGTTTGACCAGGGGGCGGGGCCAGCCAGAGGAAGGAAGGGAGGCCCCTGCTGGTGGTGGTGGTGATGGCAGGCAGTGGGAGGAAGGGAGGGTGAACCTGGCCAGCAGTCAGCAGTCGCTAGGGACCCTATCAGTGCAAGAATTTCATGCACTGGGCCTCTAGTTAATATAATAAAACTATTATAAGAAAATATAGTTCTTATACTTTTAATGAACTGCTTTTTATAAGAAAAATGTATTCAATTATGAAAGGACCAAATTATTTTAAGGCTAAAAGCTTAAAGATTTTTAAATTAACATTATATTTTATTCTGCTTACGTGTGAACGTAATCATTTTGAGTTTTCTCCATTTGCTGTACCATGAGAATAGCAATATGTCACATCAGGCTGCTTCAAAGAAGAATAAAAAAGACTAAAAGAAAGTATTAATTTATATGTTTAGGGGTAGAGTAAAAAAGCTAAATAATCAAAAGCAAGATAATTTTTTTTCAAATCTCAAACACTCTTAAGTATTGTATCAGAATTTGTCTATAACTTATAAGTTAATCAACCAATATATTTATTTTGTACATCTTCATATTGTCAGGTATTAAGATTAAATGCCTTTGATCTCTAAAAGCAAAAGTGGATCACAGTCGTTTCCAAGTATAATTTAGTGCAGTGATCAGCAACCTTTTTCAGTCAAAGGTTGTATAGTAAATATTTTTGAGGTTGTAGAGTAAGAGGCAGCATTGAGGATTTTGTATAGGTATAAGAGAGAGCAACACATTTCCACAAACTATTTATTAACAAAACTAAAAACTTTATTTATGAAACTGAAGTTTGAATTTCATACAATTCTAACATCACAAATATTACTCATTTTTAATTTTGCTTCTAACTATTTAAATGTGTAAAAACTCTTCTTAGCAAAAACAGGCAGTAGGCAGGATTTAGCCCATTAGCTGTAAATTACCCACTCCCAGATTCAATCTATTGTTTTATTTTTGTTTTAGAGAGTATCTAAGTTACAGAAAGAAACATATGTTTCTTTACCTGAGGAAGTATAAGTCTCTTAACCTAAGTTATATGTTTCTAATATATGTACCAGATAGTTTGGGGGTAAATATAATTATGATGGCTGAATTCTGGATTCACTTTTGTCCCTATGAGAAGGTAAGATACGTTTTTGTTTTTCCCAATACTTTATGACTATTTCTTCAGAGGCAAAGTATAGTGAGAAACAATTATTTTTTGAAGCAAAAGCATTGTTATTATTTAATATTTTAGTTATTATCTGCATTGAGTTTTTCTCTAGTGAGGGTATTTGGCCTATTTTTATCATATTACCATTTAAGGTATCATTACTAATCATAGAAAAAGTGAGAGCCTTCCATTGACCCATCTGAACTATCTTTAAAAACTCTTATAAAATTGCTATTTTTGTTGGAAATATGTAATTGAATATATTTAATAAAATGGAGAAACCCGGCATTACTCAAGTTCTCAGCTCAGCTGCATAGATGATGCTGCCATATACTGAGTGGCAGTGGACAAGAGAAGGAATTTGAGAGGGAGGAAGTCCCAATTAATTCAAGTTGACATATATTCTTTTTTCCCCTTTTTTCTTTATTGGTTAAGATATTACATATGTGTTCTTATCCCCCCCTTGCCCCCGTCAAACCCCTCCATGCATGCCCTCAACCCCCTGGTGTCTGTGCCCATTGGTTAGGCCTATATGCATGCATATAAATCCTTTGGTTGATCTCTTCCCCTTACATCCACCCTCGCCTACCTTCCCTCTGAGGTTTGACTGTCTGATCAATACTTCTCTGTCTCTGGATCTGTTTTTGTTCATAGATTATGTTGTTCATTATATTCCCTAAATAAGTGAGATCATGTGATATTTATCTTTCATTCATTTAAACATGAATTCAAGTTAGTACACCCAGGAGAGGCCCAGGATACAAAGAGATATATGTGTCTGAAATTCAGAAGCAGAAGCATGAAACAGAAATCAAACCCTGGGGTCCAGAAACACTGTCATAATACCTAACCTGTTCCTTTATAATCCTTTATAACTTTCCAGTTTGTGATAGTGAAGGCAAGTGATTCAATTTCTATACTTAAGCATTCCAATTGTTCATCTTGGCACCACTCTAAACATCGGAGTGAAAGGGCTGAATTAAAAACAAAAATATAACCTATGGTGGTGCCACGTTGTTCTTATCACTGACTGTAAAACTGGAGCAGTCACATTACTAAACACAGTTTTTCTCTTTCTTCCTGAGAGATTGATGAGCCTCTTACCATTTCATAAAAACTGCGCATTTCATTTATGCTGAGAAGTGATGCCTCTAATAAAGCATGTGCAATAGAATGTGACAATTTAGTCTATGATTTTTTTTTTCATTTGTCAAAAGTTTGCCAAAGCTTAGGGACCTTTATATGAACCAGGTCCAAGTTGCCAGCAATGCTACCATGATATTTTGATGTTAGGAAGGGTTTTATAGTTTAGAGAGTAAATCCTGTGGATCACAGAGGTTTTATATTATTTCAGTCTCAACCAATCATATTATGTAAATTTCACTTGAGATTTGCATATAATTTTCTTGTAGTCTAGAATAATGGTTTGTATGCCAAAACATCTTAAGCATCAACAACAAAAAACAGAGGCTCGAACTATTAGCTTTTGCAAAACCTACTTTTTACATATTACCTGTTTTATTTCAGCAAACTTAATTATGCAATGGCATATGATTTAACTCTAACATAATGAAAACTACACATTATGATTCACTTCAAAATATAACGACAGATTTTATGGAAATCCATATCATTTACTACATAAAGATATACAATGAATGAAGATCTAAAATTGAAATGAACTTCTTGTAGCTCCAATTGTTCATTTTTACATGTAGCCCATATTCTTAGAGAACATGATTTTATTTCTTTCCAAGATTGTAGGTATTTGTGTGTGTTTTAAGTTAGGAAAAACTAAACAACCTCTGGTTAACTTCTTGGTAATAGTTTCTGGAATATTAGCATCTAAAACCCAGTAGCAATAATTTATGTCAAGAATTTTAGGACTGTGTCTTTGTAATTAATTTTTAAATGCCATTTTCCACTATAATTATTATGTACTGGTATAATTTCACAGTGGCAGCATTTGGATAGTGGTTTTTTTTTTTTCAATACCCTAGAATGAAATCTTCTTTAATTGAGAGCAGTAATTAAAAGTAATAATTCCCCTTATATAAGATATCAAAAATAGTTAAACTTATAGAATAAAAGAAGTGAAATGGTGGTTACTAAGGGCTATAGGAAGGGGAGATGCGAGGTTACTATCCAAGAGGCATAAAGTTTCATTTAACAAGGTGAATAGCAAGGCGAATAAATGCTAGAGCTGAGCTGTACAACACTGTACCTATAATGGACAACAATGCATAGTGCACTTAAAAATGTATTCAGAGGGTAGATTTAATGTTCAGTGTTCTTACAACAACTAAAGAACAAAACGGAGAGGCTTGGTGTCAGACAGACACCAAAACTGTTTCTCTTACTACTTGTTCTACTTTAGGCTGTGGTTTTACTTATCCATAAAAGGATGAAAAATGCACCCTACCTAGAATGGCTGTAACAATTACATGAGATAGTTTACACAATATTTTAGCACTATTTCTGGCCAATAAATAATATTCATTAAATGGCGATAACTGATGTTATTTTTATCATAACCACTATTTACTCTAACAGAAATACAGGAGTTTTTTTTTTTTAAGTATCTTTGTTTTAGAACTGACTTTATTTTAAACATCAGTAAACACCAGCTTTGGGGAATGCCAGGCATCCTCAGTAAAAAGGAATAGGAAGGCTGATCCCAAACCCGCACCTCACTGTAGGATCCCTGCCAATTGAGTATTCTGAGTGTCAGCTTCCCCTTGCTTTTGAGGCGTGAGGATTCACCACTTGATGGTACACAGGCAAGTTTGGTAATCATCATTCTGTGTTATTTGGGAATTTGGTTCTCAGGTTGAAAAGTGGAATTTTCTTGAGAACAAATTCCATTCCCTTCTTTTGGAGTCATCTGGATGACTTAAGGGTAGGACATGAAACGTAGATAGATGGTTTTAGCTATTCAAATGATAGCTAACAAATGTTCAGACTGGAAACCTACAGCAGTACTCTCACTTATTAAGTTCATTTTTTTAAATAAAAAATCTGGTAAACATCCCATCAGGTGAATGTATGTACTATTGTAAGCTAAACACGTGAATCCTAAATGTCTGGAAGTAGGCAAAGAGCAAACTCTACATGAACCTTGCCTGCCCACAAAAGAATGCTCTGAAGTTTTATAGCAGTTTTTATTTATGGCCACAGTGATTCACCAACACTAACAAGCACTAAATTTTCACAGCACTCCCATCACTTTATTTGGCATGGGAAATGGCAAATCTGTGACAGCCAAAATATGCAATTCTGAAGTAAAACTCTCAATATTATTATCTAAGAAAAATTCTTTCCATTTAGTTGCTCCCTTTTTTAACATATACCATATCTTGTTTCCTTGAATTTTTAAATGAATTTAGATGCAGTTCTTATATTTAAGTAGATACAAATCTTGGTACAAAATGCACATTAAGAGGTTATTCTGTGGTATGTTGTAAATTGTTGAAGCAATTTAAATAAAGGTCCCAATTAGTGGGAATAGTAAGAACTTTCAGAAAAGGGGCAGCAAAGTAAAAAAAAAAATATTATCCAGACTGGAATAAAGATCTGAGGGGTGTAAATATGTTTTCTATTGGGATTTCTACCACAAATGGCTCTCTTTTCCTGTATTTAATGTAAAACACACTATGAGTTTGATGTCTACCTATCAAGAAGAAAAAAAACACACTTATTATCTACTAAGATATATGAGCTTATTCATTTATGAAAGATGGCATGGCCAACCACTTGGGTGCCAGATTAAATCCCAAAATAGTCTAGAATGGTGGCTTACAATGAACATTTTCCCCTAAGGGTAGCAGTAGAAAAATCAGTATTTGTAAACCAAGTGAACAGCTGTTCTTCCTAAGCTTAACATTTAAGACTTAAGGGTGGTGTTTAATAATGTTTATGTATTTCTTTAAGCATTTCACAGTATTTTGAGATCTGATAGGGAGCAATTCCTAGCATTCCCTATTCACTTACATTTCCTAGCCACTCCGACAATGTTGGTTTGTGAACTAAAAGCAATGACTTTAATTTACTTTAGTAAGTAATTTAGATAATTCAGTCTGGAGTCCTTTTTCCTATTAGTGTGCATGACGTGTAGAATGTGCAACATTTAATTTCACTCGTGAAGATAGCTAACTCTGGAAACTGGAAAAAATGGCCCCATCTTAGCCTTCTTTCAGTATTGCATGATAATGTGTAGCCTTGAGACTTTTTTCAGTATTGCATAATAATGTGTAGCCTTGAGCCATAAAATTGGACTACTTCAGTGGTGCGCTCAAGTTTCCTGAAAATATTTTTTGGAATCGTCTTCTATTATTAGAGATACTCAAGGAAAAAGTTAAAAAATGCTACTTCAAAAGTTGAAAGGACATGGAATATGTTCACTCACATACAGCTTATTCTTCTGTCTGAGTCATTTAAGTGAAAATAGTTAAAAGCATAGAACTATAGTACCGTGGAATGCCTTTGGAACTGTGATATTGGAAGAGGGAAATAAAGGGCGTGCATATGGAGCCTTTACTGTACGGAGCTCTTATGCTGCATAAGCACATTTTGATCCATTACATATCAGAGGGTCCATTATAATAACAACCTATACAAAGGTTACCTGTGTGAACAGGTATTTTATTCTTCTAAATGATTATAATATAATATTATCTTAGTATTGTAGCTATAGCATCTGCCGTTATTGTGATGTAAGGTAAATTTTTCTTTCTGCTCTTCTCCTGAGCTAAAAGGGATAGCATATTGTTAGGCACAATTTCGACAATAAGAAAAATGTAATGAGATTGTGAGAAAATGTAACTGTTTAGTAATAACTAAGTCTTTATGTATTCTATGCATGATATTCTACTATGTTCACTTTCTATAAAGTACATTCAGAAAATGCCCCCATTTAGTTATCATTATTTTGCAATTCAATATCATTATAACACTTTATATAATTTTATAAGCTAGAGTTATTTTCTGTCTCAATAAATGAGAGTTGTAAAAATAGTGTTAATATATTGTTAAGTTTTCTCTTTCTCAATCCATCTCACAGTATCTACTTGCTCTCCTTGATTCCACCCTACTGATCTGATTAACTCCTATTCCTTTACTATCTTCATAACTTCTGGGTAAAGCATTATATCCAATGACTCCTATAACTATGTGACTGTCTAGTCAGCTTGCTCTTTCAGCTCTCTCTGGTTTGATATATCTTGGTCTAGTCACTACTTACCAATCTTTTCAGGAGACAGGAAAAATAATAGGAAGTCAAACACAATAATTAATATCTACATCATCAACTGTAGCCACACTAAATGAATTCTTACCATTTGCAACAGCATGGATGGAACTGGAGAGCATTATGCTAAGTGAAATAAGCCAGTCAGAGAAAGATAAATATCACATGATCTCACTCATTTGTGGAATATAATGAACAACATAAACTGATGAACAAAAACAGATCCAGAGACAGAGAAGCATCGATCAGACCATCAAACCTCAGAGGGAAGGTAGGGGTAAGGGGGAGAGATCAATCAAAGACTTGTATGCATGCATATAAGCCTAACCAATGGACACAGACAACAGGGTGGTGAGTGCATGAGCGAGGGGGTGGGGGGGAACAATGGGAGGGGGAAGGATACATATGTCATACCTTAATCAATAAAGAAATTAAAAAAATAAATAAACGGAATGATTTAGTCAACCCAATGCTTAATACAATAAAGGGAAAATACAAGCAAACAAATTGTCTTTTCTTCTCAAAATATAGCTGTGTATTTACATAACTCTCATACCATTATCTCAACTCTTGACTTATCTTACTTGTTTCCTTTCTTCTATCCTCATCTCTCATCTCACTCCTTTATGAAGAATGGCTCTTTTGCTTTTCCATTCCACTTATTACCTGTCCTACACTTTTATCCCTTGCCTTGATACTTAGTACTGAGAACTATTCTTATATCTTCTATTAATGTCTAATACTTACTGGACACTCATTATGTCAACCACTTTCTTTTGTGTCCCATCCATCATAAATTTTGTGTAACATCCATCATAAATTTTAAAAAGGCACCTCCTAAGCCTCATGTAATCTACATAACCATTCAAAAGGATAGATTTTTATTATCCTATTTTATGAATAAAAATTGAGTTTAGTGAGTTTTCTAAGATCACACAGATAATGTACCAGATTTGCACTCAGATCTCTCTGATTACTAAAACTATGTTCTTAAGTACTATGCTTTATTGATTCTAACCAGACTGATTCTGGGCTTGGTACCATGAACCTATAATGTGCTCAAATACATGAATTAAAATTTTTGATGATTACTTGTTTATGCTATTTAAGCATTTTCATTAGAAACTAAAGTGTAAAATATGGAACAGTCACCTTGTTTGTGGCATGCATTATGTGCTCAGAGAAGTCAACTACCCATGGTTATTCAATCAGTTTTTGAAGTTATATGATTTTCTTAAAAACGCTTAGGCAAACTAAAATACTAAACATTTTATGACATGCCCTTGACACCTTCTCTCCTGCTTGTAATTTATTTACTCCCACCATCTAAAATATTTTCCATTCTTCCTTTCAGATCTTCTATGCCTGCCAAAAGGCTCTCTGATGCCCACCTTTAATGTTTATCTCACCTAAGGACTTACAGGATCACTTGATTCTCTGTGATATTTTAATTTTTTAAAATCTCATAGTTCTTTGTTTGAATATATTACATTTTGTACATTTGTCCCATAATGTATATTCTGCTATACCTGAATACCTTCACCACTCAATGTGACCTTCTTGGGTGCAGAATGCATGCCATACACCATAAATTATAATGTACTCCTTGAACACCATATTAATAGTTATTAGAAGAATGAGCAAAGATTATGAAGAATCATTGATCACTGAAATACTCAGATTTTTAGAATTTGCTTACATTGCCTCACTATCTGCCACACTTTTCCATTTCAGATTACATTAATTTTACTTTTATATATTTAAGAAACAGCAAATTAATGCTAATGTCTTCAGGCTGTGCTTATAAAAGAAAGGTCTTTTCCATTTTTTCTTACAAAGTTTTCTCATCCTCATAGTCCAGCTTAAATTTAACTCCCTGTAAAACATATTTTTCTCATGATCAATAGCATGCCATAGTATAATTAACAAATCATTGTCACCTATAAACTTCCCAGCATTTGCTTTACATTAAAATGATGGACCAATTTGCTTTATCATCAGGTGGTATTCTTTCTCTAACACTATGTGGTGAGAAAAGGGATTACTCCTACATGTTTTTTTCTACTCCTAGTAAATCATTATAATCATTATAATGATTGGTGCATAGTCATACTTAGTATATTTTTGTCCATTTGAAATAAATTTAAAGTTTTAAAAGATCTTTCTGGGTTAGAAATAGAATAGTATGTAAATAAGCAATAGCTCAATGTGAATATACAGGGTGTCCCCAAATGTATATACACTTTAACAGCTGATAGCTCAATTTTGTAAATGAAATGTATTTTAATAATCATTGCCTTTATAATTATTCAAAGTGTGTATACATGTTTTTAGGACACCCTATACTAGTATATGCCAAGAACAAATAGAGTTATAGTTAAAACATAAACCAAATTACAACCACCACCACACACACACACACACACACACACACACACATCCTAGTGGATGGATTCCCCAACACTCTCTTTTCCCCAACACTCTCTTTCTCCTCACAGCCCTCTAAGATTGCTGTGTGAAATAAACTCCAAATGGCAACTGGCATTTGTCTAGCAGACTGTGAAATTAATAATTCTATTTTTGAAAACTTCCATATTTTCTTTAACAAAGTTATTCCCATGATATGCTGAACTCTGATTAGTCTGGGCTGACACTGGAGAGTAAGATCCTCCTGCACAGGGACTGTGTCATTTATCTCTGCTAGCTTCTCAGAGGCCCTGGCCCAGAACATGCCTAGAATGGAAGGTGGCATGCCCAGCCAAGGTTTGGAGACTATTTCTTTCTTTAAATATTGGTGAATTTTACTTAGATATTTATTAGAATGATTCACTTCTTGGTTTCCTCAAGTACATATGTTACCTGAGTGGAGTTTTGTTTGTTTTATTATGAGCAAATTGGGTGTACAGAAAAATTTAATTTCAGTATAACAAAATATAACCTTGTATTTTTTTCCTATGGAAAAGATACAATAATGCTTAAATACTCACCTATAATTTATTTTATTTTACTTTTATTATTTCCCGTGTGTGTGTGTGTGTGTGTCTAGTAACACTTCTTTGAATTCATGTCATTTCAATATCCGGCTTCACATATAGCAGATGGTAGAAATATTTTAAAGACATAGCACCATCATACTGAGACTAAAAGTAGCACTGTTTTGAATTTAAAGAAAGGAAAACATTTATTTTTATTATATCTATTTCCTTTTCAAGGAAATTTGATTGATTCAGGTTTATATGTTCAAAATTTATGAAATGTTATGTAGCATACATATACTTAGATACACACATATATATAAATAGAGTATATTGTAGGCAAAAAACAAATTGATTTCATGCTAATAAAAAAGGAGGGAACCATTTATTTTAATAAAGGATAACTGTAGCCAGTCTAACTTCCAGTTATAAAATAAATAAATCATGAGGATGTAATGTACAGTATGATAACTATTATTGCATATTTCAAAGTTGCTAAAAGAGTAAATCTTAAAAGCTCTTATCATAAGAAAAAAATTCTGTACCTAGATGTTAACTAGATTTATTATACTGATCATTTTGCAATATATCAAAAATAGAATCTTTCTGTTGTACACCTTAAACCAGTATAATGCTGTATGTCAATTATACCTCAATAAAAAATTGAAAGATAAAATATAACCCTTGGCAAAAGTATTGTTTTAGAGATAGACAGATGTTAACAATGTCTAACTATGAATACTTACATTTTACCAAGTACTTAAGGTAAAAAATATTTCCCTTTGAGTATTGTGTTCTAAAAATAATGTATCAGCACCTGATAGCACTATATTTTACAGTTACTGTACTTTACCAAAGAAACCCTAGCAGTTTTTTTAAGAATTCATCACTGATTATTTTTACATTTAAGTTACTATTGAAAGGCACATTTCTCTTTGTGATGTGGTTATCATTTATAACTACAGACCGTCTACATTTTTAAGCTAAAACTATACCTCACCTTCACATGTCATTTACATATACTGATTGCTTCCACATGTCTGGCATAAGGTAAAATAGTTTATGAGCATTTTAATATGGCTAAAGCTACAATAAAATAAACTTCATCTTTGTCTAGAAGACCTCAGAAACTTATTCGTGCTGGTACATAAAGTGTTTTTCAAAGGAATACTTCCTTCCAGAAAAATCCTTTAAAAGCTGACTGTGGTTAATGTCACCTCCTTTCTAACGATGTCTAGATTTCCCAGTCTGGCTTCCAAGTGTCTTCTGTTTAACAAAAGCCCCTTTAAGTTACTCTCAACATGCTCTCCATTCTATTTACTAGCTTCAGGCTGCAAGTTTATTTTCTTGAGTGACTGCATATCCTTTTTCCTGCAAATGGGTTATTTGTGATCACAGGTGGTTCCCAGAATTGGTCAGAACAACTCAAACTTTATATCTACAAAGTTTAATTCAGACTCAGAACATATTACATAGGGATATTGTGTTAATTCCTATGTGGATTCAATACTCTTTAAGTTGTAATAAAGGATGTTGTGTCATCATGGACAAAGTCAGAACAAAATAATATTCAAGGCAACAATTACACCATTTGAAAGGATATGATGTAAGTACAGGAGCAAATAAAATAGTCATTTCCTGGTTAGTTTTACTGAACAGTAAATGACTGACTTTGATTCGTGTTGAAAACATAAATTGGAACGTAGAGTCTGTGAGATGCAAGCAAACCTTTCCTAGAGAAGCAGGTGCTTCCTTGCTCATCCTGGCGCCGTGAGTATTCAGAGCCAGGCGACCCAAAAGTTGGGTCTCTCATCATTAGCTTTCTGTATACACTTATACATATTCCATTGAACTTGCACTTAAAATTGTGTCAATAGGTCAGCATCAACACATTTAACTTCACTGAACGGCCTTATGTTAGACTCAGCAAGTTGTCATCAATTGTTGACTTGCAACATTAGCTTTTTACAAAGCCTTCTCATATGTTCACAGACTAGTTGATATTGACAAAATTCATATTTTAAACATTCACACTATCACAGGTTTTGAAAGAAGCACACTACACATACAATTGTGGTTTTCTTTGTATTGAAATTATATATACAGGGAATCGCTGGAGAGCTCATGCATGCATACCTACTCTAAATGAGCAAAACATGGAAATCTAGAATCTATGCAATTTTGAATCTGCCTCAAGTGATCCATAGGTAATGAATATCTTATATGCACTAAGTAATGATTGGGCACCTTAAATGTCTACTGTCATTACCCTGATAACAGCTACTATAAATAGCTAGTCTCCTATATTAGAGAAGAGCACCTTGAGGCTAATAAAGCTAATAACATGTCAAAATCCTTACACCTAGAAAATTTCAGTCAATTCAATGCTTTCTTCACCATGCCAAGATTCTTTTATCCTCATGAAATTTTTATTCTAGTTGCAAATTAGAAAAAGCTATTAAATTTCAGTAGACTGACAAGCAAGTACTTGAATTAACATAATAATGTATATTATCAATATATTTATTTTTAAATATATATATTTATTGATTTCAGAGATGAAGGGAGAGGGAGAGAGAGATTGAAATATCAATGATGAGAGAGAATCATTGATTGGCTGCCTCCTGTACAGCCCCTACTGGGGATCGAGCCAGCAACCTGGGCATGTGCCCTTGAGCAAAATCAAACACGAGACCCTTAAGTCTGCAGGCTCACCCTCTATCCACTGAGCCAAACCAGCTAGGGCAATGTATTTATTTTTAATTGAATATATGTGCTATCATTTTGCTCATTCCAATAATGTAGCATTTTATTCTTTAAAAAATATTTTTATTGATTTCAGAGGGGAAGGAAGAGGGAAAGAAAGATAAAAACATCATTGATGATAGACAATTATTGACTGGCTGCCTCCTGCACGCCTCACACTGAGGATTGAGTCCAAAACTCAGGCATGTGCCCTGACCAGGAATCGAATTATGACCTCCTCGGTCATAGGTAGACGCTCAACCACTGAGCAACACCAGCTGTGCTAAAAATTTGTTCTTTTAGAAATATAAAAAGTCAATAAATCTGGCTTTTTAGGTGGGCACATCAAAGACATTAGGCCATTATCTCTATAAAGAAAAGTAAATTGTTTGAAAAAGATGGTGTAATATGTACAATGGAGAATCTATTTGAGAGAACGTGGTCTATAGTGTGTGTTCTGTGTGGTACAGTTAATATAGACAGAGAGGTGTACTTAAAAAACAAATTACTACAGCATCACTAATTTCACTTCCTTATATGGCACTTGCTTAAAAATAGACTAAACATATTCTCTTGAAATTAGTGTGCTGGTGTTTATATAGTTGCAGACAAATACTGTCCTAGAGTAGACAGTTTTCTCTAACTTGACAGCTAAAGAGCAAAGCCAATCAGATAGGTATGAATCTAGTTTCAATATTGGGCAAAACAGACACTGACTGCGTTTCTCAGTGATTTTATGCATGTAAGATAAAAACGTTTTTATAGTCACTTGGTCTCGTTTTGTTGCTATGCTAGAAATCTTTCTCAAGAAGCTGTCTGGATTAGGAGGTCCAATGATAGAGGATGTCTGCCCTGTGAGTGTGCAAAGGGAACCTTAACTCCGTTCTGAATAGGCACCTTAGGAATCAAAAGAAGGCTGAGACTCTCTTGAATATGAGGAACACACAGTGAAAGTAAGAGATTCCATGGCTGCAGGCCAGTGTGTGAGAGCCCAACAGGGAGGGAAAGTCTTAGGAGTAATTGCTCTGAGCACAGCTTCCAATTTTATCTTGTTAGAATCCAGTGCAAAGGAGTGAATCTTTGCACACCAGCCCGGGGCGGGGGAAAGACCATCAAAGAATAGTGAACACATAGTATATTGAGCTGAAAAAGCAAGACAGAACAAAGTCACCCTTGAAATCTTGCTTTGCTCAAATAGAGGCATTGTGGTAAAGTTAAATCTGTGTTCTAGTCCTCAGAAGTCCTCAGTGTACACCCTGCCATAAACCTAAGCACATATGAAGGAAGTAGTATGTAATATCAACTATTTTCAGGTAGAGAGCTGTATCCTAAATTACATCTGATTGTTGGATTTTAAAATTTTATACAGAAGCATAGATATCTGCAGTTTTACTTAAATATGGCTTGCATTTTTCTGGACATGTGAAAATGCATCGCCCTATGTAACAGTAGACAAGCATAAGCTACATGCCCATGTAGTCTTTGTGCCCCAAGAGAACGGGCCGTTATGTGAGGTCCAAACTGAACCATAAGCATTTGTTTCAGAATCTCATTCAGTATCTCAGGTGATGAGTCAGTAACTCAGCACTGAAGGCCAACAACCAGATTTCTGGATTCCTAAGCATTGCTTTGCACATACCACTCATTTATAAACTTTAAAAAGTTTTGTCATCTATTCAAATCTAAAGTTTGAATGCTGTAACCTCTCTTTCAAAATGTCCTACCAATTATCTATATCTAAACTCTTTTTTTCACCTTAAATTATTTTTCTGCCCATCAAATATTTCACTACTCTATTTTAAAAAATTAAACTGGTGTCTGCGTGTTCTCACTTCGGTGCCTTAGCCCTCTCACCTGGAAACAATTATCTGCCACCTCCTCATTTCTTCCTTCAAGCACTTCTCTCAAAAAGTGTTTGATGAAACCCTATCATGCACAAGACTCTGTACTTGACTAAGAATATAAGATGAATAAAGAACAGGTGCAGTGTCAAAAAGTTGACAACTTATGTCTTCTCTCCTTCCAAATGGTAAGTTTCTACAGGACAGTTGCCATATTATGGTTTATACCTCTCTGCCCCTTCGAAAGCTTTGCAAAGGAGATACTCAAGTCAATGGTTGTTAGAGAGAATAGCATCAGTAAGCAACTAAAAGGGTAGGAGGATGTTCATCCAGGCAGGAAAGTTCTCAGGTGGGATGTAGAGAAAGGATGACTGTGTCGGGGCACTGTTGGTACTGCGAGGTGAAAAGAGTTTCACTTTCCAGGTACTATGAGCTGTTGTAGCACACTCCTAGTAGCCCACATTAAAAACCTGTTCTCCAATTCTTCAGATCCTTCCTGGACACAATCATTTATCAAACCTGCTTTTTCTATATGGTCAATGTGTTTCATCTCCAGCCTTTCTTTCTTGTTTCTATTATGATCCTTATCCAGGCATTAATTTTCTCATATCTGAATAACTGCAGGACCTCCAAATAGTTTCCTCTGTGCCCTAGACTCCTTCAGATCATTCATTTTTATAGGTTGAACTAAGGAGTTTGTACTTTAATTAGTAAGAATTTCAAAAAAGGAGTAGTTTCATTTGAATTTCAGAGAGAACTGTAGACAGTAATGAAGAAAAAAAAAAGAGAATAATTATAGATGGCTGTTGCCATAGTAGGGCAAGTAATGATAAATGCCTGACTTAGCCTGGAGGAAAGACTAAGACATAGTTGAGAGATAAACTCAAGAGGTGGACTCCACAGGACATCTAGCTAGATGTAAGGTAGACCATCAATGGAAGAGGCAATGATGCTAGTGACCTGGACAACAGGGACAAAATGACAACATTCCCTAACACTTGAATAAGGGGGAGAAAGAAGTTTGTAGAAAGGACAGTGAGTATAGTTTTGAATAAGTAGAGTTGAAGTTCCCTGTGAGAGATCCAAGTGTAGATATTCTATGGCTTTTGACATGTGGAAGAGACACATGCAAGATACATGCCTTAGTATCTGGTCCGCGGACTTTGTTGCACCTGGTAGGGGCATGGGCAAACGGAGAAGAGATCGCTGGGTAACATGAGCACATAATTTCCAGTGCTGTTAGCCTTCCACTACTCTTCCCTTCCTAGTCATTATGTGGGCAACATTTCCACATCTCAAGGGTCAAGGATGCTAATTTGTCCTTTAATCAACATAATTTATAGATGTAAAGCTGAGACATTTGGACTGATTGTAAGAACCATACTCTGTGTATCAGGGATGATGTCTAGTTTAGATCACTAGGGTAAGTGTATATAAGAGGGCAATTTAGTGTAATTTTAAAGTGGTAAGATTACCATTCTTTAAAGAAAAGTCATTTTGCTTGTTCTTTGGTAGATTGATCTGCTGAAAACAAAAAGTTTCCAACCTCTTCCCAAAAGAGCCAGAAGGGCTTTTAATTTTTGAGCCCTAGAAACTTTTTCCATACCCCAAGAGAATAATAAATAGGATTTTGTTTTCAAAAAGAGAAACTTAAATGAGATTTATTTAGCTAAGACAAGAAGAATGAGTTCAAACTGTATTTCCAGAGAAAAGATGGGGTGAGAATAGGGAGTTGTGGGGGAGGGTGGCTAGGATTAGTTAAATAAAAAATTATGTATTTCAAATCTGGAACGATGGAAGGCTATTTTGTATCGGGAGATTTGTGACTTGCTCAACATTGTGTACACTTCTGTGGAGGCAATGACACTATGCACTATGGCTTGAAGCCAAGATGCTAAGAAGGCTCAATAGAAGGGCTACTGAAATGAGCACCTTGATAACTCCTAAAGTCCATTGCCTAAGAAAGAGCAGAGGACTCAGCTATGCAGCAGCGCTGTACAGTAGAAGATGCTGAGGGAAGGTCAACCATTAAAGGACAGAAGACCACATACAACCCTGGATCACTCAAGATCTGGCATCAAGTAGAGAGAGAGAACCTCTCTTCAAGACATTTCAATTCAATCCTATGCTTTAGTGATTGGCATTCTACTTTCTATAATTCCCAATTAAACATAATATAATTTAGAAAAATAATAACTTGAATGTAAGTTATTTTTATATTTGTTATACACACATATGAACTGCATATAACCACATAGATTTATATTGTTCTTTATCTAGTATATAAAAGTCTGCAAGTACAAGTGATTGCACTGTTATGACTAAGTTCTAGAAGTTATATTTTTCACTTTGTGTTGAAAATACCACAAATCTACAACTTATCTAATATATTATAAAATGTTGCAAGATTTTAGTAGCCTGTTTATTCTGAAAGCAATTTATTCTTAAGTGAGCCAGAGAAACATCCTGAATGATAACAAAGTGCTAAGTGAATTAAAATATATGCAATATGTAGCTTTGATTTTAAAGACATGTGGTAAATAACAAGAATACATAGTTAAGACATTTTAATATATATTCTCATTCTGTAGCTGACATAGGTATCTTTATGTTAAAAATAAACATAATTTATAAAATAGCAATTGCTTTCTCCGTCACTTATCGGTGGGTTCGTTAAAGAAATAACAAGGTAAAGCCAAAAAATAGGAATTAGCTCGGAAAACAAGAAAACAGGCTAATATATTTTATAATCTCAAGGAACTACAGTCACAGTCTTTTCTACCTTGGATAACCAAACTCAGCTTTCTTTCCTTTTTTCCATTGGTTAACAAGAAGTCTGGCCAATATAGTTTACAGATAAATCCAAAGGAGAGATGGATAAGCCTAAAGGATCATTGTGTCCACTATTCTGATATGCTGCAGTTTTCATTTCCCCTAGTCAAAGGACAGATTTATTTCAATGTTGCATCTGAATACAGAAAAATTATATAGCTATGGCCAGCCAGCGTGGCTCCGTGGTTGAGTGTCAACCTGTGAACCAGGAGGTCAGGGTTCTAACCCGGTCAGGGCACATGCCCGGGGTGCAGGCTTGATCCCTAGTGTGGGGCCTACAGGAGACAGCTGATGGGTTCTCTCTCATGATTGATGTTTCTATCCCTCTCTGCCTCTCCCTTCCTCTCTGAAATCAATAAAAATATATTTTAAAAAAGAAAAAGTATATAGTTGTATCACTATGTAAACTATATAGAAATGTATTGTTTTCCTAAAAAGAAAAACAAATCACAAGGAAATAGTTTTTGATAGTGGTAATTACCACTCTATTTCTGCCTTCTCACATTTTTCTTGTCTTTTAGAGTTCACCTTCCTTGTGCCCTATTTTCAAAAGCCTTCTGAAGTCTTTAGGTAGATGTGAGAGGCTGCCCTCAGACATCCTACTATAGTCACTTTATTATGCAAGAATCTTCTTGTTCATGAAGAAATCCGTAACATGGCTTATGTAAGTTTGTGTGTTGTATGTGTGACTTAGATATAGAATACAAGTTAAAATACTTATTAATTATAATAAAAATTTATAAATAATTGAAATTCATACAGCTGAGGAAAACCTAGATTAATTTAAACCAATTTGTATAAAATTATCACAATAGTGTGTATTATTCTCTTACACTTAAAATTTAAAGATAAAAAATTAAAATTTCTAACACATATGATGATTCACCACTACTTAGATAGTTTAGTTTGAATTTGACCTCAGGTATAAATCACTTTGTTTTAGCTTTCCTCAAATATATTCCTTAAGGGTTGAGACTACAGCTTAATTTTTTAAATACATTTTAATAGTTACAATTTGTACATAACAGCACTCTTGTCCTATTAATACTTCTACTTTGTCACAAGACTAACATATTTTATAATAATCTAAAATTAAGCATTGCAAATTAATTCATATTCTACAATCAATTATAGGCCTATAAGTGCACTAAGGAAATTAGCCTTTTATGCGCCCCCATCCTCTTAATTATATGAGATTGGGATCTTGGACAAAGAACTCAAAATGTATTTTGAATATTCACACTTCAGCAAAGATTCCTGTGGCTATTTTCTATCAAGTCAACTCTCCTGGGCCAGTGGGTTCTTGGAAGTAAGAGCTGAGAATGGAAGAGGGTGGTGTTCCCTGAATATAGAGCACAAAACCAAGGGAAGAAGAGGCTGGCTTGGAAACGAAAAGCAAGGGGAAATGTGCAAGTGCTGCTATCCCTAAGTGGAATCAAGGGTAAGGGGTTCCATGGAAGGTTCTGCAATACTAAACCTTAACCAGTTGTCATAGAGCAAAGCCAGTTTTCTCCCCAAAGTGTGGACAATGAATTCTAGTCAATTTAAGGTCTTAAATGACTGTGCTTTCCACTTTGTTTGGTAGGAGAGATTTGTTTTTTCACAAAGGCTCAGAATCAATGAGACTGATGATGAGAAATTTTATCGTTAGAAACGATTTGGTTTTAGAGTAGTCTCGCTCACTTTCTTTCCTGGCTGTGTGTCCTGAGACAGAGTAATAAGGGTATTCATCCAAAATAAGGAAATCATTCCTCAACCTGGTTCCTAGAGTCTTTCAAGAGGTTTGTATTCTTATATTTTCTCCATCTCTTACTTGTGGGCAAACAAAGATGACCCAGATACTTTCTGATTCAGATCCTTTCTGGAATAGGCTTGATTCATTGTCTGTGGAGATACCTCTGCTCTCAGGCCCTTTGTTCACTCCAAAATGTCTCCCTCATATCCTCCTCTAGCATCTAACACTGAGTTTATTTCCCCTACAATTCCCTTATAATGCATTTCATATTTTGAATTTGCATTCTTTTTATACTCACTTATAATCAGGTATATTATGCGTTTAAAAACAAGGTGTGTCAAATAAAGCCCAAATTCATTCAATAATGAGTGACTTTGTCTAGCCATCGAGAATGTAATGATGAAAAACAATGCAGATCTGCCCCCTGAGAACCTTCCAATCTGGCACAACAAAGATGATCCACGTAAGTAGGCTTACAAACTAAAGATGCAATGTGATGTATTCAATAGAACTAAGCTTCATTTAGTTTGAGGATGAAGACTCAAGTTTGTGGTGTTATATTTTTTTTCTCAAGACAGGTTTATGATTACAGCAGCAAATGAAGTTACTGTAAAGTTTGTTCAACATTGTTTCCCACGCCAGGTCTCTCTAAGCAAAGGAAACCTGGAAATGCAGGTTTAATGACTCATTCAGGAGCTGACAAGACTCCCTAAATTTGTGGTCCCTTTAAGTTTTACTCAAAGCTTGTAGAAAATACTAAAGCCAATTCATTGTTCACATTTATCAACATAATTTTATTGTTTCTTATCTTTATTCCCTAATTCAAGTATACATTGTATATTTTCTTATCCTGGGTTTGATAGAGTCCAGCTCTGTTACTGTTTAGAAATGGTGTACGAATTCCTTACTGTTACTGATGTTTATGTCTTGGCAGTAGAAGGAACATCCACTGGGGACATTTGTGTCAGATAGAATTTATTGACCTTCTGTATATTTAATTATAAAAATAATTTAAAACAACCTACAGACCAAAAGGTGTTATTCTTTTAAAAATATATCAAATGTAATTTTTCTAAACATTATTTTACCTTCTCAAATAGCCACTCTCCAATTATAAACAATGGCAATCACATGCCATACGCATGCTGCCTAATTCCTATTTAAGCACACTCAATGACTCAGGCTTAAGAAAAAGATTATATATATATATTTTAAATTATAGTTGACAAGCAATTTTTTAATATTAATATTGATTTTTTACAGAGAGGAAGGGAGAGGGATAAAGAGTTAGAAACATTGCCAAAACCGGTTTGGCTCAGTGGATAGAGCGTCGGCTTGTGGACTGAAAGGTCCCAGGTTCGATTCCGGTCAAGGGCATGTACCTGGGTTGCGGGCACATCCCCAGTGGGAGATGTGCAGGAGGCAGCTGATCGATGTTTCTCTCTCATCGATGTTTCTAACTCTCTATCTCTCTCCCTTCCTCTCTGTAAAAAAATCAATAAAATATATTTTAAAAAAAAGAAAGAAACATCGATCAGCTGCCTCCTGCACAGCCCCTACTGGGGATGTGCCCACAACCAAGGCACATGCCCTTGACCAGAATCGAACCTGGGACCCTTCCATCCGCAGGCCGATGCTCTATTCACTGAGCCAAACCAGTTAGGGCTATATGACCTTTTTAATATATATTTCATACACATGAAACTGTCCCTCCAGCATTCTGATTGTTTAGTACTACTATTTCACCTGTTATTTTGTGTTATATTTTATAATTAATTTCACATGTAAAGTCTAATATAATTAAAAATATGTATGTATGTATGTATGTATGTATGTATTTATTTATTGTAGTCATTCACTTTTTCAGGGTCAAACTGTACCAATAAAGGTATGCAAAGAGCATGTAAAATATTTACACAATTTTATTTTAACTAATGCTTACGTTTTGCACATGTTACTTCTACTAGAAAACTTATACCAGTGTTTCCAAGCTTGGTCTACAAACGTTACTCTGTGTATTTATCCTAGCAGTCTGCCCATTGCCACAGGAATGAAAGAGCTGTCACAAATTGCTAGTGCCACCTATTAGCGGAAGCATAGTACTGCAAATCATGACAACGCCTTTAAAAAGCACCTAAGAGGTCATGAGGTGTAAAATCCATCCCAAGACTCATACTTGTTCTAATTTATGTTTACAGCTGCTGGTCTTTTAAAAATAAGCATTCAGTACATGCACTAAACCTAGATAATGTCATGGGTTTTGGAGAATTTACCTACAACTTTACCTGCATTAATGAATCATAGGTTTGTCCATAATGTTTTGATAAGTGCAATGTTTTAATCAATGAAAATGTAATTCTCCATGATATAGCACGATTTTGTAAGTGAATGTTAGATAATGGTAGATCAAAAATTTGTTTAGTGCTGGTCTCTCTGGGATATTTTAGAAAAAAATCAAGCATAAATGCTGTTTAAAATGGTCCTGACGAGATTTCAAAATTTTTCAAAAGATGTAAAGGTGTGATGTTCTGAGATGCAACTGTGATGTTTAGATGTGCCACTGAAGTTTGAATGAGAAAAATTTAAATAAGAACTTTACCACAAAATTTCTTCTGGCTTACTTATAGTTCATGATAACTTTATAAGTTAGAGCACACATCTGAAATACAGTTGTATATGCACACTAGGCTTACATAGGTTATGCTCTGCAACTGACAGTTTAACTTTAATACCAGGAACATATTATATTAATTAATTAATTAATTAATTAATTAATTTTAATTAATTATAATTATAATTATAATTAATTTTTTTCCTGAAAGGTTTCAGTTATACTAATTGTTCAATATGGAATTTAAATATAATTGACCAAAAATCACAAAATATTTGTTACTTATGTTGTGTGATTTCTGTGTAATATTAAAAATAAGAAAACAAAGAGAAATTAGTTATTACAGACCTACACATCTATTTAGCTCATAAGCACCCAGGTATTTTATATTGCTAACAGAAGTGGAGTCTTGGAAATAATTTATATAAAGAGAAATAGCAATATACAAAAGTTAGCGTTGGAAAAATTACCTTTTCCATTTTCAGGTTTACTTAAGTTAGTGATGACTGAATATCATTATCAAAAGTTGGTTGGTTAGAGACCTAAACAGGATGGTTTTGTTGTCTCTGTTATTTTCCTACTTGCTAAAGTCCACTGTATAAATTATTATTTCAAAGGCCAATTTGGTTGGCAGCTTTACACAGGGAAGCCACAAACTGGAGACTTTCACTATCCCTCACTGACCCTGACCACCACTGCATCACCAGATGTGTGCTGGAGCATTTTTGTTTTGTTTTACTTTTATATTATTTTGCCAGGATACACAGGGCAAGGCGAAAATAGGTTTGCCAGTTGTTCATATGCAAAATAATACATTAATTAATAAATAATAATACAAGAATGAACTCTGCTTTGCATACTCAGATACATGACATATATGCATCCTCCTACTCATGTCACTTTACCTGTGAGGAAATTTTTACTAACTTCATTCTACGCTCTTATGTAAATACTTGAGATATCCATGAAAACTTTTCATGGGATTCAAAAGATCATATATATAAAATTTAAAATATGAATACTATTTTAGATCAAAAATTAATTTATTATAAGCCATAACCAGTAGATTGCCAGGGTTGGTTTTTATCAACTATTAAATATAAATATAAAGCTTTATTATTTATATATATTTATATATCCATATTTATATATTCATATATATGTGAATGTGTGTTGTGCTTCAGTATAAGTAAAAAGAATCTCTGAAAAGTCATCAACTGCAAGAAATAATAAAATAAATCATTCATATTAATTACATTTTAAAGTGATCATAATACATGAGCAATGGCAAATAAAAATTCTTCTGCAAATTTTACTTCATAATTTTTAACTTAATATTATCTTCTAGTATCAGACACATATGTACGATAATTTTGATTTAACTGATAACTTTATTCTTAAAGAAACTACTTGACTCTGGTATAAGTAGCTTTACAAAGTATGAAAAGAAAGCCACTAAAATGTCTACCATCTATTTAAGTATTATTTACTAAGTCTTCCCTGCAAAGGTAATGTTAAAGACACTGATTTAACCTTTGGATCCACATGATCACCATCACATTGAGACTTGCATGTGTCTTTGATTTCTACTAAAACTGAAGCACACAATGTCCTGGAAAAGCTCATTACACTGAGTGATGGAACATTTGTCATTTGTTTAAAACCCCAAACCTAATTTATTTCCTTGTGATTTCCATAGCTTTTTCTGAAGTCTTCATTGTACCACACATTCCAAAGGGAAGATTACATGATATTCTTGTATTTCATGAGAAAAGTGAAATTTGACTAGTTGTGTAGGAGAAATAAACTGTTATGCACCATTTAGAAAAAGAAGCACTTTGACATTTAGCTCTATTACATATCTTTAAGGAAGCAAAAGTATCTCTGGGTGAATGTTTCTTGAAGATAATTTGTAAGTGACTGCTGAGATTTACAGAGTTCTCACATTTGCTTCCCCCACAAGGATTCTAAATCAGATTGGTTCAGAGGAAAAGCCAGCATATCCCATTTTTCTAATATTATCACTTCTCCAGATGGCCCTCGAACCTCTATTCAATTCCTTTTTCCTAGAAAGTAAAGAGGTACCTTATTAGATATCTATGTACATCCACTGCAAAAGCTGCCTTCTTGTTCTTCTTTTTCTTTCTCACTTAACATATCAAATCTCTTTTATCTCCTACCAGAAAGCAAGCACAGTGATTGCCTAAAACTTTGTCTTGGCAACCTGAGCAATGAGAGAGTTAATGGTGGATCTTTGAAAACAGTGACATGGGAAATTAGAGTTGGCAGGGATTTAACTCTTCAAAAACCATGCTGGAATATTTTTAAGGGCAATGCAGTGGATGTTTTAACTATGTTTGACATCTAATTAAGGAGGAAAAAGAAGCAGCTAAAAAAAAAAATGTCTAGTTTAGTTTAGAAACAAAGTATTTATAATTGGCTACCAGACTTTTACTTTGGCAAAACAAGTGTACATGGAGAGAAAGAAAGGTAATGACAGACCAATAAAATGACAAGAAAAATTGCTTGGGCCATTGCTTTTATTCTTCTTACTGTTGTTCATTTTACAGCTTACTTTTACCAAATTGCCAAATTCTAGGTATATCAATGGAATTTTTATGTAGCTGTAGGGTAGTTTTTTAGTTAAAGGAAAGCACAATAATTATAATGGATGCCATTGCTAAAAAGAGCTTAAAAGATAGTGTCAAATACATACACCTTGTCAATACATACAGCTAACTTCATCAGACAAGTTTAAAGCATGTGTGCATAACAAAGGTTATTCTAATTAAATGCTACCTTTTTAAAATGGAGAGCAATATGCTACCAGGTAAATAAGATTCTTGCAAAATAAATAAATATAACTTTAATTCTTATTTATTTTACAATTTATTTAGCACTTAGACAAGTAACTGTGATTGTAAGATCTTTTTAATGTATTTCATGTTTCAAACTTATTTTAAAATTATTAATCTATAGCCATTCACTTCTTCAAGAAGTAGTTGCATGCAAAACTTACTTATAAGGAATATAAACTTACATAAAGTGGACCATCAACCTGAGAATTAATTGATGACATCCTCTCAAAGAGTGAAAATAGAGAGCAAAAACTGATGCCAACATAGATGCCATAATATCATATACTATACCTAACAATTTAAAGACAGCTACTAAACAGAGACACAATAGAGATTAATTAAATATTTAATGGAGTCTATATGTTTTTAATATCTCAGATGAGTCAATTGCAATTGCTTGCTCATGTTTAAAATGCATTCACATTTTAATAAAGAAAATGTTATGCCAAAAACAAATATATTTTCCAAGTAAGTGTATTTTATCTAACAAGTATTAAGTCCAAATAAACACATTTAATAGGTGTCTAATTTTCTAATCCAAAGTGTGAAAAATACACCCTCTTTTCCTATTTGTGGTCCTCATTCACACCCGGGCATTCAGAGAGATCATCCCCCTCATGTGAAAATTAAAGACTCTGGTTGCTGGCATAAGAGCAATGTACAGTATATAGACATCTCTGCAAGAGGGATTCAGTAAATTTGCTTCCCATTATAGGCTGAACACAGAATATAATTGAAGCTTCTCACTGCCCCACCCCCTATTCTAGAAATCTGAGAATCATAAGAAAGCAACACCTTAGGGAGTAAAACTACTTGAGTTCAAACAGTTTAATCTGAAACTCCACTTTGATAATACCTCAGTTATATAAGTATTTCCTTCCATTGCAAGTTATATTTATTATTTTGGAATCCAACTTAGCATTATTATACAAATTTATCTAAACAAATATAGAACAACTATTTTTCTTTTAAAACCATCATTAACAAACATGCATGCACATGAAACTAGAACCAAATAAAGTATTAGCAACCATGAAATAAAGCTTTTTATTCTTTCTTAGATTTATACTTTTTTTTTTTTTACAAAAGAAGTTCACACTAGTTCTACAAGTAGGAAGTAGTGTGTCTTCATTTCTTACTGAAGTACGTATGGAATTAAATAACATTATATTTCAAAGACTCTGGCTTTACCCCAATTAGCCAAATACACAGTCTTTTGTACAATCATAACACACTGTGGAAAAACTAGTCTGTTCTCTCCAGTTTATATTCTCTTGGCAAACCACGATCTACTGCTTATGTTAAGCATCTGATTGTCAGATTTGAACAAACTGAATATTCATGATGATGATTAACCATTTAGTGTCTAAAACTAAGACAACACAATTTGTCATAACAATTCTTATAGATGAGGCATGCATATCTAAGAAGGGACCATTTTTTTCAATAGTAGTGTTAAAGATATTTAAAAAGAAGTAGGGTCAGAAAAATTAACAAAACACATGATCACACAGACAGATCAGCATTTCCCAGGCATTCAGCTCCTCTCTGCAAATGTGATTAAATGTTCTTTGTTTGCATTTAAATTGTCATCTCAAACAGAAGGCATGCTTTTATTTATCTATTTTTTTTAAAGTGCTTAAATCATCTCAGAAAGACGCACCCAGCCATATAGGTTCCCCAGGTTAAACTAAAGGTTTTATGGTTTGGGTTGGGAGGGAGTTCAAGGAATAAAAAGGGAGGGGGGTGACTGAGAGGGTATCACACAGCTAGCCAAATAAAAGAAAAAAGAATAAAGATTTACCTTTGTAGGATAATTTCAGCCTTGGCACATTGTTCTTCCCATTCTGATAGTTGGCTCTGGCTGTAAGTAACACTCCCCAGAAAAGACAGGCGATCCTGGTGAGCCAGCCCATGCTGCAGGCGCAGTGGGTCCGTGTGCTGCTTCAGGCTTCCCTCCTGTATTGTGCGGCCAGAGAAGTTCAAACAATCTGAAAACTGGAGGTAACAGGTGACCTAGGTCAGTTTCATTCATAAAAGCAGACAAGCAAGACTTCACCGCAACACTAACACCTCTTCTTCTGTAACAGTCACTGAAGAAACTTCAAAACCTCCACAAAAAAAAAAAAAAAAAAAAAAAAAAAAAAAAAAAATCCGAGCCAGGCACCGGATAATGAGGCACAACTGTTGTGTGGAAAGGAAAGAAAAAAAAAATTAACCAGGGCTGCTGCAGTGGCGCTTAAGAAGCAGTTCCTTTTATCTAGGCTCCTCTGATAGCCGGTGGCAGACTCTAATCCTGCTCCCTGCTTCATTCGGCACCGGGGAAGCAGAATGAAAGGGAAACGAGAGAGAGAGAGAGAGAGAGAGAGAGAGAGAGAGAGAGAGAGAGAGAGAGAGAGAGAGAGAGAGAGAGAGACCGTCCGTGAGCAGCGCGGACTTTTCCTGTACACATGTAGGGAGAGATGACACAAGATCCCACAGACAGGTCTCCCCAGCACTCACTAGACTGGCTGACAATGGGAGAGCAGGCGAGCTCAACCCACTCCCCTTCCCTCCTGTCACACAACACATGCAAAAAACATCTCCTAGAGATTAGAGCCGGGAGCAGAACCCTCCAGCGTGCCTGTGAAAGGCATGTAGCCATAAATTTACTTGCAGAGGCAAGCGTTGTTTTATAGCCATGTTAGGTGCAATTTTGATTTTAAAAATCGGAATTCAGCTACCTACATAATGTGTAACTCATGCTCCTGAGATAAGACTGCTGAACTTGCGCATTATCCGCGTGAATGTATATGTATATAGAGAGATTCGCATATGCACATGTGTGTATCTGCATACGCTTTCATCAACATAACTTTAACTAGGGAAGGTTTTAAAGCCTCGTTAGAGAGCCTTCCCTCCTCCCTACAAGCACACTTGGCTCAGCCACCCTTCCCCGCCCCACTGCAATCTCAGCAAAGAAATTCCTAGTAAAGCCCATTTCAACAATCAGTTCAAGACAAATATAGGTCCACCGAGAATTATAAATTACAACAGGGTATTCTCAAAAGGATACTCAGAATTTAAAAAGAGCTAGGGTTTTCCAGCTTCTGGAATGCTCTGGCTAACATTTTTAATGCATCACATCTCATTAATTAAAGCCACTTCCAGAGTTTTGGTTTAAAGGGCAGAGGAAGATGACAAAGTTCACCAAAGTCCCTGCTGAGTATCAAGGACCGACAGAGAGAGGATATTTCCGTGTCTTCATGAGCTGATAAGGGTTCCTACATTTTCTGCGGACACGTGAATGTATTCCGGCGGTCATACAACATCATTAGTTCTTTCCTAAATAGGAATACTGTCTGAGGTGTTTAACTTTCTTCTTCCATTTTTTTTCTTTTAATTTTCCCCCAAAGCTGATATTCTTATAAGATTTTGTGGAGTGTGATATCTAAAGGTTAATAGGCAGACGTTTCCTTCTTTACACTTCACTCCCCAACTCTATCTGCCCTGCACTCTCCCCACCCTCTAAGCCACACCACATACACACTTGAAACAGGAGAGAGAACTCTCCTTCAATAATACAAAAATGTCTCAGCTGAAGGAAGAGGGTGGGTCTCACAATTTAATACATAAACAGGCATTGAAAGTGGTTTAGTAGCCTCATAAAAAAAATGGTCTGAGCTTTGACATACAGCTTTTATTAGTTAATGTCTACAGACCAATAAAGAGCATCCCCCCCTCTTTCTTTCTCTCTCTTCTCTCCTCTCTCTCTCTCTCTCTCTCTCTCTCTCTCTCTCTCTCTCTCTCTCTCTCTCTCTCGTCTTTGTAGGTGGTGGAGTAGGAGGAAGAAAATGAAGAGGATTTAAAGGGAGGAAAATGGGGGAGGGGGATGAGGGATTCTCTTTCTACTTCCCTAGCTGGATTGATTCATCAAACAGATCCATATTGTATTTGTCAGTTTCCAACAGCCTATTGATAAGTCAGTATTGTTAAGAAAATAAAATCCAAAAATAATGTTGATTTTACTGATTCCCACACTTGTTATCCTGAGCACCTTTCACGCTCCGGGCAATGGATTAAGGCTACAAATGACAAGAGGCTTGTCTGTCTTCTGTGGATTATTCTCTATAGACATTCATTCTGCAGAGGAATTCATGCCACTTTGGCAGAACAGGACTAATGAATTATCCTATTGACATATCACAAACAATCAGTTTAAATACCTTAAATGGTGATGCCATTTTCATTAATATATATTTTAAATGGCTCAAAATATTTATTCTTTCTCTAGCTCTACTTACTTAGAGTAGGAGAGCAAGTTTATATTTGTCAAAACTTAACAGGATAAGCAAATTTAGAAATGTATCCATTTCACTAGCATAGAGACTAATCCTGACAAATAAAAGGTTGTAGGTAAAATCAGTTAAAAGAGGGTCAAAATTGATTCCATGGGGAAGAAAGACATTCAATCTGGATTTTAAACCACAAAATCAGGAAAGACTTATTTCATTTTATAAAACAAATAATTTAAATTAATGTTGAAGCCTGGAATTTGGTAACACAGACACATAATAATAATAATGACAAAACTTTGATCTAATTATTTATATTTGACATTTGTCCTACTCCATTTTTTATGATCCTTATATCCTTTCAGATGTTTGAAAGTTTAATAAATTCACATTAACATTTACTTATCTGTATAATGTTTAATTAAAAATGAAAAAATCATAAATTCTTTAGGTAAGCATAACTGTCCTAGAATGATTAACTTATAAAATAGTGGAAAAGGATAAGCATATCTAGATGTTTTACTGTGATTTAAAAAAAGAAAAGAAAAAGACAAACTACATGACTATAAAATACTTAACAAAAGTATTAGGAATAGTATGTGTTTACCTGTGTTTACCTCTTTCAGTCTTTTGACTTTGGTCAGGGTTAAATAAGGTCATTTTAAACCTTTTTTTTTTTTTTTTTTTTTTTTTTTTTTACATATAGCACCAATAAGTAAGGGCTAATCAAGGTTAAAGCTATTTCTGAACAGAGAGTGGTGGACCAGGGTGGGTGTTTATCAGGACTTACAAAATCTGGCTGCATGTGTGGCCTGGAGATTTTGATTCACCCTTCTCCCCACCCGACCCCTCCTCTGAGAATCGGTGGCCTAAGCCTTGACATGATCCGGCCTGCTGAATTTGCCACCTCAGCCACTGATTTTACAGAACTTACTTCTTTATAAAAGTCAAAAATATATATATTGACCTTTTAATGTTGAATTTTATTTAAGTTAAAAGGGAAAACGTTATTTTTGTTTCTTTCTCAAAGCAATCTCTCAATTTTTAATTACATTATAACCCACAATCTACATCATGTGATATAATTAAGTCTATTTGCAACTGACTTCCTAATATCTTAAGTTTCACGTTTTCAGATATGATTAATTCCTAGGACAGAGTCAAATTTGAGCAGGTACTTAATATGATGATCATGCTGTTGTGTACATTTCTGTCAAATTAATCAATGGTGTTTCACCTCACCCCACTCCATATTGAAATGCATTACACAGACAGCAGTTTTCTGAGTGGTTTGCTTGATTTTCTAGAGACACAACACTTCATTTTCACAACAGGTTGGTTAACTCCTACTTTTCAATAAAAACAACAACAACTATATAGTCAGAGAAGATATATATTGAAGCATTTCTCCATTGGAAATGTATTTCTGATCTTTTGATGAATTACATAAAACCAGTGTGAATATACTACTTTTAAAGGTTCACTCTCTAATTTTGCTACTTATTATAAAACAAATTGGGATAACAAACATTGCAATTTAAGAGCCGAAATTGTTCTAATTTGGGAGGTGCTCTTCCAAGTACTTCCCCATGTTATCGATACTTGGAATCTTTCAGTGAATGGAAGGTGAAAAGATTTGCTATATTTGTGTATAAAAGAATGTAGGGAAATATGTATAGTTTAGCTGTATCTAAAAGGATTAGTGGATTAAATATGCCTAAAGTGATGGTACACTTTATTAAACACCCTTGTCTTTCCTTGCAATCCCACAACATCCCCGTTTTATCGTGGTTAGATACAGCAACACCCCCAAAGTGTGTGCCACTCCTAGAGGCAGGTGACCTCTTTAAGATAAATTACTGAGTTAAGACTTTCAAAATGTGTTGGTTTTTCAAAAAACGACACCAGGGGGGAAAATATGAAAAACAAACAAAAAATATCAGTAGTCTTTCTAAGATGTTGTTCAGTTGAGTTATGTAAAAAGGACAAAACTATATTACTTTTTACCTAACATCTGCTATTTCCTTTTTATCCTTCAAGCGAATGCTTCATTAGTATATGAGAAAGGGCTATGATCAACAGAATTAAAGCAAATGTCATAGTTGAACACTTGCCCTTGCTCTGATATCTCATGTCGGAAATTCATTTTTAATGAGGGTTTTTCTGGTACAGGGAATCTGAACCTTTTTTTCTTTTTAAAAAGAATTGTGTGGGTGAAAACATTCTTTAGAAGATCAGAAACATCCTATTAATTGGAAAAATGAAATAGTTGATGTATTATTCATTCTAGCCAAAATTGTTAGCTATTTAAGATCTACTACAGTAGTCACTGGAAACTGGGGGTGGCAGGTTAAAAGTAATATTTAAGCAATTGTTAAACTTTTCATCATCTGACCCTTGTGAATGCTTTTGGTATAAGCAACATGTGAAAGCATGAGCTGAGAGGAGGAATTGGTAAAAGACAAAGGGAATTCAATCTGGGGAAGCGTCCACGCCTCCCTAGCCCTCCCCCCACCCCACGAATACAGTTTGCAGTAAAGCAAGCTTATTCCTCTAGACTGAATTTGTAACAGTTTGAAAAAAACAAACAAAAAAAAACAATTGTGTGTTTTCTCTTGTGACATCAAGGTTCATGACACTTTAAGGTAAGTAGGTACTTAAGATAAAAGACTCCTTGTTTTTCAAAGGAAGTAATAAATGTTAAAGCAATGCAGAGAGACCAGAAACTGGCCAGCCACATTATTTGTGCCTATCGATTTTAAGAGAAACTTAAACATTTAAGAGTTTCAAAAATTATAGGGGGAGTTCTTTAGTGGTGAGATGAGGTGAGGTGAGGTGGTAGCTTCCCTTACCTTGGAAATTTGGTTTGTGGGGCTAGTAGGTAAGCTTTATTAGGTCTCTACATCTGAGTGGGGGATGGGAGAGGGTGACAAAAAAAGGGATGCATAAAATTGTGTTTATGGTTAGTATCCATGTTGGCGAAAGTGGCCAAAATCCAGTTAAAAGAACATGATTGATCATTTCTTTTGATAAATATTTTTTGACTGCTTAAATCAATCATATTTTTCAACATTTCAAAATGTTTTAAACATGGGGTTTTTCCTTTTCCATCTATTTAAAGAGCTAGTTATCACTTACAGCTTCTTTATTAGATTATCTGATAAGTGAATTCGGTGTTTCTGAATATTAACATATGGAAATAATAAGACACCGAACTTACCAAAATACCTGTTTTTGCTTTTTATTTAAGTGAGAGTGTCTCCACCTCAACTCAAATGGAACAAGAAAGTTTTTTCGAGGAAGACAAATATCTCATTGTTAATACAGGCTAGGCAGTGAGGAGGAACAAATGAGGCATCCGTGGAATACAAATGAAATGAGCAGGTTGGCTGTTGAGCGTTTCAGGATATGAAGTTATAAGTTATTTGCGTTCAGTAAAGGTATATCACACACCTTCTCACTGAATAAATAAATAAGCAGATCTGCACTATATAAACAACCTGAAGAAATTAGTAAGTACTGTTTAAAGGATTACTTTACATCTGACTCAGGCAAAGCAGATGCATATAATTTCCCTTTATTATCCACTGAAAAGAATGTTGCACCTCAGATGTAAGTTAAATACAATTTCTGTTATCAAGAAGCAACCTTTTTTCTTAAAAAAAATGTTTGTAAAGAATTTGAAATTGATAACAATAGGGAACAGAAATGCTGAAACCTAGAATTAAAGCTCTTTAAAAGGATTTATTATAATGGCAAAACCAACTGTTTGGGAGATGGTGACTCAAAAAACATAGTGCATTCTGCTTTTTAAGGGCACAAATATCTCTAGAATTCAAGAATAAGAAAAAAAGAGAGACTTAAATTACATATATATATATTTTTTTCATATTCTGTGTGGTCTCAGGTGTTAAATATTATTTGAGCCCCCCATGTTTCCTTTTGTGGCTGGGGGTGGGGTTAGAATTATATGCCAGGTTTCATTTCACCGCCTTGGCTACAGGAGCAGCTGTCACCTTATGGGAATGACTAGGAAATGGTTTGTTTATTAGTTAACAATTTTTTTTCATTAACAAGTGATTTATGAAGAAAATTCAAGTCTTCCTTATTATTCCTCAGAGCATATCTCTAGAATTAATCTCTTTGGAAATCAATCAACATAAATTCATTTTCTCATTCCCGCTGTATTCATGAGAGAGAGAAAAATAAGACAAAACAACAGCACCCAATATGTCTAGCCTTGAATCTTCTTAAATTACAGATCTAAGGTGAAAATGGCTTGACTTAAATGACAATGTGGTTATTCCCTTGCTGTTTTTTAAAAGTTGCTAAATAACTTTAATAACTTAAAGCACTTAAAGACCCCCAAATATCTAATAGACAGAATTGTATAGAACGCATTTTGAGGCATTAAAATAATGCTCACTATAACAAATTGTGTTCCCATACAGTTTCTAACTCTATTATCTCAATTAAAGAGCTTTACCAATAAACTGTGACAACTCTAATGCCGATTATACATAAGAAAAACACTTAATTTTTTGAACTTGCAATTTTAAACAAAAAGTGTATTTGTCATTGTGTACCTTTGTAGAAATGACATCTGCTTTTTTTAAAAAATAGAATCAGATAGTTTGGTGGTGTTATTTGGACATCCTATATAAGAAAAGCCTAATACGCAAATTGACTTAACAGCAAAAGGAACTGCAGAAGGATCGGTCATTATGATGCACACTGACCACCAGGGGGCAGATGCTCAATGCAGGAGCTGCCCCCAGCCCACAGGCCCCAGGCCAGCCAAGGCAGGTGCCAGTGGGGGCTCCTCAAATCACCCCACCGGTCACCCCACAGATGGAGGCAACCAGCGGCGGAAGTGGGGGGCGAGGCTGGTGAGCGGCAATGCCAGGCTGGCCAAGGCGGGTGGCAGTGGGGGCCCCCGAATTGCCCTGCTGGTCGCCCCATAGATCAGACCTGATTGCCAGCCTCTAGTATGAAATAATAACAGAAGGTTTCATGAGCTGTGAAATCTAATGCAATTCTGTTAAACAAAATTAAAGATACTTAGAGGAATAAGAAAACTAAATTTGGGTGAATCAAGCTAAAAGTGGCAATCCATTTCTTGGGCTGTAACACAAGTCTGTAGGTGCTTGTCACTGTGTGTAACCCAGCACACGTAATTTGTTTCCAGAGATGTAAATTTAAATATATTCTTTTTTTACTTTCACAACCAGTCACCTTTGAAAATATTTTGCTTATTTTTTGGATTGTTTCTTTTATATTTACCCATTCAACAAAATGTTGAGAAATTTTTGAGAATTGCCTAGGTGCCAAACATTGTGGCTTGTGAAACAAATTACACATTTTTTGAGGATAATGATAAATATTCCTGGTAACTAATGCCAATTTAACCTTGTTTTTTTAACTTCCTACCACAAATCATAATACCATAAAACCATTTATAAAGCTGTTTGTACCTATTTTGGACTACAGTACATTATTTATTTGTTTTATAAAAAATACATCTCTCCTGCTTTTTTCTTTTCATCAAAGCCTGTATCTGTTTTCATTCCTTCTACTAATATCTTCTCTATTATTGTGGAAGACTCTAGCCGATGACAGATTGTCTACATATTTTGTTGGATTACTCATGATTACAGACTATTGTATTCCACTAAAGTTAATCTGCCTATATCAGGATTTTGCTTTAGGGATTCAGGATATAAGATTGCTTACAAAAAAAAAAAAAAACAACACACAAAAACCCTTGCATAATTTTAAAGAATGTTTTGTGAATATTCTGGGAGCTCTCTCCCTTATAATTCCATGGTGCTGTGTGCATATATCTATTATTTGATTTATATAATGTTTACTCAATAGACTCTAATATCAAAGAGAACACTTTTTTCTCACTATTTTATTTTCAGTTCTCAGCATGACATTTGCCACAGAGTAAACTTTAACCTATTAATAGCTTAATTAATTAATTGTAAAATCAGGGAAAATATATGCTAGATATTTAAAATATTAGTCCATAAATCTCACAATTTTAAAAGTTTGGTAGCAATAATTTCTTTGCAGATATAGTTGCACCAGTTTTCTATGCTCTCATATTAAACATGCTTTGTGGAGTATAGATATAACTGTTAGGACTGTAGGGCAATACAATCCTTAATGGCCATTTGTAAGCCTCCTGCCATAGGAGAACAAAAGACCAGGAAAAACTCATTGGACACCAGGAGTCAGACCATACAAGGAAAGAAATGGAAACTGTCCTGAAGGCACCTGATCGCACACCTGCATTTCATCCTCTTTATAAGTCCACCAGCTCAGCCCCCAGACCCACTGGCCACAAAAGGTTCCAGCCAGTGACTGCATATGAGGATGCAACTCCAGCTCCTGGGAGCTGCCATCATTGATTGACCGAATATCCCCCTGGCTCACTGCTCTGAAGCCCTTCCATTTGGATATCCCAACCCCTACCCCTTTCCCTAGACAAATTAAATTTTCTTTAATCACCATCTGAGATGGCTATTTAGCCTACCCACATGCACCATCTACCCTGTTCACCTTTCACTTCCTAAACTCTCACAATGTCTCTTGTCCTCCCTCCTTTCAGGGTGTGGACCTAACAGTAATATTGGAGTTCTCATCTGATCATTTTCTAATGAACAAAATAAATCTGATAAACAAAATAGATCCAGACACATAGAAGGCTTGGGTAGGGAGAGAGTAACTGGGGAATTTATATGTGTATGTGCATAGCCCAGCCGTGGGCAAACTATGGCCCGCGGGCCGGATCCGGCCCATTTGAAATGAATAAAACTAAAAAAAATAAATAAAAAAAAAGACCGTACCCTTTTATGTAATGATGTTTACTTTGAATTTATATTAGTTCACACAAACACTCCATCCATGCTTTTGTTCCGGCCCTCTGGTCCAGTTTAAGAACCCATTGTGGCCCTCAAGTCAAAAAGTTTGCCCACCCCTGGCATAGCCCATGGACACAGCAATAGTATGTGAAGGCCTGAGAGGAGCAGGTATGGGATAAGGGGGGGATCAATGGGAAAAAAAGTGGGGACATCCATAATACTGATAAATACTATCTAATAAAAGGGAAATATGCAAATTAACTGCCACTCCATCACAAAGATGGCAGCACCCATAGCCACAAGATGGCGGTGCCCAGGCCTCTCAGCCCCGCTGGAGTCCCCCAGTCTGGGGGAGGGGGTGCGGCCACTGAGAGTGGGCAGCATGAGTGGCCTGGTGGAATTTTTGCTTCATCACCGCAGCAACGAGGTAAGCGTTCCACCCTAGCCGCAGAGGGCCTCTGGACAGTGGGCACGAAGTGGTGGGGGAGGGGGATAATGCTTGCAGATAGGCCTCTGGGCTGCGGAGAGCCTCTGGGCAGCACACATGGAGCGGCCAGGCCCCGCAGAGAGCTGCTGGTGCACGGATTCGTGCGCAGGGCTACTAGTTTAAAAATAAAAGAATAAAATGCTGTTAAAGTAAGCATATTATGCTCCATAAAATAAAATGTTTGCCTCTTCTTCAAAACATGAAAAAAAATTTATTTTGTTATTTTTATCCAATTATGTATCTCTTTTTAGATTAACGAGTCCTCTTCAGATTTTCTATACTCTGTAAACTATTACAGTATGTTGCTAATGTAGATGTTAATCAAAATAAGCATTATACAGGGCTTCGAAATAGCCACAAGTTCTTTTTTTTTTTAATTTTAAAAATTAAGAATGGTGGTTATAAAACTCCCAGAAATCAATCCACTACTATTGAGAAAATTCATGTATTCTATGAGACAGGACACCTGGGTTTAAATCGCATAATCCTAATTCATAGCAATATAACTGAAATGTTAGTGAGTTGGTCCAGAAAGAAAATTGATTATCCACCCTTTCCAAGGGCTGCCATCATATCTGACATCGCCCAACACAAGGACATCCAGGGTGCAAGTGTTCCCAGGCACAGTTTCCACCTCTACACACTATGGAGTTGGGCTCTCCAGGCAAAAGTTAGGTCAAGCATTTGGACATCAGAATTGAATATGGGGAGGGGGTGGCAGGATATCATGGAGATATTGTTGGATAAAAATATAAATAAAAAATAATCCAACAATGGTGATTCTAAAATGCTCTTTTGGAGAAAGAAAAGACAACCACTTGAGAATCACTGGAGCCGGCATACAGATGTTAGATGGAAAAGAAAGGAGGATCTAGGCTGCTACTCATTTTATAGGCTGAAACGTTGTCCTTTCAGTATTACACGTTAGATTTTAAATGCACCAAAGTTACATATCGAATGCAGCAAGTTTGTTCCTGAAGAAATATCTGAGTGGAAATATGAAGAGTAGAGAAAGCAGTGGTGAGCACAGAAACCATGGCTTAGCCTGAGACAAGGGAGCATGAAGTTGCCCTGTGACCGTAGGCAGCTTCCAACGAAAGGAGAGCAGCATTTCACTCCTTAACGAATTGCTGGTAATTCACTCGGCCAGATGTGGATCTGAAATCCCCCGTTTTCACAGCTCGCACGGTATAGAAAGAAATGTATCTTTTATGGTAAATCAAGCCTTAAATTAGTAGAGGGCCCATTACCAGCACTAAATCCTCTACAAGCAAGGGGGTTTTAATAACCTAAGTTGCAACCTTCATGAGTTAGTATTTATGATTCAGAGCAAATTATTTTCCCAGCTAAATGGTATACTTAACTTTAGGAAGCGGGGAAGTTTAGGTCAACAGGTGAAACACCTGTATAACTATTATGGGAATATCTCCTGCTACTATTTATATTTTAAGTCATTACGTCTCAGAGGTCAACAGCACCATTTAGTATTTTAACTGTTCAACAAGTTTCGTTTCATGCTGCTTTCAGAACACTAGGGAATCTTGATTGGCTGGTAAATAAGTTAATTTTCCATCCTAGTGGAATGTTTTGCTATAATAGTTTCAACAGGAACATTTCCTCTTTACCTGCATTACCACTGAACATTTTCTCAAATTTACAAGTGGATTCCCGCAAAAATATCACTTAGATTCACAACATGAATTTTAAATATCTTAATTTACAAAATAAGTCAATTTTCTTATTTATTTCCTCATAATAATTGCTAGAAGTTAAAACATAACAAAGTATGGAAACATAATTGCCACAAGCTGAAGAGAATGGCAGCTTCTATTTTTGCATAAGTATCAACCCGTCTGTGGCAAAACTTTCTAGCTTTCTTGGCAATAAGTAGTGGGATATGTTATGTAGATTCTAAAGAAAGAATCATGTTTTATAAACCTATAAAGAACTTTAAATGTTCATCATGTTGTACTCCCTCAAAAAGTCTGTGTTTTAAATGTATTTAGCAGCATTTTCAAACATGAATTCAATAAATGTGGAAAGCCACTTAGCCTCCTACTACACTGGGTCGATCAGAAAGCGGTTCAAATGTCACTAATTATTTTATAGGAATAATCATGTTGTAGCTTTAAACAAACTTAAGCTTCAGTGTACTTTAAGACCGGAGTGCCAGGGCGAAAATAGAGACCCCTCTGCTGAAATAGAGAAGATTGAGTTACATTTAATGAGATGCAGGATGTGGCACTTCAGCTATCTAACAGTGGTGGGCTGTTTGCCACCCCAGCCGCTAGATCACATTTCCCTTGCCTCATACAATTTCAGAATAATTTCATAAAAATTACATGACTGGCACTAAAGCTTTCTTCCCATTCTGATTTATTTAAATGTTAATATCTCCACAGCACATTTATACTTTTAAAGGATTGGAAAAGAAGTAGAAATAAGCCAGCAGTCTCAGTTTGGTGAATTTGAAAGAGTTTAGTTGATTGTACAAACGAGGATGACCTTTACTCTAAAGATTTTCCCTAATTGCTTTTACTTTTTTATTTCTTGTGATTTCATTAAGCGGACTTTGTGATACTTTCCACACTTCTTTCTCTGAATTGCAAAAATGAGTGATTGGATACTGTACAAAAATGGGGAATACATCTTTTTCTATGTATATATTATAGTAAATATAATAATATAGTAAATATCGCTTCCCTAGTTCATTCTATCTCTGATTTGGTTATTCCTGCTTTATATTTAATTCTCTACAAAGTTTTGCAAAATAATTTGCCCTAACTGTAGTCACTCCAACACTCATACATTCTGAGCTAAATCTTTACACTTATGTATTGTGTTTGGGGCATGTTATATGTATTCATTCTGTTAGGCGCATATATCTGTCTTTATCAGTGCTTTAATTACAGGGTATCTTCAATGGTGAGGCTCATGGGGACTGCTTCCTGTGAAGTTCCTAGTGCAATTCCTTTCACACAATGGGTCCTCAATCAAGGTACGTGAATGACTTCCTGACTATTGTCATGGTTCCTGGGAGATGCAGGCTGGGGTAGGCAGCAAGAGACAAAGCTGGCTGTCAAAACCGTTATATTCAGGTGACCAGCAAAAACAAGAGAGGGATGAAAACTGATGGTTTTCAAAAGAATTCTGCCCATTCTGTCAAAAACTGCGTGAAAGAATTTCACATATTCCTGAATCAGTGGAGCTTGGTTTGCAAAACAAATCCCAGAATTCAAAAACCTGATAAATGACCATTTGCTTATTGGTTTAAAAATGCTAAAAACACTATGTTTTAAAAATTATATTTGACTGGAGACATTTTGATATTCTAGTTTGGAATATTTTGTAGGGTGGTGAAATATCCTTAAATAATAGAATTTCATTAGGTATAGGTTTGACATAAATGGCTTTCGTTTGCCCAGTTCTCTGACCCATAAGCTAAATATCAGGTGTTAGAACATTTAAGAGCTAAGTCTTCTTCCTGTGTAAGTAGGTGTGGGGAAAATGTGTCACCTTTTTCTGAGGATGTTGGTGGGGCTGTTGGTAGGGAGGCGGGCCTCCCTTCAAATGCTCTACACGACAGGAATACTGCCAGGAGAGAATAAGGCTTTATATGTAATGAGGACCTTAAAACAGTGAGAAAATGGAGAGTTTGAAGTTAAGTCAATACTTTTCCTCTCAAGATTATAAAGCATTTAGTTTTATGTATTTTATAAATGCCCACATAAATGAATTCCACAAACATTTCCTAGATTTCTGTGTCTGGCAGTGTGATAAAGTTGTGAGAATGCAAAGACAAGTGAGCCCATTCCCTACCATCAACGACTTGCAATTGAGTTGGAGAGGAAATGTAAAACTAGCCTTTTAAAAGTATATTCCAGCAATCTCCTAGATGCCATTAAATTATAAACTTTAAAACACAGACAAAATACAATTATCCTGTTTTCTTAAAGTATTTGGCTAGGCTGAAGTAGTTTTCAACAATGTGTATTATTTTTCTTTCTTGAATGATACAAACTCCTGTATGATTTCTGGCATTTCATGTAAAATTGGAACAGTTGACTTGGGCCCACTTCCTTATTCTGAAGAATTACTCTCAGATTTCAGGCTAGGAAGAAGTGATAAAGTCTATTTTCAGAAATCAGACGCTTAGGATATAGAAAACTGCTTACTGCATTGTAAACGGGTATAAATGTAAATACTATCACCTGAGTTTCATTATAAGAAATGGATACTATGTATATATGTACATTTAATGCTCTAAAATAATGTTCAACATCTAAATAGCATGCAGTTTTACAACTAATGGGCTAGTGGCTTGTACACCTTGATTCAATTTGAAATATCAATAAATTTATTTTGCTGGGACTAATATTTGCATTTTAAATTTATTTTTCTTTTGAGTATTTTATTTTATGTCTACTGGAGAGGAAATGCCACGTTTTCATTTTCATTTTTTTTTTTTTTTTACAAATACCTGAAAAGAATCTGTAATGAAATTGCAAAGCAGAGTTGAACATTCTGTAACAGCTTCTCATTGATTCTTTTTACATTCCTCAGTGGTCTAAGTAGAAATGACAATAAAAATATTTCATTATTATTAGTAGAATGTGTATATGCATTTGTATGTGCAGGCTCAGCTGTGATTTAAATACATGAATTACATTTTTACATATAAGTAAGTAGACAGTACAGTGTGAGGAGAGAAACCTAACCTGAGTCCTATTTCCAGCCTGGGTATTAACTAGTTTATGTTATATTAGGTAATTAATTTGGAGCGGGGAGGGGACTCAATATCCTTCTCTATGCACGAGTTAGCTGGACTAGATATATTCCACCTCTGGTTCTTTCTAATACCCAATATACTATTCTCAAAAGTCAATTTCCAAACCATAGTATGACATTTATTATTTAAAATATTAACAATATTTAATTATTTTAGTTAGAAATAAGAACTTAATTTGCTCCATGTAAAATTGTAATTTCAATTGTGGAATAAAATGTAAAAATATATTATACTAGAGGGCCAGTGCATGGATTCGTGCACCAGTGGAGTCCCTCGGCCTGTCCTGTGCCCTCTCACAATCCAGGACTCCTTGGGGAATGTCAAAGACCCAGTTTCGGCCTGATCCCTGCAGGCCAGTCCAAGGGACCCCACCAGTGGACAAATCCACGCACTGGGACTCTAGTATGCATATGAATCTTTGGTTAATCTCTTCCTGCTCTCCCCCCCCTTCCCTCTGAAATTCATCAGTCTGTTCCATGTTTCCATGTCTATGGTTTCTGCTCCTGCATTGAGTGTCTGCTCCTTGGTGGTCAGTGCACATCATAGCTACTGGCTGGTCAGTTGGTCACTGAGGCTTTTATATATATGTAGATAATAATCTCTCATTAAAACATTTGAAATATCTATGATTGCCACCATATCAGCATATTAATTTATTAAATAAAATATATTTCTAATATTTATCTTATCCTCCTAGTCTCTGAAGTAGCAATTTGGGGTTACAAATCTAATTACATGATTCTGATATTAAATGTAGTTGGCATGATGCTGAATAATTGGTCTGAAATTAAGGTTTCTAGAGAGTGTTTACTATTCTTATCATTTGGGAAAGAAAAGTTGATTCTCTTCCTCAGAAGGTTAATCAGGACCATAGTACTTATGATGTTCATTTACAGTGATCACCTTCGATTACATTGAAGCATGTATTTGATAGAAAGGAAAACAATATTACTGCTGATACTTTTAATTCATTTTATTTCAATTGGTATTTAGCAATCCTTTGAGATACTAAATTACTTGATATTGGGAAGAAAAACTTAATAAGATGTGTTCTTGCCCCTGAGGAGGTCCCAATCTAGTAAAGCTACAGAAAAGAAAACACACAGGATGCTAATTGCTCTGATAGCACAAATGATAGGCACTTAGAGGCTTCCAGTGGGAGATGGTGCCCACGCTGGGTCTTAAATGATGGGTAAGAGCAGGAGAGCAGGTGAAGAATGATGAAGAAGTCTTGCGAGGGCTTTACCCAAAGTACAAAGCCACAAAATAGGAGAGCATGTGTGAGTGCAGGAAATCGAGCAATTTTGCTATTAACAGCACACAAATTGCAAAGAGGAGAAGAAGGAGAAATCAGCAAGGGCCAAACCAGGAAGTGTCTATATAATCATGCTTATAATTCTAATATGGGTGGTGAAAAGACACAGAAGAACTTTAAAGAGGGAAAAGCCATAAATAGATTTGCTTTTTAGATAAATGAGTCAGGTTGCAGTGTGAGGGATATAATTACTAACCAGCATGAAGGTAGAAAGACCAGGTAGGCTTCTATTGTAACATTCTAGACCAGACGTGACAAGGCACGGGAACAGGGCAGTAGATTATGAAAAGGAGAGAGAAATCGCGTGAGGGAAATAGGAGGCATGCTAGTCCTGATGAAAAGTTTGATTAAAAAGACGGATGGATAAGTGGGTTTTTACATGCCCCCCACTGTTATTACAATATGGTAAATACTGTATTATAAGTAGTATAACTATCTACAATAATACCTATGTTTGTGACACAGGTGACGAGAGCCATTGACTGATACTAGCAACAGAAGAGAAGCAGATATTCCCGAAGAAAATGAAGGGAGTTCAGCTGTGAACTTGTTGGTCTTGAGAGGATTACTCAGTGTACAGTTAGATTTACATGAGGAGTTTGGTAAATTAGTTTCAAGCTCAAATGCTGGAGACAAATATTGGGATATATGTGGGAGTTCAATTCAATGCAGACAGAAAAACAAAAACAAAAACAAAAACAAAAAAAACAGGCTGAGGACAGAACTCTGGATGGCACTAAGGAGCAGGAGGGCCCTCCAAAAAGAGTAAGACAGATAACCAAGGAAGTATAGAAAGCGTCGTCATGGAGACCCAGGTAGAATCTTTTAAGAAGGTCAGCCCAATGTGGGAGAGGAACTGTGGAGGCGGGCAATGCAAATTCTGACTGAAGCTACGGGATGAAAATGCATCTCTACACTCTGCAAGAACTGAGTGGGCAGTGGGAATGGAAGCCGAGTTGCAGTAGGTTTTGGAAGACCAGCTAATTAATAATTAGCTGATCTTTGGCTAATCAGCTCTCTCTCTTTGTCTTAAATATGAAATGACATTTAAAATTTTTACCATAATAGAATTTTGAATTCACAATGAAAATGGAAGCTTTCTACTGTGAACATGGAAATCATTTAGAACATATAGCAGTTTTCATTTATCATCACATGGGGATAAATAATTCTCTTTTCTTGCAAATGATTTGATTTATTTCTCCATTTTCCTTCAAGTTGTTTTTCAGGATCCTCATAGAAATAGATTCACAGGTCACAATGTAATAAGACACCCTTAGCTTTTATTGTAAGTTGATATAACAAATGATCTTATGAAGAATACTCAAACTTCTGCAAAACCACTATTCATTACACTAGTCAACATCTCAAATAATGATACACATGATAAACCCCTCCAAGAATTTAGTGCCAGGAAAAGTTTTTCTCTAATGAAGAAATGATATACTTCTTTTTATCAGTCAACAGGAATGTTTTTCCTTTTAACTTTGGCTAATAGGAAGTTTAAAATGAAATTTAATGCTCACATGAAGAAACCAGCTTTTTCTAGTTTCCTAGTTGATTTCCAGAGAGTATCCTTTCCTTTCCTTTATGGGTTTTCTCATTCCATGCTATTTTAATCATATCTGTATGTCCACCTGTAGGTCTGTATACTGATGTCCTCTTCAAAGTCTATCAGAATAAGAAGTGAAAGTAACAATAACAATAAAACTGATAGTAATAAGTATTTAGTGAGCATTTTATTTCACTACTTCTTCCTTCCTTTTGAAAGTCCCTTTTCCCTTCCACACAAATCCACACATGTATTGTTTGAAGAAACACATACTTTTGGTGTGATTCTCATTAAAAATGCTCTAAGAATTTTTCTTTTATCAATTATTTTCTTCTTTTTTATACACATAGTTCTAAGGAAAGAGATATAATAGGATTTAATTCTGGCTTAAAACACATTAACTATTAATTTATTATGCTCATATTTACTGTTTAATTATATAATTCAGAGATTGGTACCAATTAATGTAAATATCAGTGATGATTTTTCTTAGATTTAGCTGCACTTCGAACGTCTTGAGTTTTTAACCCAGTTCAAATGATATTTTGACATTCTCTTCCAACAGCAAACATACTTTTAATATGTGCTGTACTTACGACTCATTTTTCTTAAACATGATTTTCTAAGAACAGTGTGAAGGGTGGAAGTGCAAATAAAAGAATAGGAATAACATTCAAAGTTATGGAAAGCTTATAGTTTGCATATAGGCATGAGAATTTTAGAAGGGGGCTTGACATGAAAACTAGCAAAAGCTGCTTCTTTTTAGAAGAAATCCCAAGATACTCTAATTAGTTAAATGCCTTCTCATTCTTCATGACTCATCTCAGATATCATCTTCTTTTTGAACCCTTTCCTAAAACTCTAGACTGTCTGTACCTTTTTTTTTTTTGCACTATCTGTTCTTAGTGATTATAATGAAATTTCAAAATACTTTGAAGTACTTTGTTTAAAAATCAGCTTCCTTTCTGTTTGACAGGGTAGAATTATACCTTTTTTGCCAAATGAACAGAGGAGTAAGCATATACTAGGTACTCAATAAAGGCTTCTTTGAAAGCTGAAATGTATGAAGGAATGAACAGATATTCGAGTGAAAACTGCAGAATAATGGGGATAATGAGGTGTTGGTCTGGATTTTAATTACTTTACTTTCTGGAAGCATTTGAAATACTTTATATTCAAGATGATTGTAACATTTCTACTGATGGCATGAGATGGCAAGCATAAGAGTCCTAGGAAGAATTTCAAAACTCGGGAAATAAATCTGAGTTCTATTAAGCCAACACTAAATCACAGTCGTGCTCTGAAGCAGTGATGCCAACCCTGGGGTTTGCACATTTTTATGCTCACTGTCTAATGCTTTCAGGCAGATTCAGTTTAAACTTTTCGTTCCTGGGAGTCATGTGATGTTTTAGAGGTGATTTTGCATCACTGCTTCAGGGCACGACAGCGCGTAGCACTTAAATCTCCCCTGGCTCTTCATCTTCTGAAAAGGGCTGGTTGTCCCTTCGTGGTTGCATCAGGCTCTGCCCTCAGCATGATGCCCTTCAACATCCAAGAGTGTATGTTACTACCTTCCCCTTTTCTGGCTCCAAGAAGTCTGCTTATAAAGAGAGAATGTGATTGTCATAAAAATATGAGCATTATGGGGTTTGTGACATTTACGTTTCTTATTGTACTTCAAAAATAAATATTCTACTTGATTACACAGTGATGACACACATTCGTTTTTATTGCCCACAGTAAGCCAGATGCTAGACACTCTTGCATATGATAACTTTAATCCTCACAACAGTACCCTAAAATACAAGGATTTCCCCCCCCCATTTTACTGATGACCAAGCTTAGCCCTGGGCAAATTAAGGAATTTTACATCAGACAACACAGCTCACATAGCATTTGAAAACTCTTTCTCTGTATAGTTACAATCCAATTGGACTACTATTGGTATATTCAGTCAGATAACATGATGAAAATATTAGATATAGAAAGCATTTATGCTTATTTAAAATTCAACTGCATTATGAAACTAGATAAACATGCTACCAGCATTGCCTTTCCTTCAAGTACATTTATAAAAATGATAGCATCTTGGCCTGGCCGGTAGGCTCAGTTGATTAGTGCATCATCCCATACACCAAAAGGTTGTGAGTTTGGTCCCTGGTTGGCAACCAATCAATGTTTCTCTCTTACATCAATCTTTCTCTCTCTCTTTCTCTCTCCCTTTTCCTCCCTCTCTAAAATCAATAAGCACATATCCTCTGGTGAGGATTAAAAAATGATAATATCTTATACTCACAAAACTGCAATGATAATGAGAGAATATTTTATCCCAACTTTTTGCACACAAGGGAATAGCTGAATTGTATGCAAGTCAGCTTCTTATTTTAGAAGAGTTCCTCTAAGCTCTGTATACTTGGACATCAATAATCAAAGGCCAAAAGTCGGTGTGCCCTTTGCCTGGCATGCTCTTCCCCAAATAGCTGCAATGTCTCTCCCTCAGCTCCTTCATGGATTCACTCCAAGGTTACGTTCTCAAGGAGGTTGCATTCGCTCTGACCACCCAACTTAAACCTGTAACCTTTATTTCTATTCTCTAAGATCTATTTTTCTTCAGAGCCCTATTACCATCTGACATGTACATTTTACTTATGTGGATTCTGTTTTTCTCACCCCTTTAGAAATCATTCCTAGTGGCTAGTCTGATTTATTCTATATCCCAAGCACCTGGGATAGTACCTGGTACATCATAGGTGTTACTAAAAATTTATTAGATTAATTAATTTTAACACACTTAGAAGTATAGATATGAAAAACTAATTAATTCATTTTTCATTCACTCTGAAAAAAATAATTTTTATGCCATACAGAAAACATGCAATCATTTACAGTTCAGCTCAGACAAAACTGTAGTGTCAGTTTAAAAGTATATTATTATTACATTGAACTTTCAGTTGAATTATTAAACACTAATGCACTTGAACAAATACTTACTGATGATGATCCTTTTAGTCCTCTATTTAAAAGTAACTCCTCTGGTAGTTAAAAATAATCTATCCTCAGATTTTCTTATAAGATATAACAGCATTTGGAAAATGAGCTCTCTGTATTAAGGTATAAAGAAACTACGGCAAATATATCTTAAAAGGATTTTTTTCAAGATCTGACTCTTTCTCAAGTATGAATTACACTGATATTTTTGGTCAGATTAAAACAGCATGCAGAAGACTAAACTCAAGTTATGCCACTGAGACGAAGAAAGAAACCTTGTACAGTCACTGCCTCTGAGTCATGTAAGGCAGAATGACAGATGGACGATGACATACATAATGACATGGCAGTCTTTGGCTTTGGACAGAGGGCCATAAATATTTTGCACATGCTTGGAATACATGGACATCCAGCTGACAGGCTCTCCAAGAAAATTCTAAAATTAGATACTAGATCTAAACTGGTATCAGGGATTTAATAAAAAGGGCTGTCCTCTGGGTCCTTTAGGTCATCACACAAAGTGGTCTTCATTGTGTTTTGGTCAGCATTGCCTTGCAAGCCATTTCTGGAAGAATACAGCACAAAGAACTGAACACGAAGGCAGTGATTCTCTCTCCCCCCATATTGCATTCAGCTTGAATAGCAGCAGATACGCAACTCGTGGTAATTGTGCCAAAACAGCAGCAGCATGAACGCTAAATTATTCACCATGTTCACAAACTGTCAAATGGGGCAAATAGCCAACTATTCGAAATAATTGCAAAAAAGATGGGCACAGCTGTAATGTGTTTTTATGGTGTATCCCATATTCTCCTGAAACCGATATTCAATGTGGTGAAACGAACACCTCTCTTTGCTGGTTTCAGATGAGGGTTTTGATTTCATTTGTAAGTACTGTAAGCAAAAAATAATTCATTTGTACTATAATTTCCTGCTTTCTAATAATTTAAGAATACCAAATTATTTCCAGGTTGGTAGAAATTGGCAATGAAAATTGAACACACAAATACATGTAGAGATATGCTTTGTCTCTTACCATTACAAGGGAACAAAGTCATTATACCTGAATTGTAGGCTTGTGTATTTTTATAGTAATGAACATAGCTGTAAAAATTCAAGTATGTAAAAAAATTCTGCTTCCATTCTGAATTTTATGTTATGATGTTGTTTGCTAGTTGTCACATGTGCTGTAGTGTAAATGGGATACTTATTTCCAAGAAGAGGGAGAGAGGCAGGGAGAGCAAGGAGGGAAGCAAAGAAGGGAAAGATAGAGGGAATAAGGATAAAGACAAACAATGCAAAGTTTAGAATATGTATTTAAAAAATATCTTTCCCTGCAATCTTAGATATATCCTTTATCATTTTAATATACCTATTCATCTTGCAAGTAAAAGGTATTTTCAATAAATTCACACCTAAGTTTGTGATTTTGAATAGAGCTTCTAATTTCCAGACTTAGCAATAGTCTATTACTACTACTTAAAACTAGTCATCAGTATAAAAAATGTGATCTTTTCTGAACGAATTTTGAAGATCTATAGAAATACTAGAGGCTCGATGCACAAAATTGGTGCAAGGGCCCTATCTGCTGGGGATTTGTCTGGAAGGAAGGATGCCCGGTCTAATTAGCATATTATGCTTTTATTATTATAGATGATTCTAAGAGTGATAGCCATAATTTACCTAGAGCCCTTGTAAAACTAGACATGGAACTCCCTAATGTCAATAGCATAAGGCTCTGCCATGATGATATGATTCTCTACCGTATTACTAATGCAATCTAGTTATTGCTGTCAAAATTCATTTTTATATCTCTGAGAAAACTCTGAAGTTAAGATTTCTGTCAAGAAAAAAACACTGTTATTATTGATTCTAATACTTAGGTTCTATGTTATTCAATGACAAAGTGGTCAAACAAAAATAAGCTGAAATATGTAAAGAAAATTAGATTCAAATTTTATACCTGTGACACTAATCATAGCCTCTAAACAAGGAACATAACATTGTATTTCCTGTTCTCATACTTATGGATGAAGTGAAAGGGCATATGACCAATGGTAAATATTTAGATGAAAACCTAGTCACCAAAACTTTTCTTATACACAACAGAATAAATATGGAGAACTGGACATATAAGAATAGATTCAAGAAGGATATTCCATCAGTTGTAATATAATGAGTAGATAAGATAGAATGATTAAAAATTGAAAATCTCATATTGCCTTCAATAATTTGGCATACTGAGAGGTTTGAAAATGACAGCTGCTGACAAAGAAATTTACATGGAATTAATTTTACTTTTGTTCCCAAATGTAATAACTGTGAGCATAGGATAGATTACCCAAAGAAAAATGGAAAAATGTACAAATTTCATATAAGCAACAGTTAATTTTTAAAAAAATGCATTAGTGACAGTAAGATCTATTGGTTCTAAACTAACATTTTCAGCCTTCTTCATTTATCCATTAAATCATTCTTTTTAAAAATATGCTTTATTGATGAGAGAGAGAGAGAGAGAGAGAGAGAGAGAGAGAGAGAGAGAGAGAGAGAGAAAGATTGAACAGCTTGTTAGACTGGGAATCGAACAAGCAACTTCTGGGTACTCTGGATGACCCTCAACCAGCTGTCACACCAGCCAACACGTGTTAAATCATTCTTTAAATACATAATACCTACGGTGTGTGACACCAGTGCTGGGGCAATGGTTCTCAAAATTGGCTGTGCATTGGTATCACTGGGGTATTTATTCAACCTACAAATAGATAAAAATCACTCTGAACTTGCTGATTCAGGACCCAAAGGTGTAAAGCATAATCATCTGTATTTTCAATAAGTTTCTCAGATGATTCTTATGCCAGAGACACACATTAAATCAATTGGAATGGTTCTGAACATAACATCTCCTTATTGTAACAGAACCCTGACACATTATGCAACAACTATTTTACAGCAGGATTTTTCAGCTTGGTAACCTAGGAAGCAGGTGTAGACTGAGAAGAAATATGCACCTTCATTAAAAAGTTGGGAACTAAAGACAGAGAAGGGAAGGAGTTAAGCTGACTGTAAGAAAATCGTCATAGGTCATAGTCATAGCAAGCTTCACTTAATATTTTCAGGAGTGGAGTAGGAAGAAAAACCATTAGAGTATTAAAATTGGTTTGTCACCATTCTACGTAGAGAAATGTATGTGTATGTGTGTGTGTGTGTGTGTATGTGGGTGCGCACATACACACTTGTCTAACATGTTATCTTGGTCTATAAACTGTTCTTTTTGTGATAATACAGAGGCTAAGCCACTGACAGAGCTCAACTCTTACTAATAATCTGTTTCCAAATATGATTATTTTACATAAACTCATTTAATGGGATTATACCACAAAAATAAAAATTAGATTACTTGTATTTCAAGATTCAACTCAACATATATTGTATTTTTATATGTAAGAGATTGCCAGTTAGACTAGAGATTTTAAAAACCATATGATAAAAGCACAGAAAGGGAAATACTTTATATTTATGTGAAAAGCTAAGGCTTCAACATATGCAACCAATATGGGGAATAAAGATAATAAAATTAACATGACATTTAGAGAATTTCAGATATCATGAACTTCAGGAAAGATAAGATGATATCATAGTTTCAAAATAAAATAGAAATCTTATCTTAACTGAACCCAGTTGCAGGGTTCACCAGAAAAAAAACCTTGAGATTTGTATTTTTCTGTCTATTGAAATATATATGCAGGTATATATAGGATAATTACAAAAATGATATCTTGCCAAAAGCAAGAACCGATATGTGAATAAAAGTACATGGCCAAGAAATATCTTTAAAAGCTTCTGTAGAAATATACAAAAAATTAAAAAGATAATAGTATAATTTACTACAACTGTACATTTTTCAGATGCTAAGCATACACAAATTAGATTATCATTTTCTCATGCACTTTTTTTCATCTTTAACTCAATCATTCATTTTGAGGGCAACATTTGCTTTCTGTTCTTCATGTTCTATTCACATTAATTTAAAGGTTACTAATTTATACCAAGGGCAGAGGAGAGCATAAAAGTGACCTATGTAAGATATGATGCTCCTAATAAATTATCATATTTCTCAATAAGAAGGTTTAACTTAAAGGACATGGGCTCTGAACACAATTAAAGGTTGCTACTTGTGACTTATAGAAGCATTTACAAAATTAAGCATTGCAGTACTAATTGTATTCTCTGCATGACACAAAGGAATTTAAGTTGTTGGTTTTTTACAATTTTCCAAAATTCTCCATATTTAATTATTTATACAAAATTGTCTGGTAAATATACCAAATAGTAAAAAGTCACTTAATCTTTTGCTCTATTTAGGTTTAAAAAAAAACAAACAACAGCATGATGGATGAGCATTGACACAGAACTAAAACATTCCCATGCAAATATACAATAAGAACTATACTCAGTCCATTAAACAGACAAAACCCACTCCATTTTAGTTTCTTCTTAGTCAGTGTGAGTATTTCAGAGAGAGAGATTTAGGACACCTTGATCACCCTTTCAAGTACCACCAATGAAATTAATAATATTTGTTGGCATATCACTCACTGGGAGGTGGATGTGGCTTCATGCTTATATTCATTTGTCACTCTTCAATTGAATAATGCCTCCATTAATACACAGACCTTTATGCCAACAGCTGGTAACCACTCAAGTAGAAGTTAATTGAGTCATTGGTTTCCCCTTGACTCTGTGATGTTTGGGGATTGTGAGCCATCTACACTGCATGTAATAAGGTAATAGTCCAATTCCTATTATAAAAATAAGATGAGCCTGCTTTATATTCTATGCAGGAATATGTACTAGAACTCTAATTCATTAGGAGGAAGCTGAGGGATGGAAGAATCAGGAAGCATAGAACAGATTTTTTATAACCCTAATGGGAAATATTTGAAAATAGTACTTATTGTACGTCACAGAAAAAATGGAGTTAATTTTTCTGATTTGTAGTCAGCCAGTGATTTCTAACACTTGTATATCTTAGTCTCAGGTTCCGACTTAATATAATTCTAGAAAAGCATCATATATATAGTAAATAAATAAATTAATCATGATCGGGAGATCTGAGTTTGTGGTAATAGCTCTGAATATAAACAGCACATAATTAAATAAACATTTTATCATATTTCACACATTGTGCTTGATCTTGATATGTTATAGGTTTTTCTTCTGGGAGACAAGAATAATACATCCAGAGTTGTGGTAAGAAATTAAAAATCCCCAACAAGTCCATAGAAGCCTATTGTACAAACCCATGACCCAGGTATGTTCCATGACCAGGAATCAAACTTGCAACCTCTCAGTACACAGAACGATGCTCAAACTGAGCCACTCCAGTAGGGCAAGTTTATTCTTTTGAGAGAGTAAGAAACAATGTTTTTAAGGTTTGTTTTCTACCATTAGTAGGATGCCCTTTACATAATCAGCAAAGAAAGAATGCAGTAAAAGTGTCAGAGCTTCCTTTAGCCCCAGTGTCCATTGGTAAATGTATGAGTAAAAATGCTGTAGTACATTTACACAATGGAATACTATGTGGCTATAAAAAGGAAGGAACTCTTACCTTTTGCAATGGCACAATGGACCTGGAGATTATAATGCTAAGTGAAATAAGGCAATCAGAGACAGGACAAATACCATATAATCGCACTTATATGGGGGAATCTAATGAACAAAATAGAAACAGACTCACGGCTATCTGGTATAGACTGACAAATATCACAGAAGAGGTGGAAGTGGGGACGGGATGAAAGAAAGTGAAGGAATTAGCCAAACAACATATATGCATACCTGTTACACAGAGACAACAATCTGGTTATGGCCATAGGCAGGGGAGGGAGGTCTGGGTGGAGGGAGAAATGGGGGACATCTGTTATAATGTCAACAATAAAAAATATCTAAATATTTGGTCCCTAAAGGCATGATTCACAAATTCCTCCTGTGAACTAGCCCCACAGGTGATAACAATGCCTATGCATGTCTGAGAATCAGTGTTCTGTGAGCACCTTGAAAATTTAGAGTGTAGAAATCATTGTTTCTGGAAATCCAGGCCTACATCCACTAGGATTTATTTTCCCATCTGTATAAAAGTTATCTAGCACCTCAGTTTTTAATCTTTCTTATTTTAAAATAAAGAGCTAGAATAAAAAAGAGAGAGAAACAAGGCTCTACTTATAAACTAGAAAGATGACATTCAATGAATCAGAGCTTGTGCAATACATTCAATGACTTTGCCTGCACCAATCATGTGCCTCACCATCTAAACAGAACCCTCAGGGCCTGATGTGACCCCCTGGATCATCTCAGAAGGAAGCACAGAAGTTTGGACTCCCTTTGTGCTCCATTCTTCAGAGATACAGACAAGAAACCTGCCTATAAGGATGTGGGTACAACAGCACAGAATTCTAGGCAGCGGGAGTGGAATAATAGTAGAAAGTGGGAAGAATAAGATAACTTGCTGTCTACTTTACAAGCAGTCACATGAAGATTAATGGGCTAATTTCTGAGAAACACTTAAACAGTGGTGGATGCCAAGTTTAAACATCATTATTTATTAGTTGGCTATGTGGTAAATTTCCCCGGAGAGCATGACTGAAGGCTATATAAAAATGTATCTCCTTATTTAATTTCAATATACATATTGTATATAAGGTAGATTTTAATTGTGTAAGAGCACTGGAAAATATAGTAAATCACCTTGAAGTAAATCTACGTGTGAAATGATATTGCTTCAAATATTTAAGATTGTTTAGTATTCAAGGGGCAGCAAATCCGAAATTAACTATTAAATGAGACATTCTGTTGTCTCTATCCCTGGAGAACAGGATTCAGGACTGTGAACATAAATTCAGAATGGTGCTGTTGGGAACAGGAAAGGTGTCAGAAATCACACATTTTTCTATGGACTCTCCTAGAAGAAAGACTTTAAAGAAAATGTCTTTAAATGTAAAAGCTGAGCCCATAAAGCTTTACAAAAAGCAGGAGCTAGGAGAACCCAGGATTTTTTAGAAAATTTGTCTACAATACTGTTACAAGCCACATTTTACAAGAATAGGTATTTATGCAGTAAAAGTCACATCTTCACATCTATAATTTTTTCAGGGTAGCTTGTTGCCCAATGATCAAGATTTTTGATAGCATTATTTAAAATTAAGCATGCATTTTAAAGTGCCACTTTATAGTTGGGCAAAGATTTATAGCCAATGTTAAGGTGGTAACATCATATTCCAATTAAAAGACAAATACTCAAACATAAAATTATTCTGCATAGTATATTTAACTATATTCTATAATCAATATCTGATACCTAGTCCACAATAACCCATACTTGAAGCTAAAAGCATGCAAGATAATTTTGGCATAAGGTTCTCAAAAATCATTTAGTAAAAATTACATATCATTCTACTCCTAATAGCTGTGGCATTTGGGAATGAAGATTTATCATCAGTCATTAATGACTTTAATTATAGAGATGCCATTAAAATCTTTTTTGCATTAAATATGCCTCATAGATTCCACTCCCATTATTTGTTTAATGTTTGAGGTTTATTCTTCATAGGACAGAAAGGCAATGGAAATGAGAGCAGCTATCTTGTACAAGGTTAATTCATGAATGATAAATGAGTGCTTTAAAATGTACTGCATAGGCTACAAGTTAGACAGGTTTTGGCAGAAAACCAGTTTTCTCAGCTTGGTTGGGTTTTTATTTAAAAAAAAAAAAAACAAGACAGATTCAACAGCACAGAAAAAATACAAGTGATTACTGTACAAACTCTTTTTCAAGAGAGATTAAGGTGTTCATCAGGATATTTTCAATCTCAAAGCAGGAAAGATGCGTGATCCTGATTTGGACACAACAAGCACTTATTGGCTACCTACTTTCTTGAAACAACAGTAGAAATATATATATATAATCTGTCCTGTGTAATAGTTGAAGAAACAAAGTGAATTTTAATGAAATAGCTGACTAGAATGTCATTCTATCCATCCCCCCAAATTTATTAAATTGAACTCTGGTATATCAAAGTTACTTGATTATTAAATTAATTTTACCCTTGAAAACAGGACTCCTATAGTCAGGAGTGTTTTTCCAATAACTCTGAGTAAGCCACTCTATGTGAATTCTATGTCTAGGGGTAGTCCTGATGCCTAGGGGAGTAGAGTCTTTCTGAGTAGGACCACCTATGTGATTTGACTTTCATGGACTAGAAAGAACCTTCCTATGCAAAGAAATTCCCCTTAGTGACTTAATATCCTCCTGGTTACCGAGAGAGAGAGAGAGAGAGAGAGAGAGAGAGAGAGAGAGAGAGAGAGAGAACGAACACTACATTTACTATAACTTTTATTACAATATATTGTAATACTATCCTATTTTATTACTAGTTATTGTTTTTAATCTCTTACTATGCCTAATTTATAAATTAAACTTTATCGAAGTTATGTATGTACAGAACACACACACACACACATATCTATATATAGAGAGTATATATATACATATACATATATATATGTATATATATATATATATATATATATATAGAGAGAGAGAGAGAGAGAGAGAGAGAGAGAGAGTATATATAGAGAGAGTAAATATCTATATCTATCTATCTATCTATAAAACGATTGGCCAGATTATTATGACCACCTGACGTATGTAGGCAAATTAGCTATAATTTTATACTGAAGTTGCTAGAGGGCCAGGCCATTATAAATAGGGCAGCAGTAGAAGTGATCTTTTTCTGCAGGTGGGTAAACAATGCGATTTAATAGCCTTTGAATGTGAGATATATTTGAATGCGAGTGGCAAGATTATTATGACCACCCCATCAGTACTTCGTTGGGCCACCTTTTGCTTCAATACTGTGGCAATTCTTCTTGGCACTGACTCCATGAGATGTTGAAAGGTGGGTGATGTGAGGAATCTGACACCATGCCTGATGAATAGCACTGTCCAGTTCTGTGAGATTTGATGGTTGTGGAACCAGCTGCCTGATGGCTCTTTTAACTTCATCCCACAAATGCTCAATTGGATTGAGATCTGGTGATTGTGGGGGCCACCTAAGCAAGGTAAAGTCTCCCTCATGTTCTTGAAACCACTCCTGCACAATACGAGCACCGTGGCATGGCGCATTGTCTTGCTGGAAGAAGCCATCTCCATTGGGATACGCCATCAACATGATAGGATGAACTTGATCAGCAACGATACTTAGGTATGTTGTGCTATTCAGACGTTGTTCCACACGAATTAAAGGGCCCAAATCATGCCAGGAAAACATGCCCCAAACCATAACACTGCCCCCACCAGCTTGAAGGGTTGTACTCATGCGTTTGGGGTGCATGCTTTCGTGCTGTTTCCACCAAATTCTCACTCTGCTATCTGCATGATGCAACTGGAAACGTGATTCATCGGACCACATGACTTTTTTCCAATGCTCAACTGTCCAATCCTTGTGTTCCTGTGCGAATTGGAGATGTCTTTTATCTTGGTAACTGCAGACAGAAAAGGTGTTTGAACAGGCCTTGGGCTTCCATATCCCATACGAAGCAGTGTACGGCTACTTTGCCTACAAACGTCAGGTGGTCATAATAATCTGGCCACTCAGTGTGTGTGTGTGTGTGTGTGTGTGTGTGTGTGTGTGTGTGTGTGTGTATCAGTACTATCAACGGTTTCTGGCATCCACTGGGGTCTTGGAGTGTATCCCATGAATATCCCCAGAGAATAAGGGGGAGCACTGTAATTGAAAGAAGTATTGGCCATGGATAATTATAAGCCATTTTATAAGTTTAGTACTACTGAAATCACAAATGAAATTCACAAAATTACTGCCTATGAGTAATTTTTATTTTATACAGTTAGTGAAATAACAGTTACTAGAATTTATAAATAAACATACTTTTCCCCTCAACTTTATCATCAATCCAGTTTAATCTTGGATTACTGATTTAGTACAACATGTCACTCAGCAGAATTTGGCTTGCCAGATGGATTCTCTTTAAAATATTTTTTATTTTGTGGTGATTGCCATAATGAAATCTCATGGCCTCTATAATTTTTTAATGTTTTTAAGTCCTGAATTTCTAGGATTATATCAATGTTAGTCCTTAATTGAAGGTTTCCTGTAGCATGGAGACACAATAATAAAATTTTACCTTGGGTTTTGCAATACAAAACTACTTGGCTTCAGCCCTTAAAGTATACACATGAATGAATGAACTGGCATCACATTTTTTTTTCTGTTATCTCCGCTACACCTTCCATCCCTCATCTTTCTTCATTTTATTTTTCTTTCAAGTCAATAAGCATGCTCAATATCCTAGTCTTATAGAAAGAAAGGGGGGAGGGAGTAGTAAAGAATACCTTCCCCGCTCTCCTATGTCTCCATCTTGCTATGAACCAATTATAGCTAACTTTCCAGAAGATGAGTCAACTAGGACTCTCCAATCATACCCTCACTCATTACTCAGTCCTCAGAAGTGAACAGAATGCCCTAAGTAGGTCACTAATAAACTGCTAATTATCATCACCATCTTACTTCAATTCTCTGTCATTTGTCACTCTTAACCAAATGAAATTTCTGCTTGAACCTTCCCTCTTCTTTATTTTTCATCATAGATCTCTCCCTGAACTCTAGTACTTCACAGATTTTGTCCCCCACCTCCCCCATTATCTTTGTTGACTGGGTAACCTCATCATATCATTTATTTTATTAGAAAAAATCGCTATTGTTGAAAGTACAAATGTCCTTTTTTCTTCTTCCATTGACCCCTTACAGCCTGCCCCGCCCCATGCCCCAGCCCTTCACCACCCGATAGCTTCTTTCTTTATCAAAGTTTATCCCTGGTCCTCTTCTCTTCTTACCCTTAAACATTTTTAAAATGATATTTCTTCTCATGATCATTATAACTTCTACTATTATGGATGTTCTGATATTTTCCAAATTAATATCTCTAACCTATAACTCTCTTTCAAACTCCAAAACTCATATTTCTTTCTGCTTTGGAGATATAGCTACATAAATATCCTCTATGGAACTCAACGTCCACAGGGATTCAATAGATTATCATCCCAAATAAAATTCTTCTCTTTCATTTGTATATTTCCCCAATGAATATAATAATCCTGAAATTTCAGTCATCATGTCCTTTCAGTTACCTTAGCTCTTGTATATCCCAGTATATTTCACCTAATCAATCACCATACTTTTTCTGATTTCACTGTCTAACCATAGCTTGTCTGGCTCTGCTCCTATCCCTGCTATTATGGGCTTGATTTGGTGTCTCAACTTCTCTTGATTACACTTTTACAATAACTTTAGATCTTGTAGCCTTGATTACACAGTTATCTTGTTAAAAAGGAAACAATATTTTCGTATACAAAGTCTTTTAATACCCTCTTTTACATTTGCCTTCTAAAAAACGACTTTTAATAATCTGGGTCTTGTTGGCATTTCTAATTTTATCTTCTAACATGTTTCCTCTAGCAGCCTGTTCCAGTTATTCCAAGATACTTACAATTTACCCTCAATGTTAGAATGTCACAGTGAAGTCTTTACACACAATCTAATCAGTTGGCTGGATTGCCAAGCTGCTCTGGTTCTCACTGAAAAGCTCTAATTATATTCTAAAAATCTTTTCACCTGACACTTCTTCCTGGGACCATTCCTGAATCTCACAGACATAGGGAATCGCACCAACCTTGCTGCATCTACATATATTTATTTGCATGTATTTCACTGTAATGAAAAGGTTTATTTACCATACTAATTTCCAAATATACTTTGAGCTTCTTGACTATAAAAAATGTGACTTAGTAGCCTTATTACATTGTTCTAAGAACAATTCCTGGATCATAGAAGTAGCCAATATATATGTGTCTATCCACAGCATATGAGTATATACAGAGAAGAAGACAGATTACAAACTTGTTAGAACATAATGTAGGCCAAGAATAAGAATCTGTGAGGTTAGACTGAGATAGTGAGTCTCCATCAAATGGAAGACGGTCAGAAGGAAGAGAAGCTCTTACATGGTAATTTTTCAGGGAGTGAAAATAATAAACAAGGTGTTAATAGCATCCTAAAACTCTAAAATGAATTGCATTTGCCTCACTTACTTTTCAAGGAGAGCATTGTTACACTAAATGTAATTAACATGGCATACCAGATATCCACAGACAAACTTCTAATGTGTCAAATCTACAAATAAGTTCTGGAAAGAATGAGAAACCTTTTGAGGCCAAAAAGACTGGAAAGTTTGAATCGTGTGAGATAAATTAGCACCCTGGGAACATTGGCCTATGCTTGCTAAGTAGGAGTATGTGTTTTAATGGGCTGAGTGTAGGGGACAGGAGACAAAACCAAGGCCAGGTTGTGTAGGAAATCACCTCAGATCCTGAAAAGTGATCCTGTCACTTTGGAAAAATAGAAAAACACCCTTCCCACAGGGGATTTAATGGAATGCTTACCCTGGGTTCATAGCCTTGATTCTTAGTAGAAAAGAGAGAGAAAGAAAAGTGTTGAAAGCGAAATAATATAAATATGTATATGTGTGTATATGTATCTATAATAATAAACACGTAATATGCTAATTACACCTGACGTCCTTCTGGACGACCTGCTGGTGAAGCCAGCAGCTGGGGGAAGGAAGGCCTACTCTTGCACTAATTTCATGCATAGGGCCTCTAAAATATATATATCATTATTTAAAATACTTATTAAAAGAAAGCTGGTATAACTTTATTAATATCTGGCAAAAGAAAAAAGAAAAAGTATCACTTAAAGGAGTTCACCAAATATGAGAAACTATTAAGTTCTAGAAATATAATATTTTAAAATTTGCCTGCAACTAAAAGCATAGTTTCACAATATAGAAAGCAATTAAGTTTTCCAAACATAAATGTAAAAATACATGGCAAATAACAGATTTGAGCACATCCCAATGATATATTGTCCATTCAGATACTGATAGCCATCCAGACACACACACACACACACACATACACACCAGTAAAGACATAGATCTGAACACAAAAATAACAAGCTTGTACCCAACAACTATCCCTTTGTAAGAGCACTGCTTTCCCTTCTTTTGAAATGTTCTTCATTTTAGCCCCGATACTTAGAAAAACACTGTTTTCAACTTCACAGAACTGAGAGTTTTCCTTTCTATTTTTTTTCTGTTAATTTTCTTACAAAACTAACTTGATGTTTGTATTTTCATTCATTTCCTTGAAATGCCTCCAAGTTCTGTTTAAGTGTAAGAGAATGCCTCACACAAACACAGATTCATATTTCACAAACATTTAGTCATCTCTGCTGTTCTAGGTGCTTTCCCTTCTCAGCACCTCAGATTCTTTCCAGGAGTCTGTGCCAAGGGTCAGACCTTCCCCTAGAAAAGCCTCTATGGTTTTTGATATATTCAAGTTCCTTCTTAGAATGTACTAAGTAGCAAAGCATGATTTAATGCAGAATATTGTTTAAGACAGGGAAATGACAAGTTATTCAGGAGGAATGCTCTTGGAGCTATTCTCTTGGAGTTCTTTTACTCTTTTCTTAGGTCATTTCAATTACTTTGCAGACCTCCTATTTCTTACTGGCTGACCTAATGATTGGTCTGACCAAAGATAAAAGTCAGGGCAACATGAAATTTCTCAACCATACAATACTTTTTCAGTCTGATCTATCCTCTTTTTATTGTTAAAACACTCATTGGTCAAGGACAAAACTTTTCTTGCATACATTTATTCCCTTGGGTAAAAATCATGTTTCTGGGGAATACTCTAGCAAGCAGAAATGCTTTTAAACCTGTTTTCAAACAAAAACCCACATCCGTACTGGCTATGTGATTTTTACTACTTATTTAACCTCTCTGTATTTTTTTTTATTTAAAAAAAGAAACTAGTATTTACTTCAAAGGGTTATTGTGAAGATTAAATGTATATAAACTATAAGATATTGTGTAATAACATTTCATAGATAAATTCACAAGTATGCAACATTTACACATGACAAAAAAAGGAAACTGTCTTTTTTGTCAATAAATATAATTTTAATTAATGGGGAAATTTTTAGGCAAGTGAATGAAAGAGTATACAAAACTTATCTAAAAGCCTTGAAAAATATTTTATTGACAGTATGATATCCTACATCATAAAAGCCCAGCGAACGAACGGCAGAGTGACCAGAATGACCAGTCGAACAGTCACTATGACGTGCACTGACCACCAAGGGGCAGACACTCAATGCAGGAGCTGCCCCCCAGAGGTCAGTGCACTGCCACAGTGGTAGTGCCACTTGGCAGACCAGGATGAGTGGTTGCTCCTGCTGTGAACCCCGGGCTGATGGGCAGGAACCGGGGCTGCGATCATCACCTCCTTGCCCCACGTTCTTCCTCCTTGCTCCCTGTCTCCTCCTCTGGATGCCCGCAGGCTGCAGCACTGCCACCGGGCTTGCAGAGCTGACCCCGGAGGCTGGCTCGTGGCCACCACAGGACTGAGGCCTACTCCACTGCCTCTCAGTGCTATTGTCTCTGGGACCAGGCCCGACCAGGTCCCTTGGAGAGGCGAGTGCTCCCGCTCCATGGAAGATGCCAGACCAGGGAGCAGCAGCTCAGCAGGTCCACAGCCACTTGACTGATTGGGATGAGAGGTGTTCCCACAGTGGGTGGATCCCCAAAGGCCATGCCTTCTACCAGTGCATGAATCCCATGCACCAGGCCCCTAGTATTCAATAACACCATACTGCTCTTATTCCCTGAATACTTGTTGCAAGCAGAGTAGATTTTTGTTTCTATTTTCTTTCAGATTTCCTTATATGACACTAAATCAGGGAGTAAAATGTTTTTAAAATAATACATCTGCCAATAGTTTGTCTGGCAAATTCTGCCATGCAAAGATGCAATAGTGCTGCCAGACTGGTGTGGCTCAGTGGTTGAGCGTTGACCTATAAACCAAGGCGTCACTGGTTCAATTCCAGTCAGGGCACATGCCTGGGTTGCAGGTTCAATCCCTAATATGGGGCATGTACGAAGTAGCTAATCAATGATGTTTCTCTCTTATCAATGTTTCTATCTCTCTATCCCCTTCCTTTTTTCTCTCTCTAAAAAATAAATAAAAACATATATATATTTTTTAAAAAGATGCAACAGTACCTTTATTGAAGCTCAGGGCACTGATAGGAACTTGGCATTGTGTCTTTTCAAATAATAAGATATATGTAATTAACAATAAACTTAAAATATTGTGGGTATCATGTGAGTGTTAGATTCTGTAGTAAAAATAAAAATCCTGTTCATCCCTAAAAGGTATTATAGAACCACAACTATTAGTCTTGCTTGTTCATTTGTTTTAATGCTGATCTCACAGTCATGATGCAACAAAAATAATCAATAAAAAGCAGCATAAAAATTAAATACATTGATTTGGGGTAGGGTGGGGGGTGGAAGCCTTGGGGTGGCAATCAAACCTTCCTTTTGTCTCTAAACAAAATAAAGTCTAGTGTCTGACTTTACTATTAAAATTATCAATGATCTTAGCATAGAATTCACTGGGCAACAATCAGAAATGGTTGCGTATGCTATCTCTATTAACAGCTTGACTAGTTTAAACCACTTTTTATATTGTGGCATCTTAAACTCTTTAGTAGCTTATTCCACTTGTCTCCTAAATACAGACATTTTCTAAGTGCCATGTTCAGAGTGCATTTCTTTTCACTCTACATATTCTTCACTAATCTACTTCCCTCCCACAATTTCAAATATCACCTTTACTGAATGATTCTCAAACTGTTATTTAAACATCAAAGCTACACACCTAACAACCTGCTGTTTACTCTACAAAACAAACCTGAAGTAACCTTGAACTCCATAGGAATAGATTAGAATTCATTAATTTCCCTTCCAAATTTTAATTCTGCTGTTTCTTCAGTTTTAAATGCATCACTATCCTCTGCTTTGCTTGGATTTAAAACTCCAGACTTCTTGAACTTCCTCTCCCTTATTCTTCACAGCCAATCACCTTATGTGTATTGATTAGTTGCCTATTGGTCAGTGGGCAAATGAAGTCAGGTTTTGGATGAGGTGCTATTTCCTTTACACTCCCAATTATATTAGCCTATTTTGGCTATTAATCACTTCTCTAGTAGACATTCAAAGGGGCCTCATACTAGAGATTTCTCGTTCTCTTTTCCTTCAATCACACAGTCATCAACATACGTTGCTCAAGTTCTGATTATGAGAGCCCCCTTTTGCAAGAGAGAAAAAATATTACTAGCTTGACATTCTTGCTTAAAGATGTAATTTCAACCTTCCCTTGAAATTTCATATATCATTACAAGTTATACTTATCTCCCCAATACTCTACTAGCCACAAAAGAAGAGACACATTCTCCTAAAATGCCTGAATTTTTCCAACTGTGACATTAATTTGAACATGATAAAGAGTTTGACATTCACTTGGATTATAGGTAATTATTAATTTTGCACTATTTCCTTGATTGTAATGTTCCAAAGTCTATGTTTTTAGTCACTATGGTGTACTACAGTTAAAACACTGCACTGAAACCCATATGCAATTAATAGAAACATCCTAGGGATTCTTTTAAAAGAAGTTCAATGATAGTGGAGTTGAGAGTGGAAATCATTGTGCTGCCTGAAGTGCTCTCAAAGAACTCGTCCATGAAAAGAAGAAAGTAGCATCATAGGTCACTAGATGGACAAACAGCAATGTTGTATGGAAAATACTGAGGAAGCAAAGCTGTTCAGCAAAGGTGATTTTTGGGGAACAGTAGATGAGAGTGCCTCAGAGGCACGTTGGTTGCCATTTTTAATTGAACTTGAGTATAGAATAGTGTGTAATCTACAGCGTAGGGGGAAAATAGGTTTACAGTTGTTCATATGGAAAATAATACAATAATTAAATAATACAAAAATAAACTCTGTTCCATGTACTCACAACTGTAGCTACAGTATAGTCTACACCATTCAGGACAGTTAACAGTATGAACTGGATTTGTAGAGGAAATGAGAAAGAAATGATTTGCCATATAGCAGTGAGCAGCAATGTTTCTCTGAAAGCTGATTATTGAGAAAAGGAATAACCATCTTATGACAACTATATTATCTAAATGAAAGTATAATTTAAAATATTAATTTGTATGCTAACACATGTTTTTAGTGTGATTAAAGAAGCTGAAATATTAACTAAAAAGAAAACAGTAGCATGTCTTCAACATGCATATTCAAATATGCTTCAGTTAACTTTAAAACTTACTCCTACAGAATCAAGTGTCATCTAAACTCTATGCTTTCTGGAAATCAGATTTTCAATAAGTTCTAATAATAAAAGTATGTCAGAGACTAAATGGTATGGATTTTAGGCCAAGTTATATGGGTTTAAAACACCAAAACTAGTATAAATACTCAGATTATCAGATTCAAAGAGAGAGAGAGAGAATTATAAGATGCCTGAAAAAATACAGAAGTGAACATTGAGCTCGTTACTTATAGTAGGCCTTATAATGGTCACCCAAAGACATCAGGCCCTAATCGCTGGAACTGTGAATGTTACCATAGGTTCTGGAGTTATCTCAGGTGGGTCCTAAATGCCATTAGATAAGAGAGAGGCCCGGGAGATTAGACACGCTCAGAGACAGAGCCCTGTGAAGATGGAAGCAGAGAGATCTGAAGATGTTACATTGTTGGTTTTGAAAATGTTTGTTATTTTAAGACACCATTTCCAGTATCATGACCCACTGCTATCCTCCGTCTTAAATGAAACACATCTCAGCTTGATTTTATAACAGACTTAATCTTCCCAGGATAAATTCTTCCAGAGGAACACATTAAATGGGCACAAGCTAAGCCCTGAGAAAACAGCCCAAACCACTCTTCTAAGCACAAAGGCAAAGGCAAATTGATAAAAACAAAGACAAACAACCACTTGACTACACAATATCTTACACTTATTTATGTCAAAAATAAAATAAAACATAAGTAGTATTACTTTGTTACAAATAGAACACAGGGTTAATAATCCATATATATTAAAAAGCAAATTACTAACACCCTGAATTTAGTAAGGCTATTTCTAAAATAAAAAATCAAGAGACCCAAAAATATATTTAACATTCACCCTGAAAAGGAATAAAATAAGTGTGCATAAGCAAGCTAATATTTTTCCCCTAAATTGATAAAATCCCAAACCCTATTTATTTTTATTTAGGTTAGCAGGGTGTGATAAATTAAACACTATCATACTCTTCTCATAGGAGAAATTATAACATCTTAGAAAACATCTTATATGTATAAGAACTACCCGGGTGCATCATATTTGACTCTGTAATTTAGAGTTGGGAAAACAAAGCGATGCATAGAACTACTTTCTGCTTTGTGTTGGGTAGTATAGTCATTTCCTTGTCAATATTCGGTAAATAAAGAAATACATAACCTTACACTCTACCTATCTTTATCACTTCAGGATACAAACTGTAATTTGTGGCCTCTTTTCCAGTAAATGACAGATATAACTGACACTTAATAAATATAAGTAATCCTGAATTTCTTATGTCCATTTTCTCCCTCCAACGCTCTCCTTCCTCTTTAAATAATTTAATAGCCTTTAAAAAAATGGCTAATAGTATTTTCTCTGAGATAAAATTATTTAAACAGAATTAAAAAGAATGTCAAATTCTTGACCACACCAGTCTGACAAATTATGTAGGAACACTTTCTGCACCTCCCACGTGTGTGTCTCATGCTTCAGCAAGCAAATACTTCACAACAGCAAAAGGGAACTATGAAATATACAACCTTTTGTTGGGGATTGTGGCATGTGGTCAGGCAGATTTTTTTTTTACCATAAACAGAATATGCACTCATCTTTTCTTGAGAGTCAGCAGATATAAATTTAGGTTCCTCTAGAATTTGTCTCTAGTTATGCTGCCTAAAGATAAAAACTGCATTCTTTAGCTCCATTATCTACAAGAGTTAACATATTTTGTCAGACACATGTTTCAATAAACAGCATGTCAAGGATTGTTTATAGTGGTAAAAATTTTTCTCCAAGTATAACACCTGAAAAAAGTCTCACTCTTTGATATCTTTTTTTTTTTTTTTTAATATCACACAGTGTGTGTTGGGAGGGTCTTCACCTAGGAAACACTACAAAAAGCTCCTTAAGACTTTCAATAGCCTAGCGTGCCCACTATCAGGAAGTTTAGGGCTTCAAAAAACAACAACAAAAAAAGAACTTCTCAGAGTGGCTGGTCCCTCCCTCATGGCATGATCTGGGTCAGAGCAAGGCCACATTTGGCTGTGTGCAATGCAAGCTCTAACCTCATGTGGAATAGGAAACCTGGGTGTGTCTATATTTGGCAAATCGTGCGCAATATTTTACATAGCTCAGTTTGTTTTCCCTTGCCTCCTTCTCAGGAATACGGTGCTTCTCTATACTGTATTGGACGGCAGTCTTGAGGGTCCTCCAAGGAGCCATGTTCCCCCCTCCCCTCCTGCTATGATCCTGAAGATCGCCCATTATCTAGGGAATCTTAAAAGGGGCCATTCTTCAAACCTACTCTTCCTATTAACCCTCTCCACTGAAACATTCCCATTAACTTAAGGCAGGGGAGTGTTTGCTCACAGAATAGCAATTAAGACCAATCTGGAAAAGGAATTTAGTTAGGAGGGGACTTGTGTTGGTCCCAATCCAAATTTTTTTTGCCAACATATGCAGATACAATCAACACATCCAGGTCTCCCATTTCCCATTAATGTGCGTTAAGACATTTTTTTCAGACACACAAGATTCAGGAAATAATATGTCAACTTATTTTAGTCCTAAAAAATTATTCTTTAAGAATATGATAAAAAAATATGTCTTTAAATTAGTGATAAAGCCAAATACTCCATGTTACTTAAGAAGACATAATTCCAGGTCTGATGTCATGTAATGTATGGAAATAAAATGAATTTGAGCCTGGGTCCAATTCTTACTTAAGATGTGGTCATGGGGAAATCACATACTCTCTGTATATGTGTGTGTGTGTGTGTGTGTGTGTGTGTGTGTGTGTGTGTGTGTGTGTGTGTGTTTTATTGATTTCAGAGAGGAAGGGAGAGTGAGATAGAAACATCCATGATGATAGAGAATCATTGATCGGCTGCCTCCAGCACACCCCACACTGGGGATCGATCCTGCAACCTGGACATGTACCCTGACCAGAATCGAACTTGAGACCCTTCAGTCCGTAGGCTGATGCTCTATCCATTGAGCTAAACCAGCTAGGGCTGTGTTTGTTTGTTTGTTTTTGTCATTTGTCAAATGTCCCTCTATGTTATATACACTACTACTACTTAGAAATCAAATGATTTTTATAACAACTACATTAAAGTCTTCTGGCCCTGTGACTGGTTTTCTTTCTAACGGACCATTTTTCAAACATAAGTAATATTATTATCTCATTCAATAAGCCTGGGTTTTTCCAGCCTAATAAAAAATTATAGAGTTCAGAAGTACTTAGACATCTTTTTTCAAAGAGAGAACACTTATAATCAGTTATTGGCTGACTATTTATACTATTCGGATGTGATTTTTAGCAAACAAAAAAAAAAGAAATGGTACTAAAAACATAACCTAACATAAAAGGCAATTTTTTATGTATCAATTTTGTTTGAGACATTAAAAAAATCACATTTTGATTTCGTTAATACTTCTTTTGGTATCTGTGTTAAAAACAAACTCACAATACAGCAACATTATTTAACTGTTTAATTGCTTCCATTTTGTTTGGGAAACTTAACCTCAATTTCACCTTTGTGGCTACTGTGCAAGTCAAAAATCAAATGACGCTGATGATCTCAGTCCCAGAATAATAAACTCTTCGGGGGCTTTAAGCCTCTTTACCTTTAACGGGGGGGGGGGGGGGGGAGAAGTCTTCAACTTGTTTGTGTTCGTTGATGGATAATGAACAGTTTCTCTGTCTACATCTGTGTGGGGCTCTGTGAGGTCTGCTTTAGCCTGCTGGGAATTGAGAGGAGGGAGAGGCAATCACAGTGGGTTTAAAAAATTGTTCTAAAGATGACATTTGGAGGCAAATATTTTGGCCACAGGCCAATTTTTTTTAAGTCTAAAACAAGCTTGGCACTTTGCATTTTCATTTTAATCTGTTTTCACAATTCAATATAAGTTGACAGTTCACTATTTCTAAGTAATGGAAGCTTTCTTCAAATGGCAGTCTCTACCAATAGGTTACTTTACAAATACGTGATGAAGGAAAAATTCCAGACTTATAGTCTTTTATTCTAATTTCATCACTTGCTACAAAATCTATTAAGAATCAATTCTTATCAATTATGAAATACTTGGTTCTTACTTTTGATTTCTGTTTAATTTAGCAATAAAAAAAATATGCCCATGGCCAGAATGTGAGATAATCTCTTAAAGAGTTAAATACTTCTTATTAAATGGAAATGAGATAGTACTGGTAAAGTCATAAAGCTTACTCTTCCTATAGGATTTTTCTTATCATAAGAATTTCACAATATAAATAGGTTCAAATATAACCAATGCCTTTTAAGCCATTTACCCAACAAGAGAAAAAGTGTGTGTCAAATTTTAACACAGTATGGGCTTTAATAACACGATTGAGTTCTTTCTGATATACAATTGGCTATCTTTCATTCTATCAGTATGATGGTTCTTTGGGTTTTCAGGAGCATTGGTTAAAATGGAAATTACCATTTGCTGATACGAGGTGCTATGCTTTGGTGAGTAATCAGGAGAGCAGCTGGGTTGGACTCTGACTGAGAAACAACAGGTTAGAAGCCAGGAGGGCTGATGTACACGATTGGGAGGCAAGAGTCTGCTTCCAAGTGGATAGGAGGACTGGGAGCCAGGACACATGGTCAGAAGAACTGACTCCAGGAAAAGCAGTGTGTTCTCATTTATCCTTAAGTGAGGACATCTATGCTTAAGTGAAGACAGGGAGACTGTTTTTGAGCCAGAAGGCTGACTCAAGAAAACTATATTTCTTTATAGCTTGAAAGGCTATCCACGGAGCAGAGGTCCCGCAGAAACCATGCTATACATCTAGTGACCGCCCCAGTACTCTTTAAACAAAACTTATTATTACATGACTCATCCAGCCTCACCACATGCTGGGCTTCCCCTGAGCAGTAAAACAAGCTATTTTAATTCTCAGGGCAACTTGTAGGATTTCCTGGGTCACTTCCTCAATAGGATTCTTGCAAGAAATAGGGTTCTTTTCTGATCAAGAATAAAAAAAGAACCCAGACTTTCTTTGTGTACTCTCGTGAGTTGCAAATTAGACAATGAGAGTTAATACCATTTTAAAAAAAATGCGCCTCAAGCCCTGGCTAAGTGGTGTGGTTCAGCAGATAGAGCGTTGGCCCTGGTACTGAAGGGTTGTGGGTTTGATTTCCGATCAAGGGCATGTGCTGGGGTTGCAGGTTTGATCCCTTCCCCAGCCAGGTAGTCAGGTAGTGCGGGAAGCAACAGGTCCATGTAAGAGAGATAAACAGATCTCTCTCTCTCTCTCTCTCTCTCTCTCTCTCTCTCTCTCTCTCTCTCTCTCCTCTTTTCACTCTCTCTAGAAATCATGGAAAAAATGTCCTGGGGTGAGGATTAACCCAAAACAACAACAACGAAAAACAACATCAAAAAATGTGATTCATATTCCACAAAATAAAATAAAGCAATGCCAGAGAACATATCAAATACTTGTTTCTTCTGCTGAGAATAGAGAAAGTTCTTTTTACATCATGAAAAATTTGATATTCCTATTCTTACAATAAATAAAACCATAAGAATAATATGGCATTAAGATAATATTCTATAATTCAAGAAAAATACCCTATAAGAAGTCAAAATGCTATGCAACTCTTTTGATATTCAGATTAATCTAAGATTAGATGCTAGAGTGGATGGAAAGTGAATATTCCAAGCAATCCTCTTCCCTGAATGTCACTGCTCTCTGTGGAGAGATTTTGGGAAGTATTGAGCAGGAGTAGGATTAGCATTAGACCACTTGACTTTTACCTGCTGGGCAGTTTGCTGAAAAATACAGATCATATAATTTAATAGTCAGTCACAGGGGGATAGGATTGATAATCATTAATGAAAGATGAAAGATGGAAAAGCCATTCATACTCAAGTAGAAGAATACTGACTTCCATATAAAAGCAAACCCCAGAATAACTCGGAAGGAATGAGATTATTTTTCCAGATGTGGTATTGACTTTGCTGTAGTATATACAACAAAATGGGCTACAGCTATAAGATCCACTGTTGAAAGCAAAGTCTCTTTCATAAGTTGTGCACTAGTGAGAAAAATTACTACTTACCTAAGATACTTCCTTAATTCTTGATGAATATTAATCATTTATTTAATAAAAAACTTTCCCCATACACATAAAATAGAAATACTAGTTATCACCTACAGAGTAATTCACAATGACATACAAATATTGAGAGTCTCTGATATAAAGAATCAAGATATGTTGGATGATATAAAATAAAATACATTATTTGACTCTCCTATCCATTTTCAGAAATTGCATATAATCTCTTCAATTTGTTTGAAAATGCTAAAAGTGTATAATTGTACAGAAGATTGTGGCTCTGAAAGCTTTAGTAAGTATTCCCTTCCTGCTTAAGTTAGAAGTATGCTTTCTACAAAGGCCACTATATTTGTAAATGCAAATTCTGGTAAAAGATACAATATGACTTTTAATAACATTAAATAAATCACACAGTACATATTTACTGAAAACCTACCATATGAGGTTTAAAAATATGGAAGTAGAAAGACAAATCTAGCCCCAGCCCTCACACTTCACAAAGTTTTTAGTCTGGTACAGAGAATTTTCAAAAAGCCAAAAAGTATAGTAAGTGTCTATTAGATTAAGTGACCTAGTTTTTACTTATTTGCAGCCCTACAAGATTGGTTTATAGAGACAAAAGTTGTGTATGCTAGATATATACAATTTATGTATTATATATGTATGTATACTCCACATTATATTTAGACATAGATATACGATGCACGTATTACACATACCTGTAAGTATTATATACATGGTTTATATATAAATACACGTACCTGTATATCTGTGTTATATATGTAGATATTTAACTATGAGAGGAAGAATGGAAAAACAAGACTACTAGCTGGAAGAGGGTGTGGGACAAAGGAAGTTTTATATGGAAGACAGTTGTTCTAAAATAACAAGAATTACCTAGTACAGAGCAACAGTTACAGTTATAGGAGTGAAGCTATGTAAAGTAGAGTGAGAGTTACAGGAGGAAGTAGAGAATGAGGTCCAGGATACACTTCGAATAGGAGGAAGAACAATCTTCTGGCCCAGCCGGTATGGCTCAGTGGTTGAGCATGGATCTATGAACCAGATGGTCAAGATTCGATTCCTGGTCAGGGCATATGCCTGGGTTGTGGGCTTGATCCCCAGTGTGGAGTGTGCAGGAGGCAACCAACAATGATTCTCTCTCATCATTGATGTTTCTATCTCTTCCTCCCTTACCCCTCCTCTCTGAAATAAAAAATATAAAACCATCTTCTGTCTGAGGAGGGAAAAAGAAAATTATAAATGATGAGATAGTTACACTTATCCAGTAGGTGGTAGAAAGTTACGATAGTTTTCATTCGATGGTTATTATTTTCTTCATTGCAGTAAGTGCCTACATTATCTCTGAGAGGGAGAGACAGAGGCAGAGAAAGGCTGTAAGTGAGAAAGTAAGTACATTTTGAAATGATTGCTGTGGAGAACTGCAGAGATGCTGATGAGGAAAACCAAGAATCACTGGCCAGCTTCAGGGCCTCATTGTGCTGGTCATTATGAATGTATATTGTTACTACCTTTTATTTTTTGTGTGACTTTCTTCAGTAGTTCTGGTAGAAGCATGGAGATGACAGGCAGTTCAAATGATCCAACACTGGGGTTTGGCAGAAAGATGCAAAGGAATTCAATTGGCCCGGGAAATTGAGGTATTAATCCTCATGGTGAATTATAAGCTAAACAAGGAAGTTGTAAAAAAAATGGGGAAAAAAATGATAACAATTGAGAAAATAGGAACATCAGGCTATTGGATGTGTGGATGAGAAAAAGGCCTGAAACTGCTGTACTGGGAATAGCTGGATGAAAGTGCCAGAAGGGAGGCTGTAATAGATTTAGTTGTCTCAGTCTTTCATTCCAAACCCCTCCTGGTGATGACAGGGCCCAAATGTGACTATGAGATTCAGTCACTGATGTCTAGTCAAGTAGAGATGAGACAAAGGAATTGAAAGGGCAGGCTGTCAGCTGAGCAAACACAAAGACATTGAATTTGCATGAGATAGCAATCAAATTTGGATGGGGAATTAAGAAAAAAGATTAGTTGAGTACTCAAGTTTTCCGTAAATAATGATAAATAATCTGAAGGTCAGTAGGACTAACTAGCAAAAAGAATGAAGGGAGATAGAGCTGACGGCGTGGCCTAAAATTAGAAAGGCTTATACCTGAAAGTGAGGCGCAGTGGCTTAGGGACTCCCCTGAGAACTGAAATCAGAGGACAAGTGGCCCATTCCAATGTGAATTGTAAATAAAATGCTTACTTCTAAATATGTCTTCCTCAAACTTTTTAAAAACCCTTCTATTTTAGTGTGACAATTATGAAGTACATACCTTTTGTGTCAGCTGACCAGTCTTTACAAAATAGACATAGGCCATAACCAGTCAATATGCAAAAGATTATCAGTACCCAGAAGCTTGCCTTGGGTGCTCTCCCAGTCATTACCCACACATATACACCGGTAATTACTAACCTGGCTTTCATTATCATGGATTAGCTCTGTTTTCTTTTGCATGGTATTACGAATAGTTCGACCATGTCTGCTGGCCTACATGTATGTACCAAAGCACATTTAGATAAGGTTCATGAAAGCACCATTTCTAATAGCTTCCTTTAAATTTTAATAAAGTAATATTTGGTAAGTACTTCACTTATGGAGCATATATGTCTTGTTGAGTTCTATTTTGATTCCTGGAGACAAAGTCTAAGTGCAGGGTAGACTGAATTAAACTTTCAACTTGACTGTAGATCACTATCATGAAGTGAAGGACCCAGGGACATTATGGACCTGGCATGGGCAAGTCTTGGCTCAAAGGTGGCTAATTCTATAGCTGTATGTAAATTACCTCCATTACCTTCACAACCATTTTGTAAAGTCGCTTTTCTTTTGCCCCCATGTTAAAGTTGACCAAACTGGGGCACAAAGAAGTGAGATTGTGGAAAGCTTACTGCTGTCTCCACCTAGGATGTCCATCCAAACCATCTGCACTCAAAGGCAGCACTCTTGGCCAAGCTCCTTCCACCCTGAACCTTGACCTTTTTGCAAAGATTGTAGAATTTTAACTAGAAATGAGCAGGAACACATCTGGTATACTATAGACACTCTGTTGAAATTTGAAACCTGAACAATGATTAAAATTTATAGTCTCGGGTGAACATCTCTAAGGTCTATATTCTCCCTTCCTTTTGGTTTAACCTAGAAAACTTCAGGCGTTGATCTCCTCTGTGTCCTTGAATTACTTCCATTGACTGCAACACTTCTACCATTTTATTTGAGCACACATTCACTATTATTCTAATCACGTGAATGGGAAAGAGAGAGATGGTGTAGAGTTTAGTAGCCATACCCAAATCACTTGCAAAAGTAAAAACAGAAACATTCTGTAATGCTGTACTGCTGTTTTCTGATTCTTTATACAATTGCCAACTGGTAAAATAGGCAAGACTTTTAAAATTGTAATATTGTTTTTATTGTGATGGCAGATGAAACAATCCTACTTCTATCACTTTTTATTTCGCTTTATGTAGTATCTAGAGATTTATAATCCTTTCCCAAAGTACAGGAATAAAATGCAGCATGCACTTAGTATCTGGAGTTTTTAGAACACCATGTGGATTATGGGGGAGACAATGATTATGTGATGATGGCAACAATGCATCCAGACTTAAGTCTCTGTATGTTTGGTTTTGTGTATTTTAACTCCCTGAACATACTTAAGTCTATACGGAATGTAAAGAAAAACTATAACTGTGACTTTCTTTTACAAGAAATGACATGTTAAGGTAGCCTAAAGAATGTTGTCTTACCATATCTAGGATTTGATAAAACGGTATGTAAATTTGTGAAACGAAGGTAGTACAAGTAGCTACGTTATATATCCTATAAAAGTTGTGTTGTTATCTAAAAGTAATGATTTACCTTTAACTTGTCTATTTTTGAATAATAAAATCTATTCTTTTTTTTTTTTTTTAAATATATTTTATTGATTTTTTACAGGGAGAAAGGGAGAGAGATAGAGAGTTAGAAACATCGATGAGAGAGAAACATCGATCAGCTGCCTCCTGCACATCTCCTACTGGGGATGTGCCCGCAACCCAGGTACATGCCCTTGACCGGAATCGAACCTGGGACCTCTCAGTCCGCAGGCCGACGCTCTATCCACTGAGCCAAACCGGTTTCGGCAATAAAATCTATTCTTAAAACTGTGTCAAAATTCCTAATATCTGATCACTGCTCTGACACCTAGGAATCTTTTGGGCATTTTTTAAACCTATGATTGTTAATCATGCTTTTATCTAAGAGTATTTCTTAAAGGCAAATAAGAAAAAGAAAAGCCTCGTGAATGTAAGCATCTGTGGAAGCATTCTCGCACAACGGGAGCCTGCCTCACACTCTGGAGTAGCAATGAAGGGGTTACTGTTTATCCTATTGTACAATGGAAAAGAAAATGCACACTGGCTCTCAAGTTCAAAGGGCTTGAGGGAGCTTTGGTAACTTTATCCCCTTTAGTCACAAACTGTGAGACGGCATATGGTTAACATCCTTTATTGGTGTTATTTTTAAACTTGTTTATGAGACATAAATAAAAAGTATTCTAAACCCTGTAATGACGTTTCTCCCTGAATGGAAACTTGATTGTGATGGGCCTGGCAGTGCCTCTTCCAGTTTGACTCTCTGGCAACTTTTCCCTGCACGGGGGAAGCAGGCATGGAAGCGAAAGGCTAATATAGTACATTCTTGCTCTTCTATTTTCCCCTCTGAGTTTTCCCTGGGCATAGGTATCCCAGACCTAAAGAGCTAAGATAGTCGAAAGGGGATTTAGAAAACTGTCAAAAATCATTTGGGGGAGGGAGTATCTCCACAATATTCCATGAATCAAATTTGGTAACAAGGGAATATCATTTTCTGGCTAACTTAATTTCTGACTCTATAGCAGCTAGAAGTTTGGTCCTCCTAAATCACATAAGAGTTAAAAAAAAAAAGCCAAAGGAAGTAATAAATGTCAAAAACTCATCACAAACAGGTTGGGCACTTTAATTTTTTTAAAAAAATTTAGTTTAGTCTCTGCTGGAGTTCTTTGAATGTGTAACAAGTAATCCATCTGCAGTCCAAATCTACTATAAAGCTGGTTTACCATGCTACCTGTTTTAAAGTTACATCTTTCCCTCAGGGCATTAAGTCCTGGGGCCTTAACACATTCTGAAATATAGATCTCTATTCCCTTTAATTTTCCTTGGTATACATTTAGAATTGCATACAATATAATTAGGGAACATTTAAAGCATCAAGATGCATAAACATACTGGCGCTGACATCAGACTGGAGTCATTTGTTTTCGGACAAGGATGTGTACCTGCTCTGAAACACTAGACCTCACAGGGGACCGCCAGGGCTTCCCAGTAGAAAGTAAACCGTTCCTGCTGTGATTTCCCCTAATCTGGTTCATCCACAGTATGTGCACTGGCTCTTCGTAAATGAAACTGGAAAGCAATAAAGACCCAGAACAACATTTTATCAAGACACTAAATTTTCCTAGTGCTTCATTCGGGGGGGGGAAAATGAGTGTGTTTATATTTATAAATGTAAAGAATACGGCTTAGTTGGAATAGATGTCATGACTCAAATAATTTAATAAAGGAAACCTTGTGGACAAATATGAGATAAGATATGATAAAAATTTCCTAGCCTCTTTCAGAAATATTAAATAGAATGATATTTCACTTCTTGTGCTTGTACCTTTTTCTGTGACAACTCAAAAGCCATTGCAAACACTCATGATTTATCTGGCACAAAAGGGAACAGCATCTCACTTTAAAGCTCTGAGCTCGAGTCTTTGTGTTCAAAGCATCGTTCTCTACCTTTCTTCTGACAACACTTTCTTACACAGGGTCAGGGCATGGCTGGTTCCACCTCCTTCATCATCTAGATTCACATCCAGCACGTCATTTACTTAAGTCAGTGAGCGAATGAGAACTTCAGGTTCTCAAACTAAACTTCTGATGATAAGCTCCTATGTCTAAAGGTCAGTTGCTGCCCTTGCTTAGTTTGGACTATTTTATTAAATTCTCCTCACTTCCTGTGTACAATGGGTGTTCATAACTGAATGTTTAGTAATGTGATGTTTCTACTGAATCCTTGAGGATTTCTTTTCCACCATGTAAAAGTTCAAGGGAAAGAGTAAATGTGACATTGTAATCCAAAATAAGATTTATACGCTGTACTTTGAGAAGATAATTCTACCCTTTTCAATACAATTCTCTCAACCTTGAGGAAAAAAGAAAAAAACCTGAGACAATTACTCTTGATTTCTATAGGATTTTATATAGTTTCAGACTGATGAAAATGAGCTCCTTTATGGTTTATTCGTTGCCATGTGATATATGAATAATTATATTTAAATATTTTTAGTGACAATGAATACTTGCCTAGTATGCTTCAGAGCTCTAGCACTGGTAAGAACTAGTTTGACAATATTTATTTATTAATCAGTGCTACTTTAGTGCTCTAAAAGACAATGAATAAACGGTGCAACCAAAATTATAAGCTAGGATTCCTAGCTTCCAGTCATAAATTCCAACCAAAACCTCATTCTTCTTTTTAAGGTATTGCTATAGGAAACTAGTCTTATTTCAAAGGCAAGACTCTAGGGATTATCTAAACCAGAAGGGATGATTTTTTTTTCTTTTCCGAGCTGTGGCTTTGCCATCTGTTATATTTCCCTTATTGCACAAAACTGGTTTCTATGACCAAGAAACTAAAGTTCTGGCAAAGAAATAGGATATCTTAGGAAGATCTTATATTTTAGAGAGCAATCTCAATATTGATATACCTGCATTTTTACTTATATTCAGGTGAATTAGTTTTTCCAAGAAGTTTAAAATACAGCATTTGAACAGTTAAAAACCACATTGTATTTAGTTTTAACTCATCAGTGATGATCACCAGAAATATTTTTACTCGGTTTATGCTACAGAGGATAGGTTATGTGAAACACAATTCTATTTTTCTATTAATTCTATGTAACATAATTTTTAAAGAGAATTAGTTGCTTATGTATTTGATCTGAATAGCACACCGCATCCAGGAAAAATTGCCTCCGAGATAAGTAAATTTTTCTACTACTCCACCCCATTTATTCTGAGAACAGAAACTGGTTCCCAACAGCTATGCCAGATTGACTTCTGGGTGAAAGATATATGAGATATGTATGTTTGTTATATGTGTGTTGGGGGAAGGGGTGATGAAGGGTTTGGGGAATGGTTGGGGGAGTGTGACTTGAATATGCTACTGAGAAAAGAGGAAGAGCATGAAAATAAACAATTATTATTTAATTTTTTTGCACTAAATCTTAGAAACTTATCTTAGAAAAGAAAACAGTAATATTTATGGTGCTGGGAAAGAAATGTAATCTTCACTTGAAAGACCAAATGCTGTCCAGGAGGGGCTGTAGCTGCTGTAAATGAGGACATTAGTTATGAGAAGACATTAAAGGAAGCTGTAAGTGAAGAACTGGGAGGTTAGCCCAGTGAAAAAGGAAGTGGAACACTTGGAAGTATAACATGCCATAAAATGAGGGCAAGCCCCCTGTTGTTGCTGGTGAAAGGGAGTCCTTTAGATCAAAGCTCATTGAGGACACTAGTACACTGCCCAAGTTTTTGATGCTCTGTGTCATCTGCTTACATTTTTTTCAAAGATATTTTTTTCATTCTTTATTGCATCTACAAAAGATAGAATGGAGCCTAACATTTAGTTGGTAGTCAATACATATGTGCTAAGTGGATGAATAAATGAGTGAATGAAAAAAATGATATGAGAACGACTGAAACTTTTAAGCCTAGCGTATCTTCAAGAACTTCATGTGAGAGCAAGATAAATAAAATATAACTCTCTCCATCATCATAATAGTCACATATGTTTAATACATAATCTATGCCAGACACTATAATGGATACAGCAATATAGTATTCATAGTATTTATAATCCCCACAGGCATTCATGGAAGTACATATTGTCAGTTTCTTTTGAGGAGCTCTTCTTTTTACAGATAAAGCAAGATCCCTTGAACCAAGAGCGGATGCAGGGTTCCATGTCTTTGAGCCTGCTGTGAGGCCTTTGCAAACTTATATTAGCGATCACCTCTAAGCTTAATGTTACTTTGATCATATTACTGCTTTGTATTAATTGAGGAACCAGAGTAAATATCCCTTTTCCATAATGACCATCACACTTTTCAGGACTGCTATATTTTCAATATGTAATTATGTATTCAATGCTAATTAATAGACTCAGTGAAACATTTTTTTAAAAACATGGTAACTCTTTTGCATTAAGTTACTTTCCCTGAGAAGCACAGCTAAGGATATCTATATCCATATCAATCACTAAACATGTAAATTTACCTAAAGAAATATGGGACGAGACAATTTTTTTTTTTTTTTTTTTTTTTTACAAATACAAGTAGAAACTTAAACCAATTTTTAATTCACTGATCTGGTAGCCCCATGTATGGCAGGTATCTAAATTATCTTTTCTTGTTTATATTCTAACAGTCTTATTGGTCAGGTGAGTATATCACAAAGTGTAGACTAAGAGCATGTAGAGTCTCTCCAAAGGTTTATTCAGAGTGTCAAGGTCAAGCTTATAGAGGAAAAGAATCTCATGGATGATCCATGGAATGAGGAAAACATGGTCAATTTGTGGAAGAAGTGGGAGGGGTTGTCTTTAAGAAGCTATAATATCGTATAAAGTATATGATATAAATTATAAATATATTGGTATTTGAAATTTTGGCATAATTAAACATAAATTATGGCAATTATATACTTTAGCAAATGGAACTTTTAAATTTACCTATAGTATCTTCCCTTTTCATTAACTGTTGGGCAGTATATTTTCTTATGTGTTCATTTTTTAAAGTTAGCCCCAAATTCTAAACTATAGTACATTATAAAATATGTGGTAGAATTTGTGCTCTTTATTGAATCTTGTGGACCATGAGTAGGCAATTGCAGGAGGAAACACTGGAAATCTGGAATTCCTAGTCATTCCCACTTGGAAAATAGTATAGGTAGTGCAGAATACAAGGTCAGGACTGCTTGCCTCAGAATTAGAACATCTCAGTATTCTAGAGCCTTTAATTTTAATGTTGGCAATAGGACCCATGGTATCTCATTTTTTAGTTTGTCTTTGCATTATGTTTTGCTGCCCTCCTTGTGATATTTTATATCTTATGTCCCTCTGTATCTATAAAATTGGTCTACTTAATGTACTTAATATAGTTTGTTGTGATGATGAAACTATATATATAAAGCATTTGTAACATATGTGGCACATCGTTAAAGTTATATAAGTGTTATATAAGTGTAAGCACTGTTATTGTTTCCTCCTTCTCTCTCTCTCTCTCTTTCTCTAATAGTTATCACTAGAAATGATGTTCCATACTTCTTATTTCCTTTACCAGTTGTGTGTTTTTTTTTACAGTATTTGAAAGCAGGAGATCTATCCTACATATCTCCAGTGTTTGTTAAAAAGACAATGTGCCAGGCTGGAGTGGCTCGGTTGGTTGAACATTGTCCCATGCACCCAAAAATTGCCAGTTCTATTCCCAGTCAGGGCATATACCTAGGATGTGGGTTCAATCCCTGGTTGGGCAAGTACAGAAGACAACTGATCAACGTTTCTCTCAGACAGATGTTTCTCACCTCTCTCTCTCTCTCTCTCAGCATCTACTCTGCTGAGCATTAAAAATAAACAAATGAAAAATAAAGAGAGAATGCAATATATATAAATCCTAAGCATTATTCTTGGTCCTAAAAGGAAATAATATATCCCAATATAAGCTGTATTAACAGTGAAGTTTTTCTTTATAGTGTTAGAACTGACAACAGATGAGTAATGGAAACAAAAATTTGACATATCTGAAACTTTAATGCAGCGGTTCTCAACCTGTGGGTCACGACCCCTTTGGCGGTCGATCGACCCTTTCACAGGGGCCACCGAAGACCATCCTGCAGATCAGATATATACATTACGATTCATAACAGTAGCAACATTACAGTTATGAAGTAGCAACGAAAATAATTTCATGGTTGGGTCAGAACATGAGGAACTGTATTTGAAGGGCCAGAAGGTTGAGAACCACTGGTTTAATGTAAAGCATAGAATAAACTAATTTCTTTTTAAATTAAATTTGTAAAAAAATTATGAATGAGTCAGCATTATCGCTGCTGACTTTTAAGCCTCGCATATCTTCCACCAAAGAAAAGGCATGAATGATTGATCCTACGCTACTGTTGATGACATTGTTATTTTTTCTTTTTCTTGTATTAACTCAGTCTTTATTTTTGTTTTAATCAGACAATAAATATTTTACATGTTCACTAGTCTGTCTTTCTGCCAAAATAAGCTTACAAATATCTTCTCATCTCTTCACATAGATGGAATACTTTAGAAAATTCAATGTAATGATTTCAGAATGTGTTAGGAGAGAATGTAAATATTTGAGGAAAATAAATACTAACCTCAAGCAAACTACTTGGGGGATCTACAACAACGTGGGTGACTCTTTGCCCTGTTCTTTTTAACGTTCCTGACTACTTCTGCATTTTTCTTCTGGCTAAGGATGACAGTAGAGAAGCCAAAATTCTATAAGGAAAATCACTCCTGTGGTGTTTTCTTTTTCTGGCTCCTGTAATAGCAATAAATTCGGGGATACCAGATATATAAAGATAATGCATTTCCATTAAATTTTTAACTCAATTGTGGATCCATGTGGTTCAGATAAAATGCATTCATGTACAAAGATCTGAGATGCTCACTGTAACCAAATTGAGCTCTAGTGCCCTGGAGCATTATTCATTCTGAGAATGAGCCACATTCATATCTAATGAGAAAACAAAATCCAGTTTTTCATTTGCAGTGGGTCTAGGAGCTCTCTTTTAGACTGATGAAGACTGACTTACTAGAGCCAGGACACACTCAGTCTTCTCAAACTTTGCTTCACTCTGCAGTGGAAACTTAGAGGCTAAGCCACTATCTCTGGTAAGTTGACCTACATCATAGTATTTCAATGTTGACGAGCTTATTCCCAGGTTGTTATACACTTTGAAGTTGTCCAAGCTCCTCTCCTAAATTTCTGAACCAGGTTTCTTGTGTGGCCTCTATTTTGAGATTTATGCCAGCCATCATCCTACTTGTCCATTTCCCTAAAACCTAAGGTTCTACTGATGTCCAAACCCAACAGCACTCAGTTCTAAGCCCAAAGTATGCCACTTCATAGTTCAAAATTTCTTACTTAAGTATTGCTTTGGAGTCTTCAAACATTTAACTATGGCTTAGAAAGTTAAGGAACTACCTCAGGAATGAGGGCTGAAAAACAGTGAAGCTGATTTTATAATGACATCTGATCATATTCATTTAATTCTAAATCCATGCACATATTCTTTGAGCTACTGCTTTTGCTTTAGCTGTGTCTCTCTTTCCTTGAATACAAGAAGACAGGCCTCTGAACCCAATCCCAGAATGGAGCTATGCAACCCATGGGATGGCCGCTTAGACATTGTCTAATGCTAATCTCCAAGCATTATTTAACATGAATCTACTGCAACTATGCACTGCTCTTTGGGCATTGAGGGCCATACTATTCTGTTAACTGATAATCATGCCTGCCTATTTGAAAACCATTCTTCACAGGGCTCTGTCTGACTAATCAGTTCAGCCTGGTAGAGTCAACTGGAAATAGGTCTTATCCCTGCCACCTCCCCAGGCACCTCCTTGTCCCAAACTCTGACTATTCTGCATCCTGTAAGGAAGCAATCTTGCTTAGATAAAGCCCACGGTATGTTTAATGCTCAGGAGATGTAATTGATATATAGGCTGTATATACTAAGTAGTAAAAAAACATTGCTATAGCTGAAACCGGTTTGGCTCAGTGGATAGAGCGTCGGCTTGCGGACTGAAGGGTCCCAGGTTCGATTCCGGTCAAGGGCATGTACCTGGGTTGTGGGCACATCCCCAGTGGGAGATGTGCAGGAGGCAGCTGGTCGATGATTCTCTCTCATCGATGTTTCTAACTCTCTATCTCTCTCTCCCTTCCTCTCTGTAAAAAATCAATAAAATATATTTAAAAACAAAACAAACAAACAAACAAAAAAACATTGCTATACAATTAGTAGGATCATGGCAGGAATGAGTTTTCTTGAATGTTAGACTAAGGATTTAAACATAATTTAGTTAGAAATGAGGGTCCACTGAACATTTTTTGGATTGGCCAAAGTGGCGTTCTAGAAAACTTTTTCAGGTAGTATGACAGTAGCAAGAGACCATTTCAGCATTTCAGAGTATAGGTGAAAGTGTACATGAGAAAATGACTGAAAAATCAAGCAGCTTTGGGGTGACTCTGCAACTATGAGATATGAAATCATTATTTTTTTGGCAAATTTGGGGACTTTACATTTTTGAGTTAAGAAGAATGAAAGAAAAAAAGAATGACTTATGAATCATCTAGTGAGAAAGAGGTACTACCTGAAATTGTAATGAAATGGGAGGCCAAACACAACTCTTAAAAATTAAAAATATGATTGAAAAGAAACCTTAAGTGCCAACTGGCACACAAATGGAAGGAAATTGTATTAGCTTGTGAGTGAGAAAAGAAGAATGATGAATGAGCTGAGGTTTGGTCACCATGGGACTTATAAGAACATTTCAGGAATGTGATAAATGTTATATTTATTGAGAATAAGAGCTTATTGAGTATATTTATAGCCTTAAATATAAGTAGAATATAATTAAATATAGTTACATATAGAAATAACAGATATTATAAGTAAAATATAGTTAAATTTATGAAAGTTATTTCATATTCCCTAATTTAATTTTCAATATATCAGGTAAAAATGCCTGTCAAATAAATACCATAGTTTTAGCAAAGGCATAATGGAAACTTTTAAAATAGTTATACATTATTAAGCATATTATTTAAAAGTTTTTCAAGACTCTCTTATCTATATTCAACTCCTCTACATGTGGGCACACCCACCCATAAATGTATGATTATCAACTTCTCAATGATAGGAATCACTACTTTTTAAAAAATTCACAGAACACTGAGTATATTTGTTAGTAAATAGTAATACAATAAGCAATTATAAGTATTAGATGTTCACATCTAATATTTTAATTTAATATTTATATATTAGACATATGCTGAGAGAGCAAATTCTGCTTCCTTTTTTGAGTCCCAACCTGGGATCAGGCTAATTAAAAGGTTTGTCCTTCCACCTTGGCTTGGTGGAATACATGGTCTACAGTATCCGAGTGAAGCTCCAATGGGCTCAGGGAGAGAGAAAAGCACAATGGAATTGAGTGCCTGCTTCCATAAAGTCTGGAGCAAACCTCTGTCTCTCTTTCCTGGTATTTTGCCTCTTTCTTTAGGCTTAGTTGACTTTGGTTTGTGTACCTTTCACTCAAAGAATGTCCTTGACTTTCTCAGCTAGACAGGCTCTCACCACCAGAGTTATGAACAATTTACAAACCTCTATTACTCTACCCTCTCTTTCCTCTCTAGATAGGATGTCGGAATGGAAGCAAGGGGTTATTATTATAGGCTTAACCTAAATGTGTTCTGACTTACTTTAAAGAAAATCATTTGCAAAGTTTTCTTCTTTAACAAATATCAAATTACTTGAAATTCACCTACAACTAATCATGACCCATCAGTGTATCCACACCACTCTTGAGAACTGCAACTCCAGTTCAAGGAAAATGAATGGTTTTAATTTGCTACTCACCCATAAGGGTAATCAATGAACAACCTCACAGTGACTCCTCTTGCTAACAAAATGGACCTTTAGTGTACAGTTAGTAAATAAAATGTTCTTCTTACTCCCATTGTTCCTCCCTCTCTGTCTCTCCTCTCTCTCTCTCTCTCTCTCTCTCTCTCTCTCTCTCTTTCTCTCTCTCTCTCTCCCTCCCTCCCTTCCTCCCTCCATCCCTCCCTCTCTAATTTTTTGGAAATTCCTTCTCCTTTCTTCCGGCATTCAGGATCAGGAAATAGCCTGAAATTTTCAACTGGTAAATATACATACATTTAGCAATCCTTATCCTACATAACAGGAATACTCTATTCCTAATATATCTGATTCGGCTTAATTGTTGGAGTTAAAATGCTAATTATTTGATACATCAATTTTAAAATATATTTTTAAGGACAACCTAAGAAGTGAAACATAGCTTTGAAGTAATTTATCCTTGGGAACAATACCCATGTCATTAGTTTAGATGAACCCTGATCAAAACTGGGCCAGAGAGAGGCATAGGGACTGATGGAGATGGGAATTATGTGAGGGTGGCTTTTTAGCATCATGGAGATTTTTGAGTTTCCAGGGACCTAGGAGATAATATAGTCAAAAGCTCCAATTTTAAGGATAATTAATTTAAATCAAGAGAGGTTAAGGGATTTCCATAAAATAAAACAACTAATTGATGGCGGAGCACAGATCAAAATCGGGGTCGCCTATCTCACAAGTCAAACATCTTGCTTCTCTAAAACGTCTGTTAGTCTAAACTAATATTAAGGAGATATTAAATTGTTATTATTAATGTTATTGAAGTTTGCCCAAGTCTATCCATGCAGGATTTTACTTTCTTCTAAAAAAAGTTGGTTGTTATTTCATTGCTTTTACCTCTAGCAGAAATTCCTTTTGGCTAATTTTTTTTCTTTAGCATCTTTGGAAAGATGAATGCTTTTCTTTACCAACTTGCATAGAATATAAACAGATTATAGTACTCATATCATAGTTAAAAGTAAGTTTTTCAAAGAAGCATAATTTAACTTTAGAGATAAAGCATTTTCTTTAGAACAAATTTACATGGTTTAAAAACAAGAACATTTTTCTCCCTTACAAAACTTGTCGAGCAAGTGTGGTTTAAAGCTGGGCTATTTAGATGGAGAACATGATTTGGTATACCCTGAGGTAAGATCGGTTTTCAAAGGATTAAGCTTGGAAATCTTCTCAAATGGTTTACCTGCTTGTCTGACCTGCCACGAGAGTCCAGATTGCACTCTTATTTTACTCTTCAGCTTGGGTGGGCTTCATTCTGTAAACCACAGAGAAGAATTTTCATAACTTATTTTCCTTTAAAAATTTGCTCTTGGCAAGATGGGAAATGAAGATCGAAACACCTGTGTGCCAAATAGAAAGCTCTGAGTGCCCTGCAGAATCTCTGCAGCATGTACCACAATCAGATCTTTATTTGACCTGCTGTGCAAGAGGATACAAGTGAAGGCAACGAACCGAGGGAAGGTGAAAATTTTGAGAAATAAACCTCATTCCCTGAGTTACTCCCAGCACTACTTGGATAGCTCTAACTGGACTTTGGCTCTAGTTTGCTGTTGATTGGACTTGGGTAATACTTTTTCTTTGTTTCTAACCTTATACACATGCATTCTGTATAGATTGGCTTGCTGCTCTGTTTGCCAAATCTCAGGGATACATTAGGGATCATGTTATTTTTTAAGAGGATAAAAAACGGTTGAAAAGATTAAATCTTAAAAATCTATTAACAAAAAGAAATTTAAAAAGGGAAATGAACAACTCACAGTTTATAGAGAGAGGTTGTGTTTCATGAGTTCTAGCAGCAGGGAAATTTCTATAAAATGAAACTTTCAGGTAGATTGCTTCTCTAATCCCTGGCCCCAAGCTGCCTGGTTCACCTGGGGAATAGGCTGATATTTCTCAGGTAAGTAGATCCAATTTCTCTGCTTCTCCTAGTCATTCACAGTCACTCACACTTATATTTCTATTGGTAAAATTTAAGGATCATTAATTTTTATAAGGAATAAATAAGAACTATATGCTGTAGACAGCATCATCTTTCTCCCTAATCTCATTCTGATTTCCTCTCTCCACTTTCTTTTTCTTTCTCTGTTTATTTTTTAGTTACTTCCTCTGAAGTGTATGATTTCAGAGACACAAATAAATACACATTAATTTAAAGCTACCGGAGGAAACAGATCCACAAAATGAAAGTGGTTCAGCAGTTTTCACTCTAGTCAGAACTGCCTCTCAAATCAGAATCATAATGCTTGGAAAACCACTTTCATTATATTTTGAATAGAAACATAAATGTGAATAAGGGAGAAATTAGCTAGGTCATTGGCCTTACAGAGACATTTTGTCTAGTTTCTGAGTGCTATGATAAACTTATTGTGTCAAATATTTAGGTAATTCTGATATGTGAGCAGATACTAACAAACACAATCATAAACAAATATGGACAAGCCAATCATTGACTGTCCTTCATTTTACAGCCCCAGCCCTCACCGTTCATTTTAACCATGAAAGACCAGGACGGTCCGGTGGAGTGAACCCCAATCTGTCAACACTCTTCACAGGTCCTGTCCCACTGAAATCCATTCAGGTAATGATCCTCAGAAATTCAGAAAAACACTACCAAAAATGCAAATGCACAACTTTAATAGCATGCTTCTAATAATTCAACCTTTGTCCTTGATGTGAGATAATATGTTGTAATTTATAACACTCCACTCAGTTTCCAAATGCAATTAAATTACTTAGTCTGCTCACTTGTCATTGCATTTCTCAGCAATTTATAAGCTTTTTTACAGCAAGCATCATGTCTGTCCTATTGCAGACATAACCAGAGTGAACAGCACCCTGCCTGGCTGGCACAGATTGTATATTTGTTGGATGAATGAATGAAATAACTGAAGCAAAACATTCTATTAGCTTGATAAAACTAATACCATAGCTTGTATTACAATTAAGCACAGAAAAATACGGAAAAACAAAGAAAATTTAGAATCTGTGGAAAGAAAGCAAGATTATATATTCTGAGGTAATTTCACATGCACCTGTTGCAGATTTTATAGAAATTGGAATCTACGCTTTTTGGTGACAAAGACATAATACTTCCAGATGCTTCTTCACTACTGGCTTTGAACTCAATTATTTTAACTTGTTTATTATAATAGAATGGGCCATTTATATCTATTTTGTAAGTAATTAATACTTATAAAAGTATTAGATTCAGCTAAGAAATGACAAAATAAAGTAAATATATTTGTAATTCAGTTGGCTAAAGAAACTCTATGCTGAAGAACTTGGCAGCAAAATATGATTATATTGGTAACAATGTCTTGGGATATTTTTAAATATCATTTCTTTCATCAATACAATTGGCTGTACTTTATTTTTCAAGCTGTATCATTTATATTGATTGTAAATGAGACAAGATTACAAAGTCTAGTGCTGAAAGGTATTTTCCCACACTTCCACCAAGTTAGCCACGGTATAGGCAGGTCAGGTTACAGCATTATCTCTGAGCATCTGGAAAACGTATACTATTTTGTCCCTTGGTACCTACAAGAAATTCTTTAGGGACTTTTTTTGTTTTTCTAGCTCAGCTTTTCTTTTCCACCTTAAGAAATAAATAATCACCATGAGCTGAAATATAAATGCAATTAATTTCCAACAGTATATTATATCATCCAAACAGCAACAATGATGATTTTCTCCATTGGACTTGTGAGGGCATGCCTATCTCAGTTCAAAAATACCTAGCCCTTATGGAATCTCAGGTTTCATATTTGAGAATATATCAATATTGTCTGTCAGGCTTCTTTTTAACCAGGTCTTTTGCTGACACATTAATGTAGGAGAGAAAATAATGCAGAGGAAGGTTCAAATAACTGACCAATGAATGGTAAACCAAAATCTCTTTAAGTGCTTTTCCCATGCTATCTTTGATTTTCTTTCAATTTGGTTATTTATAGCATAGCCAACAGCATGCTAGGAACAGGAATACACGGCAACATTCGTCCAGCCAGCTATCCCCAAAGTGTTTTCTGTAGGACACTAGTATCCTGGAATATTAATAGATGTCACTCACAGTAAAGTTTCTGAAGTTTAGAACACTTAAGTAACAGAATAAACAAAGGTAAGCAACTAACTTAGGTACAACAAAGAACTCTAAAGCCATTAATTGTGTGGCTGTGCAATGTGAATTTTAGGACAGGAATAGAGTCTGAAAGTTTTCCTACTTTTACTTGACTATGGCACCTTGGGGGGAAAAACTAGTGTTCCAAGGAACACACTTTGAGAAAAGTTTGTTTACATCTCACCATCATTATGTGAAAAATAACAAAATCTGTAATCGACAGTTCTGAGGATGCAATTTCATGATTGGACATTCTCTAAGTAGCATGTATATAAACACCTGCAATTTAAATTGTTGGTGGCATTCCCTGCCAAATGTGTGCTATATTTTGCTAGGCTTCGTGTACTACTGCCCTTTACCATCCACTATGGAGAGTCATGTTTCATAGATAACCTTACCTTTCTTTGATTGCCACATTTCAGGGGCATTTCATTGCTGGTTTAGCTCTCCCCTTCCCAAGTGTCTTGTCTATTTTATTTATGGACCACTCGAATTTCATAACTCATTCTCCAACATGTATTAATCCTAGTCTCTTCAGACCAAATTTTTTAAAATGGTATAGCCCTGGCTGGTGTTGCTCAATGGGTTGGACACCAGAAGGTTGCGACTTCCATACCCAGAAGGCAGATCAATGTTTCTTTCTCATGGACGTTTCTCTCTCTATCTCTCTCCCATTTCCTCTATCTTTAAAATCAATATAAATATATCCTCGGGTGAGGATTTAAAAAAGTCTATGTACATGGAATGGAAAAGTACATCTATGTAAGTTTTATTTGCTTACTATAGTTTCTTAGAGCTCCAAAATTTCTTGGAGATTATATAAGCACCCAATTATTTAGATTAAGGCTCATGTTGATCCGTTTACATTTTATCGTTTTCTTTTTCTGCTTAAACATAAAAATTCTCACTTCCAGGGTATCTTTACCATATCCCAAAAGAAGGGGTAGCGATCGACCCACCTCTCCGTTTGCAAGTTTGCCTTCGAGGCTTTGCTAGTAACGTCACTGGCCGGGTTAAGTGGCTGCCTCCTGTTGACTCTGCCCTCCCCTTGGTCAGTAAACAGTCTGCCATGCAGGAAGGGCCTCTGAATTCCTGGCAATTACTTCGCGCTCTTCCCACAATTAGGTAGTGAGAGAGGAGAGAGGCGGCGGAAAACACGCAGCTCTGCTAGGCTGTCACTCTGCATCAGCCTGAGCGGGAGCACGTACTGCCGGCCGGCGGAGCGGGGCTGCCGGGAACAATTAAGCTTGGGCCCGAGAGCGGACCTGGGCAACATTCCAGCTGCCCTCCGCCAGGTCTTCACCGGGGCTTTCCCGCACAGCCAGGCGTAAATAAATAAATAAGCCAAACCGATCCTCACCAGAGTACGTGATTGTCTATGTTTAAATTATGTACATGTTCTACTTACTGTGCTTATACGTGGCACACTTTATAAAATATCCCAAAGACAAAGAATAAATGTATGTGAGAAGCAGGGCGATATACATTGGTGCTAAATTCGCTGTGAACCATAGAAATGTTCACTGGTATTTCAAGTAGATATTTTGATGATTTTAAGATTTCTCCTCACTAGTTAGGAAATCTGACCACATCATCATTATTTTTTACCTATAATGGAGACTGAGGAACCTGTTCTGTTTAATACAGTAACCACTTGCCACATGTTGCAATTAAGCATTTAAAATGTTGCTAATCTAAGTTTAGATTCAAAGGGAGTACAAAACAGGATGTACAATATTTAAGTAATACTTTTATTATTGATATGTTCAAAAAATAATTTGGCCCTTATGTATAATTTTTAATGTAGAGTACGGATACATTGATTTGTTTTCATATGACCACTAGAGAATTTAAAAAAAAATATTTGTGTGGTTCACATTGTATTTCCATTGGGCACTTCTACTCAGGTTCACAGAATAAGGTCCTGATTGTGTAAAGTGAGGCAGTGAAAAGATTCACTATGTGCCTCAATTAATTGTTCCATATTTGCCTTTTGCCATTCTTTAGTCCATGCCCTAAGTCTCAGATCTATGGTGCTATTTGAAATGTACTCAACAGCTATTCTTTCATTTACTTTTTAATTCAATACGTATTTACTGAGCATTGATATTGTACCAGGTAACACTAGTGGGTAATGGGGTCATGTACCATTTTCCCAGGCTTAAAAATGCCTAAAAAAGTGAAAAATAATTTTAATTCCTTTCTAGTGATCTAATATCCTAAGTGAATGGGAAAGAGGGCCCAAAGAAAGGTGATTTCATGAAAACATAATTACAGAAAAAATATAAAATGTTAGAGAATATAGAAAATTTAGTCACTGAGGGCATATGGCAGAAGACTATCCCTAACTATTGTCGATTGGGAGAGGAAATTAATGCAAACATGTGTACAAAATATGTTCATGAGATTGTTATGATTAATGTCACCTCTAAAATAAGCATTATGTTCCTTTTTAAAATCCAGATATTTGCATTATATAAGGAAATCAGATAATTTATAGTAACGTCTACATTTAAGGGCAATTTGACCACCTGCATTCTCTTCTTAAGTAAGTACTATGTGTATCTGTCTTTGAGCGGGTGTCACTCAAAGTGCTGACACTGATTATTAGGAAAATCTAGAGGAAATCTACTAAGAAAAATTTCAACCTGGTTCTTCTGATTGTTAAAGATTACTTTTCTCTTACCATACTCTGTATTATTAGTATATTTTCCCTTGTTGTATTATGTTTCAGGGAAAATCTGAAAAATAGTACTTGAAATACTGAAACACAGACAAAGTAGCAGATACAGCCCTAAATCCATCCTGGTTGACAATATCACCACCTGAGATCTTTAGACTTAACCTATAAAATGTTGTGGTATGGCAGACAAGGCTCCGTAGATGATTAATCTTAGAAAAGTAAAATGCTTCATTGCCCTATACTCATCAAAAATTAAAAACAACTCTTGGCCCTCAAGCTGAGTGTCCTCTTCTGGGGGGGGGGGGGGGGTGGGTATTGAGCAATTCACACAGAAAGCTGGATCCCCTTAAATCATTGTTTCCTATGAATGGAATGACTTTTTCAAAGTTATTAATAACAAAGGTCATGAGGAAGGAGAATGTGTTTATTTTTTAATCTCACTCTCAAAACTCTTTTCCAATTTTCTAAATGATGTTTCTTTTTTGATTGATGGGTCTATTAAGTTTCTGGGAATAAAAGCCAAACAAACATTTCATACAGAGGTTTTCTTTAGGCACTCAAACTCAAGTCCTATTTAACACAGTGGGATCACCAAACATCCAGTAAAGCTTTTGCCAATGTTTGTGTTTTCTTACAATTAGATGAAAATCAAAGCCATGTGGACACCACAGGGCAAACAGCAGGTCTCAATGTGTGCTTGGTGGGGCACATTCCGCTTTTCTCATGTACTCTTTTATGGTTTGATAATGTAACCAAATTTTATTTTATTGTTCGTGTTTTGGTTATGATGGTCCTAAAATTTTCCTACCATTTATATATGTTGTTATCTACAGTTCCCAGGTAGTTTCGAAGAAGATAATCAAATGTTCCCCTGTAGTGAGTCTATTTCCTTTACTGTTTAAGTACAGAAGACATTATAGCAGGTGCCTGAAAAACTGTGGGAAGACATTAAACAAAAAGTAAATCCAAAGAACTCTAACTTAAAGCTCTACTAAAGGCTTTTCCAGGAAATGAAAGCAATACACCTATAACAAAGGTATCTAAAAACCAAATGTGCGTGCATACACATGCACACATTCATACACACAACTGAATTCCTAAATATGTGCATATGGCAAGAACAAGCAAGAAACCAAATTCATTTAATAGGAAAGTTACATTATGTCCAACTGAATTATTAAGATATAAAGGCTGGTGATGCCAACAATGTTAAGTGGCTCATATAATTGCTAGCATAAAAATCATTATTTTTATTTTATGAGAATTGTAGTAAATGTGTTGTTTGTTTGCCTTTAACTGTCAAGATGGTTCTCATAAAAGAACCATTTTGGTAACAGACAACTTGTTAGGGGAAAAATAGCTATTTACATTAACAAAAGCATAGCTCTCAATAAATATGCATAAATTATGATGATTCTAATTCCATTGAATGTTTTAGGCATCCTAAACTTCGTTAAAAAGATTTTAATCCACCTCTTCCCTCTACCTCAACCAAAAAAAAAAAAAATACAGAGCAGTGGGTTTGTTACTTTAAGGGAGAAAAAAAGAAAATAAATAATAGGTATCTCCTCATAGCAGTGGTATAGCGTTGGTTTGACATTCATCCAAATCAAACTCTTTTATTCACATCTTGAAGTCTCATTAAATGCAATGTCATACAGTGAAGGAATGTAGGGTAGTGAGGGAAGCAGATAAAGGAAAGATAGGATTTAGAATTTAATTTTGATATATAATACCTTTCATTTAAAAATATCACTCAATCCAATGAAAAAATGGGTGAAGGACTTAAATAGACACTTTTTGAAAGAGGACATCAGAAGGCCAAGAGACACATGAAAACCTGGTCAAAGTCATCGAGAGATGCAAATCAAAACAACAATGCAGTACCATCTCACACCTGTCAGAATGGCAATCATCAACAAACCAACAAAGGACAAGTGCTGGCGAGGATGCGGAGAAAAAGGAACCCTCGTGCACTGCTGGTGGGAATGCAGACTGGTGCAGCCACTATGGAGAACAGTATGGTGTTTCTTCAAAAAATTAGAAATGGAACTCCCATTTGACCCACTAATTCCACTTTTAGGAATATATCAGAAACACCAATCAGAAAGGTTTGTTCATAGCAGCACAATTTATAATAGCCAAGATTTGGAAACAGCCTAACTGCCCATCAGCAGATGAATGGATTAGAAAACTGTGCTACATCTACACAATGGAATACTACGCTGCTGTAAAAAAGAAAGAACTCTTACCATTTGCAACAGCATGGATGGACCTGGAGAGCATTATGCTAAGCAAAATAAGCCAGTCAGAGAAAGATCAAATGATCTCACTCATGTGTGGAATATAATGAACAACATAAACTGATGAACAAATAGATCCAGAGACAGAGAAGCATTGAACAGACCATCAAACCTCAGAGGGGAGGCAGGGGAGGGAGGGTGGATAAGAGATCAACCGAAGGACTTGTATCCATGTACTGGTATTTAAGCGTAACCAATGGACACAGACATTAGAGGGGCGAGGGCATGTGCTGGGGGTTGGGGGTGGCTGGGGAGAGGTCAATGGGGGAAAAAGGAAAGATATGTAATACTATATGCAATACTTTAAACACTAAAGAATTTTAAAGATATGACTGACAGCTGCTCGGCCTCTCTGCCAGTATGGCTCAGTTGGTTGAGCATCATCCCATGTACCAGGAGGTTACCTGATAGGTTCCCAGTATGGAGGTGTGCAAGAGGCAACTATCAGTGTTTCTATCTCTCCCTCCCTCTCTTTTCCTTTCTCTGAAGTTAATAAAAAAACATATTAAAAAATGACCCCAACTACAGAGGCATCATCCTAGATTCCAATCATTCAAATTATTACGTCAAGTTACTTTAATCTCTCAATGAAAATAAAATCTCAATAAAGTTTATATTACCTAACTTTATTCTGAATAACTAAATTTGCCATGTTCTCTTAATTTTTCATTCCAAGTAATCTAAAATCTAGAATCATAGCATTTTTAAAGCCGAAAAGAACCATCTGTATTGGTTTCCCTGTGCAATATCATCTCTTTCATCATTTTCTTAATGCAAACTCTACTCATAAGATGTATTTTTAAATTCATTCTGCCAAATATATCACTCCAAAAGTATTCCTCTTCTACTAGGTCTGATTCTTTTATGTTCTTCATTGTAATTTGAGAGTTAAATTGGTTTTTGAAAACTCTTGACCAGCTTGCTGTATTTGTAATTATTATTTTTGTGTTTTCTCTTCCATTTGATTCAAATATGAAGTATTTCTTTTCCATTTTTCAATAATTTCCAAAGCACATGTCTTTGAGAAGTCTTTCTATGAGTGGATTTTGAGGAACTTCCAACTCTAACCAGCAGTTTAACAGAAGCTCTTCTCAGATATTGCAAATCTTCACCTGATTTACTAAATTTTTAGTATATTTTCTTAAGTTTATTGATGTTAATCCTTTTGTATGTATTTCTTTACCTTCAAAAGTAGGCCAAAAACAATTTTTCTAGATTTTTGGTTCTGTGCAATAAATGGAGGCACATTTGGAAAAACTAGTTCCTCTAGCATTCTGTCCAGTGTACCATCGTGTAAAACAACTACACTGATCACTTCAAATGTTTATTGTCCACAACAGATTTGCCATAATATCTGCAGGTTATTATGATTGTGCCTTTGTGTTGTGTCTTAAATAGAACGTTGTTATAAGACAGTGAGAGTGAGTTGTTAATTTGATTAATGTTATTGAACTTATGACATTATATAAAAACTAGAGGCCCGGTGCACAAAATTCGTGCATGGTTGGGGCTGGGGGTCCTTCAGCCCAGCCTGTGCCCTCTCGCAATCCGGAATCTTTTGGGGGATGTCTGACTGCTGGTTTAGGCCCGATCCCACAGGGATCAGATCAAGCTTAAACCGGCAGTCGGACATCCCTCTTACAATCTGGGACCGCTGGCTCCTAACTGCTCGCCTGCCTGCCTGATTGCCTTTCACTGCTCCCCGTGGGGCAGGGCCAGCCTGGGCAAGGGCCGTGGTGTTCTGCACTTTCCAACCAGGAATGTTTTAATAGGCAGTCTCCAAAAACTTGAACTGGAAAACCTTAAAATAGAGTGCTCAGATTTCAGGCATCAGGTGCTATTAGCAGGATTTTTATCCCAATTAAACTCTAATTCTGAGCTCCCAACTCTGGACAAACTGCCCTTCACTATCTCCAAAATTTCTTATTTGTCACTATTCCATTTTCCTCTACTTCAAACCAAGGTAACAAACGAAACCTTTAATTCTAATCTTCCTCGCTGCAAAGGAACAGCAAACCTCAATTCAAATAATTTCCCGCCAGAAGTCACATCCAAATACTGTGAGACTGAGAACTACAGGGCTGACGATGTACTTGTGCAATAACAGGCTCACATTCTAGTGGTAGGTGCCCAGGCATCCTCCACAATCCCACAATTCGCATATTTCCAGTTTTTCTAGCTCCTCCTTAAGTGGTATTTCCTTCAGTCATGTTGCAATGTCCAGGGCCTCTAGTTGGAAAGGATTTTTCTGTTCTCTGATGTTGATAGCTGTTTACTATTTGGAATCAGTGAAGTTTCAGTACTGCCGCTGCCATGAACATGTCGGTCCCAAGCGCACTCATGAAACAACCGCCCAGTCCACTGCTGGCGCTGTCCAGGTTTGCACTGAGAAGGTACTGTGCTGAGCCATTTTCCAGTCAGATCTTCCTTTCTCAGCACACTCCAAACCTACTCCCACAGACCCTTAAAACCTTCCCCCCTATTTCTTCCACTTTCCCCCATCAAACTCGCACCCTATCATGATGCCTAGGGGCGCCCCTGACTGTCCTCTGGGGAGGGCGGAGCCAGTCTGGGCAAGGGGCCCTGGTGTTCTGGTCTCTGGTTATTCTGGTTGTTCCACTGTTTCAGTCACTGGGCTTTTATTATATAGGATGATAATTACAGGGATCAATGCTAGGTTTAGAAAAATGGAAATGAAAGTTATCCTCTGTATTCCAGTATCTTTGAGAATCATCACCCCTTCCATGCACAAACACAACGTGGAGTCTGATTTTCCTACGATTGAGGTCATGGATGCTTCCATCTTTTCCATCTTGAGCATTTAAAAAATGTAAGATAACAAAATGTTTATGCATTAATATAATTTTACGTTAAATTTTCAGGTCACAGAATATGAAAGAATATGTATGTGTCCCTGGGTAATCCAGAATTCGAGGATCTCTTTTCTGACCTCAGTACCACTGGAGAAGGTTTACCTTTGTAATAACTTTAAGGTAGCTCATTTTTAGATTGTTCTTTAAGCTAAAAAGTAATTTTTCTTTTTATTAAACTGTGTCCAAGGAGCCACAGAGTATTCTGAGTACTCCTGATGGAGTAACACAGCCAAAGCCTTACCCTCCTTTATTTGATAGCCTTTGATTTGCCTCTTTTTCCCTAATTGTCTTTTTCTTTTTTTAATATATTTTATTGATTTTTTACAGAGAGGAAGGGAGAGGGATAGAGAGTTAGAAACATTGATGAGAGAGAAACATCGATCAGCTGCCTCCTGTACACGACCCCCCCACCACCACCACCACCACCACTGGGGATGTGCCCACAACCAAGGTACATGCCCTTGACCAGAATCGAACCCGGGACCCTTGAGTCTGCAGGCCAATGCTCTATCCACTGAGCAAAACCGATTAGGGCTTTTCATTTTTTGAATGACATGCTGAGTGGCATGCTGAGTACCCCTCATTGCGGTAACAGGTGCCGTATGAATTAAGTCCTTTTAAAAAAAGTAATTATCTGTTTGAAATCTGAACATATTTTTGGAAGTGTTAAATGGGACTTTCACCATCCTTGTTTCTTGAACTAAACTTCTTCAAGGTAGTATGTTATCTCTAGTAGGGAGCAACATTTAATGGGTTTCAATAAACGTCCCTTCTTGAAAAGCTTTTTCATGAGCAGACCTAGGAATCATTTTGGATAGAAAACCTTTGTCTTTGCCCTCAAAATCTTAAGGAATATTATCTGACTTGTATTGTATTGTATTGTATTGTATTGTATTGTATTGTATTGTATTGGTTGTATTGTATTCCTTTCACCTAGAACAGGTCAAGCAGCAGAATTAAATGTCATGTTACTGATAAGTTAGGTTATTTCCTATAACACTTCATCTATCTTACATAAAGGGGAGAAAATAAAGACTTCAAAGTACTTAGGCTATATGCCAGACATTGTTTAGACTAGTGCCAAGAAATTAATTGTAAATTATTTTCAATAAATTCTTTTCTGTATGTTTCATTACCTCAGAATGTTGCTCAGATCATCTCATTATATATCATATCAAATTTAAGAAGTCATGGAATAAAAATCTGCAGATGAATAATATTACCAATATTCACTCCTTTGTTGAAAAGTATGAAGCATATTGTATTAATTTATACTGTATAGATTTGAACTTCAAATTATTTTACGTGTCTTAATATTTCATACATTGTTTCTGCAGATAATATTTGCAAGCAACAGTGAAGAAATCTAGGGAACATAAGGCTCTAAGGATTATCAATGGAGTGTCTCAAATTTATATTTTGTTGTAAATGCATTTGACCAATTATTTTTTTCATTCTTCATGCCAACTGATTTGCAAGGCCTATAAGAATAGCTAAACATAACTAGTTAATACTGTTCCTTAATTTTTAATATGAAACTATAATCTTTAAAACATTAAATACTTACAACTTGGAATTTATATTGCCAGGTTCTTTCAAGTTACAAAGGCAGGTAGTCTTATGTTATAACATTTTAGACATCTGATGTGTGACCCTGGTATTAATAGAGGACAATTTCCTTCTCTTAAGCTGTTTAGTCCTTACTTGTTTCCAGGCTGACATTACTGACACCTGACACTGTTCATTCTCCAGTTTAAAAGTGAGAAGCTTCTTCGAAAGAAAAGCCTCTCGTCCATTTTAATTTCCTAAAGAGTTTACTCCTTTGGGCAAAATAATCGTGTGGAGCACCTGGGGTGCAAGTGCTGAAGAAATACCCAGCCAAACCCAGCCGCAGCTGTGCTGTAATCACTGGAGTGTGCCCGGTGCATAATGGCACATTAGGTAGGCATTGATCTCTGCCAGTTTATGAGGTCTCTTACAGAATTAGGCAGACTTTTTCACCGAAACCCATGGAGCAGAAACTGCTACTTCTAAGCTAATCCACTTTCAAATTGCCATCCAATTGTGGCTGATGACCTCACTACAAATCCGCTTATCTACCTCCAACCACTCAACAAGCAAAGGAGAATCAATCGTCATTTTCCTTTATTTTCAACTCTTTATACAAAACTCCCCTTGCCCTTCTTATTCACCTTTTAGTGCCACTGCAGCTGTGGAGATAAGCATGATAAATAGTAAACTCTGTCTAATTGTCGGTGTTTATTTCGAAGATAAGGTGGGGAAAGTAGAATATGTGCTTAGTATGATACAAGGTTTAACTAAGATTTGATTTAAATATTGCTGCTAGATCAACCAAAGGACTTGTGTGCATGCATATAAGCATAACCAATGGACACAGACACCAGGGGGGGTGAGGGCATGAGCGGGGGTGGGGTGAGGGGGCACTCGGGGATAAGGACACATATGTAATACCTTAATCAATAATAAATAAATAAATAAATAAATAAATAAATAAATAAATAAATAAATAAAATGCTGCTACAAATTATGGCTAATTTAATTCATTTATTTTCAATAATTTATTCAGACTGAAGTATACTGAATGCCTGATCAAAACAATTATTATAACTATAATATATAGCTATTCCTCAGTGAAAACCCTGGGTCCAGTTTAATCATCTGAATAGAAAAAACTTAAAGCAGTTAAAAGAAAACCTGTTTGGGGGAAAATAAAGGCAATGCTCAATAGTTTATGTAACTGAAGGCAGCATGATGTAAAAATCATGTAGGAGGTATTAAACACAAAAATTAGAATCAACCAAAACCTATTCCTAGTTTCTCCTCAAGAAACTTGATCACAGAAGATAAGAGTAGTGACTTTATGATCCACAGTGTTTGGTAGTTGCAATTACGTGTAAATAAAGAATGTATAAAAGTGATATTGACTTGCACTACTTTTTCTTAGAGAATTATAACTAGCTATAATGTTCAAAGGCCCTTCGATGTATTTAAAAAGTCAGTGTTTAGTGCATATTTTGTAGGTTATTTATATATATGAAAAAAAAATCTTGCCTGGCTCTCTCAAAGTTTTTCATGTGGACCATTTAGTAGAAACCAAATTGGTAAATTATTGTATGTATGGGAATATTTGTTTGCATATTTCTTGAAGCAAACAATATACAAATAGCAATTTGAACACAGTTCTAGCAAAATTGCGGAATGTCTGTTTACAAGTGCATTGGACAAAGTAGTTACAAAAATGTTAGCCTTGGCAGGGTGATGGATGAGGCAGAGAAATAATTATTTCCATGTCTATAATTAAAGCACATATTTTTGAATGTTTCCATCTCGAATATAATCAAAATTCAAACATCTGGACCAGTCATTGCTGCGAAGCCTCATCTTAGCTGGTTTGCTTGCAGTGCCCTGGAAATGGACTGGCAGAAACACCTAGCCAGAGCCAGGCTAATAGCACTTTACTTTCCTGAAAAAATGTCTTCTCAGAGGAGTTGGAGGTGCTTTCTCACAGTTGCCTTTTGATATCTGCAGGTATATCATGTCTTCCTTCTGAACATTAATCAAACTGCTTCTTATATTTGTGCATGAACTAGGGTAAGCCATTTGTAAAGTGAGACAATATTACCTATTTCAACCTACCTAAAAGTAGCTGGCATGAGAGATACCAAATTAAATCACAGATGAAAAAAAAACACAAAATAAAATTATATTTTGGTTTAAAATATCTTAATTTTACCAGTAATATTATCAAATCCTGGATTACCTATATGAATGAATGAGGAAGAGCCACTGGTCTATAAATTACACACAATCATCTAAAATATTATTTCAAGTACATTCATCATCTCATTTTCTAAAATATCTATGTTATAATTAATATTTTCAAATATAATCAACATCTATTTACCTCGACTAGTGAAAATATAAGAAGCTACATAAGAGGAAAAATTAAATTCCCTATATTAAATCCTTCCCTCATGCCTTGGGTTTCTAAGGTCAACAGCAGGTTCTTCCACATTTTCTTCACATGATGAGAATATATATACACATATATAATATAGATTGAGTTTTATGTTACCTGTTAAAAAACAGGATCACAATATAAAAGTTGTTTAGCAAAATTTATTTTTCATGAAACATACATCATGAATAGACCTCTACTTGAATACACAGATCTGATCCATACTGTTAGTTAATGTGTAATATTCAACAGTATCGATTAAAACCAAACTACTTAACTCATCCCCAGTGAACATTTGGATACTCATGGTGTTCAGGTATTTACTTTTTCATTATTTATTTGTTGTTTTTGTTCATTAGTTGTTATTTTATTAAAATATGTACCTTTTTATTTTAGTAGATATTTCTTGACTAGTTTTCACGAATTCATGGCCATCTGGATTCCCTCCAGCAAAGAGTGTGCACATTTCTGGGCACCCTAGATAATACTGAACAACTTTTGTCTTCTTAATTTTTACCAAGCTGATGGAAGATAAATGGTATCTCATTATTGCTGTAGTTGGAGTTCCCTGCCAGTAAGCTTTAGCATCCTTTCATATGTTTGTTGCATATTACAGCTTGCTCTGCTGTAATTTCCTATTTTTATGCTTTGGCCAGTTTTATATCAGGTTATTTGTCTATATTTATCATCATAATTAAATAAATTAAATTCCTATGTTCATTCCATAGGAGTTATATAAAAGCTTATAAAGACTAAGTGGGCACTCTGCAATCTTAGTACTTAATAAAGTTTATTGAAAATTTAACTGTATTGCCCCCATAATGACATTCTTTTGATTGTAAGGTACTTGTTGTAAATTTTGTTTTGTCAATATTTTATCATAATGCCTGGTATTCTCTACATTTACCAGAAATAAACAATAAGCTCCTAAAATGGTGAGAAAAAGAACATCTTCAATTACACTACCGGGTATTGAAGGAAGGAATCACATCTTATATTCAAGCATCCCAACAGAAAGCTTTTGAGAAAATACCTCTGAGTTAATTGGTCACACAATCTTTTTTCTAGCTTTACTGAGATATAATCAACATAAAACACTGTGTAAGTTTAAGGTGTACAGCTGAATGATTTGATATATGTGTGTAGTATTATGACTTGATTACCACAATAAGGTTAGTTGACACATTCATCACCCCGCATAATTACCATTTGTGTGTCTCTATGATGAGAACATTTCAGATCTATTTATTCCCTTAAACACTTTCTAGGATATAATACAGTATTGTTAGCTGTAGTCAGCATGTGAACTTTAGATCCCCAGAACTTTTTCATCTTGTAACTGGAAGGTTGGGCCCTGTAACCAGTATCTCCCTTTTTCCCTATCCCCGAGCCCTGACAACTACCATTCTACCCTGTTTCCAGAAGTTTAGCATTATTAGTCTTCATATATAAGTGAGTTCATATAGTATTTGTCTTTCTCTGTCTGACATTATACTTTGGTTGCTCAATCTTGAAACACTTTTCCCTACCTTCACATTTACTCCCTAAAGTTTTAAGTTTAAATCTGTGAGACTATAATGGTAGGGGCCTTTCTCTTCTCACTGCTTTCTGTAGGACCTTTGTATAGTATATATTTTTAATATTAATTTTTCTTAGTTTTTTTTTTTTACTTTTAGTATTATGTTCTTTTCATCCAAACTTGGCAATTGATGGTTGTGTGGAATTTCAGCTAACACATCTCAGATGTGCATGATCTCAGCCTGTGGGATATGAATGAAAGGATTAAATGTTGAAGGCACCTCCACCTAATTTCAGAGTCTAGACTAACAATTGGTCTAAGAATATTTCTATAAGACAATGGTCTCTTGATTCAAAATAGACATTAATCAAAATGCTGACAATATTATTTTGTTGTTAAATGAGTGACATTCCATTTGTTATTTTTTGTAGCATATTCTTACACTAAGTCTCCAGGTTGTGGAAGTAAAGGTTTTCTTCATTCACAAAATGTGACTGCTATAATTTATCTTGTGCTTGAGACAAAACTCTTAAAACAAATACATCTCTTAAGGCAGGAAATAACTGAAATAGAATCCATAACTGAAAAAGTATCTCTATAGCTTTCAAAAAGTATTATTTCTATACCTAGGCTTTCTATCGACTGTGCTTATTTGAGACAAATCATTTTGCTTCCCATCCTCATTTCTTTCATTCTTATACCTAAATGAATTGCACAGAATTATCTCCAAAATCTCTTTCTGCTCTAAATTTGCTTTCTTTGGTAAATGCATTTCAACTGTAAGCAAACAAATTTGTAATTATGTCCTCTGATAGATACTCAAGATGAAGTTTTAAATAAGTTTTACTACATATTGCAACATGTCTATAAGTGTGTAAGTCAAAGTCACTTTAATAGTTAATATTCTTATTTGAATGGAAGTAGTAAGATGCCATGAAAGTAATTAATCAAAATATATATTTAAATGTATGCTCAACTAATCAAGCAATCAATATATTAATTAGTGAATAGAATAGTTAACTTATTAATTACTGAATAAAATAGGTAATATAAAATAGTTAATATAAAATAGTTTGTAGTTTACTTTCATTGATGATCAAGTAAAAAAGAACTATAATTAGGTCTGAAAAACTATTACATTAATAATTTGCTTAGAAAACAACTTTTTTCTATTACCCAACTTAATAGAAAATATATTTTATAGAAACACTGAATGAGAAGTTATATATGTAACAAATAATGCAAAATATGAAGACTTTTATTGTGAAAGTAATATTGGACTGAGACATGCAGGTTTATGTGGAGTTGGCCAGATGAGTGAATGAGATTGAAGTAAGGCATTTGAGCAGACCAACTGATACACCATTTTATGTAGTTTCTTCAAAATGGCAACCTCGATATGTGGCCTTCTTTCTTATAATGAATTCAAGCAACATATTCATCTATTACTTTAGAAATTGGTTGAGATTGATAGATATACTTTTCATATTAGCTAGTAGCAAAAATATGAGTGTCTCAATTAATTTGATTTTATTGTTTCTTTACCAAAACGAAGGACGTTACATGGGAAAGCAAACAACCTGGAAGTACTAAAGGAATTTTAAAACACAACTGAGTTGGTCATCTTACACAATTTGATTTCAACAATCAGTGCAAATCTACAAAAATGAAGACAACATGTTACTGGCAAAATGGTAGGTACATAGTCCAATGGAAAAATTAAGAGAACAGAACTAGGCCATTGATTTTTGACAAAGTTTCTATGGTAATGGGGAAAGGTATGTCTTTTCAGTCAATATCTAGGACAACTAGACACTGATAATGAAACAGATGTTTAATCTCAACACCTACCTCAAATTACATACTCAAAATGGATGATAGTCTTTCAAAGGTGAAAATAGTAAAACACAAGAAAATATTGTAGAAAAGTTTAATGCTGGGGTAAAGAAAGATTTCCTAGTACTCAATAGTACAAATTATAAACAAAGAAAAAAATGATGTATTACACCTCATCAATATAAAATTTTTCTACCAAAGAAACTTTAGAAAATTAAAAAGAAAACCATTGAATGAGAGAAAATATTCACACACCATATATGTCTACCATATGTCTTATATCCTGATTAAATAAAATGTTCTCACAATTCAAAAATGATAAGGCAAAAAGTCAATTAATTTCAATAACATATTTCAATAGATATTTCAAAAATGATATAGAGATGCAAATACTCAAATTAAAAGATGCTCAACATCATTAGTCATGATAGAAATTAAAAGTAAAACTCCAATTGAAATGCCATCATATACACATTAAAATAGATAAAATGAAGAAAGACTGACAATATGAAATTCTGCAAGGATGTAGAGTAGAGATCAGCAAACTTTTTGTTTAAGAAGCCAAGTAGCAAATATTTTAAACTTTCAGTGCAATATGGCCTTTGTCACAATTACCAAAATCAGCTTCTGTAGCATAAAAGCAACTCATTCATAAACAAATAAGTGTGGCTGTGTTCCAATATATTTTTTACAAATAAAGCTGAATTTGGCTCAAGAGCTATAGTTCACAGACCCAGATGCATAGAAACAACAACTCTCATACATTGCTCAGGTGAATGCCAAGTAGTACAATTGCTTTAGAAAACTCATTTCTTAAAAACGTAAAGATATGCCTACCAAATGACCCAGATGTTCTAATCCCACAGGTTTTTCCAAGAGAAATAAAATCACATGTCCACAGAAAGACATGTACACAAATGCTCATAAAAAGTTAGTTCCCAAAAGTCAAAATATGGAAACAAAGAAGTATCCATCAATAAGTGAATGAATAAATAAATGTAGTATATCCATACAGTGGAATGCTATTTAGAAATAAAAAGAAGTGCACTGCTGATAAATACAAGGATATAAACAAATCATTATGATAAGTAGAAAATGCACTTATTTATATGATTCCATTTAAAATAGTTATATAATTCCATTTATATAAAACGCAAAGTAATGCATTGTATGAAAAAAGTAAAAGGTCATAGGAATCTTGTTGGGGTGATGTACATTTTCTGTGTTTTGATTATGGTGGTGGTCCCCTGGGTGTACACCACTGTCAAAACCCACAGAATTGAGCTCTTTAAAATAGATGGAATATATATTACCTAAATTATCCTCAGTAAAGTTAAGAAGGGAAATAAATATATAGAAAGGCCTCACCCAAATAAACCACACATATCTCAAGGACATCTCTTTTGTCTTTTAATAAAGATAAACGTTCTATGCAGTGTATATATCAAAAGATATTTAGCTAGTCATAAAACGTCATTCTGTGAACAGGGTTACTCCCTGAGGTAGTGTACTATGTATGTGTTTCTCATACTTCCCACTCTTTCTTGTTCAATCATTTTTGTCCACTGAGAGGGGTGTGTGTGTGTGTGTGTGTGTGTGTGTGTGTGTGTGTGTGTGTGAGAAAGAAGAGGATATCACCTCTTTATTTTGTCTATACAACTAGAAATTGCACTTGAAGACAGTTTCAACAATGGAAATTGTTGACACATAATTCTAAAATACATAAGATAGAAGTATCGGGAGCAATGAATATTTTTGTAAGCAATATATATAATATAAAGGAAAGAAGTATCTTGGGAAAAGGAGTATCTTGAGAGCAAGATCTATATAAAGGAAAGAATGCTAGAATTAGTGTTTGGGTTTTTGGTCTCTGTAACTTGTACAAATTTTACATTGTCCTTAGTTTTCTTATGTCAACAATGAAAAGGTCTTAAATTCCTTCTGGATCAGATATTCTGTGGATCTAGAATCATTTAGCCCAACTTGTAGAAGATAGAAGAAACATAAAAGAACTGTTTGAGAAAAGAAGAAATTATTAGCCAGGAAATAAATAAACAACTCAGCCTGAATCTGTGGTAGGCAGGATTTGAGCAAACATGCAGACAAGTTTTTCAAAAAGGTAGTTAACAATCCCCTCCTACTCAGGGCCATTCTGATCCCACCCTCACTGGGTGCAGGGAGGTTAGGCATAGCTAGATTCTCTCAGGAGCAAGGCCACACCCCCAAGCACTCTTTCTGACCCTGTGGGAGCTAATATCTGAGCCCCGGCCATGCCCACTTCTCCAAGGTTTCCTGTTACTAAAGCCGAATACTAGCTCAGCTACAGCATGATTTTTTTTAGCTCGCCTGAACTCTCAACCTCTCTTCCTTTAAAAAATGTCTAGGGAATTCTCTGATAAAGAAAATGTATTCAAATTCCTTGAAAAATCTTATACGTGGTTGCAAAGCAGATTAAAATATTAATAGGCCACAAGACTAAAAAACAACAACAAAAAAACAACAACCTAAATTAATAGGGGAACATATTGAGTCAAAAGGACTTTTTAAAAAGTCTTTATCTTAAATACTGATATCCTTTAGAGAGTTTTAAATGTTTTCAAATGATTTTGTTTTAACTAAATTCACAAGTAACATATCTAAATATGTTACTATCCTTTATTTTAGTCACTCATTAAATATTGTCTGTCCCTTAAACTGGCAGGTTGTGGGGGGGGGGGAGTAAAGGGGGGCAGGCATAAAGAAGAAAAATATTTTCACCTTAAAAAGCTTACAATCTAGAATAGAAAAATAAGACTTAAGAGTCTTATTTTTAAAATTTTATAAAATATGCAACACTTTGAAATATGAAATAAATAAAAAGTAGTTTGAAAATCATTCAAAACAGGAAAAGATATTGTACATTTAAAATTTCAATTAAAAATAATATATTTCAAATATGTAAAAATTGTAAGCAACTGAAATTAGGTATTGCTAGTCCCAATGAGTAAATGAAAAAGTTTAATTAGGCAAAGTAATTTTTCAAATTTACACAGTGATTCAGCTTGGAAATCCAGAGATACTTGAGTCAAGAGCGTAATTTCATTCTAGTATATGAAAATACTTCCCTAAAAAACAAACCAAGTTATTCAATATTCACATAACAATAACTTTCAAATAGGATACTAAATTACATATACTACTCTTGATTTTCTTAGCATTCTAACTTGTATCTTCTTCTTCCTTCTCACTCACATATTTTTCAATTTTCCTTTTTAACTAATGTGAAATTTTATCTCATATTCCTCTCTTCCTCTCTGCCTTCTTTTTTAAAATTATGAATTCTTGATATTATGAGCTTTCTACAATGTCATTGGTATATACTCAATCTAAAATTTGTTTAGAATCAAGCATATGCAGTCATGTTTAGTGAGTAGTCAGTAATTGCAGAACTATTATTCTCAGATTCAGGAAAGAAAATAATGTATCATAGTTTTTGCTCTATTGGCATTCCATAAACAAATAAGCCAATAAATAATAAAATTAGAAAGGCAAGCAAAATATATTTTTGTGTACTATATAAATAAGTATTTATATTAAATATGCCATAATTCACTCAGCATGCCCATAATTTTTTAACAGGTTACTTTTGTTTAAAAAAGGAGACAAATTAAGGGTAACTTAAAGTAACCCTGTCACTGAAATGGGCATTGATATAAAACAAGTCTCAAGGCTCCCAATTTGGAATGGCCAAATCACATTTCCAACAAACTGATAATTACCTACCGTGGTTTGTATTTGTATTACTCAAAGTTTAAATCAGAAGTTAAATTCTACAAATAGTTCTATTAGATATAATACCTGGAACCTCACAGATTTTTTAAAAAAATGCTTCTCTGACTTTCATAACTATTCTTTTGTTGTCTATTATCCACTATCCCATTTCAATTCAATGTGTACCTTATTTATGCTCAGTGATTTAAGTTTCATCCAAGTGGATTGTTGATGTATTTGTAAGTTAATTTTGAAAAACTGGCATGCTCTTTAAGTATACATTAATAATTGATGGCAAGGACACTGAAAATAAGTCTATGTATGACTTTGGCCTTCATAAATTTGAAAAACTTTAATTAATACCCAGGAAATTAACTTTGTGAAATTTGCCTCCTTTATTCATACCCTATGAGGCAAATGTAATTGAAAAATCAGAAGATTCTTCTTTGCTAAAAAAGAAAGCATATTTTCAGTATTTGTGTGCATGATGTGCTAATGAAAAATGGTATCCAGGAAATTAGTATTGTGGGTGGCTAAAAAGTAATCTAGCCTAATAAAGAATATATATACATACATATTACATATTTGTATGTATATATGTGTATATGTATATGTCTGTACTAGAGAACTGGCAATAGAAAAGTCATATTTTGAAGTCTTTATTGCTCTACCAATACTAAAGATATATGATATATCCCTGTACAAAACTAACAATCTTTATTGACTTGATATTAACTTTAACAGTTTCAATGTACATCCCAATTATAATTAAAAGTATTAAAAACAATATATATGCATTTAGACTTCCTAACTGTATTTTACTTTAAGGGTAATATTTCAACCTTACATATGAACTCAAAATTAAGATGGCATAATACATTAAAAACTGACTCCTCCCTTTGTGCTCCACACTCAAGCCTTTGAATGGATTCTAGTTGATAGTAACCATATGTGGTTCAGGAAATGTAGAATGGGCAGGCTACTCAAAGGTTCTTTCTGGATGGCAACCTGCCCACACACCAACTACCTCTGCTCTGTGGCTCCTGGGGAACATGGCAAAGCCAGTCTAATTTATAAGTAGGAAAATTTTTTTTAAAAAAGTAAAAAAAAAGGACGGGATCGAGAGCTTGACATTTCAAAGTGGCAATGAGGCTTCCCCACAAACTGTTGTTTTCTGTGTGTGTGTGTATTTTTTTAAATGCTGAAGCCCTCTCATTCCACAGAATAGAAGGCTATATTAGTAAAAACAAAAAGTTCCCTTAATTTTTAAAATTTACCTTCTAAATTATTACCAAAGAAATGTACTAGCATAGCAAAATTTCCAACAAATCTTATTAATATAAAAATGTGTATATTTTTAAATCTCTTACCTTCTTCCAAGAAAAAAATTCTTAATTTCTGAGATACATTTGTTCAGTCCAACTGGTTATTTTAAGTATTTGGACACTTTAAGTACCCTATAAAAATAAACAAGTCCATTCTTAGAATCCATTGTAAATCAAACAATTAGTAATAAATTAATGGGTGCTTCATTAAATTAACTTTCTTCAAACCACCTCTATACCTTGCATATAAAAATATAGAGAAGAAAAGAAAAAAGTACTATGGGAGGCAGATATTGAATTTAACGCTTCATTCTTGCTCCTCCAAACAAAATACAATTTGTAATCACTGATGCGATTTAAGGTATTTGAAATAATTCATTCTTTAGGCTCCGACTCTGCTAAAGAAGAACTGATTTATCTGAGAATTAGCTGAAACTCTAACATGCTCCGATGTCATTAACATTCTTCCCTCCTGATGATGAAAGGATCATGCTGACAACCCAGCTAAGCAGTAATTTCATGGCACTGCTAGCGAGTAACTGGATTTCACTTCCACAAAACTTTTTTGTGTTTTTTTTTCATGAGTAAAGAAAAGATACCATATATAAAAAATAAATAGAAATTTTAAATAACAGAATCTTCTCAAATATAAAATTAAAAACATGCTTTAAACCTTTTTACTAAAATAAATGCTTTGTAATGTTAATCATAAACTATTTCATATTTGAATAAATAGTAAAAACAATTTAGAAAACTAAATAAAGACAATTCAATCTAGGCCAGAGATTTAATATTATCTCATTTAGGAAAAAATATAATTTGGTAAAAACCAAAAGAAAGTATGCAATGCAGATTCAATAGCTAAGCATTAATCTTATTAAATAATATAAATCTTATATAAGTCAATCAAAACTACAGTAGTAAAATTTCTGAAATAATACTTCCCTCATATTATTTTCAATCCTAACTATACATTTTTGAGAAATATATACATATATTTCAATAGTTTTGAGAAATATAGAATATATTATCTTATATGCACTTATACAATATGTTTTTGTTGGATTCTATGAAATCAGATTAGAGATAACTTAAAAATTGGCTTAAGCAAAACATTTATGTTAGGTTATAGGTAAACAGATAAACTATTACTCTAAGAATATATACAAATATTGACACACAAATGACAATACCATCTATACTAATAAAAGGGTAATATGCTAATTAGACCGGGTGTCCTTCCGGATAAAGCGGCAGCAGCTGCAAGGACCAAGGGCCGGTGGTGCGGGAGAGGCGGGGTGGTGCGGGTGGGCCCAGGCCAGTCCCACCGGTGTTGCACGGCCCCTCTGTCCACAGAGGCAGGCGCTGGGAGAAGTGGGGTGGCCTGTGGTCCCGGAGCCTCCGCAGAGGTTGGATGAGGTGCGACTGAGGTCCCTCAACCTCCCACAGCCCTGCCCCCAGCCAGGCTGGCCCCAGATCACTCCCACACACACAAGTGGGTGGGGGGTGGGCCAGTGCTAAGAAATAAGGGCCGAGGGTCGGCAACCCCAGCAGCTGGCTTTGGCACCAGCAGTGGGGTCATGGAGGTGGACCCTTCCCCTGATCCCCCCGGTCATCTCCTGCAGAGGAGCAAGCCTAACCCATCAGTAGGACATCCCCTGAGGGCTCCCAGACTGTGAGAGGGGGCAGGCCAGGCTGAGGGAATCCCCTTCAGTGCATAAATTTTCATGCACTAGGCCTCTAGCATTAAATATTCCTTGTAGGCATATGTCACAAGTTAGTGAAATTATATCACAATAGTAATAAGATGGAAACAAGATCTGTGGGGTTGAGAAGTCAAGTAATTTATAGACTAATGCTTTTGAAGACTCATCTATGTGAAATATTGAACTTACCATACCATATGATAAGAATGATATTGGAGAGAATGACAATGAACTAAAACTAAAATCTTAATGAAGAGGGGCAGTGACCAGTGGTTGGTAGAAAATTGTATAAAGAGAAATAGCAGGTAGAAGTCAAGAGATCACAGCCAGGAGGTTGTAGGGAGGATGAAAGAGACTGCTCTGTGAGAGACATTGAGAAGCAAAGAGAATACTGCCCGTCTCTAATCTCAATAATTTAAGTGGTGTGGTACAGAAATAGCCATCTCTTGAAAGCTAGCATGAGGAGCAGAATCAACAAAGAAGAATCAAGCTTTATTTAGAGAGAAGATAAGGGGAAAATACAGAAAGTGATTGAAAATAAAGGGGCTTGGTTTGGTGAGTTTCAGAAAATATGTTAAAAGTGTATCAGAAGATCGGTTTATAGAATGAGGTTTAGAGATGGTGAGAATCAAAAGTGACTTGGATACTACACTGCAGTAAAAATGAAGGAATTCTTACCATTTGCAACAGCATGGATGGAATTGGAGAGCATTACGCTAAGCAAAGTAAGTCAGTCAGAGAAAGATAAATATCACATGATCTCACTCATTTGTGGAATATAATGAACAACATAAACTGATGAACTAAAACAAATCCAGAGTCATAGAAATATCGATCAGACCGTCAAACCTCAGAGAGAAGGTAGGGGAGGGTCGGGGTAAAAGGGAGAGATCAACCAAAGGACTTGTATGCATGCATATAAGCCTAACCAACGGACACAGACACCAGGGGGGTGAGGGCATGAGTGGGGATGTGGGGGACAATGGGGGATAAGGTCACATATGTAATACCTTAATCAATAAAGAAAAATAAAAGTGACTTGGAAGTTCTGAATTCTTTTTGGTCATTGACATAAAATGAAGAAGCGCGTTTGATGAGTCCAATCCTGCTTTTTCCAGAGAGACGATGTGATGCCTTGTCAGGAGTGTTTAAGGACTCAGGGTGTCCACTTAACTCTTGATGATAGTGCTCTCTGACCCAACAAAGAATGTGTGAATCCTTCTTGACATCTGGTGGACACCTTTAAGTTAACACAGGGCTGTTTTTCTCCCTTGGCCTCCATCGGTGCTGGCCTGAGATGAGGAAGGTACATTATGTGTGGGCTTCCATTTGACTTGCACAGAAGGCATCACATGGTCAGTGTAGAGGTTAGTTTAGGGGGATCATCACAATATTTCAGCATTCTTAACTCTACTTGATTTCTACTGCTGGAAGCCTAAAGAAAGAGCCGTTTTATTCCAAATATAAGGGCTTCCATTTTTTTATGTTTGAATTTTATCTTATCCTGATATGATGAATGTTCTAATTATTTCATGAAGAGCTTTGTCCAATTTAACTGGTCTGACTGTTCATAACCAATGCAGATATTTATTAGTAATTTAGTAAATATTTATAATTTACTCTGTGCCAGGCACTATTTTAGGCAGCAGTGACAAGTAATTGAAGTTCCTGGATGTAAGGCACTTAAATTTTCTACAATAAACTCAGTAACATAGAAATTCATAATAGAAGATCAAGCAATGATAAGTGCTATAAAATAAGAGGATAGAAGTTGGCTGGGTTATAGTTTGCTTGGGATGGTCAGAAAAGTCCTCTCTGAGTTGGAGTTGGTGACATTTTACCCAAAAACTAAAGGAAGAAGCCATGTGGATATCTTGGGAAAGAAAAGTTAAAACTAAAGGTGCAATAACAGCAAAGGCCCTGAAGCAAGGTCATGAATAGATTTTTCCAGAAACAGCAATATGTTGCAAACCGTCGGTGTATAATGAGTGAGGGAGGAGTGCTGGGAGGGAGGTGGATAAGTAAAATAATTGTAACCAAATACAAATTTGATTTGATCAGTAAATATATTACAAACACTGGTAAAACCTATGCCATGAACACAATTTCCTAGTTAACTGCAGTACATCGGTCAAATCAAAATATTGTAAGATACAAAACAAACAACAAAAAGCTATGAATAATATAATTAAAAGATCTTTCCTACACACTGAAAGTCTCAGACTTTCACTTATCTCTCTGTTAAATTCACCACATGGAACTATCATGTTGGTCAAAAAAAATTTACTGTAGCAAATGGAATGTGGTTTAATCCAAAAGTTAAAGCTATAACTTAACTACGCTTTGTTTGACCAAATAAAAACATGCATCTTCACTGATAATGCAGTGAATCTTCTTTCACACATGACACTTTCCACCTATCTTTAGGAAGATTATGTGAGCCAAGTAGTCACCTGCAGATACAAAATATCTGATCCTACCTGACAGGTATTTTTTTTTTCAATTCACACCATATAATTATTCAACAACAACAAAAAATCTGTCAAAGGAGATTCCATTAGTGTCAGATAATGATTCCTAACCAGCATACTTTTCACTAAAATGATAGCAACAAGTGAAACTTAAATGGGAAACTCCTATTGAAAATAAATTGTCATTCTCTATCTTATCTATTTCTTTTCTTTGATCCTGGTGTTCTCTTGGAAATTCTGAAGGAGTTGTGACTTTGACAAATCTGATGTCTGCTAGTTTTTACAGGGATGTACTAAGAACAAATGTAACATTCTACTCTGATATACTTGTTTTCATTAAACAATGATTTACTGAGAGTGAGCTGAATTGAAAATTGCTTTGGTCGTTTTCTTTAAAAATAACAGTACATTTATTAGAAAGACAAAATTGTCATTAATATTTCTAGAAAAGTTCATTACAAACTTAAAAACTCTCTCTCTCTCTGTCTTCCTCCTTCCCTCTCTCTATTTCTTCTTTTGTGTATTTCCCATGAGAGGATGGGAAGATGAGATGATTTGGGAAATGAGGATGAGGAAATTACAAAACACTCAATTGAGATTTTATTTAATTTATGTTGCAAAATATCAAGTGATTTTTATTAAAATTAATAAATATATTTCAAATAACTTGAAGATATATGCTTTCCTGATTATTTAAATTTTACTAGTGTATAAATTTAAGTAACTTCAAACATTTTTATTTTTAATTATAAAATTTCTGTATTTTATTATTTATTAATAATTTTTAAAACTTAATAAACATATATAATATGTCCAAAAATGTTTTTGGTGCAAAATTAAATTAGAAATGCAGCTTAAATATTACAGAGAGCAGGGACTTGCTTTTTATTTTACACTCTATTCCCAGTGACTAGAACAGTGCTAGGCTGAGAGTAGCATTTAAATATATATAATAACAAGTATATATTTTAAATTAATGAATGAGTGTATATATTTGAATAAATGAACTCATGCGTTCCCATCTACTTTCTTTTAGTTTCCTGAGAGAGTCAGACAACTAAGTTAATTATTACAATACAATGTGATGAATATAATGATGCTTGCGTGTACCGAATGCTCGGGAAGTGTAGCGGTAAGAATACAAATCAAACTACCTGGGGGTTCAAGGTTCCAAGTTTATGACTAGAGAATTAAAGGTACTTAATCAAGATTCAGAAGCTACACATCTGAGGGTGATAGCAATCATTAGGCACTACAATAAATTGCTCAGGTAAAACACATACACATTTTAAGGTCCCAGAAAAATATGTAATTGTGAAAAAAAGATGTAATCAGATATTAAGAAATATTTAAACACATATTAAATTTTACTTCTCAAACTTATTGATTGTCAAATTGTAAACGTTTTATAGTTAAGATTCTCTTATTCTGCAAGTCTCCCCAAACATGTATTGTTAAAAATAAAATCATAGAAAATGATAGTGAGATGAAAGGACATGTTTATTAAATACTTTTAAAGTTTTAAAACAAACAAACAAAAAAATGCTTAATGTAGGACAAAGATAGATTTAATAGATTTGAAGTACTATGAATTGATGCTACAAAAACAAATAAATTACACTAAGGACCTCAGAAGACCTACAAAAGGCCATATCATCCTGTTTTATACTGGTTGTAACTTAGGCTGAAAACAATTATAATTTGATCAAAATATTCACATGAAATCCATCATTTTAATAAGCAATTTCTAAACCCCAAATTGTCATTGGTCATCTCAGGTGTAAAATAGAGACCTGAAACTAAAACTTCATCATTTTTTATATTTAACAAGATTACAAAAGTATCCCAATGGTAACACTGAAAATATTTTTTAAAATATTACACTGAAAAAAATTTTCCCCTTAGAAAATAAACAAAAAAATCTATGAACTATTAGAGAACTATTATATACAGATTAAATGTTTGAGTTTACTCATATGTTAATGATTCTACCAAGTATGTTTTCATATATATACACACATATATATGTAAATATATACATATATATGTATATATACATATATGTATATGTATATACATATATATGTATATATATACATATATATGTATATATATACACATATATATATATATATATAAAAGAGGCCCGGTGCACAAAAATTTGTGCACTCGGGGGGGAGGGAGGGTCCCTCAGCCCGGCCTGTGCCCTCTCGCAGACTGGGACTCCTCAGGAGATAATGACCTGCTGGCTGAGGCCTGCTCCTGGGTGGCAGAGGGCAGGCCCAATCCCTAGGTGCAGCCTCTGATCGGGCTCAGAGCAGGGCCAATTGGGGAGTTGGGGAGCCGCCCCCTGTCATGCACAGAGCAGGGCGGATGAGGGGGTTGGGGCACCGCCACCTGTTACACTCAAGGCAGGGTCGATGGGGAGGTTGCGGCGCCACCCCTGTCACGCACAGAGCAGGGCCAATCAGGGGGTTGGTGAGCTCCCCGCTGTCACGCACAGAGCAGGGCCTATCAGGGGGTTGGGGAGCTCCCCCCTGTCACTCACAGAGTAGGGCCGACAGGGGAGTTGGGGCACTGCCCACTGTCACACACAAAGCAAGGCGAATCAGGGGGTTGGGGCACCGCACCCTGTCACACTCAGGGCAGGGCCGATGGGGAGGTTTTGGCTCTACCCCATCACACACAGAGCAGGGCCTGTGGGGAGCAGTTGGGGTGGCGAACTCTATCACCCACAGAGCAAGGCTGATCAGGGGGTTGGGGCGCCGCCATTGTCACACTCAGGGCAGGGCCGATGGGGAGGTTATGGCTCTACCCTGTCACACACAGAGCAGGGCCCGTGGGGAGGGGTTGGGGCGCCGCACCCTGTCACACACAGCCACAGGGCGATCAGGGGGTTGGGGCACTGCACCCTGTCACACACAAAGCCACAGGGCGATCAGGGGGTTGGGGAGCTCCCACCTATCAGGCATAGAGCAGGGCTGATCAGGGGGTTGGGGCGCCTTCCCCTGTCACGAACAGAGCAGGGCGGATAGGGAGGTTGTGGCCCCACCCCTTGTCACACACAGAGCCGCAGGACGATCAGGGGGTTTGGGCACTTCCCCCTGTCACGCTGATCCCGGTGCCGGGAGGCCTTGCAGCTCCACTAATCCCGGTGCTGGGAGGTATATTACCCTTTTACCATATAGGATATAGGCCTGGTGCACGGGTGGGGGCCCTGAAGGGTGTCCTGGATCAGGGTGGGGGCCCTCACTGGGGTTCCTGGCCAGCCTTGATGAGGGGATGATGGCCGTTTTCAGCTGGTCACACACCCTTCAGGGTGGGGTTCCCCATGGGGTGCCTGGACAGTCTCGGTGAGGGGCTGAGGGCTGTCTTCAGGCTGGCAGGTGACTGAAGCTCCCAACCGCTCCTTTTTTTCCTTTTTTTTTTTTTTTTTTTATTCTGGGCCAGCTTTAGCTCTGAGGCTTGGCTCCAGCTCTTAGGCCTCTGCTGCTGAAAGCAGGTATCTGGTTTGTTTGGGTTCTATAATCGAAACACTGTTTCAATTCCAGCTCTGTGATCCCGGCTGGCTGAAAGCACGTTTCTGGGGTTTTGTTTAGCTTCTATATTTGTAACAATGTTTCAAACTGCAAGGTCAGAGCGGCAGCGGCAGGCGGGGAATGTTGGAGTCCTCCGTCCCTGAAGCAAGCAAGCCTCATGTTCACTTCAAGCTGCCTGGCTGCCCGCCGCCATCTTGGCTGGCAGTTAATTTGCGTATCACCCTGATTAGCCAATAGAAAGGGTAGCAGATGTACGGCTAATTACCATGTTTCTCTTTTTTAGATAGGATATATATATATATATATAATCATTTACACCCAAATACACTTTATAAAATATCCACTGTTATATCTAACACATGCATATACACTCATGTGTGTGCTTACTCTTTGAGTCGTTCTACCATTAATCATACTTAGAAATATCATTGGCTCAAAAATTTTTAAATCTCCTGATGTTTCTGACATCTAAATTTATTTGCAATGTAGATTTATTTTTTCTTTGAAAATTTTTGAATAATATATTAGATCTCTTTGACTACACTGATGACTGGTCTCTCATTAGATAATGATCTCTTATTTAATCGCTAGAGGCCTGGTGCACGACATTCATGCACTTGGGAAAGGGGGATCCCTCAGCCTGGTCTGCGCCCTTTAGCAGTTCTGGAGCCCCTGAGGGATGTCCAACTGATGGCTTAGGCCCACTCCCCGTGGGGAGTGGGCTATAAGCCACAGTGAAACATCCTTAGCTCTGCAGCGAAGGCAGGAGAGGCTCCCACCACCGCTGCTGTGCTCGCCAACCATCCTGGCTTGTGGCTGAGTGGTGCACCCCTACGGGAGCGCACTAACCACCAGGGTGCAGCTCCTGCATTGAGCATCTGCCCCCTCGTGGTCAGTGCACATCATAGCGACCAGTCATTCACCATTCAGTCAATTTGCCTATTACCCTTTAATTATATAGGATTTTCTTTTAGACTATCAGCTGTGAAATACTTTTAAATGCTTATTTTCTCTGAAATTCTATTGCCAGCCAAATCAAAAGAATTCAATTTTGAGAGTTAAACAATACAAGTTATATGGAAAATGAAACTACAGGTCTATAAGTCCTTTCACTTAAGCTATTTATTTTGAAATTCTGTAAAAATAAAAATACTGATTCATAGTTATTTGGGAATAAATCAAATTAATTACTTATTGTCCTCTTTTGTGCTTTAAACATTTTAACAGTAGACTTTTATTCTTCCAATTACCTGTTAAGAAACAGGTGTTTGTTTGTTTTTCTTCCTTTTTGAGTTGACTAGCACCATATTCAGTTTTACACTTAAAGTAATAAGTAAAGTTGTGTTTGTTAAGTGAGTCTGTGAACAAAAGGTCACAGCATATGCTGTCTTCCCAGATGAATGGTTATGATGAGTGAAGATATAATCTTTTTTTTTTTACAAATATAAAACTCAATGTTTCTACCCTTCAAGTGTGTGAAATAGCTTCTCAAGTTCACTTTAGAGCACACCCTTGCACTAAGACATTTGATTTCTATTAAAAACAAAAATCCTCTCAGAATTCACTCAGTGAAATGACCCAGTTTTGCAGTTAAAGAAGTAAAATTTTAATTAAGACAGACTACTATGCATTTGTGATTTACTTCATTGGAAACATTAGGGAAATAAAAACCAAAGATCTACATTTAGGTACCTTGTACATTGCATATTACAAGAAACTCTATTTCCCCCCACTGCTTATCTAATATTATATTAACAAAAAAGATATTTATGTTATGCCATTTTAGTAATATCAACAAGTCAAATGTTTATAATCAGCATCAGCATCATTAGCTCCATTAGGGAAAAAAAAAAAAATTACTCCAAAATATCAAGCAACTGATATGTAGTATACTCAATAAGCATCAGGTCTCAGTCACATATCTCCAAATTCTATGTATTTTCAAGCTTTGTCTCATCTAAGACAAATGTGTAAGACTTCTTTATTGTCAAAATATTTATACCCCTCTCTACCATGTCCTTCCTTATCAGGAAGATTATACCTCACACTCCTTTGACTTTAGGTCTGGCAATGTAACTTACTTTGGCAAATGAAAGGTGAGTGGAAGTGACATGGCTATTTCTGAGCAGAAGTTGTAGGTGCCACAATGTGGTTCTGCTAACACTATTCTTCTGAGATATAAGCTAATTCTTTTTTTTTTTTAATGTGTTTTCATTGATTTCAGAGAGAGGAAGAGCGAAGGAGAGAAAGATAAAAACATCAATGATGAGAGAGAATCTTTGATCCTCTGACTCCTGCAGGCCCCCTACTGGGGATTGAACCAGGACCTCCTGGTTCATAAGTCAAAACTCAAGCCATTGAGCCATACTGGCCGGGCTGAGATATAAACTAATTCTTAAGTCTGGGTACAAAATAATGGAGCAGAACTGACACCAACACACAGAATATGCATAATCTGAGTGATATTTTAAAAATATATTTATTCTCATTATAGGGCCATTAATTACCTCAGCATAATGTAGCCTATGCTAATTGATATGGAATTTAGTGTTTAGAAGTAATGTATTATAGTAACAAAAATCTAAAATATATGATGTCAGCTCTGAGGTCTAGCAGTAGGTGGTGGAAAAAAAGTTTATCAGCGATGGCAAGATGGTAACCTATGTAATGCAACAGAAAAATATTTGGTAAAAATGTAAGCTGCAATAATGTGGGAAGTGGCAAATGTTCTAAATTAGCTGTGGCTTCAAGTTATGGTCATGCCTCGATTGGTACTGACCAGTTTGTAAGCACAGTCAACAAGAAAATGTAGACAATCTGGAAATTACAGGCCTTACAACGCTGAAGCTGTTTCTTATCTCCAATTAGTGAAAGAGAAAATTGGGGAAAGCTTTGAGTCAAGAAAGCCAATTATAATGCAGTCTCTTTCTTAGCAAAGAGTAAATCACAGGTGTGACTTTCACCCTTTGTTGAAATATCTGTACTAAATAAGGTAGCAGCCAGTAAATACTTCCTACTGGACAGAATGGCTAAGAGAAAGTAGAATTTAAGAGGATATGTCTCCTAGAAACCCTGTAAGCTTAAGGGACCTTCATTTAGAGCAGTGGTTCTCAACCTTGGCTGCACATTAGAATCACCTGGAAATCTTTTTAAAATCCTGATTTCTGGGCCTCATCCTCCGGAAATTCAGTTTCTTTGTTACTAACGTTGTGGCCCCACCCCATAACAAAGAAACAGAATTTCCGGAGGATGAGGCCCAGGAATCAGAATTTTAAAAAGATTCCCAGGTGATTCTAATGTGCAGCCAAGGTTGAGAACCACTGTTTTAGAGATAAAATCATATGCGTGGCTATTGATGCATGGTTGGGAATAAAATAAAATACTATAAATAAAAATCCAACTGTTTTGAGAAAGTTGTACTACCAAATGAGCCATCAGCCTGGAATGAAAGAGAATGTGAGTGTTTGAGATTTAAAATATAAACTTTAGGCTTCCCAAACGTCTAGTGGCAGTAAAATTAGGCTAAGAAAACTACGTATTCTATTAGGAGGAATATTTGCAGGTTCCCTCTTCAAATGATGCCAAGGAAATACTGTAAAACACCTGCCAGAGGGCATAGCCAAGAGCCATAGAGAGTTATAGGCTGAGCAGTTGCTGGCAGGCATCAGAACTGGGGACAAATCAGGAAACATTCCCCATAGCCAGTCATACCCTTTTAGAATGTCAGATTTGCTATAATCTATAGGCTGACTACTTTGGGATTCACTCCTTCCTCTGTCTGATTAAACATTTCTTGCTGTTCCACTATAGAATAATAGAAATATGTGAAGTGGTTGGGAGGGTGGGGGGAATATAAATGGTCCCTTAAGTTCCTAGATCTCCAGATTAAGAACCTCATCTGGGCTATCATGAGGCTCAAGACTGAGTCTGACACTATGATTAGAGGGGACTTGGGTGCTTGTAAGAGGGGAAAGTGAATATGTGTGACCAGACTTTGGTCGATTGAATTACTGCTGCGATATGTGCCATTGCTCCCCGCTGGGCCAGTTCCTGCAGGAGAATTAGACTTCCTGTATCATTGATTTATACAATAGACATATGACTGGCTTTAGGCAATGACCTGTGACTGCAACATGTGCCACATGCCAGCAGAGGCTTTAAAAGCCAGCTCCTGGCTCTGGCTTTGTGCTTTTCCTCCCGCCATGAGATTAGTATGCCTCAGAGAAGGCCTGCTTTTTCATTTTAGAATGATGGAACAGAACGCAAACTGTCCCAAGATGAGCATACAGCATGTGCAATATATAAACTTTGATATTTTGAAGCCACCTAGATGTTGAGACCATTTTTGACCCTCATACAGCAGTGTCACTTGACTAACTAAATACCATAGAAATGAGCACAGAAGCAAGAGGGCTAGAGAAAACAGCATGTCAGAGGCGATGGCACTTCCGCTCAGCCAATGCGTGCTTCAGAAAGGACTCCTTTTATACCCTGTCTGCCTTAGTGCAGTAGGACTTCCAGGGAACTGGCCCACAAGACTTGGTCGAAAAGTCATTTTTTTCTGAGTAAAAGCTGGTTTCCTCTGAATATAAAAAGAACCATGTAAAAAAGTAGTTTGAACTGTTTTAATTTCATAATAAATCCTTTACATTACTGTACAGTTATAAGAAATAAGTAAATAACAAACCGAAAAGAATATTCTCTGGAGTTTTTTGTTTGTTATGAATAATTTTCTACTGGCTCTTCCACCTGGTGGACCAGTAAGTCACTCATTTCCAAATGGGTAATCAACCTTAACAAAACCATACAGCGAAGGGTTCTAAAGCATTGTATCAAGTGGAAATGTAAAGTTAGATAAATGTGCTGGGTAAGTTTGCCAGCTAAAATATGCAAATGTAGATTGTTGGCTGGAGAAGATATGAACTGTTCTCCTACAGATACTTTTAAAATGTTTTTAGTATTTATTGTTCAGATACTTTTTTTGAATGTTGAAGACCTTGGTTTTATTAATGACACCACTGTTCCATGGAGGAGAGACCCCAAGATATAAAACTCTACACACTTTCTATTCTCCTTGGATGATTGGCACAAAAATAATAGATATGATATGAATTGTTTCTAAAATACCTGTAAGTCATAAAATCATGGGATAGAAACCAATAATGGGAAATCATCTATATTGTCTGTGTTAAAACCAGTCCTGTAGCAATTATGCAGCAATCTTTGGTAACTAAAGTTTTTCTCATATTTTTTTTCCTTAATATGATACAATAATACAAAAATAGGACAATACTGATAATAGCAAGCTTTCATTTGAAATAAATTAAAATAAAATTGTTCTAATTTGAAAGACCTCAGCCTTAAGTTTTATGTTCCTGTCTTAATTTTCAGTATAATTATAACTGAACTAAAGCCAAAATAAGCAATAATATGAAAAAGTATTTGGAAGTAAATCAGTTAATAGTTTCAAATAATAAGAATTTTAAATCCTCAAAATGAGAAAATGACTTAGTATTTCACAACATACAGCATACAGGCACACAAACTAAAAAGCCTTCCTTGGTTTTGCATCATACAGAGCGTATTCCTCCCTTGCCATGTCAGCCATTAACAGGATAAAAGAGGTGTTCTACGTCTGTGCATTAAAAGTGTTCTTGCGAACATCGAGAGACACACAGAGAGAATGAGTTACCATTTCGGAGCTCCTGTGAATCTTCTTTCTTATTACTTGCTGCTGCTTTTTTTATAAAGCATATCCTTAACCTTCCAGAATCACATTCTTTTGTTTTAAAAGTATAATCCAATGGCAGAAAAAAAGATTTCCAAAACCAATAAGAGACTGAAAGGGCTGGTGGGTGCCCGCGATCAAGTTGATTAAACTCTGCAGGACCTGCAGTTTGTCAAAAACCTTTTTGCTGCCTCACATTTTCTAAAAATGGAAAAGGTGGAGCTTTCACAAGTAGCAGGCTCCAAATAAACCAATATGCCCTGCACAAAGCTCGTGACACCAGCAAAAGTTTTTTTGTTTTTTTTTTCACACACTAGGAAGTTCTACTATTAGCTGGTACCCATCATCCGAATAGGGCATTTCTCCATATTAATGTGAGATTCAGCTTCCTAAAAAACTCTTTCCATCCCTCGGGCTACATTTGTCCCAAAGAAGCATTAGTCACATGTAGCCTTGAGGGACTTTTCTACCTAACTTATGGAAGTAATGTATAGATTTTTTCCTTGGAAGCGAAAAAGACCAAAGAAAACTGGGTCACTGATGGTGATTGTTAAAAATGGTAATCTAAGAATGCACTTTTACTTTTTCCTCTTCATTTAATGTCCTCAGTTTTACCCTGATTTTCTAGAGAAAAGTGTGCTGTGCATAGAAATTAAATATGGGCTACATGGTAGCTACCCATGACATTATGTATTCAGTGACAGCATACTCTATCACAATTCATTTATTATTGCACCTCATCCTATCTATATGGCAAAGGCATTAAGTTAATACTATTTTTTTACACTGAGCTTTGCCATAGCATAATTTTGATCTTTTAGCTTTAACTTGTATTTTAACAAAATGGGTCTTTACCAAAATGTTACTATTTTTTTCAACTTAAAATGTTATAAAAAACAAATATATTACTTGATAGGTATTATTCTTCATTGTTTTTGGCATATGCTCTTCCTATTCTAAAATTTGCAGTACATTTCACATTCACTATACTTGACTACTCCTTGTCTCAACATATTTCATCAGTTATTATGGTCGCTGAGTTGCCAATAAATTATTTAACTGAAATAAGTGCTCTCTGATGGACAGCATTTCTTAGGACAAACTCCATGAAAATGCAACTACTTCAGGAAATACTGAAACTGCAAAATTATATTAACAATGCCTCATTTCTAAATAAGCTTTAAAATAAATATATTTTAAAAGATAATTTGTTTCTTAAAAATTAATTAATTTAGAAATATTTGGTACATTTTTCATACAGTAAAAGAAACAAAGCACAAATGAGAATTAAGGAAAGCAAGCTGTTCATCAAATGCATTTTAGGTCATAGCTGAGCCTCATTTTTCTCGTCCATTAAAACAAGTAAGTGATAACTAATTCTTAGGAATTTACTATGAAATTTCTATGATTTTAAGCACTGTTAGCATTTAAAAAGTAGAAATATGGATTTTCCACATTTAGTACCATATCTTTGTTAGCTATTAAATCTTAATACTAAATTGATAATGATCAATTGTTAATAAAATGATTTGTTATCATAATTTTGAAACATAGTTTAAATAAGGAAAGTATTAAAAGCTCTGTCTTTATCGCTTATTGTGAGTAAATTATTTCTTTCTTTTTATATTCAATAAGTATGTAGAATAGAACAAATGGATAGGTTAGCCTAAAATGACTTCCATGTACCATTGCTTTGCTCAGTCCCATTTTGCATATAGCTACCTTTATCACTCCTGTATGTGAATTGTGAGAGAATACAATACCACCAGACCCAGATATTAACAAAACCGATTTGTTTGAAATCTAATCACTTTGAAATCAACAGGATATGCTTAGGTATGGTCTTGGAAATATATTGCTTAAATATATTTATGCAAGTGATTATTACAAATGTTACACACTCACCAGATACTACAAATAAATAAGGCTGAATTAAGCATTAACCCTAAATTTCAATAAATTTCAAGTCTCCTTATCTACAATGTAGAATAGATGCTGATTAGTATAGTAATTTATCATGCATCAGTCACCAAATCTCAGAGGTCAGTATAACAGTAGCTGCTTACCCTGGGAATTTATTACTAAAGTCTATTCAAAGCACTTTACATTGACTAGCTACTTTAATTCTGGTAACAGTTAAGTGAGTTTTTAATTCACTTTATAGGTAAGAAAACGAGGGAAAGAAAATTGATGAGCTGGATAATCAGTGACAGACTGATATTAGAAGATTACCTGATTTTATTACAATGTTTTAGTTCTTAGGTTCTGTGTTCTTTAAGCATCAAAATTTTTACCAGCATCAATATTTTGTGGGAGAAGGAAAGCTGGTAGTGCAGATAGACTACAGAGTGCTCAGCTTATGATGTTAGGCCCTGACAAAGTGCGTGACAATTTTTGCAAATAAACAAACAAACAAAAAATAAAGATCTAATTGGTTTTTCTGAAGTAAGTAAGCAGAGGGAGCAATGAACTGGAATAGGGCAGCACATAAAGACGATGACAATGGAATATAATTCAGCAATAAAAATGAATGAAATCTTGCCATTTGCAATAACATGGGTAGACCTAGAAATTACTATGCTAAGTGAAATAAGTCAGACAGAAAGATACATACTGCATGGTCTCACTTATATGTGGAATTGAAATTAAATAAATCAATTACTAAACAAAAATACAACAGAAACAGACCCACAGATATATAGAACAAGCTGATGGTTGGCAAAGGGAAGGGGTGGGTGATAGGAATAATAATTAAAAAAAAAGATAGTGTCAAAATATACTCCACTGACATAAAGTGATCCTTCAGAATCTCAAAGCTTTTTAGTGTAAAATTCAGGCAATCAATGAGTTTGGGTTGGAAAAATATATGTATATTTTAATGACTTGTAACTGAAGTTTACATTTTCTTAATTTATGAAATTAGTAATAAACCACAGTGGTATTAGCAATACTTGTGACTGTGTCATCAAAAGCAATAAAATATTTTCATATCACATTATATTTCTTTCATAAATTTTAGAGTGACATTTATACTCTTAACTACTTTCAAATTATGATATTAGATTTTCTACTAGATCTTATTCTAAAATGCTTTAATTAACAAGGATATATATTACTCAGTCATAAATATGCTTTTTAAATATCTTATTCTTTTAAATATATAATTGCTTTCCCTTATAATACTTGAACAATGTGGGAGTTAGAGGCACTACTCCATGCAGTCAACAATCTGTATACAACCATTGATTGATTCTCCAAAAACTTAACCACTAAGAGTTTACTGTTGACCAGAAGCATATAAATAGCATAAATGGTCAGTTAACACATATTATGTGTGTTCTAAGTACTGTACTCTTACAATAAAGTAACCTAGAAAAAAATGTTAAGAACATCATGAGAAAGAGAAAATATATGTACAGTATTTATTTAAAAAATTGGCATATAAGTGAACTCAGAGTTCAAAATTGTATTGGCCAAAGGTCAACTATGTTTTATTTTCTGCTTTTTAAGACACATGACTGGAATCAGACTGCCTGGGTTCAAATCATTACTCAGTAACTAACCAGTTGTGTTACCTTAGTTTTATTATGTGTAAAATGTGGATGGTAATACTACCTACCTCATATTTCTGTGACAATAAATGAGTTAATATAAAACAAATGCCTGTCAAAAATAAACCCTCAATAAAATACTATCTCACCACCATCATCATCATTTATATTTTAATTATATTAAAAATATACATATTTTAAATGATACAAGGCAGTCTTTAAGAATTAAAAAAAAAATTAAAGTAAATCACATGAGTCCCATTAAACTCATTTGGGGCTTCCTGAAGGAGATTTCATTTGAGAAGAGGGCTCTCCCAGACAGCATGTCTCAGTGGTTGAATGTCGACCTATGAACCAGAAGGTCACAGTTCGATTCCTGGTCAGGGCACATGCCCAGGTTGCAGGCTCGATCCCCAGTGTGGGGCATGCAGGAGGCAGCCAGTCAATGATTCCCTCTCATCATTGATGTTTCTATCTCTCTCTCCCTCATATGCCTCTCTGAAATCAATAAAAATATATTTTTAAAAAGAAGAAGAAGAAGAGGGCTCATTCCTAAAACTCAGAGCAGCAGAGCAGTTGTGAACATGACACAGAGTCACACTGCCTAGATTACAAACTTGACTCCCCATGCTACTCACTGGGCAATCTTCAACAAAGGACTACAACTCTCACCTGTTTCCTAACCTGGAAAGTGAAGGACTACAGGTTATAATAAATATTAAGTGAATCTTTTAATGAATGTTTTCCAATACTCAATGTAAATAAATGCATTAGAAAAGCTTAATCTATATATATATATATAAAGCCAGTGTCCATGATGACCAGGAGGACCAAACGACCAGTCACCATGAGGTGCATTGAGCACCTCTCGGTCCCTTCCCCCTGGCGCACAATCTCCAATCTCAGCATGGCTAATGGGGAACCATGGCGAATGGAGCAGCAGGGCAGGACTGGTGAGCGGGCAGAACAGCGACCTCTTGGTCCGCCCCCCCCGCCCCCCCCGCCCCACCCCCCCCCCCCCCCCCCCCCCCGCCTCAGGCTCGGGGATCCGAAGCCATGCTGCAATCAGGGAACTACAGCAAACCAAGGTGAGTGGCAGTGAGGTGGGACTGGTGAGCCAGGGTGGAATGGTTGACCTCTTGGTCCCTCCCCCGGCCCTCAGGCTCCGATCACAGCTTGGCGAATGGGGAACCACAGCGAACCAAGGTGAGTGGCAGCGCAGTGGGTAGAAGGTGGAACAGCGACCTCTTGGTCCCTCCCCCCAGCCCATAGGCTCCTGGAAAACGGAGCCATGCTGTAATCAGGGAACCACGGCGAGCCAGGGGGTGGCAGTGGGGACTAGCGAGCAGGTAGAAACGGCCTAAGGACCCTAACCGTGCACGATTTTGTGCGTGCTTGGCCTCTAGTAGGTAATAACAATAAGCCTCAGACTTCTATTTTAGTGATCTCTGAAGATTAGTTACCAATAGATTGACATTAAACTAAGTGTGCATTGACTCTATACTATAATATTTTTGTTAATTAAAGCATCAATACTTAAGAGTGCTTGAGTCCTTCTTCCAAAGATACAGTTCACTGTGGTATGGTTGCTAAAGTTTGCTAATATTCATTTCAGCAATGCTCTTAATCTACATGCTCTTTTGGCATTAATCACTACATAATCAAGCATGCCAAGTATGACAGACAGACCACCTTTGGCTAAAACAGAACATAAGTACTATTCACTTCTTAAAAAGAAAACATTTCTCTGATCAGAAGAAATCATGTCATTTCCTGAGTAGAAGTTCACAAGGGATACTTGCAACATGCAATGAGTAAAAAAAAAAAAAAAAAAAATTTTGAGGGGAAAAAAAGTAGAAAGAAGACTGCAGAAATGATATAAATGAAAAATATTTCCATGTTTCTATGCTAAACATGATCCATTCTTACAATGAACTATAGTTCTTTTAAAATGGAGAGCTCATTCTCTGATTATATTCTGTCATAAATCATGTGGACAGATGTGTGCTTTAGTCACGCATCATGGTTGATTAACATCATTCAAGGTTTATGCAACACAAGCTAAGAATTTTATTTTATAATTATTTTATTTTTTGTATTATGACAGATAAAGATCAGCACAATAAAAATTATTTATGTCAAATATTTTTTATTTTAAATGTGACTTTAAAATCATGAATAAGTCTGTTAATTCTCTTCAAGAGAGTACTACATTTTAACTTTTAAATATGTTTCAAAATAAATTGTTTTAAAGTTTTTAATTATGTATTACCTTTTCTAACTATTTTTTTAAAAATGGTAATCAACACAATGTTAAATGTTTAAATAAATAAAAATTATCTGGAGAACTAGTATTTACCAGTGTGATGATGGCTGAACTTATATTTCTGGCAACATGAGTCAATAATTTCTTTTATTGCAGGTGTATGAAAACTTTCCAAATATTGTTGAGCCATAGCAGCCTGATTTAGGTGGGTGGGATAAATCCATAGGGCAATTTTTTACAAAAGCAAGCTCTATAGGATGATGGTAATCTACTGAGGTTTCCAATCAACCCTTGTTCATTAGTGCTAGTCAGAACTAGTACACAGAGTAGATTAACATGAGATTACGTGATATTTCTATTAGATAAAATTCAGACTTGACATTGGTCATGGATATAAAGTTAATGCTGAATTGGCTTTGGAATTCAAACCCTTCTAGTTATATACCAGTTCTAATGAATGAACAAAAACAAGATTGTTATAGGGCTAAAAAAAAAAAAGAACATATGGTGGAAACAAAGCAAATGTTGTTTTTGGCTGATAGCTAAACAGCAAGAAGATGATTATTTATACATTGGTAATCATATTTTACCAAATTAGAATCATGGAGAAGAAAATATGTAATTTTTCATCTTTAGCAAAAATTTTCAAAAAATTATACCTGAATTCATTTTTTTCAGAGACTTAAATTTATCATACAGTGTGTGGTCTTAAAATCATTCTCTTTTCTTATGAAAAATAAAGTACTTATCAAAATGTCTACTAAGTAGACTTCAATACCAGTAAAAATGGTAAGATAATTCACAATATTCTTGACTACATTATAGTTCTCAGTCACAAAAATTATGTTCTTTCAATAGATAATTATTTTTTATAAAACATATAAGATGTACTTGGTATTTCAGATAACACTAAAATTAAGTAGAAATAATCAATGGATAATTTCAAAGACCTTATATTTAATTGAAAAGAATATAAAACATTCATTGCATATTAGAGAGTAAGAAAAGGAGTGGCATAGTTAAAATTCTAAATATAATAAATGCTTTATATGCAATAATTTATATTTGTGTTTATTTTTATAATAGACCTACAAACCTTTAACAAAGGAATATATATATATTATGTAGCAGGAACAGTTCTAGACTTTGCAGTTATGGCAATGGATAGGCAAATTCTTGCCCTTATGAAACTTATATTCTAGAGAGAATAGACAATAAATAAGTGAAGCAATAGATTAAAATATGATATAAAAACAATACAAACTACCAAAGTGAGACAAAGGAGAAAAAGAATGGTGAGAGATGCTATTCTAGATTAGAAGGCCAGGAAGCGCTTCTCTAATGAGGTCAAATTTCCATGGAGCTCTGGTTAAGGAGAAAGTTAGCACGGTGGCTGTGAGAAGAGTCTGAGGCAGCAGACTCCAAGTACACAGGTAGGAAGCATTTCAGGAAAGAGGTCTGTGTGGCTATGGGGGCCCGAGTGAGGGGTATAGATGGACATAATCACCGAGTTATGAAGGAGCCTGACCACAGAGAGCATTGTAAACTCCCAAAGACTTGACAGGCCAAAAGGAGTAATTGGAAGGTTTTGAGCAATGCAGCTAGGTGACCTCGCCTATTTTAAAAGACCCCTATGGCAACTTGGCAGAGTAGGGACTGTTGGAGCTGCCTGCACAACCATGGAGATCATTCAGACAGCTTTCACACTTGTTCACAGGAAAGGTGTTGGTTGCCCGTGCAAGGGCATTCACAGTGGTAAGAGTTAAATAAAGGTTTCTGGCCAAATTCTAAATAGGCAATCTATAATTCAAGAAAAAATATTAGAAACTAAATTTAAGTATTTACAAACCATTAACAACAAATATTTTCTTGAATGACTTGCTTGTGACCTAATTTAGCTTGGGATATATATGTAAAAACCACAGTCACTCTATCGTTAGTGGAAAAATATACAGTATTTCATTTTTATTTTGTAAATCTTCCTCATGAAAAAAATGGGATTTGTGAATATAAATGTGCTATGTATATTTATTTGGTATTTTAATTTTGTAACAATTCGTATGATATAAACATATTATTTTTGTGTTAAAATGGTTTTAGAGGTTGTTATAGGCACAATATTACAGACCCCTTTCACAATGTAGCTAGTCTGAAATTGCAAAATCTGCTAAGTTTTTGCCCTCAGTATAGTAACATTATTTCCAGGGAGGTTAACATTTACATATGAGAATTCCAAAGGCTTTTCAAAATAAAATTCATAACTTAATTATAGGCATTTTCAATGGCAGTGAGGAAGCAGGTGTTCAGTTTTAACTGAAATAATCAAGGAAGGCTTCATTTACACAGAGTTGAGATGAGTAGAAGGATGGAAGAGAGAAAAAAGAAGGGAGGGAGAAAAAAAAGCTGGCAGGCAAAGAAAGTAGGGAAATACTGAGCCTTTGATGTATGCCAAAAATTATTCTAGGATCATTCACATATAGTCAAAGTAATATCAAAAAGCATGCAGAGCCTGGCTGGTGTGGCTCAATGGCTGAGTGTCGACCTATGAACCATGAGGTCACAGGTGGATTCCTGCTCAGGGCACATGCCTGGGTTTGGGGCTTGATTCCCAGTAGGGGGCATGCAGAAGGCAGTCAATCAATGATTCTCTCTCATCATTAATGTTTCTATCTCTTGCTCCCTCTTTATTCCTCTCTGAAATAAGTAAAGATACATTTTTTAAAAGCATGCAGGATTCCTAACAGAGAAAGCTTAATAAAAATATTCTTGATTCCTATAAGATCTGGTAGAATAATTCTAGATGAGAGATCTTTTAAAAGTTTATAAGATCACTATTTTTATATTATATAACAGAAATTTTAAAAATATGAGTTTATTTTTTCAAAGCAGTATTGTTTTCAGCTAGGCCCAAGTTCATAACTTTCACCACTGCTAGGTAATGAAAATATTTCAGGCATAAAAGGATGCAAATGGAGCAAACTTCAATATGGAAAACCAGCTATACAATATAATAAGTCTAATATGCAAATCAACCGAATGGTGGAACAACTAGTCGCTATGATGTGCACTGACCACCAGGAGGCAGATGCTCAACTCAGTAGCTTCCCTTAGCCCGCAGGCCCCACGCCAGCCAAGGCAGGTGCCAGTGGGGCTCCCCGATCACCCCACCGGTCGCCCCGCAGAGGGAGGTGACCAGCGGCAAGGGGCAGGGCCAGCAAACAGGTCCCAGTAGGGGTCCCTGGATCGCCCTGCAGGTTGCCCCACAGAGGGAGGCAACCAGCAGCAGTGGCAGTAGAGGCAGAGGCAAGAGGCAAGGCCGACAAGAAGGCAGCACCAGGCCGGCCAAGGCAAGTGCCAGCGGGGCCCCCCCATCACCCCACTGATCGGCCCTGATTGCTGGCCAGGCTGAGGAACCCTACCCATGCATGAATTTCACGCACCAGGCCCCTAGTGGTACACAGTCTTTCTGATGAATGGACAACCCTCAGGTTTGTTTTTCTTTTTGCAAAGTCTTTTAGCCTGTGATAAAATTCAAAGTTGGATTAATGGCAACAACATAGTATTTGCATGCATTGACCACAAAATAAATAGACCACAAGATAATTTATAGCATTTTCTAATCTATTGTAATGATGGTTGACAGAATACAACTTTTAGTTTTATGAATTAAATCTTTGCTTTATGAGTGGACCCACTTATTTTTAAATAGTTTGTTTTTATTGGATTGCAAATAATTCCCTTAGTGCAAATAAGGTTTTTTTGTAAATTACAAAGAAATTTAAAAAGCCAGTATAATATTTAGGAATGTCACTCAGAGAATCACAAATAAGTCAATAAAATAAGGATTTATAATAATAGAGGCCAGTTATTTTTTATGGAAGTCTATGTGAAAAAATATTTTAGTGTTTTCATCTTTACACTTCAAAATCTCATTTATACTATTACAAGAGAAAGAGAGTTGAGTAACTATAAATAAACATTGATAGACCCTTAAAGACCATGTCCCAAAGAAGTTTCTGGCATATAATAAATCTTTCATTCCTGGAAGGAAGAGAGAAAGGAGATTTCAAAGAGGGTAAAAGGAAGAGAGAGGAAAGCTATTGTGATTTTCAGGATAAGAAACTTTCATATGTGAAAAGTTTCTATCTTCGTAAAAAAGAAAACATTACTTGCTATACATAAAATATTTCAAGGTTTCTTTTTGTATGAGAAAGTCCCTCATCCATACTGTATCAATTGATTACAGCTGATCTATTTCAACAGCCTATGTCAAATTTATGGAGAACAAAAATATTCCTTCTTATACTGATTTTTATTCATTTTTACCATTTACTTCTTTCCTTTATTCATTTAACAAATAGTTACTAAATATGTAGGCGCTCTTCTAGACACAGGACACAGGTGTATGTAGTATGTGGTTCCACTCTTAAAAGGACCCAAAATCCCACACTATGATAAATTCATTAGATAAAGGAATGCAAAAATGTAACTAAACCAAGGACACAGAGATAGTATGAGGTGAATAATTTCTACTCAGGTTCCAAGAAAATTTTCTGGAAAAAGGCATTTTTAAATTTTTAATTTATTTGGGTGACATTTGTTAATAAGATTATATAGATTTCAGGTGTATAATTCTGTGATACATCATATTCATATTACATTGTGTGCCCTCCACCCAAAGTCAAATCACCTTCCATTACCATGTATTTGACCCCACTTACCTTTTACTACCCCAACCCCTCTTCTCGCTGGCATACTATTGTCTGTGTTTATGAGTTTTTATTTGTTTTTCTTGTTGGTTTATTTTGTTGCTTTCAGTTTTATATCCCACATATGAGTGAAATCATACGGTTCTTAACTTTTTCTGCCTGACTTATTTTGCTTAGCATGATATTCTCAAGATACATCCATGTTGTTGCAAATCATAGTATTTCATTTTTTCTTATGGCTGAGGAAGACATTTTAACCTGGGAATTTTGATCAGATGATGCCAGACTTGTAGGATGCGGTGAAGCTGGGTTGAATAACAATAAGGACATTTCAGGCAGATGTAATAGTATTCATAAAGTCATTGAGGCAGCAACACATTGAATTTTCAAAGAATTGCATGCAGTTTTGTGTTTCAAAGTATATATTTTAATGAAACAAATAGACAAAATATAAGGTTTGAGAGGCTGTCATAGGTAAAGATTTGAGGCAGATTTTAATTGGTAGGTAGAGAAACATCAACATAGCATAATTTTAGGTGGGACTTAAATCAGATCAGCTGACTATATTAATAGTCAAGTGAACAACAACGAGAATCTGAAGTAAGTGGGGGTTGTGGTTTTGTTTACCAAACTCCTATAACACGTAATATTATCCTTTATTTCTCTGAATAACAATAATTAAAATCAAAAGGATATTACATGTTTTCATGAAAAGTAAGAGAGGATACAGAGTATAATTCCAAAATATTACATGTTTGCACTTCTCTTTGTGCTTCCACCTGGGGCCTTTGTGGCCTTTAAATGAATTGCTGTCCTGCCCCACAATAATGTTATGCTATCATTTCTTTGCCAAATTTAGGGCTTGTATTTGTTGGTTTAAATGATAGGTCCTAATATATGATTTATTCAATTACAGGGAGTTGGGGCCAATCATAATGATTAGTATCAGATATGCCACATTCTTACCTAATGGCCAAGGATAAAGACATGATACATAAAACACAGATTCTCATAGAAGTAACTCAAGTAAAAGAAATGCAAGGCCAGTAATACTCAATTTATTTTACAATATCACTGGTTCAAATAAAGAGGGAATAAATATTTTATGCCCGGAATATATGATCCATTGCTCTATTTTATGGTTAGTCTATTAAAAATACATTTTATTGGGAATTCAAAATGAATCTGAAAAAAATCTTTTATAATATTCACATGATATAGATTATATTCTTCAATATTTAGAGCATAATTCACAGTGAGGATGGTAATCTTTTAATTTTATCATAAATAAAAAATATGGTGAGATAAGTGATTTTCTTAAATATATCTGGACAAGGAGGAAATCTAATATCAAAAGTCTGAAACAAACAATTAATGTAATGATAATGATATATAACCAAATATTGTATACATTAAGACATAAGATATAATTTTTAATGTTTACAAGGAAGATAATTTGTTTAGGTAAACACCTTAAGTAACAAATTTTAATAGAATGATAGTTTGTGAGGAAGTGAAATGAGAACAACAATATGTATCCTTTTATGTGTTTTAACATTGAAAGAATGTCGCCTAATTTTTTTTTTCTTTACCACCTACAATAGTCATCTGCCATGCATTATACTACTAATTTTCTAGCACTTATTATTTTTTAACTATGGTACATAGAGCATGTAGGAATAATTCAATTTATTTTTTGTATACTTAAATGACTGGGTCTTTTAGAGTTTTACAAGCACAAGGTTTCATCCAATTATTCCATGAGCTCATGCTAACAACTACAATGGTTCTTCCTTTATATTTTGAGATAAGAATGGTTTGGATTTTATTAAATCAATGAGGCTCAAATGTAATGGAATGGATTTTGTCCTATATCTGTCTCTTTGATATTTATATCTGAGGGTAGTCAGCCAAGGCATTCAAAACATAAACTGATGAGTACATGCCATAGAAAGAAAGACCAGAATTATACACTTTCAGGTTTTATAGATCAAAGTCTATATATCAGATTTTACATTTGAATGCCATGACCTAGGTAGAATGGAGTTTCAAGCAGTCAGTGCCTGTGACAGACATGCTTTTCTTTTTGGAACTATTTATTGCTTTCTCTGAATAATCTCCAAATCCCACTTTGCAGTCATTCAATTTGGAGTTCAAAAAGACATTAGGAACTTTTGAGATATCAAAAAGAAGCAGAAGTATCTAAAATGATTAAGAAATTTGCCAGGGGTATTTGGAAGAATTTGTGGGCTTGCTTCCAAAGTTCTTCTAGCTTGAATTCAAGTCTTAATATTTTATGACAAGAGCTTTCCCCTTTAGACAAAAGGTGTGTTTCTGCTTTTCATCCCAGACCACATTTTTACAACAAAGTTTGAAAATGAAAGGCTTGGGTGACTCTAGTTTTCATTAACTGCTTTACATTCACTTAATTTTTAAGTTAAGTTTTCATTGCCCCTTATCTACAATGCATTGGACTTGTTCTTTATTACTTGCAGTTTGTGGTTTTATAAGCTTCTCACTAATCATTGCTCATTATACCAAAAGAATCAGATTTCCAACTATGGTTTGATGTCATTGTATATGTTCAGTATGTCCACAGGTGCCTGGAGGGCCAAAAAGAAAAAGAAGGAAGCCAGCCAAGATTAAAGTTGCATAGACCCAGATGTTGCTGTTGATGATATTTGAAAAAAGTACATTTTAGAGCTTGGCATTTCAGCCTTACAGCTGGCAAGTAATAACAGAGAATGAGGTCTGCGTGCGTGCATGCGTGCTCCTTTGGTGGCAGAAAAAGGAGAAAGGGAAGGAAGGGGAGCCCAATCTGCTGAAATAAAATAGAAATGTGGATGAGAGCCCGTTCAGCCCCACTGGCAATGAGGTATTTCCCTGCTTCTTAATGAAATGTCCTGGCATATCGGGAAGAATATCATTTGTGTGCATACATGTACAGGACAAAAAAGTAAATACATAAAAACTCAGACTCCTAGTAGCATCTTTTTAGCTCATTCACAAAATTACCATGAACAGGACTCAGTTGCCTTCCTTTTTCATTGAGTAACTTGTTTTTACCATTACTCATTACTCCTTTACTCATTACTCTTTCAGCAAGAGTTCTGACAAAGGATCCTCACACTACAGAGTTCACTGAGTCATGCAATATGCTAAAATGAGGATTGGTGTGGCATAATGATTTTTACAAGTGGCTTTTAGCAGATGTTCCTAGCAGGAATTACAAATAAACCCCACATTTGAAGTCCCAATGACTCATTTCCAGAAGAAAGAAATGGCATTATATTCACTGCACATAAAATTGTGATCAAATCAACGTGATCATAAATAATTGTGAACTCTTATTCATGGTAATGTATTCTACCTCCTGCTCCTTTTTTCACAAATCTCTTATTTTCAATCCTCATCTGGGGTTAGAGAGAGAGATGAAGGGAGAGAGGGAGAGAGAGAGAGAGAGTGATAGAGAGAGAGAAAGAGAGAGAGAGAGAAACATTGATAGGTTGCCTGCCACCCCAACAGGGGACTTAACCCGAAACCTAGGTATGCGCCCTGAATGGGAATTGAAACTGAAACCTTTTGGTGTACAGAACAACACTCCATCCACTTGAGCCACCTGACCAGGCTTTTTTTTTTTTAAATTGTACACATATTAGAAATACTGACAATGAAAAGATATGTTCTTAATTCTAGCCTAATTAAAGTCAATTCATTCCTAAATTAAGTATATTAAATCCTGGAACAAAGTGGGAATAAGCTTTCGCAATAAAGGCTATCATTTCTTCTCAGAGATCAGTGAAAACAGATTTGACATGAAGAAACTACCCCGTTGTTTTTCCAGTGGCAATTTCGTATGTTAAAAAATATAACCTCAACACATGGCTTTGACATCATCGAAAGCACTGGTAACTCAAGTATGTGTTCATCTTCATACACTCTACTAATGCAATATGTGTAGATAGGCTTCTATATATAAATAGATGTGTTTTGTAGAAAAAAATGATAGACAGAGAAATACTTAGTATTCACTCTATATTAGCTCTCACTCCAGAATAAATATTTATAATTCTTGAGTATATTTAAAGATTGCATAACTTTATTAAGTTTGCTACACCCAAACAGGCTATTTTTAAATGTCTCATGTACTCACTGCAGACATGTTATCAATGGAATGATTTAATATAATGAGGTTATGAATCATTTTATTATTTAAGAAAAGAAAAAGAAATAATATAATCTCATTTTTTTTAAGTCATGATTCAATCTAAGACTGCTGCCACAAACACTATTTCAGGTCTTAATTTAGGCCTTTAATTATCTCCATTAATTTTATTTCTGTGATAAAAATACAGCTGTAATGGAATATACCTTATGTAAAATGTGGAAAACAGCAACAGCACCTATCTACTGCATGTGAGTTTCAATCTAGATATACCTAAAAAAACACAATCCTCCCAAATGCTCACCTGAAGCTACTATCAAGCTCCTCATCAAAAATACATATAAGACCTCTTTTAATTGTCCCTCATCTGGTGTTTACACTTCCAGATTGTAGAAATACAACCCAAAGAAAGGTCACTCTAATATTTAATCCCAATTGGCTAATATTTAACCCTAATAACACTCTAAAATGATGATGTTGAACTTTTTCCATGACACTGACTCTATGCTCCTTATACTCCCATTTACCTCTTTATCAAAATCCTCAGCATTCATAGAAGAAATTAAAACAAAACAATGAGGAGTGATAGTTGCCTCTAATTAATAAAAATTACAAAGAATGTTTGTTGCTATTTCAAAATATCAAACTATTTCTGCTTCCCATGATACACCTACCCTCCAAAGAAAAAAACTCAGATGAAAAAAATATAGCTCAAGGCCAGAAAGACAGATGATAGAAGATATTTTGGTAAATGTGCAGATAGAAGATAAGTTTGGTAAATGTGCTAATTCGAAATGTTTTAAAGAAAGGAAATTTTCATAGTTGTTACGATGATGAGCAGTGATACTTTTTTGGTTTCAGTTTGTAACTATTATCCAAAATTGTGTGTGTGTGTGTGTGTGTGTGTGCATACATACACACACAGAGACTAAGTATTGTTATAATGTAAATAAATTTCAAGCTTCAGTGCATAAGAGAAATTACTTTGAGTTGCCCATAATCCATTGTATTCCATTATCATAATATTGTCAGAGTTTAAACTTAATGTACTGAAGAGATCATTTTCAGATTCTGGACTGTGTTATCTCTTGTATTTAACAGAATTTGGTAGATACCTAAAGTCTACCCAGTGTCCTGAAAAAAAAAAAAAAATTCCTGCCTTTTCATACATTTGACTAACTGCCAAAAGCAACAGTTTCTTCTTAAAAGGTAATTAACAAAAAGTCAGCAAGAATTATAGACTAATCCAAAATCACTTTAATTTATCTTTACTTGATTCCAATGGTTCGGATTGATTGTTTTAAAGAGTAAATATTTTTGTACTAGCCAGTTTGGCTCAGTGGATAGAGTGTGGGCCTGCGGACTGAAGGGTCCCTGGTTCGATTCTGGTCAAGGGCACATGCCGGGTTGTAGGAGGCAGCCAATCAATGATTCCCTCTCATCACTGATGTTTCTCTCTCCCTCTCCCTTCCTCTCTGAAATCAATAAAAAATATTTAAAAAAGAAACAAAAAATGAATAATAAATATTTTGGACACACAATTTTGTTTGCCATTTATACGTTTACTGTTCTCTAAATTTTATTTTCATTAATTTAACAATATATTTTATGTGATATGCATTTCAGAGTAATATTAAAAGTATTTTACAATTAAATCTGGAGAAAACTGAATTTATTTTTCACCTGAAATTATGTTTTATGGGTGATAAAATTTTTCAGAATGCTAAAGTTTATTTATAATTTATAATAAAGTAACACAAAATTAAATTAGATAAACAACTAAATTAAAAAATTTACAATATTTTTTTTATTTTTGGATAAAATTCTTTCTAAAAGCCTTTCCAACATACAGTAGAACAGTGTCTAATATTGTGTATATAATTCTTTTTATAAATAACTCTAAATGTTTTTACTGAATCATATTCATCCTTATGCACACAATTATTTGAAATAATTTGTGTCTATTCTATAACTATGTGAGATGGGAAAGAAAAATTATTTAAATTTATAGGATTACCTATTAATTCTTTCTTTTCCTTCTCTATAAACTTATTATTAATGTTGGTTGCACATAGAACCTAAGGTAATAGGTCTTTAAAATACATATACTTACATTTTTTCATAATTATAATTGTTTTTGATATGATGGACCACTCCCTTTTCATAATGAAATTCATGAGTTTTATGTCTTTCTCAGCTCATTTGTATAAATATTTTGACTATGAAGGTTAATGCCAGCTAAAAGCATAATTTTTCCATTTGCATATACAGGTTATAATTGTTAAGGATAATAATTATTAGCTTAATTGAGAGAGTATGTACTTATAATATCTGTCACACACACACACACACACACACACACATGCACACAAACACACTGTTTAGTCCTTGCTAGAAAGTAAATATTATGCAATCCACATTTTCTTAGGAAATTCAAACATGTTACCTTTAAATTAAACATATTTATGAATTATAGAGACATATGTTTAAGTAAATAAATTATTTTTGGCACTTTATTTTATTTTTTAATTCAAAAAACTTAAAAAATGCCAATAAACTATTATATTTGACAATAAGAATGCAAACATAATCCCATATAATTAATATAGTAATTACTGTTGTTGTTTTTTGTAATTTTCTGGCATTATCTTGGCTTTCAGAAGTGATCTAGGGCAGCAAAGTCAAACACAATGTGAGCCATCCATTTAAATCTAAATTTTCTAGAAGTCACATTTCAAACTGAAAAAAACTTTAAATAATGAAGTTGATTTAATAACATATTTTATTTTACCTATAATAAATATAGGTGGTCAACATGCAACCAATATAAAATTATTGAGAAATTATGCATTATTTTATTCTTGCTAAGTCTTCATAATTTGCAAAACTCAATTAACATGAGCACAATTTAAGAACTCATTTGTCACACCAGGCTACTAGCTAGCTCTTCGACTGGACAGCGCAGGTCTACAGTGTGGCTAAAGTCTACTAAATGCATGATCTCAAGAAATATCCGAACTTTTCTTCCTAGATACCATATTTAGAAGAATATAAGCAGGCAACTGTCACATTGAAATATCACAAGGACTATAGAAACAAACCCTATGTGAGTGCAATTAAGGGGAAACTTTTCAAAACAGAGGGAGTAATTAAGTAGAAAATGCGTAGTTCCATCTACACAAAAAAAAGTTGGATGGAAAGATCCGTTCCAAACAGAAGAACACCAAACATAAAAGGAAAGGGGAGGGGAAGAAACTTAGCACAGGCAAAAATTACCATATTTACTGAATAGAAGGCCAGTTTGGCTCTGGAAAACTTTTTCTTTTTTCCTCCCAGAGAGAATGGCTACATGCCAATAGATACTGGCCTAAAATAGAGTATATACCACGGTAACCATAGTAATGAGCAGATAGAACTAGAAAAAGCTGGTCTTGGGCGAGCAGATGTTCAGTCAAAGCAAGAATGGAAACATGCACTGCATTTCACAACCTCCATTTCACCAACATACAGTAGGACAGTGTCTAAGAGCCTGTGGGAGAAATGTGCCTATGGAAGAGAACCCAGGACACCAAGGAGGCCCTGTCATCTACACAGAAACTGGGGCTTCCATTAGGAGAATGCATACACCAAATAGGTGTATGAAAGGATGATGTTACCCTTATACAGCTGTACACACACACACACACACACACACACACACACACACACACAATTTGCCTTGCAGTCTTGTAACATAGTCTACCCAAGGTAAAGTGTGAAAAAATTCTTTACCATCACAATTTTCACCAGGAAGTCTAACCTAATACAATTTTTCTAAGAATAACAAGTTGTTATCTGCATTATGCCAACACCTTCTCTAGACTTAACGCGATCTTTGCTATAGAAGTGGGTCAGTGTTTTGGTTAGCAACAAGGAGTGTTATGCAGACTGCCCGAGTTTGAAATCTGGCTCACCAGGTGACTGGCAACAAGTAATTTACACTTTTTGAACCTCAGTTCAGTCACCTGCAAAGTGGGACAAAATCATGCCACTTCCTACCACTGATATGTGGGTTAACATAAAGAAATTGGAGGTGCTTGGTACGTAGTAAGCAGGGTCATGGTGAGTCCCAATGACTCATTTCCAGAAGAAAGAAATGGCATTATATTCACTGCACATAAAATTGTGATCAAATCAACGTGATCATAAATAATTGTGAACTCTTATTCATGGTAATGTATTCTACCTCCTGCTCCTTTTTTCACAAATCTCTTATTTTCAATCCTCATCTGGGGTTAGAGAGAGAGATGAAGGGAGAGAGGGAGAGAGAGAGAGAGAGTGATAGAGAGAGAGAAAGAGAGAGAGAGAGAAACATTGATAGGTTGCCTGCCACCCCAACAGGGGACTTAACCCGAAACCTAGGTATGCGCCCTGAATGGGAAATGAGTCATGGTGACAGAAAGAGATCTGACTTTGGATGCTAAACACATAATGTAATATAGATGATATATTATAGAACTGTACACTTGAAACCTATATAATTTTATTAACCAATGTTACCCTATTACATTTAATTAATTTTTTTAAATAAAAAGGATCTACTCTCTCAAAAATAAATTATAAAAGTTATTCAAAGACTTTTTTTTTAAATTCTATACCATATGTGCTTAAATTCCAAAATAGCTGTCAAGAAAAATACTGAAATTGTGTTTTATTGTTCCCAGCACATTTTTGTTGGTATGCACAAACAAAAAATACACAGATGCATGCCCACATCTATATCTACATTTTCCATCTCTTAAATACACAGTTTAAGAGAAACCACGGAAGGTATCCTCAAAGAGGAAGGTAGCTCCGATCTCATCTTCAAATGCTGTTTGGCCAATACCTTACTGTGTGCCATACTCTGTCTGCTACGTTCTGCTGGCAGTGTATCAGAACCGTATTCTAAGCTATAGAATGTTACTGAGGCTAAGGAGCACTGAGTCCAAATTAGCTCAAGATGAAAGTTCAACAGAAATGGATTCAAATTCAGTTTAATAGAAAAAGACTTTAGATGGAGGAAACGTCGTATTGAGATCTGAATGACGCAAGATTGCATTCATTGTTGTTTTTAACTTTTTGAATTTATTGGGTAACAATGGTTAATAAAATCATATAGGTTTCAGGTGTACAATTCTATAATACATCATATGTATATTTTATTGTGTGTTCACAACCAGAAGTCAAGTCTCCTTGCAACACCACTTATCCCTCCTTTACCCTCATGTACCTCCCCTACCCCTCTTTCCCTTTGGATATTACCATGCTGTTGTCTGTGTCTATGAGGTTTTTTGTTTTGTTTTGTTTATTTTGCTTAATCTGTTTACCTTGCATTCTTGATCATTGGAAACTCCTTGATAAAATACCTCCCTAGGTCTTTTGCACCTGGGTTGATACATGTTCATCCCAATCTATAGCTAGCACCCAAAGCGCTGTCAAAGAAAAAAAAAAAACAACAGCATACAGAACTGCCTCGCAAGTAATGTTTCCCAACAATGAATTTCAGGAAGCAGTAGTTACATCTCTAGGAAGAGAACATTTTAAGCAGAAGTTGGATGATGAACCCCACCATTCAGGAAATCTTAGACATTTAACAAAAGCTTTATACCAAACAAAGTTTATCAAAAGCTTTATTCACAAAGATGTTTATCATAGTGATATATATATATACAATTTATGTATACATATGTGTTTAGATTGATAAATGATAGGTAGATAGATAGATAGATATAGATAACAGTGGGAAATATTCTACATAGTTCAATGGTTGGTAAATGACTAAGTAAGTATATATAAATGAAAATTAAGTGTTTGCATAGGACACAGCAGTGTAAAAGACATCCATTAAGAAAGCTATAGAAACACAAATCTGTTCCTTTAAACTATAGCTAAGGTTTAGGTAGAAGATGAAGTTAAACTATAAAATACTTGTATAGAATTATGTCTTCCTCCCAAATGTTAACATTGTGACTCTTTTGCCTAAGTAGTAAGACTTGATCATTAAAATGTTAACATTCTTTATATTTTATAAATTGCAATCATGATGCCCGTGAGTTTCAGCACATTATAGCGGCACCTCACAGTTGTTACCCTTAGACATTACTATTTCTAATTCTAAGATTATTATGTTGCCTCTAAGAATGAATGTTTGAAGAAATGGGAAGTGTAAACAAAGAGACTGGGCATAAATGAACACAATGGCACTAAAATGGCAGAAAGAGGTTCTGCTTGCCCATATCGACACACATACATGCCAATTTCTGTCTTCACATGGACCTGCCTAATTGTGTTCATTCAACTAAATAACTAAAAGAATAGATGAGAATTTCACAAATTTCCAGTTTTCTAACATTCTTAAACAAAATGGGAAAATAGATTTAAAGCATCAACTGAACTTATTTTAAATCATTGGGAACAAAGATGAAATTTAGTTTTTAAAAATTGGAAGAGAAACGTGTTTTGAGTTATTTCTATCAAATATGGGGTTTTACTTAAATTTGCTCTTTGTTTTTATATGGAATAGCTAAGATGTCTGTGGTAGGTTCCTTTCTCCACATTGATATATATCATATATATTGGGTCCCTAGTAATAATTTGGTGCCAGGGATTGCTTTAGACTTTTTTAGGAATTAAGTATTCAAACAGTGCTCCCTTGGAAAATTAAAAATCAGAGAGTGGGCATTAACTGAATCAATGTAATTGCACTCTATTTGGTGTGGGTTTGTGTGTTGAAAGAATATATAATCGGAACAAAAGCAGATGATTTGGGGACTAATGCAGGCACAATAAGGGAGACCAGCCTCCCCCTGCGAGGGCAATTCGAGGCTGCTTGTGCAATTTTCCCCCGTCTAATGGCCTTAATACAAGCACATATTCTCTAAAGTTATTAAACATATGTAATGTGTGTATCTGTCTTTGTGGGTCCTTTCAATAGTTCTTCTCAAGGCAGCTGCACTTGAAGCTTAAGGGTTTGCAGCTGTTAGAAGCTATATGAGGAACGTGAGGGTTTGGCACTGGTTTTCATAGTTTCTACTGTGTAAAAGTTTGGCAAGAACTGTGGAAAGGGTATGGTGACCTAAAGAATGTTTGTAAAACTTTTCCCCACAGTTGTGGTTCTGAGCACATGAGGTATGGAGTTGAAGAATATAAGGGTGGTTATTTTGATTGGGGCACTTGGGCCCCATCCATACAACTAATATGAGGAAAAACTGTTCTGAGACTGTGCCTAAATTTTGTTTTTGCTTTGGTAAATGCAGCAAACAGAAGAATGCTGTGAAGTAGGTCTGAAGAGTATTCCATTTTCTCAATTTCAATAGCAGTTTTTAAGGCCTTACCATGACCATTTACACAACATCTTTAAAGAACATATTAATGGTAGTATTCCTGAAAAAAATGTTCCAACATTCAAAGAGGAACCATTTTACTCACATGCATTAATTATGGGGGAAAAATAATTCTAGAACTCAAATCATCATTTCAGATATTTGAAATCATTTTAGAAAGAAAATAACATGTAGGGAGGATAAAAAAAATTGCTTCAGAAAGAAAATTCAATGGATTTTTACTTTGTACAGAAAACATTTTCAAAATTAGCATGATGTGATATAAAGATTTTTATTTTCAGATTGTTTAAATATTATAAAGGGAAATAAATATTTACTTTCCTGGATGTGATATTATTAAAGTAAATAGTTTAAATGTGTACTTAATGGAATATTTATATGAATATAATAATAAATTATAAATTCTTGATGCTCTTAAGAAATGTGATAAAGTGACATCTTCATGGGTAGATTTTAAACAATATATTAATATATATTAATAATTCAATGAGATATATATTCCTTGATTGAGAATAGCATTTGTGATTTAAGAGTATTTTTGAAAAATATATTTTATTGACTACAGAGAGGAAGAGAGAGGGCAAGAGATAGAAACATCAGTGATGAGAGAGAATCATTGATTAGCTGCCCCCTGCACACCCACACTGGCGATCAAGCCCGCAACCCAGGCATGTGCCCTGACTGGAAACTTTAACCTTCTATGTGGTCCATAGACTGAAGCTCAACCACTGAGCCATGGTGGCCGGGCAAAGAGCATCTTTTAACTCTAACAATTTCATATACTAGCTAGGACATTCAGATTATAAGCCATATAATTATAATTAATTCAAGATAAATTTATCTAAATATATTTAGAAAGATATATGTATACATCTATAATAATAAAAGCATAATATGCAAATTGGCTGAACGACCAATAGAACGACCATCCAGACAACCACACTATGATATGCACTGGCGCAAGGTCAGCCAAGGTGGATGTGATGCGATTGGTTAGAGACCCCGCCATACTCCCAGGATCGCCCCTCAGCGGGGGAGCCAGGGAATTGAGAGTGTGTGGCCACAGATCCTGGCAGCACCAGGCCAATCCGAATGTGGGTGGGGGGCAGGACAGAAGCCGCGAAAGCCAGGGCTGTGAAAGCTGGGGCTGTGAAGTTGGCAGGCAGGGGAAGGAAGGCCTACCCTTGCACTAATTTTGTGCATTGGGCCTCTAAAATATATATATATTTTATTTTATATATATATATATATATATATATATGTATATATATATGTATATATATAAGTATATATGTTATTTAAATATAAATATATGTAATGAAATATTTGTATTAATATTGATAATTTATATGTAATTATTTTATATATGTATGGATTTATATGATGTATAAAAAACAAATTATAAAATTTGTTTAAAAATTTGAAATGTAATAGGGAAATTAGAAATCTTCTGAAATTAAAGTTTCTGAATTTGATATGCTAGTTATAGTTCCAAAGTAAAATGGAGAAGTGAGGCAATTTTTTTTTTATTTTTTTAAATATATTTTATTGATTTTTTACAGAGAGGAAGGGAAAGAGATAGAGAGTTAGAAACATCGATGAGAGAGAAACATAGATCAGCTGCCTCCTGCACATCTCCTACTGGAGATGTGCCCGCAACCCAGGTACATGCCCTTGAGCGGAATCGAACCTGGGACCTTTCAGTCCGCAAGCCAACGCTCTATCCACTGAGCCAAACCGGTTTCGGCATGAGGCAATTTAAAAACAATAAAAGGATCACTTGAAAAAATAGGTCTTTGAACATAATTGCTAGAATGATCTGATAAGTAAAGACTCCATTTCACTTCATGTAGACATGAAATACCACAATATCAACCATATGGTAAGCAACTATTCTCTGTGATCTCTGAAGCTAACATAGTCACGTGTCTAACTGTAATATGTCCCTCTAGCACCCATTTATTAAGCAATAGCTAAATATGCAATATTAGATATTTAAATATTGTTTTCAAATATTGGTATGTATATTTGTTTTATCAATCTTCAAAAAATATTTGAAGGCAAGATTTTACATTTCTCACACCAGTTCATAAATCTGGGTATCTGAAACATAGGAGTCTTATTGAGTCTTACCCCACATTCATTCCATCAGCTGGTCCCACAGATAATGCCTTCTGATTAGCTCTTTATTCTCTCTACTTCTCTCCATCTCCCCTGACAGCCATCCATGTCAAGCCACAATCATCTCAAACTTGAATTGCTGTTACAGCCCCCTTATTCTTCCATTAACTCTAGTTGCCCTTCAATGTAGTCTCCACAATGCTTGCCATTAAAGTGATTTTTAACATTACAATTCTGAACATGTTACCTAGACACCCCTTTTTGTCACACCTTTAAGGACTGGAAAGTGTCACTAAATTCCAAAGGTACCCCTTTAACTAAAAGCTTCTATTAATATTTTAGAAGTTTATCCTCCCTCACACCTTAAAATCTGTATCCACAATGCATTTCCTACCTTCCCATCACAAAACAAATTAGTTTCTACTCATTCTTTGCATGCCATATTATGAATTACCACCTCAAAGAAGCCTTTCCTAAACTCTCAAATCAGATTCATTTATTCTTGGCTACTATAGAAACTTTATTATTTTTCTTTGAAATACCTATCAACATTTGCAACTACATTTTGGGGAGATAACCTATTTAGCTTCTATCCTGTGAATGTCAAGAGCTCAAGAACCTGGTCTGTTTAAATAAATTAAATGGAAAATTTAGAAAAAAATGATGGACCTCTGCCAGTGTGGCTCAGTAGTTGAGAGTCGACCTATGAACCATGAGGTCATGGTTCAATTCTGGGTCCGGGCACATGCCTGGGTTGTAGGCTTGATCCCCAGTGTGGGATGTGAAAGAGGCAGCCTATCAGTGATTCTCATTATTGATGTTTCTCTCTTCCCCTTCCTTTCTAAAGTCAATAAAAAAAGTTTATAAAAATAAAAAGCTATGATATACAACTATGCAACTACAATAAAGGATTTATTACCCTTTGATACAGCATGGAGGGATCTGAGGATTATTATGCTGTGCAATAAGCCACTCAGAGAAAGATAAATATCACATGCTCTCACTAATATGTGGAATCTAATGAAGAAAGTAATCTAACAAATAAAACCAGAAACATGGAAACATAGAACAAACTGACAAATCTCAGAGGGAAGGGGGGCAAAAGGACGAGATGAGATTAACTAGAGAATTTATATGCACATATGCATTGCCCATGGACACAGACAATAGGGAGGTGAGGCCTGCGGCGGGGCAGGAACTAGGTGGAGTGGGACGATAGGGTGAAAAGGGGGAAAATATCTGTAATAGTCTTGACAATAAAGATTAAAAACAATAAATTTTTTAAAATGTAGAAAGAGTACAGGTATTCAAATTCTAGTTTTCAACTAAACAAACACTTCAGGTAAAATAAGAGCTCTTTAAATAGACTCATTTTAAATGTGTATTTCCCATATCTCTTGAATGAGCACACAATCTAGTGAAGTTGGTAAATATAGTTATGAATAATTAGTGGGTAATATAATTTTCATAATTGTGAATGAATAATAAAAATAAGTACTTAATGAATACTTACCAAGTACCATACACCACATAATATGTTTTGAAATGTATACTCTCATTTAATTCTCACAAGTATGTGTGTGATGTGGGTACTACTGTAGTTAACTACCAAGATTCAAGTACACCAAACTCAGGATTAGAGTACTTTGAAAAATGTCATATTAATGTGCATTTAAGAAATAAAAACGTCTGGGTTTTTATTTCAGTGATTGAGCATTGCCCTATGAACCTGGCAGTCAGGGTTCCATCCCCCTTCAGGGCACATGCCCAGATTGCAGGCTTGATCCCCTGTAGGGGGCATGCAGGAGGCAGCTGATCGATGATTCTCTCTTATCATTGATGTTTCTATCTCTCTGTTCCTCCCCTTCCTCTCCGAAATCAATTAAAATATACACACACACAAAAAAAAAGAAATAAAAATGTCTGAACTCAGGAGTCCACAAACTTAACCACAAGCTCATACTGCTTTTTAGGAGTAGAGGCAGAGATGAAGCTGGAATTGAAAACCATTGTCACATTGTGAAGTGTTTTGGATACCATGTTTATGAATTTTAGTTCTGTTCTCCAGGCAATGGAAAATACTAGAGGGCCGGAAAGCAGGGGTATTATATGATCCAATGTAATTTTTGAAATATTTCTATGGTCAAACATATGGAAAATTAATAAAGATAGATTGATTCAATTGCCTATGACTGCATTAAATTGCTTATAACTGAGCTAGGCAGCTAGGATACTTAAAAGTAATTTAATTCAGTCTTACTCAAACTAAATCCTCTAGAGTGATTATTGAATCCTACCTCATCCTCTGCCAAAAACTGATTCTCTAAGGAAACACTTGTCTGTTGAGGATAATCTGGCATTGAGAAGTAGCTGATGTGCTTATGGGACAGCCAAGTGGAGCTGTCAATAAAAAGTTAACAATATGAGTCAGGAAAAAAGAAGTCATGCAAGACACATATAGAAAGTTAAAAGTATAAGCATACAAATTATTTAAAGTAATATGACCTTATTAAAAGACATTAACGCTGTTGCAAAGGATTCATTAGAATTACTAGAAGACAGATATTTCTGGCATTAAAATTTGCTCAAATGGAAATGTTTGCCAATCCACTCAGTATGGATATTTTGCAATACTGCCAATATTGTGCAAGATAAAAACTAATGTTTCTGGCCAACGTGGAATAACAGGGACCAGATTTACCCTTCTGCTTTAAACAACTAGAAAAAAGAAAATACAAAATGCATAAAAGAATGGTTTGAAGACATTGCACAATTAGTGGTGCAGGAGTGCAATCCATCAGAGAAGGAAAATTAATAAGGTGAGGTCTAAAATTACATCAACTAAATGTATAGGGGCAGTATCCAGACTTTAGTGCAGAGAAGGGGAGAAGACTCAAGCACAGACCAAAATTTTCGTTGAGGTGGGTTTACAGAGAACTAAGTTCTGAAAGGCTAAAGCAGTTAGACTTGGCTGGCCAGAGTCCTAGAAAAGAGAAAGCTACAGATCAGAAAACAGGTACCTCTGTGTATCTGCAGGGGAGTCTCCTTGGGTCTTTGGCAGACTACTGATCTTCCCATGTGTGCGAGTAGACTACACCAGGAAGGAAAAAGACTCACTTTAAAGAGGAGTAGGCAGAAAGAAAATGCAGCTAAAGGATCATAGTTTATGCTTTCATCATCCATAGTGGAAAGACCTCACAGGACATGAAGTATCAGAGAGAATCCTTAAACTTACTCAATATTAAAAACTTTTGCTCTTTGAAAGACACTGTGAAGAAAAACTAAGAGGTATGGTACACGCTGGGAAGAAATAATCTCAAAATCTGAAAAAAAAAAATTGCAGCCAGAATATATAAAGAACTTCTACAACTTAATAACTGGTAAACAACTCTATTTAAACAATGTGTACAGCATTTGCATAGACATTTTACCAAAGATAAATATGAATGGCAAATAATGAGAAAAAAAGCTCAGGATCATTAGTCATTAGGGAAAAGCAAAATACCAACACTTTGAGCTACCACCACACACTCAACTTTATGCCTACCACTAAAAATACTGCTAACACCAAGTGTAAATGAGGACGTGGAATTCTCCTGTGTTATTTGTGAGAATGCAAATTGTATACTAACCTCAGAAAACGTTCAGCAGTTTCTTATGAGCACATCACCCTCCATACAACACAGCAGTCTGTGCTAGGCATATAACAAATGAAAACACACATTAAACAAAGAGTGCATTCAAAACTTAGAGTAGCTTTATTCTTAGTAGGCAAAAACTAAAAAACAAACACATTTTCATCAACTAGTGACTAGATCAACAAATTATGGTACATCCATATAAAACTACTTAGCAATAAAAAAGAACAGGCCGTGTGCAACAACAAAATTATTCTTAAATGCATTTTCTAAGGAAAAGAAGCTAGCCATATAGAATGCATTCCCTGCAATACCATTTTTATGAAATCCTAGAAAATGCAAAGCTTTAAATTCATAAAGCAGGTAAGTGGTTGCCAGTGGCCAGAAATGAAATGAACTCACTGCTGTGGGCCATAAAGATGTTGAAATGTTCCATGTCATGATTATGGTGTTAGCTAGATAATTGTATACATTTGTCAAAACTCATGAAATTTACACTTAAAATCGGTCAATTTTATAATATGTATATTATACCTCAGTAAAGCTGATTTAAAAAGTTAATGTGTGTGTTGATAGCAGGAGAGTTTGGATATGTATGGGGCAGGGCAAATATAGGAACTCTGCACTTTCCATTAATTTTGCTGTAAACCTAAAATTGCTCTAAAACTAAAATATATATTTTTAAAAGTCCACAAAAATACTGCCAAAAGATAAATTTCACCATAAAAAAAGTAATGTGGCTTTACTAAAGTCTTAACACTTTAGTATTAAAAAAGAAATAGATAAAAATACTTATAGGATGTTTAATTATGAGATTTGTTTTTGTGGGACTATTATATATGATAGAAAATACTAAATATTTGTTGACACGTATTTTAAGTTAAGATTAGTTTTTCCACGTAGTTTATAAAATGTAAATTCACTCAGCTTTAACTGGGGTTTCGGTTTTCCTTGTTGGCCATGAAAATTATTTCTTTAATGACTTGCCGAAACCGGTTTGGCTCAGTGGATAGAGCGTCGGCCTGCAGACTGAAGGGTCCTGGGTTCGATTCTGGTCAGGGACATGTACCTGGGTTGCGGGCACATGCCCAGTGGAGATGTGCAGGAGGCGGCTGATCGATGTTTCTCTCTCATCGGTGTTTCTGACTCTCTATCTCTCTCCCTTCCTCTCTGTAAAAAATCAATAAAATATATTAAAAAAAAAAAAGTAATGACTTAAGATTTCTGAAGGCATTTTTAGATTTATAGTCGATTACTTTCTTTGGAATAGAAATAATCACCAAAACACCAAAATGAATTGATAGTTGAGGAAATGCCAGTCTCCAAAAGTACATGCTGCATATTTCCATTTGTGTGAATTTAAGGAAAGGAGAAACTGAACTATGGTTATAAAAGTCAGACTGTTGATTTTACTTGAGGGACTATGGGCTGGAAACTGGCATTAAGGAATCCTATGCATTTATCTCAGTGGTAGCTGTATGTGTGACTATGTGTGTGTCTGCATATCAAGTTGTAAAATGTATCATGTTATAATTAAGCATCATTCACTTAGTTCATATAGTCAGTACTTAAATTTTGAGGTAGTTGTTGTTGTTTTTTTCTGCATAGGAGTTACATGATCTACTTAACATTTTTCTACTTAACATTCCCCTCCCCCCCACCCCCCACTCCCCCGCTTCATTTGTTTCCTTAGTGAATGTAATTTTATAGCTTCAACTCTTTTTTTTCTTCTTCTACCGTGTTCATGCTCCCTTTCTATCTTCTCTCTATTTCTCAATAAACATATTTTTTAAACCCTCACAAGATCCCCAAATTTGCTAGGTGTTGGAGATACAAAACAAAAACAAACAACAACAAAACAAAAAAACCCTGTAAAAATAGGTGTGGGCCTATTGTCATGAATATTAACTTATAGGAATTATTTATTTATTTATTTTTAATAGAGAGGGAGAGGAAGAAATACTGATGTGAGAGTGTAACATTGACTCCGCTACCTCCTCCATGCTCCACAGAGATGGAGCCCTCAATCCAGGCAGGGAATCCGAACTGGCATCCTTTTGGTGCAAGGACAACATCCAACCAACTGAGCCATGCTGGCTAAGGTAATATTATTAAAAAAAACAACAACAAAAAACAAACAAAAACACACACACTCAAATAGCAGTGCCCTTGGCGGTCCCGGACCTGTCTCTTGCTTCAACAGTGTTTGGATGGAACAGACATAGGGAGACCCCTTCTTCCAGCCTCAGGTCACACTCCTGCATCTTATCCAGTCACCACCTTCAGAACCACCTCTGAGACCAGCCAACACACCGTTTTCTTTCCTCTACCTTAACTCCTTATTGCCGAACAACCATGAGCTCCCAAATTCATCAGGATTATTCCACCGAGGTGGAGGCTGCGGTCAACCCCCTGGCCAGCCTGCTTCTGCGGGCCTCCCACACCTACCTCTCTCTGGGCTTCTATTTCTATGACGACAATGTGACTCTGGAGGGCAGGGGCCACTTCTTACAAGAGTTGGCGGAGAAGAAGCGCGAGGGCGCGGAGCATCTCTTAAAGATAAAAAACCAGCGCGGTGGCCGCATTCTCTTCCAGGACGTGCTGAGCCTCCCCAAGGTGAGTGGCAAAACCCAGGACGCCATGGAAGCCGCCCTGGCCTTGGAGAGGCACTGAACCAGCCCTTGTGGAGCGGCAGGCCCTGGGTTCTACCCGAGCAGACCCTCAGCTCTGGGACTTCCTGGAGAACCACTTCCGGGTGGGGAGGTGAAACTCATCAGGAAGATGGGCGACACCTGACTAACATCCGCAGCCTGCCGGCCCCAGGCTGAGCTGGGCGAGTATCTCTTCGAAAGGCTCACCCTCAAGCTCGACCAGGAGCCTTTGGAGCCCAGAGGCCTTTGAGGGGCCCCTCTGCATCCCCTGGGGTCTGGCTTTTACCTGAGCCTCTCCCCGAAACTACTAGCCATTCTTTTAACCACCCTGAAGCCCTCTCCCATGCCTTGGACCAAATGGAATAAAGCTTTTTACAGCCAAAAAGAAATTAAAACAAACAAACAAAAAAACACAAAAAACAAACAAAAAACACTCAATTAGATTCAAGAATAAAAAATAGCTATATAAAAGCATATGATATGGAGACTTAAATTAGGCCCTAAAGTCAGAAAAGTCTTTTCTAAATAAATATGATATCTTAATAGCATTTCACTTTATTGATATTTTCTCCTAGAATTTATTACAGACCCTCTCTTCTTTTCCACGATAGTCTTTGGATTGTCTTGTATGTATTTATTATCATATATAACAGTGACATCTCTAGGCCAGACTTCTCCTCTGAGCTCAAGATTTATATCTCTGCCTGCTTGACATCTCCTGGTATATCAATATATCCTACTTGAAAATACATTCTTGCTGCCTTGAGTCCCCCAAATTGACCTACTAGTGCTCCATATTTCAATGTTACATCTGTTTATCACACAAGCCAGTAAACTAGAGTTAACTTTGACATCTCTTTTTTTCTTCGTTCCACATCAATATAGTTCCATGACCTTTCAGTTAATCTATGTCAGTCTCTATTGCATTGATCACAAAGATGCCCCTCATATCAATCCATATTTCCTCTTTTCATTCCCAAAGCCCTGCTCATACTGTATCATCTCCTCTATTGTGCCCAAACATATTTGCCAATACTTCCTAATGTGTGATAGGGACTAATCAAGTGCTTTGCTGTGGTTGGGACATTTAATTTTCACTGAAAACTTAATACAACACAAAATTTATGTTAGTAATTTATTTATTTTTTTTACTGGAAAAAATAGCATGGCCAGTGTGGTTCAGTGACTGAGCATCAACCTATGAACCAGGAGGTCATAGTTCGATTCCTTGTCAGGTTACATGCCTGGGCTGCGGGCTCGATCCACAGTGCGGGGCATGTAGAAGGGAGCCAATCAATGATTCTCTCTCATCATTGTTGTTTCTAACTCTCTCTCTCTCTCTCTCTCTCTCTCTCTCTCTCTCTCTCTCTCTCCCTTCCTCTCTGAAATAAATACAAATATTTTTTTAAACAAACTGGAAAAATAGTTTCTTTGTGATTTGCACCCTGTGAAATCATAAACCGATGGCTCAAATTTTACTCTCACAAGCATTGTTTTGGGGGAGTCACTGCATTCTGGATTTCTCCCATATTAAAGATGTTTACTAGTAACAATGGATATATTCAACTTTACTTTTTCATTTACTTGTTTAAACGTACAGTGTCTGCTATACTATATTTAAAATCCAAATTTAGAATTCTTAGAAAGCATCATTAACAATGCTGCTTAGAAACCAAAGAAAGATTCAGAGCACAATAGTTTCAACAGGCACCTAAATCTTTAATTACCATGGTTGCTGTTTTATTTTCATAACTTGTATATCTGAATTATCTTTATCTCTTTTATTATTTTAAAATATTTTATGTAACCCTTGAAATCTATCCAACTTAATCTGCCATAACACTTGGTGCCCTTGAAGAATTGTTAGTGATTGAGGGAGTAAAGATATGATGGGTTGTGTGTATTTTGTGATACTCCTTGGAAACCAGATTATTTTTAAGACAGAAGATTAGTTGTATAAATACAAAGTTATGTGAACTCAGAAAAGCATGTGTGCATGCATATACATACATACAAACACACACCTTAAAGTAACACATTAGAAAGTATCTTTTTAAATGATCAGCTGTTAGAAACCTATATAGGACAAATATTTATTCATAGTACGTATAGGAAGTCAATGTCAGTATTCCTAATGGTTTAGATGACCTTAAAAACTCTGCCCCATCCTTGCCATATGTAATACCCATTTCCACATTTCCACATGGACTTAGAGCCTTGCTTGGTCTCCTCTAGCAATAGCACATCTTGGATAGGCCTCTGGAAGAAGGCTCTATAAATTCACTACATTTCATTTTTTAAAATACTATATTATAAATTGAGGATTTTGTGATCTTTCCTATGACCCAGCATGATACCTTTTGCCTCTATTTTAGAGTATGTAACAGAATTTCAAAAATTCAATTCAATTTTTAAATAGACCCTTCCTATAGTAAGACAAGAAGCTGCTGGCTCATGCCGACATACAAAGGGCCAAGAATAAGCAGGAATGATGACATGTGGGATGTCTCATGGACTCGGTTATGCAATATGGCTACAGTGTGTGTGGGGGTGGGGGGGTACATTTTTGGAACAATATGCTCTTGCATCCTGAAAAACATCTGCGACTATAGGAAAGTAAGCAGATTGGAGTCAGACTGCCACATGATGCATTTACTTTCACTATACCCACAAATACTTACTAAGATCAAGTAATGGGAGACTGATAGGTCACCTGGGCAGCTAATAGGCAAGCAAATTTGAATTAGTAAGAACAAGCATCAAATTAATCTGTAACAACTACATGTAATACATATTTAATATTATATATACACATACATATACATACAGACTCATGGACATGTATCCTTCTTTCTTTTTTAATATAATAGAAGTGTTTTGGAAGTTTGGTTATCAATTATAACAGTTCTCAAAATATCCCAAAATAAATTAAAAAGAAGTGATCCAGAAATAATGAGTTACCATCAGTAACACTTCTTTATGAAATAAATTACTTTTTTGTATGTGTTCCTAATGCCTAATATATTTATGTGGTCCTACATACCATATGTTACATAGTGGAAATAAATATTTGGATGGATAAGGCATAGTTCAACATAGATGAGTTAATTAATATAAAATATGAAGAACAAGTTTTTCTTTTTTTGTCATTTTGCAATAAAATCTGACATGCTATGCTATCTATAGAATTGAAATCAAATTTTGAAATGTTGCTTTTTGTCCATAATATATTTTTGAGAGAGAATTTAAAAAAAGCTTTGATAATCACAACATTAAAAAGTCATAAAACATGGAATCTAACTTAAGAAATCGTTTTGACTCTGAGATTTTTAGGTCCACATTGTTTATTGATTTTATCCTCTTCTCAAACCATATGTTAAGTTACAAATACTGAAATTGCTTCATTAAATCACATTTTTCTTCTTTTATGTGTCAGTTACCTATTGAGAACATATGCTATTTCAACACACTAATGCCTACTCTCAAGTCATATACTATAAGCTTACTGCTCTGAAGAAAAAGAGAGAAATAAAAACGTCACCATGTTCTAGCTGAAAATAAAATTTTGTCAAAATAATAGTATAAAATTTTAAAATTTAAAAGAAAACTTATAATGATGTAATAATAAAGTCACAGAGTTCTTGGACATAAGAGACTACACGAAAGAGCATTGCCAATGTATTACCCTCTGCATGAAGTCATTGCTTACTCTCTATTTGTCCTACGCAAGCTAAGAAAACTTAGATCAAAAATTTGTATTCAACTTAACTGATGCTAGTTCCTTAAGTGGTAAGATGACTGAACTTACTCTTTTAACAAACAAACCATTTATTATTTCATTTTTCATATAAGAGAGATATAGCATTTGAAAATAGATTGTGCTTTTAACTGTAAGAAGGGGTGTAACTGTATCATTATCCTACCCATTTAGGTTCTACTTTCCTCCTGCTTCTATTCTTTTCTTTATCCCCCCCATTAAGTTGTCAGCATTTTGGACAGAATTTCTTATAAGAGATTTTTCTAAAACAAAAAATATATAGCCAAGCCACAGTAAATGAATGATAAATCATATACACAATAGGTCTTATCCTGCCAAACACTGATAGAGACAAAAAACAGTACTGCTGGAATGTTTCTGCTTTTGGGGTAGGAGGGCTGAAACTACTCCTACAATTATATCATCTTATTTTTTTTATTTTTATCCTTGTCCATGAAAGAAGAATTTGATGCTGATCCTTTTCGATGTGATTCTTCACAAATGTAATATTTGCTGAGTCCATGTGTTATGTATGCACCACCAAAATAAACAAATAGATGTACAGTTGGTATTTGGTACGGAAATGGAGGAGATTAAAATAATCTTAGACTCATTAAATTCAGATCATTTCTCCAAAATGACATAAAAATATGGCCTTTTATTCATTTTATCATAGCGAATTTTACTCTCTTAACCAAGTCACGAAATCAATTCAGCTACCACTGTAATTTCATTAGAATGAAATACAGCATCTGCATACCAGACCTTCATGACTGGCTAAGGACAACACAGATCATTTCCACTTAAGGTTCTCAGGGAAATTAAGTATACAGAATGGAATGCCCTAAATTAGAATGTCCATAAGATGAGAACAGAAACAACTGTTTTGACTAGAAACCAAGTTTTCAATGGTTTTTATTTCTCATTTTAGGATAAGAAAAACAAAGTTGTTTTTGAAGTTCTTGGGTTTGCGCAACTTCTCAGCTGTTTCATATGATAAAATGTTTTAATTCATTCAGAAACCCAGACATTTATAATAGGTTTAAGTACATATATATGCTATAATTATATAGTTGATTCTGTAATAATTGGATAATCAGAACCTACATAACTATTTTCTGAAAATCCTCAGTTTACCAAAACAACAACTAACTTTTGAATTATTTTCACCAGTAATTTCTCAGGATAATTTTTTTTTGTATTTTTTAATCTGATCAAGGGTCCACTTGGAAAAAATTCTGTTTAATCTAGAATTAAAAAAATAAAAAATAAAAAAAAACTAAAGAGAAAATCAAAGAAGTTGAAAAATGTATGCACGCAAATGAAATTGCTTTAAACAAAAAGGCCAGGAATAAAAGATCAATTTGCAAGTACCTGAGAATGTAATTTTTTAAAGTATATTCTCTGGTGAATAAAATGTGAATGAAAAACCTGGCCAGTCTAACATGTCCATGGCTTTCCTGTTACAACTAGAGGTAAATGGAAATATCCTATATAATAAAAGGGTAATATGCAAACTGACCCTAACAGCAGAACGACTGGGAATGACTGGTCACTATGACACACACTGACCACTAGGGGTCAGACGCTCAGTGCAGGAGCTGCCCCCTGGTGGTCAGTAGACTCCCACAGGGGGAGCTCTGCTCAGCTACAAGCCAGGCTGACGACTGCCAGCACAGCAGTGGTGGCGGGAGCCTCTCCTGCCTCCTCAGCAGCGCTAAGGATGTCTGACTGCAGCTTAGTCCTGCTCCCCGCTGGCAAGTGGACATCCCCTGAGGGCTCCTGGGCTGCCAGAGGGATATCTGACTGCCAGCTTAGGCCTGATCCCAGAGAGCGGGCCTAAGCCAGCAGGTGGACATCCCCCAAGGGATCCCAGACTGCAAGAGGGAACAGGCCGGGCTGAGGGACCCCCCTGAGGGCACAAATTATTATGCACTGGGCCTCTAGTCTTAGAATAAAAGAATATAGCTCAGAAAAAGTTTTCATAAACAGCTTTAACAAGAAACAGTAATGCTATGCAATTCATGGGTTAGGTTTTACAGATCTTATTTATCCACTGTGCACAGTAAATACCATAGATCCTTGAATATTAAAAACACTATGTTTTATTTTGAAAATTATGTTAGTGTTTTAAAAATGGCAGAATTTGGGTCAGAGTGATGTTATAGAGCATGCACTATGAGTTTAACTTGCCCTTTTAAAAAAAATAATTGAGAGGTAAGATAGTGATTTAATTTATTGTACCCATTGCTAATTAATTTTACTTCTAATATATATCTTATAATCAAATTCAAAAGCAAATTCACTTGTATTTACCCCAATTCTGAGAGCATAAACAGCACTCTACTTTTAACCTAGTCCATTTTTTTTTTAGAAAATGCCCTGGACCTTACAGGTCATCTTAAAAACATCTTTAAACCTAATAAGCCTAAAAGATTCTGAATTTTTAAAAATTATAACCTTGGGTTAGAAGCCTATTAAATGAATGCAAATTCAATTTTATAAAATAACACTAAATCATTAGGAAATCGAGACTTTTACAACATGTATTTTAATGAGAAAATCTGCAGTTTGAAAACTCTGCAATTGTATTTATTCTATAAAGTAGGGTTTGCACCTGCTGGAAAATCTAACTCTAAAAAGATTTTATTTGGGTCATTTATTCTAAGTGCTTTATTTATTTTGATTTTTGGAAATGTCCTCAATTTAAGACAAAGCAAATAATAGAATTACTTTATTATGAAATAGTTTTTAAATGATAAAAAATTACCTCTGTTAAGCCTACACAATGATAAAAATTTTATGATGTTGAAAAAAATATATAGGCTCTGAAATTCCAGGTACATATTTTGTGCTGCAAGTTAATAAAAAGGCATTACAGAACCTTCAGTACTTACATAAAGCAGCTTAATTTTGATTAAGTCTATCTGAGAAGCAGGAAGGTAAATTATATGACACTTTTTTTTCTTTTTCTTTAATCCTCACCTAAATATATTCTTTCCATTGATTTTTTTTTTTTTAAGAGAGAGTGGAGAGGAGGAGTGGGGGAGAGGAGAGAAAGAAACATCAATGTGAGAGAGATACATGGATGATTGCCTCCCACATGTGTCCCCACATGGCTGAAGAAGGAGCCTGCAACCAAGATATGTGCCCTTGACCAGGGATTGAACCTGAGACCCTTCAGTCAGCAGGCTGATGCTCTAACCATTGAGAAAAACCAATCTTGGCACATGACATCTTTGTTTCAATGTTATGTTGACAAATTAATTCCTAAAAAGATGAACAACTTCAGAACCTCTGTTCTGCTATATTTAAAAGGTTTTACATTGAAATAATTATAATGGCAAAAGTATTAACATATTTTTCACTTGCCCAACTTCTTCGGGCATGTCAGGATGAGTCTAGGATATAAAGTTTATTATGCAGGTTGCCACTAATGTGCATTGAATGAAATTATCTCAAACTCAAAGTCCAATAGAATAACCATGCTTTTTGGACAGTATCCTGTTTACATAACTTTTAAATATCTAAAGTTTTAAATAACCGTTTAAAGATTCTATCATTAAGAATTAAAGTTTAAAAATTTTAAATGTACATCTATAAATATCTCTTTTAAAATTTTGTTATCAGGAATTGAAAGTTTAATACTTGTTTTTCTATATTGTGTCTTTGCACACGAATACTTAAAAATGGTTTACATTATATGCTTATTGCCACCTTTATTGTGAGAGATGTTTTCAACAGGCCAAGTTAACCTGTATAAGTATACTTAACTTTTGCTATAAAACTATGCTAAATCAGAAGACAAACAATATAGGAATGAACAAAACAGGATATTCCAGAGTGGTTGCCATCTACTCAGCAGTAATGTAATGAAATTAAATACTTCAAAACAAAATTAGAACTATATTGTCTTCATTCCCACATCAAATGAAATTGACAATAAATTTTGAGACATGCGGACATGAGGTAAACAAATGTGTCATCTATCGAAGGAAGGAAGAAAGGAAGGCAAGATGAAAAAGAGGAAAACACAAAAGAGGTATAATTGTGCGTAGCAATGACAAGAAGGGCAAAAAAGATTTCTGTGATACTACTATTTCAGTGAATACCCCATTAGCCAGACATAAAGATGGTAGAAAAGACATGTAACTTTAGGAAACAGGAACCTTTTCCACAGCCAATATGATAAACTAATCAGGATGTTAATTAGGAAGAAATTTATTTATTCAGCACAAAGAGCCTGAGGTAGCTTTACAAAGAGAAAATCAGTGTAATTTACTTTCTTGGTTGGGTGACCAAGCCATGGAAGCAGGAAGAAAATGGAAGATCTCAATTCTCCTACAAAAACTTACTAGATTTGGCAGGAAGCAAGATTTTTGTTTTTTTCATAAAAGGTGAGCTTAATTAATTTTGTATAATTGTTAATGATCTTGTGCTCTGATTTTGGGGTAGTTTACAACTAATTGACTTTCAAAGGCTGATGTTAACAACTGTTAGTTGGTTCCTGGTAGATACTAAAAACCAGTAAAAAACAAACAAACAAAACAAACAAACAAACAACTAAACGTAAGCAGGAGCTCTTGGAACTTGGAATGACTGATCTTGGGAAAAAATAATCTGTTTTTCACAATTTCTGAAGTAGTCACCATGGAGAGCCACAGTGGTTCAGAGTTCCTCTGGAGATGATTATCCAAAGGAGAGATGACTAAACTAGAAGCATGATTTCAAGAAGTGCTGGATTTGTTTTAAAGCCATATTATCTAGTTAGATGGACTTGAGAAAGAATATTTATAATGAATTGGAGAAATGATGCAAAATAGAAACCAATGATTACAATAGTCTTAAATGATAGGAACAAATAAGAATAACAAAGCAACAATAAAATTGGAAAGCTATAATACAGTAGAAGAGATTCTACCACTAAATCAATGAAGCTTTTCATATATACAAATACCATCTATCTTATCTTATAAGATAGATATGTATCTATCTTAACAAAGCATGGAGGTTAGGTCTTTTAAATATGAAGTACTATTATACTGCACAATCTACACTAATAAAAGACAAAGATGCTAATTGACCATACCTTTGCTATGCCCTAAGCCACACCCACCAGCCAATCAGAGCGACTATATGGAAATTAACCCAACCAAGATGGCAGCCGGCAGCCGCGGAGCTAGAGCAAGCAGGAGGCTTGGGTGCTCGGGCGATGGAGGAAGCCAAGCTTCCCGCCTGCCCTGAGCTGGCTGTGGCCTCCACTCATGGCAAGAAAGTTTCAATTATAGAAGACAAATAAATCCCAGATATCCACTTCCAGCCAGCCTCCACTGGGAGCTTGGGTGGCTGGGGGCCATGGCCAGCCTGCAAACAGCCATCAGCCCCTCACCCAGGCTGGCCACACCCTCATGGAGTGAGGGTTCCCGCTGGGGGGCTTAGCCAACCTGAAAACGGCCCTCAGCCCCTCACCCAGACTGGCCAGGCACCCCAGCAGGACCCCCCACCCTGAAGGGGCTGTGGCCAGCCTGCAAACAGCCCTCAGCCCTTCACTCAGGCTGGCCAGGCACTCCTATATAATAAAAGGGTAATATGCACATTGAACCTAACAGCAGAACGACTGGGAATGATTGGTCACTATGACACACACTGAACACCAGGGGGTAGATGCTCAATACAGGAGTTGCTCCCTTGTGGTCAGTGCGCTCCCACAGGGGGAGCACTGCTCAGCCACAAGGAAGGCTGATGGCTGCCAGCCCAGCGGTGGTGGTGGGAGCCTCTCCTGCCTCCTCAGCAGCGCTAAGGATGTCCAACTGCAGCTTAGGCCTGCTCCCCACTGGCAAGTGGACATCCCCGAGGGCTCCTGGGCTGCCAGAGGGATGTCTGACTGCCAGCTTAGGCCCAATCCACCAGGGAATGGGCCTAAGTCGGCAGGTGGTCATCCTGCGAGGGGTCCCATACTGCAAGAGGGCACAGGCCGGGCTGAGGGACCCCCCTGGGTGCACAAATTTTTGTGCACTGAGCCTCTAGTATAAATATGAATGGTAAAGTTCATGCTAATAATGTAAATTTTTAATTTTCTTTACTTAGAACTACAATCAATAGCAAATAAAAAACGCCCTGACGAGTTGAATAAATAAATAAATAAATAAGAAGCACTAGTCTATATTTAGAGAAAAAATAATAAATAGCATCCTTAGCGAGAAGAATTAATATAAAATGGAATAGTCAAAGAAGGACTCTTCATTAGTAATAATGCCTCAAAAATGATGACTCTCCTGATAGAGTAGGAAGCTAAGCCTTCTGGAAAAGTGCAGTGAACAACAAGGAGAATCTCAAAAAAGCCTCCCTGTGCTAAATTATGTGAATACAAATAACATCACCAACAGACTAAGAGTGTCATATTTAAGGCTAGGCCTAGGAGGTTAACTGAAGGACCTGGGAGAGGAGGCTGTTTTCTTTCTTCCTCCCTAGGCTAAGGATCCTGCAAGAGAAAATGGGAAGGTGAACTTGGCTCTGGTCTCCCCCCTCTTTCACTTTTATAAGTTTCATTAGTTCTAGTAAATAGTTTAACATTCACTCTCTTATTTCTTTTGGCTTTGTTTTTCTTTAATGATGTTCTATAGTTTTGGGTAGTATATTTAGTAGTTACGAATGGGAGGTCTGAAGATAATCTCTAAGATAAATATTCTTCTGTCAGTACTAAAATGGATGGCCTTAAACAAGTCACTTAATCTCTCCAATTCAGTTGGCTTACCCATAAAATTGCAATAATAATCATATCTACCTCACAGCAATTTGAGACAAAGTAGAGAATTCTCAATCCCAACTGCATAATAAATGCTTCACAAATGTTAATTTTACTATTACTAGTCCAGGCTTTTATAAATCCATCAACAACATCAGATGGTGTATTTAAGCATATGCTCTGAAAATATCAGAAAGAATCAGGACAACATTTGACAGAGTTGTGTAAAATGAATATGATGGTGACCAAGGGCAACTATATCATTGGAAGATCACCCTTATAAAATTTTCTAATTCCATTTTTTAGTTATGGCTTCTTATAAAAATCCATGCACTTGAAGTTTCACATGGCCCAGCACATATGCAATTCATTTCTATATTTATAATAGAACTCTGTTAACTACTAATATTTCCAAACTTTCATAAAACTGTAATATCTTTACTGATAATTTTACATTACAATTAGCTATCTAATCTAATAAAAGAGAAACATGCAAATTGACCATACCTCCACTACACCCATAAGCCATGCCCACAAGCCACGGCCACCAGTCAATCAGGAGCGAATATGCAAATTAACCCAACTATGATGGCGGTGGCCACAGAGCTGGAATGAGCAGGAGGCTTGGGTTGCCCCCAGCAGTGGAGAAAGCCAAGGTTCCCACCTGCCCTGCCGGCCCTGAGCTCTGCTCAAGGCTACAAAGTTTCAATTATAGAAGATAAATAAAACCCAGATACTTGCTTCCAGCCTGCGGCTGTGGCCAACCTGAAAACGGCCAACAGCCCCTCACCCAGACTGGCCAGGCACCCCAGTGGGGACCCCCACCCTGAAGGGGCTATGGCCAGCCTGAAAACAGCCATCAGCCCCTCACCCAGGCTGGCCACACCCCCATAGGGTGAGGGTCCCCACTGGGGGGCTTGGCCAGCCTGAAAACAGCCCTCAGACCCTCACCCAGGCTGGCCAGACACCCCAGCGGGACCCCCACCCTGATCCAGGACACTCTTCAGGGCAAACAAGCCAGCCCCCACCCATGCACCAGGCCTCTATCCTATATAATAAAAGGGTAATATGCAAATTGACCCTAACAGCAGAATGACTGGGAATGACTGGTCACTATGACACACACTGACCACTAGGGGTCAGACGCTCAGTGCAGGAGCTGCCCCCTGGTGGTCAGTGAGCTCCTACAGGGAGAGCTCTGCTTAGCCAAAAGCCAAGCAGCACTAAGGATGGCCGACTGCAGCTTAGGCCTGCTCTCCGCTGGCAAGTGGACATCCCCCGAGGGCTCCTGGGCTGCCAAAGGGATGTCTGACTGCCAGCTAAGGCCTGATCCCCTGGGGAGGGGGCCTAAGCCAGCAGGTGGACAGCCCCCGAGGGCTCCCAGACTGCGAGAGGACACAGGCCGGGCTAAGGGACCCCCCTGAGTGTACAAATTTTTGTGCACCAGGCCTCTAGTCTGTAATATATTTATCCTTTTTTTTTACATTAGGAATGTACACATCTATGTAGCCCAATAAAGATAAAAATGCAATTCAAACATTTCATCTCTATGTACACAAAAATGAGTTAATTTAAACAAATTACACTGTAAATGAATGTTAACTGAGGCAAACTAATTCAGTAGTACAGTGAACACGTTTTAAGTGCACATATACATAACCCCTGGGCATAGACAATAGTGTGGTGAAGACCCGGAAGGGGATGGGAGCAGAGTGGAGAAGGTCAATGGGAGAAAAAAAAGGGGACATCTATAGCATTTTCAACAATAAAGATGCATTTTAAAAAGAATGTAACAATTAAAATATCTCCGGACTTCTGTAACATATCAAATTAATTCCTGTGTTCACAATGTATACATTATATGTGCACAGATTTACTGCATATGTGTTCCCTCAGAAGCAAACAATCTGTCTTCAGACTGCTATGGAAACCTACCAAGTTTGAGAGGAGGATTCCTTGAAACCCAAATACTGGACTGTGTGGGCTACTCGAAAGAGTGAGCACACCGAGCCCCATACTGTGCCTGCTGAAAGACAGGCTCATTCATTCATCTAGATAAGAAACATACTGTAGGACGAATGGATGAGGGGGAAAATGGGAAAGTTACACACTAAACAGTAGTGTGGGAGTGCACCATGAGCAACAGCTGGGGGAAGGAAATGGATGACTTGTCCTGCAGCAGATCATCAAGCTGCCTAAGAAGCCAAACAAAGTAGCAATGGGAGAGTTTGTCTATAGACATCTGCTGAAATTCTCTTTCAACAAAGTCACATCATATGACAAGTTGCTGACACACCTTATTGAAAATTCCATTCATCAAAGATAAAGGAAATGAATTATTTGGGAAATGACTCTCTGGACCTAATTTTAACCAACAAAGAATTGATTCATTAAGTGAGAGAAATAGGAACCCTGGGAGAGAAGAGTTCACTGGCCTAAAATTCCACGATGGCCCAGGAGATGGAGATGATTCTCATTCTTATTGGACATTTGGAAATACACATCAATGTTCCCAAAGGTGATCATTTTGGACGCATTTTCTTCCAAGTTTATCTTATGGTCCTTTTTAAAAAACAGTTTTAACAGCTTAACTTAGATATAATTTCCAGTCATTGTAAAAAATATACCTGTAGGTATTTTAATTGACCACATGAAACATACAATTTTGTATCTTTTGTTTTTAATTTTATAATATAAACATGTTTCCACTTCATTAATCTGATTAACCTAATTTGAATGGCTACATAACCATAATAATTTTTATTATGGTTTAGGGGAACTTTGCAACTGTTGCTTTCACATGTAGTCCAGTCCTGCTTAATTATACAGCAGCCATGCTGCTTTTGTGACAGTAATTCCACCTCTGGTGTGGTCCCGGTTGGCCAAGGACAATTGTTCTAAGAGCTTGATCTAGAGAACCCTAAATTCCTCAAGAACTTTTCAGATGCTCTGCAAGGACAAAACTGCTAAATCACCTGAATATACAGTTTGCCTCTCTGACTCTTATTTTCTAGGAAGTGTACAGTCCAGCTTTCCAGAGGTTACAGATGGGAGCTGTCACCAGAGATTAAATGTAAGTGCAGAAGTGAGAACCCATCGACTAGGCCAGGTATTAAGAGATGCACAAAAATATAAAACAATGCTACATTCTCACTCATTTGTTTTGGAAATATGTTTTCATTAAAGTAGACATTGTTTAAACGAATGATTAGCTTATTATACTTTAAAATGAAGCAATATATACATACCTTTAAATGTCTGTGTTATAATTTACATTATAGTATATGTAAATAGATATAAACATATCTTAGGGTCCTAAATAATTTAAATGAATATAATGAGGTCCTGAAACCCAATAAGTTTTATATACTAACATAATCCGTTGCATATTTCCTGAAAACACTTTGTTAATTTGTACTTTGCACATCAACACTGTTTAAATCAAGAGAAGAAATGTAGGAATTAAATATGTGAAATAATGTTTAAATAAAAATTTTCATTTTGTGTTTTCAAGTATTTACTTTTTTCTTTTTAATTTTTTTGTATCATTTAAGCTTAGAAGCCTATCATACTTTTTAATTTAAGCTATATTTATTTGTTTTATTTTGATACTTTAGTCATTTGAATTTCTATGTTTAATTATTTTAGTCACAGAAAAATTATATTGTTGTATGGTATAAAAAACAAAGTATTGTATTACTCAAGATTATTTCTGTTGTATGATATAAGAACCTAAGTCTTTATCTTTTCCAATAGCAAAAAAAATACTTTTCTATTAACACCACTACGCTATTGTTTTTTGTTTGTGTAATTTTTTTTGGAGTAATTATGGATCAGAAGCAAAAGGAAAACAAAATCAAGAGTAACTTTTAGAACCAAAAGAACTTAGTAAATTTTGAATAAACTATTTAGGTCAGGCAGGCCCTAAGGACACAGAGAGATTTTTGAGGAGGAAGAGGTGAAAAAAAAGAACAAGAAGGGGTGGGGGGGGGGAGAGGTGGAAATGTAGAATTGTTTGCATTCTTTTAACCACAAGAATGAAGGCACTTAAAAAAAAAAAGAATGAAGGTACTTTAAAACACAGAATGCCTTCAATGAAGTAGAGTTATAATTCTTGATCAAAGCTGCCCTGTGCACTCATTCTCTTCCCACTGACCAGCAATAGGATCTTGCCTTATCATTACCTCTGGTTATGGCCCTACAAAAGGAATAAAAACATATATCAATCCTATAATAACAATTAAGAATACAGACAGAGTTGAAAATCAGTTCAACCCTGTGGGGAGATCTGAGTGGAGTTTGGGTGGAGTTTGTTTCACAGGAAAATAAATGACATGACAGGAAAGAATATGTAGCAGAGAGTCCCCTTTATTTTTCATGCTGAAGAGAACATTGTCTTACGCAGTTTACTAAAACACTCATGCTTGGAAGGGAACCCCACCCGTAAACATGTGCCACTTAAGGACCAGAATATGTTCTGAGAAATCATCATTAGATTCTTTCATCATTGTGCAAACACCATAGCGTGCACTTACACAAACCTAGATGGCATAGCCTAGTACACACCTAGGCTATATAGTATAGCCTACTTCTCCTAGGCTAAAAAACATGATATTAAATCAAGCAGAAGAGAAAATGATATCATCAAAAGGCATGGTCAATATGAGTTGTATGAGGCTGTAGATGGTGTAACCCTTCATATTATTTTATTGCAAACTTTGTGTTTTTTTTATAACCAAAAAGAGCACACTCTAAAGTAACAATGAAAATATAGTATAGTAAATTCATAAACCAGAAACACAATAATTTATTATCAAGTTCAAGTATTATGTACTCTGCATAAGCGAAATGTGCAATGTTTTTATACAACTTGCAGTACAATCGATCTGTTCACACCACCATCACCACAAACTAGTTTGAATGAAAGAAATGCCCCTATGTGTTTAGAGTTTGGAACCAGAATAGTAAGAGTATTCTAACCATCATAAAAAGATTACTAGAGTAACATGTTGGTGCTTTTAAGGTTCAGAGCTGTCTAAGTTTGACAGCACTGGATTTGTGCTCTCTGCACTTTTTACAATGTTTTACAATTGTGCACATTCATATTTGAAAAAGAGATGGCAAGTGTTTGAGTAACTTGTTCCAAATCACAGAGCTCTAAAGTGGTAAATCAGGCTTTGAACCATTAACTCTAGCCTCCAAAAATATTCCCTAAACCTGTCCCTCACTTTGGGTAAGAAGAGTCTTTCCCAAACTAGATTTGACTGTCTCATATTCTGTTAGTCATTTCATTGAAATGCTTATCCACGTCGGTAACCACATTTTTAATTTTTAAAAAAATTTATTTTTAAAGAGAGAGGAAGGAAAAGGGAGAAATAGAGAGAAACATCGATGTGAGAGCAAACCATCAATCGGCTGCCTTCTGCATGCACCCCGACCGGGGCTCCAGATCAAGCCCTCAGCCGGCTCATCTTCCCTGACCAGAACTGAACTGGCAACTTTTCGGCGCTCAGAATCATGTCCAACCAACTGAGCTACACCGGCCAGGGCGGTAACCACACTTATTTTGCGTTTCTGAGATGCCACCGTAGTAGAAAATGTGTCTCTGATGTTCAGTGTTCACTTCACCTTGTATGACTCTGTAGGTTACAACCATGCTTCACGCTCAAGCAAGCAAGAACATGGAGCACATTCTTCCTGCCTCAGTAGATGAGCGCTCCAGGCAGAATTGCTCCAGGTTTCCTCAGGGGAGTCACTTGCCTCATCCATAAACAACAACAGCAAAGGCCTTTCTGTTTAACAATAATCCACACGTCCTTTTCTAGCCGCTTTAAGATGACGGGCATGCTAGCAAGTAAATTGTTACTCCAAATCCAACCATATAAAAAAATGAGTCAAACTTATTTACTTGGTTATGTGAGATTTTTTTCATTGTGTTCGCATTTAACGATGGCAGAAAATTACTGAGAGCTTGTTATTAGGCAGGTCAGTGTCCTAGTTTATGTATTACTCATTTAATCCTCAAAAACACAAAATAAAACTTATAAGGCAGGCTCATCTCGTTCCAAGTTTAGTTTTTGAGAAAAATTGAGGTATTGAGAATTTAAGCAACTTGTTGGGGGTCTGAAAACAAATCTATGAATTACATTTATGAATCTACTACTACCATTCTCCTCTAGTTCTCCCTGTTCAGATCACACCTACGGGATATATAAAGTATTGATAGCAAAACCCCTTTAGAAACCATGGATGAAATGTGAGGAAAATATATGTTCTATTAATAAATAAATGTATAGGTTATGGGTGCAGTAACCAGCTTGGGGAATGTCTCCACAATTTAGTCTAATTACTTAATTTTCCATCTAAATAAACATGCCAATGAATGCTATTTGGTTTATTTTAGGTTATATACAACTGCCTTTAAAAAGAAGTGTTATAAACTGAACCTGCAAACTCTCAGAAATAATGTATATAATGTGTGTTTATATGTTTAAGAATCCTAAAATATAGTTAAAAAGCTAAGGTATGTACATAAATAAAACACAACTTCTTACAATATTACTGCAAACAATAATTTTTCTAGAAATTTCTCTGGACATTCAAAGGGAAGATTTTCTATAGATGTTCCAAAAAGATGGTTATCTAATTTAGCCATCTACAGTTATTCTGATTATTTCAAAAGACTGGGTTTGAATTAAGGTTTCACAATCTAAGCTTTTGATAAGACCTGTGGAGGGGAAACAATATTTCAGACAGGAAAAACGGAATGGGAAAAAACATGTAGTTGAGGAAGCAAGGGATACATTTGGAATAATGAGAAGGCATAGATAGATAGATAGATAGATAGATAGATAGATAGATAGATAGAGATTGGGTTAAAAATATAGGCTGAAATCCAAGTATGAATAGCAAAGATCAGGCTAGAGAGATTGGACATAATTCTTTGGGAGCCATTCACTTTCCTTTAGCCAAATTTACAGTCTTGTTGATTTAAAAGGGTCCTTAAGAAATCTTAGGTTTACAAAATAGTGGACCTTCTTAGTAGCACATTCAACAAATATGTGGTAATTCATTGAAAATACTGGAAATAAAAACATAACTAAGGCAAAGTAAATGCTCCCAGGGACTTTATGGTTCAGTCAAGTAAAAGGTAGCATGAAGTAATGCTATAGGTGCTATGAAAAATTAAACACATAAAGTATTTACATTTATTTACAGATGCTTTATATGAGTTTTTAAATAGGGTATAAACCACAAAATGTCTAATTTTCTTTACAACTTAATAGATTGAAATTTTTTTCACTGAACTTTTAGTGAATCTCATCAAAACAGTGAGCTTCTGACTAGGACCCAGTACTTTTTTATTATATGTAACCTTTTTATTATTTCTTTTTTATTTTAACCCAATAGGTGACCTGTATGTCAAACTTACTTATGAAATTAAATCATTATCTTCTGTAGATGAATTGCAATTAAAAGCATGTTATTTATCTTTATAATGAGGGATATGAGGATAAAAAAAAAAAAAACAAGGCAGTTATTTTGTAGATCACTTAAATATCACATCGCTAGGCCTGGCCAGCACTGCTCAGTGGTTGAGCTTCAACCTATGAACCAATAGGTCACAGGTTCCATACTTGGTTGGGGCATGTGCCCAGGTTGCAGGCTCCCTATGTTCTTTTTTGTTTTTGTTTTTGTTATTCTGGGCACTGTCTAAAAGTCACATCATATGTTCACAATCTTGTGACAAAATGAAAATCCAGAGATTTGTATTTGGAGTTCTTTTTCTTACTCAAATCAGTGAATCACTCTTATCTCAGAGATGTAGCAAGCGGTAATAATTGGAAGTATTTGCTAGTGAAAAATTATTTTAATCATAATATTTTTAAGAAATTATTAAACATTTGGGTAAGGTATTCATTTTTGTGCAAACTATTATTGTTATTTTTTTTTTTGCTTTACATTGATCTTCACTTGGTTTTTATATAGCTTCTCTCTCTCTCTCTCTCTCTCTCTCTCTCTCTCTCTCTCTCTCTCGTTTGTGTGTACATTTGTGTCTACACAGTGACTGGATTTTATTTCTATGATTGATCTTTAATTTAGTCTTTCAAATATGTATCCAGCCTTGAAACTAAAGATATCACTGGAGTACAATGTTAATTCATCTCATTTAAAATTCTATTATTGTTGTTCTCACTGAAAACAATAAACCTACTTTGCCAAAACAGCATCCCCATGGAAATCAATAATTACAGAGATAGACACATAAAACACACAAACCTATATTTGGAGTCTCAGCAAAACCTCAAACCAGCTCAGAGCCAGACATTTTACAAGTTTAGTATGTCTGGGAACTTTTAAAAAAAATGTATTTTAATATCCTGTGTTCTGTATAAACTTATTTCTAGGGGATTTTTACCAAATGTACATTATCATCTTTCTTTGGAATCAAGTAGAAGAATTGTGTTTTTAGTCATGCCCAGGAATTAATAATAATGTGCTGCTTTAAATGACTTTATTTAAAGGATCTTGCTCATAAACTTTATGACCCCAAGCAACAAGGACAAAGGCAAGTAATCTGTATCAGTTTCATAAAGAGACACTGCGATGCAGCCTGAAGCTGCAGATCTGAGACAAAAGAACAGCCTCATCTTTGGGTACTTGGACCAGGACATCTTTTTAAAAAACATTATATGGAACACCCTACTTCTATAAACTAAAAAGGACATGTTTATATTTCTAATCTACTAGGTATTTGAAAAGACTAATTCATTTATTCAAAACAGATTAATTGAACATATAGTATATGCCAGATGATAACCTAAGTGCTGTGAATAAAACGGCAAAGAAGACATAGATGCTACACTCACAGGTATGTCATTCTTTTATTAGTAAGTAGTGATAGATAATAAATACATGGCCCAGTGAATGTAAAATATCATGTTAGGTAGTAGTAAGTGTCATAATGACAAATAAAGCAGTGTGAGTGGATTCTGAATGATGGGGATATATTTCCTTCAGGCTGGTCAGGGAAGGCTTCTCCAAGGATGTGGGGATGTGTGGGAGAGTTGAGCAATGAGCAAAGCTGACATCTGTGATGGAACATGCCTTGTTATGTTCAAGAAGCAGCAAGGAGTCTGGCCTTGTTCGGGGGAAATGAACAGCAGGAGGAGTGGTCAGAGTTGTCTGAGTCAAAACACGTCATAAAGAAGGAGTTTGGATTTTATGTTAAACCATGAAAGGGTGCCAATAGAGTATTTGGGCAATGAAATTAAATGATCATATTGACATTTAAAATGGTCATTCTGGCTACTGTAGGGAGACTAAAGTGAAGTGGCAAAAGGGAAACCCATGAGTCCAGTTGAGGTAAGAGGTCATGGTTCCTGGATGGAAGAATGAGAGACAGAGGTAGTGATAAATGGTATATTAAATTTGTATGAAAAAGCGATACAGTTACATGTCAGTATCAACTATTAGCATTTGAATAAGAATGAGCTTTTTTTCTGAGTTCTTGCTATTCAGAGATTTTGATGTGGTACTGGTAGTTATAAGAAATGGTAATAATTTCTTCCCGCCAGTATTATGATCTGACATTATTTTTTATTTTCTGTAAGTTAGGAATATATATATGTATGGGGAAAGAATAACAATATAGGAAAACTCAGAAATACTTTATTATTTTATAAAAAATTATAATTTACCAACCTAATATACTATTTTGTAACACTCAGTATATTAGTCAATTAAATCTTCACCAACAGGAAAAATGTCAAATTTTATTACTAACTAGAGGCCTCAGTGCATGAAATTCATGCACTCAGAGGGGGGTCCCCTCAGCCCGGCCTGCGTCTTCTCACAGTCCTGGAGCCCTCGGGGGATGTCCAACTGACGTCTTAGGCCCGCTCCCGCTAAGCTGGCAGTCGAACATCCTTAGCGCTGTCGCGCAGGCAGGAGAGGCTTCCACCACTGCCGCTGTGCTCACCAGCCATGAGCTTGGCTTCTGGCTGAGCGGCATTCCCCTTGTGGGAGTGCACTGACCACCAGGAGGCCGCTCCTGTGTTGAGCGTCTGCCCCCTGGTGGTCAGTGTGCATCATAGTGACTGGTCCTTCTGCCGTTTGGTTGATTTGCATATTAGCCTTTTATTATATAGGATTAGTAAATTAATATTTTTTACTAATAATATAGATATTAGTTTTTCAGATAACAGTGGGATAACCATGGGCTAGGATTATCCATAAATACCACCAGGTAGAAGCTAAACTTGCTATTTAAAGAATGTACGATGTATAATTTTTGGTCAAGGTGAAAACCGTCTCAGATGGGAAAGGACACTGTAAAATAGAGGTGAGGATGTGTCTGTGGAATTGCAGGTGGCATGGATAGGCTAGTCTTATTGAATCGAGGAATCTTATTGGACAGAAGTAGAAAATAACCTCAGAAAAGTAACTTGTGGCCAGATTCTAGATAACCTGGAATAGCAATCTAAGGGACTAGTTAGTAACTTATTATTCAGACAAAGGAAGACATTGCAGGTTTTGAACATAAGCATGAAATGATGAAAGATGTGTTTAAGAATGTATAAGGATTAAATGTGATAACATAGGCAAACTGCAATTCATATATTTCATCTTCACACTGTGGTATGCATGCTCCACAGTTGCACAGCCTCATGAGAGTCAGACATGTGTGCACACATATACCAATCCTTATATATTAATGTATGTGTTTCCTCCGTATTATACAGTTTAACAGATACATCCTCAAATAAAATATGGAATATCTATGGAAATCATAGATAATTATGATTTCCAGGAAAACTTAGAGTAGCTAGGCTTTAAATATAATTTAAAAAAATTAAAAACATACAAACAAACTTGGCTGCTCTGTTGAAGTCCTTTTTTAGTATGGATCAACCCTTTCTTTTTTCAATTCCCCATTTCATTGTAAACACCTGTCTTTCCAAGATTCTTTATATATATATTGCTTTAGTTATAGTTCAACAATACTTTTACAATATAATAGAGGCCCGATGCATGAAATTTGTGCAAGGGGCTCAGCCCTCGCGGCCCCAGCTGCCTTGTGGCCCTGCCCCCCACCCACTGGTCATTCCAGAAGTTCATTCTGCTGTCTGGTCTAATTAAAATATTAGCTTTTTATTATATAGGATATTTCTATTTTCACTTTATATGAAAGAAAATTGAGATACATAGAAATGAAGTTGTAGGATGTGAAATTTCTTTAGTAACAAAAGATGAGGGGACATACAAAGATGAATACATAAATCATAAGCTAACACAGCACGCTCCCAGCAGGAGGCAGAGCTATCTAGGGCAGCAAGATTTTCCATGACAACAAAAGATAATAATGGCACTACCTAACCAGATAGAAGATCAGTATAGATGACAGATAGATGGATACACACACAGGTGATGGGTGGATAGATAACATATATGTAACCTATGCAAGATATATCACAGATGTGCATACTGTATATAGATTACATTTGCGCATGCACATAGACTTTTATCCATAGTACATAGTAGGAGAAAGGTAGACAGCTGAGTCATTTAAAACAAGTGGAATTTAAAATCATATTATAATATTCAGAATATGTGATTATCTTTTGTTTCTACCCGAATTCAGACTTAGCTATTTTTAAATAGTAATTCTGTGACACAAAACTTTACATTTTTAGGTTAACTTGGGTAAAATACTTAGGTCTTAATTGTTGAGATCATAGTGACAAATTATATGAGAAAATAAAATATTAAAACATACAACTGTTAATTTAGATACAAAATTACGTATGTAAAGACAAGTTCTATCTCTCACAGAAATTAAAAAACAATTAATATTCTCTATAGTTGAATTTGGAAAAATGAGTAGACACTTGATTAGATCTTTTGCTCTGTTTTTAGATTACTTGAAGACTGGCTGTAAGAATATAAAGATGCTAATAATTTCCTTAAAACAGTTTTAAGTTCCACTTACAGTCAAACACAAAGCAAAGAGCCCTTCACCTTTTAGAAATAGCATTTTTCTCCCCATTACCTGCTAGGAGGCCTCTTCTTGATGACTATGTCCCTTCGTTGCTTCAAGATTGTCCCATTGGTTATATTTTAAAATATTCTGGAAAGCAAAGCAAGCAAGCAAACAAAAATATTGCATATTTGAATCTTTACAATAACTGAACTTTCTTGGTAAACTAGTTAAAAACAAATAAACAAACAAAAAGAACACCTCTCACTAGCGGTGAATTTTTCTCTGACACCTTGGAGGCATTACTGAGCTATCTTGCAGGCATCGTTAACCTCTGTGCTCTCTCATCACTAGCCACCCAGAGCATTATTATCTCCTTCACTTCTTCCCAAATTGGATACTCAGAGATTATTTCCACTATTTGTGTGTGTGTAAATTTGGCTCATGTCTTCTCACTCTCTGTTCAGCTGCCTTATCTTTTTAGACAAAATATGTTCACCCACTCAGCTGCTGTAGACATTTCCGGCTTTCTATCTTCAGTCATACCCCTGGGCTAAGATTCCCTCCTCCAATTTCCGCTTAACTTACTGGGAGTGAGTAATAGTCACCTTAGGATCAGGTTCCCCGGCAATCGAGTTATTTTACTTACAGATAATAACTCTCAAATGCTCTCCTGAAATTTTAAGACTTAATTTTTGGCACCAGAGTTGAATAGGAATTCTGGATTCTACAGTTTTCATGCTTATGTGACACAGCAGCCACAGAGCGGGAGGCTGCGGCATGAGGTGAGTGGGTGGCTATAGTGGTGACTAGTTTAATGAGTCACTCATTGAGAGGTTGTAGTGCTGAAAACTGAACCCAGAGAGACGCACAGGAGGTTCTGAAAGAACACGAGCAATATCATTTCATAGGAAGGGAACACCTGATCCCCGAAAACATGACATCCGTGGTGTCTCCTTCCTCCCTCAGGAAATTAGAAAGTTTCCTTGTATCCCGTACTCAAATAGTTAAGAATATGGGTTAATATTTTAGTTTGGAACTAGAATATGTTTTCAAAGAAAATGCAATTGTTATGATGGTAGGTTGCATTAGTGTGGCCTCCCATTTTTTCTTTTTCTTTATGCTCTTTTCCACATGACTTTTGCACTTCATCCCACAAAGGGGCCCGATTATATTCCCATCCCTTGGCTATGAGTTTGGTCATGAGACTTGCTCAGGCCAATAGAATGCAGCAAAGCTCATCGGGTGCCAGTTTCAAGCCCAGGAAATGTTATTTCCATTTCCTCTCGTGTGTTTCTGCCACTGTCACAAGAAGGGCATGCCTGGGCTAACCCACTGGTCCCAGAAGGACAGTGGGGAATACCTGGGGCAGAGCTGCCTGGATAGGATGCCCCACTGAGTCCACACTAGGCCAGTGACCCCAGCCAACCTGAAGGGGCTGGAGTGAGCTTATATTAGATAAACCCCAGTGGACAGAGTTAAAAATTAGCTTATAACTCATAGAGTTAATTTATAACTCTATGGTTAATATCTCCAAAGTTTATCTAACACAATTAAGTACATGCATGCAAGATGAGGTGTGTGTTCAGAGGAAAACATAATTTCGAGATTGAATTGTGTCCACTGATCAAATTCAAGAGTGAAATTCCAAAGAATTGAGGAAACTGCTCATGAGAGATTCTGTGGAACACACACATCACTGGATTCATCTACCAAACACATGAATATAATTGTTTCTATTTATAAGAACAAAGCTTCTACTTGAGGAAATGGTCTGGTCTGAAAAATATCCGCCAAAACACCAGTTATTCCATAACTAGAATGAGGTGACAAAATTGAAGCAGGAAAAAAAAAAAAAAAAGCAACTAGGCTTCATGCTCATTAAAATTAACATGGGAAAACCCGTATAAGTTTTGTAACCAATAAACTTCAAAGTACTGGTGGCTCTTCTCTTCATATTTTACTGCTTACAGTACTTTCCAATTAGGGGCAATTTGCAACAAGTAAGACAAAAATACTGGGAGCATGACTCACATACAAATGCTAAATACATAAATTAGATTTGTTTGGCAACTAATTTGTGGCTATTTTGGTTCCAATGTTAAAAACATAAATGAAAGTTATGGCTTCAGAATGAGACTGAGTGTAGTATATTTGACTTTGGAAAATTTGTTTCATTGAATTGTAAGGCAATATGAGAAATTCCATGGCAGGCTTTGTATGAATTCAGAATAGTGAGTCCAGCATATGTTCCCAAAGAAAAGAGACCAATCTGCAATGTACTCCAATAATTTATCACACAGTATCATAAAGATGGCACAGTAAGTAGAAATGAAAGGTTATTTCCCTGGATTGGAAGAAAGAGATTCAAATGATTAATTTTATTACTCCAAATGATTTTGAGTAATAAAAATGTTTATTGTTCCAGGTGCACTGGAAGAGCCAAAAAAGGGAATAAACTTAAATCATATTTGTGATATGTTTACAATGTAGTCTGGCAGCAAAAGTAAAATGGACAAAATCATCAGATGGCAATTCAGGGTCCTATTATATCAGGGGTGGGCAAACTTTTTGACTCAAGGGCCACAATGGGTTCTTAAACTGGACTGGAGGGCCAGAACAAAAGCATGGATGGAGTGTTTGTGTGAACTAATATAAATTCAAAGTAAACATCATTATATAAAAGGGTACAGTCTTTTTTTTTTTTTTAGTTTTATTCATTTCAAACGGGCCGGATCCGGCCCGTGGGCTGTAGTTTGCCCACGGCTGTATTATATGATACTAGAGGCCCGGTGCATGAAATTTGTGCACCATTAGGATCCCTAGGCCTGGATGGTGATCAGGACCAATCAGGGCCTTCCAGCTGCTGGCCAGGCCTCCCTTCCTCGGCTGCCAGCTGCTGGCTGGGGCCTTCATTCTGTGGTGCCCCCTGGTGGTCAGCGCACATCATAGCGAGTGATCCAACTCCCAGTCTCCTGGTCGAACTACCGAGGGGATACTTTGCATATTAGCCTTTTATGTATATAGATGGGCTACAGGTAATGCAGTCCGAGTGGAAGTTAGAGTAAATGAGGAACAGAAGAGGACTGTTCAGAGAAATCGAGTTTTCCTCAAACTCTGAATTTACCATAGCACTCCAATAGACAACGAAAGCATGAGGCTACTTTGCTGAAGATCATGAACAAACTCAAGAAAATGGAATGGAATTGGCATGGGTATTCATTTTCTATTACTGCAGTGAGAATTTAACAAAAAAGTTAGTGCTGCAAACAATAAAAATTTATTATCCTATAGTTCTATAGGTCAGAAGTCTGCCAATTTGGGCTAAAATTAAGGTGTCAGCAAGTTGAGCTCCTTACGTAATACCTTAGGGTAGAATCCATTCTCTTGACTTTTCCAATTTCTACAGGTCTCTTTGGTTCTTGCACAAGACCTGTACATTTCAAAATGAGCAACAAGGAATTTAATCATTTTCATGTGGCCATCTCTCTCTGACCACAGATGGGAAAGGTCCTCTCCTTTTAGGAACTCATGTGATTAGATTGAATTAGATCCAGAAAGATCTCCCAGGCCTTTACCCTTAATCAAATCACTGAAGTCATTGCCAATTGAAGTAACATATCCACAGGTTCTGAGGATTCAGAAGTAGATATCTTTGAAAGCCATTATTTTCTTACCACATCATGGGCATGGATGGGATATTACCCTCCTTTTTTTTGCTTATTTTTCTAACTATGTAAATGTTGCTCCTTAAACTTCACATTAGCCTACTCAATTAAAAGAGGCTGATTCTTTTGCCGAAACCGGTTTGGCTCAGTGGATAGAGCGTCGGCTTGCGGACTGAAAGGTCCCAGGATCGATTCTGGTCAAGGGCATGTGCCTGGGTTGCAGGCATATCCCCAGTAGATGTGCAGGAGGCAGCTGATCGATGTTTCTCTCTCATCGATGTTTCTAACTCTCTATCTCTCTTCCTTCCTCTCTGTAAAAAATCAATAAAATATATTTAAAAAAAAATAATAAAGAGGCTGATTCTAATTTGAGTGTGGAGGTTGGGGCATGGTCATAGTGGAAAGTAAAAAAAAAAAACACAAAAAAACACAACCCCCCCCCCAAAAAAAAAACCCTCAGTTTTAATCATTTTCTCATTTGCTTCAAGTCAGTCATGACATTAGCCTAGGGAACTTAAGCCCATTTTTATCAGAATATTCCGTATTGTAACCTCTACTTCATTTAAATCAGTGGTTCTCAACCTTCCTAATGCCACAGCCCTTTAATACAGTTCCTCATATTTTGGTGACCCCCAACCATAAAATTATTTTTGTTGCTACTTCATAACTGTAATTTTGCTACTGTTATGAATCGTAATGTAAATATCTGATATGCAGGATATATTTTCATTGTTACAAATTGAACATAATTAAAGCATAGTGATTAATCACAAAACAATATGTAATTATATATTCAATATGTGTTTCCCGATGGTCTTAGGCGACCCCTGTGGAAGGGTTGTTCGACCCTCAAAGGGGTCGCGACCCACAGGTTGAGAACCGCTGATTTAAATGATAATACACAAGGACCTTGGCAGAAGTTGTTTACAGGTGGGACAACAGGTAGACTGTTCTTGTGTGGTCTCCAGTCATCAAGATTCCCTCCAGATTGCGCATAGTTATCTTTTGCAAAACAGTTCAATTCACTTAATTCACTCTGTTCCACTGGCAGTCATTTAGACCTCAAAACACACAGAAACTTACATGTTCAACAAATTGCTCAAGTACTGAATTTCTGCATACCACACTCTCTTATTCTCCTAGTCACATCTGTCTCATAAAATTCCACTCTTTGATTTTCTATTTACAAACCTACATTTGGGCTTATTATTTTGTATACTGTGGTTTGCAACACCAGCCCTGTCTCCAGTACAGTCTCTCCTCTCTTGTCCAAGTGCAAAGTCTGATAGAAGAGAGTAAGAAGATATTCCTAACAAGCAAAAGTTATAGCTTGAATCTTAGTAGCAAATATGGGGTGTTGCAAAAACAGGTTTACAGTTGTGAGTACACAAAACACAGAGTTTATTCTTGCATTATTACTTATTAATTATTTTCCATAAGAACAACTTAAACCTACTTTTATCCCACCTTATATAGTTAATTGAATATATTGAGGTTATTCTATGAAGAGTCTTAAATGTTGGGCAAGATTTTTGCCTTGATGCAGTAACCCTCCATGTATGAGGAAGATTTGGACTTAATACTTTAGAAAAATTGTTTAGGTGTATCTTCTGAAAAAAGACAGTAATTGGAGAGATGTAGACATGAGGCCAGTTATGAGGTTTGTGTAGTAGTTGAGGAAGTCAAGATTATGTCAATTTTATATAAAAACATTGGCTTCATTCAGAAAATTACAAAAATATTTAAAGTAGCTTTCTCTTTTCAAGATTCATATACTAGTTTTAATTGAATTTTATACTTTATATTCTGGGTTTTTAAAAATACATTTTTATTGATTTTTTTTTTTTAACAAAAAGAGAAATGGAAAAGGATAGAGAGATAGAAACATCAATGATAGAGAAACATTAATTGGCTGCATCCTGCATGCCCCCTACTGGCAATTGAGCCCACAACCCAGGCATGTGCCCTGACTGGAATCAAACCAGTGACCCTTGGTCGATGCTCAACCACTGAGGCTTACCAACTGGGCTACATTCCGGTTTTTGATATATGTCTTTTTGTGTGTGAATGCATGTGTGTGTGTAGTGCATAATGGAAACAGTATTATAAAAAAAAACTCAACAGAAATAAATGAATGATAATTTTATCATTTCAGATATTGTTCAGGATTATATACATAGTCAGTTGGTTTAATTATGCATAAATATCCCCATATCATATGTTAACTTTTTTAAGAAAAAGTATTCTTGATTGCACTAACTATAGGGAAAATTGAAATAATTTTTCCTTATAATTGAGGAAATGCATGTAAAGTTAACTGTAGTAATTTCCTGGAACATCTCTTAAATACTTTTATCATTATATACTTTTTAAAACAATTATCTCTAAAATGTTAGTCTAAGACATGAATAATAGTGGTAAAAAAAAATTAAATTCTTGTTCTACATGGAAAGCTATTACTTTGAATAATGAGCTAAAACAATTCAAGTTATATTTTAATGCATATTAAAAAATAAAAAATATAAACACTATGCAAGTATACTTCTCTGCTGAAGGATATTAAATAAATAGAGTAAAAGAAATTAAATATCCTCACTATATGATAACTAGTTTTTATGCTTTACTAGATAGAAACTTTTAAAAAGGGGTATTGGTTCTGAAGATAAAATGTAAGAATTCTTTTTTATTATTATTATTATTAGTTAAGGTATTACAAATGTGTAAAATGTAAGAATTCTTAAGTTTTCTTTAAGTTCAAAGAAAATTCCAAAGTTCAGTAAATTTGAAAAAAATAATTATTTGTTCATTTGCAACAGTACATTTCTATATTAACATTATCTTAAATTCACTTTTAACAGTTTACTTCAAAATTACAGCTATAGAAAAATTAGGCTCCTGAAAGGGAGACTTTAATAGTTGATGCAGATAATTACAGTCCCTAGGACCTATCTACACTAATAAAAGAGAAAGATGCAAATTGACTGTACCTTTGCGAAGCCCACCAGCCAATCAGGAGTGAGTATGCAAATTAACCTAACAAAGATGGCGGGTTAATTTGTATACACTGGCACAGAGCGGCCGGGGGTGGGACGCTCATGTCATCACCATGGTGATGGCGCAGGCATTCCGAACCACCCCAGCCACTCCGGGCCTCTGGGTAGCGTGGGAAGGTAGACAGGCAGTTCCAGCCGGAGCGAAGGTGATGCTGGCAGCCAGGGGAAGGAAGGCCCATTCTTGCACGAAAATTCGTGCATCGGGCCTCTAGTTATTTAACATAAGAAGGGATCTAGTTACAATTTATTCAAATGAGCCATATCCTGTGATAAAACACAACAGATTGCCATTCAACCTTCTATGGAATAGATAAGGTATTATCTATTTCATATAACAAAGCAGTGGAAACTATCAAATAAATTAATTATTTTGTGCTATCCAATGCATTTGTGGAATGTTTGTTACTACCATGAAGTAGGTTAAAAGATTTCTACACCTAAATCTGCTTGAACTTGGATCAATTTGGAGAGAAAACTTCAATAAATTTACCTCCTTACTGACTTAGTATATTGAGATCTTTAAACTTTAGAAAAAATACTTACTTTTTTTAATGCTTAGTATTAGACACTATCATGAATTATTTGAAAGGTAAATTTCCCCTTTTGCCTGGACCTCACAGAGGTTTGGCTAAAAAATAGAGTCACTCCCTTCTGTGTCAGTCAATCCAGAATGTTTGGAAACCTCATTAGTCATTTCTTGGAGGGTACTTCTAGGACACAACTGTCTCAATTACAAATAGGGTCATATGAAAGTTAATGAGTCCTTTAAATAACTCACTGGTGCCTTGTTCCATTTATTTTTGCTAAGATGTTAGGGCAGAAAATCCTTTCCTATGACACCGAGAAATGGAAAATAATTGCCATTTGCAGGTTTGACACTATTTTTTATTTGTTGTTATGTGTTAAATTTTATTTTAGGTCTACATATTAAGGAACCCTGATCACAGAAAATAATTCTAGTATTGTGAATTCTGAAGAGGAGAAGAGAGATTGATTTAATAATTATTATAATATGTAAGGATTAAAATAAAGAAACAAGTCTGCTAAAAATATTAAATATTTTTTAATTCTGAAACCAGAAAGTAGTATGTCTCTTCATCATGTACATTAAATGTGGTAATAGTTGTATGTATTTAAGAAAGGTGAGGTTATAAAGCAGTAAGTAAAAAAAAGAGAGAGAGAGAGAGAGAGAGAGAGAGAGAGAGAGAGAGAGAGAATTTTCAGCAGCCTAACAACAGAAGTCCATTTTTCATTTCCACAAATGCTCTATGGATCCCCCCAAAATCCCAAGGCCATTATGCTCTGTGCAGCAACCCAGGGATCCAGGGAGCTTCAATCATGTGACTATTACCTCAACACGAGTTTTTGCTGTCGCCAATTTAGGGGAAGAGGGAGAATGGAAATCAAATATGAGTAAAACTCCCTTAGCCTGAAAGTTACATGTGCCACTTTTATTAACCTTTAATTGGCCAAGACTAGTTTTTGTTTTTACCAAACCTATGGAGTGAGGAAATGTAGAGGACTGATGCAAAATGTGGGGATATTATTTGAGGATTGTCTCTGTCAACCAATATCCTTTGTTCCAATAATTCCACCAAGAAACACTCTCAACTCCTCTCCAAGGGAGACACTCAAAGACCAATCCAGTCTACATCCAAGTTGATATGTGAGAGTCCCTATACCAGGTTCAGATGTCGCTACTGTCAATTAAAACATATAAACAAAAAAGATAAGTTAAGGGAGCCTTTCCTTATATATACAAACATATACATAATGCTCAATAATAAATGATTAATAATAACGATGATGAAATAGAAACAGAAGAGATACAATTGATTAAAGAGAAAATTGAGAGACACATAGCAGTCATTAGTCCATTTTGGTCCTTGTGAGCAGGCATTGTGAGAGGTCCTAAACAGGGTGGGGACTCTTCCTCTATTGGATCTAAATTCTTTTTGGGAGCCCCCAGGGAGCCCATTGTTCTTTGTGCCTCCTAGCTTCCACTTCAAGGATTTTTAAAAAAATATATATTTTATTGATTTCAGGGAGAGGGAGAGAGAGAGAGAGAGATAGAAACATTAATAATGAGAGAGAATCATCTATAGGCTGCTTCCTGCATGCCCCCTCGCCCCCCATTGGGGATGGATCCTGAAATCCAGGCCTGTGCCCTGACCAGGAATCGAACTGTGACCTCCTGGTTCATAGGTCGATACCCAAATACCGAGCAACCAGTCTGAACAACGATGCTTTTTCCCCTCCACTATTCTTTTTCCCATCAGAAGTGGGTTTGGGGGAAGATTCTCTACTAGGAGACTGAGGAGCTTTTCTAGTTGGCTTCCTGCTCATAGCAAGTTTGTGAGTTTAGATTCATTTTATATTTCTAAAAGATTTCCCCTCTGAACTTAGTTTCTTTACCAGTAGAACCTACAAATAACCAGTAAGCTTTTATTCTAATTTTCTCCATGTACCCAGAACAAACACAGCTGCTTTTTATGTTGTACATCTCTGCTCTTTTATTCCAATATTCATTATATACAACAGGGTGACACAGAAGCTGTTTTAATTTCCGAGCAAAGCCACACTCTTAATCTGGTCATTTTACCAAGTTATTGAGAGCCACATTCTTAACCTGTTCTTGGATTTGAGGCGATTTAATCAGTTAGAAATATGTTACCAGACATTTGTCTGTAAAGACCTTCGCACTCTTTCCATTTATGACGGTCATGAAGCAATTGGTTTTCCAGTACTGAAAGGCTCTGTGTTAGACTCTCTACCTCTATCGCTTCTGCTTGCAAACAAGCTGATCCTAGCCTGAGCTCATTTCTTACTTAATACAGTTTGCCAAATAGAGTTAATAGCAAATCATGCACATTATTCACATCTGGCTTTCAAACCCGTGTCACAGATGTGTTAGGTACGTGATTAGCTGCTCACATTATTCTAATGTTTTGCTACTGTATGAAATGAGTCACCATCCCCTGAACGCCTAAAATATAAGTCATCTCTCTGTTTTTCCATGGCTAGATCCCTAGGTCGATGTCAAATATAATGATTTTTTGAAGATGTCATCTTATTTCTGGTACCACTGTCTAACGTAACCAAAATAAGCTAGATAAGACAGACAGACTAGAGGTTGGAGAAACAAAAACAAGCAACCACACATCTCAACACTCAGTACAGCAAAAGGCTTATTTCTGACTCATTCAGAACCCCCGGCACAGTTGAGCATGCTTTGGTTATTGCTCTCCTGGCAGCAACTCAGGGATCCAGCTGTTTTGATGTATTGGGTCCACAACACATGGGACTTCCAAGCTCACAGAAGAGAAAGAAAGCGACTGAATACTGGTGCCTGAGGTTTCCACTATTTTAGCCCTGAAATGAGACACATGACACTTCTCACACTTTAGTCTCCAAAGTAGTTTTATGGTTTAAAATAATCATAAGAGTACATAGGAATGTGGGGGAGAAAATGGAATATTTTGATGAGTATCAATCTCTGCGACAAGAGGAAACCCCCATTTCCCCTACATTTTTGTAAAGATAATACTGTGATATGTTCACCTACTTTAAAATAGAAGTTTCTGTAACTAACACTATTTCAAAAGAAAAATAAAAGACAGTATGAAAGTGTAGGTTCTTTTTTTAGACTACCTTGGTCTATTATCTCTGCTATTTTAGGCCAAGAGAGGTTAAGTGAGATAATTTTTATAAAATAGCAGGCATGTATGAAGTATTTGACAGTTTTTATCATTAATTAAGAAGCACATTCTATTTGCATTTTTTATACTTCCATAGAAATAATATCGATATTTAACCCATAATTTTCTGCTAATATTAGTAGATGATGTTAGTAGAACATGCCAGAGAAATCTAATCATTTTGCAACTAGAAAAAAATAAAACCAAGTTTTTGCTTGAGAACTTCCAAAATAACTCTAGAAAAGCCAGTTAAATTTGGAGTTCTCAAGCAAAAATGGTCTGAAATTTGGAACACACGGTGTGACATTATTGTAAGTAAAGTAATTAATAAGAGGAAGATGGGTAGTGATGAAGAGGGGGAACAATTAAGAGGACAGATTAAATTTAGTGACAAAAAATAGTTAAGTTTGTCTAAAACAAAACCTAAGAATAATTGTTAATTAATAGGCACACATGCCTCCCCCATCTCATTTTAATACCTGCAATGTTATTCTGTTTGATCTCTTTTCACTGGAAACTGTTGGCTAAATGGTACAATACAGAGAATTTTGCTCTAATCAGAGAAAATGACTTTCGACTTTGACTCTGCTCTGCAGTCTGGCTCTTTTATAGCTGTCCTGACTTCTAAAGAAACAGATCTCTTTAAAAACAGGACCTGTTAGAATGTGGACATGTTTGACATATTAAAACTCTACATTTGTTTGATCTTACCAAACAATGTGAATGTATATCAACAGAAATAAAGCTCACATCTGCCACAACAGGCATGTTTACAATCATTTTAATGATACCATTAGATGTAGCTCTTCAGGGCCTGCTATTGCAGGCTGTTATATAAAAACCATGTGATATAAGTTTACCACCTGTGCACAATGGAAATAACCCATTTAAATGAATCATGGTAAGTACAGATAGAAGATAGACCTCAATTCATTTCCTATGTTAAAATATGACCTTACAAGCAAATATTTTTTTATTTTATTTTATTTTTTGTGTGGATGAGCATGCCTTTACTCTAAACCAGAAACAATAAAATACAATAAACAGACTTTTCCTGATCTCAAAACATTTGAACTTCATTGTCTTTGGAAATGTCTTTTAGTTGACAGGTGGATTCTTAACTCATGTAAGAAACCTGAGCTTTAAAATTTTCCAAAACATTTATCTGGTTCTTAAACCATCTTAGATTTAGATATTTTCAGGAAAGTTGGTAGTTAAGTAACCATAACCTTATTGTTTCTCTATTTCTCTTTAAAAGGGGTAGAAATTGTTGTGTTTTTTTTAAAGACTAAAAGAGTTGCAGGATCATTCCTCCTGAATCTTTACTGTTTATAAGAACATATTCTTTCATTATTTTAGGCCAAGGATTGTTGGAGTGTACTATTGATTACACTTAAAACTATTATTGAGTGGATTATAGGTTTTTGTTTAATTTTAAATCTTATTTTTATACACCTCTTCATATTTCCAGACAATCAGACTGTAACTATCACCAGAATTCTTTGTAATTGTCTATACAACTTTATATAACAACTAGAGGCCTGGTGCACGGATTCACGCACCAGTGGGGTCCCTTGGCCTGGCCTGTGCCCTCTCGCAATCTGGGAACCCTGGGGGGATGTCGTAGAGCCAGTTTTGGCCCGATCCCTGCAGGCCAGGCCAAGACACCCCCAACGGTGCACGAATCCGTGCATGGGGCCTCTAGTATGCATATAAGAACTTTGGTTAATATCTTCTCGCCCTTCCCCTCCCCCCTTTGCTCTGAGATTCATCAGTCTGTTCCATGTTTCCATGCCTGTGGTTTTTGCTCCTGCATTGAGCGTCTGCCCCCCGTGGTCAGTGCGGGTCATAGCTACTGGTCGGATGGTCGGTCAGCAGGTCGCTTAGGCTTTTATATATATTGATGTGGAAGACAAAAAACAAATGAATACTGAGCCTCAGGAATAGAAGCACAAATAATAGAAACATAAATTAGTTTCTAATAGCTACTAGGTTATTAGAGGGGTACAGTATCTAAGGAATTTTTAGTTTCTGATAACAGGCTCAGAGCATTCTCTCTGTTTTATGATGCTAAGAAAACAACCTGATACCTTAGCTAGCCCACCTCCCCCAGGCTGTGTAAAAACAAAGCCTCATTAATATGGTTAAGAAAATAAAAGTATGAAAATTAATTGAAATAGTTCCTCACTGTTATGATCATAGCAAACAATCTAAGGTATCACAGTTAAAAAGCACTCTTTATAATTACAAAGGAACAGGTAACAAAGAATAAATTTATAAAAAAACAGATATTATAGAGGAGAAAAAATAACAGTAAGGGTCCCGTTTCTATATCTCTCAGTGTGAGCATTAGAAATGTTAGTGGTGAAGTTCTATGCAAATAAAGCTTCTATCTGTCAGACACCAAATCCAGTGAAGAAAAAATATAGCAGTATTCCTGATTAGATAGAATAGAGCCGAAGTTCATTTTGGCTCTGACTTCTCAGGTATGTTGGAATTGGTCCACTCTGGTAGAAAATTGCTAGAGTGAATCTACCCTCTCTGTAGTTCTCCCCTTGTGTCAGTGCGGTATACTCTCTGATTTTTCTATCCACTAGGTACAGGAGGGTGGCCTATTTTGTGAGTCTGAAGTATGTAATGATGCGCCCTGAGAGCACATTTTGCTTTCCTGTCTATGCAGCTTTTATGGTTTCATTTCCCCCTTTTGATTTTCAAGTATGTAATTGTGCAACTCAATGGTACACACCTGGCTTCTGAGTAGACTAGCCCAGGCTGTTAAGAAACAATTCACAAATCTCCAAAGTCTTGGCAACATTTATATGTCAAATTTAATAAATCTGTGCAGAGATCCTAAACATACCTGCTGAATACTGATTGGAGATACCCTTCCTATGTATAACATAAGATCGTTTGCTTAGCCAAGTAATTTTTCTTGGGAACTTTAAAGTAGTCATCATGATAAAGACATAAATATTGTGCTTGAATGAAAATGCATTCCACTTTTTTTTCTGCTGCCATATATATCATCAGCAATATTCTAAAATATATTGATCAAGATGAAGAAATATTCATGCTTTATAGAACCTTTTAAGTAGAGAGGAGAGAGAGAGAGAGAGAGAGAGAGAGAGAGAGAGAGAGAGAGAGAGAGAGAGAGATTATGCCTTCAAAATATTTAAAACATAATATATTCAAAGACACTTAAAAGTTATGTAATTGGATATTGCCTATGCAAGAAATTAAAGGGATGTGGGTAACTTACTAAACTCAGATTGTCATGACTATCTTGTGCCAAAAGAACAGCTACAAGACTCCTCTGAATAAAATAAAAAGTAAATACATATGACAATAAAATAGATGATTGTATTTCTGAGACACTTTATATTTATAAAGCAAATGCGGCAACTGGCTGTGTTGAAGTTTCTGCAGAGACTTGTAAAGCTCGTTTCAATTCCGATGCCATTGTGCGTGGACCCTCCTGAACATCTGGCAGCACAAGATTTTTTTTATTGATACTTTTAATATATTGAGCTAACTGAAAAAAGCTGGTGGTAGTCAAAAATTATTATCATTATAACAGCTGGGAACCAATTGTTGGATCAATTTCAATAATGTTTCCAGTATTAACTCCTTTACTAGTAGAAATAAGAAATGGTCCTCTGGTCACAATAACGTTTGTGAGAACACTAGCCAGTGTTCCTGCTGTTTTCTGTCCTTTCTCTCTGAAGTACTACTAGACTCGGCAATTCAGGCTATACTTCCCATGCAGAGGTATTGAGCCATGAGTAATATTCCCAAGCCGTCAGTGTGTAACCAATACATATTCTGAACAGGGCAGCAGGATTGGGTTGATGCTAATGCCTCCAAATGTAGTATTGTTTGACAATAGGATGAAGAACAGCCAGAAACCAATGATCCCTGACTTTCATTTACTTCTTAATTTTAAATCTTTATTGTGGAAAGTATTGCATATGTTCCCCCTTTTTCTCCATTGACCCCTTCCAACTTGCCCCACCCCGCCACTGCCACCCGCTCCAGGCCTTCATCACCTTATTGTCTTGTGATCCCTGACTTTGAGAGGCTCTTGTTAAGATTTGGTGAACCTTTTCAGCACACAGTGGCCTGAACTTCTTGGGGATATAGCCAATGAGCTAGCAGAGGCTGAGCTGCTGGTGAATGAAGAGTTAAAATTTAGCATGTTGGGCTATGTTTAGTTGCTTTTTGAGACCAGACATTCTTTGCCTGTGGCTTGTGATCTGGAATACTTGAGGGTCCACCCTCATAATTTGCAGCTTGGCAAGGTTAGAAAAGCCAACTTCTGTTGGCCAGCTTAAAGCTGGTACAAACGCCACAGCATGCAAACATCTGTCTTATTAGGAGATACAATAAGAAGGTGCCTCAATACCTTTCTTCCAGAGGGAAACCCTCCAGAAAAGATCTTATTGCTAAATATGCCTACCTACCCTAGCTTTAAAATTAAAGTAATTTAAAATGTTTAAGTAATTTATTTTGGCCACAGATACAGCAGCATGGAATTTACAAAGAGCAAATAGATTAGAACTTGCTAAAATTGAAGGAAAATAGGCCTGGCTATCCTGGCTCGGTCATTGAGCTTCGACCTATGAGCCAGGAGGTCATGGTTTGATTCCAGGTTGGGGCACATGCTCAGGTTGTGGGGTCGACACCGATGTGGGGTGTGCAGGAGGCAGCTGATAAATGATCCTCATCATTGATGTTTCTATCTCTCTCTCCCTCTCCTTTCCTCTCTCAAATCAATAAAGATATATTTTTTAAAAAATGAAAGGGAAATAAGCCAGCAATAAAACACTAAATCTGACTAGGAAACATCTATGGAAATATCTGGGCCTCCAAGCAAGTATCAATGGGAACAAGGAAGCCAAAACAATGGATCCTCCAGGAGAAATATCTTCAATATCTAATTTAGATGTGGAAGGGAAGGAAAGCAAAAAGGAAATTCCCTCTCTCAGTATTAGAACTAAAGATTTTGGGACCAAAGTAAGAATAGAAAATCAGCTAATCAGGTAACTTACTTCATGCCAGGACAGGGTTTTCTGCCTTTACTATCTAGCAGGGTAAGATATATGCTCTTAATAGCAACTGCTGTGTCTCCCACGGTTCACATTTAAAATGAAAAATTATAGTATTTCTTCTCCATAGTTGCACTTTGTATGTATTAAAGGCAAATTTATTCTGTTTTGTATTGTTTTTAACACATTTTTTTATTGATTTTAGAGAGAGGGAGAGAGAGATAGAAATGTCAAAGATGAGAGTCATTGATTGGGTGCCTCCTGCATGCCCCATACCAGGGACCTAGCCCACAACCCAGGCATGTTCCCTTGACGGGAATCGAACCAGGGACCCTTCAGTCCACAGGCTGACGTTCTATCCACTGAGCCAAATCAGTTAGGGCTAATGTCTTCTGTTTTAATTTGGAATCTCTTAATCATGAACAGTCACATCTATTTTGTCAGAGAATGATGCATATCACCTAGGTATTGCATGAAAGGAGCCACAAACAATAAATGGAAGAGGTGAGTATCTTCCATGTAAAAAGAGTATGGATGTTGAATAGCCAGCAGTGGAACTATCACAGACACAATTTAGTTTGTCTCTTTCATTCCCAACTTCCTTTCTCTTGTTAATTCCCAGAATATTGTCACTAAGTGGCATACTAACAATTAGAAAGAAAACAGGTATGTTTGTAGTGTTCTTTAATTGCTGGATCATCTATGAAACAATCTACCTCTAAACATCTTTCTAAATAAACAATGAAATCATATTGTGTAGACACTGTTGATCTGGTATTTTGTTTCTTATAGTCTAAAACTTTTTAAATTAATAAGTGCTGATAGATCACTAGCTCAATATTTCCCCAGTGTGTACCAGGTGATTTAGAAAATCAGAAATTTATAGTCTTTCATATTAAGAAAAATTTCATGTAGAATTGATAGGTCATGGAATTTTGTGCATTATTTGCTAATCTTTAAAAAATAGTTAAGGTGTATGGTACATATATACAATGGAATACTATTCAGCCATAAGAAAAGACAAAATACTGCCATTTGCAACAACATGGATGGATCTTGAGACTATTGTGCTAGGCAAAGTAAGTTAAATAGACAAAGTTAAGAACCATATGATTGCACTCATATGTGGGATATAAAATTGAAAGTAACAAATGAACAAATAAGAAAAACAACCAACAAAAACTCATGACACAGATGATAGTTACCACAGGGAAAGGTCAGGGGGCATTATAAAGGGTAAAGGGGGTCAAATATATGGTTACAAAGATGATTTTACTTTGGGTGGTGGGCTTACAGTGCAATATACAGATCATGTATCATAGAAACGTACACTTGAAACCTATATAATCCTATTAACCAATGTCACCTCAATAAATTTAATAAGAATAGTTAAGGTAAAAATGGGATATTATTTCTGAGGTATAATTTATGGGAACTCAGTTATCCTATATAATAAAAGCCTAATATGCAAATCGACCAAATGGTGGAATGACCAGCAGAACGACCATCACTATGATGTGCATGACAACCAGGGGACAGACGCTAAACGCAGGAGCTGCCTCCAGCCTGCAGGCCCCAGGCCAGCCAAGGCGGAGGCCCCCAGTTGCCCCACCGGCCGCCCCGCAGATAGGCCCTGATCGCCAGCCAGGCCTAGGGACTCTTACCTATGCATGAATTTCATGCACTGGGCCTCTAGTCTATAGGATATTAGAGGCTTGATTTTCTGTCAACATTCATCTTCTGCACCAGTTCTAACAAAGGTCCTGGAATCACTGTGAATGTTGGGCAGCAACAAATGTAACTTTTTAAAAACTAAAATGTACACCTTCAATATATAGAAAGCAATGTTTAAATATAATAACAAAAGAAGGCATGTGTAATAGGAGTTTTGAAAATGGCACAAATAGAATTTTCATTGCTGAGAACTAGTAGATAAAACTGCAAATAGATCTCTCAATGAAAAACAAATAAGAGCAATATAAAATGAAGCAAGTATCTTTTTAAATGCCTCTCTGGGGTGGAAATAAATTTTAAAATCCATAGAGACTAGAAACACAGTAAAAGTAAAACTCTAGGAACTAGGTGTGCTAAAAGCCAGTTTCAGATGGACTCGACAAACCCAGGGGATTTTAAGTTTCCATTTTGATGGCTATTAAGGATATATAAGACACAAGATAAAGTCTTGGGTATGCTTAAAGTAGAGTACCTGATAGGAGATTGCTCTATAAAGTTAGGCTCCCAAAGGACTACACCTTCAATAAACCCACAGCAGAAGAGACAGTAAATAAATTTCCTTATGTCACTGGCATTGTAGGACTGGGGAAATTATCTTTTGAAAATCCATAAGCATAATCTGGTAGATTCTTTCTCAACTTTACACAAATTAGTTGGTAGGGGAACTGCAGGCAACTGACCAAAGTAAATGCAAAACTTACACTATAAAACTTTAATTTTAATTCAGAATTTTTATGCATAAATAAACATAAAAAAATTCATAGGGGGGGAAATGTACCATGAGTGAAAACCAGGTGAAGTATACTTGCAGAATGAATATATTTTACATGTATAAACAAGTAATTTAAAGATGTATGTTTTATATATTTCAGAAAATAAAAGTAATACTTTAATCCTTGCTTTCCTTATCAAGGCAATATTGTCCTCATTAGGCTTGAATAAGGATAAATTCTTAGCAGGATATGTAGCAAATAAGCAGTTCACATGTGTTTATTTGTTGATGATTCCTATGTATCACTATCCAATATTAATTGACAAGAGTGTGTAATTTTTCTTCTTTTTCCACATAGTTGCATAAATGGAAACATGTATATAGATTCTACTGCAAATAAAACACAAAAAATATGATGGTTATTGTTTGAGATTTTCAAAATCTTGATGATTTACATTTCCAAGTTTATAATAGAAGTTTTTAAAGGCATAACACCAGGTGAGAAATTCAAAATTTTCCAAAGCTACAGTATTTCTATTGCTTATAATATCAAGTAAAAATAGTTTACTCTATATTATTTGTTACTTTAATTGTCTAATTCTAAATAAAATTGTGATATGTTAAAAGGTCAGTGTGCAAAAAGTATTTAACTACTCAAAAAACATTTATTGAGTTTATTTTACATCGAAACTTCTAGCATTTCTATGAAAATAGTCTGCATGTAACCTTTGCCACAGTAATCTTCATGAATTTCTTCCTTTTAATTTCATACAGACATGGGCACAGGAGACTAACGTGTAATGTGGTCTTTTGGAAAGGAGTCAGAGAAAACCCTGAAGGTTAGTAGTTTGAGAAAGTTTAGTTAACCCCTATGGACCTTCGTTCCCTTATAAGTAAATCAACATATTTGAATGATATGCCATTTCTGGTAGAGTGACCCATGGGGTTTGGGGGTAATTAAATGAGATAAGTCATTCAGAGTTTATAGAACTGGGCATGGTACATAAAACACACACACACACACACACACACACACACACACACACACACAACAAACAAACAAAAACCAGTGTTTCCCCTTTATATCTGTATGCCAGGCATGGTGCTAAGTGACTCACGTCTTACTCAATTTACTTTTTCAAAAGACCATTCAGAAAAGTAAAAGTAAGCAAACTAACTAAACAATTAAAAGACATGTTGACTGATAATGCATTTTTAATTCCTGTCTCTCAACTTTCAAACATGTATAATCCAGCTACTTCTTCACTTTCTTATCCAAACGGTCTTTTAAGTCTCTAAAAGTGATTTTAATTCCACCCCTCCCTATTGAAAGTAATAATAGCCACCATTTATTGTGTGCCTATAACAGGAGTGATCTGCTGTTTTGTTTAGCATAAAAGAGTCTAGTGCCTTTTTCTCACTTTTCATCCTGATTGATGTTACTGTGCCATGTGATACTTCTGACCATTCACTTCTTAGAACAGTGTTTTCTCTCCATTTCAGTGATATTACACACTTCAAGCACATCACTCTTTTCTCAAATCTTCACTGAAGCCCTTAAAATCAGTTATGCAATATGTTCTATTTTGCTTCTGCATCTGTCCTACTAGGTCTGCTGTACTATTCAAATCCCAACAGCATCTTTTATATACGTCAGTCCCTTTTGTGTTACTTCCTTGGCATTTTACAACTGCCCAAGTGGTTTAAATCAGAACTTGAGGGGACAGTAACTTTGACATTACTAACATTTAACTTAGCACTTATTAGGGTACATAGTGGAGCATTGCTCTCTGGCCTGAAACTCATTAATACTTATTCACAGATAAAAACAAACAAACAAACAAAACCCACCTATCTTTGAATCACTGACATTCTTAGACCAAATGAGTTAGGTGAGAAGAACTATGTTAAGACATATGATTTTTGGAAATGGCTATTTTTGAAACAAATGAATTTAGATAAAAACTATAAATGTTATGTAAGATTTCATTTTTTAGAGAAGTGTGCACTGGTTCCCAAGGCTCTCCTATTGTAGGTATACAATACAGGAATATTAGTATTATTTAAAAATGTAAACATTACTTACTCTTCATCAAAAGGTTCTGTGGTTTGTGTTTTTTTTTTTCCTGTTTGCAAAGAATGACTAATACAGATCAGTTACATTTTGGAGTAGCACTAGTTATACGATAATTTATTTGAAAGGCAATTTTCCCACTGGGGAAGCCAAATACTAGTCAATGAATAATATAAGCATGTTAAATATGTCTTTTGTCTTGTACAAGAATTAGTAAAAGTTAATGTTATCTTCTTGTATTATATGATCAACTGCTTGCTACCCTAAAGTGAGACACAAATTTACCTGAATTATTATATTTTTATACACTAATATAAATGCATATAATGCATACATATAACTATACAGAGAATATATATTTTTTTATAAGCAGTGATTGTGGTTATTCATCAGAGGACATTCTCTCCTATAATTTTCGAGATAAAAGGCATTCTTTTAATGTCAACCAGTGCCTATATAGTTATGTATTATATTATTAAACAGCAACCTGGATTTAATTCCCAGCCCAGACTGCACACTCCCCAGGCTACTTTGTTCAACACCTGTAAAGAACGAAATTGCTAATGCTACATGAAAGCACCTATTTTAGTTTTAAGGAAAGGTGCTGGTTTCCAATAAAGGAATAAAGTGTTATTTTGCTTTGTTTGCTGTTGGGAATGCAGTAGCTGTGGCCTTTCAGCAGGAGATATTAAGCCACCCCCCCCCCAAAGGGCTCCCTTCTCAGTGTATCCATTACTCTGCCCAAGACCACATGTTTTTCTCATAAAGAAAAGGAAAATGCAGGTATTAGAGATTCTAATTATATGTTTCTACAAACTGAATTAACACGGAAATGGCAAATTGCTTGGGGGAGCATTTAACCCCGTGTCTCTAAAGCTTTCAAAAGTATTTGTGTTTCTCCATACTTGTACTTTTGAAACTCACTAGACTATTTTCCCAGGATATCTGCACCCGAAAGACTCCTCTTTGTTGACACAGTGGCAACTACTAGATAGAACTTCTCCCAGCTGTTCCTGAGGGTGAGGTCACGTTCCATTGCCCACAGAGCTTAATATTTAAGATAGAAGAATAAGCACTCGCAGTAAGTCGGAGTATTCAAAAATTTTTGCAGGCATGTGCATTGGCGTGTCTGTGTGTTTAGGAGCAGGGTTAACCCTATCTCAGTAACATCAACAGAGGTGGAAAGACAGCTTTCTTCCTTACGTAATACTTGATTTCTGGAATAAGAGAAAAAATGGTAGCAGCCTACTTATGATTGTTTTTATAATGTTGTTCGTTGGCTGGGATTATGAATTTCCATTTTAACAACTAAACATATTTAGGGGGCGATGTAGAAAGCACAGTCACTGGAGCATAAACTTGAGGGGAACGTAATAAGAACTTCTGTCAGGAATGATTTATCTTGGAGGGAAACTAGGATTCTAGTTCTCCCTTGCTTCCTAATTACTATGAATCATTGACTCCATGTCCTGCTACTTCCATTAGGATGTTTCCAAAATGTCAGCCAAAGCAGTCTTTCTTACTGAGTGAACCTGAAAAGAATAAACTGCTAACAACTTCACCCATTTCTTAAAATATTGACATTTGCGTATGATGATATATTCTTGGGTTCTACTGTCATAACAAAACAACCGGGTTAAAGCAGACGGGCGCACATTTATTAAACTTTACAAATTTTTAAGGACATAAAAATTCCATTGGGAAAAAATCATTAGTTTTCCCTTATCTATGTTGAAAACTGTTCTGCTGTTACTTTTTTTCTCATATCAACATGGAATAGCTGGATTAAGAAAAATCATATTTTAAAGTCAGGTTTGTTTTCTTTCTTCTTTCAACAAGAGGTCATGGACCACCTTTAACCTTGATCTTGATGGATTCAATAAAACTTGTGAAATTGGACCCAGGCAATATAATAGATTCTATAAAATAGATACTTTGTATTATTCTCCCCCATTATCCCATTCTCTTGTGGTTCTTCCCAAATTCAAATGTGCCCTTATTTTAAAATACATGATTTCGCTAAGTTCGACATTTCTTGCCTTCATTCCTAAGAAAGGCATTGTGACTTTTCTTACAGTGCTGGAAAACTTTGAACTCCTGGATGGTATTTACCATAGCTGGAAATGAATGCCTCGATGAGGCTACAAAGCAAAGGTAGGGCTTGAAAAGCCTACTGATGAAAAGGTCGGTAGGGAGGCAGCACAGACCACATGCGTGGATCATGCGAGAGGCTACAGGAGGTCACAGGTTTTTAAGGAATGAGGATCAAGCAGGGTCAGATTGGTTACAGCCAATTGCACAGCCACATTCTTCTTCATTCATCCTTAGCTGGATCTGTAATTATGACCTACACAGCCAGTGCCAAAGCACTAAAGAGTGAAACTGTATTGTTCCATGGTGAGGGTTTAGCAAAAGAGCTGGAATTCGATACTTAGTCACAGTTTGCAAACAATGTGGTTGAACCACCTGAGGGGTCACATTTTTACATTCTGAGGCAATTTATTAGTAATGGTACCTGTCAGTCAGAAATCCCCCCAAAGCTCTTTCATTCCTAGGTATTACTTTGATATAGAAATGGTTCAAAGTAAGAGGCAAATAAAATGAGCTAAATCATTGAAAAATACCACATCCCCACATTCCCTTTAAACCTCCCTGATGAGCAATCTTTGTAGTTGCGCTCTTAAGTGGTGTAAAGATTAGGTTGGAATGGTTGTTTTAAAAGCGAGCCTTTTTATTTGTCTAAGACGGATGTTTCAAGTTCCCAAACTATTTCCATGACGACTTCCACTTTAATGCAAAATATAAACAGCAGTGAACACTATGGTTGAGATACTTCATGCAATGACCGCTCCCAGGCTATAGTACTTCAGACGGGAATGATTCGAAGTTTAGGAAGCTTGTCTAAATTTAAAAACAGTGTCCTGCATGTGGATGTTGCACAGCTTTCTCCCAATACACACATACTCACATAAACACATCTCACACACACACTCACATACTCACACCCTCACACACATCCGCACTCTCACACACACTCGTGCCCACTCACATACACACACACTCAGGCAATCACATGCAAATGCACTTGTATTTCCAGCCCACAAAGCAAGCTTCCATTTCTGATTATCCAGCAGTTTTTTCATGACAAGTATACAGAATTCAAGAAACATTCCTGTTTTACCATTGGAAGAAAATGCATCCTGTTACAGATAAAATATTTTAATATTTTTATTTAGTTAATTTTCCATACATGCTTCTGGGATCTTTCTTTTCTCCCTTCCTCCCTCCCTTCCTCCTTCCTTCCTTCCTTCCTTCCTTCCTTCCTTCCTTCCTTCCTTCCTTCCTTCCTTCCTCTCTCCCTCCCTCCCTCCCTCTCTCTCTTCTTTCTTTCTTTTCTTTCTTTCTTTCTCTTTCTCTCTTTCTTTCTTTCTTTCTTTCTTTCTTTCTTTCTCTCTTTCTCTCTTCTTTCTTTCTTTCTTTCTTTCTTTCTTTCTTTCTTTCTTTCTTTCCTCTTTTTCCTACTACTGACTTCCATTTAGGAACTTACTGTTCATGAGTGCAGTGTTTGTGACATCACAGGATACATTGACAAATGTGTAGAGTAATGTTGCTATTGTCACATCCTCTCTAAATGAAGTTCTTTAAGAATGGAAGCCACATTCTCTAAGGAATTTATGTGAGCTATTTTAAAACAACGAACAAGAGATTTAAAGTTAAGGAAAAGAAGATAAGGTGAAAAGCAAATCCATCACATGAAATTGCATATGTAGAGAGAAAAATCGAAAGCAGCCTAGATTATGTTCCATCTATTCTTTTGTTGCATATTATAGTAATTAATAAATTAGAAATACTAAATCACATGATGGGTAGGACAACGTAATACAGTAAAAACAACTAACATATAAAAATCATTGTTACATACTAGGAAATACAATTCAACACAGTCCACTGAGGTAGGTATTATTATTTCAAGTTTAGCACATGGGGGAAATTAGCCTCCAAGTCACACATGCTGCTTCATTATAAATTCCTAATAGCCCTATCAATTGATATTTTATTAGCATTAAAATGGTATTTATGATAAACCCCTCATTGTTAGCCTGAATAACTTGTTTGATACGAGTTTTCAATGTACACATACTGTAACATTTGTTACATGCATTTTTCAAAAATAACTTCATATTCAAGTCTTCACCAGCCTTGAGATTTGGAAGCTAGGCACATGCATATGCATTAATCTCTTGACTCCAATCCTGAGCTCTCTTAACCATTTAAATTGCCCATAAACACTGACATGTCAAAGTGAAATAATTGGTTTGCAAAAACCAGTGTAATAATTGGCCCAAGCCAATAATCAAAAGAGCATGCTAAATCATTGGCTAAAATGTTGTTGGGGAATAAAATCTTTACATAGTCTCAAAGTAACACCCCACATGCTGATCGGTGTGTGCAATAAAATACACGTTTACAATGGAGAAATCCCACAGAAATCACTGTAACCTCATGATTAACCTTAGTATCTTCAAAAATGAGGCAAACTGGCATTATGTAAATCTGATATGATAGCAAATATCCAACATCACCTGTAGCATTCTTGCCAAAATTATTTAACCTTCATTTAATTCTGACTAAACACTCAGACAAATCCAGGTGGGGAACATTGTATAACATGATTAGGTAGCATTCCTAAAAGAAAAAATTTAGTATCAAGAAAAACAATCCAGGATGAAGTAGACAGGATGAAATGGAGGGACTATTCTTCCACATGAAAGGGAACTACAGAGACATGTGAGAGAATTACAATGCAGGTTTCTTGACTGATTCCTGGATCAAAATGGTCAAACAAATAAAGAAGCAAAGAACTATAAAGAATACTGTTGAAACACTTGGGAAAATTTAAATAAGGGCTATATATTAGATCAGATCATTGTTCTGAAGTATTTTAAGAAGTTAAAAACATAACTCATTTACAAATATATCTGTCAAAACATTTATCTAGCTCATCAATTAATGACAAACCAGTAAAATATTAAAGTTAGAGTAAATGTTATATGACTATTTATGTTTCTATAGGCAAATTAAGAAACAAATGTTAAGATAATATTGCTTGGTTAGGTTCAAGACCAGGGCAATAAATGATAGTCATCAGAGTTATCTTTTTACAAAGGTAGAATCCATTTGCATCTGTGCAGACAAAAATATGTAAGTAAACCTCTGTTATTTTATAAACTTTGCTTTTCACAAAACAGACAATTTGATCGAAAATTTACCAAATTTACCACCTAGCGCTAAGCGTATCAAGGGAAACTCAGTGATACGTTTTGCCTGTTAAGTTTCAGAAATTTTTATAATGTTAAATCAAAGTTAAAGTTCTTGGGTGTGATAACAAAACTGCTATACATGTAGGAGAATGTCCAAGCTTTTAGAATACACAGGCTGAAATATTGTGGGATTTTGTTCCATAATATCTGCAATCACTTTCTAATGATTCAGAGAAAAATACTGCTTGGGTATGGCAGAAAGCAAATGTGGCAAAATTGTCCATACCTGATGAATCTAGTCGATATTTTGTACAGTTTTAATTTTGCTAATCGTCCAACTTCTCTGTAGGTTCAATTTTTAAAAATAAACATTTAGGAACATCATGACTAAAATATTTGGCTTGTTTGGGCATATTTTCTTATTTAAATGTTATCAGTTTGCTTGTATTTGTACCCTGGTATTCTCCTCCTTGGAAGCCGTCTAGCTTGGAGCATAGGCAGGTTTTAAATATCAAAATTCCTACATGCAAGCTGTGTATAATTGGACAACTTATACTCTGTGCTTACTTTTCTCAGCTGTGTGATTGGGAGATAGCATCCAAATTACATAGCATATATTTAATGCTCAATAAATGCAACCTAATTCAATAGTATTACATTTTATATCTTTAGTAATTACAGCATTAGTCTCCATTTGGTTAACTAAGCTTATTAACCAAATGGATTTCTTTAAAGCGGACTGTGGGCCTAATTTCACAAGCATCACAAAGTGTACCAATGTGATCTAGGGTTTCATGTACCGATTTACAAAAACCTTCAATATCTTTTGTTATTGGCAAAACATTTCACAAGCTGGTTTTGCTGTCCCTGGTTATCCCTTGCTGACCAGCATCTCTAAAAAGGAAGTTATGGTCACATGCATTTACTTCATAAATGCAAAGGTTGGAAGTTGGGAAAAAAAAATCTTTCAAACATGGAGTTTGGGTCTAAACCAAGATAGACAAGAACTTATCTCAAAATAGATGATCAACCTTTAGTTACATGTCAGATTGAAAAGTTATAGGAACTTGAGAGTCAGAAAAATGAAACTATTCTCAAGGTCTTTTCTCTCTTTGAAATTGAACAGGTATAATGTAAAACAATACTTGGAGAAAATAATTTGGAGTAAAGGCTAACCTTCAGAAGGAAAATGATAGAGAGGCTATTCCTCTATTTTTAATCCGTTTGGAGCCACGGTTCTAATACAGCAGTCTAATTAGGAGAAAGGTTCTGTTCCAACGAGGAAGAAAATTCAGTTCCTGCCTGGTTTATTAAGGCTCCCATGGTACTTGCAATTTTTAAGGCACAATCCTTTGGAAAAAAAAAAACTAATTTATTTGATTACTGTAATTGGCTATAATATTTTAAAATTTAGGCTCTATGCTATACTTTTTAATTTGGCTGCATTATAAATAGATATTAAATTCCAATTCAGAGAAAGGCTACTCCAACCATGAATAAGGAGCATTTTACTTACACTTGATTTAAGAGAGTTCTACTTTATTACAAATGTATTTCAGATACACTGTACTCATTACAAGAGTCATTACAAATGTAAAAACAGAATAGCTGCAATGTTGTGTGGTCTAAAAATGGTAAGATGATAAAAACCTTCATTTAGATTTTTAATAAAAATTATTTTGTAAAACGTTTACTTACATGACAGAAGACAGGAAATTCACTTTAAAGTTTCTGAAAAGAAATTGATACAAATAGGTTATAAATGCATTTGTTTACACCAAATATTTTAGGATTAGTTTATCTTTCCAATACAAAATTTTGTTTTATTTCAACTATAAACTAACTCTGATAAACATTTCTGCTCAAATTTTTAAATTTATAGAAATGTAACTTAACACAAGGAAAAACATTTTATTGCTTTCATTTAAACATTAGTTATAATTAACAAATTGTTAATTTTAAAAATGGCATTTTCCTTTCATTTTTTTAAATTGAATATTGCTGTTAATAATCAGTTATTCCAAGGCATCAACTTAGATGTGATGAATAAAATAACCAAATCTAAATGAGTTTATAGTTAAGAATACTGCAGTAGTTATTAAATTACTGTAAAAATAATTAAAGAAAATTCATACATTTATATAGCTATTAATTTCTCCTGATAATCTGGGGGGCCTGAATATATTGAAGAAAATAATTTTTTTCAGGTTCGTGTGTGGAGGAAAACTAAGTGCACTTAAAATTGCGTTCTCTGCCCGTGAACACTCGAGGGAAAATATAGTATCCGTAATTATGATACGCTGACACCTAATTCATCAAATGATGTTTTATATGCTATTTGATGTTCACAGGATCTTACAAGTCTATTAGCCTTTAGAAGCTTTCATTCTTTGAACCAAGAAGTCATATTTTGCTTAGAATATAACTAGTTTTCAAAAAGATGATGCTCATTTTTGGAGTCAGAATTCACTAAATTTGAATTGAATTCAATGAATAAAGCATTTTTTATCATTAACTTTGGATAATATATAGAACTTACAGAAAAACCTTGACTGGAAAGGCTATCTTAATTTGATTATAGGATTGGGTTTATTAATTATTTTCTAAGATTTTTTAAGCCAGATAGAATAATGGATGAGACCAGATTTAGTAATTAAGAATAGATGAGGTATGATGCATTTTAATTAATTAAACGAGCATTAATTGAAAGTCACATTAGAAAGACGCAAAGATCTGAGTGAGTATCCTGCCTTCAAAGGGCTTACAGTTGTGCAGTAGAGGACTACACATAAGCAAATACTTCTAATAGAACTGACAGAACTACATGCAGAATCATATAAGGATAAAGTTATTGCCTCTCTCTGGGGGGTCAGGACAGATTATACAAGATGAAGTGTACTTGTCATTGTGTACTGAACAATGAACAGTTTCCCCAGTAGATAAAGGAGCCAGATACCTAGATACCATGTAAATAAGTTTGAACAAAGCTTAATAATGGTGGAAGCCATTCAATCTTTTAATGTAAAGGTGGCATGAGAACATATGTGTTTTAGTAGTCAATCAGAAAGTAAATTACTTAGAATGTTTCTGTCATGCAAATGGGGCCAAAGGTAATACATTCATAATTTATGGGGACTGAGCTTAAGCCATAGTTTTCTTCCTGGACTTATCCTTTACTATTTGAGGGGCTAAATCTTAAATGGCTTTTTATGTGGAAACGATGAAAAAAATACTTATTCTGAAAGAGAAATTGTTTATTACCAAAAGTCTTTTTATTCAGCTTCCCCAGTTTTAAACTGTCCTTTATCTTGAGTTCAATACCAGTAATTCAACTCCATGACAGAAACACAGACAAAGCAGAATCCCAGTTACTGTTGCCGAACACAGCATCTAACACAGGCACTATGTGCTTTTACATATTATCCTCAGGATAAAAGACCACAAGGGGTTTGTTGTCGGTGTTGTTTGTTTACAATAGGCTCACTGGGTGGTTGAGGAACCTCCCGAAGGGGTCAAATGAAGAATGATCTACAGTAAATCAAAGGAGAGTAGCTTTAGTGGCTAATCTTTCCTGGAAGACTTGCTGCAGTAAAAAAGGAATAATAGGATGAGCTGAAGTAAACAGACATGGTAGCTGGGGTTGGTGTCATTTGAGCTGGTAATCAATTTTTATTGCTAGCATTGAAAATAACTCACTGCTTTGCTATTCTTTTTTGCATGTTTCTTTCCAGTTAACAGTCAAGCTTGAGCATTAAATACTCAAACTGATATTGTTATTAAGATAGTCTTATATAATATGCTCCTAAGATTAGATACAACGTTCGTTACTGTATTAGTAGAGGATATTTCATTTAAGAACATTATAAATTTAATTTCAAAATGAATCTGATACTTTCACAGCATTAGTTTTCCATTTACACCTGAGTGGTTTTAATAAAAGAGGAAATCTGCTTTAAAGAAAATAATTAAAGGAAAGATTTTTGTATTGTAAACGGGGTATTATGTAATCATATATGAGAACAAACTATTCCAGGTAGAGAAGATTAAAAAATAGAAAATGTCAATAAGTAAGTACAGTGGGGCCTTGACTTACGAGTTTAATTCTTTCTGAGACGAGCTCACTAAGGAGCTCATTAACTCAAATTACTCTATCAACTCAATGCAAAAAATCGGCCAAGAGACAGCTGGTATCTCAAAAAACTCGTTAGTCAGGACACTCGTAAGTCAAGGCCCCACTGTATCTTGAAATGTGCAGCGATCAGAGTGACAGAATAAAAACCAATAGAACATCCAAGGACTGTAATGTATGAATTAACCAAAATATGTGCTATACTCGGTAGTACTCAGATGCCACTTTTTAAAATTAATTTATCTAATTATATTCTAGTTCAGCATTAGTTTTTGCTCAAACAATGTGACATTAACTGTTAGTCAAATAACCTCAACTTATTTGTACAAAGTGAATTTTTAAAAATGCAGAAAATAAAAGTTGATGCCCAGACAGATGAACAATGGAAGAAAGACTTTGTGAACCAAGTAATTGATTCTGAAAAGGGTTGGAGAAAAAATTATGTAATATTACATATTTTCAGGGACTTCCCAAGACCACAGACTATGGAACATGTTTTGTTAATCAAAATAAAGTTAAGGGTTTTGTTTTCAGCAGCCAGCAAATATATGTTGGCAATCTATCTGTAGAGGACATAAAATAGGGAGACTAAAATGAAGTGGATACAAATACTGCACTCAAGAAGTTTACAGTGTGTTAGAAATGACTTCATGTTTTGTTTGTTTTTTTATGTGTGTGTGCGTGTGTGTGTGTGTGAGAGAGAGAGAGAGAGAGAGAGAAACAAGATAAAAATAGTCAGAATAAGATGGTCTTACAACACTGCTTGTTAGAGTTAAATAATTCAATTCATTTTTTTTTCAGCAACTTCAAGGCATCAGACTAATGTGTTATGATGGAATCCATAGAAGATCAAGCCTATAGTTATAATGGATAGGCCCTGGTAATTATGGCTGTCATACAGTTATAATTTCATAGAACTCTAATGAGTCACACAACTTTTCCCTAGGCAGGGTATTGGTACTAACTTGAAGTGTGAGCTACTTCATTATGTGTATCATCACAGATAACCAGCAAATCATTGGAAAGTCAAGCCTTTCAACCCAAAAACTGAGTAGCAAGAATATTTCCCCCCTGTCTGAGTAAAGATAGGGAACATACTCCCTGAATACTGCTTTTATATGCTAGGTAATAAGGTAACACCCATCAGGTAGAAATAGTCAAGAGTTTGAGAGATCAAAGATTCTTAGCATGGAAATGACCAATACTTGAGGATTATAATAAAATATTTTGTTAAAGGTGTTTGTTTGTTTTTTAAATTTCAGTTTATAACAGATTTCATTGAAGTATTTTCCTTATTACAGTTTATTCTTTCTAGCAATATTCTGATAGTACCAATATGTCTTAACTGTGCAAAATAAGCTAACGGAGCCCAGCTGGCTTGGCTCAGTGGGTGAGCATCGACCTATGAGCAAGGAGGTCACAGTTAGTCTCGGTCAGGGCACATGCCCGGGTTGTAGACTGGATCCCCATTGTAGGGCATGCAGGAGGCAGCCAATCAATGATTCTCTCTCATCATTGATGTCTCTCTCTCTCTCTCTCTCTCTCTCTCTCTCTCTCTCTCTCTCTCTCTCTCTCTCTCTCTCCTTCCTCTCTGAAAAACATATATTTAAAAAAGAAAAGAAACTAGTGGAAAGGGGTTATCTCCAGAGACTGTTGTATCAGAGGGAACCGAGCAAGAAGACACAGTGCTCACAAAATTAAAAGAGCTCCAATGAGGTGAAAACTAAGAAGACAGATGGGAACCCACTTGTTCAGCTCCCTATCATTATTGGTGATTTTCTTCTATTGCTTCCCATCAAAAACCTTTACAAAGAAAAGTATAAGAAAATGCTTATCCTATCTAATAAAAGAGAAACACGGTAATTAGCATACGACCGCTACCCTTCCCATTGGCTAATCAGGGCAATATGCAAATTAACTGCCAGCCAAGATGGCGGCCAGCAGCCAGGCAGCTTGAAACTAACATGAGGCTTGCTTGCTTCAGTGACGGAGGACTCCAAAGTTCCCCGCCTGCCCCTGCAGTCCTCTGGCTGCAAGCAACTATATAACAAACATAGAAGCTAAACAAAACCCCAGAAACCTGCCGGGCTTCAGCCAGCAGGATCACAACATTGTAAGCAAAGGCCAGAAACCTACTTTCAGCAGCTGAGGCCTAAGAGCTGGAGTCAAGCCTCAAAGCTAAAGCTGGCCCAGAATAAAAAAAAAAAAAAGAAAAAAAGGAGCAGTTGGGAGCTTCAGTCACCCCCAGCCTGAAAACAGCCCTCATCCCCTCACCCAGACTGGCCAGGAACCCCAGTGGGGACCCCCACCCTGAAGGGTGTGTGACCAGCTGCAAACAGCCATCATCCCCTCACCCAGGCTGGCCAGGCACCCCAGTGGGGACCCCCACCCTGAAGGATGTGTGACCAGCTGCAAACAGCCATTATCCCCTCACCAAGGCTGGCCAGGACACCCTTCAGGGCAAACCAGCCAGCACCCACTCGTGCACCAGGCCTCTACCCTATATAGTAAAAGGGGAATATGCCTCCCAGCAACGGGATCAGCGGAGCCGCGAGGCCTCCCGACACTGGGATCAGCATGACAGGGGGCAGCACCCAAACCCCCTGATCGCCCTGTGGCTCTGTGTGTGACAGGGGGCAGGGCCACAACCTCCCTATCCACCCAGCTCTGTTTGTGACAGGGGAAGGCGCCCCAACCCCCTGATCAGCCCTGCTCTGTGCCTGATAGGGGGGAGCTCCCCAGCCCCCTGATCACCCTGCGGCTGTGTGTGTGACAGGGTGCGGCGCCCCAACCCCCCCCCAACGGGCCCTGCTCTGTGTGTGACGGGGTAGAGCCATAACCTCCCCATCGGCCCTGCCCTGAGTGTGAGAGTGGCGGCGCCCCAACCCCCTGATCGGCCCTGCTCTGTGCGTGACAGGGGGTAGCGCCCCAACCCCCTGATTGGCCCTGCTCTGTGCATGACAGGGTACAGAGCCCCAACCCCCCTGATAGGCCCTGCTCTGTGCATGACAGGGGGTGGTGCCACAACCTCCCCATCGACCCTGCCTTGAGTGTGACAGGGGACGGTGCCCCAACCCCCCAATCGGCCTTACCCTGAGCGTGACTGAGGGTGGCATCACAACCTCCCGATCGCCCTGCTCTGTGCATGATGGGGCGGCGCCCCAACTCCCCAATCGGCCCTGCTCTGAGCCCAGCCAGGGGCTGCACCTAGGGATTGGGCCTGCCCTCTGCCACCCGGGAGCAGGCCTAAGCCAGCAGGTCGTTATCTCCCGAGGGGTCCCAGACTGCGAGAGGGCACAGGCTGGGCTGAGGGACCCCCCTCCCCCCCGAGTGCACAAATTTTTGTGCACCGGGCCTCTAGTCTATGTATATAAAAGCCTAAGCGACTGAGCAACCAAACGACCGAATGGCCAAACAACTGAATGACCGGTAGCTATGACACACACTGACCACCAAGGGGCGGATGCTCAAAGCAGGAAATGCCCCCTGGTAGTCAGTGCGCTCCCACAGCCAACTTCCCGCAGCAGGCCAACCTCCCAGAGCCCCTCCCCACAGAAGGCCAATCCCCGCCACCACCAGCCAACCTCCCACGGCCCCTCCCCCTGGCCAACTTCTCATGGCCCTGACTGATGTGCCCATGACCCTTTGAGTGGGAATTGAACCTGACCCTTCAGTCTGCAATCTGATGCTCTAACCATTGAACCAAGCCAGCCAGGACAGAAATGGATTCTTTCTTAACTAACAACTTACCTTAGCTTTAGTTTCTAAACCCAATCACATTTCTTTTTTTAAAAAAATGAATAATTCCAATGGATCTCAGAATGGAGATGCATGATTTATTTTTATATATATTTTATTGATTGATTTGAGAATGAGAGAGAGATAGAAACATCAGTTTGCCATTCCACTAATTTATGCATTCATTGGTTGATCCTTGCATGTGCCCTGACAGTGGATTGAAACTGCAATCTAGGTGTATCAGGACAATACTCTAACCAGCTGAGCTAACTGGCTAGGGCTAATCACATTTCTTTTTAACAGGTGGAAAGAATTCTACTTCATAAAAAAAAAAAACAAACAAACAAAAAAAAAAAACAACCTTTAATTTTTCTAACTATTCTGTCTTGCCAAGCAGTTACTTTGTTTGTAGCTTTGTTTGTAGTTTCCAAAACGTACCGAAATATATAAGTACACATATTTTTGCTGATTGATTCGAGTATATACTTAAGATAAATCCTCCAGAGTGAAATTGATGGGACAAAAAATATGTGCAACACCCATAGCATTTATCTTAGCCTAATACAGGAACTTTTTGCTTCCCTTTGGGAAGCAAAATATCCCCTTTGGGTGATATTTAAATTCAGGTCCACAAGTAATCAAATCACAGGGAAAAGTCTTTGTTGTCAATTTTGAGTCATTCTGGAACAGATTTGCCTAGCTATCACAAATAATTCTTAAATTGATTACAGATGTTTATAGCCCTAAACTATTGTCAAATAAGTGAGGCTAAATCATTAACCTGAGATTCAGGTTACTTTTCCCCATGATAGTAGTAGTGATTTTTACAAAACATGACTGGAGATAGAAATTTGCTTTATATATGAATAAATATTTGATGCACAAGGAGCTCATGTCTTCTTTTTATGCTGTCTCTGCAATCTTGAAATCCAGCACTACTTTACGAAGTGACATAGTTTGAAGATTTAAAGCAAATGTATCGCAGCAAGTTTTCCTTCACCATATTCTTGTTTGAAAATCATTGATGACCCAGTTGTATGCTGAGTTCACATTTCATTGAATACCTTATTGCAAATAGAACCATAGTTTGATTTTTTAAAATATAATTTTATTGACTTCAGAGAGGAAGAGAGAGAGAAACATCCATGATAAGAGAGAATCATGGATCAGTTGCCTCCCACATGCCCCCAACCAAGGGCATGTGGCCTGATGGGGAATCGAACCACGACCTTCCGGTGCATAGGTTGATGCTCAACCACTGAGCCACACTGGCCGGGGCATAGTGTGATTTTTTTATACCTCACCTTGCCCTCTTCCAAGTTTGGTTGATGAGAAGATGTTGGAAGTCTTGTTTTGTTCCTCTATAGTCTACCCACCCTTCATTAGTATCACTACATTTTCCTCAAATAAAGGTACAGTTACATGGGTAAAATTTGCAATATCTGTTCCTTTCTTATACTCCTAATTTCTTTTTTTAACATATTTTATTGATTTTTTTTTCAGAGAGGAAGGGGGAGGGATAGAGAGTTAGAAACATCAATGAGAGAGAAACATCGATCAGTTGCTTCCTGCACACCCCCTACTGGGGATGTGCCTGCAACCAAGGTACATACCCTTGACCAGAATCGAACCTGGGACCCTTCAGTCTGCAGGCTGATGCTCAATACACTGAACCAAAGCGGTTAGGGCATAATTTCTAAATAAATTTAGTAATATATGCATACCTTGTTATTTTTCAAATCTACTTTTAAAAATCACTTTTATCTTTATTTATTTAAATCTATCTTCAACATTTAAAAAAAAAACATTTTTATTTATTTCAGAGAGGAAGGAAGAGAGAGAGAGAGAGAGAGAGAGAGAGAGAGAGAGAGAGAGAGAAAGATCAATGATGAGAGAGAATCATTGATCAGCTGCCTCCTGCAGGCCCCTACTGAGGATTGAGCCCGCAACCCAGGCATGTGTCCTTGACCAGAATCAAACCCCAGGACCCTTCAGTCCGCAGGCTGATGCTCTATCCACTGAGCAAAACCGGCCAGGGCTATCTTTAACATTATCTTACTAATCATAATTAAGTCTGAACAACAAGATTCATATAAGGAGCACACTTCTTTTTTTCACTTTGTAAAGCCAAAAAGTTCAATGTTTGGAAAATCAGAACAAGCTCTTACCAAATACATTCAGGATTGTTATTGTTAAGTCAAGATTTAAAAAAAAAAAAATTTGAATTTTTAACGCAAACCCACTTGGACATTACTATGCCTGAGTGACCTGTGATAGGACTTATTTTATGGACAAGAGTAAGGTCATGGAGACCATAATGGAGAACTGAATTCTACTACCAGCAATCCAGGTAGGTACCATACACCTTGTGAGTAGGATGAGGCCATTTGGAAGCATTTATGTTATCCCCACAAACATTCATCAGGATACTATATGGTGGCACAATTGATCATATAAATCCGGTGTTCTCAAGGTGATTTCTACCCAGTTACTTTGCTTCTTTCCTAAACCTAGTGATTCCTTTTCCCCCATTGATCCCTTCTAGACCCCCCTGCCCCCACCCCAGGCCAGACAATAGAGTGAAGGCCTACTTAGTGATTCCTTTGTAATTGACCCTCAGCTTGAAGCATAATGGTATTTTATTGTTTATTATAAATTAGTTTTAAAAGTTTTTAAAAGTTAAAGTATGTAGTAGGACACTCCCAGGGCAGCTATGTATTTTGCCATGGGCACTGCTCCATGGGGTGCCGCTAATGAAAGGCCTGCAGACAGCACTGACAAGTCACCTACCTGTTTTCCCTGCAGCAGCATGATGGATGCAAAGTTCATCTGTCACTAACCAGAGGTGTCATTTTTCTCTTTCATTCACAACTTGCCTGAACTTGGTGTACTGGGTCACTTGTCACTCTCTGTGAGCCTTTGAGCAAGTAAACAAGGGTTTTTTTAGGGGGAAGTAAATCTTTGTAAACTGTCAGGATCTTCCTCTTCTTGTTAACACTCAAAGTTTGTGTGGTAACATGCTTATCGATTTGTAGTTTGTAGAATTATACCAGTGATAGCTTAAATTTTTCATGCTAACTCATCTTTATCAAAGACCAAGGAATGTAGAGAGAAAATAAAAGTTGGACCCTTACATGCATTGACTATTTGCTATTATGAAAAATAAACAGTGAGAGGCATGGAAAAGGAGAATCTCTGAATGTAGTTTCAGAGGAAATTATGATGAGACTATGTCATTTTGAGTGACAAGTAGACTTCATCCTAACACACTGGCAATGCTACATTCTGCACAACGTCAGGAAATGGCATATGATGGAGCCGCCTGGAGGAAACACTCCCTGTCTTTCCCTAAAGGCCACACTCTGTATTAAATAGTCTTTCATTGTTTACATTATCTGAGTGAGGAGCAATCTGGAATTTATCAAGAATATCTGTTTGCCTTACTTTGCAAAAAATTGTATAAAAGTTTATTTGACAATATGCCAAAGAAAGCTGTTGTGCAAGGATTGCGTCAATGAATCAAATATGATCTGATTAGATGATTTAATTCTAGTTACACTTTTTCTTTTAGGAGAGGGAGTAAATAATACTTGTCTTTGATATTACAGTATATATGCAAGCAAATAGATAAAAAACCTTGCTGTATCAAAAAATAAAGTAGATGTTATAAGCAATTATTATGATTATTAAAACAATGAAAAATGCATCCACAATATGTGCATCAACGTTTTGACTTGCTATTTTTAAGTTTGTCTTAATTCTCTCTTTTGCTTAATTTTAAGTGTTAATGGTCCTGAACTTTATCTGAAAAATGTAAATTAAAAATCAAACAGGTGGACAATATAAAAGAACTGTAGGACTTTACTGCAGTTTGGAGAATATTTTCTCTTTCTGCCTTTTTTCTGTGTTATGTATAATTTGGGCTTTATTTATGGAAGATGTCAAGTGGTTTTACACTGAGTCTTTAAAATGTTTACTCTGTGAAACAGTAAGATATATATCAGCCACAGATAAGTCCCTAGTTGGTCTTAAACAAAAAGGAACTGACTTTAAGGGGAGAGGTTAGGGTTTTTTTCCCCATCATCTCTTTGTTGAGTATACATTGATTATTCACTTTATTGTCATGTCATTCTTTTTGTTGAAGACCAGTGCATAAAGGAGTGACCAATCATTTTACTCAGGGACATCTGGGGATTGGCAGCTCTAGGTGTTGTGCAAGTTGAATGATCCTAAAACAACAGCTTTAATTATAATTTTAAAACTCATGATATCCATTATGGCATGGATACATTAAGTTATGTATAGCATAATTACATTGAAAAATAGAAACCATTTATCAGCAATTACCAGGTTTTATTGTCTATTTGTTTACATTTGTAATGTTTTGGGCTTTGTGCAAAACATCAACAACAGAAAAACACCCCCCAAAAAAAATGAAAAAAAAAATTCTTACTCAGGCTGTTTTAACAGAACTAGTTGACTCTGATTTTTCCTGCCATCTGGTGGCAAGATCAAAACTCAGACAATATACATTCAACCACATAAACAATGCACTCTAATTTTAAATATTTTTACCACTGTGAAACAAGTACAATCATATTAGTTTTACATAATTCCAATAATGAATATAATAAATCCTTTAGTTATATGTGTAATACAAGTAAAAAAGAGATATTTTAAATATATGAACAAATGTCACCTCAAGATTAACATAATCTAATACATTAAAAATGAGACAAATAAAAATTAACAAATTAGCTGGTATCACATCTATATGTCATTGGTACTTATCATTATACCACATTAAATATTTGTTATACATTTAGTGGACAGTATTGTATCATATTCATTCATTTTAATAGAGTTGAATTTGATAGAAATACAGAATATAGTTTTAAAGCAAGAATGCTAGAAATGTAAGAACTCATTCTTAATTTTTTAAACGAATTCGGTGGATGGAAATGAATATCTCTTTCTAAAGATGTTTAAAATTAAAAAGGAAGTTTAAGATAAAATAAATATTATTTTATATAAACATTATATAATTTACTTTGAATGCATTCTTTCAAATGAGAATACAAATTTATCTTACAGCATTTTTTATTTTAATAGATTTACTTTATTTAATATTTTACATCTTTTGGACACAAATATTTGAAAAAATGCATGATAATTTGATACTTCTAAATGTTTAAAATAGATGTTCATTAACAAAAGTTCTTATAACTTATGTACAATAATCTGAAAGGTGTAAGAGATAGTGGCGCATATTACATAATAATTGTAATCAAGTGGTTTGAGTTAGTGACAGCAATGGTTAGAGAACTCAGTTCTACTTTTGAGGACTTTTTAAAAGAGATATAATCTCTAAAATTTCACTGTGAGCAATTTCTTCTTATAATTTGGTCTGAGGCTTCTTATCAATACAGCTATAATAATAAAAGCATAATATGCTAATTAGACCAGACATTCCTGATGACCTTCCAGATGAAGCCGGGGCTGTGAGGGTGGAGGCAAGCCTCTGTGGCTTACCTGGGGTCGAGGCAAGCCACCTCGACTGCGAGGGCCGAGACCCTTGCATGAATTTCATGCATCAGGCCTCTAGTTTGTATATAACTAAAGAGGATAATCTTAAGTTTATTACTAATTTATATGAATTTCCTTAAATTTATAATTTTAAACAACTTTAAAAAGTTATGAGTTGTATTTTTCTGAATTTTAATAATAAAATATCTGATCTGTTTTGTGTATGATAAAGGGCAGGACTACAAAAATATTTGACCAATGTAATAACAAAATACACTCTAACTTTTATTCTGATGAATATTCTTTCTTACCTAGTTGGAAATAGGCAATAGCTGAAATAGCTCTTGGACAGCTGAATGGCTGATTCATGTAGTTATATGGATACATGTTCTGTCCACACAGCATAAACTGAAATGGAAATTTGGCAGACACCCAATCTATGTGATCCTTGACAATTCAGGCCTTAAAGTAGATTTAACACTTGTGAATGAGATGCCTAAATAAAGGATGTTTGGGATGATATTCTAAAATTATTTCATGCACTTCACAACTTGTTAAGTTCTCCTTTGAGAAAAAAAAATATTTTAAAAAGCAGAAAATACCCCTTTCTTATTTCTAATCCCCTATGCTTATAAAGATATGTCTATAAAAATAAATTAGATACTGATACATCTAGAACTTTTGAGTCAAGTTCAATGTGGGGGCCGGCAGATGGATAAAGACTTAATGTGGTAGACTCTATTATTATATTTTGAAAACTCTAGGTTCTACAACTCTCGGAGTTCTAAATTAACACAGGAGTCATTCATCAATTTTTTTTTAGCATTTATTTGTCAGACACTATAATTAAATAAATGATGAAGGAGGCACCATTATCTCTTAACCATTTAACTTGGGGCTAAGTATTAAATGAAAAAAAATTTCTACCATATAAAACTAAGAATCTAATATTAACTAAGTAGAAAGACTTAAATTTCACAAATATTTGGTTTATAATAAATATTAATATATTGATTTATTTAATTATACACTTTTGTGTCCTAAAGCAAAGCCTTTAAAAATCACTAAATTAAATAAGTTTTCAATTAATGTCATTTTAGTGCTTGGTAGGGGTGCAAAAACAAACAGATTCCCATTTGTACAACATGTCAGAAAAGCTCATTCAACCTTTGAGCAATTTTGTAATTTAAATCTTACACCCATTATGCTGATAGAATCCTGCGGCTAATGGACCCTAAGTGACTTGACTAATATCAGCTGGCAAATGATAAAGCAAGGAGACACAAACTCAGGTCTTCAGATACAAAGCACACTCATTTGTGTGTTTTAAATAAATAGACATGAATTTTGGTATCAAAGATAAATGGGTCCCAATCACAGCTTCACCACTGAACACCTAGTACCATGAAACAAATCCAATGATAAAGCTATCTCTTGTGTGAAATGAAACGTCAGGAAGGGAAGTGGCTATTTTCCAGCCTCTCCCGCGTCACTTAGTCCTCAGTTACAGAAGATCCGCTTCCTTAGTTACAAGCAAGTACATTCCAAACCTGCGTAGGCGTGTATGACAATTTGTCACATTTCAGTCTGCAGTTCCTCCGCTTGATCACGGATGACCGAGGTTTGAGTGCAGAACAAACTCTAGGAAAGTTGCTGTTACTAGTTAATAATCTTCAGAAAGTAGTGGAAGATTTAATATTTAGAGGAGGAAGACTTATCTTTTTTTTAGTAACGGTAAAAAAACAAAAGTAATATTTATTTTATAAAGTTTTAAGTAATTTGAATTTGTAGGAAAATGAATTGACTTATTTTTACAATAACCCTTTAAAATGAACCTAGAAAATGTTTTGGTTAAGTGAGGTATTTCTCCAAGATAAAGAAACAATTTCAAGTGTTCCTATATTCAGTCTGATGGATACATTTTAAACATAAGTTAATATAATAACCCACTGAATATCTATGTGAGGTGTTCTGGCTTGAGAATACCAATATATATGATAATGAATGTGGGAAAACATATTTCTAATTCTTAATTTCTTCTGAAATATATTAGCCAATTAATCATTGGGAAAAATACAATTATTGAGCAAAAAATTCTAATATTATGTCATTATGCTATGTCATAAAAGTCTAATATGTAAATCGCTGACAGGCAGAATGACTTGCAGAATGACAGTCGCTATGACACACACTGACCTCCAGGGGGCAGACGCTCAATGCAGGAGCTGTCCCCAGCCTGCAGGCCCCAGGCCAGCCAAGATGGGTTCCAGTGGGGGACCCCAATCACCCCACCGGTCATCCCACAGATCAGCCCTGATCACTGGCCAGAACTAGGGACCCTACCTGTGCATGAATTTCGTGCACCAGGCCTCTAGTAGGAAATAAACAAGCAAAAAAAATAAATGAATACATACATATATAAGTAAATTAAATGAAGGGTTCATCCTGAGGAATAACCTGGGCCTAAGTGTACTTGACTCTTAGTTCTAGTACTTCCACAGACAAATAATGCAGCCTTAGGTGACACATGAAACCTTATGTTCACAACCTATTTCTTGAACTGTGTTGACATTAGTGAAGTGAGAAAGCAATGCCTCACATTTAACAGAGAGTGATTTTCCTTCTCTAGCCTTTTGGTAACAAGAATGCATCTTCATTGCTCATTTAACATATTCTGCATCTTTTATTTGTGTCCGTCTCTAAAGAGAAGGAATGAATACTTTAAAACATTTTATTTAACTTTATTATTATTTAACATATTGATGGCATCAATTCAGTGAACAAAGTCAAGTCAGCTCTTTGTTGCTATGTTAATCATAGAAATAAATCAGATGAGACTTTTACTTTTTAATTTTGATTGCATTTTCTAAATACTCTAACAGAATTAGTATTTTTTCATTTACATACTGCAAATGCTCACCCAAGGGATTAGAATTCCTGCCTTTTGCCTTTTCAGAAGAAAGAACCTTTAGCCTGTCAGCTGTGGTTACAGGACCCCTCCCACCTTTCTCCTGGTTGTCCCTCAGATTTCACATTTTACTTATCTCCCAGCTCTTACTAAAACTGTTCAGAGAGCATTATGCTAAGTGAAATAAGCCAGTCAGAGAAAGATAAATATCACATGATCTCACTCATTTATGGAATATAATGAACATAAACTGATGAACAAAAACAGATCCAGAGACAGAGAAACATCGATCAGACCATCAAACCTTAGCAGTGGTTCTCAACCTTCTGGCCCTTTAAGTACAGTTCCTCATGTTGTGACCCAACCATAAAATTATTTTCGTAGCTACTTCATAACTGTAATGTTGCTGCTGTTATGAATCGTAATGTAAATATCTGATATGCAGGATGGTCATAGGCGACCCCTGTGAAAGGGTCATTCAACTGCCAAAGGGGTCATGGCCCACAGGTTGAGACGGCTGCCTTAGAGGGAAGGTAGGGAAGGGTGGCGGTAAGGGGGAGAGATCAACCAAAGGGCTTGTATGCATGCATATAAGCCTAACCAATGGACACAGACAAAAGGGGAGTGAAGGCATGAGTGGGGGGTATGGGGGGGTAATGGGAGGATAAGGACACATATGTAATACCTTAATCAATAAAGAAATTAAAATAAATAAATAAAAAGATTTTTTAAAAAATTGTTCAGAGCGTATAGCACTAATACTGCCAACCTCCCAGCACCTGCTCTTTATGTTATATATAATTTTGTTCTCTTTAAAAACCTTCTAAGGACTCATTACATTTCCAACATGTGACTCATTTTCACATTGCAGAAAGTTGTTGTGGTATCAGGAAAAAAGGTCAAATGAAAAATAAACTGAGTTGCAGTTAAAAAGATATACTCATATTTCTAAACACTCTGACTTAACTATTGAAAAAGAAAGTGTAGCTACTGAACCATTAAGAGCAAGAAAGAATCACATTGGATCTGTTGATATAAAAGAAATTCTCCAGTGCTGATCATTACACATTATTTGCACTTTCTTTCTTTCTAATAAAACATAGTAATGATGCATTGTTTTAAAATTCTCTCTAAAAAAAAACACCCAGTTTTTTAAACAAATAAAGAACAACAGCAAAAAACTTCAGCAACCTTGGTAGCAGGTGGACAAATATTGTCAAGCCTCGTAGACATGAAAGAAAGTGGATATGATCAAGTCAATGGTGTATGAAAATTGATACCGGTGGAGATATAGAAAGAAATACAGGTTCTGAATTATTCATTTCCTGAAGGTTTCCTCCATACTCTGGAAAACAATATTTGCATTTAATACAGGTTTCCTCACATAACTTTAATAATCATAAGGAAATAAAATTTTCTCCAAATTAATTGATTCACTTAATAAAAATTGTTTTACTATATAACTTTCAGAGGTATTAGAGAAGGTTTCATCAACTCAATTCAACAATGCTATAAATTCTAATTTTCAAATGTTAAGAATTGTTGACTTAGAGTTTTAAAAACTAAAGAAATGTGATATAATCACATATACCATAAACCCTTCCACTGGGTTTTCTAATCTTGCAAGTTAAAAAGCAAATAAAGTAATGAGAAATAAGTTTGGCTTCATTTTCTTAACAGATTAAGGAACTAGTAATATGTACTATATCCTTGTGTTAGACTTATATTTGTGGGCATTTTTCCAAAAATATAATGAAGCATGTGAAACTATAATTGGTTAATCAATTCTTTAAAAATGAGAAAGAATAGCAATAATAATTATTATTTTAGAAGAATTATGTGTTGGCAGGCTATTCTGTATCTATTTTTCTACCATCTAGTTGTGAGGCAAAGAATGTAAACTCAAGTACTCTCTTAAATCTCAACATTTGATAAAACTGAGGTAAATAATTATTCTCAAAGATTTCAGATCTTAAAGATCTATACACTGTTCTCAGTTCACGTGTTGATTCAAATACCAGTGATTTGAATTATAACAGGCTGTCCATTCCATCAGTGGTTTACAGTTCACTCACGCCTTAATGTATGCCATCTAATTGAAGACACACAGAGCTCTGTGGGCAGACAGGGATTTTTTCACCCCCTTCAGCAATAAGGAAGTCATGGCTCAAAAAGGACGTACATGTAGGAAGTGGAGGAGGCAGGGCTTGAACCTCCTGGTTTCATGTGTGATTTGTCACTCCTTGCAACTGACACCCAGATGGACCAAAGTGCAAAACTGAGTCACACAAACTTCATTAAAATACCTACACTCACTCGCTCAATTTGCCTTAGATTTCAGACCAAGAGAATCCACAAGATGTGCGGTTGAAAACTGTCATTTTTCTTATGTAAGAAAGTATAATGCACTTCAAGTATACTTCATTCTGAATGTCATTCTGAAATACACACAATGTTCTATATTGGGTGTGAAATGAATAGCAGATTAAAGATGTTGATTAATGTTCTTAGTGAGCAGTCTGCAGCTGCCTTATGTTTCAGTCATTTACATCCTTAAAATTGGTCCCATGTTCAATATGTTTAAACATTCAAACACCAAAATTTCAAGGATCCTTACTGAACATCCTGCTGTGTCCCACCGGGAGTGACACAGTAGCAGAGTATGAGGAAGACAGGATTTAGCTTTTGCAAGATTATAATGTTGCCCCTTGCAAGAAACACATTTTTGGCGGGTAATTTTCCACCATGAATATGTATTTTTAATGTGAAAATACTTGGAAAGCTTTTTTACAGCTGACTTCACTTCTTTTAAGTAAGACAAACTTTAGATGCATAATTTAGGATGATTATGCATAAAGAAATAATATTTTGTGCATTATAATCAAGCATAGGCCATGAACAAATAATGAAGATATAAAGAACAAATAAAGAAAGTGCCTTCTAAATGTATATAGACCATTGGGGACCAAAATAAACAAAGACATTCTGAGAAGGGTTAAATCTACTTTACAATACCAAACTATTAATATTTAGCTAATCTGAATACTGTTAGGGTAGAGTTGGTTTAAATGGAAGACAGCTAAGTCACATAAAGTAAATCTGTTTCACTTATAAAAAAATAAATTTATGATTTATTTTGTTCTTCGTTAATTCTAATTTCTCATTTAATTTTGTATTGCTCACAATTTATGTTTACCATCATGGCCACAAAGACCAATATTTTAATAGCAAGATTTGGAAGCTTACAGGTTCTACTGCCTTAACAATACTGTTAACATTTTTTTTTTATATTCATGCTTTTGGACATTTCTTTTGATGCCAATTTAACTTTCTTAAGTCAGTTTTTATTTTTTAAGTATTGGTGATAGCCAATATATCTTAATTATTCCTCTCTCTCCATGATTATATAATGTTTCATATATGAGCAGCACCTTACAATTTATAAAGCATTTTCCCATGTGGTATTAAGCATTGACATGTTACATATTGAATGCGTTTTCACTCACAAAAATATACCTTATTACCAAAGCATTCTGAGGAATTATCAAAAGATGGATGGCCTGATTTTCAGCTTATGTTACATTTCCAGGATACCACTGCTGCAATATTTTATAATACACAATATAATTCAAGGGTTCATATTAATCAGACAAGAAGAAATGACAAAATTTTACATACAGCAACTGTAACTTCTGGAGTCTTCCCAAGGAATTTTATGTAAAAAAGCCAAAGTATCCCTGAAAGAATGCAAGGAATAAATTTTCCAAGATCACTGGTCCTGACACTAGATCTGCATGATCTTTAAAGTCTCTTATTTTTTAAATTAGAATAACTATGCTTTGTTCTTTTGTCTGGCTGATTTCCATTTACTCTTCCTTACAGTCTGGCCTTCTTAATTAGTCATGTTCCTCACATCTTTAGTTTGAGTTGGTCTGTGATAATAAAGGCCTTTTCTAAAACAGAAGCACGCTAGCAGGTATGGATGCCTGGTTCACTCCAATAGGGTAGTTTGCATTTGCAGCACAAGATCAGGGTGGACCCGATGCGAAAAGAACGAGAGAGCTCTAATTTAAAAAATGGAAGAAAGAGGTTCCTTATTTGCATGTACAGTGTGTTCAACCCACAACCTCCAAAATTCTAACTGATATCTTCATCGTTTTCCAGAGATTAAAGAAGTGCCTTTGAGTCCCTCCACCCAGGCTACTGACTTGACTGTTTTCAAATGTCCTTTTTATGCTAGCTCTTCCCTCAATATTCTAGTCTCTACTGTTTTCACTCAATATCTTTTGTTTAAATAGACATCATTCTTTTTGAAATAATTTAACTCTCCGTTTTCCATTTTTTAATTCCATTTACTCCTGAATCTACATTCTGTCTGCGCCACACTAAGGAAATACTTCTTGAAAAATTTACCAGTGAACTTTTCATATTCAAATATTACAATAACTTTAAATTTTTAAAATTAATGGGCCTCAGAAGCATTAGACCCAACTGGCCCTTATTTCTTAAAACGTTAAAAAAAAAGTTCCCTCTTATTAGACTCTCACACAACAACCCTGACAATAAAGCAACACTATCCCTATTTTTCAACTTAAAGAGCTCAGAAAAGTCACTGGCCTGAGGTTACACAAGTGAGTAGCAATGCACAGAGTGGAACTCAAATCTTTCTCTCCAAAGTTGTAACTAAAGTTATAATGGAGAGAAGAAAGAAAAGAGGGTTTCTATGAAAAGTTGACATTTAAGCTGATTTCTGGGAAGAAAAAAAAAAGAAAAAAGAAATGAAGAACCTGCCATGGGAAATTTTGGGGTGAGAACATTCTAGAAAGAAAGTAGACCAGTATAATAGCCTAAGTCATTAGCATGCTTGATAGGTTCAAGAACAAAAGCAGTTAATAAAGGATCTGACAGTGTGATAATGCCAAAGAAGAAAGCAAGGCAAACAACATTTAGAACCTTAAAATGCATGCTAAAATGTTGCACTTTTTCCCTAAGTGTCATAGAAATCCATGGAAAGATTGCAAGTGGAATAGAGATATGATCTGTTTTCATTTTATAAAAATCATGTAATTGAGGCATAGAAATTAGACGCTAGAGAGCAGATATCAAAGATGGGAAAGTTATAAAAAAATGATACATAAGAAGGTCATATTTATGTTCTCCCACACAAGACTCCCTTTTCATTTTGTTGCTGGTTTCGTTTGCTGTGCATAAGTTTTTTATTTTGATGTATTCCCATTTGTTTATTTTCTCCTTTGTTTCCCTTGCCCTGGGAGATGTATCAGCACACATAGTGCTATGAGAGATGCCTGAGATTTTGCTGCCTATGGTTTCTTCTAGGATTGTTATGTGTTTGGACTTACATTTAAGTCTTTTATCCATTTTGAGTTTATTTTTGTGTATGGTGTAAGCTGGTGCTCTAGTTTCATGTCCAATTTTCCCAGCACCATTTATTGAAGAGACTGTCTTTACTCCACAGTATCCGCTTGCCTGCTTTGTCAAATATTAATTGAGTGTAATAGTTTGGGTTGATGTCTGGAGCCTTGATTCTTTTCCATTGATCTATATGCCAATGATACATCTGATAAAGGGTTAATATCTAAAATATATAAGGAACTCATACAACTTAACAAAAGGATGTATGCTTTGCTTACATCGTTGGCATTATTATACTCTAAGACCCTTCAAGCTTATATCCACCCCTGCCCCCCACCCCAGGCCTTCACCACACTACTGTCTGTGTCCTGAGCATGAATATGTTCAACTGCATATGTTTATTTGAAATTCTCAGAAAGATCTCAACTTGACACACTTTCAATAAAAATACTTAATTCTATTTATTTCTCATTGCCCAAGCCAGAAAAGCAGAAACATCATCCTTGGTCCTTCATTTCTATATATGTCCCTCAGTCCTATATTCTACCTCCTAAATATCTACCAAATCTACTCCATCCACTTTAGCTACTGCCTTTATTACAAGCATCAACATGTTTTTAAGGATATTAAAAAAAATGACCTCCTGCCTGGCCAGCATTGCTCAGTGGTTAAACACGGACCTATGAATCTGGAGGTCATGGTTCAATTCCCTGTCAGGGCACATGCCCAGGTTGCAGGGTCAATCCCTAGTGGGGGGCGTGCAGGAGGCAACCGATCAATGATTCTCTCTCATCGTTGATGTTTCCATCTCTTTGTCCCTCTTCACTCACCTCTAAAATCAATAAAAATATATTCTAAAAAATGACCTCCTCTAATTTCTCCTCTTTGCCAACACACTGTTCCAAATCTCAGGTCATAACTAACTTCTCTATAAATCTGATCATTTTCTCTCCTTTGAATGTCTTCCCAGTTTAATCAGGACACACTTCATAGCCTGGGCATAGCTGCTAACACTTTAACAATTAATCACTCACTATGTGCCAGTCACACCTTTTGGTGCTTCAATGTTAAAATGGTTTGTGGAAAAAGCTAGTCTGCGACATAATCCAAATGAAACTTTGTTTTTGCCTTCCATCATCTTTAAAAACATTTTTCATAGCCGAAACCGGTTTGGCTCAGTGGATAGAGCGTCGGCCTGTGGACTGAAAGGTCCCAGGTTCGATTCCGGTCAGGGGCATGTGCCTGGGTTGCGGGCATATCCCCGGTGGGGGATGTGCAGGAGGCGACTGATCGATGTTTCTAACTCTCTATCTCTCTCCCTTCCTCTCTGTAAAAAATCAATAAAATATATTTAAAAAAAAAAAAATTTTCATAAAGGTTATACTCCCTGCCCGTGGAAGAAAACCCACAGGCCCATAAATGAGCTGCCCTTTCGTAAGTAAAAGAGAGTTTTTTTCATCACTTAAGTCACAAAACACAGCCTCAATTTAGAATTAGAATATATATGTACCCACCTGAGAGGAACCTGATTGAACAACACATCTTCTTCCATCTGCTTGCTCAGGTTAGCTTCAGCGTGGAGGGCTGGGTGGTACCTTGGACCTGGGATAGGCTAGGCCAGTGGTTCTCAACCTTCTGGCCCTTTAAATACAGTTCCTCATGTTGTAACCCAAACATAAAATTATTTTCGTTGCTACTTCATAACTGTAATGTTGCTACTGTTATAAATCGTCATGTAAATATCTGATATGCAGGATGGTCTTAGGCGACCGCTGTGAAAGGGTCATTCGAATGCCAAAGGGGTCGCGACCCAGAGGTTGAGAACCTCTGGGCTAGGCAGTGGTTCTCAACCTTGGCTGCACATTAGAATCACCTGGGAATCTTTTTAAAATCCTGATTTCTGGGCCTCATCCTCCGGAAATTCTGTTTCTTTGTTATGGGGTGAGGCCACAGCATTAGTAACAAAGAAACAGAATTTCCGGAGGATGAGGCCCAGAAATCAGGATTTTAAAAAGATTCCCAGGTGATTCTAATGTGCAGCCACGGTTGAGAACCACTGGACTAGAGGCTGACTGCTTTTCCTGGAATGCCTCCGTGAGTGATTCAAATGGCCCCAGCTGGGACTGGGATGCTCTCACCTGCAGTTGCCCTCCCTAGGCTTGCAGTGATGGAGGTAGCACTACTTCAACCCTTACTCCCCTGAGGACAGATGCCTAAAGGTTGGCAATTATTATGATTAATAAAATTTCTTCATAAACCCTCCTCCTCTCCTCTCCACTCTGTTTCCAAGGGTTAACAGTTTCAAGAGATTCCCAGTGCGCAAAAATTTCCTTCCAAAATCTGCATGTGGTGATTTGGCATCTCAGCTTAAATTGTGTATTTTTTGTTGTTGGTGTCTAATGGATGTTTCAATTACCGAATGCATTATTTAATTTACTCCTCAACATAACCCTATGAGGGATAAATCTAATCGCCTTTGTACACTTGTGGAACTGAGTTTAATAAATTGTTGTAAGTTACAGAACACATAAATGACTAAATCAGAAATCAATTGTGGAACTGAGTTTAATAAATTACTGTAAGTTACAGAACACATGAATGACTAAATCGGAAATCTTTGGATTTGTGACCCTAAGCCCTGAACTATACAGCCTCTCATGAATTTCCTTTTTCTGATCTGACTGTTATCTACTCTTTAAGCTACTCTCCCATTTTCAGTGCATTCCAGCATCATTGACCTCCTAAGATTCTTCATTTACCTTTTTTCACCTTCTGCCTTCACACAGACTGCTTTCTCTACCAGAACTAGCCCTCTTTATTTCTTCCTTTGATACTGATTACCTGCTGAACTCTTATTCTCAAGATAGCTGATTTCTTGATCTTACCAGGTGTAAATACTTCCCTCAACAATGCCTGCAAGTAACACTATTGTAGAAATGTTTTGCTATTCTTTTATAATTTGTTTGCATTTCTGACTCTCCTGCTAAAACTCTGAGCTTAAGGCAGATAGGGACTAAATTGTGTTCCTCAAGGCCCAGAAGAAATGTTTGTTGAATGAAAAAAATAATAGCCTCTGTGTAGGTTACTAATGGCGAAATGACATGCTTGCTCCACACTCTGGATAGAAGGGTAAATCCTTGGAAATGATCTGGTTCAACTAACTGACTTAAGAGTCAGGACAATTTAGGGCCCCAGAGAAAAATGTACTTGAAGGCACCTACTATTGCATGTTTAATTTGGAAGTCTCTCTTTCTCCATATCTTGGGTATTTTTGCATTTCTTATGTGTACAAAGCTTTCAGTGAGGTCCTGTGGCACGAGGCCAGCTTATAGAACCCTCACCCTCATCTTTCTAAGACCTAGCAGATGTGACCAGGCTGTGCCAGGACCACCTGGGAGTCATTCCTAAGTGGCAAGACTTGTCTCGCTGATGCAAAGGCTGTAACTACAATCCACAGCAGGTGCTCAGTTTACTGCATTGAAGGTCACTACAAAGGCACTTCGCTGGGTTCTTAGATGCAATGAAACTCATGTCACAGTAACAATCTTAACTTTGCTCCCTCTCTTGGTTTTTGCCAACTACTTAAGTCAATGGTTTTCTGTTGCCTATAATTTTTATTGTATGAGTCCTTTTCAGAGATAAGGTATAAATTATGAATGGGTGAATGAATGGCCAAAATCATATGATCAGTTCAGAAGCATAATTTAAAAGTAAAAATTAGTGAGAGAGGCAGAGAGATTTCTTACCTTCATATTCAGTAAAGACTGGTATTAGATTAAACAATCTGGTTCCAAGGTTTTCCTAATCATGATTTATAAGTATTGGATTTTTATCAAGAGTAGTTATTGTCATTTTTAAAAACTGTCTCTCTGCAGTAACATGCTCTTATTTTTGAAGAAAATTAGGTCAGCCCTAGTGTTAAATTTTGCTTATTTTTCAAGTTTTGTTTGTGATAATATCAATATGTTACAAAAGCATAAGCCTTTTTCCTTTTTTATTTCATTTATTGAAAAGTAAATAAAGTGGTCAAAATTAAGGAATTTTTATCAATAAATTTTTGAGAATTTAGAGAAGTGATTTTTTTTAAATGGAAATATGCTGACCTGAAAATCATACCACATGTGTTTTAAAGCAATGCCCATGTTTTATGTATTGATGTTTTTGAATAATAACTTTCTATCCATCTCTAGGAAAGGGAAAGTATGGTTATGTACATGAATGATGTAATATTACTTCCTGCCTTTGGGAGACCTTCTCTCTTGTTAGTACCATTTGACTATAACCTTGTAATCTTTCAAGAATGTTTTTGGTCATGGGCCTTCACCTACCCGTGATTTCATCCAGATCCAGTTTCCATAGTCTCTACTGGTTTAAACAGAAGGAAAGAGCAGACCATCTGAACAAAATAAAATGTCACCATTAAATTGGTTTCTGTAGCTTACGGTACAGTGTAATGATATTTTTCCAGCAGCTGCTTTCAGTTGGATTTAAAGTTTAGAAAAAGCTTTGCATTTGATACAAAATAATAAAGTGCAGGTTGCGTTACTTCCTTCTTTTGTGTCCCAAAACATAAGGAAAGCTTTTGTGTTTTTACATGGTAACTGTTGATCATTAAATTTTTTTTGTTAACCTAAATAGTTGCCCACATGTGCTAAATGGGGTCTATGTGAAAGTGCTTTTGCAAAAAGTAAAAGCATTATTCTAAGACGTATGACTGTAAGTTGGTCAATTTGTATGACTTCTCACAGTCGGTTGATTTCTTCTATGAAATGGTTTAATTGCTTATTGTAAAATAAGATGTCTCAGTGATAAATCTGTTGTTGTTTCTAAGAGGTAAGGATTTCTTTCATGTAATCACAGTAATTAATTTTATTTCCCAACCATGCTGATATTTGCTGTATTGGTGAAGAATATATAGGCTTCGGAAGAATACAAGCTTAAAAATATTCTGAAATAATGATTATCTGTGCTATTACTTTGGAAAACGATTCAATAAAACAAGTAAAATGAAACAAAAACATTACATATTTGAACAAAACTCAAAGTAGAAAAGCTTTCATTACTTCTTACATTAGCACAGTGACTAAATTTTCACCAATTAATAAATTTACTGCTAGATATCTAAGGAAGAATAGGAAGAAGAACAAAACTTCATTGGAAGATTCCTTAGGTGTTTGGGATTCCCTGTCATTATAATTCATAAAGAGTTCACAAATCCTCCATTGTTTCTATTATCAGAAATTCAAAGGTCAAAATTAAATAATGAGAAGTGCTTTTCTTGTAAAAAAGTGTCCTTCACAAACCTTGCTTTTATTTTTCTTTAATTAGGCCAAATTTATGTTCCTAATCAAAATTTGAAACTATGCTGTGAGACAAAGCATTTGAGAAGACAAATGATCATGTGGATGGTAGAAGACAGTAACTTGTGAAATATTGTTTAAAACATTTTTAATAAAGAACACTCTGGCCCCGTCTGTGTGGCTAGTGGTTGAGCAATGACCCATGCACCAAGAGGTCACTGGTTTGATTCAGGTCAGGGCACATGCAGGTTGTGGGCTCAATCCCCAGTAGGGGGTATGCAGAAGGCAGCCTATTGATGTTTCTCTCTTATCGATGTTCCTAGCTCTTTCTCCTTTCCTCTCTCTCTAAAAATCAATAAAACTATGTTTAAAAAAAAAAAAAAAAAGAACTCTCTGGAAGGTGAAAAGATGGAAGAATACAGACTGGACCCTGGTGTATGGGTCTTACCTTGCTCTGACCCAGTGAATCAACTTAAGGACAATCAATGCATGATGAATTTAAGAATAAGACTGTCAGTTGATGCTAAAACCCTGAGGCTTATCTATATATATAAAAGCCTGAGACTGTTATGACCAGAACGACTAGAACAACTGGAATAACCGGAATGTCCGGTTGGCCAGTTGCTATGACACGCATTGACCACCAGGGGGAAGATGCTTAATGCAGGAGCTGCCCCCTGGTGGTCAGTGCAGGAGTGCCTCTCAGCCAGAAGATGGGCTCATGGCTAGCGAGTGCAGCTGCGGGGCCAGGATGAGTGTGGTGCCCGGCCCCGGCTCAGGCTCCTCCCCTGCCACCTGCCACCTGCCACTTTGGCAATGCTACATCCCTTGGGGGATGTCGGACTGCTGGTTTCAGCCTGGCCTGGCCTGCAGGGATCGGGCTGAAACCAGCAGTCCGACATCCCCAGAGGGATCAGGCTAAGCTGCGAGAGGGCGCAGGCTAGGCTGAGGGACCCCACGCATGCACAAATCTGTGCACCGGGCCTCTCGTATATAGATAATAGCTCATACTTACTTACTTACATATGGTATGTAGCAAAGATTATACACACAAATCCCAGAACTCCTTCTCCAATTAACTTCTAATTTTTTAAACACGTCTTACTTAGCAGTATTCCTTAGCATCAGCTCTAGGAAAAACTTTACAGGAATAAAAGTAGGCCTGTCCCAACCTTGTCCCCATTAACCCATTTGGCTGCCTCAGTGAGATTTGCACACGTTCTCCTTCAAGATTGTACTTGACATCTTTTTTTCATAATTGGATTTTACATATACTAGTAGAAGTATTTGGGTCAGAGGGAAAATAGATTATGATTCTCTACTGGCTAACAAATAGAAGAGATAGAAACACTGAATAGACAGAGAAAGGGGGAGAAAAGAAGAAATGGCCTTAAGTTTAACAGGCCTTCCAATAAACAAGTGAAAGACTAAAATGGGGAATTATGATATTTTAATCTTGTGTGCCAATAAAAACTGTGACGTTGTAGCCAGCAGTACACAAAAACAAAACAGTTTACTTAAACCAGACAGACATTGGGATTAAATCATTGCCCCTACCTTTTGAATGTTTCTTTTCTGTCCAGAGTCATAAACTATTAATGCTTATGAGTGGCCTAGCAAAAGAACTGATTTTAAACTGTGGGCAGTTTTTTCCCCAGCAGTATTTCTGTTTAGCAGTCAGAATGACTGCTTGACACAGTATCATTTTTAAAAGACTAACATTTTTCTGACTCATCATATTTATATCTCCCTTATTAAACAAATGCATAAAACCTTAAAAGAGTGTGAGGAAATCCTTAAAGGAGGATATTTTCAGTATAAGACTTTTAACGAAATGTTGGAAGTGTTACTTAATGTCAATACATTTCATTTTTCCAAGGCATAAAGGAAGAAATATACGCAGGAAGAATCAAAATACCTTGAAATCTATAGAGATGTTAAAAAAGCAAAGCTTAGATTTGTAGGACAATAATATCCATCTTTTGAGGGATAAAAATAGACTGGGTTAGCAACCTGTCCCAATGGCTTTATATCCTCATGGGAGAGAGAATGAAAGAGTTATGAAACCTAGACCTGAAATTGCTAGAGTGAAACAAAATCCCCAATTCCCCTAGCCAAAAAGAGACGGTCTAAACCATCCGTATTTCTGTGCATGTGTTTTTTTTTTTCCTGGTTTCTAGGGAAACATGCTTTTATCCCTAAGGCTGACTTGGGAAATCTTTTTTTAGATCTCTTGTTCCAGTAAAAATTTGCTGCTTCTATTGTGAACAACACATCAGGAATAGTGGCCCTCCAAATTATCTGACTTTCAGATTTTTATCCCCATAGTAGATGAAGTTAATGCCCAGGATTACTATTAACTGCATTGACTTGACACTGATTGCTAACTAAATTTAATAGAGTTTTAAGATACTAACTCAATGAACACTAGTAGATAGCTCTGGGGACTACTTAATCTCAAGTTGAGTGCCTAGTCTATAATAAGATGTTAATATGTATGGCTGGAATAGAAAAGAAGGTATATATAATATATGTGTATGCTTACATGTTCATATAAGTACAATTGAGGGAAATGGTAAAATTTTTCATGAATTGAGGGAAAGTTAGCTTAGAGTCACTGGCTACAAAGAAAAACAATGAGTTGCATTATTCCATTCCCCCACAACACATGGTTCAGGAATATGAATAGGTTTAGAGTAAGTCTTTGGACTTTGATGAGATATGAATTTGGGTTAAGAAGGAGTCAAAATAAACATCTAGAAATTAAGAGGAAAGATCTTAGCTAACATCTTAATTATTCAAAAAACAGTATAAAATACATCAGTGCTTTGTATTTTTACTGGTCATGAAGCTGCTGATGATGTTTGTTCCATTTTTTAAAAAATAATATGTTTTATTGATTTTTTTACAGAGAGGAAGGGGAAAGGATAGAGAGTTAGAAACATCGATGAGAGAGAAACATCGATCAGCTGCCTCCTACACATCTCCTACTGGGGATGTGCCCACAACCAAGGTACATGCCCTTGACCGGAATCGAACCTGGGGCCTTTCAGTCCAAAGGCCGATGCTCTATCCACTGAGCCAAACCGGTTAGGGCTGTTTGTTCCATTTTTAATATACACTGAGTGGCCAGATTATTATGACCACCTGATGTTTGTAGGCAAATTAGCTATAATTTTGTGCTGAAGTTGCTAGAGGGCCAGATCATCATAAATAGGGAAGCAGGTTGTTTACCAAGTCAGTAGAAGTGATTTTTTTCTGAAGATATGGGTAAACAACGCGATTTAACAGCCTTTGAACATGGGATACATTTGAACGTGAGTGGCCAGATTATTATGACTGGCCAGATTATTATGACCACCCCATCAGTACTTTGTTGGGCCACCTTTTGCCTTCAATACTGCAGCGATTCTTCTTGGCATTGACTCCATGAGATGTTGAAAGGTGATGCGAGGAATCTGACACCATGCCTGATGAATAGCACTGTCCAGTTCTGTGAGATTTGATGGTTGTGGAACCAGCTGCCTGATGGCTCTTTTAACAAATGCTCAAATGGATTGAGATCTGGTGATGGTGGGGGCCACCTAAGCAAGGTAAAGTCTCCCTCATGTTCTTGAAACCACTCCTGCACAATACGAGCACCGTGGCATGGCGCATTGTCTTGTTGAAGAAGCCATCTCCATTGGGATACGCCATCAACATGATAGGATGAACCTGATCAGCAACGATACTTAGGTATGTTGTGCTATTCAGACGTTGTTCCACACGAATTAAAGGGCCCAAATCATGCCAGGAAAACATGCCCCAAACCATAACACTGCCCCCACCATCTTGAAGGGTTGTACTCATGCATGCGGGGTGCATGCTTTCATGCTGTTTCTGCCAAATTCTCACTCTGCCATCTGCATGATGCAACTGGAAACGTGATTCATCAGACCACATGACTTTTTTCCAATGCTTGGCTTCCATATCCCATACGATGCAGTGTACGGCTAATTTGCCTACAAACATCAGGTGGTCATAATAATCTGGCCATTCAGTGTATATTCCACTTGTTTTTCCCCATCATGTTCTCCAGCCTTTTTCAGATAAATCATGCCACCCCTCAATTATTTCAGGTAAGACATTCAGTGTTGGTCAACTTACAAAATATATTTAAATATTTTAGATCTAAATAAAAGTCTTCTTTTAAAAACAAACTCCTATACCAAAAAGGATCATATAATATAATTAGAGGTAAATTCAATTGAAATCAGTATTATACTCTTAAACTTTCACCATGACACTTCACCATATTGTTTTAGAGCAGTGGTTCTCAACCTTCTGGCCCTTTAAATACAGTTCCTCATGTTGTGACCCAACCATAAAATTATTTTCATTGCTACTTCATAACTGTAATGTTGCTGCTGTTATGAATCGTAATGTAAATATCTGATATGCAGGATGGTCTTAGGCAACCCCTGTGAAAGGGTTGTTCGACCCCCAAAGGGGTCACGGCCCACAGGTTGAGAACCGCTGTTTTAGAGGAACATAAGCCCACTAAATCAAGACTATAGAAAGAGCCATATAGTAGTCTTTTAGAGTGGAAAAGGAAAATCTCAAATACAATGAAACACTGAGATTCAAGAAGTAAGGTAATACTCCGTCCCACCTAATGGCAAATGATGTCATTTATTAACAATAGCTTGTTTTTTTATACTTATAAGGATTTATTTTCATTGATTTTAGAGAAGGAGGAAGGAGAGAGAGAGAGAGAGAGAGAGAGAGAGAGAGAGAGAGAGAGAGAGAGAGAGAAAGAGAGAATTGAGAAAGTCAATTGGTTGCCTCCATTACTGGCCCTGACTAGGAATCAATCCCACAACCAAGGCATGTGCCCTAACTAGGAATCCAACCCACGATCTTTTGATGTTTGGTATGATGCTCCAACCAACTGAGCTATTCAGCCAGGGCAACAACAGCTTTTGATATTCCTGTCAGTTTTGAGTGATGCTCATATCATTACTAACATTTCCAACAATGGTGAGAGTGACAGCAGGAAGGGTACTGCATATTTGGGTTACAAAACTGGACTTTGGATTACTGCTAACTCTAGATATGAACCTAAACAATTTACTTGATCTCTTTGAGCCACCATATGTGCTGTCTACATAGAGCTTGTATTTGTGTTTCATAAAAAAAGACACTACACTACACACACACACACACACACACACACACACACACACACACACACACAGAGTTATGTGCATAAATAGACTACCCCATACCTAGGTATTTATTTTATTTTTTTAAAATATATTATATTGATTTTTTACAGAGAGGAAGGGGGAGGGATAGAGAGTTAGAAACATCGGTGAGCAAGAGAAACATCAATCCGCTGCCTCCTGCACACCCCCTACTGGGGATGTGCCCACAACCAAGGTACATGCCTTTGACTGGAATTGAACCAGGGACCTTTCAGTCTGCAGGCCGACGCTCTATCCACTGAGCCAATGCTCTATCCACCAGTTAGGGCCCTAGGTATTTATTAAATGTGTCCTTTTTCTTAATTCCTCTAAAGGTCTTAACACTAATTTTTGTATTTAATTACTTTATTAATTTACCTGAAAATAAATAAGATTGTAGGAATAAAAGAAGTAGGAAATTAAAATGCTGTCTTTGGATAAATCTTGATATTCCATATTTAAGTTAAATGTAATACGTTTTCATTGCCATGAGGATAGTTGGTTAAAATTGCTGATCAGTCAATCAGTGAAAAAGCTAAGAAGAAAAATTTAAATCATAAATAAGAGTGCCAAAACTATGGAAATTATCTTCAATGTGGGTTCTAAGAGAAAACTTGTAAATGAAACAATGTGAAAAACAAATAGAATTAACAATTGTAGAATGATGAAGTGAGTTATAGCTGTATCTCCCGTACCTTTGCTGAAGGAGAGTCCAGGCCTGAGATATGTAGGCTCAGACCTGGCTGAGGGTGGTCTTCAGGCTGTGTGTATCCCACCACTGCCACCATCGCTCTCAGTCTCACCTGCTAGGAAGTCAAGGACCCTGACCATTTCACTTTCCTTCTCTCTTGGCCTTGGAAAAAAGACAGCATGATCATGATTTTTCTGACTACAATATGAAAAATGATACGATTAAAGAAAATAAATTAGCTAAACCCGAACTTCCCTTGCAGGAAGCAACAGCCTCCCCATATTTTATTTTATTATTTTATTTTATTTTAAATAATGTGTACTTTTAAAATTGATCTCAGAGAGAGAAAGGGAGAGATAGAAACATCAATGATGAGAGGAAATCATTGATCGGCTGCTTCCTGCACACTCCCCACTGGCAATGGAGCCTGCATCCCAAGCTGATGCCTTTACTGGGAATGGAACTGTGACCTCCTGGTTCATGGGCTGATGCTCAGCTACTGAGCCACATAGGCTGGGCAATGCTCTTCATATATGTTAAAATGGGGGGGGGGGATGGGGGTGCGGGGAAGGATGAAAAGTGTGTGTATGCCCCTAAGAATAGCACATGAAAACTTCACCCAGAACAGGGTGAAGTTGGTCTTTGAGACAAGTGAATCCAAAGCTTGTTCTTTTGCTCAGAAAGGCAGGCTGTTTCCCAGAGAATGAAAGGACTGTAGGAAAGTACGGGTGGGAACTTCTGCTCCCTAATCAGGCTGTATAAAATTCTGGGGGGAGGAGGTTATCTTGCCTCTAGCTATGCCTATGCTGAGGATGGTTCTCTTTCCTCCCCCACAACCCCCCCCCCCCCCCCAGAAACATTCGAAATGAGTGCAACCATTCTCCTGCAGCATCTTTTACACTTGACATTTTATCCTCTGGGCTGGTGTGATAAGGATTATGACTACTTCCCCCCTCAGGAGGGTGAGAAAAGAATTATTACCATTTGGCATTAATGTGTTTCCTCTGAAGAGTGTGTGAAACACATCATAAAATGTTAATTAATAGCCAGTATTCTTCAATACTCGCCTGGAGCTGGCAAGTGCAGGTGATGATCCTCACACCCCTCACATCTGCCCTGGGGGGGGGGGGGAGCCCTGTCCACGGTAAAAATTGAGAGAAAACACAAAGGATGGGTGGGAGTGGCTGTTTATATGCATCTGATCAGAAGAACTGTCACTCCGTTTAAGGGGATCAGACAAGTCTGGAGAAACGTCAGAAGTCTTAAACAGTGGGGAACTGGTAAGAGAGGGGGAAATTGAAGTGTGAGACAAGGAAATAGAGAGGATGAGGGGAAAACAGGGAAACATCTGTGACATCATTTTTCTGCCAGAAGGACTCAGATGGACTAGAGGCGCCAGAGTTCTCACCCGGCCCTCAGGAGTGCTGGGTCCCAGGAGGGCTGGGGTTGGCGGGAGGGGGCGGGGGGAGCAGGCGGGTGTACAGCCCCTTTCACACTCCCGGGCAGAAGTGTATTTTTACTGTGCACATTTGATGGGAAGTTGCCTTGCAATGCTGAGTGGTTGGAAAGGCAGCATCTGTTTTTGTAGTTGGTTGTTGTCCTCTGTCGGCTTATGTATTTGTTTGTTCCTTTGGTGTGAGGGTGTATGTAAACGTGACGAGCGGTTACACTATCTCTTGTCATTGGCTTTAGAGTGGTGGTGGTATGTTGACTTGCTGTTTTAAAGTTTAAAAACCCATATGAAACTTACATCATTTTCTTAAATTCCTTTCTACTTAACATTTGAAAAATTCTCAAGTGAGAAAATGCAGTCATACAGATGTTGGAGCAGACTCTATTGGGGTGGGTTGGACACTCTGACCTAACTCTTTTACAGATAATATGAGATGAAAATAAATTTCAAGAACAGTCTTAAAGAGGAAAATCCACAAAACATTCAACCTTGTTTAGTTGGGAAGTAGGAGGCATCCCTGTTCCCCCGCACCCCCTATCCAATCTTTAGTAGGAATTAGTAGCAAATATTTTGTAAAATAATGAGGGATGTGCTCAGGTAACTGGACTTACTTATCGCCTGATTACCTGAGGCACTCATTCCTGCTCTCACCTGAGACACTAGAGTCAAGGACAGCACTCCTCCCCATTCTTCCTGGGGAATGGTCTCTGCCCTTGCAGTTTGCTCTAAAAATGTTTCAGCAGGAATCTTCTAAGCTGCTTTGTTCTCCCCTGGTAGGCTTTATCTCTAGTTTCCATACAAATCTAAGTTAAAATTTATTTTGGAAAATCATGCAAATAATGCCAGGTTTACAAAAAAGACACGATATCCATGATAGCAATTTTTTATTTCTTTAAAAGTTGTATATTTTCTTGGAAACTGGAGATAAGGTGAAAATAGTTTAGGGATCTCTTAAAGGTGCCTCATTCTTCCAAATTTAGAGCCAATACCCAATTTAGGTTCTGCAAAACAGTGGAGTAAAGTGGTAAAATCTGATGTTAGTTTTCATAAATTAGGGTGATAGTTCTTAATTGGAATAATTAAATAATGTCATTTATGTCCTAGCCGGTTTGGCTCAGTGGATAGAGCGTCAGCCTGCGGACTGAAGGGTTCCAGGTTCGATTCCAGCCAAGGGCACATGCCTGGGTTGTGGGCTTGATCCCCAGTAGAGGGGCATGCAGGAGGCAGCCAATCAATAAATAATGTCATTTAACAAATAACCCAAATATCTAATACATTCTAGGAATTCAGGTGCCAAAGTAGAAAGATAAAACTGATAACAAATATAAAATTTTTTTTACAAATACTAGGGATATTGTTTTGCTCTTCAAGCATTCAAATAATAAAATATTAGAATCATGTGATTCTCATGCACAACCACTCAAGTAAACAAAAAGTAATACAGCAAAAGTATAACAACATCTATCTATATAAAACCCTAATATGCAAATAGACTGAAGAGTGGAGCAACCAACCAACCAAACAACTGGTCGCTATGATGTGCACTGACCACCAGGGGGTGCACACGGAACATGGCTGGCATCAGCTGCGGCCGGGATGGTGGAGCAGGTGAGCAAGAGTGCCCGACCAAGGCAGGGCACTGGTCGCTGTCATCGGGGCAAGCCTCTGGTGGTTACTCCTGTGCGCCGCAGTCCTGCCTGGCGCTCGCACCTGTTGCTGGTGCCTGGTGCCAGCTCTGATCACTCAGCGCCATCAGCGGGTGTGAGCGGTGGCTGCCAGCTTCCATCTTCCCTCAGGGGTTCTCTACCTACCCCTGCTCCTGAGGGGAGATGGAGGCAGCAGCCGCAACTCGCACCCGCTGCCGGCGCCGGCCCCAATCGCTCCGTGCCATCAGTGGGTGTGAATGGGGCCAGCGCTGTCAGCGTGTGGGAGCCATGGCGGTGGGAGCAGGGCTGCCAACAGATAAGGGACAGGGGGCTGCGGTGGGAGGGGCCTGGTGGGGGTGTGGAGGATGGGCCAAGACCCACCCCTGTGCCCACCACAGCCTCGTGGCCCACAGTTCCTTTCAAGGTGCACAAATTCATGCACTGGGCCCCTAGTAGAGTTTTAAAAGAATATACATGTTATGTAGTCCAGGCTCTTTAAATTGCTCCTGAAACCCAATGTAAGACACGAACTTGCCCAATATCAATATGGTTTCCTTTGCTCCTAACTGTGTAATAATTAAACTAAACGTTTCTTATAAAGTGGAGACATGGCTTCAATTATTAATTATCACTATTCATGTTCTTTAGAAAAAAGTAAAGATAACATTTTAATCAGTTTTTCACTATTTAGCTTCTATTATAGTATTTAACACTCATATAAAAGGAAAGAAACTTGTCTTATTATTAGATGTTCTGGTGCAAGTAAAAACCATTATAGAAGAGTGACTGCCACATGTTTGTAAAAAGAAAATAATTAAAAAATGCATTCTTAGTGGATGCATGGGACAGACGGGCAGCTGTCAGAGGAGAGGGCGAGTTGGGAGAAAGAAGTGAAATGGTGAAAGAAGGTGAAGGGATTAAGCTAAAACACACACACACACACACACACACACACACACACACACACACACATACAGACAACAGTGTAGTGATAGCCAGAGGAAAAGGGGTGGGGGTTAAGGGGAGGTGAGCAAAGGTGGGGAAAATAGACACAGAAAGAGACTTTGCTTGGGGCGATGGGCATACTACGAGGTGTGCTGATGAAGTTTTATAAGTTGTACACTTGAAAACTGTAACCTAATAAATTCAAATTTTTTTTTAAAAAACATAAGCAACTTAATTTTTAAAAAGTATCTTAAAAATGTTGTTGGGACAGTTAACATTACTATGTTAACAACAGTAATGATCTAAAGTATTTTTGAAGTATCATGGTTTTTCAAGGAAAGTTACTAAAAAAAAAAATAAATGTATATATTTGAGAGGACATTTTGCAAAGACGAAGAACAGAAATTTACTTTCATTTATTTGCTTAATTTTTGAGCTAAATCTGTATGTTTTTTCATCAACTTGTGTGAAAATAATGTCAATGTATATGGCTATGTCCAAGCTATTTTTCCTTATATGTAGCAACATGGGTATGGACTCTACTAAATAAGAAGTCCAAGAGTTCATCAGTATAGTCTTAGGGTCTTTGTACCTCCAAGAGCATCCGTGGGGCTATACACGAATGAAGGCAAAAATGCTTAGAGAGCGGAATAGCTATACGGAGAGACGTTTCTGTGAAAGCTATTGATTAATTCTCAAAATACAGGGTCAATATTGGATTTGGTTTATCCTTGTGGCTCTCCTTCCTGGACTCTCTTTTGCCAAGTCCCCCTCTCATTATCACTTCCCCTTCAGTTAGGGAACTAAATTCCAAGTGAACACCTAACCAGCCTGTGTTGAGGTAACATCATTCTAGAGTTGAAGACATCATGTTCACTAGTTTGTTTTTCCAGTGAAGTTTACCTTTGGTAAACTGACCTTCAGGTGCCGCTGTAAGGAGGACCCTCCTCTGCCCTCCGTTGCTCACACCTTCTAGTCATGTCAGTTTCCTCTGGGACCTGACGCAAAACTGAGCACTTTGACAAATCTAAAAATAATCAGTCCATTAGTATCAAGTTGCTTTCCTGAACATAGCAAGGCGCTCTTTCTGCCTCCTGCATAGAAGTACCCTCCCACACTCTATTCCATCTCACCCTGTGACGCATTATGTTCAGAATCCAATGGAAGCTTCACTGACATATTATTATCCCTCCAAAGATTAAGGACTTGAACCATAATTGCATATAAAATTGAACCAAAACCTTTTTTTGCAATGTTGCAATATTGTTTTACTATACTTATAGGTTGTGAATGTAGATCTTGGTGAAAACAAATTATGATACAAAAGAAATACAATAAATTGGAATACATGAACACTTGACATTTGTTTCTTGGACATATAATTATTTTATAGAGTTTTTGTGAAAAACCCCAAAGAGGAAAAATATAGATTTTTGTAGACTATAAATGATTATGAAAATGGTGTTATTTCAATAACATTGATTATATCTATGGACAATAATATTTAAAAGAAAAAAATCTAAAACGCTATGTTTAAAAGGACATTTCATTTTTTTTTTTTTTATTACCTGACATTAGAAAGTAGTCACTATTCTTAAAGTAATTGGTTGATTTTACATGTCTGGAGTTAATATCACATAAGATTTTATAATTTTTCTTGAAATATTAATGTTTATTGCATGTAAACGGCTAATTATTTTGTACCTACAACCTGGTAATAGATTTATTTTGTATATTGTAAGAAAGAATACACTTGTCAAATAAAAATTTTAAAAAAGGAAAAAAAAAAAAAGATTTTAGCAACAGATTTAGGGAAAGGTTATTTATTTTTATAAATAAATTTGCCAGTTTAATTAGAAATAATATGTGATAATCTCAAGGTTTTTCAGTCTTATAAATGTACTTTAAATAAGCATTGTCTTTTCTCATATCAAATATATCCTAACATGCTTTTCAAAATAATTTCCCAATTTTGTATCTTTCCTTGGACACCTGGAAAAATAATTAATATTTACACACAGAAATGGAGTCTTTTAAAATACATTTTTATAGCCACTCATAGAACAATAAAAACATTCTACTAAGATTCTTTTCGATGCTAAAAATGCATCCAGTGGGGTCTGTTTTGGGAGATTGTAAGGGGAGAAACCTGGGGTGCTTTAGGTTAATGGACAGTGATTAAGGTTAATGGCTGAGTGCTTAAGGTTAAGTGCTGTATTTACATAGCTGCCAGTCTCTAGGAAAAAAAGTCTTCATGTCTATCAATCAGTTTCAGCTAATAGCTAATTAAACAGCAAATGGGGCATAGAAACAGAAGTAAAGACCCTCAATCTGCATTTAAAGAGTGGATTTGTCAATTCTCAATCAAAGCATATTTATTGAACACCTACTTTGTCTAAGCTGTGTTGCACACAAAGAAGCTTAGCACCTAGTAGGGGATGGAACAATGAATGAAATACTTCAGCACAAGTAGCTATGAAATGAATGACACAGGCAATACATGTTATAGAATTCGGAGCAGGGAATGACACATCCTAGCTCACGATTTCATAGAATGGGAGAGGATGGTGAAAGCATGACTTAAAATGAGTGGTTTACAGAGAGCTATAGTTCATTCTTTAAAAAGGTATACAACCTTATACAATGCAAACGTCTGTCAATGACGCCCTGTGCCACACATATTCTCCTGCCATAGTTTAACCATTAAAACTACATCAACAATTTATCAATAATATTCATAAGGAAGTTCAATAACTAGGAGTATTCACTCGCACTTCTTTTTCACATGCGAAACCTCGAGATCAACTTAAAGTAAGGGCAGCAATAACAAAAAATAGCTAGAGCCGGACGACACTGTAGCACACTAGCCTTCAGTGAAATGTAAACGTACTTAGACTAGGAAAAGCAGAGAAGTTTAGGCTAGCGCAGGGTCTGTGGAACCCGGCAGTTATCCAAGGCAAACTGCATTACTAACCCCCCAATGACAACATGATTAATTATATAAATGGGGTTTTCGAAAACAAGATTAATGTTCATCTCTGCAGCAGCCGCTGGGAACAATGCTTCGTACATGGAGCAGCCGCACTTTTACTCAATTAGCAACGGTCACTCAGGGCTGTTTGCATTTCCCTTTTCCTTCCTTCACTCGCCCTGAACTTCAAAATGATTCCAAAACGAAGGCATGCTGGGGATGGAGCACACGGAGGGGCTAAGAAGGAGCACCTGGAATGGTAGAGAAGGTGGAAAATGGACTCATAACGTAATTATTAAGAGTAAAATTTCAAAAGTCTTTTAAGTAATATTTTCTCTTAGTAAGGTTATTCCATTGGCTGGTTTCAAACTGCCTAGAGCAGGAGCATAAAACAGGCAAAAGTGAATGGGCAGGAGAAGTTGACATTGAGTTGTAACAGATCCTGATCTCCTGTCAGTAAGAGTGATGGCCAGGGAGCAGCTTCCTTGAATTCAGTGTAAACTTACTTAGACTGGGACAATCAGAAAAGGGCTGACCTGAGGCAGATGACAGCTCACAGGTGAGATGATAAGGGCTCTCAGTTCTTGAACTGAAATTCACCTCTTCGAACTTTTCTGAAGCAAAAATACTGGAGAATTCTTTTGAATTAGAAGAATGCTTCTACTAAAATGTCAATACCCCCCAAAGGGTTCAAACTTTATTAATTAAATGATACTTATCAAACTGTATTTTCAACATGCTGTGTTTAATATGTTTCAACATGCGTTTAATGAACTTCCTTTCCAGGGCCTAGAAGTAATTACTACACCAATGGAATAGTGTTTTGATTTAGGAATTGCTGTGAGTAAGGGTGACAACTCCTAAGAACAGACTGTTTGGGAGCATGGAGCTTTTGAACTGAAAACATTGTTCTTGGCAGAAGTTCAAGTTTTGGGGTAATAGGAAGTCAGTATGGGCTTGAGGGTGACTCAATTGTAGATAAAATAAGGGAAGAGAAATTGGCCCAGAATTGGGAATGTTGTGAAGAGAATGAAAAAGTGTCAAAGATAGTTTGACAGGGATCGAAATATGCTAAGGGGCAATCCTGTTCTTTGCATTTCCTCAGTCTTCTTGCTTCTAATTGGAAAAGGTCCTCCTTATCTCTGGGGTGGACCAATGAGAAGATGCTAGGAAATCAAAGCTGCAGTGATCCACTAGTCTTTCAAGTGCTCATTACCTCTTTCTTTTTTCGTGTGGCTCAATTATTAATGTTTTTTGTTGTACAGTAGGGATCAAATCTAATTAAAATAAACATTTCATATATCTTGAAAGATAACTTTGAGATGTCCTATTGAAAGAAAAAAAATCCAAAATGTTTTAAATATATGATTAATCCAGATTAAAGAGCCAGCCACAACCTATGCTAAAACTTAATTTCTATTAAATAAGAAATACAATGTATAATAGAAAAAAAAAAACCTACAGAATTTTCTATATCTGTCAAATTTTCCAAAGACTTATAGCTCTGATTTTGAAAAGGATTATGAAATAATTGCAATGTATCTTTCTATTTCTTTAAGTAATATCATTCTTAATGTAGTTTCATACATTTTCCTCTTGTTATACATAATTCAAGATAAGTTAAGTTCACTACTTTCAGCTAATTACACTGCACTATCTCCATTTTATTATGGTGTCTATAGTTTGACAGAACAAAAAAATTATCTTTAATAGAATAAAAGCAAATTACTATCTATTTAAAGTGTAAAAAATTCATTTTAATTCCTTAATTCATGATAAGCCTTAACAGAAGCCAGCAAAAATAACTAAAAGAATCAATGTTCTCATTTTTCAATATTCAAGTAAAGTGAGAATATTTAATTACTCAAGAGTTTATTAATTGAGTCAAGATTGACTGTAAGTCATTTCAAATATATTATAAATATAAAATTCTTTAAAAACTTAACACATCTTTATATGAGTAATATATCTTCTACCTAAATTTTATTTTTAAATTATTTTATGTACTACTATTCAATAACTAGAGGCCCGGTGCATGACATTTGTGGACTCAAGGTGGTTGGGGGTGTCCCTCAGCCCGGCCTGTGCCCTTTAGCAGTGCAGGAGCCCCTGGGGGATGTCCAACTGATGGCTTAGGCCTGCTCCTCATCCTCAGTACTACAGCAGAGGTGGGAGAGGCTCCTGCCTCCACCGCTGCACTCACCAGCCGTGAGCCCAGCTTCTGGCTGAGTGGTGCTCCCAGTGTGGGAGCACACTGACCACCAGGGGGCAGCTCCTGAATTGAGCATCTGCCCCCTGGTGGTTAGTGCACGTCATAGCAACCGGTCATTCCACTGTTCGGTCAATTTGGGTATATAGGATATTAGCTATCATAAATGAAGTAATATATGTACACACTTTTTAAATTAGACAAAAAAGAAACTAGATGCATCATTTACTTAAAGTTCTCATTTTACAGGTGAAAAATTTTAGATAGTATTATTAAATGACCTAGTCATTGACATACTACTAATGCTGGCTTTAGGGCAAGTAGAATCTCTGAGCTTTCAGTAGATTCTCTCCTCTTTGTAAGACAATGTACATATATAAATGCACACACTTTACAATTATTGTGTAGTTAATATCCATTCCTAAACAGCAAACTAGTAAGCTCATTCTCAATTGCATAATGTCTCTTAGTGTTCATTTATTTAAATATCGCTATTATAAATTCTTACTGGTGCTTTTAAAATACAACAATTAGTATTGCAACCACAATAGTAAGTGCACTCAAAATGCTCTGAAACTGCCCACCTCATAGTTGTTTCTGGAAAAAAAAAATAGCTGAAGTCAGTCCTTAAACACTGATAATCAGAACTTAAAAGGTACCATCTGACTGTTACACTGATTCCTCTGGAAAGGCTGGAGTTTCTGACATGTGCACATCCTTCCCTCTCTAGAACATACTCATGTCATGTGGAGCTATGTATAACATCATTGCTCTGGCCACAACTGATGATGTATCATGGATGGGTCCTATCAGCCTCTCTTCATTCATAGGTGGTCCTCCAGAGCTAGTATCTTGGGTTTTGAAAACAATTTCTTGCTTATCTTAAAGTCTTGCTTATTTAAAGCAGTTACATAATTGACTGAGTTTTAGCCTTTTAAAATGTAGCCTTAACCTTTCTTAGTCTAATCTCATATATAGGACACACAATTCCCTTAGAAACTTTAATTAATAGATTCAGATGTTATTCAGCCTTTCAAAATGCTGGCATGAAGGTGTTCATAGTTTTTAGAGTTTACAGAGAGGACAGAAATGCTTAACAAGCTTTGGAAGTGAAATCAAATGGACAACTGATGGCAGGTCTTGGTGCAATAACTATAAACCAAGTGCATTCTGCTTTTGTAGGCAGAATGGAAATATGCATGTAGTCCTTAAAATTATTCTTCTCAAACTTCATGTTAACAATCAATAATAATAAAAGGATAACATGCTAATTAGACTGGACATCATTCCGGACATCCTTCCAGATGACCTTCCGGATGAAGCCGGAGCTGCAAGGGAAGCCTGGTCCCAGGTGCCAGAGGGAAGCCAGTACCAGCAGCGGGGGAAGGAAGGCCCACTCTTGCATGAATTTCATGCATCGGGCCTCTAGTCTGTGGATAAAAGACTAACAATACACTTTCCTCCTCTTCATAACAGTTGGATCTTTTATGAACTGGCTAGCTCTATTCCCCCGGGAACCTGATAAAAATTAGAATGCCTCAGGTGGAACCCGTGCTGCTGCCCAGCTACAGTATGGTCCCCTCTTGGCCGAGCTCCTCCTGAGTAGTCTCATGCCAGCCCTGGCCAATGGTGGTCTTATAAGTCTAGTTGCTCAAGAGAATCTAAAAAATATTCTGAATGGGCAATACATTACCCAAATCATATTAATGTAAAACATATCTGGGTTTTATCACAATATAAAAGAAAAGTTCTTAATTTCCAAAATAGATGCATATTTTAAAAGTTAATAATATTATCAAAATAATTTGCACGCCACCTATAAGACATCTGTGTAATGCTGTTGGTAGCCATAGTCACTGTTTAAAGTTACACATTAAATAATATAAAAATTCCTATAGCAGCAGAGAATACCAATTGATTAACATAAATATTAAAAACTAAACAGCCAAGGTAAGGCAGGAAACAAATGTTTTAAATTTATAGATTTTTTTTCCTGTTGACATAAACAAAAGCTTGTGATGAGATTATTTTTAAATTATAAAGTGTAATTCGTTAAATAAAATAAAAATCATTTTTTATTTAACAAAACTATTGCTGTGGAACATATAATAGAAATATGCTAATATAAGGCTATTCACACATGCATGTATTCTCTTTCACACACAAAGTACATACACACACAGGATAAGTTATCACATTATTGTAATACAAATTAATACATATACCTAAAATATCATATAAAGACAAGATTTGATATAAAATGTCTATATTTCTATATGATAAATCCACTGATAGCATTTGCATTCTCATTAAAGTGCCAAAATAGCCCTAACCGGTTTGGCTTAGTTGGCCTGCAGACTGAAAGGTCCCAGGTTCGATTCTGGTCAAGGGCAGGTACCTTGGTTGTGGGCACATCCCCACTAGGGGATGTGAAGGAGGCAGCTGATCGATGTTTCTCTCTCATCGATGTTTCTAACTCTCTATCCCTCTCCCTTCCTCTCTGTAAAGAAATCAATAAAATATATATTTTTAAAAAAGTAAAGTGCCAAAATAAAATGACTTAACAAGGAATGGCATTGTTTTATGTCATATTCATTTCTTATATTGTCTTGGAGAAAAATATGATGGCAATGCTAATGCTTTTGTCAGGTAACACGCTTACCATAAATATGGTCTATAGGTATACCTTGCTTTATTGTGCTTCACTTTATTGCACTTTGCAGATATTGTGTTGTTTTACAAATTGAAGGTTTGTGGCTGCCCTGTGGTGAGTGAGTCTATTGCTACCATTTTTTCTAATAACACATTGTGTCACATTTGGTCATTCACTATATGTCTCTGTGTCACAGTTTGGTAATGCTTATATTTCCCACTTTTTCACTGTTATTATATTTGTCATGTTGATCTGTGATCAGTGATCTTTGTTGTTACTATTGTAATTGTTTTGAGATACCACAAGCCACAGCCATATATAAGTTAATTAAATTGATAGATGTTGTGTGTGTTCTGACTGTTCCACTGATCAGCCATCCCCCCTTCTCTTTCTCTCTCCGCAGGCCTCCCTATTCCTTGAGATACCACAATATTGAAATTTCACCCAATTAAGAACCCTATAATGGCATCTAAATAGTCAAGTGAAATAAAGTTGCATGTCTCTCACTTTAAATCAAAAGCTAGAAATGATTAAGATTAAGAAGGAAAGTATATCAAAGCTGAGAGAGGCTAATAGCTACGACTTTTGTACCAAACAGATAGTGACATTGTGAATGTAAAGGGAAAGTTCTTGAAGGAGATTAAAAGTGCAACTTCAGTGAACACACAAATGATAAAGTGAGACAGCCTTATTGTTGATATGGAAATTCTCATGGTCTGGATAGAAGATCAAACCATCAACAACATTCCTTTAAGACAAAGCCTAATCCATAGTAAGGGCACGTACTCTCTTTAATACTCTGCAGGCTGAGAGGTGAGGAAGCTGCAGAAGAAAAGGTTGAAGCTAGAAGAGGTTAGTTGATGAGATTTAAGAAAAGAAGCCATTTCTGTAGCATGAAAGTGCCAGGTGAAGCAGCAGGTTACCCAGAAGACCTAGCTAAGATCATTAACGATGGTGGCTTTTTCAGTGTAGATGAAACTTACATTGTAAGATGTCATCTAGGACTTTTATAGCTATAGAGAAGTCAAGGCCTGGCTTCAGAACTTCAAAGGACAGGTTGACTCTTGGTGGGGCCCCTAGTGCAGCTGGTGACTTCAAGTGGAAGCCAGTAGTCCTTTACCATTCTGAAAATCCTAGGACTGTTAAGAATTATGCTTTATCTACTCTGCCTGTGCTTCATAAATGGAACAACAAAGCCTGGATGAGTGCACATCTGTTTACAACATGGTTTATTGAATATTTTAAGCCCACTGCTGAGACCTACTTCTCAGGGAGAAAAAAAAAAGATTCCTTTCAAAAATATTACTGCTCATGGACGATATACCCAAAAGCTCTGATAGAGATGTACAAGAAGATTAATGTTTTTTCAAGTCTACTAATAATAACAGGACATTCATTCTGCAGCCCATGGATCAAAGGGTAAATTTGACTTTTCAGTCTTGTTCAAGAAATGCATTCCATAAGACCAAAGCTGCCATAGATAGTGACTCCTCTGCTGGATCTGGGCAAAGGATGTTGAAAACCTTCTGGAAAGGGTTCACCATTCTAGATGCCATTAAGAACAGTCATGATTCATGGTAAGAGGTCAACACATCAATATTAACAGGAGCGTAGAAGGAACTGATTTCATCCTTCATGGATGACTTTCAGGGTTTCAAGTCTAAGTGGAAGAAGTAACTTTAGATCTGGTACAAGTAGCAAGAGATCTAGATTTAAAGGTTTAGATGTGACTGAATTGCTGCAATGTCATGATAAACTTAAAAGATGAGGAGTTACTTCTTGTTGGATGAGCAAAGAAAGTGGTTTCCTAAGATGGAATCTATTCCAGATAAAGATGCTGTGAAGACTGCTGAAATGACAACAAAGAATTTATAATGTCACATAAACTTAGTTGCTAAAGCAGTAGCAGGGTTTTCAGAGGACTGACTCCAATTCTGAAATAAGTGCTACTGTGGGTAAAATGCTATCCAACAACATTGCATGCTACAGAGAAACTGCTCCCATAAGGAAAAGTCAGTCAATCAATGCAACGGACTTTCTTGTTGTCTCATTTTAAGAAGTTGCCACAGCCAACCTGGGCTTCAGACACCACCACCCTGATCAGACAGTAGCCATCAACATTAGCAAAACTATTACAACTCACCAAAGATGCAGATGATGGTTGGTAATAATGTATTTTTAAATTAAGGTATGTTCACTGTTTTTCAGACATTATGCTATTGCACAGCTAATAGACTATAGTATAATATAAACATAACTTCTATACGTACTGTATATCCAAAGTGTCATGTGATTTGCATTATTGTGATGTTCATTTCATTATTGTGGTCTGGAACCAAACTGTCAATATCTCCCAGGTATGCCTATATATGCTCATCCTTAAGGTTCATAAAGTATTGAAATAGTTTGAATATCTAAGCTCCACTCCAAGGAACTAGAGCTATAACATAAATAGTTTCTGACCCAATCTATACTGCATTTGGGCTTCTTGGCATGTTGGTACACCTTCACTTTTTTCAGCATTATATTCATTTGAAAATTATTTTTGGTTTAGTGTTAACCATAAAAATTGACAAAATAAAATACATTGATCATCTTTAAATGGAACTTACATATTCCCCTTTTCCTATCACTATGTAGATTAAATGAGATAATGTAAGTCACGAGAAATGTAGTTAGTGAATTGACACTCCCTTTTTATAGTCACTCAGATATACTTGTTTTATATCTTAAAGGAAATGGACATGGTTTTGCATAAACTAATCTTAGTCAAATTTTAATTTTGTATACATTAATTTTTGATAACAACATCGTTTGTGATAAAGTATACTGCTAATATTATTTAAGAACTAAAAGAATTAAAGTGTTATGGTAGTAGCTCATGGGGTATCTGAGAGCAAAAATGGCAGACCATATATGTCACTATTTAGTGTGAATCTTAACATATTCTAGCTGGTACTAACATATTCCTTTTTTTTTTTTTTTTTTTTTTTTTTTACTATTTTTCAAACCAATGTTGGCTGTGATTGTGTGGGTAAACCAAACTTAACCAAAGAATTCAGTATGTGGACTCACCCTCAAATGTAAAACATTTTTGATTTCCATTGTTAACTTTGTTTTTATTTCTTAAAATTTTCAAAACAGGACAGAGAAAGATCCATAAACAAATGTCTTTCTCTGACTGGCTTATTTCAATAATTACCTAGCCAGTGTGACTCAATTGGTTGGAGCATCGTCCCATACACTAAAAGATGGCAGGTTCGATTCTTGGTAAGGGCATATACCAAATTTCAGGTTTGATCTCCAGTTGGGGCTTGTACAGCAGGCAGCCAATCTCTCTCTCTCTCTCTCTCTCTCTCTCTCTCTCTCTCTCTCTCTCTCTCTCTTTATCTCTCTCTCTCTTTCTCCCTCCCTCCCTCCCTCCCTCTTTCCCTTCCTTTCTCTAAAAAATCAATTAAAAAAAAGAAAGGTCAGTAATCAAATATGATTCCTTCATTAAGTTTACAAATGGAAAAGGTTTGAAAAGTGTTTGGTCATAGAAAGAATTATTAATTTAAACCTATGTTTTGTTAAGTGAGATTTAGACACAGATACAATTTTTGTGATTAAATACTATTAAAATACATATAGTCTAAGGGAGAAAATATGTATTATGCTTTATGCGATATAACATAAATTACATCAAACATATAGTCCTGTACTACATATGAAACCCTTTAAAAATCTGGCAAGGATCTTGTGGGAAAGGTCTTATACATGGCTTGTGCATTTCCATGCTCTTTTATAATGTGTGATAATTTCTCATAGTTATTCCTGGTCACTTAACAAAGGGCTGTGCAAAGTTCTTTTACACGTAAATAATCACAAAAATGTTACATACTAGATATTCTCCACATTTTGAGAATGAGTTAGTAATTGTCAGAAAGGAAAACTGAACCCCAGTGTTCGTGTTTAGTGCTTCACTTCCAGAGAATTTTAGGTTTATAATTCAGTCAAATACAATTATAAATGCTAAAAACTATATGCATAATTAGTATTACATTATTTATCTAGGAAAAATAAATTCTAGAGTGACTAAAAATACTATTTAACAGGAAAATAATTACCTAGCATAGACATTTAAGTACATCTGGCCAGAAACAAAGTCCAAATGCAATCTTTAATGGAAGTACAAATAGAACACTAATAATTCCTCTCTGCTATTCCTAAACTAGAAGGTATAATATTAAGGAATAAAACAAACCAAGTTGACTGCTAATTAGATGCCACTTTGAATTTTTGAGTTAGACACACCTGCAATTTTTACTTACATCAATGAAAAAGTATACTTCATAACAAAATTAAACATTGATATCCTGTTCAAAATACGTTATAGGTTTCAATGGGCCTAAAATGAAGAGGATACTTAATATTATGCAGGGTAAAACTAAGAAGTTTTGCATATTTGTTAGAAAAAAATAGATCCAAGATGTTCAGGAGTCTGACACCTGGAAGGAGAATGGACCCAGAGCCCTCCATGCAAAGGAAGAAACAGGAGTTAGGCAGTGGTTGACTGCTGCCTTGGGCTTCAGAATGTAGGCATCTGTATAAAAAGGCAGAGGTAGCCAACCACCAGATAAGGGTGGAACTGTCCACCAGCACAATGTGTAAGCCTACAATGTTCCCAGTGTTGTCCTGGAACGTGAGAAAAAGTAACCAGTAAAAGATTTCGCTGTAGACCTGAGATCTGCTGGAAGGCTTCGGATGGGTCAGATAAGGAGACAGGGAAGGGGAAGAGGAGACTCACTTAAAATGAGCCTATACATGCAAATGAAGTCGTTTCTGGATGGTTCAAACAGGATTTATGGGGATAAGATCACTAGTAACTTCAAGGAGCTAGCGAGCCTGTTGATCTCTTTGAGTAATGATAGTGATAGAGGAAGCCTTTGACCACTGTTTTTTAAGTAATCATTAATCCTCAAGGTATTTAGAGCTTTCAGATCCTGTCACCATAGATTAATTCTTCCAGGATCTTGAGATTAGGTTGAAAAAATTACTTTTTTTCTTTTGTATAAAAATAATCTATGCTTCTATAAATGCCAACCGCTCCTAAATATCTTTATCAAATCTTTCATCAGAACCAAAGAATATGTGAGAATTAAAATAATATTTATATCTACCTACATTTTCAGGAAAAAAATCAGATTGTTCTTGCTAAAATTTTAAAGTAATTTCTTCATGTTCATTTCATTTTTCATTTACCTTGTATAAGTCTGCTTGTGTTTATAAAAGTAATCTCTGTCTTAGCTTAAATATTACAAAAATATAGACTTTACAAAAACACCAAAACTCCTTTTAAACTGAATATTCTGTCTTTATCTGGAAGAGGATACACAAATCCCTAATGATAAAAGTTATATTATGAAATGAAAGGGTTTTTTAAATAATAAATATTTTGTTTTTGATCTCTATACAAAGAATGTTCCCCATCAAAGGGATAAATGCCCATCCTGGGGAGAAAGCATTTGAGCAGATAGACATAAGACAGATGCAGGTCCTGGGAAAATCTGTATTTGAAATGAAACCTCTCAAATAGGTGTTTTCCAGGCTAATATAAATCCACAGATAAAGGGAAAATTCAATTACTACTTGATTTTATTTTAAAACATATATCCAGATGGCCCTGTTGGATAACTGAGGCCTGGACTTCTTTGCAGGTGAATATTGACAGTTCATTTTTTCCACTGCCTTAGTGGTGGGAATGTTTTGAGGTGACTCTCATGGAGAGGCCATTGTGACTAGCATCACCCCTATTAAGGTCAGCAGTGGTTGGAGATACCCTCAGGGGACACACACTTCTCAGAGAATTAATATTCATAGGAATAGAAATTTAGCAATTGAATGAGGTGGGAAGTTCAGTTTCTTCCCCAAATGTCTGGAATGTAACTGTAACTCCTTTCCCTGTAGTAAAACCTCAGAAAAGTAGTAGGGTCTACACGTGCTGCATGATGAAATAATTTGAAGAGAGGTCATACACACTGGCATTTAACTGTTTATGTTTTGTTTGGTTGGGTGTTCTACCTTTTCACACTTATGAACTGCTTTCAGAGTTCAAGTAGTCCCAATAATGTGATCAGAGATTAAAGACAACTTTGCACTGATAATGAAGTTACCTGTTAAGGAAGCAGTTCTGAGGCATAGTTCATTTGAACCGAAGTTCCACTACTTACTAGTTGTGCAACACGGGGCTAGTCCCTCAATCACTCTGTTTTTACATTTATAAATGGAAACAGAAACAGTACTTACTTCACTGAGCTCTCAGAGATACATAAATCATCCATATAAAATGCTGGTTCCTTGTGGATCAGCAACTAATGCTATTCATTAACACCATATCTGGAAGTACTTGGCTTCCAATACAGAGCAAAAATGAAACCCTGAATAGGAGAGTACCTAGAAGATACAGCTGTGGGCGCTAACAAGGTGAGGGGACATAAGAAAGCACTATATGCCCTAACCGGTTTGGCTCAGTGGATAGAGCGTTGGCCTGCGGACTGAAGGGACCCAGGTTCGATTCCGGCCAAGGGCATGTACCTTGGTTGCGGACACATCCCCAGTGGGGGATGTGCAGGAGGCAGCTGATCGATGTTTCTAACTCTCTATCCTTCTCCCTCCTCTCTGTGAAAAATCAATAAGACATATATATATATATATATATATATATATATATATATATATCTCACTACCAATGGTTCTCAACCTTCCTAATGCCATGACCCTTTAATACAGTTCCTCATGTTGTGGTGACCCCCCAACCATAAAATTATTTTCGTTGTTACTTCATAACTGTAATTTTGCTACTTTTATGAATCGTAATGTAAATATCGGATATGCAGGATGTATTTTCATTGTTCGGGACCCACAGGTTAAGAACCACTGCTACCCTTATAGAGCTGACTACACTGTCACCTCCTTGAGTGGCCATTGAAAAAATTGGAATACAGTTTTTCCAATACTTCCTATCTTTATATGTAATATAGTTCCTTTATTACAACTGAAAATTGAGTTATTAAACCCTATAAATGTTTAATTTATGATTAAAAAATAAATCAGTTAGAAGAGAATAACCCTTAGAATAAGTTGATATATCCTGTGATTTCTAAAACTTTTCTCCAAGCCTATGAAAAGTTTTATACATAATAGATATAGTATATATACTTACATTGTTTGTGTTACTATATTACCCACATTGGAATCTTATTTGAAAACAGGCACAGATAAAGCCAGAGTAACACAAAACACATATAAATAAAAAGATGAAGGAACTTTTTTATGACCATCTACTTTGTGAACTCCTTAAATTTAATATGATATTTATTGGCAAAATATAGTTCCAGTCAAAAATTTTGGTTTTATTCACTGTAAAATGGACTTAATGTTTTCCAGCAAAAGCATTAATTATAATGGTTATAACAAAACCAACCTTATAACTTTTAATGGCTAAATCGCTTGAGGATGTCACCTAGGTTTATGGTTACTCACATCATCTCCGTGTAGCTATATTCTTAAGTGAGTTTCTCCATCAGCAAACCATCATTATCTGTAAGAGTTACCTATATACTAGTATATTTACTTGCTAGCATATAGCTAGCATTTAAGCACAATAAATCTTACATAAAACATCAAACCCTTTATCTGTCACTCTATCTTCACCCCATACAGTGCCCTCTTAAAGGTTATTAAATTAACTGAAATTTAAGCAAAGGCTCTACAGTGTAACTATTTGGGTAAGAGTAAAATTCTCATTCATCATCCTATGCCCTCAATAATAGGCTGGACTGAGTTTTTCACTTAGTTATTATTATTTTTATTGAACCAAATATACTAACCAATGTGCTGCTATCATATAAAACCAACTACACAGAGTTTAAAAATTGCAGTATAGGACCTCTTGATTTTTATTGCACCTTGAAAGGCAAATGAAGTAAATCAAGAAGAAACAAATCTAAATGCAGCGCTGAAGTGAGGCCTGGCCTTTCAGACTGGCTTCCTATTAATCACAGGGCTGACCTTTTCATTAAGGGGCACTTGTTGGAGTCATTGACAGGGCTACAGCATTCATATGTGTGAACTATACTCTGTGGTATTCATGTACTGGGGAAGACACAGTGAAATTAGATTCTCTCCCTGTAGGGGGTAGACATTGACCGCTATTCAATGCCAACAATTGTCGGTTAAAGTATTTCATGAAAAATGACTTTTAAACTGCGTTTACCCTACCATCAGTAATGTCAAATGCGATTCTAAAAGAAATATATTTAACCAGGAGTAATTAATTAGACCTCTCATAGCAGCAACTTTATCCAAGCTAAATCATTTCTGAATAGACACAAAGGAGTCATCAGGATTCTGCTGTCATGGCTTTTAAACCATCAATTTTAATAATGTCTATCTGTAATCTTTAGAAAACAAAAACGAAACACTGGCCAGTGGGGAATTAGTTAAATAATGTAACAGTGTATTATCTAATTTCACCTGCCTATGTACTCTAGATATGTGCATTGTCTTTTGATATGACAATGCCTTCCATACTGATTTTTCAAATAAAAAAACACCTAAATTAAAAACAAACACCTCAAATGATGACTACAAATAGATAAGATGTGCTGACAGTTTTTATTGCATCCTTTTAAAATATGATGATCGTTGTGCAATATTTGATGGGTTGAATTCGGGAATCATAACTGAATCTTTGTCAGGGCATATGTGCCATGTGTTTACTTCTTACATGAAACATCACACATTTGAACAGGAAACACATTCTTTCACATTGGCTGACATTCCACCTGAAAAAAGCCCACCAGTTAGCTTGTTAACACAATTCAGGAATATAGTCTAGTAGTAAAAGAGATTCCCCATAGCCAAGTAAAAATTAGAGTAGGGGGCTCAAGGAATAGAGCTGCACTTAGATCAAATCTGAACTTCAAGTTCAAACATAGTTTAATGGTGAATCTAAAGTTGTAAATGCAAAGTAAACGCAATGTGAAGGCTGCTTTAAACCAAGCATGAAAGACCAAAAAGTCAAAGTTGAGATTTCCTACATCTGGTTTTAATATCTCCTCCTATACTGTGAGACAAGTGATCTTTTGTTTTTGTTTTGTTTGTTTTACAAATTCATTATCATTGTCATTGCTTCTACAACCTCGTACTGGTTTCAGAGTTTTTAGGATCACTTCTTTGGTAAGACATTGAGCTGTACAAATTTGTTAAGCGGAACTCACAAGCCAATCTTTCACATTAATGTATAAAATTAGTGACGTAACAAAAATGGTTATGTGTAAAAGTTGAAATCCATTTCCAAGAAGACCATGTGCTTCTTAAAGGCTGGTTTCCATTCTCATAAATGTGACACAACATTGGCCACCATCACTTTTGACAGTAATAAAGGACATTTCACCCAGAAAGAGCAGCTACCATGCCAGGCTACAGGATTGGATTAGCAATATTATTAGCCCCACATTTGAGTTCCGGGACCGTCTGAAGGGGGAAGTCAGTCGCAGAGTCTTTAAGCCTCAGTGACAGTGCCAAGGCACCGTGCAAAGCGAAACCAGAGGCAATCCACAGGGTTATGAACACAGGCTTTTTGCTAGTTCCCTTTGACCAAGTCTTTAGAGGATTCCCTGAGAGTAAACATCTCTAATTCATTCCAAGTAAAAGAGAGAGAAAAAAAAAAGAAGAAGAAGATAAATATCCCACTTACTGCACGCGCCGTCCTCCGTCCACAGGTTGAGGTGAGAGGGCGGTTCTGCTGTCCTTACCTCGCTCCAGGTTGCCCCCGGATTAGGCATCCACGGGAGCGGCAAGGAGCCTGTTGACTTTGTAACTGGACCAGGAGCAGCGCATCGCACTGCTGCCCCGGAGCCGGCCAGGACCGAGTGCTGAGCTTCAGCCCGAGAGCACAGCATCTATTACCCCCGAGGCTCTGCCATTTCACCTACACCTGGGCGGATCCATCAAGCTTCATCTCTATTAGACTATTTGACTCTGTGGTTTAAGAGGGAGGAGGGAAAGAAAAAAAAAAAAGAGGCTCGCCGTTGTCACACTTGTTTCCTATTAAAGAGCCTTACGGTGGATTGAGTAATTGTGTACGAAGGTAGTCTGGCTGGCAGATGTGTGCGGCCCCAGCGGAGCACTAGATTCAAGGCAGATGGGCTGTACCAGGGCGCAAACAACATTGAGAGAGAGAGAGGCGTGATTAAAACAGCAGGCCTCCGTTTTATGGTATTGGAAGTGGGGTAGCAGGAAAGCCCGTGGGAGCCAGAGTTCCCCAAATGGTATTGCTCTACAGCAAGGAAAACAATAAATTCAATAAAAAAAAAAAATGAAAGATGTTCCAGCTACAAAAGTTATAGAGATATTTATAATATGCACTTTAACTATTAATGAAGGACTAAATGAAGCACCCTTCCCCAACACCCTACCTGAATTTAATTAAAACTACTCAATCATGGGTCAGAGTGGGTGACTGATAGTGTTAACGTGATGGATTTGAAACAGATCCTTCATTCTGCTCTATAAGCCAAGGTTATCTTTTTAATCTGAATGAAATTGCTTTAAGGAGATTTACACTGTAAGGCAGATTGACATTCTGCTATTGGGCATTTAAAAAAAAAAAAGTGGTTGAAGCCAATTGTTAGGAAAAATGTCTTCTTGTAGGGATTTCTTCTTACCACATATTATCTTAGGCACCTTAACCCATGGAAATTTTAGAGTTTTCTATGTCACACCCTTTGAGAATAAAAAATGTATTAAGTAATCGGAATGACTATAGTTAATTTTCACAGATAAGAACTGTTTGATCTATTTTCCAGTGTTGTTGAGAGCTACTTTCTTATGTTTAACTAGGGGCCCAGTGCATGAATTCGTGCATCTTGAAAGGAACTGTGGGAAGCGAGGCTGAGGTGGGCACAGGGGTGGGTCTCAGCCCATCCTCTGTGCCCCCGGCCTGGCCCCTCTCGCTGTGAGCCCTAGTCCCCTGTCTGCTGGCAGCCTCTCTCCCGCTGCCACCGCTCCCATATGTTGACAGTGCTGGCCCCAGTCGCTCTGCACCATCAGTGGGTGTGAGCAGGGCTGGTGCCATCAGTGGGTGCAAGTGGTGGCTGCTGCCACAATCGCCCCTCAGGAGCAGGGGGAGGTAGAGAAGCCCTCAGGAGCGATCAGGGCTGGCGGTTGCCACTTGTACCCGCTGATGGCACAGAGCGATCGGGGCTGGCGCCAGCAGCAGGTGCAAATGCCTGGTGGGACCTTGGCATGGGAGCAAAGAATTTTCAGTAACCACCAGAGGCTCTCCCCGATGACAGCAACTGGCATCCAGCCTTGGTCTGGCATCCCCACTCACCTGCTCCACCATCCCGCCACAGCTGATGCCCACCATGTTCCATGCTCTGCTGCCTGCTGCTGACACCTGCCATGTTCCATGCATGCCCCTTCTGGTCAGCATACGTCATAGAGAACAATTGTTTGGTTGTTCGGTTGTTCTGCCATTCAGTCTATTTGCATATTAGGGTTTTATATATATAGATAGTGTGCAACTACTATTATAATTAATGATGATGATGGTGATAACTGAACAATTGTTACATGCCAGAAACTGCAAAGAGCTCAACATGCCTATCTCTTTCAAGTTCTACAAGGACACTTTGAGGTCAGTATTACTATTATTATCACCTTTTTTTTTCCCCCCATTACAGATGAGGGAAGAGTTATAGAGGTCCTGCTAACCACGGTCACACATTTGTTATGACTTGGAAACAAGATTTCATTGGATCTCACTCTTCTCCAGGTCATACCGTCTCCATGCAGAATAGTTCTTATCCTGCACAAAATAAGATGATTTTCATTGATTCCTTTTACAGGAAAATTGGAAATAAATGCTCTTTTATTTCTCTGAGTAGTTATAATTTGGAATTAAGTTCTCTAAATCAGTAGGAAGAAACATTAGATAAAAAATTTTAAATTTTAATAAATAAATTCTTAATTTTCAATGTTTCCCTAGGTCACCTAAAATATATTGTTTAAGTAATCCTTTCTTATTCTTCCTGTTATATTTTATCATTTCCTTATGGGAGATAATGCTTTATTCCTTCTAATAGAAGCTCATTTTACTCAGCAGTAAAATCACTAAGTATATTTTAAAAAGAAGAAAAATCCTCTTATTTTGTTTCTGAAAACAAAGAAGATAAGACAAGTAAATCTGAAAATAAGTTAAGTTACATTTTTGTGGAAATTTTATTTAAATAATAAGATTTATATTTAAGAAAACATTTTGCAAAAAATAAACAAAATAAAATTATAGTTTGAATAATAGCATAGTCTATGTTATATGACAGATTACACTGACATACATATTTATTTATAGTCCTCAGACTTTGGATATTTATAATAATCATGAGAAAAGTTAGCAAAGTGTCCTATCTATCATTTCATTCAAAGCAAGAGAATAATAATGAATATGCTTCTAAATATAAGAACAAATTCAAGGGAAGTATTAAAGGATGATGAAGGAGAACTATAGTGTATGGTAAAAATGATTATAGAGTACCAAAAAGAGATAGATAGAAACAAAGAGTAGAGATAACACTGGGTGAAAAAACTGGTCATGATTTAAATGTAACCCAAGGGGCCAATGCAACTTGAAGTCTAAATGGTTCACAACTACTGCTTGCATACAGAGGCAATATAAGGAGAGTGCATTTTTAATTATTTCTGGTTATTTTAGTGTGTGTTTGTGTATAACTGAGTGAATGTATGCTTGAGGGTTTATGTATCCCAAAGACATTATAGACATATTTTGATATTAAAGTTATAGAAAAAACAGTACTGGAAGAATACAGAATTATCTTTAGAAATATTTTATAAGAGAAAAATTAATCTTAGTTTTATTTAATTGGAGTTAAGTAAATTAGTCTAAAGTTTACCAATGACCATATAAAATCTCTTTTATGAACTTCAGCCAAACATTTATAATTTTCAGATTTTCAAAGTTTTCATTGGAAAAAACAAATAAAAATTCTACATTTTCATGGTTTTACTTAAATGCCATGAATGCTTTCAATGTGATTTATTTCTATCTTGGCTGAAAATGGTACATATTGGAAATATCCCAAGAATTGTTCTGGGGAGTTTCCAGTTTAACTTACATATGCAAGTCAGGATAAGATTCAGATAAGCATACAGACTTTATTTTTACTTATTTCTAGGCTTATTCACAACCCATCATATCAGCTTATTCTCAAGATAATCTTTTATACCAAACTAAAGGCTCAGTGCATGAAATTCGTGCATGGGGGGGCGGTGCACCCTCTCTAATCTGGGACCCCTCAGGCGATGTCCTACTGCTGGTTTAGGCCTAATGTCAAACACCCTCTCGTAATCCAGGACCACTGGCTCCTAACCACTCACCTTCCTGCCTGCCTAATGCCCCCAACAGCCCGCCCCTTCTGGCCTGGTTACCCCCAACTGCCCTCCCCTGCCAGCCTGATTGCCCCTAACTTCCCTCCCCTGCCAGCCTGATCTTGCCCTTAACCCCCTGCCAGCCTGATCTCACCCCCTAACTGCCTCTGCCTTGGCCCCCACCACCATGGCACCACAGCTTTGTCCGGAAGGAAGTCGGACATCTGGAAGATGGCTGGTTGACCCGGTCTAATTAGCATATTACCCTTTTGTTATCAAATTTATGAACTAATTATTAAGTGCTCACAGTTTCTTTTTTTTATTTAAAAAAGTAAAAAATAAAAATCTTTCCACAACCAAATCACCTTGTCACCAATTTCCACCCCACCTAACATTGTGTTTATCAGTATATCATCACACACAATCTCCCCTTTAGTTGTACTGTTGTTGACGATGGTCACAGTGGCTGTGGAGTTATTATTAATAAGATTTTTTAAAATAAATTCCAAATGTGATCTGCCATATCCAATTCAATATCAAAAATATTTTGTTAAAAATTATATACAAATATTTCTGTGATATATCTGTTTAAATATGTAAGATATTATGTCATTGAAATCAAAATTCATGATATTCTTAATTATCTGGTTCAATATTTGAGTCTTTTAAAAACCTGTGTCTCACTTGGATCAAGATTTTAAAGTTCAAATGGTAAATAACTTGAGCTCCAAACTGCTTATTTCTGTGGTTAAGGTAATAAAAACCCTCATGCTGATCCCTAGTTACAAGGTGACATTTCTACAAAAACGGCATCAATTTGTGTTTGTTGTTTTTTAATCCTCACCAGATGATATTTTTCCCACTGATTTTTAGACAGAGTGAAAGAGAGGGAGGAGGAGAGAGGAAAGAGAGAGAGAGAGAGAGAGAGAGAGAGAGAGAGAGAGAGAAAGATACATGGACTACTGACTGGAGCTAGGGGTAGAAAATGCAACCAAGTTATATGCCCTTGACTGGCAATTGAACCCACAATCCTTTGGTCCACAGGCTGATGTTCCAACTACTGAGCCAAACTGGCCAGGGCTACATCAATTCTTAAATGCAAATATACTTTATATAAATATCTTCAAAGAAATTCTCTATCCTATTTTTTTTACCTCATTGTAAACCTAAGAATATAAAACATGGGAAGCTTTTTAAAGCATAAGATCCACTATTTATTCTGCGTAGATTTGCTTGTGTGTTTGATTTTTTTCCCCAGTGATGTTTAGATAGATGCAATCCTAATATATAAAAACCCAGGGTCCATAACAACTGAAGGCTCGACCAACCAACCGGAAGTCAGTCCTGCAGTCAATGTTGGGTTGCTGTGGCGACCCAGCACTGACTGCCACTGCTGCGGGGCGGTGACCCAGCACTGACTGCCACTGCTGCGGGGCGGCGACCCAGCACTGACTGCCACTGCTGCGGGCGGCGACCCAGCACTGACTGCCGAGGGAGCTGCGGATCAGGCCTGGAGAGAGGCCCAAAGAGAGAGGCAGGGTCTGATCGGCAGCCTCCATGGCAGCTGTTGACCAGCCGTTGCCTCTGTTTCTCTCCAGGCCTCTGGGGGGGGGGGGGGGGCTGCTGATCAGCCCCACCTTTCTGATCAGGCCCGGAGATAAGCCCAGAGACTCTTACTGGCATAGAAACCAACCAATCAGAACCAAATCTGGGTGAACAGTGAAGGCAGAACCTACAGTGGTGGCTAAGGAGGGATTTTAAGGGCAACAGCTGTTTGGTGTAAGGTGTAAGAAAGTGGTTCAATTTTTTTAATTACCGGTGTGGCAGTACAGTGCATATGGCTGGCTATGAGTCCAGATATAAGGATTATGTATTTTTGTCTGCCAAGAGTATCTCCTCCTGCTGAAAAAGGCTTTCCCCCACATTTAAGCAATCCTATCCTATATAATCTATGTATACTAATAAAAGGGTAATATGCTAATTAGACCAGGTTGACTGGCCATCTTCCAGACGTCCGACTTCCTTCTGGACAAAGCCATGGTGGTGGGGGATGAGGCAGAGAGGGCCATTGGGGGTGAGATCAGGCCAGCCGGGGAGGGCAGTTGAGGGCAACCAGGCTGACAGGGGAGGGCAGGGGAGGGCTCTTAGGGGTGATCAGGCAGGCAGGCAGAGAGGTTAGGGGCAATCAGGCAGGCAGGCAGAGGCAGTTAGGAGTGATCAGGCAGGCAGGCAGGTGAGCAGTTAGGAGCCAGCGGTCCCATATTTTGATTGGAGAGGGTGCAGGCTGGGCTGAGGGAACCCTCTCCCTGTGCACAAATTTCATATACCGGGCCACTAGTTATATATAAAGTGAAGACAGGACAGAAAATTTCATGTTTTATTGATTTGCCAGCTTTAGAAGATGGAAATAGTGTTATTTTTTATTTTTATTGATTACTTTTAGAATACATTATACATGTGGGCAGAAAAAATGTGTATGTCCCAAATCATTAGTATTCTATTAACTTTATGATATTATTTTAATAATATATTTTAGTAATACTGATAAAATATCAACAGAATATGATGCATAAAATTATTAAAGAGAACATATTTCTGTGAGCATATCTGAAAAAAATTACAGAGATCTATCATTTGGATGTGAATAATTAAGAATTCAAAGAATACTTAGGAGTAACTCCTTTTGTGAAACTAGTCATAATTTGTATAAATCCATGACACAAAATATTTCCAACACTGCTCATCTTTTTCTTCTATTAGATATTATATATTTTTCTTAAAATATCCTTCTGGCCAAGGTCAAGAACATTCTCTCCAAATATTTTGCCTGTGGTAAAAATGCTAGTAACATAGGAGAAAGATAAAAGTTACTACTTTGAATATTTTCTTAAATTTTTTATTTGTCCTCTGGATTAATTTAGGACCTTAGCTAGTGGTCACTGGAAGGCTGGTATAACACACTTTTCAAAGGACAAGTTGTATTACAGAAGAGCTTTCTTGGAGAATATAAATAGTTTGGGGGGTCAATAATGGTTACAGGAGCCATCATAAAAGCTTCAAGTTGGCTGAAGTCTGTAATAGATCCTCAGTAGGAGGTCAAGCCAATAAAAGTTATTCTTAGAAAAAGATATCTCTGGATGAACACAAAATTAGGCAAAGGTTGGAGGTGGAGGATAGAGAAGCCAAAGGAAATTTAACATTTTTAGACCAACTCTACAATTTTGTTTAGGCTAATACTGTAAACTACGCAAGTTAATTAGAGAATATTTGTGAGACAGTTAATCCAATCCAAATGCAAAAAATCTAGACTGAAAAAACATTTTTACCATTATTCAAGATTTATCAGGTAATGTTTAACTCAGCTCAATAAGCTATAGATGCTTCTTATAAGCTATCACTGATGCAGATTTTATAGAGAAGTAAAGCAAGTCCTACCTAGTGTTTGACCCTAAAACATTTTACAAACTACTTGGGATAAAAATAGACACACAGTAAGTTAAATGAGATTTTATTATCAGAAAGATTGACACAGGCAATAAATTTAATAACAGGTCAGAAAAATGAGAGATCAGTGTGGTTTGCATGAATTCAGAGGTAGGGAAGGCTATTGTGTGGTTCAGAAATGATGACAAAAACAGTCTCTGACAAATAGAAGATTTGAATTGGGGAATCATGAAGAAAGTTGAGGAGGGCCAAAATTGTGTAGAACAAAGAAACATTGTTGGAAGTTTTCTGGTAAGCGCTTGGCATGATAAATATGTTTCGGAAAGATTCATTGGAAGGGATTAGGAAAGGCAAGACAGCCTTTCAGTATGCTGCAATAACTCAGGTACTGACCTATATTTCTCATTTGACCATCACTTTTCTCTGCATACGACTATCCCTACAGACGGATCTACTCTAGTCCTCCTTGCAATCCATTACCCTTTCTTCTCCTATGTTCATGCCATGTGCCTGTGGTTCAATGGAGCATGTGGGATTTTAAAAGTCTTTGATTTAAATCCCGATTCCATCACTTAATAGCAATTTAACTTCCCCAAGCCTCATTTTTAAAAGGGATTGCAACCCTATTTATGAAGTTTAAGTATGATGAAATCACTAAACTGGAACTTTATACAATGGAATAAATATAAGCTTGTGGTTGGCTAATCAGAATATCTGTGTCCCCATTATCTAACATCATGACTGGGTTGTAGTACAGATGTCATAAATACTTTTTTGCAAATGATTATATTTCTCATAGGATTTATTAGTACACAGAAAACTTGCTGAATTTGACTTTTTTAGGATGACCAACTAAACTTGGTTAATTATAACAGAACTAAACAAACAAACAAACAAACAAACAAAAATCACATGGTTTCAAAAGGAATTTCAAAGCTAGAAGTAATAAAACCTTGTATCTAATGAGATAAGAATAAAGAGGTGGAGTGAAAATTAATTCTAGAAGTAACAGAAAATAATAGTGGATTTTAAAAGATAAATATTTATTTCATGTTTCTTCTTTGCTCAAATGAGAAATCCAGAAATAACATTCTGAGATTTGTATGGCATTAATTTTCAAGCCATTAGAGATATGGCATCTTTCTTTCTGCACTGCCATTTTTGGCTAATATATGTCAATTTCATGGTCATAAGATGGCTGCGAAAATTCTGGTCATTGTTTTTGTGATGACCAGAGGAAAGGGAAAAGGGTAAAAAGGTGATCATACCAGTTGTTCAGGCCCATTTAAAGGGGAAATTCATAAGGTCACCCAGCAACCTTTGCTTATATAATATTGGCTTCACAGTTGTAAGAAAGTTTGATAGCATTGACTATCAAAAATGGTGGCTAATTCATACCTTTGCTCTTATACATTTTAGAAAAAGATTGCTAACTGTATTTTCATATATATATATATATATATATATATATATATATATATATATGTTAAAAGCCTGTTTTCTCTATCACGAAGATTTAAAACTTGTCATATGATTTAGTGAAACTTTACTGCAGCACATTTTGATTATACACATTTAGACATTGCTTTTAAAGAGGTCTGAAGGAATCTGAAAACACTAAAGCAAATGCTAAAAATCCTTTAGGCAGGAAGTATCAGGAGTGAAAGCTGGTTTTCATTGTTCAAATAATTATTCTACAATGGTTAACATTTCACAGTGGCATGTTATATGTGTCATTTTATTTATGTGATGGAAAAGTACAAGGCAGTACAACCAATTTAGTAAATCCAGATTTTTGAGAAGCAATAATGAAGAACAAAATCTTTATTATGTGTTTTGATCCTATCATAAATTAGTAAGTGCTTTCTAATAAGATTTGTAGGAAACACATCTAAGTTTCCTCACACCTTTAATTTAGCAATAGCATGTTTATTAAACAACTGAATTATTCATCAAAACTTTAGATTACCTATAAATATGCTTTTTCTCTTTTTTTTTTGTCTTTAAAATTTTTCTTTTGTGGAAAGTCTTTCTTGTTGCCATAATTCCGGTTATCACCATCTTCAGCACTTTTAATAAACACTACTTGAATATTTAGTATATGCTAAATAATCTTGCATCAGTGTCTATCTAAATTTTATCTTGTTCTCTCTCACTGCTTAGGGAATAAAAGTAATTTTTTCTAACAAAGTGGTTCTTTAAATTTATAAATTACTATGAATACTTTTATGTATTTGTTTACTTTCCCTAATTAACTAATCCTATATAATAAAAGCCTAATATGCTAAGTGTCTGGTTATCTGGTTGGCCGTTCAACCAACCAAAGCATAATATACTATTGATATGCTAAGGCCACTCAACCACTTGCTATGACATGTACTGACCACCAGTAGGCAGACAGTCAACCAGTTGACCAGTTGCTATAACGTGCACTGACCACCAAGGGGTAGATGCTCTGACTGGTAGGTTAGCTTGCTGCTGTGGTCCAGCTGATCAGGGACTGAGCAAGACAGGCCAGACATACCCTGGAGCCCTCCTGCAGTCCCTCCCCAGCTGGCCAATGTCCCGTGTGTCTCCCTGGCCCTGATTGTGCATTGGTGGGGTGCCTTGGCCTGGACTCTCGCAATCCAGAACCCCTTGGGGGATATTAGAGAGCCGGTTTCAGCCTGATCCCACAGGGAGAGCGCACTCATCCAGAAGTTAGGCTCACGGCTGGCGAGCATAGCAGCAGTGGTGGGAGCCTCTCCCAACTCTGCAGTAGCACTAAAGATGTCCAACTGATGGCTTAGGCCTGCTCCTCCTGGAGAGTGGGCCTAAGCCGTCAGTCGGACATCCCCCAAGGGCTCCTGGACTGTGAGAGGGCACAGGCTGGGCTGTGGGATGCCCCCCCGCCAAGTGCACGAATTTTGTGCACTAGGCCTCTAGTCTTTAAAAACTCTCAAGAGCTACCATTATGCTATCAAAATGAAGCATTTAATTGGTGTAAAGATAGCATTTCTATAATTTTTTCTTGCTCTATTTTCTCTATTAGTTCCATGTAAACATTTGTAATATAGGAAAATGGAGTTAGAAATGTATACCTTTATAATCTTACACTATCAAAAAAATAATTCTCCTTTCAACAGATTTTTATTGAGCATCTACTGTATTCAAATCCACTATGTGCAGCGAGGTAAATATAAGTTGAAATTTTATTAACACTATAAAAGACAATAAAATGTACTTAAATGATTAGCAAATTGTTATTTTAAAAACTGCCCTATAAATTGGTTTTCTGAATTTATAAGAAAATTAGGTAATATGTTTAAATGTCCCCTTTTTCTCTTTTAGTAGTGTTGATTATCAATGATGCAAACAGTAATATTCTTCTTTTATTTTTAGTCAGTAAAGCCTACTTATAAATATACATTGTGTTCAAAGTTCTATTTTTAATAGGACCCAAGGATACTAATTAGACATGCATAATTCAGATGACTATAAATATTATAGAGAATGTAGATATTCAGTTCTAAGTGCCAACGAGATTGCTCATCATAAAAATACTTCAAAGTAGTTAATTGTGAATATTACATGGGTAAAATGAAGAGATTGGTAAAATAACAATATTGTTAATAAAAGCATATTCTAAGTTACCAGAAAATGGTATTATGAAGTGATGTTAGTGATTATAGAGACATTGCTTGTTAACTGTACTTGTTATCAGGACAGAAGCATAAATTGTGCTTTAAAGACTGGAGAGTTAAAGCTCACAGTAGGAGGTCCTCAATAGCATATTAGGAGGTTTATTTTATTTTGAGGGGCAATTGGAAGCCACTTATGGTTCTTCAGACTATGAAACATGAAACAACATAATATTTGAAAAAGCATTCCCCTCTGAGAGCGTCACAAGAGTTTAGAGGTAAGAGTAAGGATTTTTTCCAGTACTTTGCCGAGAGGCAGTGACGGCTTGAACTGAGACTGTGTAACAACAGAGCAAAGGAAAATTCCAAGAAATAGTATAATGAATAGGATTTGGTAATTACTCAAACACACAGGACAGAGAATACAGATACAAAGAAGACTTGAAAATAAATAGAGAATGTTCTGTGACAAAACAAGGGTGACCAACTATCTCTCTAATCACAGTGTTTATAAAAAGCCACATTGCAGAGTTCACTACACAAACAAAAAATATAATTTTCCACATACAAAAGAGATTCAAATTCTAAACAGCATCATCCACTTTTCTGCATGATTTTAGTGAAGCAGAAAACAAAATACTCTCCCTGGGTGCTTTTTGCTGCTTTGCTGCTCTGTGCCAACAACAGTCAGTGGACTGAACAGCTCTCCACACCCAGAGAAAGATGACTGAAGAGGCAGTGTCAGCCTGGGATACATAACCAGCGATGTTTTCCAGGGGTCACCTTTGGTTCCAGGGCTGCTTACGTGTGATTTCAATGGCCTGGAAAATGGGATAGAGAATAGGCTCATCAAATTTGTAGATGAGCTCAATCTTCTGAAGAGAATAAAGACAGGGCTACTCATGGAAGACAGATTCAGTATTAACAATGAACTTGGAAAATTAGAAAGCAGTGAGAAATGAACTGAGCAATATTTAAACGGCTCAAATTTCAGGTAGTGCCCCAGAAGACAGAGACCCATCCTCAAATAACACACCTATCTCTATAAAAATGGGAGGAACGGTGAATGGAATATTACTGGAAATACTCTCTACAGCCTTGCTGAAAACAGTGGAGCATGATGCCTGCTTGCCAACAAGAACACAGGAGAACTAAACTCACCACATTCTAGCATTTCTTGTGAATTTAAAATAGAGACCCCAAAATACTCACACAAAGACTTCCATTTAGCACTTCAGCAATAGCTGGATATCTACTAAATGAAATTTTCCATTTTGTTTTAGTGCTTCATAACAAGTAAAAATAATGCTAAATAAATCTATTTCAAAGAATTAGCATCAACAGTTTAGAGATGTATATAAAAACCTACAAAAAACTACATTTACAAAAAATATTTTATTTTGAATATAAAAAATGTCCTTAATCACATTGTTTCCGATATTAACTCACTCAACATTTATTCAGGAAATAAAAGTTAAGTGCCAGTGGTGACTAAAAGGAATTACTGACCTCCAGGAGCCCTTAATCTAGGGCAGGGGTCTATAAAAGTCCAGATACTAAATATCTTAGGCTTTGCCAAACAGATGGTCTCTGTTACAGCTCAACTCTGATGTCGTAGTGCAAAAGCAGTCATAGACAACATATAAACAACTTGTGTAACAACTATCTTATCCACTAACATAAGAGTTGAAAAACTAAGGCGCGTGGATCAAATTTGGCTCAGCGCCTGATTTTGTAAACCTTTATGGGAGCACAGCTACACCTGCTTGTTTATATGTTGTCTATGACCGGGTATCATGTGAAAGAACTCCCAGAGATGAGCAAGGAGATGGCTTTAGAATGGTTGTTTGGGAAGGTTCCACTGAGAAAGTGACATTTTAGATGAGATCTGAAGAATGATTGATTCATAGTTGCCCCGTCCATGCATAGGGAACCAGTGAGTGCAATGGCTCTCTGGGGCAGAAAGAACCAGGTAGCAGCAGGTAACAGAGTGTGTCGTGTTCCGGGGTGGTTCTAAGTGAGGAAAGAGAGATGGTAAAGGAGTAAAAGTTGCTGCCAATCAGGATATCACATTTCAATGGAATACGCATGAGCAGAATGTCGTGAAAAGTTCTATCAAGAAAATAAAACAAGCTGATGTGGTGGTATGATTTGGAGGGAAGGGGTCAGTAAGTATACGGCATTTGAGCTGAATGTAAAGGAGACACTTTGAAATCACTGGGAGAAACAGTTCCAACCCAAGGAAAGAGCAAATGCCAAGTCTCAGAGGTAGAAATAAGGTTGTCATGAGTAGGGCAAGATCTCATGTATATTAGTGACATGTACTGTGATAGACAAGACTGAGGGAGAAGTAGACCTGGGAGGGAATGTCAGGAGTTCTGTTTTGGTTGTGTTAAGTTTGATATGCTCCCTAGACATCGGAACCAAGATTTCCAGTATGGCGTTGCATATGGGAGTCCATGGCTCAGAGCTGGAGCAGTAAGGATAAGTTTGGGAAACTCATAAATACATAGAAAATCAGTATGCTTGCATATAGAATATAAGAGGGGCTTTTGAGAAAAAATTAAAAAGGTAGGCAGGTGACATGATAGAGGGACTTGCAAGCCATTTTTAGCAGGCTGGATTATTCCAAATGTACTAAGAAAACCATCACATTTTAAACCAAGAGAGTACCATGATTCTGTTTATAATTAAAAATGTGACTTTTCATTATTTGTAAACTTTCGAAATTGTCTACTTACCAAAATCTATTTGTGATCCCCAAGTCATCTGCAGACATGCACAGCACAGTGAAAAAGTGAGCCTCGAGTGTGCATGTCCCCAGCTGAGGATGAAGAGGTGATTCTTTTGGCGGGCCACTTAGTACAACATGTTTCACTTTTTGTGCTTTTTGTTGCTGAGTTTGCGGTTTAAAATGTCCCCTAAGCAAAGTGCTGAAGTGCTGTCTAGTGTTCCTAACTCAAAAAGGCTGTGCTGTGCCTTAAGGAGAAAATACCTGTGTTAGATAAGCTCTGTTCACGCATGAGTTGCAGTCGTTGGCTGTGAGTTCAATGTTAATGAAGCAAAAGTACGTTTTATTATGTAAGGTGCCTTTAACAGAAAAATAACCTAAAGAAGATGGCATATTGATCAGCTGATGACAATTCTGTGACCAGAGTTTTGCAGGAACCTAACCCTGCATTTCTCCTAGGAGCAATGGTTCAGTATTCATTAATTCCATTCTTGCACTGACTTTAAAGAACATAACTACCGTGAATAACAAGAATTGACTGTATGGCTCAAAAAGGCTACATTGAGTTATACTATGAGACAGTTGAGTTTATTATAAGGAAGCTTTTCTTATAGCTGTAAAAAACATTGGCAGGACTTCTTTAGGAAAAAAAAAAGTAATTCCTTTTTCAAATTGTATATATATATATATATATATATATATATATATATATATATATATATATATAACAAGCAGTAATTGAGAAACTTTAGCCTTCAGATTATATATAGCAGTTGGTTTATTTTATTTGTCATTAGATAAAATGTAAAGTGAAGTTTCAGTTGGCTTTTTCTACCCTGGCCTTGAAACCAACAAATACAATTATGTGCATATGTGAGACTAAAGCCAAGTGCTTAGCGCATGACAAATAATCCTTGTTTCAGTAAGTGTTAACCTCTGCTGCTGCTGCTGCTGCTGCCACTGCTGCTGCTATTCCAAGCGCCCTGAGTAGAAAGGCCCAATTTCAGCCCAGAGAGAACACTCTCAAGGGACAGAGGTGAGGTGGCCACACAAAGCAGATTAGCCCCTTCCCTAAAGGTAGGTGTGACTCAGGACATTCTGCTTATGCCTGCCTTCTAGGCAGCATCCCTTTCTGTTGGTGGCCCCTGGCTGGTACAATAAGTCATATTATGCTCATACTTACCCAGAGACGTTTGTAAGTAAAAATACAGAATATGGATATAATGGTGGAGCAGCTGCCACTTCACTTTGGAATCAGAGTTAGGCAAAGGCCAAGGAAGGGAGGAGTGTTCCATGCCAGTGTGTCCTAAGCAAGGAGTGGCTGCTATAAGGGTCAAAGAGCGATTTTTAGAGCTAAATGTTGGGGACAACTAGAAGTTATTAGAGCTGTTAGAACAGGGTGTTGGGGCTGATGGAGCAGGAGGCCTGGGTTTATGATGGCACCAAGACCAGAACGAGGTAACAGGGAGGCTGCAGAAAGCCAGGTTTAGAGAAAGTTAGCTAATCAGGAAATGTAAAAAGGAATTTTGTTTTTAAATGTGAGAAAGGTGGAATCAGAGATACAATGGAAACAAGCAGGATTAAGTAAATGTAAGCATTAAGTTTATTCATAACTTTCTTTTTTTATTGATTTCAGAGAGGAAGCCAGAGATAGAAACATCAATCATGAGAGAGAATCATTGATTGGCTGCCTCCTGCGCGCTCCCGCCCACAACTTGGGCATGTGCCTTTGACCAGAATCGAACCCAGGACCCTTCAGTCTGCTCTATCTATTGAGCAAAACTGGCTAGGGATCTGTATTTCTTTAATTTTCTTCATGTCTTTCTCTCTCCTCCTTTTCCTTCATTGCCTCCAATATTTCAGGAGCCCATTTTTCAGAATTTGAGTCACAATTATTAATTCTATCCTCTTTTTATCTCCTGTTTTCCCCTACCTCTTTCTCTGTTTCACTGGCTAAAATAAAATATCATTTTCATGTTTATTTTTTGCTTTATTCTTTTCTAAGTGGAAGGCAGCCTATGTGTGATCTGGCTGTGTCCACCTCTCCTGCTGGACCTAAGATCACTCCTCTAGTCTGCAGCCACCCAGAGCCTTCTTTCGGATCCTCCCCGGAGCCAGATTTTTCTATTACAAGGGCTGCCCGTTCACAACTCCCTTCTCTTTGGAGACCCTCCTTTAGTCTGTGTTACTTCTAGTCATTATTCATTTCTCAGCTAAATGTCACTTCCTCAGATAGGGCTTCCCTAATTACACCAATCAAAAACGTTTACTGATGATGACTACTGTGTAGCAGCCCTTGCCCTAGATAGGGGGGCTATTAGATAGGGGGGCTATAGCAGTGAGTGACACAGATAAAAACTGGGGCTCGCATGGAGTTCCCTGTGAGGGGGAAGATAACAACTGAAATAAGAAGTAAACTGGTGTTGTGTTAGATGATCTTATTTTCCATAGAGGAAAATAAGAAAGGAAAAGATGATAAAGGCGGGGGGGATTGGGCTTGGAGGATTTGCAAGTTTAAAAAATTTGTTCTGTGAAGACCTCTCTAGGAGAATCGTATATGAAAAAAGACCCAAAGAATGTGAAGGAATAAGCCATGGAATTCTTGGGTATAAGCTGAGGAAGGGTTCATTCTAAAGGTCCTTAAGAGGAAACAATAGGGACATTTAAATAGCTTGAGTCAACTGTGCAAGGGCAGTTGAAGAGAAGGTCAGGCAGGCAACTGGGCAACATCCTGTGGATAATTATTGGCTCTTACCTTGGTGCTCTGCCTTACATTTTAAACCATACTACCATGGCAGCTGGGTCAGGACTACACTGAAGAGGAGCAGAAATGTTCTTAAAAGGTCCCTGCCCCCCCCCCCCGACCTCCCCCCACCCCGCACCCCATTGCATTCTTCTGCTCTTTTCATCTTTCAGGGCATCCTCTTCTTCCTCCTTTGAAAGCACTTATTAAAGTGCATCATTATGATTTCAATTTTATATTAATTTATTTAGCGTTATCCTTCATCCTTTGGAACATGTGCTCCCTCGGGGCCAGGAGAGTCTAAGGTCCAGGATAGTCTCTTTTGTTGACTAGTGACATTGTTGACAATTTCCTCCTCCTCCTCCTCCTCCTCCTCCTCCTCCTCCTCCTCCTCCTCCTCCTCCTCCTCCTTCTTCTTCTTTTTCTTCTTCTTCTTCTTCTTCTTCTTCTTCTTCTTCTTCTTCTTCTTCTTCTTCTTCTTCTTCTTCTTCGTCACTTGGTGTTGAGTCTACTTCAGTGTCTGACTCTATAGTCAATACTTCATAATTTAAGTAATTGTTGTTGAAAATGTTAAACAACCCTATCATGCATTATCTCTACCTTAGAAAGTATTTAATTGAGTCTCTGGGAGTTAAATAACTTGCCCAAGTAAAATGGGATAGTAGAAATTAAATTTAGGGTTTTTTTTTTCTGATTCTGAAGCCAAATCCTTTTAATCAATGCATTATTAAATAATATTTATATGATTTTCTCTAACAACATGAATCAATATTTGTGTTAAAATTGTCACAAAACATATTCAAATTTAAGCAGCTCCTTTTGATTTTCTATTTTAATTGGAAAGACTGATATTGTAAGTGCTGCTCTTTTTAGAGAGGGGGGAAGAGAGAGAGAGAGAGAGAGAGAGAGAGAGAGAGAGAGAGAGAGGCTGAGACTCTCATATTCACCCCCAACAGGGAATGGAACCTGAAACCTCGGCTATATGCCCTGACAGGGAATCGAACCCACCTCCTTTTGGTGTGCAGGAAGATGCTCCAGCCAACTGAGCCACACCAGCCAGGGCTTACACATATTACTTTATACTGCATTTCCAAATATTATTCAATGTCACTCCGTTATGTGGTGAAAAAATTAGTACACACACACACACACACACACACACACCAGTATATATGAAATACTTGGGGAAAAACAATCTTTCCTCTTCCTTTAAAAATGATGGAAGAAGTTTAAAAAAAACAATTGCGGTTTTTGTTTATGGCAGCATGCAGCTCTCTAAGGACCTGAATCTTTGCAGTATGTCTTAGACTCGGTGAAGGCAGAATGAATAGAATCACATTTCCAGGAGGTTACCTAATATTATAAAAGGCTCTTGCTAAATCTCAAGTGATTTGCAGTAACATTTTACTGCCCTGTTGCTATAGCTTTCCACATGTATGTGTATACAAGCTGCTTGATAGTCTTCAAGAGTGAACATAGACTGGCAAAACATCCTTGGTACATCTGTCCCATTAAAATAAAAAAAAAACACACATAGATTTTATTATAACCTATATTTTATTATTTTCTATCACAAAATGAAAAATTATTGCAAAGTAGGCTAAATTAATCTAACATTTTAAAGTTAACTTTAAATATAAGTCTTTCAATGAAATGTTTACCTATTTAAAATAAGCAAAGCATCAATTAAGCATTTCTATTTTTTAAAGGAAAATGGGGAGGTAATATATTAGGCATCCCAGGAAATATAGTGTTAGAATCTGAAAGCTCATAAAAATGATATAATCTGATCTAGAGTATGCATGTGTTTCTTTATTTGATACATGTACTCATAAGGAGAAAAATAATCAACAGGAATTGTGGGAATAAATACTTTCTAGTAACATTAAAGATTTCTTATTCACAGTCTTGAAAATACCACCACAAGTACCAGCTGATCTGAAAACAGAAATTAGCCTGTGTGATGTATCTGTCTCACGAGCAATGAAATAGCTCAGCTTTATCGTGCCCTTCCTCTCAGAACCTGTTAGTAGTCAGGCACAAGTTTCAGGGGAATAATATGTGGTGTTGAAGGATTGTTTATAATTTCTTCTCTCATTCTGCTTCCTGCTCCAGAACATACCAGAAATTATAAATTTGCCCCAGATAATGTAAATTCCTCTCTAGCACACCTCATTTTCTCCTTACGGCACAATGAATCTCTGTAACATACCAGCTAATCAATCCTGGGAATTCAATCATCCATTGAATAATTAAACTAATCTAGATGGTTTCCATTATATGATGATACATCCAGATAGCTAATGTATTTTAAATTAAATTTACATTTTCTGTGAACATACTTCCAAATGTATCTTAAAGTTTATGAGGTTTCAGAATTCTGGAGTTTACCTCTTTTCCCTATCAAAAATAAAACAAGTGAAGTAGAAGCAGCAATTCACTAAGAAGTGTATTGTTAAAAGAATACTTTGAGACACAATTGTAGCCTTAAAATCCCTCTCCCTGTGCCTATACGGTTCCCCCCTTTAAGTATTGCCTCAGTGCTATGGGCACACCAGCGTTCTTATAGCTTCTGATATCTGGGATCTGCTTCTGTCACAGTTCTACTTATTTCTTTTCTATGTTTTGCCACTTAGAAAGAAAATCTACTTTATGAAAAATATTTCTTCAACCCTTGGGAGCCCCAGAGAAAGAAGCAAGAGGTTGAGATGGCCTGTAGCATATTGTTTATGGCAGTATCCAACAAGCAAGATTTTGTATGTCTACATATGCTGCAAGCCTCATTTTAATTCCACCCTTGGGACATCCATCCGATAATGCTGCCAAAGTACACTCTTCGAAGTTCAGTGATAATAGACTCTGAGGACAGAACACTTCCAAAGTTTTCAACCAATAGGTGGCTTAGTTTTTCTTCCTGTTTTATACATGTGCCAATTTAAATATATATTCTAGAATTTGTGACTGATTTTATGATTAAGCCTGATAAATAAATGGCTATTTACTTTTTAATAATAATATTAAATAATGTGTTTACTATACTATACTTTGTTGGGTAATTTTTTCCTTTGTTTACAGTGCGTTTAAATATACATGATCCCACTTATATGTGGAATGTAATGAATAAAATAAACTGTTGAACAAAATAGATACAGAGACATGGAAGCATGGAACAGACTGATTAATCTCAGGGGGAAGGAGGGAGGGAAAGAAGAGATTAATCAAATAATTTATATGCACATATGCATAACCCATGGACATAGACAATAGTTCCGTGAAGGCCTGGGGGAGGGGGCAAGAACTGGGGATGGAAGGGGGTGGAAGCTATGAGGAGGGGGTCAATGGGAGAAAAAAAGGGGGACATCTGTAATACTTTCAATAAAGATAAATTTTTAAAAAGAATCTAGCTAAGAACCTTAAAATATCAAGATATAGATGTAGATATAGATATAGATATAGATGTAGATATAGATATAGATATATAGATATATAGATATAGATATAGATATATAGATATGCAGACATCTATTCTGTTTAGGTGTTTGAACTTTTTTAAACACAGGTACACTTTTTTTTTGGTGAGTTGAATGCTTCTTATAGTGAAATATGAAATGTCCAAACATAACTGTAATCTCCCATCTGAACTGTTGCTTTCTCTGGATCTGTTTCAGGGGTTCTTGGCCTAAGCACAGAGAGGTGTTCACTGATTTTACAAGCCAAGCCTGACATATGTGTTTTTCAGAGCTCTAGCATGGAGTAAGGAAAGTTGTTCATATTTCGGTCAAAGCAATGCTCAGGGGAGGAGCAAGTGTGTTCACTAAATCTGTATTACACCTAATACTCTAGGGTAAAGGTTTTATTTTGTGGTTTTCTAGATCAGGGTATTAATTATTACTAAAAATAAATCAGATATCTGTCTTTCTATCTTAAATGACTGTGGACATATAAACAGCTTAAGTCAATATCACCCCCATTAAAAGACCAACAATGTGCATGCTTCCTGTTTGTGTGTTTTTTAAGTTCCATGTAAAGAAAACAGCAATCAAAGTCTTTATGACATTTTTTTGCATAGTGCTCTTAATCTACCTCTAGGCTAGGAATATTTAAATAACCAGTAAAAATTATGTTTCCCTGACTTGTCATTTCTTATTGAAAGTCTAAGAAAACTAGATCCAAAGGTTTCTTCTTATATTTATAACACATATAGTTTCTCAGTTCACCTCTAATAGTAACAAAAATTTTAACTCAAACATGGTATAATTTCATTATAAGTTTGTCAGAAGTGATTTACACAACTATTCACATAGTTCAAGTAATATGATCCACATGTGTAGACTGAATAATGGCAAATTTAATATTCTTTGTCTCACTAACAGTGAAGCCCAAAATAGATTATCTAGGCACTCTCTACGGATGTCAGCAATTCATTTCTGGAAATCAGAAGTTCTGTCTGAAAGTGACTGTGGAAGCCCATTTCTCAAATCTTCAACCTATTTTCTAAAATGGCTTTATATAAGCAATAAGCTACCATGGTAGAATGTGATATGTTTTAAAACATTAGTTTCCGATTAACAAGAGAATAATATGGTTGTTTAAAAATAAGCAGTATGGCTCAATGGTTGGAGTGTCGGCCCCAAAACCAGTGTCTCAGGCTCAGTTCAGGTCAAGAGTGAAAGGACAGAACAGGACTGATAGCTGTGTCCTTAACCCCTCTTCCAAGAAAAAGCCACAGAATGTATCAGTTACTCAGCCTGCCCTTATCTCAGCCGATGAGAAAGTGGGGGAGACTAGCCCAAGGCCAAAAGTATGCTGAACACCCCCCTGTCTTTGTGTAACCACACCCTAGCTGCACCCTGCCCTTGCGTCACTAGCCCCTCCCCCCCCCTCACTCAACCAACCGGAACGGGCCAAATCAGTGGTCAGAGTGTGCCCCCGCCCCCCCACCCCAAGCCCTATAAATTCTTTGTTCTCTTGGGACTCGGGGCTTTCTTTTGCATCCAGTAATGGAGGCAGTGTGTGTGTGTGGGGGGGGAACCAAGCGAGCTTGAATAAAAGACTCTCTGCTTTTGCATTGGATTTGGTGCTCCCTAGTGATGTCCTTTGGGGGATCTTGAAATCTGGGCATAACAAAGAGCACATACGTCAGTTGCAGGTTCAATTCCCCGACCCAGTTGGGGCCCCTGCAGGAGGCAACCAGTAGATGTGGCTCTCTCAGATCAATGTCTCCCTTTCTCTCTTTCTTACCCTCTCCTCCTTCCCTTCCACTCTCTCTCTAAAAATCAATGGAAAAAATATCCTGGGGTGAGGATTATTATTAAAATAATAAAATAAATACATAAATAAATAAATAAATAAATTAATTAATTAATAGCAGTAAATGCAGTACAAATGTACTGTTTGCAAACCTTACAGTAAGCATTCATTTATAACACATGTCAAATGTAATCTAATAAGAATAAACCTAGCCTCAGAAATCCCCAAACATTTCTGTTGTATTCTTTTATACAAGTACATCATTAAGACCAGCTCAAATCAAAAGAGAAGGGAATTAGATCTCACAGCTTGGTATCAGGTGCAGTTTAAACAGACAGGTAGTGAAGTAATTGATACTAAACATATTTGTAAATTATCTATCAAAGAAGCTGACAAACAACAACTTCCACATAAAACACATCTTGCCACCTGAGTTTTTAAATAAGGCTTTATTTTCACACTACTCCACATTTTAATTTACATATTGCCAATGATGCTGATACCGAATTTTTGGACTGGAACCCGGATTCTTTGTCTGCCGGAATTGAAGAATGAATTCATGGACCAAAAGTGGTATAGCAAAGGTGGAAATTTATTGAAGAATAGATACAGACTCCCATGTGGGGAGAGGGATGAATCCCACAGAATGAACTCCCAGGTAGGGAGGGGAAAAGGGTCCCACTGAGTTCCTTTTCCCTATGGTTTATAAAGGCTGCAGGTCCTGTCTCCTGATATCCCCTCTGATGGGTCAATATTACCCTTTGAGCTGGGCTCAAAGGTTGAACCTCACATGGGACAGGTGAGGTTCTCCCCTCCTCCTTCCCTCTGGGCTTTCTTCTTTTCCATCTGAATGAAGGGTTTCCTTCTCTTTATTTTGTATAAATAGACCTTTCCAGGCTACTTCCAGTTCCCTTGTCTTATGTAAATACAACTGTTGCTGCTCCCTTGTCTTATGGAGATAAGCTGCAGCTGGCTTCCTTGTGTTATGGAAATGTACCTTCTCCCAGTCTGCAGCCCATGGACCTCAATTCTAAAAAATCCCTAAGCCTGTCTATGTTCCCCCAAAATTCCTGCTTCAATGCTTTTGCTGCTTTGTAGGAGTTAGAGTTAGGTAATTGTGACAGAGAACATATTTACTATCCCATAAAGTACTTCCCCATTGGTATTAGTAATTGTCATTGGGTTTTGAAGATGATGGTGCAGCAGATGAATAAGGGATAATTTTAGACTCAGAGAATTTAACTGGGATTTTCTATTAGTTTCGTGCTGACATTACTGAACAAAAAGATTTTGAAACAGTTATAGGGAATTTAGCAGTAGCTTTTGAAATTTTAAATCAGTGCAAAATGGACTTTGCTTATGATAGATCCTCCCTTCCCCCAACTGGTGGGCGGAATATGATGCAACCTGCAGCCCAGAAATACCTGAGTGACTAACCAGGTACCTTATATGGACTATACATTGGACCACCAATCCACACCTGCCAAATACCCTAAGCCCTTGTTCTATATAGACAATGCAGTAAGCCACCAATCGGTGTGTGCCGAGTACACTAAACCCCCACCCCTTCCCATTCCGCTCCTCAAAAGGCATGCCCACCCCTGCAAGTGCTGCTGTTCTCCCCTTGCGAGACAGCCTGGCAGGTGCTTCTCCTCTAATAAAGGCTGTAGTCCTGGTTTTTGGCCTCTGTCTGATCTTTCAGCTTAAACGTTTAAATTTTTTTTTATGTTTGGAGACCCATGGATGGTGTTACAAGAGACATCAGGCCATTTTCAAAGAAAAGCTACTCATCATACATTCAAAGATGATGCTATTGTTGCATAACCTTCTTTAAGTTGATGTCCAGTGTTTTCACTGACTGCTCTTTCAGGTTTTTATCATTGCACATCTTCTTCAGACTACTATTGCCATTTCTCTGAGTGAAATTTAGAAGCTTCTTATACCTTTTTTTTTTTTTTTTTACCTCCTTAAAGTTCATTACCATTGCAAATGCAACAATTTCCCCCTTAGCACCAACTATGTTTTCAAAGCTTTTTAAATGGGCCACATATTGAAGAATTCATTTCTTTTATTTGTAGAAAAATTTACTGTCATGACTTGACAATGAACTCTAAAGCCTTTTCGATGTAAAAGTTTTTCCAAACGTCCTTCAATGAAGCTGGACTGTCTTCCCCAGCCTCCATCAAGGTAAATGTGACCATATTATTAAGTTCTTCCAATAGCACAACAGTTGGGGCTTTTAATAAGGGCATACATGTTGTTTCCACTATGACGTTCTACTTTGGGTGGTTACAGGTGGCAGATGACAAGGTCCTCAAAAAGGACAGAGTCTGAAAGGCACTGAATCATCACATGAAGGAAAGCTACCTTCCAACACGAATGTCTGCTTTAGATCATTATGTGAACAAGAAATAAACTGCTGTGCTTATGTCATTAATAATTTGGGGAACTGATTATTATTGTAGGTTAGACCTACCCAACTATTACAGAAACAAGTTAATATATAAAGATATTTTTGCAAAACTTTCAGACTTGTAAGTTTTGCACAAGTTTTTTTTATTGAGAAAGTAAGAATTAAACAGATTCGATCATTAAAAATGAGGAATGTAGAATTTTTAATTTGCATATAACCTCTAAGTTTGTTAACTACTTTTACATGTTTACTAGAGACCCGGTGCACGAAATTTGTTCACTGGGGTGGGGGGTGGGGGGAAGAGTCCCCTCAGTCCAACCTGCATCCTCTCCAATCCGGGACTGCTCGGGGGATGTCCGACTGCCAGTTTAGGCCCCAGGGATCAGGCCTAAACAGACAGTTGGACGTCCCTCTCACAATCCTGGACTGCTGGCTCCTGATTGCTCACCTGCCTGCCTGCCTGATCACTCCTAACTGCCACCCCTGCAGGCCTGGTCACCCCTCACTGTCCCCCCTTCCAGCCTAATCACCCCCAATTGCCCCCCTGCCAGCCTGGTTACCCCAAACTGCCCCCCACCAGCCTGGTACCCTCTGACTGCCCCCCCTGTGGCTTGGTTGCCCCCAACTGCCCCCCTCTGCCAGCCTGGTTACCCCTAAGTGCTCCCCCCCCCCGCTGGCCTGGTCACCCCACACAGCATGCTGTTCAGTCATTTGGTCGTCCCTCACTAATCCCCACTGCCGTCTTGGTCATAGGCAGCCATCTTGTGAGGGCATGAGGGTTAATTTGCATATTACCTCTTTATTATATAGGATTTTGGCTTCTTCCCTGACAATCAATCTTTTTTTTTTTTTTTTTTTTTTTTTTTTTTACAATCAATCTTAAACATATAGTGCGGTGGCTAAATTTTCTGTCATTACTTTTTATTTTATTTTATACTTATTTTGTGTGAAGTTCTTCCCCGCACAGTAATTATGAAAATATAAAAATGGGGCCATGCCACATATTTTTTATATTGTTCCATTCCACCTGTTATATTTGAGGCTCGTGATAGGTTCATTATAAATGACTGTTAGGTGAGGTTGACAACCTTGGTCTTTTCTACATGATTCCTACAAATATGTAGTCTTTGCCTATAAAGTGATTATATGGACACAGATAATCACATTCATCTCAGGCAAAAAAGTGAAAATGCATAATTTTCATGTTTTTCCTTTTTTACCATGGATATGAAGATATTAATACATTTTTTAAAGTACTTTAAAATATATTTTTATTGATTTAAGAGAGGATGGGAGAGGGAGAAAGAGAAACATCAATGATGAGAAAGAATCATTGATTGGCTCCTCCTGCACTCCCCCCAGTAGGGATTGAGCCTGCAACCCACGCATGTCCCCTGACTGGGAATCAAACTGTGACCTCCTGGTTCATAGGTCGACACTCAATCACTGAGACACACTGGCTGGGCAATACATTTTTAAAAACTTATTATGACCCTAATTTATCTTGGAGTCACTTTAAGTTAAGATTTTTCCTCCTTAGTAATAAAGCAAGAGGTCCCAAAGTACTGCGTGATTCCCAACCATCAAGAAGCACTGTGGCACAATAGTAGGTCTTATCTGAGGCTTCACTTCCCACAGCTTGTTATTCATGGTTAACCATGGCCTGAACATATGAAATGAAAAATTCCAGAAGTAAACAATCATAAGTTTTAAATTGCGCAGCATGCTGAGTAGTGTGATGAAATCCCACACCGTGCTGCTCCATCCCATCCTGGATGTGAATCATCCCTTTGTCCAGTGTACCCACACTGTGTAAGTTGCTTGCCCAATAGTCACTTAACAGCCTTCTTAGTTATCAGATCAATGGTCACAGTATCACAGAGTCACAGTGTTTAAATAATTGTTGTCTTACTTAATAACGGACCCGAAGCACAAGAGTAGTCATGCTGACAATTTGGATGTGCTAAAGAGAAGCCCTAGAGTGCTTCCTTTAAGTGAAAAAGTGAAAGTTCTTCACTTTTTAAGGGCAGAAAAAAATCTATACTGAGGTAGCTAATTTCGATGGTAAGAAGCAATCCTCTATCCATGAAATTGTGAAGCAGGAAAAATAAATTTGTGATAGTTTTGCTGTCATAACTCAAACTGCAGAGCATGAGAAGTGCTTAGTTAGGATGGAAAAAGCATAACATTTATAGATAGAAGACATCAACAGAAAACCCTGTATAGGATTTAGTACTACTGGCGGCTTTAGGCCAATGGGTTCTTGGAACATATCCCCCACAGATAAGAGAGAACAACTGTATTTAATTTCCTTTATAATGGTTCATCATCGTAGAATTGAAACAAAATTGTGAATAAATGATTACATTCCTATTTTCTCAACACAATATTTTAAAAATAAGCTTGTTTGAAATATCATAGTTACAAATAAATTGTATAGAAATCAAGTAATTCCTATTTAAGCAGTAGCTTTCATTCTAAAAAAAATAGTACAATAAGCAAGCTCAGGTTTTGAATGAATATGTAATGGAATGAGAAGTGTATCTGTAAATACCCACCCTAAGAACATCATTAAAAATACTGTGATTTCAACAACCACTGAAAGTGCAAAAAAACAAAACAAAACACCAAAAACAAAAAAACAAACAAACCAAAAAACCCTAACATTGTTCTTAGTTTTTTTGTTATTTGATTTTTTACAAAGTGCCACTCCATTGGTATTAGTAAGTATTATCTGGGCATAACTAGACCATATTCATTTTTACTTTTTATGTGTTAAACTGCTGCCAGTGGAAGTGGGCTTCCTGGGGTGGCATTGGAATAAGAATTTCAGGAGGCCCCACGGGAGGATGAGTTATTGGGGGAAGTTTTATTTCTGTGGAATTAAACCCCTAAGTTTCCAAGGTCCCATCTCTCTCTGTCATGCCAAGGAAGAAGTGCCCTTTCATCTTCAGATGAACTAGAACTAGATCATTGTCCAGAGTTTCTGCTCCAATTTTGTTCATTCCAGTCTGGCATCTGGCTAGGTTAGCCTGTGTCCCCAGCTGCAGTCCATTGTGTGTGGGGTGCACTTGGCCGTAGGCCGTGTGGCTTCTAGGGCCACATTATTGAAGGGAGCATGGGCGAGTGCAAGGAAGCAGGAGCAAAGCCAGAGGAGCAAGAGAGAGCTTTCCTTTGTCTTTGGATTATGTATTCCCAAATTTTCATAGGAATACCCCTCTAGCCAATGATCTTTGTTCCCAGGTTAGACTAACAGGAAGCACTTTCCCTACATCACCCAGTCTTTACTGTACATCAAGCATGTCAAACTGGCGGCCTGAGGGCCGCATGCGGCCCACAATGAATATTTTTGCGGCCTAGCCAATATAACGATATGTAAGAAATGTCTTAATATAAATTTCGTAACTTAATTTTTACAATATGCTGTTATACATAATTATTAATAATGAACTACAACGTTCGCTAATGACTGATTACTATAATTGTGTTGCATTCATTTCCCTTAAGCACGGGTGCACTATTTCTCTCCACTAATACTCGCAGCAAATATTTTAGCAGCTGATTGCCATGTCAATAGTCTTGGTACGACTTATTTGGTGTGTGCAACAGGAAATATTTCACTTTCGGAGAACAAGAAAAATATGTTTATTTGCATTATGCTTACTAATTTGTGCAGTTATTCAGTGTCTGGTAAGTTAATGTTCAAGAAAAGAAGTTAATTTTTATTAAAATGTCCTATTATTTTATGTTAACAATTACTCATTTATTTCAGTCCTTTGTATTCAGCATGTCTCTATTGAAATAAACCTATGATTCTATGAAAATTGAAGCTTTTGTTTTTTTTGTGGCCCACATACTAGTAAACTTAAACCTTGTTTACTTGGCCCATGTTAGCCTTTGAGCTTGACATGCTTGCTGTACATGCACCCATCTCCCTCTTGGTTGGATCCCTTCCCCCAGTGATTTGCAAGGAATAGACAGGTGGCTCCTTGGGGAGTGTACAGTTGCAGTTTCCTGGTGAAGCTGCCCAGATGACCATGCTTAAAATGCCTGGCCTCCCCTTTGCTCCTTTCCTATTATTAATATAAGCTAGCTAATTACCATGGTAACAAAACCACTAATTAAATAAACACATTTTGAAAAATAAACTGAATAATGTGTGTTTGTTCTTGAAGTACTGATTTCATTAGTGGTTGACATCTTTTTTTTTTAAATTTGTTTTAAGGTTACAATTAAAAACACACCAATATAATCAAACACTGCTTAGAATATTGTGCAATTAAAAAAAATAAATTCTCAGGAATTCTTTCCTATGCCACCATGCACTGCATTTGCATTTGGGTTATTAATAATATTCGTAACTCATATGAGCATAGTAGTTTAGGGCAAACTTGCTCTTTGGCTGAGTCATTTCAATGTCAGTTTTGGCATCCTATTGCATCAAACAGCAGAATGTGCATTTTGATATCTTAAAAACAAATCAACGGAATTTAAAAAAGAACAGACAAGAAAGAACTAGACAGGTTGCCAAACAGTCAGATGCCAGGAATTTTTGTCAGCAATTCATCTCCCTCCTTTCCCAGGGGAAAAAAAAAAATAGCCAGGAGAAGGGACATTATTTTTTTAAGCACTTTTCAGTACCTGAAGTTATACTAGCAATTTTTGTTAAAGTTAATAATAAAATCGATGAACAGAAGAATCTTAGATGTTCTGTTCTTGAATCTCTTCTATGCCATTTAATTAGAGCCAATGAGGCTACAGTGATAGATGGCTCTCTCCTGGGGGAAGTTTGTGTGGAATTTGAGATGATAATTCCTCATTTCCAAGTAGGTGATGCAAAGCAAAGCCTATGTTACCAGAGAACCAGGAACTATGGTACTGTTGTCCTTTATCCTACTTTAACAACATCCACATTTCCTGTTTCTTCCTATAAGCCATGAATAATATTGTGCCCTTGAACTAATATGCTGTGCATACTGTTTCACTACTATTTATGTTCTGTTACTATTCAATTTCTACAGTCATATGAAAACATCCTAGTAGAATGGGCGGCATCATTTACTTATGTTTAAGCCAATTCATTGTGCAGATTCTTCCTTATTTATAGGAAAAGGTATTCAGCAATTTATATTGCCCTCCAGTTTACCCCAACACAACTTACAAGTATGATTTCTTGGGGGTGGAGAGTAGAGGAGATAAGTTTTCACCTTAAATTTACTCACTTTAAAAAATTATCTTAAAAGAAATAGAAAAAAAGGAAAAATATTGATTAACATGACAATCTCTGTTTTTTTCCCAACAAGTAGTGCTATAAAAACATTAACATTCCTTTGCATTACTTATGAGGTAGTGCCTATTTGGAATGATTAAATTCCTAAGAGTTGATCATATATGTTACATATTAACTCTGTAAAAGAAGCATCGCAGTTTTTTAAAGTGTCCGCAATTATGGTAGACTTTATAGCCTCTGTAGAGATTAAGATGTGGAAATTCAGCCTGGGTGGTTAGCGTCACTGAAGTGCCACTTTCATACAGATGGCTGCAAATACGCCCGCCGGTGGCCTCTCCTCAAAGGGATATATCTCTTTCATGTTTAATGTGTTTCAAGTCTCCAAGGTTATTTCATCCTTTTCTAAATATCAGAGCTTATGACCTAAGCCTGATCAAGATTAAGACAGTAAATCTAGACAGAAATAAATATTTCAATGTCTTTTAATATAAAAAGTAATTGTAATCCTAGCCGATTTGGCTCAGTGGATAGACCGTTGGCCTGCAAACGGAAGGGTCCCAGGTTCAATTCCAGTCAAGGGCATATACCTTGGTTGCGGGCTCAACCTCAGGTCCTGGTAGGGGGTGCTAGGGGAGGCAACTAATCAATGTGTCCCTCTCACATTGATGTTTCAGAGTCTCTGTCCCTCCCCCTCCCTTCTACTCTCTCTAAAAATCAATAGAAAAATATTCTCTGGTGAGGATTAACAAAAAACAAATAACAACAACAAAAAGTAATTGTAGACTTAGTATTAGTGGCTATTGTGATTTTTTAAATTTATTGTAATAGATATTCTTACCTTTTGAACAGTATAAATCCTCCTAATACTCCCTCCCCCACAAAATTAGTCACACTGCATATATTCCTGTAACTAGGTAGGCCATTTACAGAGGCTATTGGCAAAATATATATTTCCTTTGACCCAGAATTTTCACACCTAAGAATGAACATAAAGGAATTAAGTGAGTGCAGTAAGTAATTTAGATTCAAAGCAATAGTTATAGGAATGTATTATCACAGTATGATTCATGATAGGACAAAGTTAGCAACAGCCTAAATGTGAATAATGGTTCAATAAAGTATTATTTGGTCACTAAAATGATGCTGTATATAATTATTTACATGGAAAGACCTTCTTGTAGCATCAAGCAAATAAAACATTATAAAGGGGTACGTGAAGTATAATCTTACCTTTTATAAAATATATACATAAATATAAGGATTTCTGGAAAGAGATGAAATTAATTAAAAGCTAATAAATATGTCTGATATTAGAGATAGAAACCTCTGTTAGATATTGTATACTTTAGCCTTTTTCTAAATTCTTTTTTTTTTTTGAAGGAGAAATGCTTGGTAGCTAAATGCAAAGTGCTTAACTTCTATCAAATATTAAGGTCAAAGAAAAACATTTATACGTGTTCATGAGCCACAGCCTTTCCATTTCACTAATGGGAAAGATTGCATGACACCAGTAGAAAGACTGCAGATAAATGGGGCTTTAAGTAAGCAGTTCTTAGCATGTAAAGTGTAACAAATAAAATTAGAAACTCAGCAAAGAGATCATGTAAATCATTGAAAACGTCCTCACTTTGAATTTGTTCATTTGATTAAGCAACTGTTTGCCAAGATCTATTAAAAGAAACAGTGAAAAGAATGTTGAAGCTACGGTCAGCTCAAACAATATCTCTTTCTCAGTTTTGCTCCATTAACCGTGCTTTCCTTATTAAACATAGAAAGCTGTGTTTGGAATGGCCTTAAATGTTGTCATGCCAATCAAACTGAATTGTGAAGAAAAATATTTTTGAAATATTTTTTAAAAGATGAAAATGAACCCTTGCAGATTATCTTCTTCTGTGTGGAATGAAGAGTAGCTGATCCCCAAGTCCTGAAGAGGCAGGAAAGCCAGAGGGCCCCAGGAAAGGGGGGATCATGGTGGGAGGGATAGGCTGTCATCCTTGTTTCAAATGGGGGTCATCATGCCAAGGGCTCATGTGTCACTGGTTCTCCAAGTGCTGAGAGCCGGCAGGAGGTGGCACCAAGCCCCTCCAACACTGTATCCTGATGTAGAAAGAAACTTCCTCATTCCTCAGGTGTCCCTCCTCTGCTGTGCATTTGTACCCCTCCCATTAGGATAATCATGCCCCTCCTAACTGGGAGCCCCCTTTTTCTTTCCTCTAACCCAGTGGTTCTCAACCTTCCTAAAGCCGCGGCCATTTAATACAGTTCCTCATGTTATGGTGACTCCCAACCATAAAATGATTTTCGTTGCTACTTCATTAACTGTAATTTTGCTACTGTTATGAATCATAATGTAAATATCTGATATGCTATATGTGTTTTCTGATGGTTGTGACCCACAGGTTGAGAACCGCTGCTCTAACCCTTCCTAACACCCAGCCACTTGCCTGGGGTGTCCCCTCCCCCCACCCTTATGGCCAGCACAGCTAGTTTTATAAAATACTAGGTTGGTAAACGGTCATTTTTTTTTTCTTACATAGGCCTAGCATTGTTGATTGTATTTAATGGACACAATATAATGTTAGAGGTTTTTAAGTAATTAAACTTGCAGACTATGCAAGGAAAAAAATAAGAGAAAAAAAAGGAAGGAAGGAAGGAAGGAAGGAAGGAAGGAAGGGAGGGAGGGAGGGAGGGAGGGAGGGAGGGAGGGAGGGAGGAAGACTTGCCTGGCCCGTGTGGCTCAGTTGGAGGGGGTGTCATCCCATACACCAAAAGGTCATGGGTTTGATGTGGTTTCCATCTCTGGTCAGGGTGCTTATGGAGGTAACCAATAAGCTCTCTCTCTCTCTCTCTCTCTTTCTCTCTCTCTCTCTTCCTCTAGATCAGTGGTTCTCAACCTTCCTAATGCCACGACCCTTTAATACAGTTCCTCATGTTGTGGTGACCCCCAATTTCATTGTTACAAATTGAACATAATTAAAGCATAGTGATTAATCACAAAAACAATGTAATTATATATGTGTTTTCCGATGGTCTTAGGCGATCCCTGTGAAAGGGTTGTTCAACCCCCAAAGGGGTCGTGACCCACAGGTTGAGAGACACTGCTCTAGATGATAGGTAGGTAGGTAGATAGATAGATAGATAGATAGATAGATAGATAGATAGATGATAGATAGATAAAAGAAAGGAGAAAAAGAATGAATTTTTGCCTTTTGTGACTACATGGATAGACCTTGAGGACATTATGCTAAGTGAAATAAGTCTAAAAAGACAAATACTGTATGACCTCAGTTATTTTTGGAGTCTAAAACAACTGAGCTCATAGAAACAGAGAACAGATTGGTGTTTGCAGAGGTGGGTGGGTGTGGGTGGTGGGGAAAATGGGCGAAAATGGTCAAAAGGTACCAACTCCCAGTAATAAAATAAGTAATGTACAGCATAGTGCCTAGTTAATGATACCATAATGTGTATTTGAAAGTTGTTAAGAGAGATCTTAATAGTACTCATCAAAAGAGAAAAAAAATGTAGCTATGTATGGTGATTGATGTTAACTAAACTTACTATGGTGATCATTTCACAATACAGAAAAATATAGAATTATTATGTTGTGCACTTGAAATTAATATATAGTTATATGTTAATTATATTTCAATAATAAAAAAAGGAGGCAGAAGGCAGAATTGTTATTCTTACGATGGGACCATAGAACTTATGCCAATTTCCACAAACCTGTTCCATGGATATCCCAAGCCTACACTGTGTGAACACTGAATTCTCAACTAGTACAGCCTGAACAAATAAATGAACTTTGGGAGTTTGGTGAATCATTGTAGCCCATGTGGAAATATTAGTACCTGGAATTTAAGTTAAAAAAAAATAAAGTGGTCTAAAATACTAAGCTCACATGAAAAATTGTTTCTACCATTAGCATTCTTTTGTGTATCAGATACTTGTTATAACTGTTGCCTTCATGCTTATGGGTAGAAAAAAATAACCGAAGATATAAGCAGGAGAAATAATAAATATAATCAACAGATATGGTTGCTTTCCCCATTTCAGAAGTTGCCATTATTTCAAAGCACTGAAGTAAGTCTTTCCTTGGGGTAAGATATATGGGGAGAGCATTTAATATTACTGTGATAGTCAAGAATTGACAATTTTGGAGGACAAACACCTTATTCTTATATGTATGGCATAAACAAAGAAATGAGCAAAATTTGTATGTGAGCCTGATGGATACCATTTTCATTTTATTTTATCCCCACACCTGTATAAAACATTGTTCTAGTTCAAGGTATTGGTGTGAATATTCAGTTCTCACTCAAGCCACCTGGGAATGTTAAGATTAATAACGCATGTCAAAAAAGAAAAGCAAACATTATGGATTCAGGTGTGAATATGTTGGGCCTTGTTTTTAGCTTTAGTTCAATATTTTTCTTCTCTCTGTCAATCAATTTTTTTTTTTTACAGGAAGCAATCTTTATTCCAATGGTGAGATGAGTTTCTAATTTTTTTTACTATAAGCAAAATAGTGCCATTAAGAAAACCCCATTTTTGTGGGTGCTTTATGAAAAGAAAAAATTTAATTTAAAAAAAAATAGAAGCACTCATGCTTAATGTGTCACCCTTGACCTGCCATTAAAATCTCAGATTTGTCTTTAAAGGAGGCATTTTGCTCTGTTCCACAGTGTTTATGACCAAAGAATATATTTGCTTCCTTTGTCACTGCTGTGGGGTTATCACATGCAACTGGCTTAAACAAATGGAAAGTTCATTATCATCACATACTTATCTCTGAGCCCAGATGAGAAACAAAACAATTGGACTATAAATGTCATCGTTAGCTTGATTTTATATATATGCACATACATTAAATGTGTGGTTAGTGTACATATTTGGAAATAAGTCAAAAAATAATCTCCTAGCATCTTTAATAACTCTCACTTAAGCAAAATATGGTATAAAGAAGTAATGTGATCCAGAACGCTGAGTAATCCCAGTCACAGTTCACTGGGATTTTCAGTAGTTACTGAAGCCTATGAATGTTTCTAGGTTTTCTTTGAGTTCCTCTGAAAACAGGTCTGTCCTTGAGGTGTCAGATTAACACTCCACTCAGAAGACAAATTGTTCGTGGGCAAACTGGACATATGAGAGCCATTAGATAGTGTGCTTCACATTCTTGAAAAATGAAAAATTTGAGGCAACATAACATTTTATAAATGCAAGATGTTTATTATTATAGTACCAGCAATAAATGTTTAGAAACTGGAGTGGGTTCACTGTGGTTCTGACTAGGAACATATGCCTATCGAGTTCATTGGAAGCGGAGCCATTGATTTTTGGCATTAAATAAAGGGCCTGGAAGCTATTATGCATTTAGGCTTCTATGAGTATTTAATTATATCAATAGGAGAACACAATTTCTGTTGTGTGCGTAGTGATGAATGTCTCCATTTATTCATGTTACTATGCATGATAGATGAGTTTAAACCAGATGCTGTAACTTTTTTGCAATCTGACCAAATTAGTTAAATCATATATATATATATATTTAATTTAGAGGATACCCTATTGAACATCACTGAGGAAACCTTGCCCATGGCATCTCTTCATAGATTTCCCTCAAGATAATGTATAACATTTTAAAATAAAATAAAAAACACTGTGTGTTATCATTTCCACTTCTTGATATAAAGTGATAAATGATACTATATTTCTATTAACCTTATGCACTTACCCAGGTCTGTTATATTTCTACTTGCAATGAAGCCTGCTTGCATATGTGATTGCTACTGTTTATTTTGTATTTGCTACTGCTCAAATATCCAATGATACAATACAAAGCCTGTTGTCTGGCAGCATTCCTTCCATGTGGCTGCATTGGAGATACAGACCCAAGCCCTCTTCACTGCTTGATTGGATATGCCTTTACATATAGAGTAAAACATTTTTTTTCAAAAAATCCATTTCTTGTGTAAATAAAAGCAATAGATTTTATATTAACAAACACTTTGGCCAGCACTTAGAACACTGGAACAATAAATGACTTGCATGTCACCAGGACATAAAAAAATAAATAGCTCATGAATAAATGAATGAGCTGATGAAAGGCTCCAAACAAATGGGGAGAAAAGTTGAAAATGGCACAATGTTCAAAAGTAAAATGAAATTCTGTTTACCGGTCAAGATGACATAGTTTAGAATTCCAGAATGGCCTCTGCACAAATGCTTAACCCAAGTCTTTAAAAAATCAAGAGATTTTTAAAAGTTAAATGCTTTTGGAATTTAGAAAATTTTCTTGCTCCTTTCTCTGTCCTCTTTTGGTTTGAGTCTATTACAGACCCATGTTTAATGCACTTCAGTTCTACAACTGTACTGAGCTCCAAGCCTTTTCATACAGAGGAGCAAGTTCAGAAGCACAGTTTTCAGGTCACCGGGTACTATTACTGGCTTGTGATAGCCAAATGTCTGCAAATCTGATTAAAAATGGTCACTTCGTAAAGTAAACTGGAGTGAGAATTTAATAGCAATTTACTCATTCAAGACTTCTAATTTTCGTATCATATTCTCAAATAGACTTAGTAAATGGTTTATAATTGTACAAAATGAAGAATATCAGGAAAGGTCTAAGACATAATATGACTTTTGGCTACCATATACAAATAAATTAAAGATTTATGTAGATACAAATGTTGAGGTAGGCCCAGATTACATATATATATAATAAGATACCTTACCTCTGTGAATATATATATAATTAATGCGTTTCCATTGAGTTTGTTGCATGTGCACAAAGAAGTCTATAAATCTTAGATGAAATAAAACATCAGTGACAACAGTATGGAATATTTTTTAAAGTGTCAAATGCTTATATGAGCAGACACCAGATGTCACAAACTTCACTTTGTATTTGGAATATTGTACTGATAGTTCAGATATCAGTTTACTGTAGAATAAAATCCATGAAACACGAAGTAATGTGCCCTTTCAAAACAACTTCACCTTATTTACGGAAATGTCATTTTAATATTTTATTTTTGATTATAATAATTTATTAAAATCAAGTAATTATCAAAAGATGCCTTTGATTAACATAGAGTAAAAAAAGCAAAATGTAAAATCTTCACAAAGATACCTTATCTCTGTGAATATGTAATTATGAGGCACCATCACAATTATAAAGTATATACATGTTTACTTAGCAAAAATGAAAGATTCTCTATCCCATTACTATTCTGCACTGTTGGGATCGTCTGTCTCCAGCGGTCAGTTTACAAAGCATGGTCCTGTTTTAACTGTAACTTATTTTTTACAATGTTTTATTGGCTTCAAACTTAAATCATAATTATACTGATTACATTTCAAGGTGGTTATCATCTAATTACATTGGGGAAGGTGGGTGGGTATTGGGTCTTTGAATATGAAGAGAAGAGGAAAGAGAAGGAAGGTAAATTAATAACATGAGAAATATACAAATCTTAGTTTTAGCTTGGTGGCCTCCTGATTATAGCTGTAAGGACACCTTTAACTGTGATGGGTTTCTCAATCACTAGAGAACATACCCTCTTTGATCTGATTATCTCTTTTGTGTTCCCACTGTTTCCATACACACCTTTTATCTGTTGCAAGAACAAAATAGCTGTCTTGATAATGTTTCTCTACTTTGTGTTCATGTTGGAATATTCCAGAGAGCCTTAAAAAGGACAGAATCTGGGTCGTATCCCAATAAATTCTGCTATAATTGGCATGGGGGTGGGCACTCTCCTGGTAGCCAAGGCTGAAAACTATCGACTTGTGTGTCATTCTGGGCATATTTCTCTAAAAATCATACAAAAGAGAAATAGAAAGACTTATATTGGAAATGTTACCTGATGTCTGTACATGTGAACTACGTTTTAAGATTTTAGACACATAAACTGCAACATATTCCTTCACACATTCATTTTTTCATTCAAGCAGGAGTTGAGGCACCACTGACACACACTGCTGTTGGCACCAAAACACATAAAATGAGACTCTCCTTCAAGGATGTGTGTGGAGAGTACTGAAGGCACTGCATAAACACACCCTCACTACACATCGACTAAGAACAATAACGGAGGTGTTGACACAATACAGGGGTTCTAGTCAGGGAAGGCTGTATGTAGTCAATAAATACTTCACAGATGCTAAAGCAGTTTGAGTAGTCCTTTGAGGAGAAGTTTGGAAATTGGGACCTCAGTGGTTGATGCTGACTTCTCAGAAAAGGGAAATATTGATAACATGTGCAAAAGAATGAGGTTTGAAATACTCAAAATTTCAGGGTTAACCAATTGTGGACTAATGTGCATGTGTGTTTATGTGTGTGTGTGTGTGTGTGTTGAATCCTTTTGAGATTTAAAAAAAAAATTTGGACCTCCCAGTTTGCCTGGTTCCTAAGGGCTTATCATTGTAATATTTTTGACATAGAAGATTGAAAGTGTGAATAAATAAATGAACAAATAAATAAGTAAAACATGAATTTTACCTATATTATCTCTTGAACTGTTTCATTGGCCTGTTAGTTAGACATGGCAGGAACCATTGGTGGGATTTAGCATTCTATTTAAGTTTATATTTTATCTGAAAGTCTGGATTATTACTAGTCAATGGGTAATACTACTAGTCATTATCAACTAATCATTTTGCTATACCCACATATACCTTATTTTTTTGTGGATTTTGGTGGATGATCTATTTGTTCTATTTACATTTTATTATTCTAGACTTCATTATAGGAAATATCTGTGTTGGAATAAAACCAACACAGATTCAGAATTCAGATTTAGCAATAGCAATGTATTCCTCATTTCTAAAATAAGTATAATCATATAATTTAGATAACTACTGAATGAAGTGAAAATCAATAATGTTTATAAAGTCCCCAGCAATATGAATACTATAAATTATACTCCATCATTGAATGGGCTACCAAAAAATCCCTTCTGGAAAGTAATTTGTATCTGTCTTTTGCAAGTACTGAATGGGTACAATTCTGTTGTGCGCATTTAATATCACTTATCATTAGGAACTGGTAAAAAGAAAAAGCACATCTGATCATTCTAAATGGCAAGGTAGTTATCAAAACTGAAATTCAAAATTAATCTTAAATCTATATCAATGAAAGAAATCATGACATCTGCATATTTATTCTTGTATTTTTCTACTGTAATGATGTTAGTAAAAATTAAAATTCTGAATCTACTATAACAGAATCAATGATAAATTTACATGTGTGAGTCAGAGACAATTGAGGGAGTTCATAATATTTTTCAAGTTTAACAAAAAATAGAAAAATAAAAAAATTTAAATGGTAAGCCTTTTTACTTAATGTCAAAACATGAAAAATACCGGTGTTCAAATTTTTAAAAATATCCGTAGAGGTAGCACGAAAAGTATAAAAAGAAGGTACTTTTGCCATTGTTGTAAGCATAAGCCCATGTGAGAAAAAGTGAGTGAAACAGAAGGCAAAGGGGAGTAACAAAAGTAGGTCATTATTAATGGGTAAGAAACCAAATGATGAATATTCTAAAATACCACATAATTATTAATTGAATTATTAAATGGTCTAATTATTGTAATAATTTTTACATCTATTTTGTCCCTTGGTATATTTTTCCTGCCCTGAATAACAGTACTCGGACACTGATTAAAGATATTAATAAAAGAAGAAAAAAAGGTCAAAACAAATGAAATCCTTTTCTTTAGTAATCATTCCTTCCAGGGTATTCTAGGAATTCAGTTATCTCATTTGAGTTATTATTTATGGTCCTCAGGCAAGAGAAAAGTTTTCTTTTTTAAAAGTTTATGGTAGAAGAAAATCAAGTATGGTTTTCAACAGATTTCTTTTTCTCTCCAATTTTTTTAAATCTTGTATTGTTGAGAGTATTACAGATGTCCCCCACTCTACCCCCATTGCCCTCTTCCACCCTATTGTCTGTGTCCATAGATAATGCATATATGCATATGTTCTTTGGTTAATCTCTTCCCATCCCCTCCCTTTCACCTTTCCTCTCAGATTCATCAATCTGTTCCATGTGCCCATCCCTCTGGTTCTATTGTATTCATCAGTTTATTTTGTTCATTATATTTCTTTTTTTTAATTGTTTTTCTTTATTGATTAAGGTAATACATATGTGACCTTATTCCCCCATTGCCCTCCCCCCCACCCTCCCACTCATGCCCTCACCCCCTGTGGTCTGTGTCCATTGGTTAGGCTTATATGCATGCATATGAGTCCTTTGGTTGATCTCTCCCCCTTAGCCCCACTCTCCCCTACCTTTCCTCTGAGGTTGACAGTCTGATTGATGCTTCTCTGTCTCTGGATCTGTTTTTATTTATCGGTTTATGTTGTTCATTATATTCCACAAATGAATGAGATCATGTCAATTTACCATAGCTAAGATTTGGAAACAGCCCAAGTGCCCATCAGCAGATGAGTGGATTAAAACATTGTGGTACATCTACACAGTGGAATACTATGCTGCTGTAAAAAAGAAGGAATTCTTATCATTTGCAACAGCATGGATGGAACTGGAGAGCATCATTATATTTCTTGTTCAGTTATTTTTGTTTTTAGATTCAATTGTTAATAGATATGTATTTATTGGTATTTTATTGTTCATATTTTTATCTCTTCTTCTTCTTCTCCTCCTCCTCCTTCTCCTTCTCCTCCTCCTCCTCCTCCTCCTCCTCCTCCTCCTCCTCCTTCTTCTTCTTCTTCCTCTTCTTCTTCCTCTTCTTCTTCTTTCTTTTCCTTCTTCTTCAAGAAGGCCCTTCAACATTTTATGTAACAGGTTTGGTGGTGATAAACTCGTTTTTCCTATCTATGGAGCTCTTTATGTGACCTTCAATTCTAAATGATAGTTTTGCTGGGTACATTAATCTTGGTTGTAGGTCCTTGCTATTCATCACTTTGAATATTTGCTCTCTTTTGGCCTGCAAATTTTCTGTTGAGAAATTAGCTGACAGTCGTATGGACACTCCCTCGTAGATAACTAACTGCTTTTGTCTTGTTGCTTTTTAACATTCTCTCTTTGTCTTTAACATTTGGCATTTAAATTATTATGTGTCTTTGTGTGGGCCTCTTTGGGTTCATCTTGTTTGCAACTCTCTGAGATTTCTGGATTTGAATGTCTATTTCTTTCACCAGGTAGAGGAAATTTTCTGTTATTATTTTCTTCAAACGGGTTTTCAATTTCTCGCTCTCTCTCTTCTTCTGGAACTTCCATGATGCAAATGTTGGTACACTTGAAGCTGTCTCAGAGGCTCCTTACACTATCTTCATATTTTGGGATTCTTATTTTCTTTTTGCTCTTCTGATTGGGTGTTTTGTGCTTACTTATATTGCTGATTTCATTTTCAGTATCCTCTACTCTACTGTTGATTCCCTGTAAATTATGGCTCAACTATAACAGGATAGTGCTCATAGCCCACACAGGGGCATTCCTAGAGTGCCCAACTCAGATGACTAGGCCCTACAGGACACCTACTACACAAGATCACTCTATCAATTCCAGGAGACACAGCAGCTCTACTGAATACATAGAATCAAACACAAGGAAGCAGCCAGAATGTGGAGACAAAGAAACGTCACAAATAAAAGAACAGAAGAAATCTTCAGAAAAAGAACTAAATGAAATAGAAGCAAGCAAATAACTAGATGCAGAGTTCAAAACAATTGTTATAAAGATGCTCAAGGAACTTAATGAGAGCTTCAAGGAACTTAGTGAGAATTTCAAGAAAATTAGTGAGAGTATCAAAGACATTAAAAAGAACCAGTCAAAAATGAAGGCTACACTAACTGAAATGAAGAAAAAATTATAGGGAATCAACAGTAGAGTAGAGATGCTGAGAATCATACTTCTTAATATTACCGGCTGTTTAAGTATTATCATGGGTGCCTCCACAGCATGAATTAGACAATTACACTATTATAACCTAAATTTCATGTTTAAAATTTTGTCATTTCATTGTTTGTTTATGTTATAATGAAGTATTAGCATTTTAAATAGCTCTGACACCTTATTTCTGATCAAATAAATATTCTTAATTAGGTTCCATCCTGTAATTCCATTATTTCAATAAGAGTGATTAATACTAAAAATCATGGAAATAAAAATAATATTTGTTATAGTAGTAGTAGCAGGAGGAGAAGAAGGAAGAGGAGGAGAAGATGTAATAGCAGTGGTGACTAACATTATTTGTTTGCAAAATTCTAGATTCTATCCTATTTCAAATGTATCATTTAATCCTTTTAATATATTCCCATTTTAACTATGACGTTACTAGATTTGGAAATATTACATAACTCACCCAATATTGCCTAGCAAGTAAATGGTAATGTCTATTTGGCTATTAATACAGTTTCATATATATATATATATATATATATATATATATATATATATATACACACACACACTAATTTTGCTCTTTGTGAGTCTATAATTTAGGGTAATTACTCTATTGGTAAAAAAAAAAAAAAAAAAAAAAGTACCTCTTCTTGAGAACTATATTGACTATATTTTTTCCTGTTAGTGTATGATCCATGTATCCTGGCCCTCACTAGACTACACAAAATCATCCTTTTTTTTTTTTTTTTTTTTTTTAAACTATGGTATTTCAAGGTAGTACTCCACCTGAGGGGAGTTTACACCTGCTCTCCTGTATCCAAAATATCAACATTGGCTTTCTTTGTCACTGCCTAATGAATGGAACTCAGGAGGGCTGAGTAATGAAGCATTCTACAAGGAATTCATCATGTGCTTACTACCCCAAGAAAGGACTGCCTGCGCATACCTCTACGCTGTACTGCTAATGCTATTGCAGAAGACTGTGCTGTTGGTGATTGCCTTGTCAAGTTCATGGTCAAAGGCCCCATCATAGTGTGTGGGAGTAGGATTTTCCAACTGTCTATTACCCTAGGAGAGGTCAATTAAGTCAGAATACTACAGGTCTCTGAATTGAGGCCAGAAGGGATTATTCTGACTGGATCAGTAAGAGGCTGTGCCTGCACTTTGAGTTACATAGAGTCCTGGAGGGTGGGCCAGAATAAATAACCAGAAAAATAGACCAGAAGTGGTGATAGGAGTGAGTGGTAATACCCAGAGTCAACATTTAATCAGAGGGGGAAGCTCAATAAATCAATATTGCTTGAGACTGTTTACTGAAGAGATTACTGAGTAGCCTTTCCATCAAATGCTGGGTGTGGTCTAATTGACCCTCCAGAGATTATCTGATTCTAAAGGGGTGTGGCTTTCTATTGAGGAGGCTGTTTTACAGCGCTGTGAGGGTGAGGTTAACTGGTAGAAAACTGATAGCTCTGTAAATAATTCTTGCCTGAAAGAAACACAAATAATTCCTGTCCATAGCAACACAAATTAAATGTGTTTGAGATATAATTGTTCTGCACCAGGTAGAAAAGATAACTCCAAATGTGTTCTGTGAGGAAACACTAGAGTGAGAGGTGGCACAGCAGAGGTACATGTGGGCTATTTTGACACGTATGTTAGAGAGGCCATAACACAAGTGTCATATTGGGTAAAATACTTCTATCTGGGTACATGGGAGCAATTCTATAGCTCTCAGACCTTTCTGTTTCACTTGTCAATATAATTTCGAAAATTATTAATCTGTAGAGCATTACTATAGCTTTTCTATTCTGGATAAATAAGAAGTGTAATATAAGATTAAAAACAACAGCAATAGAACCTCTAAGTATAATCATTTCACAAAAGAAAGGACATTTTGCCCAGCCAGCATGGCTCAGTGATTGAGCATTGACCTATGAACCAGGAGGTCATGGTTTGATTCCTGGTCAGAGCACATGCCCGGGTTTCGGGCTCCATACCCAGTGTGGGGCATGATGTAGGCAGCCAGTCGATGATTCGCCCTCCTTATTGATGTTTATCTCTTTTTCCCTCCCTCCTCTATGAAATCAATAAAAATGTATTTAAAAAATGCTTTACAAGGAATGGACATTTTAATAACAACACAATATAGAAAGGTTTCTTAAAGAATATGGAATTCATTGTAAGTGAAAATAATTCAGCTTTATAAAATTGTTTATAAATATATCATTTTTAGTTTATATTTAGCCCTGATTCAAGAAGATTTCTTCCCAAACTGACTCCAAAGTACAAAATGAGTGGGGATACTGGAGTAGCCCTTATTTAACTTGCCAGCTTTATTGTCACCATAATTACCTGGTAGAAACTTATATCGTCAAGTAGTCCATAGGTTTGTGTGACTTCCAAGTCTCCTTCTGGTTTTCATTTGCTTATAACCTTAAACCACTACTGAGTTTAAAGTGTTCAGCATAAAACCCAATTTGTGCTTTTATTCATTTACAACAGATGGGGTCAGAATGAAAAGGGGGAGCATATTACATCTTCCCATTTTTTTGTAGCCCATTTATTAAAATCACTTGCATCATTTTTATAAGGATCAACTTTTTTCCTAAAATGTGATTTTTATAAAGGATACACACTTCATTTTAAAACCATTTAGTAAGTAGTAAACCTGTGCTCTCTATGTCTCTATTAAAAAGTTATGACCAAACTGACCAACCTTTATCTTAATCATAATACCCAAACCTAATACATTTCCTAACATGCAGAAGCCCTAAACAAAGTGAATTCCCAATAACATATGCTGAAGTTACAACTGCTGACAATAAATGCTGCTAGCCCTAAAAGAACCAAGAGCCATTGTTTACCAGGGTGAGAAATGGGATAAGAAATAATTACTACTCTTAGATTGAAGATATATTGTCAACCTCCCAAACTATTGGTACTTAAAATTCTTTTTAAAATTGTGCTTATGTGGATATCAATAATTATTACCTATTTTATATCTATATATATAAAAGCCTAAGTGACCATTACAACCGAACGACTGGACAACCAGACAACCAGCCAGTAGCTATGATGCACACTGACCACCAGGGGTCAGATGCTCAATTCAAGTGTTGCCCGCTGGTGGTCAGTGCGCTCCCACAGCCAACCTCCCCCATCAGCCCTGATAGCCAGCCAGGCCAAGGGACCCCACCTGTGCACAAATTCATACACTGGGCCTCTAGTATGTAAATATATATATATATATTCCACTTAGGGTTATAATTCAGAAAGATTAAAAAAGAAAGCCATGAAAGAGAAAGGTAAAACATTTTAGGTATGAAACAAATCCTTTATAATAAAAAGGCAATATGCAAATTGACCATCACGCCCTTGCACAAGATGGCCGCCCCATGTGGTCAAAGATGGCTGCCCCCATGTTGTCACTAGATGGCCACCACAAGATGGCCGTCAGGGGAGGGCAGTTGTGGGTGATCATGCTAACAGGGGAGGGCAGTTAGGGGTGACTGGGCCAGCAAGGGAGGGAAGTTGGGGGGGGCAGGCCAGCAGGAGAGGGGAGTTAGGGGCAACCGGGCTGGCAGGGGAGGGTTGTTGGGGGTGACTAGGCCAGCAGGGAGCAGTTAGGCGTCAATCAGGCTGGCAGGGGAGTGGTTAGGGGGTGATCAGGCTGGAAGACAGAAGTGGTTAGCAGTAATCAGGCAGGCAGACAGGCGAGCAGTTGGGAGCCAGATGTAAAAGATTGTGAGAAGGATTCCAGATTGGAGAGGGTGCAGTCTGGGCTGATGGACAACCTCCAGTGCACGAATTTCGTGCACTGGGCCTCTAGTTATAAATAATATCAATAAAAGAAAAATATTGAAAGAAGGAACTGTAGGACAGGAAAGCCCCCATTCACTCTCCCCAGGAAAGTATGCTTTTCTTGGTATTTATGTCACTGGACCCTGTAAGATTCCCTCATATCTTCTCATACTTTGTCATTTAGCTTACAAAATACAGGGTAAATATAAGGTAATGTACAGTGTGGATCAGTGAATAGTAACAGTTGTGTAAAAAGCTTTTAAAAAATCAATTGGCAATGATGGAAGACTTTTTACTACTGATGTAAAAGATAAATATGTATTTTTTTTTGTAAAGATAAGTACAGACAGAAATAAAATTCCATTTTTATCACTAGTTATGCCCCATAGGAACAATTACATGACTAAAAGCAAGTATTGCTTTTAAGTGGAAGGTATACTTACTTCAGGAAAATCAGTCTTTGAATAAAGAGTGATTTGAGAAATTTTAGATATTTTAAATTATAAAAGAATAAGTGATAAAAACTTTAATTTTAAAACAGATTTACGTTACTTTTTTAAAATGATCCTTGTAAAAAATACAAAGTACTAACATTCTCAAATATGATAAAAGAAATTAGTAATAATTTTAAAGATTATAATCATGTTTTATATTCAGATATAATAGAAATATCACTGGCTCAAGAATAGAAAAATTAATTTATGTTTTATTCCTTAAATAAAATAAATTTCTATTCCTATTGAGACAGTAAATATTCATTGTAGAAAATTAGAAAATAAATACCTCTAATGTTGCTTTTTATGTTATTTGATATTTCTTAAACCTCTTTTAATCCATCATGTTTGCCTACCTCTCCACCCTTTTAAAAACTTTTTACCACCAAAAATGTCTAACATTCATAAAATAGAAAAATAGGATAATTCCCCATGTACTCATCAGCTAACTTCAGCAATTATTAACGCAGGCCAATCCTGTTTTATCTGTATCCACAAAGACTTATTTGCTCTCCCTGAATAAACCCAAATTATTTGAAGTAAATCTCATTCTTAATGTTATACCATTTCATCTACAAAAATGCAATTGTAATTCCATAAAATAAGTACTCTTTTAAAATATAACCACAATAATGTCCTGTATATATAAAAATGTATATGAATATATGCATGTGTGTAATGTATATGAATCTCTATATGAATATATTCATATATGTGTAATATATATGTATTTCTATATGTATTTGTAAATACATACATATATATATATATATGCGCACACATTTTTTGTATGTGTGTTTGTATTTTTATTTTTGTGTGTCAGACTAATAGTATTATTATAATTACTAACAAAATATCTACTGAGAACAATTACATTTTTAAAATTGCTTTTGTCCTTGCTCTATTATACATAGGGGTGTAAAGTCAAATTATTGTGCTAAATGGCCACTGAAATAATTTTACTATCAATTAAATACATAATTTCATTTGTTTCCATTTGCTTTTGGGTTTAAGGAATGGCTATTTTTCCCATTTCAAATATATTTTGGTTTTATAATTATGCAGAATATTTGCATGGCTCCAGAAGAAAACCTAAAAAACAAAGCATATTCAGAGAAGTCTAGATCTTACTGTTGTCCTCTTCATCTTTTTATATTTTATTCTCATAAGTGCCCTTATGTTTTCTGATTTTAAAATCATTTTCCATCTCTTAACATAAGCTATACACATATGTATATATTAACAGTCAATACTTGTTGCTTATAGTTTAACTAGAGGCCCGGTGCACGAACTTCATGCATAGGTAGGATCCCTAGGCCAGGCCAGTGATCAGGGCCAATCTGTGGGGCAACTGGCGGAGCCCGCGCTGGCACCAGCCTTGGCTGGCCTCCTGCTGCCCGCTTGCCAATGTCACCAGTCAGAGCCTGCAGGCTGGGGGCAGCTCCTGTGTTGAATATCTGCCCCCTGGTGGTCAGTGCACATCATAGTGACCGGTCGTTCCACCACTAAGTTGATTTGCATATTAAGCTTTTATTATATAGGATATGATACCAGTTTTACTTAACATTTTGCATCTACTGTCCCCTTCTTAAAAAAAAATTAGCACATTATTCCCAGTTTTCTCCACTTAACTTTAACAATCTATACTGGAGAAAAATCTTTAGTGGTCTAGACAAATTCTTTTCTTCTTGTTAGTATTACCTAGAACCTGTGGTATTGCTTTATTCAAACAATTCTTGTCTCATAGTGATGTACATTTGTTTTTTTTCTCACACTCTTATTAAGATAATGCAACCATAAATAGCCTTGTACATGTTTTATCTTTCATATTTTTTGTCAGTGTATCTTTGATAACTGTTCTTAGAAGTAGGATTACTGGGTGTTGGCAAATGAATAGGTATTATGAGAAATTTCCTTCCAAGAAGTTTTAACAGTTTACATTTCCATTAGCAATATTTGAGAATATTTTATTCATCTATACCCACAGAGGATATTGCCAAACTTTTGGATTTTAGCCAATTCAATATGTGAGAGATGGGGTCTCAGTGTGGTTTTTAGTTGCCATTTCTTATTATGGGGAAAGCAGAATAATTTTTCATATTTTCTAGAGCATTTCCATTTCCATTCTCTTTTAGTTGTGTACCTATTTGCCCAATTTTTCTATAGTGTTGGGGCTTTCTTTCTTTATTTTTTTATCTTAATACATTTAGCTTACTAGGTTTTATCTATTGTAAAATTACATTTCCCAGCTTGTCATTTGTCCTTTTCATTTTGCAAAGATGGGGTGTGTGTTTTTGGGTTTTTTTGTATACACTGTTTTTACACTTTTATATTAGCATATTGAAGAATTTATTTCTATTTTCCATTATTTTGTCTATAAATTGAATCACAATATAGACAATTTTATCTATTCTAGATTTAAAATGAAATTTACCTATCTTTTCTTCTACTAGTTATATGATTTTTTTAAAATGTCTAACTCATTTGGAAGTTATCCTGGCATATGATATAAGGTCTGGATCCAAGTTTATTTTTCTCTGCATAGCTCTCATCACACAATCTCACATTTAAAAGTACTATCTCTTTCTAACTAATTTGAGATGCCATTTTTATCTTATACTAAATTTATATTCTCAATTTGGGCTATTTCTGGGTTTTCTATTACAAGGTAACTTAATTGACACCGATTTGCTGATGTGAATAGAACAGTTGTTCAAAAGAATGTCCTGCCTTCTGAATTCTATCTGCTTACTTATTCTTAATGTCTTAGCTTATTCCTTCTCTTTTTATTTACTTTAAACATTTTATTTTTTAATTATAGTTGACATACAATATTATGTTAGTTTCAGGTGTACTATCTAGTGATTAGACATCATATAGCTTACAAAGCAATCACTTCAATAAGTAAATATCCATCTGACACCATTCATAGTTATTACAGTGCTAGGAGCCCAGTGTGGGATTCGAAACTGTGCAGCACCACCCACTCCCTCTCTGGCCCTTGAAGCAGCCATGGCTGCTGCTAATCAGGCCCTCCCCCAGTGCAGGTGCACGGAGGCCCTGCCAACCCGCCCCTGACACTGCGTGTGCAACCTCCTCCTGTCTGGTCGACCCGCTGCGGTGTCCCAGTTAGTTAGCATATTTCTCTATTATCTATATCTATATCTATATCTATATCTATATCTATATCTATATCTATATCTATATCTATATCTAATCAGATAAAGAGAGAGAGACTAGAGGCCCAATGCACTAACTTCATGCATGGGTGGGGGGAGGGTACCCTCAGCCCAGCCTGCAACCTCTCCAATCCAGGACCCCTTGGGGGATGTCCAACTGCCGGTTAGGCCAGATCCCCTGGGGATCAGACATCCCCCTCACAATCCTGTACTGCTGGCTCCTAACTGCTCACCTGCCTGCCTGCCTGATTGTCCCTAACTGCCCCCCCCCTGCCTGCCTGATCACCCCTAACTGCCTCTGCCTGCCGGCCTAATTGCCCCTCACTGTCCCCCCTGCCGCTGGCCTGGTTGCCCCCAACTGCCCCCACTGCCAGCCTGGTCTCTCCATGCAGCCTGCTGCTCGATCATTTGGTCACCCCTCACTAACCCCCCTGCCGGCCGAGTTGCCCCACACAGCCTGCTGCTCGGTTGTTTGGTTGCCCCTCACCAACCTCCCTGCCAGCCTGGTCACCCCGCACAGTCTGTTCAGTCATCCGTTTGGTTGTGGTGGTTGCTTAGGCTTTTATATAGATAGATTATTGGCTATATTCCCTGTGCTGTACTTTACATCCCCATGACTATTCTGTACTACCGATTTGTACTTCTTAATCCCTTCACCGTTTTTACCTATTATCTAGTTGTGCTGGCCTTGGAGGTCCCCAGGATAGGCCAAGCTGCAAACTGAGGCTGGCTGTTGCTAGGGTATGCCAATGTCAGCTGCTGCTTGTTTGAGAGATTTTAGGAAAGTTCAAAGCATGAGCCAATTGGGGCTGCTTGTATGGAAAAGCCCCTGGAAACAGCTAGGGTATGCCCAGAAGTTGGCTGGGGTGGGGTCTCAGGAAAATTTCAGAGTGGGACTAAAACAGTGTTAGCCAGGTTGCTGGAGACTCACATATAGCATCTGCCTGCTGGCTCTGGTTGGGGAGGGCTTGCAAAGGAACAATGGCCTCTGTGAGCACTTCTGTCTGGGTGAAAGCTGCCCCTCCAGCTCTTGCCCTGATGCCAGAGAATTAAGTTCCTCCCTGCATGTCCCTGGAGCCTTTACAGCTGCTGCCCCTGGGCTGGAGCTCGAGCAAGTGAATCGGATTAAGTCTGTGCATAAGCTCTTTAAGAGAAATGCCTGGGACTTCAGGAGTTCTCTGTCTAGCTCAGCCACAATCTCTGCTAGTTTTTGCAGACAGAAGTTATGGGGACTTCTCTTCCTGGCACTGGAACCCTGGGCTTGAGGGGACCTCCACAGCTGAAATATCCCACCTGATGTTTATCTGTCATAATTGGGTGTGGACCCAGCCTGTTTGTCTCTGCCCCTCATGCCAGTCTCAGTATGGCTTCTCCTTATGTCCTCAGGTGTAGGACTTCTATTTAGGTAGATTTCAGGCAATTCTAAATGATGGTTTTTTTGTTTTTGTTTTTTTGTAGTTTAGTTGTAATTTTGATGTGGATGTGGGTGTATTCACATACCACATTTAGCTACACTGCCATTTTGAGTGGAACTCCTTCCTTATTCCTGTTTTATTTATTTTTTTAACCATATTTTCAGTTAAAATTTAATTTAAATGTAAAAGTTTGATGGAATCAAAAGAAACCTTTTGACTAAAATAATCATCAGTGAAATTATATATTTTATAATATTATATCACAACAAAAGTTACATAATATTTGGTTGACCTACCATTAATTATGCTAAAATTATCCACTGCATTGATAACCTAGATAATCTATCTGTTGTACATTTTTATCTTGAGATATTAAAATTAGAATTGTTTCTTGCCCAGCTGGTTTAGATCAATGGATAGAGCATCAGCCTGCGGACTGAAGAGTCCCAGGTTTGATTCTGGTCAAGGGCATGTACCTGGTTGGGGCGCATGCAGGAAGGCAACCAATCGATGTGTCTCATTCACACTGATGTTTCTCTCTCTGTGTCTCTCCCCTCCCTTCCATTCTCTCTACAATGAAACCAATGAAAAATATCCTTGGGTGAGGATTAAAAAAAATAAATAAATAAAATTAGGACTGTTTCTTTAAAATATATTAATATTATTTTTTTAAAAAATAACACAAATTAGAAGATAATGACAATCGAAAATTTGTTTATCAAAGTAGCTAGGATTATAGATATATTCTTTTTAAAAATCACCCTAAATTTTGTCTCTTCATATACTTTTACTCTTAAAAAAACACATTTTAATTATAGTTGACATACATAGTATATTAGTTTCAGGTGTCCAACATAGTGATTCAACATTTACTGTATATACCTTACAAAGAGATCACCTCGGTAAGTCTAGTAACCATCTGTAACCATAAATAGCTGTTATGATATTGACTATATTCCCTATGCTGTACAGTACATTTCTATGACTCATTCTAAAACTGGTTGAGAGTTTGTATTTCTTAGTCCCCTTCAGTTTTGCACCCACCCCTGCCCCTCTCCCATCTGGTAACCATCAGTTTGTTCTCTGTATCTATGAGTTTGTTTGTTTTGTTTTGTTTACTCATTTGTTTTGATGTTTTTAGATTCCACATGTAAGTGAAATCACACGGTATTTGTCTTTCTCTGTCCAATTTTTTTCAGTTAGCATAATACCCTCAAGGTCCATCTGTGTTGTCTCAATTGGCATGATTTCATTCTTTTTATGACTAATATTCCATTGTATATATGTATCAACTCCTTTTTATCCATACATTGGTGGACATTTAGGGTGCTTCTATATCTTGTCTATTGTAAACAATGCTATAATGAATATAAGGGTGCATATATCTTTTTGAATTAGTGTTTACAAATTCTTCAGATAAATACCCAGGACTGGAATTGCTGGGTCAAATGGCAGTTCTTTATTTTATTTTATTTTATTTTATTTTATTTTATTTTATTTTATTTTATTTTTGAGGAATCTCTATATTATATTCCATAGTTACTGCACCAGTTTACAATCCCACCAACAGTGTAGTAGGGTTTCTTTTTCTGCACATCCTCTCAACACTTATTCTTTATTGTCTTTTTGATAATAGCCATTCTCATTGTGGTTTTGATGTGCATTTTCCTGATGATTAGTGATGCTGACCATCTTTTCATGCATCTCTTGGCCATCTATCTGTCTTTTTCAAAGGGATGTCTATTTAGGTCCTCTGCCCATTTTTTCAACATTTTTTTAATGTTGAATTGTATGAGTTCTTTAATATTTTGGATATTAAACTCTTATTGGACATGTCATTGGCACATTTTTTGTTGTTGTTGTTAATGATTTCCTTTGTGGTGCAAAAGCTTTTAGCTTGATTTTGTCCCATTTGTTCATTTTTGCCTACATCTACTTTTACTTTTAAAAACTTACTTATATCATTATTTAAGCAAGGGTCTAAATCAGAGATCCTCAAACTTTTTAAACAGGGGGCCAGTTCACTGTCCCTCAGACCGTTGGAGGGCCGGACTATAGTTTTAAAAAAAACTATGAACAAATTCCTATGCACACTGCACATCTTATTTTGAAGTAAAAAAACAAAATGGGAACAAATACAATATTTGTATTTGCATGTGGCCCGCAGGCTGTAGTTTGAAGACCCCTGGTCTAAATGATCTAACCAAATCATGCCATCTCATCAGAAGACATTTTAATGACAATATATCAGTCAAACAATTTTCTCTTTACAGTTTTCTTATTTATTCTAGGAAAACAAAGAAAAAGTAAGAATAAAACCATATTTAACAAAAATCCTATATAATAAAAGCCTAATATGTTAGGTGTTCGGTTGACCAGTCAGCCATTCAACCAATCAAAGCGTAATATGCTAATGATATGCTAAAGCTGCTCAACCGCTTGCTATGATGTGCACTGACCATCATGGGGCATATGCTCTGATTGGTAGGTTAGCTTGCTACTAGGGTCCGGGCACACGTGACTGAGTGAGATGGGCTGGACATGCCCTGGAGCCCTCCCTCTGCCCCTCCCCGGCTGGCCAGCCTCCCATGTCCCTCCCCAACCCTGATCATGCACCGGTGGGGTCACTAGGCCTGGCCTGCACCCTCTCACAATCCAGGACCCCTCAGAAGATGTCAGAGAGCCGGTTTCGGCCTGATCCCGCATGCCAGGCCAAGGGACCCCACTGATGCACAAATTTGTGCACTGGGCCTCTAGTGTGTATATAATTTGAAAACGAATCAATGATTATAAATTCTAAGTTTAAAAAACATTTTTCTGTTTAGTTTTATTACACTTACCACTAGTATGCATCAATCAATATAACTACGTTTTGATAACTATTTAACAAAATTTTATTCATCTTTTAATGAAACTCATGGGTGTTTCTTCTAATTATTTTATGCATACATGGATTAATATAATATCTTTCTAGAATTATACAGTATTCAGCCTCAACTTTATTGCTCTTTTTCATTTTCATAAATGTCAGCAATAAGCAACATATTTCATGTTTCAAAAAAAATAAGTTGATGGGAATGAAAGGAATTCTAGCATAGATATATTACTCAATTATTTAAACTCCTCTATGTTGCATGCCAAAATTATATTGTGATCTCTTACCAAAATTACTTTTAATGATTTATTAGCTGACAACTCAGTTAGGTCCTCCTTCAATTTTGTTGAAAGCAAACATTGGAAACCACTTGAATTATAAAAACATTTGTTATCCAGTCATCAAAGTCATGCACATCCTCAACTTTTGGGAAATCTAAATACAGGCTTTACCAAGACCTATCAAGTTTCTTAGTTTTCATACAAGTGTTTGAAGTTAAAGGAGATTTCCCAGGCAATCATTTGTATTACTGTTCTCTTGTTTGTTTGTTTGTTTGGTACACCGGGGATTTTTACACATAGGGTCCAATGCACCAGAGAAAATTCAAGATGTGTCAGAGTATGTGGGAGAGGGTGATGGGGGATGTGGTCAGTAAAAGGACCTCATCTTAACTACAAGTGTTTTCTCAGGCCAATATATTTTAACAGAGTTGAGAATTAAAGTTCAGAATTGAAGCTGGAAAGTGACTTCCTTAATCCTATCTATGCCTGGTTTTCCCTTGGAAATTGTGTCAGCTAATATCTATTGCGACTTAGGTGACCATGATTGGATCCAAATATCAGGCTCTCCACATGAAAAGATTCTCAAGTTTAAAGGGTCAGAACTCTTGCTGAGACCTGGCACTCAGCTTACTACAATAGTGGCAAGTAGACTCATAAAGTACAAGATAGATGAAATGAACTTCATTAAATATTATCTTCATCATTAATATAATACATATTTGTGCCTTAATATACTGCTTAAAATACTATATGCTTACACATACTATATATTGTTTTATATTATGTATAACATATTACTTAACATATCAGATTAGTGTGTAGTGGGAGATAGAACAGTTTCATCTAATTTTTGGTATTTTTTTAAAATATATTTTTATTGATTTCAGGGAGGAAGGGAGAGGGAGAGAGAGTTAGAAGCTCTCTCATCACGATTGCATCAATGATGAGAGAGAATCATCGATATGCTGCCTCCCACATGCCCCTACTGGGAATCAAGCCCGCAGACCGGGTATGTGCCCTTGACTGGAATCAAACCCGGGACCTTTCAGTGCAGGCCGACACTCTATCCAGTGAGTCAAACCAGCCAGGGCTGGTATTTATTTTTTTTGGCAAGCTGAATTATGGCCTACTCTGTGAACAGTTCCTATTACTACTGACTTAAGATGACTTACAATAAAAGGCAGTCAGAAAAGCGTTGGTAGTAAAATGATATACACATGTCAAAGTACCTAAAATGTGTGTTAGATGAGATATCAATTATGCAGAGATGGCAAAATGAATATAAAATTGCATATATACTATGCTTGGTAAGAATGCATTTTATTCAACTCTAATAATATTTTGATATAAGGCTTAGACAAAATTCAAATCTTTGAATCAATTTTTGAGCCGTTGGTAAGTATGAATGCTTTCTTATTTTTAATTTTTCCCTTAAAAATAAGTTGTGACTTATCATCATGTATTCAAGGAGCCATTTGCTTATTTAATAGCTCTATTTAATCAGAAACACTCAGACTCTTTCCTTGAAAATACATATGCGTGTAAGTTCTAATGGAAAATGTGCTTGGCAAGGTAACTTTGGAGCTTGCCAAACTCCAGACATCTTAGAAATGCTTGAAGATGTTATAATGAGCAAAACATACTACCAGTTCAATGAACCTTGGACTTATGTGTCAGGAAAGTAGACAAAATACCAAATATGTTGTCATGCTTTCACTAAACCAAAGCCGTTCTCATGTGTTTGAATTTAAACTGAAGGCTTCTCCCACGTTTAGCTCAGCTGTGAGATGAATTAGTGTGATCAAACCAAGGCAGATCCCAATAGGACTTGTCATCAGTTGTGTATAATCATCTCTGAAGGAGAACTGAGCATGAGTTTTTTGGAGCTCTCCATAGAAGAATGCGGCAGCGTTTAATGAGTTGTCTAAAATGTACATTGGTGAACAAATTTACAACAAGTCATGAAAGTATTTTAATTAGAAAGAATAGTAAACTTACATGCTATATGCATTTTTGTAGACACTTTTAGAGCCTTATAATTATTTCCCTCTTAAAAGAATACAGAGCTGTGCAACTCCCCTAGTTTTACCGAATATCCTGCTATTCATCATGATAAATGTAAATGAGTAATAGGTCCTCTTCTACCTGAACTAAGACTTTATTTTCTCCTTCAATGTATTATCTAAAGCCTACACCTAGATAATTATTCCTTTAGATTAATATTAGATATACATTTCATGCACTATGCCAAGTTCAGTATAGTTTATGTGTATATGAGGAATGTTACTTCTAAGTTGAGAACAATCCACATGCTATCATACATTATATATTTTATAAAGCTGGTTGGAAGAGGGGGGCCTTACTATAAAAACTACTTGGTGAATATTTTGTTTTTACTCTGCTTAAGTCCAGCTGTCTCAAAACTGAGAAAACAACATCCTGAGGAATTACTAAGAAAATTCTGTCATCCATGTGAGAAAGCAGAAGGAATAAAGAGGCAAGTGAAGCTAGCAGCATAGTCTCTGATGCATTCTGATTTAGAAATATCCAAAAGTCTGGGCCACAAGTGGAAAAATATTGGAATGCCATGAATACACATATTTCAAGAAGACAAGAATTCTAATTAGCCTGGATGGGAAACTCAGCATGAGGCTAGATAATTAGTCTGATGTTTAGAGTCATTATTCTGGACTGTGTCAGTAGAATTAGACAATACTATTGTGATAACACAAATGCTAAACAAATCACCCATCTCAGAATTTCCTAAACAGCACTTTACAGCATTTGGAGACAAATTTTTTTTCTTAATATTGTCATGTTTTTCTTTGTTGGATTCCCTAATGAATTTAGCAGTCCTGATACTTAGCAGGAAACCTGGACTGATCATTTGAGGCCTGTTTTCTTTATACATTGTGGAGTAAGGTTTACTTTTGGACACCTAATAAATCATGATCTAACATCTAAGAAACAGACTTATTGCCATATTGCTGAATCAAGGAAAGAAAAAAACCAGTGTAAGTGTTGTTTTGCCTATCAGACAGAAATGAAGCAAGGAGTGATATTCTCTAGTAATGATATGCTCTGTCTACTCTATTAATGGTATGTTAGTGCCCCTGTCTTATGATGTGGGCTTAGTAATGATTTTGTATTTGAAAACGTTAAGCCTTGCCTTGTTTGTAGCTCACGAAGGAATATGACCATATGCGATGCTTTCCTATTTAAGGCAATGCCCCCACTGTTGGATAGATTACTGTTGACAGCTTTTGACCAGAGGGAGCCATTAGATTTTGCTGGCTAGCAAACAATTACAGCTTTGATATAAGCTACAAGGTAAAGATTAAAAGGAATACCAATGCAAAAAAAAATATGCCAGCTCTGTGTGGTCTCTAGACTCTTCTTGAGCAAAGAAAAAATTATTTAGATGTAAAAACTAACAACAACAAAAAGGCAGAGTAAAAAAAAAAAAAAGAGCTTTTCAGGATTCTAACAGGTAAAATGAACACTGAAAGAAACAGGCAAAACTTCATACCACTGACAAAAATTCAAAGGATGTAATTGAAGATAACAAATACTTTTCCAACTGATGCTATTGTTGAAAAGTTTTAAAAATGATTTCTGTATTTGGAAATGTATTGCTTTTATTGCTAGCAATGTAGTCTTTGGGCAGCAGTTGTATTTTTATCTTATATGTAGTGATGCCACAACATCTTTAAACTGAGCAGGCATCTGGGTCAATTAATGCTATAAAACAATAAGATAAGAATTATCTGTATTATTTGGCATTGTTGACTATAAGCTAAATCACAGTTAGTTTAAAAACATTGCCTGGGCTAGGAAAAAAGACATGAACTATGGCAAATTTAGGACAACAGAGGTCCTGTGTTTATTAGAAATATCAATCTCAAGAGTTTAGATAGATAAAGCATATCTTCCTTTGGCAGATACATAAATTCTGAATTGAATCTTGCACAGAGAAGATAAAAATGTTGTCTTCTGTGTATGTAATGCTCTGTGTACTGAGATTTGCATGAATTGGAAATGAGTAATCACTATTGTGGGCTAAACTGTGAAATAAAAATGTTTTGCTATTCTATGGCATAAAATTTATATTATTTTACTATGATAAAGTGAAATATATTTTATAAAAGTGCATGGACATAGATTCAGTAATTAGCAAAAGTACTGATACACCATTTAATTTTTGTTTTGTTGTTACCTTGTATGGATATTGGAATCACCATTTTTCCCTCTGGATACTTTTGTCAATATCCATCTAATATGGATAGAGTGGAAGTGATTTATTAAACAAATATGTTTAGTTTGATTTTATTATATTAGATAAAATGTGTAATTTTACAAGTGTATAATGCTTTAAAGGTAGTCATCTTCTATAAATACAAACCGACCTACCGTTAGGAAAAAAAAAAGTTAAACATTTCCCCCACATTTTTTCTTGCAAGATTTCTGAAACAACCATAGGCTGTTTAAATGTGGTTAGTACCCTCTTCAGTTAAGACCAATACCCTGTTTTTTTTTTTAATAAAAATGTGATTATGCTGTGATTCTCATGACACCTAACATAGACTTTCTTCCCTGAATCTAAAGGCACTATTTCATAATCTGCATAGGGAAGAAATGTAACTTCCTTTATAATAATGTGTAGCCAGATACTAGTCACCTCCTAATCCAGGCCTGGAAGCCTGCCTTGGTTGGCATTTTTCTTCTAACGTTAAGGATCTGAAAAGTATAGCACTCTAGCATGTAGAGTTACAAACAGATAATTTCAATCTAATAGAATTTTTAGTGTTTATTTTTCAAAGCACACTATTTGTTTTACGTTGCTTCTATTTCCCCATACACTTAAAAGAGAATAATAATACTTAGCATATATGTTTTTGAGAAGGTTATAAATTGCTTTGCAGTGCCTGCTCTAGAAAGGTTAGATAATTTTATTCAATTGTGATTGTTTTTACCTATTTTTAGGGTTGAGTCCTTGTCATAGCATTAGAAAAGCAAATTAGTGAATTTAAAATCCATCGATCCTCAGCAGACATCACATAAAAAACATGTGATTAACTGTCTTTAAACATTATGATGTTTTTTCTCTTTGGTTGCTATGTATCTAATTGCAAGTACTCTTCTTTTCCATATATAGAAACACCTGAAAGTTTTAAAAGTCCTATGTATATTATTATAAGCAACAAATTATTAATATTTTAAATCAAAATTGCAATATTCCATATACTATATAGAATACCCAATCAGTAACATGTTAAAATTTTGATAAGTGGGTTTGAAAAATTACAGCTAAAGAAGATCAAAATTACTTGAAACTCAATACACAAAAGTAACTCAATACTATAAGAGAATGATTTTGAAAAGAAAAAGGGGATTTTGAAAAATAAGAAGTAAACAATCCCATTTCAAAAATACTAAAAGAGGAAGCAAGGAATACATTTTATTGGACTGAGAAATACATGTTGATCACTACGTGATTTTATATCTGTTTTGGGACATTTAAAAGTATCTACCCACTTTTGGTATCTACATTTTTTTTAATCTCTCCAACCCTTCCCTAACCTGTTCTTTTCCAGTTTTTCCTTTCTTTCTAGTCAAAACAGTACTGGCCTAAGTCAGAAGTCTGAGAGCCACACTTCAAAACATCCTATCACTCTCTACATGCTGTCTATCCCAAAGTCCCAATGATTTTACTTCAAACTAAACTTTATATTGGTCCACTCTGTCTACACTACCATTATTTCTTGCCTGGATAATCGCAACAACCTTCAATTTAGTACCTCCTAGTTATTGCCCCCTTTTATCTAGTCTTCTCAAAATAGAGTCAAAATGTAAAACAAACTTGACTTTAAAATGTCCCTACTTAAAATTACGTGATTCATTTCCTATTGTTCTTAAATAAAACAAATATTCCTTTGCCACAGTCACCTTCACTGGTTCCATTTCATCGTTCACTGCATTCACGCCAACCTGGCTTTCTCTCTATCTCTAGAAACGTCTAACCCCCTTCCTACTTCTGAGCTTTAACCTTCTCTTCTTTCAAGCAACACAATGGCAGAGCTTTAAAATCTGCTCTTTTCTTTATCTGGAAGGCTCTCCTCCCAACCGTGCCTCAGGAAATCACTATTTAAACAAAGTCTCAGTGTAGGGCCTCTGAGAGGACTGTCCTAATCACACAGTATAAATTACATCCGTTCTGCTGTTGCATCCTGTGGATCCCATTTATTTTTCTTCCTTAGCACTTATTTACTTTTTAAAGTCTATTTTACAAAAATTGGTCAAACAAACAAAAATGCAGGGAATAATAAAGTACAAGCATATACAGACAACGGAAATCAATTCTGTTGAATATTCTGCCCAATTTTCTTGAATATTGTGATAAGAAAAAAATGTGATAGGAAAAAAAAGTATTACCAACATCAGCTTTCCTGGTAGTGTACCTGTTTTCACCCCTTCTAGCAGTGTATGGATTGTGTTTTCCTAATCCTTGTTAACACTGGTCAGGCTGCTGAGTATGAAATGAATAATTATAATCTGCTTCTCGTGTATATTAATTCTTCGTATATAGGTTGAAGTGTGTTCTCCTAGTTTGTATATTGTTTTAATTTCAACATACTTCTACTTTGCTTTGTGGACTTTTGTTTTACAGAAATGTTTAATTTTGATGTCATTAGGTTATCAATTTTTTAAAATGTATAAATCTTATATCAATGTGTTGTTTTTTAAAACTTTCCCTACCCACTGCCATTTAAAGTCTTAAATCTTAAAACTGTATTTGATATCCTAGCAATTTAATCTTCCATATAAAGTTGTTATTTCTTGACAAGGTCAATAAAATCCCCTGAAAAGATTGTAATAGAAATTACATTAGATATGTAGGAATATTAAAATTGTTGTTAATATCAAGGATTCTTTCAACAACAAATATCTTATTTCTCTATTTTAGAATTTTTGTGTACAGCAAAAACATTTTATAACATATTCCATGAAAGCATTATAAAAAGTTAATAGCTTCACTTATTTACTTGCTAAATAGAAAAGATTTTGCATTTTTGTGATAACCATCTTTTTCCTTTAACTAATGTGTGTATACTATTAATAGAGGGCATGAAGTTGTATATGTATTATCCTTAGGGTTAAATCCTACATGTTCAAAATATACGGTTAAGGGAGATTTGACTTTGGATGGTGGGCCCACAATGCAAAATATAGATGATATATTATAGAATTGTACACTTAAAAAGTATATATTTCATTAACCAATGTCACCCCAATAAATTTAATGAAAAGAGAGAAATAAAGATATATTTTTAGCCAAACCGGTTTGACTCAGTGGATAGAGCGTCGGCCTGCGGACTGAAAGGTCCCAGGTTCAATTCCGGGCAAGGGCATGTACCTTGGTTGCAGGCACATCCCCAGTGGGAGGTGTGCAGGAAGCAGCTGGTCGATGTTTCTCTCTCATCGATGTTTCTGACTATCCCTTTCCCTTCCTCTCTGTAAAAGAATCAATAAAATATATTTTAAAAAAAGATATATTTTTAGACTTGCTGAATTTCATTTGAAAATCTTTTCTTTAAATTTTTTCAACAATTATACGTGAGGTAAGTATATAATATTATTTTCTTTTATAGCTTTTTTTAAAATTTAAATTCTTTATTGTTCAAAGTATTACATGTCTCCTTTTTCCCCCATTGACATTTCCTGGGCCACTCCCACCCATCAGCACATGACCTCGCCCCTCTACTGTTTGTGGCCATTGGTTATGCTCATAAGCATACATACAAGTCCTTTGGTTGATCACTTACCCCCACGCCCTGCCTTCCTTCTTATGTTGGATGGTCTGTTCAATACTTCTGTCTCTGGATCTATTTTTGTTCATCTGTTTATGTTGCTCATTATATGCCACAAATGAGTGAGATCATGTGATATTTATCTTTCTCTGACTGGCTTATTTCACTTAGCATAAAGCTCTCCAAGTCCATCCATGCTGTTGCAAATGGTAAGAGTTCCTTCTTTTTTACCGCAGAGTAGTATTCCATTGTGTAGATGTACCACTGTCTTTTAAACCACTCATTTGCTAATGGGCATTTAAATCTTAGCTATGGTGAATTGTGCTGCTGTGAACATAGGGGTGCACATGTCCTTTCTGATTGGTGTTTCTGATATATTCCTAGAAGTGGGGTTACTGGGTCAAATGGATGTTCTATTTTTTAATTTTTTGAGGAAACGCCATGTTGTTTACACAGTGGCTACACCAGTCTGCATTCCCACTAGCAGTGTAAGAGGGTTCCTTTTTCTCCACATCTTCACCAGTACTTGTCAGTTTGTTGACAAAATAATGTTTTTTGTATCTTTCACAGCATGCCTTTTATTGTTTTGTTCAAATATTTTATTTCCTTACTGTAAGTTATTTTGTCTTATATTTCAGTTGATTAAGTCCTGGTCATTCTGGGCCCATTGCTACAGAGGTTGTTTACTGGGTTCTCAGGCTGATTGGTGCAGAGGTTGTGGGTCTGAACTCTTTTGCCATATATATCCTGGTTATTGTCTGTTTATGCATTCAGTCTCACACTATAAATCTTTCTTACAATGTCTTAAGCTATTCAATGTCTTTATCCACCTTACCATACAAAATAAGACTTCATTTCATCTTAATTATCCAGAGAACTTCCTTCTTTTCTTCTTCCTTATATCATTCTTTAGAATTTAGTTCTACATTCTTAAAAACAAAATTTTGCAGTTATTTTATATGCAGAAAGTTAATGAAATAGGTCAGTTCATGCTAAAATATGTTTGGCTTTCTATTGTTTTGCATCCCATTGATTTCTTCTGATTTATTTATTTTTCTCCTAAATTATATCCTGTGATGAAGATGGTACAATCTTTTACTCCTGATGAGTCAAGAAATGCCTTTATTTTGCCCTTATGTTTGGATAATTGTTCATCTGAATATAAGAAATGTTCAATGCAAGCTATCATTCTCTTAGGATTTTAAACATATTGCCCCATTGTATCTGGCATCTATTGTTAAGAAGTCTGCTATAAGACTATTGCAGAACATTTGTATTTTTCTCTTTTATTTATCTATTTAAATATTTACAACTAAATATTTTATATTTAAGTTTTATCCTGATGTTACGTACTTTTACTAAGTGTGGATTTGATTTTATTTGTCCTGAGCAATTTTGGTGTTGATTTTTAAACTGATGGGCTCATGTTATTTCCAACCATTATCTCATTAAATATTTGTTCTTTATAATTTTCCACATTTGGTCTTCCTCACTTACTCTTATATTTATTTTGTCATCTTAATCTATTTATTGTTTTTATGACTCTTTATTATATTTTATAACCCTTTTTATGTTACGTTTTGTGTTAATTACTTAATACTCTTTACTTACAGTTTACCATACTCCTTTGGAGTCAAACCAGACTACATGATTTTTTTTTTCTTTCAAAAACTATTATTTCCAAAATTTCTAAATTGTTTTTATTCACCTATAGTTGTTTCATTTTGCTTCATATTGTTTTTAATATATTTTGACTGATATTATTTCTTGAGTTACAGTTTTTAGAATCCCAAGAGTAGTGATGATAAATATGTTTTGATTATTTTCTTATTTTAATTTCCTCTGGAATCTTGTGATTATTGTTGTTCTTAGATTTTATGTGGTAGTATTATATTTATTCATATGTTTTGGTAATTTGAGTTCTAGGAGTTCTCTCTCTTTCCTCCTTCCTTCTCATTTTCTAGTAGTATTGGGGTTACCTCTACCCGGTCCCTGGGACTCCAGTCCATAATCAGGTCTTATATTGAAAGTCTGAGGGATTTACACTACAGAGTAGTTCAAAGATCCAGGAGTCCAACCATGGAGAGTTTGTCTCAATTTCTGGTTGGAAGGTTGGACCTGTAGCGTCCTGAAGCAAATTGCTTCCTACTAGGCAGAGCTCCAGCTCCAGGAGTCTTTTCCCTTCTTTTCTGTGCCAAGCCGAAAGCCCCATTCCAGCCCCTGGTTCCAGCAGTGAGGCTGGCTCTTTTCCCAGGACAGACTCCGAGCACAGTGAGGGGATTCTATGCCACAGAGGTGGACGTCCTAGCAGCTTCTGACTGCTTCCAGATCCAGCATACAACAGACCACCAGCTGCAATTCTGATTGTTTTATTCTACTGTTTTTCAATTTCCTGAGCACGAAGATACTTCTCTTTTTATTATTATTTGTTTTATGTTTATTTAATATATTTATTTATTTGGTTATATATTTGAATTAGGGGAAGGTTGGTTCAAATCATGTATTTTCAATGTCATTTTCCCAAAGCTGCATTACATTTTTTAACATATCTTACTTTGACTAAATTATAAGCTGAATGAAAGCAGTGATCTTGACTGTTTTGGACATAATATTCATGCTTGAGTTTGTCTTTAATAAATATGTAAAGTACAAGGCATTATTTAATTCATTGCCAAGTGATCCATAAACAATATGACAATAATAATGGAAAGCCTAGAGAGACTTTAGCAAATCAAATAGAAAAATATCATGTAACTTAGCATCATTTAAAGTTATTGCATATAGAGAGTTTGATCACAGAATTTTAGTGCAATTGACTAAGTACCAAAAGCAGCATCTCCAAAAAATAACCATCTTTTTTAAAACAAAGAAAAGTGTCTGTAGCATGCAGTAAAATTTTAAAAATATGAAATAATGAAATAAACAAGGAAAAGGAGAAATAGTATTTAACAACTAAAGGGCTTCATGATTGGATATTATGAAGTAGGCTTCTTATTTATGCAGAATCTAAGAAACCCCTGTAGTCCTCATTTACTGATAGACATTAAACATTGCTAGCATTTCTTAGCCTACTATGTGTCCAGCTATCTATTAAATGCTTTATCTCTAAGTAATTATTTAAATTTCAAAACAGCTTTTTGACACTGGTGTCATTCTAAGTTAAAGATGACTCAAATGAAACAGCATTTGAGTTATCTTTCCAAGATCAAGAAAATAATATTATATGCCTCCCTCATTTATAATTGATGTCAGGGCATCAAAGCCTGAACTAGGAATATGAGAATTAGGGATTGTGTGAAAGGTGAAACAAATACAGGAAGTTGAGAGGAAGGAAAAGGGCTAACAAAGTGTGGCAGTGGGGGGAAAGGTGGTCGGTGTCACAGGGCTGGGACTTTCTTAAGTTTGCAGTAGCTTAGGGAAGAGATATGAAGGCAGTGTAGGGGGCAAGGTATTCAGGAAAGTGCAGGGTGGATTAAAGTGAGGACTGCTCAGAGCTAACCCTGAGCTAGGAACTAGGGAGAGATTTGGGAGCATTCTAGTACTGTGAGCTCAAGGTCTCCAAATGAGCAGAGTGGAAGGGATAAATGGATAGAGAAAAGTGTGTGTGTGTGTGTGTGTGTGTGTGTGTGTGTGTGCAGGAGCTTCTACCAGACCATTCTGTGCATGCTGTTTTCCTGAGACTAGAAGGTCAATGCCATGGGCCCAGTGTTCATTGAGAGTGACATAAATGTGCAGACCCTGTCATACCTAAGTTATTTGTATGCCATAGTTAATGCATGCACCCAGGGGAAGACTTGCCTAGGGAATAAAGGTAGAACCAACACACACACACACACACACACACACACACACACACACACACACCCCTCCCAAAAGCAAACACTCATTCTCAGAATGGTACAAGTTTAATGCAGAAAAAGTTAGGAAAATATTTGTAACTGCCTCACAATGTACAAGGCTCCTCCCTCTGAAGCAATCCTTCATTTTCAGAGTCAGGTCAGAAGAGTGTCAGTTCCTTTCCTTTATCAATGAGTTCAGAGTGTACCCTTCATGCCTTCCTGGAACAAGAAAGGAGCTGAAAATTGATAGGTTTGTTGTCTACTCTCTCAGCTACAATAAGATGGGGTCAGAATTTTGACACTACCCTTCATACAGATTATATTGAAATCATAGCTCAGGATTCTTATTTTCTTTACTTCCTGACCAGGGGGCAAAGAAGGAGGGAGGTTTAGCCAACTTATTCTTTTGACTACATTATATTAGAGCAATAATTCAAGGGCTTGTTATATTACTTGGATAGCTGAAACAAATATATGTGGTATACCTAAGAGTTGATTTCTAATTTACATGCATCAAACAATTGTCAAAGCTCTATATACCACTACATATAAATTACCTCATAGAGCCCATTCATTTTTTTTTTTCAACAAGCAATGATTGAATATACTATGTTTCAGGAATGTGCGAGGGGCTGAGGTTATAAAAACATGTCAGATGTAATGTTTGCCCTCAAGGAATATTCTAATAAGGGATAAAGGCATGTAACTAATGACTACAATGTCATGAGTGCTAAGATTAGAATATGATATGGGAGATATAAAATTACAGGAATAAGTATTGTAATAAGATGAGAGATTTAAGGAAATTTTCCTGAAAGATGAAATATTTCAGTTATACATAATAGATGAAGGGAATAATGGAAAAGGTAGAGCACAAAAGTTCACCAAGTTATTAAGTTATTAAAGAGATTAATGACTACTGGGGAAACTAAGGACTGCTCTTATTCATCACTGAATCATGAATAACTATATTTTTTTATATGGATTTAGTTAAAACTGATTGTTAAAAATGATATAGTTAGTTTTGTGGCAATAATAATAATTGTCCCTGAATGCACATTGTCTTTTTTTTTTATTAGTAATGGAATCACTATTTTTAGATAAGCACATGGCACTTTGTATAAAGTTGTAGCCAAGACTGACCTGTGATTAAACTGTAGTTTATAGGATACAAGCCAGAGAAATGTCCTTAAAGAACAGTAAGATGTTCTTCTCCACCCTTTCCTCTTTCCAGGTGACAGAAATATGGACATGGTGGCCAGAGCATGGTGCCCAACACAGAGGAAAATGTAAGCTAAGAACAGCAGAGAAAAACACAGAAGGATCCTATGACTCTGAACTGACAGAAGACCATTTACCTTTGGATTAGTTACTTTGAACATCTTCTACTGGAGAGATAAATAAATGTGTATATTGGAGTTTTTCTATTACTTGGAGACAAAAAATATAATAAATACAGTTTTATTCTTACATCTCTGATTTTAAAATATATTTTGTAAATAAATGAAAAATTAAGTACAACAATATTTATAAACCACATCTAGTAGGGCAACACTTTGCCAGGGTGTAGGTATCGCATGACTACAATGTCCTGCAAAGTAGGCACTATTATTATCTGTTCCTGTTTACAGGGGAAGGGCTCCAAGTTGTACAGTTAATAAGGGGCAGAGACAAGGTTTGAATCAGGCAGTTTAAATCAAGTGTCTGGTTCTACTAGTCCTGGATGTTATGCCTCCTTAACTAGATACAGTTTAGAAGAAAGCAATTCATTTTCCCCTGCAAATCATAAAGATCAAATAATAAATTTAATAAAATTACTCAGCACTTATGAGATGTTTTCTATGTTTTTCAATAAGCATGTAAAAGAAAATATATTTAAAAAATGAAGGCATAAAATAATAAATTTTAGGTGTATATATTATAATGTGTATGTACTTGAAATAAAAATACAAAACAAAATATAATAGCAAGTAGAAACAGAAACTTGTGAAAATATAAATCAAATGATAATTAAGATTTCCTTTTAATGTCCTGATTATCTAATTTCATATAATTCTATAATTTCTATATTCTTCTCAATTGATATGACTTCTCTTACTAAGTCAGTAGTTAATAAGAGTAGGGAGTTTTCTTACAAAATATAGGTAGTCATACAATTTCCAAGCTGGAGTAGACCTTAGAGGAAACCTAATTCAATCTTTTAAATTTATTGATAAACTATTGCTCGAAGAATTAAGAAAAGTTTATACTGTAGCAAGTTAATTTCAGTTAGAATTGGAGTTAGACTTAGCTCTCCTAATGATCAATGCAGTAATAGTTCCACTCATCTCATGTATGAATAGCATCTCCTACTGCCATTCAATGGAAAGGGCAATATTTTTAGTGTGTCTAGGTAACATCCCTGAAGTACAGTAGAGGATGGAAGGCACAGATTGAAGGTTCCAAGTGACAGATTTTTGTACTCAATGGACTCAGTGATGGCGAGCATTTTGAGCTCGGCGTGTCAGCATTTTGAAAAACCCTAACTTAACTCTGGTGCCGTGTCACATATAGAAATTTTTTTATCTTTGCAACCATAGTAAAACAAAGACTTATATTTTTGATATTTATTTTATATATTTAAATGCCATTTAACAAAGAAAAATCAACCAAAAAAATGAGTTCGCATGTCACCTCTGACACGCGTGTCATAGGTTCGCCATCACTGGACTAGCTGGTCCAGAGTCCTCAATCTGGAGGTGGTTAATGCAGGTTTATGAAGCACCTAAAACTGCATTGCTAAATCTTTCTATGTATATTTACCCAATGATAGAATCCACAGTTTTTGTTAAAATTTCAAGGTGCTTAGTGATCTGAAAAGATGGATAGGCAGGGACCTCCTCAAGTGTTCTGACTATCCTCATAAGTAGTGTTCTTTCTTACCATCTTATGTAGTTTTCTGCGCTTACAGTTTTTCCTTCTGGAGGACAGATGTGTATTTAAGGAATCCTGCTATAATTTGGAAAGAGAGACATGGTCCTTGAAAGAGAGAAGAGAAACAAGAATGACCCTAAATGCCCCTGGATAATTGTCCCATTCAGTAAAACAGTAGAAATACCGATGTGTGGGTGGCTTGACTAAAACAATTGAAATGAAAAGGAAGTGGCTGTGAAGATAAGATGCAGTCCTGGCTCCTATGGGTACTTTCTAAAGATGGGCCAGTAAGAGGAGTGTCCCTTGAATCCCTTCCCTTCTTACCCTTAGCAAAACAAAGTCAATTGGCATTTACATAATACAATCCTTTATGAAGATCCATTAAGAAGCTCATCTGAATTCATGGCTATTTCATATGAGCGTGTTCTTCACGTGTAGGGATGGCTTTGGAGCTGGACTAAAATCATCTAACTTTTCAGCCAGCTCCAAAACCATCACTACACCTAAGGAACACGCTCATGTAAAATATCTGTGAAATCAGATGAGCTTCTTAAAATGCTGAGACTTTCAAAAACACCAGTCACGCCACACATCCCACACTCTTAACTAAGAACAATTCAGCACAGTTAGGGGTCTCCATCTATAAAGAGTTTCAGTATAAAGTAAACATGGCGAATGAATTCCCGTCCTTCCCTTGGAGAGGTCACGTTCAAGGTTCACTGGCAATGCAAGATGGGAAGGCCGGGCCTGGGCCCACCTGCTAAGAATTAAACAGAGAGCTGCAGTCTGTTGTACAATCAATGCCTGGTCTTTAATGGGAGGCCCGAAATCCATCACCAGAAACTCTGACAGGCTCATAAGCCATTTATTAATATGTGTTAATTTGGGCATCATGGAATTGCTCTAACTTAAAAATAACAACCTTCCGAAAATGTGAGAAAATTCTCAGGCAACACAGAGGCATGCATTGCTTTGGGTAATCAAGTTACCAAGCAGGTTTTATTGTGCTCTTCTCAGCATGGTGCGTAGTATATAAAACCCCACCACATGTTGCAACAATAAAGTTATTGCTTATCGACCAGACGTAGTTGACAACCAACAAATGCCGCCATGAATAATTTCAGTCTTCTCCTTGGTAACTCACCAGTGTGTGTGTGTGTCTAGTAAGTAGTGATCAATAATGTTCAGGGTAGCAAACTCATGGAGAAACACACTCACAAATAAACAGAAACAGCAACCACAAAACAAAACAAAAACAGGGAAGAAAGCCTGTGTGGAGAGACATCCTCTAGAAACAATAAGCTAATTTACAACAAATTTACAGAAAATCACAAACTAAAGTGCACAAGGGGGAAAATACTTATACTGTTTTTTTAAGGCATCAGTAATTCTAGACAACACCATGTTTTTTATTAAAGCCTCACCTTACAAGGAACACTGGACCATTCTCAGGGATGCAAGGGCATTTATCACCCTCCTCTTTGATGGAAGGTGTTGATACATTTTTGGTGGTAGCTTAGCTACATGGTTCTTTAACTTCTTCAGAAGTTTTTAGATGAAGACCATTTGAACTTAGTGATTTATGGCCACTTAATTTCTCATATTTTTTCAATCAGGTCTTTGTTTTGATTTCTCTGACAGTTCTTCACCTTCCTTCCCTGTACAAAGTAACTCCAGGATAGATACTTCTTCATCATCTTGGATGGAAGGCCAGGCACAAAGCGCCCATTCAATTCCTTTGCATTCTTTGCAGTCTCTTTGGTTAGCTTCCTTCCCAACATAGTAGTCTACTAAACCAAGTAAATCTCCAGTGGATTTTGCAGTTATGATATACTTATCTCAAAAGGATTATTTTTGTTTTATGAATAACTTTGCTTTTTTTGGTTTGTTTTAAACATTATCCATGAAAGTCAGTGTTACAGGCTTTTATCACTTGTCTTTCATCTTCCCTAAACAAAACATCTTTTCTTCATTTATTTTACTTTTCTCAGGGTTCGTGAATCTCTAATTCTGTATCATGGTGCAAGTTCTGTGCTATTTCTATGGCTTTTAATTTCCTACCCTTTCTCTGGGGAAGCTTTCTGGTAAGTCTTCTTTTTCTTAAAGTTTTCTTTGAAAACTTGAGTATTTGCATGTGTTCCTTTAATATAAAGTTTTCTATGAAAAGGTAAACCTAATTATGTCATTGCTGCTGCAAATTTTTAATTTCTCATTTTTTACTCTCAGACCAATAGGTCAGAACTGGCAGAAGTGATACCAACACTCTCTAAGAACCCAAATATGGTTGTTATAAAAAATAAATAAATTCGTGATTATCCAACAATAAGACAAACTTCATGACTTAAATTTTTAACAATGTACAAATGTTGGTATTGGTTGTGCCACCTCTTAAAATGTGCCACTGTGTCAAGTAGCAAGAATAACAGGTTTCCCCATCTATCAACCGTGCCCCCACCCCTATGCTCGTCTACAACATGCCTCTGCTGTAATGCAAAGCTTATGTCCTATATTTCATATGATAAATCAATCACAGTGGAACATAGGTTTCTTATTAACATATGCCAATCACTCTTTGGTAATCTACCAACACTTACGTAGAGTAACCATAGTTTATCCTTCTTTATATAAATAAAACAATGTGTCTCCCTCGCTTTTCTAACCATTTCAATATAACACCTAGTGGCAGAAAAACCAAACTGAGAGGTGGTGAACCTGTTCTGACTTCTTCCAGACTGAATATATATATAACCAAATAGTTCTATATTACCACAGATTCTCTTTTGCAAGAAACCGTGAAAGAATCGTTGAATTCCTAATATAACTGAAAAGCATACAAATCTGTCAGCAAAACCTAAAAGCAATTGTGTAAAAAAAAGTCATAAATCCAATACATACTTTACTGTTACTAGGGAAATTTTCTCTAAACCTGGATCTCAGAGCACCTTATGATCATCCATTTCTGTTACACAGATCATTCCAATATCCAGATCACTTGCAGACCTCATTATCACTAAGTCCCAAGCACTCACAGTGCACAGGAAGTCCACCTGGGTCTTTATTCATCTGGTAATATTTGCACCTAAATTCAGATTCAGGGTATTCCATTCTTGGAAAAAACTCAGACCTTTTATCAAATAAACAAGGTTTAGATAAATGTTATTGGTTGAATAGTGTTTCTCCCAAATTCACAAGCTGAATGCTTAGTACCTCAAAATGTGGCCTCATTTGGTAGTAAGATTGTTGCAGAAGTAATTAGTTAAGATGAGATCATAAGGTGGACTCCAACTCTAATATGACTGGTATCCTTCTAGAAAGGGGAAATTTGGGCACAGAATCATGCACACAGGAAAAACACCATGTGAAACCTGGCCTTGCGCTGTCACAAGTAAAGGAACTACTCAAAGCTAGGAGAGAGGCTTGGAACACGTGCTAGCTAGCATGCCCTAGTGCCTTCCAAGGAAACATAGCCCTGCGGATGAATACCTTGACCTTAGATTGCTAGCGTCCAGAACTATGAGACTATGAAATTAAATTATTGTTGTTTAAGCCACTCAGTTGGTTATAGTTCATTATGGCCTTCCCAGCAAATTAATGCAATAGAATTCAGCATAGTTCATCAATATCAAATTATGAATCAGGTAAATGAGGTTGGTAGCTAGAGATAAGGGAAATCTATAGGAAGATTTTGGAGGCTTATTATTTTTAAATTAAAGTGTTACATTTCCCCTAATTTTGGGATAAGTATTGGCTTGCTCCTCACTATCTCCATAGCATTTCTTACCTATCTATGTTAATATTTCCTCATCATGCTATTATAATCATTTGTCTGAAGATGTTTCTCTCTTGAACTGGAGATCTGAAAAGGCAAAGACCATATATAATGCCTTTATCTCAGAATCTAATACGATGCATGAGACATAGTATTTAGTATATGTTCATAGAACATCTTTAAACAATGATGAAGCTAGATTTGCCACAATATTTTAGATATTTAACCAGATTGTTCTGTTAAGTAAAGTTTTCACTCAGAATAGTTACTTGTTCTTAACCAAGACTCATGAAACAGTTTAACAGACTGGACTCTGACCATGTCTTTTCTCAGCTCTATCACTAAAAAGGAGATGCTGGGTCTTTTTAAAGGGTCCTAAGCAATCATATATACTGCTGATGAAATAGACTGAAAGTAAGAGTGGAAAGACAGAAAACAGTCCCTGGCCTCTAACTAGATTTCTATTTGTAGATTTGTTGTCTGTTCCTTAGAACCTACTACTACAAGAAGGTATGAAAATACTGACATGTATTAACCTCTACTCTAGGCTCTGATTGCCCTGCTTGGCCAAGGATGGAAGTGTGCAAGCTGACATACACATTGTAATGGGAACCAGACTCAGTGGGGAATTCATCCACCACTGTCTCCTGCCAGGTATGCAAGCCTTCCTGATTCTCCGCTGTCTTTTGATGATCTGCCTATAAATACTTTCAGTCTCTGAAACTGAGCCCAAGTTCCTCCTCCTCCTTCTCCTCCTCCTCCTCCTTCTCCTCCTCCTCCTCTTCCTCCCTCTGACCTCCACTGTGTCTTATCTGCACTGTGCAATCTGACACAAGCTACTATGGTTCAGTCTCACTTTCATTTTGCTGCATCTGTTTTACCATTTAACCCTAATTTCTGTGTTCCAAGAACAGCCTGGCAACTTAACTCCTTTTCCTAATAGATAACTCAGTTTTCTTTTTCTGACTCTGGATTTTAGCCTACCTCTAGTTATCTAAGACATAGCACTTCACTATCAGTGTGGGAGCCTAGGTATTTGATATTTGTCCCCAAGCCCTGCATTTCATCCAGGAAGATGCGTTTCCCCAGTGAACTACTATTGGCAAGTTTCTATATATTAACCAATTGGGGAAAATAAAGCATGTATAAACACACTATTTGTCAAACTCATTGGTTTAAAACATAGTGTATTGAGTATACTCAGAGAGTAGGGCTAAACAAGTCTTCCTTGTATAAAAACAATTTCTTTTGGATTCTTAGAAATATTCAACAATTTTTCCATAGGATTTAAATTATTTAGAATAATCTGCCTATTTTGCTTTCATTGTTATTATTTTCCATCTCACAAATATTTGATATAGTTACAATGGAGATGAAAAATGTAAGGACTCATTAGATTAAAGACAATTTAGAGTTGTATTATCTTGAGCTGATAAAATGCTTATAAAGAGTATTTATTGTTAAGATGTAAAACCAATATATTTTCTACCCCATCAACCAGTACCTAAAACAAAACCCAAACCAAAAAAAAACAACAAAAAAACAACAGCATGAATTTCTAACTGATCTTGGGGGAAAAAAAAGACAAAAGATCTGATAACATTATGTTTACATTCTCACATGGTTGGCACTGAATTCTGGTGTAGTGTCTTTGGTTTGCTATAGTCCTCCCCACTCCCTAGTGTTCCTACCAAGCTTACTAGTATCCGCTCATCTGAGATAGCTGCTGGCTCCTGTGTAAATTTAAATAGCCTGTAGGAAGCATGGTATTTTGATGTGTTATGCAAATGATTGTGCCCAAATCCCACATGCAATTGAAAAAAAAAATTTCAATGGTAGAATCATGCCTATTCTCAAGTATAACTTGCACATGAACTGACCTGCTCAGTACAGTTACATATGTCTCAGGTTGTAGGCTTTCCTAAAGCACAGAACTTTGACCCTATGGCTATAGGCTTTTTGTTCAATAAAGAAAACCATCAATTATGTTATGTTATTTGATACAAAAAATGCTTTGATCTTTTGAAGGATATTTATTACAAAGGAAAACAGGGTGAGAGTCCTTTGACAGACATCAGACTTTATATGAAAACCTCACGTTCTGTGACTTACTGTCATGGGACCATTGGTGTAAAATGTTTCAGATCTGATTGACTTCAATTTTCTGGGTTTGATTTCTAGATTTTCCATTTACTAGCTGGGTGTGTGTAAATCTCAATCTTTGTGGACCTCAATTTCTTAATGTGTCACATTATTTCTAAAATTTCATATATGATCTCTAAAAGCCCACTGAGGTCTTTAAAAAACTTCAGTAAGTCCCCATAATTAGCACATTAGAAATTCTTGGCCACAAAATAAATACTTATAGAACAACTTTGTAAAAAAATGAAAATTATTGAATCCATTGTTATTCCATAGGTGGAATATTGAATTATCTTAAAAACTAATTCCATATTCACCAGAATATGCTCAATTTATCTTGGAATTTCACCTTGAATTCTTTATTCTAAAAATTATCTAAAACTTTAAATTTATTAAACTGCAATAGAGCTGTATGACACTTCACTTATATGTGAATCTTTAAAAAAAAATCAGACTCATAGAAACAGAGAGTAGAAAACTGGTTGCCATGGGCTGGGAGAAATAGGAAAAGATTGGTAAAAGCATACAGACTTTCAGTTATAAGATGACTATGGCTTGAGGATCTAATGTATAACCTGATAATATAGTTGATAACACTATGTTGTATAATTGAAATTTCCAAAGACACTAGAACATTAATGTTCTCACAAAAAAAGGGGGAGGTAAATATGTGTTTTTGTGGATGTCTTAACTCAATGGGAAGAATCCTTTCACAATGGGTATGTTTATCATCAAATCATCATATTTGATATCTTCACATCAAAATAATTTAGAATTTTAGTAGCCAATTATACCACAATAAACCTTAGGTAATAGAAAGAAAAACATAGCTCCACAAAGATGAGCAATCTGCATTTCCTTTTGTGACCCTAATTTGGCTGCTCTTTCTAATATGATAAATTAGAATCTTTGAATTAGTTTTAGTTTCCTCTACCTCCCTGACCCTGAGGCAACCAACCAGTCATGTGACTTGTAAATGACTCCTACCTGGTCCCACCCAACCTTCTAGAGCCTCCTAACCGGCCATCTATCCAAGCTTTGTTCCCTTAAAACTATGTGACAGTGTCTTCAGAGTGGTATTTCTGCAACATGTATTTAATGATTTCTTTCTCCTTAACATCATTGTTCTCATTCTCATCAGCAGTGTGAAGGCACTATATTATCCTGGTTAAGAGCACAGGACTTAGGAAGGTGGCAAGCCAGGGTTTCTGTTGCTGCTCTAAGAATTGTTAGCTATGTAGCTCAGACAATAGCCGAATATGCCTGAAAGGTAGGCTCTATTTGAAATATTAAGTTAGAAAAAAGACTATACACTTTTTAGATGTCACCACCAAAGGCAAAATTAGAACCTATTGATGGGTATAATTGGGATATATATTTTAATGCAATACACTGAAGAATCCTCACTCAACCTCAAAATGGAATTTAATGTTTTATAAAAAAAAAAATAAAATTCTCCTTCCCTAAATGTATTGAAGTAGTGAAAAAAAGGCCACAAATTTAAAGAAGAAAATGAAAATATCAGATAGGAGAGACAGGAAGTATAGGAAATAATGAAGGATGTTTACAGTCTGAGATTTTCATATATTCTGTGATTTCAGTTTAATTGAATTCACTTAAAATTAAATTCTAGTTCAAGTATATATTATAGTTGAATTTTAGGACTATTTTTATTTATAGAACCAATGTCCAGTTTATTGAATGTCAAACTTCCTTGTAACACAGTTATGCATTACAGAATAGCTCCCTTGAAATTAAAATTATTATATTTAGAGATATATGACTTTAACTCTATGCTAGGATCCTGAGAAAACTTAAATACATTTTGTGGTGATCTACTCATTCACAGACACACATATACATAGACATGAAACAGATTTTGTGATTATTCTGCCCAAATATCTATTGCTGTGTTCCCCACCAATTGATCCAAAATACCAACAAATTCAAAGTATCATTTTGTGCTTTGAAATGGATAGATTTTTTATCAAAATAATTAAACTACTAATCTTGGAGTGTGTATGGTTCAGATATTATTTATAAAAGGTTTGTAAAAGAGTTTTATTTTGAAATATTTTTTCATTCTGAATGTATTTTAACCAATCGCTGTTTTGCCCTTCATAATTTCTTTGCAAGTAAATCCTCTGTGTCCTTTAAGCCTGGATGTAAAGAGATAAATCACCACAAACTCTGATGGCCTTTTTAATGCCTGTCCATGGGATTAAGTTGAGACCACCAACCAATTTCCTATAAGCCATCAAGCAACATCATGTGTTAACAATTTTCAGTCTCTTTTTATGTGGTTTGGATTAAAAATGGTAACCTAGAGGTGAAAGGTCTGACTTTAAAAAACCAACTCCCATGGGCCAACCAACTTTTTCAATTTTCTGATTTAAGTTAATTATATAATTTGAGTTTAATGAAATTATCAACATGTTCACCTTCATTGTGAAATAACACTTACCTGTTCAGATTAGAGTCAATATTTAATGTTTACATAGATTATAAAGAGGAAAAAAGAGAACATAGTGTCAGGTTTAATGTATTTTATTATTCAATTTAGTAATTAAGGTACATTTTAGGATTTAATGAGTATAATGCTGTTTTTATTCAGGGTAAAAAAAACATTTTGCGATGTTCTCTTGAAGTTTCTATATGAAATTTGAGCACAGCATTCCTTTTTGATCTGAGCTTTATCATTTATTTTATTTTAGTAACTTATCTATAAAATGAAGGGAACTTGTAGCATTATTGAATATATTTACTATTGCATTTTCTAACCCTTATAAATGTACATTTAAAGTAAAGTGAACAGCTCACTATTCTAAAGTTTTATAAATTAAGCTTAAATTCTAAAAAGTTAGGCATTTATATATTTATATTTCATGGTTGTTTTTTCCCTTCATGAATCCTTTAACACCTAATTTTCTGTTTAAAATTTCGTTTTGTGTTGTGTTGTGTTTTTTTTTTTTTTTTTTTTTTTTATAAGGAAGAATCCCAAGATTGGCTGGGCTTCAGTCTTCAGACAAGTTGGGTCCTCTCTTTTGTTCAAAATAATATTATTGCAGAGACTTAAAACCCACCCAGATTGGCAGGGCATTTCTACAGTCATAATGTCTTTAACTCTGTCTCTAGGCCAGATAAGTCTTAAGACCCAGATTCACACTCTAATATTTACTACATATTTTTATCCAATTAAACCATTGACCTTAAATTAAAGATATGTATTTGAGAAAGGTAATATTTTATACTATCCTAATAAATGATCTCAATATTTTAGATTAAAGTATTATTTACATTTAGTTTCAGTTGCTGAGTATTATTAGCTCTGTTTGATTTATTAAATTGATATGAAATGAGACATTTCCTTCCCTCTCAAAGCCACATTTTACTTTGAGTTTATTTACAAGATATGGAGCCACTAGTCTCCTTCAAAGAGTTCAAGTCAGCTGGCATCCTTTGTCCTATTTGATTAGATTTTTAAAAATTGGCGTATTCACCGGTACTTTAGAAAACTTTAAATAACAGAGAAGTCGGAATATAGAAACGTAAAGATATTAATTAAGTTGTTCTCTGTGGAATAATTACTTTAAACTATTTAATTATTTTAAAACTTTTGTGACTTGCATAAATGATGCATATATCCATAAATAGTTTTAGTATCATATAACTCATGTTAGCTTCCAACTGGTATACATCTTAAAATTACTTACTTATCCATTTATTGACTATATTAAATTGGTGATTTAATTTTCTTTTAGGCATGTTTTGATTTGCTTTTATGTTTTCTTAAATAACACATGTGTTGTATTTCTCTAATTCAAGTCTGAAAAATAAGTATAATACCAAATACATGCATTGCACCTAATATGTCAGTCCCTATTATTAGCTTCAACAACACTATTACTTAAGTACCAATATTATTGTCATTTTGTTATTGAACTAAATGTGGCAAAATAGCTCACCTGGTCATTTTCTGCTTTGAAATGGGTAGATTTATTTATCAAAATAATTAAACTATTAATCTAAGAGTGTGTATGGTTCAGATATCTATACTAATAAAAGGGTAATATGCTAATTAGACTGAACATCTTCCAGACGTCCTCCATGGTGGCAGAAGCTGAGGCAGAGGTGGTTAGGGGCAATCAGGCTGGCAGGGGAGCATTGGGGGCATCAGGCTGGCAGGCAGAGGTGGTTAGGGGCAATCAGGCAGGCAGGCAGGCAGGCGAGCGGTTAGGAGCCAGTGGTCCTGGATTGTGAGAGAGATGTCCAACTGTCAGTTTAGGCCCTGTGGGATCGGGCCTAAACCGGCAGTTGGACATCCCTGAGGGTTCCTGGATTGGAGAGGGTGCAGGCCAGGCTGAAGGGCCACCACCCCCCTTGTGTACAAATTTTGTGCACTGAGCCTCTAGTCATTTATAAAAGGCTTATATAAGTTTTATTTTGAAATATTTTTCTTCCTGAATGTATTTTAACCACTCACTTTATTGCCCCTGAGAATTTTTGCATGTAAATCCATTGTTTCTTTTAAGTCTGGATGTAAAGAGATAAATTACCACAAACTCTGATGGCCTTCTTAATGCGTGTCCATGGGATTAAGTTGAGACCACCAACTAATACAGCCTGGATAAGTAGCACAGCAAAGTATTTTTATACACAGGCAATATATTTCTAAACTCCATACCCTAACCAACTTCACATACTCAAAAATACTTATATCTCAAGAAAGCAGGACAGGAACAAATCAATGACAACTCTCAGAATTTAAGTATGGTGGCCCTTAATTTAGGTGTCCCCTTCAGGACTAGAAAAACATTAAGAAGAGAAGGTGGGAAATGAGTTGGGCATGCCACTCAAGGCCTGTTCCATTAACATTTGATTTAATTATCCAGCATAAGTAGATCAGTAAGTGACCCAGGGGAGGAGGTAATGCACATGCCCAACCTCTTCTGAGTCTCTATTTAGCTGCATCGTTTTGTACACTACAGGTTTTAAAGCTGCTATTTTCTCATATTTCTTCTCTCTTGATATTTACCCAGTGATATTAATTATAACTTCATATGAGACTAAGAAAAAATGGGACAAAAATATACCCTTTTTTTTTTTTATAAGAAAAGATAACCAGTGGCAGTTGAATCAATAAACCTCAAAATCAAGATACAAATTTGGGAGTCATCATCATATGGGTCAAAGATGAAATCATTTATGTGATGAAATAGCTCAAGGAAAGGATAAAGAGTAACAAAGTCAATTAACTGAGAAAAGGGACCCACAAAGAAGAATAATAAGCAAGAGTGATAAAAGGGTTTTAAAAAGTCACGTGCACTCAATAAACCAATCAATTTTAATTCTGTAATTCTTAGTAAGTCAGACTTGTCAAAATTACACTTAGCCCATGCATTGTTAGTTGTTTTTTCACACAATTTGTTATTTAATCCTTTCAAGTAAAACCCAAATAGTCTAAAGGCTAATATTTTCTGTTTCTAGTAATACTTGAGTACATTCAAATGATTTTAATTCATTTAAATACAAATAATTAAGACTAGTTATGTAAATATTTGCACAGAAACTCTATCTTTACTTGGGTTTGAAAGGACCTTTTGGTTACAGTGAAAAAAACTTAATAAATACTAGAATATATTGGCTCAGGAATCAAATGCATAGCTGCATCCAGGAATGCAAATAATATAATCGAATATTATGAAATATGCCTCTTTTCTGTGTCCTCTGTCTGCTCAGTTTTACTCTGTGATGGTTTCATACTCAGGAAGTTTGTCTGCTTGCTGTCATCAGATAGAGTTTGGATTATACTTATACCTAGCAATGCCAGAGGAAAGTACATAGCACCCCTTCCCCAAGTTTTATATCAATATTTACAAAGGAAATTGACTGAATCTTTTCCTTTTATAGGCACCACGAAATCTAGAAAGTAAAGCCTTGTAATTATAGGCTCTACCAGGTGGGAGAGAGCTGTCCTTCCTAAAGAAAAAAAAAGATGCAAAGGAAAGGATGCCAGAAAGATAAAAATAGCAAATATCCTCTACACTATTGAAACATATTTAAGGTAAAAGGCTCAAACATCAATATTTGAAAGATTTTATGACCCATGAAAGTGTTTTCTTCATATAAGGATAGTATCCTTTACTTCTTACTTTTACATAGGATATTTCATAGTCTAAATCAAAATAATTAACTACTACTCTATGTTATACAACCAGACACACATAGACTTCAAGTGTTCTAATGAAGAATTGAAATTGTTCTGTTTTGAATTTGTTAACTATTTGTTTAACCTGTGCTGTCAGAGGTACTATAAATCCATCTTGGATAACTGTTTGTGTCTTTTTCTTTTGCTAGTTGCCCTTGAATGTCGCTAGGGACTATCTTTTCTTCACAAATGGCTAATTTTTCTTAATTTAGACATTTGGATTGAAACAGAAAAAAAAAATATCAGAAAATCCACCCAGGAAGGAAAGCCAAAAATAGCACACCTGAAAAAGTCAAGAATATAACCATTAAGCCAGTGGAATATCAATTTAAAACATAATTGTAAACTCAACTGGGAATTTGCAAAACATTTTTTACGTAAGACCATGAAAGGAATGCCAAATCTTACTTCTTTGCTTCTGAAAACTAACTATGGTTTGAGAAAAGATTTAAATATCCCACATAAAAATAATTTTACTACTGCAGTCATTCACTATTCAAAAGATATTTGATGAGCACCTATTGTGTAGACACCACCATTTTTGATTCTGCAGATAAAGTTCCTACCTCATTGATTGTACATAATAAATAGAGTTTAAAAATTATGGCTATCAAGGAAAAAGGAATTGAGAATGACTGCTAGGCCTTTAACTTAACACATTGAGTGTTACCATTTACTGAATGGGGGAGAAAAGCAGAATAGGGTGATAGGTGGTGGCGGGGAAGGTTTTACTTTGTACGCAGTTTGACATGCCTACTCTAAAACCAAATGGAAACATCAAGTAGTCAGTGGATATAGAGGCCTGGAATCAAGAAAGAAGTTAAGGGGGGAGATACACATTTGGAAGTTAAATACAGATGGTATCTAACATTAGGAGACTGAATAAAATACTGTGGGGAGTGTATGCAGTTATAGAAGAGGAAGGGACCATGGATGAGTCTTCACACACCTGATACTTTAGAGATATGGAAGTGAAGGAGAAGTCCACTACAAATATTACGAAAAAGCTGCTAATGGAGTGGGGAATATAACTTTGAGACCAATTGGAGAATTTCAAGGTGGATGCAAGTGAATTAAATGTTGCTGAGAAGTTAAGTAAAATTAAGTACTGAGAATTTAGAAATTTGTTGATTATCAGGAACCTCAGCAAGATAAATTTCAGTGCAAGATAATGAAAGAATGAAAGCTGAGGAAATAAAGACAACTGATCCTTGTTTCAGAGCATTGCTATAAAAAGAAGTAGAATAATAGGGTGTTAACTAGGAAAGCTTTTTATTATTTTTCAAAAATAAGCTAGGGAAAGCTTTTTAAAATACAGCTGTAGGCTGATGGGAATAATCCAGGAAAGAGCAAAAATTTGATTATGTAGCAGAAATAAAATGAATACTTTAGAAAACAAAGCCTTAAGGAGTGACCAGATCTAGCCAGCCCGTGGAGGGATTCATCTCCAATGTCAGCAGTGATGGTTCATACAAAGAGAAAGAAGAAAGAACTGATATAAGTATACATGTAAGTGGTTTGGTATATAGATTTGCTACTTTTTATCAGTGATATTATAAGGAAGGGAATTAACGAGACAGAAAGATGGAGAAAAGTTGACAATATGAAGAGAGAGGAGAACGTGTGAAGCAGTTCAGGAGGCAGGAAGGGAAATGCTGGGGCCCGGGAAGAGTTAGACCCTCCAAGAAAGTCCTAAGAAGATGAGTTAGTTAATTCATCACAGGTTCAACCAACACCCATAAGGCATGATCCTGATCCTACCCAATAAACAACTGAGATATGGCTGCGGTGAATTCCATTCTGACTGGGGTGCATGTTCCTGATTCAGTAGTGAGTTTGGGGTAGAAAGTTTTGCAAGTTTTAGCAAATATTGAGATAATGAGAGCACAGATAAAAAGCCATTCCTGCATTTTCACCAGAGCAGGATTTGTAATAATACAATAGTAGAGAAGACAGTAAGTGTTATCAATAAGTATAGAGATTTTTTAAAAATGTAGCATAGTCATATGCTGAAATGAAAGAGCTAGAATTACATAGGTGGAAAGACATTTGATCTTACTGATATATAAGAAAATACAAATTACAATAACAAATAAGTTGCATAATTACAATAACACAAAACAATAACAAGATGCTGTTTCCTTACTTTGAAATTTGTTAAAAATAAAAAATGCCACAATATCAAGTTTTGCCAGGATTTGAGAAAATGCTCCCTCTCTGTTAGTAGGAATATAAATAAGCACAGTCACTTTGGAGACCACTTGGGCAATATCAAGTAAAACTGAAGGTGTCCAAATTCTATAATACAAAAATCTCACTCCTAGGAATGTACCTCAGAGAAACTGTCAGTTTCACCAATTGTACACAACTAAGTATCAAAAAACTGAATATTCATAGGAAATTAGATAAACAGTGATACTGTTAGAATGCTCTGAATAAGCAAACTATATAGACTAATATGGAATGTAACAAGAGGGTAATTAAAATTTTGAGTGCAGAAAGATGATTTGGTTTGTACTAGTAAATCTGATAGTGAATTGAATGATGAGATCAGAAGCTGAAATGGGGTGGAAATAGGAAGAGGAATGTGGAGGTTTGAGAAATAGTAAAGGTATAAAGTAGTTTTCAGAAAAAGATATGAAGAAAATTTAATAGAAAAATTTGGTATTAATAAGCAGAGTTACAAACATTAATGGTTTCATCATTTCGGCACAAATAATCATGTAAGTAATACAACTGAAAGTGACTTATGTGTACAAGTTTCATAGATTAGGATTTTTCAAATTAGGGGTGATTAGACAAAATAAAATGTGACCATTACAATTTTATTAAAATATTCCCAGAAGTGGGATCACTGGGTCAAATGGCAAATCCATTTTTAATTTTTTAAGGAACCCCATACTGTTTTTCATAGTGGATGTATTAGTCTACATTCCCATCAGCAGTGTATTAGGGTTCCCTTTTCTCCACATCTTCATCAGCGCTTGTTGATTTATTGATGGTAGCCATTCTGGCAGGTATGAAGTGATACCTCATTGTGGTTTTAATTTGCATCTCTCTGATGATTAATGACTTTGAGCCTTTTTTATTAGTCCATTAGCCATCTATATGTCCTCTTTGGCAAACTGTCTATTCGGGTCTGTTGCCCATTTTTAAATTGTATTGTTTGTCTTCCTGGCATTGAAGTATAGAATTCCAAAGCACCAATCTGAAAGAATATGTACACCCTTATGTTCAAAGCAGCATTATTTACAACAGTTAAGATCTGGAAACAGCCCAAGTGCCCATCAGTAGATGAGTGGATTAAAAGCTGTGGTACATTTACATAACAGAATGCTGTGTAGCTATAAAAAAGAAGGATCTCTTACCCTTTGAGACAGCATGGATAGATCTGGAGAAAATTATGCTATGTGAGTAAGCCAATTAGAGAAAGACAAATATCACATAATTTCACTTATAAGTGAAATCTAAAGAACAAATTAAACTACTGAACAAAATAGCGCCAAAGGTATTGGAACAGGGAACAGAGTAACAGACCTCAGTGGGTGAAGGGGGTTGGGAGGAGGGGACAGGAAGAGACTAACCAAAAAACGTATATGCATATAGGTATAACCCATGGACACAGACAATTGCATGATGAAGACCTGCAGTGGGGTGGAGACTGGGTGAGATAGGCAAAGAGGGAAAAAATGGGAGACATCTGTAATACTGTCAACAATTTTAAAAAATTATTAAAATTTTTAAAAAGCTCCTAAAACATTGTAACCACATTTGCTCAATAACTACATGTAGCTAGTGACTACCTTTTAGCACAGCACAGATTTCTACAGAACATTTCCATCATCACGGAATATTCCATTGGACAGCCTTAATCTAGATAGGGACTGGCAAACTTTTCTATAGTACATCAGCAGAGTAAATAGTGCAGGTCACAGGTCTCTGCAGCTACTCCACAGCTCTGGTGTTGTAGTGCAAAAGAGCTATGAACAATTCATAAATGATGAGTATGATGTGTTCCAATAAAACTTTATTTACAGAAACAGCCATATTTGACATGAGAACTGTAGTTTGCTTTACCCATGGTCTCATTCCTACATGAATAAAATTCATTTACTCAAAGGTACATACTCTTGGGAAATATATGTAATATGCAGCAAAAGAAGTAAAAAGATTTCCAAGAGAAAGGTTAATAAAATACTGGTGTAATAGAATAAATTGTATTGACACAAAGAAAACTGTTTTGCACATAACTTGGAGAACTTAAATCAATACATGAATGCAATAGACAATGCTCTTTGTTTTATTTTATTAAAATATTCCTCTAAAGCATCCAACTTTATTTTAAAACATTTTCCATAATAGTTTATATGTATTTATATGTATACAAGCTGCCTATAAGAAAGTAACAACACATGTTAAAATCTATATCTTTGTATTTCAAATATTTGGCTTATTATTGTCAAATTTAAACAATGGCATCTGTCTAACTCTGAAAGACAGGAGTTCACAAATAAAATGTTACTGGAAGTAGAGGGCATATTGACCACTATTCCAATGGAATTGTCATTCTGCCAAAATGCCTTACTGGTTCTATTAAAACTTCACTACACAGAACACTGGGCCTCTCCAATGCCCTGTAATTTTCAGAGCTTTGCAGTGGTTTTTGTGGTGTGTATTTATAGGGTGAGACTTTCTCTCTGGGTTTAAGCTATGTTTTTCTCTCATCTCTATGCCTCTCTAAAAATAGAGGCAAGCCCTATTTTAAGTGATAACTTAAAAATGTAGAAAGTTTAAGTTACCTGACTTTTTAAGACAGTGCAATGAAACATGATATATGTAATTCTATAGTTTCATACTTTTTAGTTTTATATATTCTTTCTCTTTGGCTCATTCTAATTTATTTTCATATGGCACTATATACTATATATGTAGATCTAGTATTTTTGTTAACTATTATGTTCAATTTTTAATAATTCAGTGTCAAATTTGATTTCCTTTACTAACATTTGTGAGTTAACTTCTTATTTGTGGATTCTTAAAATCTCCCATAATTTAATTCATATTATTAATTTGTTAGTAGTGTCAGTTAGATAATTATTTGTGATGTAACAGTTTTAAGGCTACATTGGAAAGAGTATAAAAATAAAAATATAATCTGTAAGTAGTCATTAAAGAAACATTTCTGAAACATAACTAGGAGAGAATCAATTGACCAGATTAAAGTTGAGTTGATCCTTAATTCTTTTCTGCATTTACCCTAACTGGCAGGGCCAGGACTCATAGGTATTTGCATGTTTATATCTCATGTCTTTTCCTGGCTCTTCAGTTCACACACTAAGGCCATGCTGCAGGATCCAGGTTTGCAGGTAAGAGCTCCAGAAGTCTGTCCCTGGAACTGTTGCTTCCTACCCCTCACTCCTTGCTGAAGTATCAGTTCCTCAGCACAAAAATATATTGGCTAGTTCTTTGGTTTTCACAGTTTTTAACATACAATGTGATAATTCTCCTGAACAACTTCTATGAACCCTTTAGGAAAAGAAAAACATGGAAGAGCAAAAATATTTGTTTATTTTGTACTTTTATCATCTAGGAGTAGGTTGCTAAGTTATAAAAAACAATATAGAAAGATTTCCTACAACCTGGAAATGCTTAGAAAGGCATCTCTCTCTCTATATCTATCTATCTATCTATCTATCTATATATATATATATATATATATATATATATACATTCTTTGTCTACATATATATGTAACATATTAGTATGTGATATTCATATATTTAGAATATCTGTAATGTTAAAGAATAATGATTGATTTTAATGTAATAAGAGAGTTATCAAATATATATATAATATATATATAGCAAATTTATGTGCATAAGTGCATATAGTATAAACACACACATTCATCAACCTAAAAACAAATGTTTGAGCCCTTTCTCTGAAAAATCTACAAGCATTTTTGAAGGTGGGTTAATTTCAAAATTATTAACTAGGTTTTGATAATCAAATCTTCCATTAGTAATGGTATAAGAAACAAGAAATAGGTAATGAGAGATATGTTTTTCCAACAAACTAAGACTATTTTCAATTAAGCTATTTGTTTGTAAAATTAAAATGGAATGACATTCATTTCCTGTAGCAAAGATTTTGTTCCCGAAGCTGCCAATCATTTATTTCCTTGTCAATATATTCAATAATTAAGATCTGGCTTTACTTTTGGTTGGTAACAAATATGACTGAGAATGAAGGCTAAAAAATTATATGTATATTTAAAGATACTCTGCTGTCTGCTTCTTCTAGTTATTATATTTATTATAACTCAGGTAATTATAAAATTAAGTACCTTGAATTGCAATAAAATGAGTTTAGAGAGCCTGATACATTTTTCCAAATTAATACTAGTTGCAGTGTATAGATTGTCCCAAGATTAAATAAAATATATAGGAAGAAGTATTCAGATATGTTCTGAGGACTATCTAATACTATTTCTAAGATTATTTATATATAAAATGTTTATAATTCTCATTATTCTTTAGCTAACTGAGAACAACCAATGAGAGTGTTATTGTTTTGGTATATATTTCTTTTGGCATATTCTATCTTTTCCTTTATTTCCCTATCATTCTCTAGTTCTGCTAACTAACAACTTCATCCTTGATTAATATTTTAGTCTTCTATATAAGCCATAACTATTTTAATTAAATCACTAGAAATTAATTTAAATATGTAAGAATAGTTCAGTTTATTATTAACATAAACCCTAGAATGTTACTTTAACAAAATTTGCTACTAAGTGAAATTTAGCAAAGTATGAATCAATATTTGATTCTTTCAATAAACATTTACTGAATATTTTTATAGGACAAGACTGTAGTTAATAGTAGAAATAAAAGATAAACAAGAGACATTTCCTATAAGCCAGCTGCACAAGCATATAGAGGAAGTGTGTTTTAAAGAGGCCAACAGTTTTGTTTTTGTTTAGAGAAACTACTCATCCAATTATACATGTAATTGGAGTAGGGGTGGACTCTTGACCTAAGAAGGATAACTAGCTTTTTTCTCCCCAAAACCTGAAATGAGTGAGTAGAATATACAAAGGTGGGCAAAATTAGGTTTACAGCTGTAATACAAATAAATAATACAATCATCCTATCTAATAATAGACAAACATGGTGATTGACCGTACCTTCGCTACATCTCTCACTGGCGAATCAGCACAATATGCAAATTAACCCAACCAAGATGGCGGCTGGCAGCCACGCAGCTGCAGTGAGCAGGAGGCTTGCTTGCTCCAGTGATGGAGGAAGCCAAGGTTCCCCGCCAGCCGCGGCCCGGCTCTGAGCTCTGAAAGCAACAAAGTTTCAATTATAGAAGCTAAACAAATCCCAGATACCTGCTTTCAGCTGGCCGTGGCCACAGAGCTGGGAGAGAGCAAGGGCCGGCTCTTAGCTCCAGTGACGGCAACAAAGTTTCAATTATAGAAGGTAAATAAATCCCAGAATAAAAAAAAAAAGAGAGAAAAAGGAGAGGCTGGGAGCTTCAGTCGCTGGCCAGCCTGAAAATGGCCCTCAGCCCCTCACCCAAACTGGCCAGGCATCCAGTGGGGACGCTCACCCTAAAGGGGGTGTGACCAGCTGCAAACAGCCATCAGCCCCTCATCCACGCTGGCCAGGCACCCAAGTGGGACCCCCACCCTGATCTGGGACACCCTCAGGGCAAACCAGCTGGCCCCCACCTGTGCACCAGGCCTCTATCCTATATAGTAAAAGGGTAATATGCAAACTGACCCTAACAGCAGAAAGACTGGGAATGACTGGATACTATGACACACACTGACCACCAGGAGGCAGACGCTCAATGCAGGAGCTGCCCTCTGGTGGTCAGTGCACTCCCACATGGGGGAGCTCTGCTCAGCCACAAGCCAGGCTGATGGCTGCCAGCACAGTGTTGGTGGTGGGAGCCTCTCCTGCCTCCTCAGCAGCGCTAAGGATATCCGACTGCAGCTTAGGTCTGCTCCCCGCTGGCAAGTAGACATCCCCCGAGGGCTGCCGGGCTGCCAGAGGGATGTCTGATAGCCAGCTTAGGCCCAATGCCCTGGGAGCAGGCCTAAGCCAGCAGGTGGTCATCCCCCGAGGGGTCCCAGACTGTGAGAGGTCACAGGCCAGGCTGAGGGGACGCCCCCCCCACTCGAGTGCACAAATTTTTGTGCACCGGGCCTCTAGTTAATAAATAATAGTACAAATATAAATTCTGTATTTTGTGCACTCACAACTGTAAACTTACTTTTGCCTACCCTTGTTGGATCCTATACCATCATTTTGGTTCGGCCATTGTGTGTGGGTCATCTGCCACATGGAAAAAGATTAATACAGCACATATAAAAATAGAAGTAGAGACCAAAGGCATTAACAAGGCACAAAGAAAAAAATTATTACATTCTGCTTTCTTGTTCTCATATGACCCAGCTATTCTAGCTGTAATTGAATTCTGTGAGATTTCACACTAGCTTCATTTACCAGCAAAAAGGAGGGAGGGGGCATGGGAGAAGAAAGGGGAAGGTTGGAGTAAAAAAGGGAAGGAATGGGCAGAGGGAGTGGGAGGAGAAATAAAAGGAGAAAAAAAATAAGCAAAATGTCTCTACAACCACAGAGGCTTTCAAGAAGGGTAAACAACCACAAAAATAACAATTACAATTATAAAAATTAACATTTATTAAGCCCTTACCTTTGTCAGGGTTTAAGTTTACATGTAATAAGTAATTTCTTCATCAAGACATACATATGAGGTCATTACTATTGTTATCTCTATTATACAGATGAGGAAACCAAGGTTCAGAGAGCTTAAATAACTTGCCCATGGTTTCTGTCTATACAGTGGACGAGTTTGGAACTGATCTCTGGAAAAATACAAAAAATAGCCTCTTGGGGTTTGGGGTTACAAGTTTAAAAATGCAAGCTGTATTGAACTCACTTCTTGTGGTTAATGAAACAAGAGGAATTTGGAGCTCTTGGGAAAACCCAATGAGAAATATGTGGTTAAGAGAGCAGCAAGTGGGAAGAGGTTAAAGATTGCAGCAAATAAAAAAGAGCCAAGAAAAATATTACTGATGGAGGAGATATTTAAAGAGATTTCCAATAATGGAAATTTCGAACAGAGAGGGAAAATTTGTCTTGCCCTTTAATATAAGCTCTCCCCTGGCACCTTAGTAATATCCACTAGACTTGTGAATGTTTGTGTAAGAGAAATGGTGTATCTAGGTGTGCTTCCAGGGAAGGGACAATGGAGAAGAAGTGGGATTTCAAGTTTGCATCAATGTGGTAACTTCCTTCAAAATCAGGATGAGCTGGGGCCATGAGAATGTTATCTGGCCTCTTCCCCATTCCAAGGAATAGCCAAAACCTCTGGGGACAGCTTGGACTTCCTATGGTCTTAGAAGTGAGGAGTTTGATGTTGTTTTTCCTGGATTTGAATAGGTTGATATTATTAAGTTTATATCTAAGTTTCATTAATATTAAACCTCCTATTTTTGCTTGAATTTCTTTGAATAAGTTCTGTTCCTTTACACCAAACAAACCCACTTTATCAGAGAATATGAGCAATAGCCTAGAATTGTAACAAATTTTAATTCTGATCATAACCAGAATATTTGTGAAGAGAATACATGAATTAAAATGAATTATTATGATATAATATGATAAGTGCCATAATAGGTATATGCATACGATACTAAAATACAGTAAAGAGAAGACACAACAAAGGTATTTTGAAATGTGATAGGAAATGCTTTAATGGGAAAGTAACCCATGACTGAATCTGGATGAGTAATTTTTAGATTAGCCAATTGATAGGCAAAAAAAGTGCAAAAGTCACAGAGAAGTGACATAAATTATTTAAGAGATTATAAGTCATTTGGTGTAGAATTAATACCAGGTATGTTTGTGATTATCTGGATTCTAAGTTAGAAAAGATTTTACTTTCAACAAAATGGAAAATATAGTTCAATGTGTTTTGGGTGAGGAGAGGCTGGATTCTGTTTAATAATATTCAAAAGGGAGAGTCATCAGGCAACAGAGAATTATTTTGATGATCAGAATTAAAAGCAGATATTTGTGAGTCATAAGCTTATGAGAATTAGTTAAAACCATAAACAAGAAGCAGACCAGGCACAGACTCATCGATACAGAGAACATTTTGAGGGATGTCAGATGGGAGGGGTTTGGGTGATGGATGAAAAGGTAATGGGATTAAGAAATACAAATTGGTAGTTACAGGATAGTCATGAGATGTAAAGTACAGCATAGGGAATATAGTCAATAATAGTGTAATAACTATGTATGGTGTCAGGTGAGTACTAGATTTATTGGGGTGATCACTTCGTTAGTTATATAAATGTCTAATCACTGGGTTCTAAACCTGAAACTAATATAACATACATCAACTGTAATTGAAACATTTTTTAAAAAGACCCAAAACAGAATCACATTTGTCAGAGTACATAATTTAAGAAAATAAGGATTGCCAGAAAACGAATGTTTTTGTGAGAGAGAGAAAAGAGAAATGGAGTTAGAGCCAGGGAGATCATTCATACTGAAGCCAAAGAAGGAGGTTAGTCAAGGGAAAGTTTTGCAGCAGATTAAGGTAAAAGTGTCAAATTTAACAATTAACTATTAAGTTGACAAATGACTTTTTAGAGCTTATGATGTGTCTGGCTTGATGCAAATCTCTGGGGATAGAATGGTAGATCAGAGACCTGGTCCTACTACTTGTCGATTTTACTGTACAGTGGAAGAGATGAATAATGAATAAGTCAACAGATACATGATGATTATAACTAAGGTGATGGTCTCTTTGGGATAATATTTTAGCTCAGAAATGAAAGATGAGAAGGAGCTAACCAATGGGGAAAACATGCGAGGAAGGGTAAAATGCATGGTCTGAAGACTTCAAATAAGAAAGAAATTGGCATGTTTTCAGAAACATGAAAAGGAATCTACAAAGTTGTAGAGATAAGGTTTGAGAAGTAACCAGGGTCAAGTCATATTTAAGAATGAAAACTGTCAATATTGTGACATTTTAGTAAAGACTAGGAAAAGAGTGCTTATACTGAAGCATAAGGCTGTTAAATTTCAAAGATCCTGGAAGAAATTAAGGAAAATTGCTACATTCTATTAAAAATATTGACAATGGAATGATTAATTGCCTGCACTTGAGGCATGCATTATTCTGACATCTATTTCAACACGTACTCCTACTTCTTCCCCTGTGAAATAATTCTTGGAATGAATGTGATTCTTAGATGACCTTCATTGGAAACTGCTATCTGCCGAAAGACAGGTGAATGGCCTAAGGTGAACCACCTAAAGTGCTTCCCTAATATTTTGTAAGTTGGCTCTGTGCAGTCTGTTAAGAATAGCACATCTTCACAGCTAACCAGGGGAAAGATTGCTTATCTCTTGGGGAAGTTTTCAGAAAAATGAAATCAACACACTGAGAGCAGCATAGGCAGAAAAGCGATGAAGGGCATTATTAAGATCATCAAGACCTTGGGGCCAGTCATCAATGAAACCTCAGCCCAACTCAGAGTTTGCTCATTTAACATGATACATTCATCTTTTTCTTAGTTTAAATCATTTGAGTTTTGGTCTTTTGAAAGCATGTTGTACTGATTCCTATGATGGCCACATTTTTCTAGCATGGTTTGGGAATAAAAGTAAAAAACTTAGTTGACAACAATTACACAAAGCTTGGGATGGTCAAATAGGATGAGGATAATATAGTCTTAGTTGCATAATTTGCCTTGAAGAGCACTTGATATTACAGTAGGTATGGAAAGAGAATAAAGGAGTCCATAGTCAGCTTTGACATTCAGAGTCAGTCTAGGTAACAGAGATGAGCATAGAACCAGCGAGACTCAAGAATTACTCCCCCAAGCCCCTAAGGACTGGAAACCCTCTCACAGTCATGCATCTTGGAAGAAGGGAAGCCTAGAAGCTATCCCTCAGGGGATGAAACGTTACATTGACGGACAGTTTAACTGAGAATAACTAAATTACTCTTATTGACAAGTTTATGAACCCCCATTAACTAAAAAGCGGGTAGTTTGTGAGAAAGATTACAAGAATTATCGAAAAAAAATTCTAAAACTACATCTTTTTTGTCCATGTGAGTGTGAATGTGTGACCCTTCCACACTAGCAATAAAAGGGGGAAAAACACCAGATAGCTTTATTAAAGGATCACCAATGAGGTGCTCAAGTTAATATATATTTAATAATGTCCAGCTGCTAGCCACATGCCCCCCACTACTGACCACCTGCTGGCAGAAACTTTTTTATTATTTTTAATTAAAAACATTATCTTTTCAACCCTACCTCTGAAATAAACATGCCATCACATGACAACTTATTTTATCAAGAGTTTATAACAATCATAAATGGATATGCTTTGATCTGGCAAGTCCCCTATCTCTAGTAAAATCTCCCATTCATTTTTATTAAGTAACCCCTGTGACACAGCTTTTTATTAGTGCTGGGAGATAAAAATCTGAACATCATTCAGATTTAATGCCATTGATGTAAGAGAGGTAAAGTGCAGGACTTGACAAGTTTATGAAAATTACAGGAGGGATTAATAGTACCAGGGGACCATTAAAACCTCTATGATTGTGCAGACTATAAAGTTCCCATGCCTAATCGTTTGGGATTATCTCCTTGTTTTTTATTCTTTTTTTCTCCTAAAAATATGTCCAGAAGATGACCATTTTGAATATTATTTTTATATATTTCCATTGAAGAAGTATTCTTTCTTACTTTGATGTAAACTGTATTTGGAAATAAACGTTAATCATTAATTACTCTTTAAGCAAATAAAAACTGTCATTAAATGGGAGCATTTCATGGAAATGGGTTTTCTGAGCTTATTTTCAATGTTCCAGAAAACATCAGTTCATTAAAGCCCACATTTGTACATTTAAAATGTGTATTAATAGTAAAGCTGAAAATGGTATGATAAGGGGGAAGTGTTTGTCATCTACTTTTCTTGTCTAAATAAAAGTCCAATAGCACAGTGAAGGGAAACTCTGAACATCACAAAAGCATAACAGCTCATTGGTATGTTTGGGTCAGAGCAGACTGAAATTTTTTTGTTGTCATATATATATAAAAAAATAGAAACCACTGCAGCAATTCAGTTTTAAATTAGAGTTCACAGTTTTAAAGGCTCTTTAAAATAACCCAGAATGAAAAGTAACTTGCAAATTTTATGCTATTAACTACAGCTTTCTTTTTCTATTTGCTATATTAAAGAATTATGTCACCAGAGAAGCAATTTATGGCAGCTACTCATTGTATTTACAAAAGAAAATTCCAAAGAGAGATAACACTCATCTTTATTTACTTTTCTTTATGAACCATGAATATACAATATAAGCCTGAACAACATGTTAAGTTAGAGTTGCTCAAAAGTGGTAGGTGTAATAAGTCATTTTAAATACTAGAAATTATTAGGGCTGCAATCTTGTCTAAAGTCTATTTTGTGGCACTGAAACTCCTCATTTGGAATGATTCAGTTATAATTTTTATTTAAATATAGTATTTTACTCTGATGACATTGTAAAAAAATTAGAATCTCTTGAAAGGCTTTCAAATCCTTAACTATTTTTCAGTATTAAAAACAACAACAACAACAAAACTGAAGGCTCTCCCTTCCCAGGAAATGAATTTCTGGAGCTCTAGATTAAGTGAATATTCTAAGTAAAAACAAACGGAAAATATAGTCTATGCAAATATCTCTGCCTTTATGATTATTTCTCATATGTGGATAGGAATGTTCCCAATGATTGGAGACTAATGACAGTATAACTCACAGTTGCAATGCCATGATTTGCGAAGTTTAATTAGGCAATGCACAGTTCTAATATGTAGGACTCTTTTCTGAACATGTTCTACATATGAAATACATTACAAATTAAGCTGCTGTCAGTCCTCTTTCCAGATTGGTTGGGACCATTAATGTAGTCCATCAGCTCACCAGCAGACCATTACTTTCTCTGCAGTGTTCCCTGTAGACTTGCATTGCTCACTTTGGACATATTGCTTTAATAAGATAATTATTTCAGAAAGCTTGAGTTATCTGAAGCCTGGGAAGGAGTGCTTCAGAACCTGGAGAAGTGCTTTCTGTAGTAAAAGATTTTGGAGATCATAGAGTAAAATGCATATTTAGCCTCATTTACATAAAAACATCCAGCACAGCTTTTCACAAATTAACACAAATTTGATAGAATAGTGAAAGATATATGACTAACTTCTTCCATTTCTAAGACTCCAGATGTGTTTTTTATGTTGGTTAATTTACTTTATGATTATTTGTTAGAACTTAAGACATCTGTTGCCATTGTGTAGTATAAAATATCTTAATGGTATTACTAAATGCCATGTGTCTATCAGTGCCTAATCATGTATCTAATGCTAAAGAAATGCCCTGGGTAGACTTTTCTACAAAGATGTGGAACACCAGGCTGCTGATCATGAAATTCTGCAAAAAACAGAATTTATCCAAAGCAACTTCTTAGTATTTGAATTTAGGTAGAAAACAAAGTACTAAAATCAGGCAGAAATAATTCAGATTTTCATGCTTTTATTTGATTCTTTATTGCAGCAGCTGTAATTTTACATTTTTTTTCTGTAATTGCACACTATGCTTAATAAACTTAATATCACTATTACTATTGATTACACCATATCTCTCCATTTTATCTGTAGTTCAAGAAAGTAAGTTGTAGTATGCCCAGTGTCTTATAACAACTCAAGGTGGAACTAATGCAAATCAGACTCTGATTAGGAAGATAATCATATAGTTATCCCTACATAAACTGTATATATATTTCCTTATTATTTCATTATTATCTAATTTTTATGGAATGCATGTCTGTTGAGGGGATTTAGAGTATTAACTGCTAATTCAGGCTCAATTATCTTTAACTATTGATAAGAAAGGCTATAAAAAAATGAGGTGATGACAGGATGAACAACCAAAGACCTGGTAAATTTCAGAAATCAGAAGATTAAAGCTCAAATGAAATATCACTTGACAATTTTATTTTACACATGTAGAATTCACTATCGTGACCACAGTCCCCTGTGCTTCTTTAGGTCATAAATACTATCATTAGACACATGTATATTAAGAGGAAGAACACAGTGTTCTCTCTAGGCTATGATATTCAACTAGATTTAGAGAAGAGATAACCCCTTACTGGTCAAAATGCTATGGGAAAGAGTGAAAGTTGAGATTATGTTCCTAAATTCACTTTGTTTTGAATTATATACAGACTAGAGGCCCAGTGCACAAAATCATGCACGGGTAGGGTCCCTAGGCCTAGCCTGCGTTCAGGGCCATCTTCCGCCCACTCGCCAGTCTCCAGTCCCTCCCGGCCACCACCCACCCGGTTCCCCTGGTTCCCCGTTTGCCATGCTGCAATTGGAGCCTACAGGCCGGGGGGAGGGACTGAGAGGTGGTCAATGCACCTCATAATGACTGGTCAAGCGGTCGTTCTGGTCGTTACGCCGTTATGGTCACTGGGCTTTTATTATATAGGGTAACTTGACACCATTTTAGATAAAATAGAATATCCTTTAATCAAGAAAAAGGATGTGGCTCCTTTACTTGGCAGTGTCAATCTTTCTAAATATTTTATTAGGAAAGCTTATTTTTTTCTCTCTTGCTTTTACTTCTCCTTGACCCACTGGTTTATCCTTCCTGAACTTTTAAAATTCTCACTTTATTGAAAAAGTTTCCATAGACTATTGACCTGAATCATTGCAAAATCATATTTCTCATTTGTCTACTTTTCTTCCCTCTTAAATTAAAGCTGGTTTTTAAATTTGCTTTGTCCCATGGCATGTGGCAGAGCTAACACTGTCCAAGTTTCAGATCCTAGGAAGTGAGAGATGTTACATATTCCATTGCTGCATCTTTGGAACTCAGAGACTGTCATGCTATGAAAAAGCATGGACTTCTGGAGCATAGGAGGCTACATGGATGAAAACTGGGACAACCCAGCTGACAGCCAACACCAAATGCTACCGCTAAGGCCATGTTGAACTCTCCGACCCTTTCAGATAACTGCAGCTGCATGACTGGTCCTAGGTGACATTAGCAGAAGAAATGCCCACACCACCAATCCACAGCATTAAGAATAATAATGAGTTGTTTTAAATGACTAAGGATTGAGTGACTGTTATACAATAATAGAAAAGTGACGCACTAACAATAAAGATTCTTCACCACCCTTCTTTGACTCCTCCTGGTTATTTTTATTAGCATATTTATTTACTTTTTAGAACCAGCAAATAATTCTTTTTCCTTAAAATTACTCTTGACTTTGCTGATACAATTTTAAGAATTATTTTCCTATTAATCATAAGTCTTCCTAAGTTGTAAACCTACAACTTCCTTTATGTACACATTTGTTGTAGTATTATAGAACCATACATATCATTTCCTGACCTACGCAATGAAGTTAATAGCTCCCTTTTCTCTACTTTGTATAAGTTTCCATAACTGCATTGTTCATTCTCTACTGCAACATTAGGAGTTTGCTTGTCCATCTCTCTTTGTTGACTATGTGCTTCTTGTCAAAGATTGTGTCTTGTCAACCTAGGTATCCTTTGTACCCATACTCTGCCTGGTACAAATTCAGGATTAAGTAAATGTTTAGTGAATTAATGAATGGATAAATGAAGAAATGATGAAATAGATCCTTTTTAAAAAATATCTTTTTAATTTGTTTCTTCCTTTTCATTTCTACTCCAAACACCTCTAGAGACATATACCAAGATATGTGTCATCTTTTATTAAGTGTTTTCATTTGTGTTTCTTTTTTTTCCCCCAAATAGATTTTAATCTCTTGGGATGTGGGAGCATAAATTATACTATGGCACATTTCCTGGAGACAAATGATTTCGACCATTGCTACCTGCTACCATGTGTTAGATTATTTTATTCTTAGTTTTTCTATGTAACACTCATAGATCTATGTGAAACCTTACTCCTCGTAGTTAGATATTGTTGGTTTTAAAAACTTTCTGATATCTGACATTATGGAAACATCACAGCTTGTTATAGAAAAAGGCTGGAAATCCAGGAATAAGTGCTAACATTATTGTTGGCTAAGATAAACCTTGATTGCAACAAGTCCCTCGTCCCCATCCATCAGTGCAAGTGAAGCTTTAACTTTTAAGTAAGAAATTTGGTAACTGTCAACATTTTACATGTTTGTTTCTGTTATTCAGTTAATTGAGTTGTTGAGATCATGGCAGTTATTTCTGGTCCAAGGATACCTTATTCTAGCCAGGAAAATGTGCTTCTTTTGCAAAGGGATTCAATACTTGTATTAGAAAAAAAATTCAGAGCATGTACTCATGGTCATGGGTCAACAGCATCAGTGTCATACAGGAACGGTGACAAACCTTATTTTTGCATAGATTTTTTTTTAAGTTTTCAGACTAAGATGTGTGTGTGTGTTTTTCTTCAAATTAATTGTGTGTACTACTGTATTTCCACTGTGTGGCATGGATGTCTATACATATATAAAAAAGATAGATATATGTTACCATATATATATATATAGTAACATATATCTATTTTTTTTTATTTTATAGCCATTTATTGTGCTCCAGTGAAATAGAAAAAGAAAGTGCTCGCATTACAAACACCGCTGTCACATCCACATACGCCAATCGCTGCAAACCAAACCGCGTGTGTCCGCTGGGTCTCTGGGCATGCAGTTGGCTCCCATTGTGGGAATGGGGTGGAGGCAGGCTGAGCCTGGGCTCTGGGGGCGTTGCTTGGGGGGGGGGGCTTCTTGTCCTGGGGGGAACCCACCTGTGAGGGAGTCGGGGGCAGCTGGGGTAGCTTTGCTCAGTGCGTCCTTTGGATGCTGTTGGGAACACCTGGCTCGATGTTGGACCCTGCAGTGCTCCGGGGAGGAGAGCCCCTTCCCCCCCCACAGGCCCCCCAGTCTGCTCCTCCCCCCAATGCTAACCCTGTAGGCAGGTGCCAGGGGCTGGAGGGCACCATGCAAGGGGCAGGGGTTAGCAGGGCCGGGCTAGGCCCTGCCGAGCAGCAGCCAGCCTCCCGGGGGGGGGGGGGGGGGGGGGGAGGCGGGAGGCCCAGGGCCCTAGGCAGAATTGAAGTAGTTGTGTGGGTAGTGGTTGTGGGCAGGCTCGCCCAGTTCGGGGTAATCGGTCGTCAGGCAGTACTTGGGGTCGTAAACCTGGCGCGGCAGCCCATACACTGTCATGCCCCGCTGCGAGGCCCCCTTATTGCTGCCCATCTGCAGGCTGACGTTGAGACTGTCGCAGGGCTCCATGCCCAGCCCCGGCTCGAAGATCTGCCGCTTGGTCCCGGGAGCCGTCATGCCGGCCTGGCTGGCTCCCTTGTTGGTGCCCATCTGCAGGCTGATGGTGGCCTGGTCCAGGGGTTGGTCCGTGCCCAGCTTGGGGTCATAGAGGTGGCGCCGGGTACCATAGGCCGTCATGCCCTGCTGGCTGGCAAACTTGTTGGTGCCCATCTGCAGCCCAATGATGTTCCGCCCCTCTCGAAGCTTCCCCGGCTCAAACTTCCGCTCCTGCTTCTCGGCATACTTCACACCCACATTCACCTTGTTCCCTTTCGTCTTGGCCATGCTGGCCAGAGCCAGGAGGGTGGACTGCACCTGGGTGTAGTTGGTGTTCTCGAACAGGTCATTGGCCTCAAAGATGTCGTGGGGCCTCACCCCGTACTTGGTGATGGCTTTGATGAAGTTGCCTATGTTCTCCAGCTGGTGCCAATTTTGTGTCGATTCATTGACCTTCTTCACGGAGCCTGGCTGGAGCTTATTGATGAACTCGCAAAGAATGATGCCATTTTGAGGCCGTCCATGAAGTTGGGGCCTATGCGGTGTCCTGTCACCCCCTCAATCCACTCTCGAAGCTCCTGTTCCCGCTGGAGGTCGTACTTCTGGGCCAGCTTGTTCTTGACCTTGGCTGACAGACCGTAGGCGGGGCCTCGGTTGAAATGGGCAGAGGACATGCTGGCCGGTGGTGGTGGTGGTGGCGGCAGTGGCTCTGAGGACGCTTCAGCAGCTGAGGCTCTGTCATATATCTATTTTTTTATAATTTGGGGAGAGTGGGTTGCTTGTGAATATTTGGTGTATGAAACTAATGAAGTCCTACAAAACCTTCCATTTTAACTTAATCACTTAATATTATATAGTTTTCTACATGTGAAAGTGTACTTGTGAGATTAGTTCCATAATTAGCAGCCTCATTTATTGTACTTGCCACTGCTGTTTTATTGCTCTGGTAGAGACAAACAGTAATTAGAACAATTACTGCACTTATTACGTGCAGTCTCTCTAGATTTGCAGTAGGGTATTCTCCAAAATACAATGAGAAACCAAAAGTGCTTAATTCCTTGCATAATTGTCAGAAAATCTACTAAGAATTTTTTTTTTTTTTTGAGAAATAATTCTCTATGCAACTCTTTGGTGAACAAGTAGATCTACCAAAGTTTATAATTTACTTTAATGAATACAGACTTGAATCTTACTAACTTTAATATCTTTTGAAAGTTGTATCTAATAAATATGTTTTGATGTAAAAATAAATGATAGATAATCATCTGAGTTTTGTGTGTGTGTGTGTGTGTGTGTGTGTGTGTTTTGAAGAACAGGGCTAGTTGTTAAGAAAAGCTAGGTGATAACTCAAATGGACTTTTACTAAAAGAATAAAAAATTACTTCAGAGTTTTCCCAAGCAACTACTTCACCCAGTCGCCCTTTCACCCCTATAAACATTGACTGGTCTTTCGGGTAAGAAACATTTGGCTGTATTCAAAGAAGGCTTTAATGAGTTAAAAACAAGTCAGAAAACATTTGCAACTTGTAAAAATCTTCTCCTGATTCAAAGCAACCGCATCTTTATAGGCAAATTTCAAACTGGGTCACATTCAACTCGCGGCACAATTTATTTAGACAGATTCCCTGTGATGGAATTTAGTGTTCAAGCAGAATTAAAGTGTACTCACCAAGGAATCTGTCTGAACAATGACATTTAAATAAATAAATAAATAAATAGCCACGGTGTTTAACCAGCAGAGAATATACTAGATTAAACAAATAGCATGTCTTTAGGAATCTTCATACACAAACAAACAAAAAATGCTGATTCATGCAAATATAACATTTGTATTCATTGAATGCTCAAATAATTATTTGAAATTGCCCAGCATAATAAAAATTATAAAATTACAACATTTTTTACATTTTCCAAGACAATTAACTTTGTGGGAAACGCTGTACTATACTGTCTTCTTAGAATTAATAAGACATGTGTGTACCCTTTCTTGCAGTTAACGCTACCATAAATCAAAGAACAATGGGGTTGGTAGTCACTATTCCCGATTTGAATCATAGTTCACTGAGTATGGCTCCTCTCCCAATCAGTTTTTCAATCCCCTCAAATCCTTCCCTGTAGAGGTCAGACACGCTAAGTCTGAATAAAATACAGAGATGCCAGTAGGAGAATTCTACCGATTTCAAGGAATACAAATTTACACTGAAATCCATTGTTAGAATCTCCACATAATGAGATTCTATATTTAGAACTCCTGCCACTTTCAATATATGTGCATCTATAGCTTACGGCGCTTCAGAAATTATAGTAGTTAGGAAGTTTTAGGTGACCCCAAGGAAGAAAAAGTTAGCAGATTTTTTGAATTTGTAAGTCCTGTTCTAATGCTCCATTCTCTCCCTAGATATCAAGCACATATTTTTCTTATTATAGATATTTGGGGAGGGTAGGTCATCATATTCCTGTCAAGATCACCCCTTGTCATGAGTCAGAGTCATCCATCTCATCTCTAGTGACTTCCTTCAAGCACACTGTTACACTAGAAAAGATATTGACACAAATTTTTAACCCCAATGTTTCTTTCCCAGCAGAAAACACTTGAGAAACATTGAAAATGCTCATGTTCTGGTGATGTGGAATGAATTAAAAATTAAAGTCAGGAGTTCTTTTATGATGTGTGTTAACTTCAATCCGAAAGTGGCATTCAAAATATTCATATTTCACTGCCAACATTAATATTAAATGTTAAGACCGTGAAATTTTCAGTGAACTTAACCTGATCCTGTGGCTGTATAGACACAAGGCAGGTTAGAGAGCTATTAGTCATTAACAATTTACCATGATGATTAGATTCTTGTAACATAAATTTAGAGTAAAATCATCCTGCTTACTTCATACCTATTTTCCAGAAAAGGAAGTTAGAGCATATATACTGTAACCCAATATGTGAAACATTAGGGAGTTTTGAGAAATTCCTTTTTCCCCCAAGTGTATTCTCTTATTTTATATGTCTGAAAAGGGTTGCAAGACCAAGAGTTGTGATGAAAGCAGCCAGGGTTTCACAAGGAGAAAAAATGTAAGAGAGAGGAAAATAATATACAATGTTCTATATGAAGCGCTAACTTTCCTGAAAATAAATAATCTAAAACACAATTCCTCATATATTTTAAGTTGTCATGATATTTTCCTTATTATTAGAAATTAGAAATGCAGCTTTAATAACTGCAATCATTATGGAATAGAAACTGGAGTTTTTAAACACTATACTGCAAAATTTTACACTATTTTAGTATCATTTATTATTCTGGAATCAGAATAATTTATTTAAATTCTTTCGTAAAAATATTTTTCTTTATTTATGGTTATAACATTATAACATTTCTTTCAACTAGATCCAAATTAAATCAAAGCTTTCCAAAATTATGATTCATAGATAGTTATGTTTAATATTTTCAGAGAATAATTTCCCTCTAACACACTTTAAAAATGTTTTCTGATAGCCTTCCAAATACGATCTATCACATAAGTAACTCATGGGTTCCTCAATGTGGCATTCTCTGTGTCTATCACAGTACTTGTCACATTTGTGGCTCCCTTTCTAGCCGATGAATAAATAAATGATTAAATATCTTCAAAATCAACTACATCGCTCTTTAAAGATTCAAACTTGTATGTAAAGTCTCACTTCAAACACTTCATTCTTTTGAATCTAACAGGGAGAAACACCTTAGAAATTTTATTTCTTTTCTTTTATTTATATTTTCTTTTATTTCTTTTATTTTTTTTATTTTATTGCCATATGAATGCCTACTTCTTTCAACACTGTTTGTGAAAAGATTCTTCTTACCCCATTGGATCACCTAGGAACCTTTGTTGAAAATCGATTGAACACCAAAAATGTTGTTTGTTAAATCCCCGGTCAGAGTGCATATTAGAAACAACTGGTTGATGTTTCTCTCTCGCTCACTCTCCCCCTTTGTGTCTCTTTAAAATCAATAAAAACATATCCTTGGGTGAGAATTAAAGAAAAAATATAAATTGAACATATATGCAATATATATATATATATATATAAATTGAATATCGCTCTTTTCTGGGATTTCTATATTGTTCTTTTTATAAAACTACCTTTACATCAATACCATACTATATGATTAACGTAGCTTTACAGTAAATATTAAAATCAGGTAGTGAAAAACTTCAACTTATTCTGATGCCATTGTAAGAACCTGGTTATTATTTAACAGGAAAGGAATAAAAGGGAGACCACATAATACAGACAGGCCATTTTCACAGCTTTGCCAAAATGCTGCATTTAACACTCCAACTCTGTTCCCTGATGATCCATGGGGGAAGGGACTGGACAAAGGCACTTTGGACCCATGCCCAGTAAGGTCTGAGTGTGTTGGGAAGGTGCTTACCCTTCACTCACACCTGGGAGCTAGTCAGTGGCCAGAATAGGTGTGGCCACTGCAAGCTATGAAACCCAAAGATTTAAACTTTTAAACAAAGGAGCACACTTTCTCTCTCTCTCTCTCTCTCTCTCTCTCTCTCTCTCTCTCTCTCTCTCTCTGGTGGGCCAGGCTCCTGCGACTCCTGCTGCAGGAGATGTGCTTCCCTGCCCACGTGGCTCATGACCATGTGGGATTCCACACAATGGACCACCGGACTGAATCTGGACTGGATGCTAAACTGCACTGGGCTGCAACGTGGAATGGGAGCTCTGGACAATGGCCTTGCTACTGGCTCCACTGTAACCCTAGCAGCACCTCTTTCAGAACTCCTTTAAGGCACATGGATTTTACAACCGGAGAAATGTAATCCCATGCAAATAAAGCCTCGTACTCACCCCATTCTCATGTGGGGGCTTCTGAAAAGTCTTGTTTTAGTGGCACCCCAAGAAACTCACTCCCATGAACGGCAGAGGAGATTGATTCTCCAGCAATAATTCCAAGAACGGATTAGTTATTTTAAGTCCTTTACATTCCCATATAGATTTTTAGATTTTAGTATCAGATTGTCAATTCACACATACAGGCGTGCGCGCGCGCACACACACACACACACACACACACATATACATATACACACACCACCTGCAGAAATATTAATTAGTATTAAATTTAGTATACAGAACAATTTTATTTATTTATTTATTTATTTATTTATTTTTTAAATATATTTTATTGATTTTTTTACAAAGAAGAAGGGAGAGGGATAGAGAGTTAGAAACATCAATGAGAGAGAAACATTGATCAGCTGCCTCCTGCACACCCCCTACTGGGGATGTGTCTGCAACCAAGGTACATGCCCTTGACTGGAATTGAACCTGGGACCCTTGAGTCCGCAGGCCGACGCTCTAGCCACTGAGCCAAACCGGTTAGGGCAATATACAGAACAATTTTAGAAATAATTAAAACATCTGAAAAATATTGGACTCTAATTCCATGAATACAGCATGAATCTCTATAGAAATCTTTCATTTCCTTCAGCAATATTTTTTGGTTCTCACTGAACAGTCCTTGAACATGTTCTGTCAAATTCATACCCAAGTTTTTCTTGTTTTATGCTTTAGTAAATGATATTGTTTCTTAATTTCAACTGTCAATTGCTCATTTCTAGTGTATGGAAATGTGATTACTTTTTGTATATTCACATTATCTATTGATTTGCCAAACTTTTACATTAGGTATAGTATTTTGCTATTTATGTATGTATGTATGTATGTATGTATGTATTTATTTTACTAATTCTTAGGATTTTCTGTGACTGCAATTTATATGCACTGTCTTTCTTTTTATTGTCTTCTTACATCAGTTACAAGCTACAGAACAATGTTAAATAGAAATATTGATAGTGGAAAAACTTGCCTTGCCTTGTTCCCTACTTTACTTGTTAAGTATTCAGGCTTTCACCACTAAAAATGATTTTAGCTGTAAATATTTGAGGATGACCTTTATAAGGTTGAGGAAGTTCTGTTCTATTCCTTTTTGTGAGAGTTTTTATGATGAGTGGGTGTTGAAATTGTCAAATTCTTTTACTGCATCTATTAAGATAATTGTATCATTTTTCTCCCTAGTTCTGTTGATACGGTGAATTACACTGATTAATTTTGAATGTTAAATCAAGCTTGCATTGCTGAAATAAAGTCTAGATAAAATTATTCTTCATTATATATTGCAGGATACTATTTTATAATATTTTGGTAAAGATTTTAGCTTTTATGTTTATAAATGACATTTAACTGTAGTTTTATGTTTTGTAATATCTTTGTTTTATTGGATTCATTCTGGCTTTATAAAATGAGTTGAAACAATTTTCTTCTATATTTTTGAAAAGCATGTTAGAGTATTAGTATTATTTGTGTTTTGAATGCAAAGTAAAATTTACCAATGAAAATACTCAGACCTGGAATGTCTTTAGGTGAAGGTTTTTAATTAAACCATCAATTTCTGCAAGTTATATAGAGCTATTCATATTTTTAGTTCTTCTTAAGTCAGCTTTGTGATTTTTTTTGTCCTTCAATGAACTTGTCCTTTTTATCTAACTTGAATATGTTGGCATATTCGTATTATGTTCTTACTATGCTTTTAATGACCCCAGCATCTCTAACAATGTTTATCCTTTTTATCTGATGCCAGTAATTTGTGTTTTCTCATTTTAATTTCACTGATCAGTCTTGTTAGAAGTTTTCCAATTTTATCAATCTTTTAAAATATAAAGCTTGTAAAATTTTTGAATTTTTTCTATTGTTTATTACTTCTCTATTTTATTTATTTTTATTCTTACAATTATTATTCCTTTCTTATATTTACTTATGGCTTAATTTGCTCCATTTGTTTTAGCTTTTTTAAAATATGTTTTTATTGATATTTTAGAGAGGAAGAGAGAGGGTGAGAGAGATAGAAACATCCATCGGCTGCCTCCTGCATACCTCGAACCGTGGATCAAGCCCACAACCCCAGCCATGATTGACTGCCCTGCAGGCAGGATGGTGGAGCAGATGAGGGGACAGCACCAGGCCAAGGCGAGGTGCCAGGTGGGACTCCAGGTCTGAGAGGCTAGGGGGCGAGAGCTGGGGCCTGATTCCTGCAGGTCACCCCGAGGGACCCCACCTGTGCACGAATTAATGCACCTGGCCTCAAGTCTATATAATAAAGCCTAAGCAACCATTACAGCAGAACTACCAGAACAATCGGTCACTATGATGCACACTGACCACCAGGGAGCAGACGCTCAACACAGGAGCTGCCCCCTGATGATCAGTGTGCTCCCACAGAGGGAGTGCTGCTCAGCCAGATGCCAGCTCACAGCTGGCAAGTGCAGCAGCAGTGGCGGAAGCCTCTCCCACCTCAGTGGCAGTGCTAAGGGGCAAGGAGCCAAGCATTAAGGAGCAGCCAGCAGGCAGGCTGCAAGGAGTGAGGGGTCCCAGACCGCGAGAGGGTGCCAGCCAGGCTGAGGGACCCCTCAGTGCATGAATTTTGTGCACTGGGCCTCTAGTTGACATATATTTTACTCCCACAGTTGTTATAAAACTTATTCAGTTGGCCCTCCAAATTTGAGAGTTTCACATCTCTGAATTTAACAAAGAACAACTCAAAAATATTTGCAAAAAATTATGTTGATAATTACTTGGACATTGTAGTTTGGCCTATGATGGCTGTGTCTGTGCTGAACATGAACAAACTATTTTTCTTGTTATTATTTCCTAAACAATAGGAGAATGTAGTAAAACAACTATTTACATAGCATTTACATTGTATTAGGTATTTAAAGCAATCTAGAGATGATTTCAAGAATATAGAAGGATACACATAGACTATATGTAAATACTACATTATTTTATATGAGGGACTTGAGCATCCAAATTTTGGTAACTAGGGAAGTTCCTGAAACCAATCCACCACAGGTACTGAGGGATGACTATAATAGCTTATAATTTCACCTTTAATAATAACATTAACTTTTCAATAAAGTAAAATAGAAAAAAAACAAGTCATTTCTTTACCCATATATTTGCCATTTCTGGTGCTCTTCATTCCTTTGTATAGTCCCAAAATTTCCATCTGATATCACTTGCCTTATGCCTAAAACTTCTTTAACATTTCATATACTAGATCTTCTGGAAATGAATACACTGGGCATTCGTTTGTCTAAAAAAAGATTTTAGATTATTTTTTGTAAAATATGTTCTCTAGATATAGAATTCTAGGTTGATCTTTTAAATTTATCTCCTAGCACTTTAATGGTATTATTGTGCAGTGTTTGGCTTAAATTTTTTTTTATAATTTGTTGGTTAATTAATTAATTAATTTTTATTGTCTAAAGTTTTACATATGTCTCTTTTTTCCCCAATTAATTCCCCCTGCCCCCACCAGCCATTCCCACCCTGGGCAGGCCTCCACCACCCCAGTGTCTGTGTCCATTGGTTATGCTAATATGCACGCATACAAGTCCTTTGGTTGCTCTCTAACCCCCCACCTCCCCTGCCATTTGTCTCTGGATCTGTTATTGTTCATCAGTTTACGGTGATCATTATATCCCACATATGAGTGTTACTTTATTGGTCACAGAGTATGCTTTATCCTCCGCTCCTTTTTTCTTTATATAGGTTTTCAGCAATTTGATAATAGTCTTTGTACACTTGTATGTGTTTATTCTCTTTGAATTCATTGAGATTCTTGGATTTGATTTCATAGCCGTCATAAAATTCAGAAAAATATTATGCCCAATTTCTACAAAGAATTTTTTCTTTTCTATTTTCTTAACTTTGTGTACTGCAATTAATATTATCTCACTTTTAATTAGAGTGTTTGGTTTTCAGTCTTTTATCTCTGTGTTACATATTAGAGTTTCTTGTCCTATGTGTTTAAGACCATTGACATAAGGTTTCTACAGTGTCTAATATGATATTAATCCTATACAACATATTTTAGTTTTAGACATATTATTTTTCATAATTAGAAACAAAATGTAGTTATTTACATCTTCCATTCTCTCATTTTATTGGTTTTTCCTTAAATATTCATATATATATATATATATATATATATATAGATAGAGATATAGATATAGATATAGATATACACACACACATAATGTCAGTTTTACCATCTTGTATTATTATTCTATCATTGCCTGTGTGTCTTCTTTTATTATAAATTTTATTTTTCTGCTTATTGGAAAAATTTAGTAATTTAGGGTTGAAATTTGGGTACTGAAATTGCTATATAATATCAATTATTTACATTTTGTTGTTTCTCTTTTTAGAAATGAGCTTTGTTTGGGCAGACACTAAGTTATTTTCTAGTGAGTTTTATTCTCTGAAGACCTGATTTTAGTTTTCTTAGAAAAGTTGAGTATAATCTCATTCCATCTCAACCAGTAATTCATAACTCATCTCAACTATTAAGGAATGACTCCTCCGGGTCTCCACTGAACACTCTGAGTAGTCTCTGAGGGTTTTCAACATTCACCAGAGAGGGCTCAAATGTCTCCCTACCCTTTCTTAACAAGGGAAGTTTTCCTGGTAAAAAATCCTCTGTCATTTTTTAAAATATATTTTATTGATTTTTTACAGAGAGGAAGGGAGAGGGTTAGAGAGTTAGAAACATCGGTGAGAGAGAAACATCGATCAGCTGCCTTCTGCACACTCCCCACGGGGGATGTGCCCACAACCAAGGTACATGCCCTTGGCCGGAATCGAACCTGGGACCCTTCAGTCCGCAGGCTGACGCTCTATCCACTGAGCCAAACTGGTTAGTGCTCCTCTGTCATTTTTACTTGGCCTTATGAAATTTTGGTCTCCCTATAAGCAAGTTAATAGTCAGCAAAAGTTAAAGGGGTCCAAAAACAGATTTCAAAAGCCCCTTTTCTGCATATATTTCTTCTTACAAATCCACCTTATAATTCACAGACTTAGGCTCTCCACACTCCAAATGTCATCAGCTCTCCTCAGTGATACTGCTGGGTGTGCTTAAATTCCCCTTATCTGCACCTATAACTCAGACATTGGTTCTAAGAAGAGAGCCAAGGAGGACGTAAGGCTCACCACCTGCATTGTTTTCTCTCTCATAGAGACCAGGTTGTGTTGCCTCTTCTCCAAAGTCTTAAAAAAAGCTGTCTCCTACATTCGCTTACATTTTCTGGTTATTTACTGCAGGAGGTTAAGTCTAGTCCTTCCTATTCCAGTGTGGCTGAAACACAGTTTATTTGGGAGCCCAGACTCTTAATTACTCTCTGCTGCTTTTATTGCCACCTGGTTTCTCTGTAGGTGCACCATGAGCCTTCAGTAAATTAAAACCAACTAGTCTTTTTTAAGTGATGTGATCGCAAATGAAAAAAATTAATCTGTATTATGATAAGAAATAATATATTTGTAGTTCAAGTCAAACATGGATCTTTGCATGTGCAGTTATTGAACATACGCACTTGGCACATCTTGATTTTGTTACCATTACATAAACCATCACTAGCATTGCTTTTCACGTGCAAATGAAATCAGAACTGCCTTCTATTTTTTCTTTTCTTTCTCTTATTGGTAAAACTTGTTGAGCCATAAAAAACTAAACACATATTGACTTCATGGAAAAATTTTTATCCAATTTGGAATCCACCCACATACATTTTTCTGGTTATCCAAGCCCTTACCTCTTCTATAATCCGGACACATTTATCTCCCTTATCTATGAACAGATCATGAGAGATTTTTGACAACTACTATGGCCTGTGTCTTCAGCAATCATTTGATCTAGGACTATAATAACACAGTCAAGAAGGAAATTAGGCTTGTTTGACATAACTTGCTCCTTGTGAATTCATGCTGGCTTCTAACATTCCCTACATTCCTAAGAGCACATAAACCATATGCTTAGGAACCCAGTGAAGAATTCTGTGATGGCTTAGATAGTTCTGAGCGTTATCCATTTCCTCAGTTTTTAAATTGAGTTATTTACTACTTCTGCTTATTTTTCATTTGTCTTCAAATTCTGAAAAAAAAAATGCCTTTCTACTAATATAAATACTAATATAATTATAATTACTAATATAACTATAATTAATTTTGGATTAAAATGTAATTTGCCTAGACCTAAAAGACTTAAACACTTTTAATTAAAGAGACCACGATAACCCCTCCTTGCCTGTTTTATACGATCTGAGGTTTAAAAAATGTATAAAGGTTAACTGAATGATCTCTTACTTTAGGAATCAGGAAGCAAAAACACTGTCTTTACTCTCATGAAAACCACAATTGAAGAAGAGAAACATCAAAAATATTAACATAAAATATGCAAAATAGCAAATGTAACTCTTAAGGATGGTCACAAAGTGTGGTGAGAGTAGGAAAGTATGTCTGGATTTGGAAGGTTAGAGAAGGCTTCCCTATGGTGAATTTTTAAAATTAGTAACAATAAATACGCAAGGACCACAGGAGCAGAGGAACTGGGAAGAGGCCCAGTCTATGTGCTTGCCTGACAGCCCCAATGCTGTATGCCCAGAAATCTGTCTCCCCAAGCAGTTGCTATTTCTTTCTACCGCGCATTGAACACTACAACGGAAGTTGGTTTTCCTGTTGAGTAACTAGCACTTAGAACAGTGCCTCTATGCTGCTTATTCAATAAATGTTTGTTGAGTAAATGAATGAATAAAAAATAAAACAAGAATGAGTAAAACAAAACTATCACCCACTTTTTACGTATTTACCGTATTGATTCTACCTCAACTTGTTCAGGTTGTTTTCCCTCTAGAACACAACATTTCACCTTTTCTACATAGTCAGCATTTTACTTTCATGCTCCAACTCAAAAACTCACCTACAAATCCCTTGGTCTTGCTCTCCTCTGGGTTAGTCTTTCCTCACTGAACTCATATTGCATCCTAGTATCTGTCATGTTATTTAGTACATCATGATAGGCGGCCTTTATTACTATCTCATTGTTTTTTCTTCATCTGTCCACATATCTTTGTCCGTTAAAGTGTCGAGCCTACAGTCCTCTCTAAATAGTGCCCACAGACAGTTTTATGTTACAACACTCTTGATTCTTGAGAAAATGAGTGCTACATAAGTGTCTCAGCTTTCTCTCCTGTATCATTTATCGATGTGCTCAGTACATGGATGCATTTTCACCTGTGCTGAGCCTGCATACTTGTAAAACATTGTTTTTATTACCAACAGATTGATTTCATTAAACTATACTTTGTAGATATGTCTCTGTCGCATACCAATTATTGCTTTTACCAAACAGTTATATGAAATTCCACATAGGAATCGCTGGAAGAATGTTGTTAAAAGTGCGACCCATTGTCATTCACTGCGTCCTTTTCCCCCTGCAAAAACTATTGTTTAATGTACAACTTGCACTGCATCATAGGGGTTAAAGAAATAGGCTCTGAAGCCCAACTGTCTAGACTTGATTCCCAGCTCCCAGCCTTACTACTGTGTCATCTTGGAAGTTATTTAACCTCTCTCTGCCTCAGCTTCCTCATCAATAAAATAAGGATGTGAGCGATGATGGCAGAAATAAAAGTTGCCCAGACATATTCCCCCTCAGCAGCAATAATTTTCAGCCATCCACACACAAGAGGGCCTTTGTGAGAGCTTTGGGATCCAGGTAAGAAATTCTGAAACCACGGTGGAATCCAAGTTAATAAAGAACAATTTTGAGAGGGCAGGCCATGCCCAGGTGGCGAACTCACTTATGGTAGCCCTGAATATAGACCTGGAAATATCACCCTACCGAGGGGACTCAACCACAGTGTCATTTGGCCTTGGTCATGGCCAGCACCATAAGCCCGGGACCTGAAAGGAATTACATATTTGTGGCTTAAATAATAAGTCCACAGATGACAGTCCCAGGTGTGCATCCTAAAGTGGCCATAACCTGGCTCCAGCCACTCTTGGCTGCAGTCCATGAGCCCCTGGAGGCAAACCTGAAAAATGAGTCCAATTGTAGATCCCCAAACAGCCCTGTAACTGGGCTCTGGCCTCTCCTATCTGGAGTCTGGGAGAAGTCCTGCCGGGCAGGTACCCAAAGGGAGACATTCCCATTTGCACCCTTGGAGATCCTGAAATGGCCCTGTCTTGTTAGCTCAGGGTCCCATCAGGGACATGACCATCAGTACCTCTGAAACCACACCCGCCAAACTCTGTCAGCAGAATCTTAAATGGCCCTGTAATGTGGTTCTAGTTCATATCAGCCAATATAAAAGAAAAGGCCTGCCTGCTTAGCACCTGGTAGGAGACACACCTCATTTATTGGATCTATATGAGAAAATCTACAAAACTCTGATGAACGAAATAAAAATAAACAAACAAACAAATAAATAAATAAATAAATAAATGTCGAAAAATTCCATGTTCATGGATTGGAAGACTCAATCTTATTAAGATATCAGTTTTTCCCATATCAATCTATATATTTATTACAATCTCAATAAAAATTCTAGCAATTTATTATATGGATATTGACAAAATAGTTCTGAAGTTCATATGGAGAGGCAAGTTCATAGAAATAAATGCCTACTTTAAGAAAAAGAAAGATCTATAATAAACAAGCTACTTTTCAACCTCAAGTAACTAGAAAAAGAACAAACTCAGCCAAAAGTTAACAGAAGAAAGAGAATAATAAAGATAAGAGCTGAAATAGAGATAAGAAAAATAAATAGAGAAAAGCAATAAAACTATGAGCTTTTTTTTTTTAAAGGATAAACCAAATTGACAAACCTTTAGGTACACTAACCAAGAAAAATAGAGAAGATTCAAGCAAAACTCTAATAGGAAAAAGGAGTCATTACAACTGATAGCACAGAAATATAATAAATCACAAAATACTTCTACAAACAATTAAATTGAACAAACTACAAATATTGAATAAATTGCTAGAAATAGTATATAACCTACCCTGACTAAGTCATAAATGAATAGAAAATCTGAGCAGACTAGTAACAAGTAAGGAGATTTAATCAGAAATCAAAAACCTCCCAACAAAGAAAAGCTGACACCAGATGGATTCATGAGCACATTTTATCAAACATTTTCAGAAGAATTAATGCCAGTCCTTCTCAAACGCTTCCAAAAGGAGAAAAGGAGCGGGGAACACTTCCAAATTCATTTTACGAGGTCAACGTTACTCTTATAACAATGCCAGATAGAGTATGAAAAAAAAAATGTAGGCCAATACACTGATTAACATGGATGCAAACATCCTCAACAAAATATTAGCTGACTTGATTCCACAGCACATTAAAAAGTCCATGCACTATGATCAAATGGGATTTCCTTCAGGGATACAGGGATGATTCTTCATCTGCAATTAATTCAATGTGGTACACCACATTGACAAAAGGAAGGACGCATAGTAAATGATCATTTTAGTAGATGAAAAAAATGCATTTTACAACATTCTTTTCATGATAAAAGCATCCTCTCATGAGAATTCTTAGTAAATTAGGTATAGAAAGAATATACCTCAACAAAATAAAGACCAAATAAAACAAGTCCAGGCTGCCAGTGTGGTTCAGTGGTTGAGCATTGAACTATTGACCTAAGCAGAAGGTCACAGTTTGATTCCTGGTCAGGGCACATGCCTGGGTTGCAGGCTCGGTCCCCAGAAGGAAGTGTGCAGGAGGCATCTGGTCAATGATTCTCTCTCATCATTGATGTTTCTCTCTCTCTCTCTCTCTCTCTCTCTCTCTCTCTCTCTCTCTCTCTCTCCTTTCCTCTCTGAAATCAATGAAAATATATTTTAACATATGTTCATTTTGTATTTTTATTATATTGCTATTCTCCTCTTTTAAAATTTACTTTAATGGTAATGATATTCCCTTCTTAATTTTGTCTTCTGGGAAACTCCGTAACAACTTTATGATTCACCATATATACCATTCTAGTATTGACTTCAATGGGTTAATCTGCCCCATTTTTCCTATAGTTAAACCCCTTTACCTATGTCATCATGGAACATTCTATATCTGCATCAGTGACCCAGTCTATACACTGCACTACAATTAGTCCGATCGATATAAATTATTTTGCGCTACCTCTTATCAACCTTGCATTTATCTCCTCTGTTATGATTGTCTTGAGAATTAGAACCATGTCTTATTTTTGTTTATTGTCTTGTCTACTCCTTAGTGAATGAAATACAAACTATTTTAATGGCCACATTTTTTAGAAAACATTCACTAAATGATATAAGAAGATACACGTATTTAAAAGGCATTTTTAAGGCAACAGAAAGAAAATATCCTACATCCATGGGAGCCTGAGAAAGTGTGTGTGTGTGTGTGTGTGTGAGTGTGTGTGTGTGAGTGTGTGTGTGTGTGTGAGTGTGTGTGTGTGTGTGAGTGTGTGTGTGTGTGTGTGAGTGTGTGTGTGTGTGTGTGTTTCTTTAGGAGGAGATGTAACTTTTCATGTAACAAATCAATGTAATAATACTTTACACAGATGTATCACATATCCCAGAGAACAATTCAATACCAATGTCTATTTTACAGCACTGAGTCCTGAAACCTAAAGAAGTTTCCTGACACGCCCTAACTCACCCAGCAGGCATATTGCAAATCTGGCAACGTAATTCACCTTGAAATTAAAATGTTTAAAAATGTCTATATCTAAACAATCAGATTGAACCCTTTTCAAGGATTAGAGTACTACCCATCTGTGGGGAATACTGAAGAATATAATAGTGATGAAAACTTGACAACAACATGACACATGAAAGGAAATTCCCGCTATGATGGGAGAGGTGAAAGCCACATCTGTTATTAACATTAAACAGGAATAAGGCTACACAATAAAAAGTGGTCTAAGGACATGCAAACAAAATTGCCATTTTGATTTTTTCCTTTTTATAAAAAAAAACTATCAGACCTTTATATTAAAAGGTTAACAGTTATTGAACACAGATATAATATGCATGAGAATATTAGCAATTTTACAGATATAGAGTCCTGAATAAAACAGCTGGTAATAGTCAATGCATTCTAGTTCATTTTTTCATAACTAAAAAATGTGATGATATATTCATATTATTTCTAGAATTATAGAGCTTAGATGTTTATAAAATCCACATTTTTATAATTATTCTATTAGATTTCCCCCCATTTTTGTGTGTACCATATGGTTTTAAACAGTGGTGACTAGACAGAATCTATGGCTTTTACCCATTCACTGTAGTTGTAGATTGGACAGTCAATGATACAACACTCACCTGGAAAAATATATTATACCCCCTAGAACCCTCTCTTTTCTTTTGGAGATTCACTTTTAAATCTTTCAGTATTGGACATTTCAATGGCTTTTAGAAGTCTGCAATTTCTTGGGAATATTTGTTACTAATATATGGATCACATATAGGAGATATCCCCTGGTCCCATCCTTTTATTTGAATCTGCCTATCAAGTTGCATCTTCTCTGGAACAATTCTTTAATATAGTTACTCTTTCTTTCCCTAGATCAGTGGTTCTCAACCTTGGCTGCACATTAGAATCACCTGGGAATCTTTTTAAAATCCTGATTTCTGGGCCTCATCCTCTGGAAATTCTGTTTCTTTGTTATGGGGTGGGGCCACAACATTAGTAACAAAGAATTAGAATGTCTGGAGGATGAGGCCCAGAAATCAAGATTTTAAAAAGATTCCCAGGTGATTCTAATGTGCAGCCAAGATTGAAAACCACTGCCCTAGATGCTTTACATGTTTCATGTATCATGTAGACAGAATCATTTCCGTCACCTGTCTGAGGGAGACACATTTTCACATTAAAAAATATACTGACTTTAGTTTGCAAGAATATTGAGTCCAACTACCACTGATTACTGACTTATCATGCATGGAGTGAGAATTATGATGAGGATGCAGTGCTTAACAACACAGAAATTGTTAACAAGTGTTAATCAAATAATCACCAGGAAAATTACTAATTTTGTTTTTTCTTTCGTATTTGGCCATCATCCATATCCTACATACATCATGCTAATGATTGTATTGCATTGCATATGTGATTTTTTTATTCCCTGATTAGGTTGTGGCTTTTCTATAAAAGGATGGAAGTAAAAGATGGGGGTGATGATGACTTTCTTACTTCTTCAGCTTTTTAGTAAACAGGATCTCCTTCATATTGAGCAGATTTATCCAAGATTAAAGGAGATTTGGATTTCCATTGTAGAATTTAGAAGTGATTCTCACAGCGGTGAAACTTTGATCTGTGTGTACCTGAGATGCTCAATGGAGACAGGATTTCTGCTGGAGAATATGGAAACCCTCAAAAGACAGAATGATACACAAAGGAAGAAAACATATTCTATTAAAAAAGCACTAAGGAATGAATGAGGGATAAACTACTGACAATTTAATTTTCTAACTTATTGCTCTTCCTTAAAATTGACAATCACAGTCATCTCAGCCATCTATCTGTCTTTTTGGGTGTTCATTGTGGAACATAAGAGTGGTATGTGCATTGTGACAACAATATAATTCAGTGTATCCCTTAATAAAATTCAGAATAGTTAAAATGGAATTAAGCCTGTGAAATATATTGAAATGAATACAGTTTGACACCACATAGATCTTTATTTAAATTACTGCTGCTTTGCCAATTTCTCATTAGGTGAATAAGGGGCAAAATCAATTAATTGTTTTTTAATCTTCATCCAAGGATATGTTTGGGGAGAGGGACAGAGCAAGAGAAAAAAAGACAAAAACAACACAACAACATCAACATGAGAGAGAAACATCAATTGGTTGCCTCCTGTATGCACCCCACCTGGGGATCAAGCCTACAACCTAGGTATATGCCCTGATCTGAAATCAAACCCACAAACTTTTGGTGTATGGATGACACTCCAACCAACTGAGCTACCCAGCCAGGGATTAATTAATATTTCTAATTCCTAAATTGTCATCCCTAAAATAAATATAATAATGCCTATATCACTGACTTGTTGGGAGAATTTATGATGTAAAATATGTAAAGTTCCTAACACATAGCAGGCACTTAGTAAATAGTAGGTATTGCAGTGGTAGTAATAGTAATATGTCTAGGTCCAAAACAACACGAGGCATATGTGACACAAATTATGTAGACATTAATTCCAGTGACTAGACATGACCTCAGAAAATTATGACTGGGATTAACGCTGGATTAGGATTAAAGGTAAAATTCTTAACTGATAGAAGTTGATATGCCCATTATCTATCCTGCAGTTCGAAAGACAGAAGCTCTAATGGAGCAGACACTTTCACCTAGGAACCTAGTTCTACAGTCTGTGTCATAGAAACATTTCTGTAGTGTTGACAAGTATATCTAGCTATCATAACATGAAAGACACTTACTATATATATATATATATTTTTTGGCCATGGATATAATTTTTAAAAACATATTTTGATTCTATATTCAATAAATGATCTTCTAATTATGAGTTGGTATTCTATGTATTTTGCCTAACAAGAGAGAATATGCTTTTCAGTAAGGGTACATCTGCCCAGATCCATAGTTGTTATTAGTTAATTGAACTAGCTTCATTTATGAATCAACCGCTATAAATGTGGTTACACAGGCCAGATTTCTTGAGTCTGATCATTCTGAATTACTGAAAATCCAAGAATCTGGAGCTGCAAAGCTCGGTGCCACACTAGGACCATGAATTTTTAGCCAAGGCCATGTCTTTCTGTTGGATGCATTAAAACAACAATTGCTTCTGCTTGTAAGACACATTAATCTCTTACTAATACCTAGTCTTTTGGAAAAAATAAAATCTTTTGAAGGCTTTTATTTTCCAAATGCTCACATAATATAGTTATATTTTCAGCTTCCATTGATTTAAAAACAATAATGAAAAAGTAATTAAGAACTAAAATAGAGTATTAAATAACAACTGTGATAATTAGGGCTATTCAGAAATAGCTTTGTTTCTCTTCCTTCTTAACATTCAATAGGGCACTTCTCCACTGTTTATGACAACATTAAGCCGGACAATGTGACTTACTTTATCCAATAAAGTGTGACTTTAAGCAACATGTTTTACTTCTGGGCAGAAGCTTTAAGAACATGTGTGTAAAATGTCACATTCCCTTTACCTGCTTTGAGGACTATGGAGTCATGTGTTAAGGTGGAGTTACCATCACTATGGGCTCTTGAATTATTATAATGAATCTCTAGATCAGTGATGGTGAACCTATGACATGCGTGTCAGAGGTGACACGCAAACTCATTTTTTTGGTTGATTTTTCTTTGTTAAATGGCATTTAAATATATAAAATAAATATCAAAAATATAAATCTTTGTTTTACTATGGTTGTAAATATCAAAAAATTTCTATATGTGACACGGCACCAGAGTTAAGTTAGGGTTTTTCAAAATGCTGACACGCCGAGCTCAAAAGGTTCGCCATCACTGCTCTAGACTTTCCTCCTCCTGCTATTACTCATTGGTTATATAAAATGAACAAGCCGTTTGACTTGAACCACTGATATCTGAGGTTACTTATTTCTATAACATAACCCAGCCAATCCTAAATCATGTGATAATTAACTGCACACTTTTGAGAAAGGCATTTTATGTTAATACATCAAATTGTTCTAGAAATATTAAATGATTTATCACCATATCAATTCTTAGGTTCTTTGCTATTATTCTTCGGAAGTGTTGAGAGTCCATAGATTACATGATAAAGTACTACTTGTGTCACTGAACACCCCAGAACATATATGTTAATATTATGAAATCTCAAGTAATGAAAATATATATTCTTATACCTAAAATTTAAGTATTTTGAGGGATGTGTTGCCTCTGATGTAGAGAAAAATGAAACCTTACTTTTTAGGTAGATTCTCAACAAATAGACATTTCTGGGCTTATCCCTAATTCTTGTTCATCTAAGGGTAAAGCCAATTATCCAGTTTAGTTCACATTCATCAACACTTATATTCTTTGCATTACACTTCATACTTTTATGCATTATTCCAGTTAATCATCATCACAACCCTGTAAAGTATCAATATTCAGCTGTACAGAGAAGAAATTTAGGTGTACAAAAGTTCAAAATGTGTTCTGGGGTATACAAATAAAAGATGATTGAGCAGGTGCCTCTTAGCAATTCTGTATTATCAAAAATAATAGCTTATTCTAATTGATATCTCATCATAATCATTACCTTTTCAATTAACTTCTATATTTTAATATGTGATTTGGTCTAAATGACATTTTATAAATCAGCAATTAAAAATATTACACATTTCAAAATGATAAAATCTGTAATTTTTTATGTTTAAATGTGATTAATTATAGTTAAATAAATACATTATGTTTAAACACACATGTGCACACCAGGGATAAAACAATATAGGGGAGATAGATCAAAGGGCTTATTACTTCTGTATGTGTATCTTAATAGAGCTTGAAACTGAGATTGACAGCACAACCTGTGGAGAGTGGCTACAGTGTTTGGACAGGTTCAAGCCTGGTCCCAGCTTGGAGGGCAGAGCCCTCCCAGCACAATTATAGCCAACAGCTATAGTTGTAAGCTTGAACCTATGGTCCGAACACGTGGCCCCACGTGTCTGAGTGATAGAGTTCAGGTGCATGTAATTGAGTAGGATCAAAACCCACGAGAATGTTGTAAACATCTTGACCACGCCCTTACTTTGCCTCGTGGGATCTGGCTATAAAATAAAGACACGGCTTATGGCTGCTGATGCTGTCTCTCCATCAGAGAAGCAGCGTCCCACCAAGACCCAGCTTTCATTCTCTTGTCTGTCTTTTCTAAATCCTTCCCCCCGGCACCCCCACCCTCACGCTCACCCGTGGCCGTGCTGGCGCGGCACAACAACCTAGTTAGTTAGCTTAGGAGCTTGCAGGAGAGAAACATCAGCTATTGTGCTGTCCCCAGGGTGGTACATGGCAGTGAAGCTGCTGGTAAGATGATTGCCTTTCACTAAAGACAATACCTATAGATTCAAAGGGAGTGAGGACCATTACTCATTTTCAGGTTAATACGCAGCACAAAGCACATTTCTCTATTGGTGTGCTTCTTAATGGGAAGATAAACTTGTCAAGAGTTGCAAAGAACTAGCAGAAAACAAATAAAAACAAAATGTTAACTATTTTCTTCATAAATGATATGTAAATGTATTAATACATTCATAAATAATAATCACACAATAAACTTTAATATTGACCAAAGAAAAAGCTAAAGATGAGTCTTTATAGGCAGGAAGACAAAAATTTATTTTAGGTTGTCCAAATAAATAAGAACACATGCTTTAATATAAAATTTGATTTTGCTAGCAATTTGAAACAAGTTGCATTTTTTTAAATTTTTACCACATACATTTTCTGCCTTTGTATTTTCAGTTAAATATATTAACTACTCTATTAGCTAAATTCTGCATAATAGATTTTTTTAGTTTTGTATATAATATATATCTATACAGAAATTATCTATATACATGTGCATATAAATTAAAGCCATTCATTTTAACTTCTATATAGGAAAAAGAATGAGAATAAAAAAGTAGAACCTTGCTAGGTCTGGTAGTCATGATGTAGAAAGGCTTAAATATGTGTAATGCATTTCCTTCTTAATCAAAGAAATATGTGAATGTATTAATGGAGTATTTCTAACAATGAAGGCTTTTTTTTTTAATCAATGGAATCATAGCAGGCCATTGGAGCAACAGCCATAAAACCTCTTAATTTAAATTATTCAGGATATAAGGAGTAAATTTAGAGAACCACATGAGTGAAATATAAGATCTGGACTTCCTGAATGATTCACTTAGGGCAATAACAGGCTATCAATAAAAAGCTATGAACTCTCTCAGCCATATGTAAAAAATAAATAAATAAAATGCTGCACATACAGCTAAATCTCATGTTGCAAATTCTTTTTTATATCCATGTTTAAATATTAAGTTCTAAAAAGAATACCCAAGAGAATTGTGGACAACGGCTGGTGAAGTAGGGACAAAGAAATGCATGGAATGCCTGCAAAGAGCTTATTTTATTAAGCTCTGAAATAACTAAAAATGGCAAGAGAATGGTTAGAGTACTCTAATTTCTGGGCTGAAAGCCTGTTCCGCAAGAGCAATCTGTGTGCATTTGTTTATGCTTCTAAAATGCTAAAATTCTTGACTCAAAGCTTATACAAGGAATCTCATTCTGGAAACCGTTCAGGCAACTATAAGAATCAAGTATTGTGAAGAGAATACTAAGATGAATGAGAAATTATATCCAAGGCATCTGGTGTCAGCGTTGCTCGGACCGGTCACAAAGGCATGAGCAAGTCATGCAAGCGCTCTCGATTCCAATGGAACATCATGCAAGTAGGGTGCTTCTTTGCCAAGAAAAAGTAATGTACTACATTTTTAAACAGCAAATAAATTAAAGATAATTTTATAGATGACATGATGCAAAAACATCTGTTCACTCTGGGTTTTATATCTCGTGCACATTCAATTTTAAACAGGGCTATCATAGATGGTGTATCACTTAGCTATTGGCACATGGGTGCCAGTAAAAACAACTGCAAAAGCCTCAGAGATGTGCAAACATATACACTTTGTACCTCACAAATCTGGGGACCAGCTACAGGATGGTGCTCTAGGCGGGGCTAGGCAGGGCTTGGCTCTGCTTCATGTGTTTCTCATTCTCCTCCTAGGACCTCCAGACCAGCCTGCATATTTGCTTCTCACCTGCATAGCAGAGGTGCAAAAGGGCAGGTCTAGCATTGCAAGTGTTTTTCAAGCAGGCAGGATATGTGTAATATTCCATTAGTGATTTACGTGGCAAAGGCAAAGTCAGAAGCCTCTGTCAAATCGCACATGAAGACCTGATGACGTTCAGGGAGCAAGCTATGCTGCTATTGAAACAAGCAACTTTTTCTGACAGTGGTTAATACTGAGAGCAGAGACAAAAAAAAAAAAATTGGAAGCATGACATCAAAGTAGCCAAGAGCTGAAACAAAATAAACAGATTGCAAAGCAAAATAGTATAAAAGAGGTTAAGTAGGTAACAGCAGACTAGCCTGTGTAACACAGTTTGTTGGTTGTATGGACTTTGGCATTTACTCTGAGATGAAAAGTTACTGGAAGTTTCTAGACAAAAGAATGACAGGATCCAACTGCACTTTCAAAGGATCACTATGGCTATCGTCTTGAGAATAGAATTTAGAGGGAATACTAGTATCTGGAAGCAAGGTAGGAGACCCATGCATTCATCTGATGAAAAGAAATGGTGGGGGAGATGCCTACTGTTGGTTGGGTCTATTCAGTCATTCATTCTGTCTACACATATTTATTGACCACCTACTATGTGCCAGGCACTTCATGTAGCTTTATCTAGTAAATATGTTTTAAAGATATGCTCTGTAGAATTTTTTAATGAATATATACATGAGTTATTTCTTCATTAAAACAAAATTAAGAAACCCCAATATTTAGGAGACGGAAAGGAACCTCCAGATTTGGTGAAGCTACAATTCAAGCTGTTGGAATGTATTCAGTGGTCTGATCAGTGACCTCACCAAGCCTGGAGACTCCTGTGTCTCTTTTAAATCTTGGGTTCTGTGTTTTGTTTTAAGAGGGGAACACTTTCCCTAACAGAAAAAAAAAGAAAGAAAATAGAATAGTAATAGCATAGGTAATATTATGTTGAATCTATAATTTTTAAAGCTACCATTCAAATGTAAATAGTGAGAAAAAGAAGAGAAATATGGGTGTTATAACACTGCATTAATACCCTAGCTGGTTTGGCTCAGTAGATAGAGAAATGAAGGGTCTCAGGTTAGATTCCAGTCAAGAGCACGTAACTCAGTTGCAGGCTGGATCCCAGGCCCTGCTCAGTTCAACGTGTCTCTCTCACATCAATATTTCTCTCTGTCTCTCCCCCTCCCTTCCACTCTCTCTAAAAATCAATGGAAAAATAACCTTGGGTGAGGATTAACAAAACAAAACAGAACAAAAACCCTGCATTAACTATTCTATGCATTTAACTCAAGTTTAAGGCTCCATTTGCTTCCTCTTGCACATAAGACAGCAGAAAAGCAGTGAAGTGCTGACAGCTAAAAGAGAACACAGGGCATGTTTCACAATCGAACACATCCCTCCAAATGACCCGTGAGAAATAGAAATGGACCATGTACTGAGTATGTTAAAGCAAAAGCCTCAGCGAAGGTTTAATGTAGGATGTGTGGCAGGAGGAGTTGAGTCGAAATTGAAACCAGCTCTTTGAGGTGGTAGCTTTTGAGCCTATCCAATACATTCCTCTCTTATGTTACATGGTACACATGAGGAGGTCATTTCCAAAGGTTGACAAGCCTAGTGATAATAAGTGGAGATGAGCTGGAACTGAAATCTGTGACATGTCTTCCGGCACACAGTGCCAAAACACACATGGAGAACCCAACCTGCGTAGCTGAAGGGGACTGATCTCATGTATGGAACTATATTTGCTCCTCCAGCTCTCCACATCCTGCTAACAACTCTTAAGTCATGGAGGGCTATTCTTTTATTAAGAATATCTCTGCCTTCATCTGATCATTTCCACCTAACACATTGATGGCACATACCTTAAAAAATTATTGTTGTCCAAAAATATTAGCAGTATTGCTTTGGAGGAAACTGTTCAAACTGAGTACCAGTGAGATTATTTTCTTATGGACTATATTAGACAATAATTCTACTCTTGGTTGATAGCATTTAAAAACACAAGAAAATATATGCACATTTGTATTGTGGGATTAGGTTTTATGGAAACTTCTTTTAAGACAGAGGAAAATGTAAAGAAGACACATTTGAATACACTTATTCTGAAGTATAGTGACTTTACAGTTCTCTTAAAAGCTCTAAAATATACTTTAAACATAGCTGATCAGAAGAATTTTTAATATTTATTGACTACTCAGATAACTATTTACAGTAAGTAGTTCAGAAATGCGAAAGCTCTGTATTATAGAATATACTTACTGGAAACATTTTGTTTTTAGGAATCAATTTTACTAGTATAGCTGGTAAATTCAAGCTAAAGACTTCAATTGTTTTTACAATTAATGTCTTAAATTTATTATCTCATTCCATTTTCATAGCAGAGAGAGATTTTATATTTATTGTATTTAATATTCAAGACAAAAAGAAAAGTAAAAGTTTGTGACTTGTCAAAACCACCTGAATCACAGCAAGCATCTTTGCTATTTTTATGATGTCATACTGTGTGCAAAAATTAGATCAGAGGTTTAATTTTGTTTGGTATGATTAGAAACAAGCTCAATTATTTTTTAAATATCTTTTCATACTGGAACTTTAATTTTTCAAATCTGGTCTGAGCCCTGGAGTCCTTCAATGTAATATACAAATTATGAGGATCAGAACCTGTTAAGTGTAAGATATTTTAAAGTATAATATAGTTTCTCTTTCCTGTAAGATGAAGAATTGTATGTTAAATAAAATCAGTCCATGTGCAGCATTCTTAACACACCAGATTTTTCTCAGTTTCTAAAACAAAAGTTGTCATCCATAAACAAAAGCATGTGATGTGTCCCCAAACAGCTCATTCAATGTCCTAATTATAATTCTACTCACTTAGCTTATATTCAGTTCAATAAACATTTGAGTGACTTTTATGTCAGGCATCAGAAACACTTTCACTGAACTGAGAGTCTAGTGAGGAAGACTGATAACAAAATAGAGAATTACAATAATGAAAAGTGCTAAATTAGAGGTTTACAGAGGTAGCTAACTCTAGGTTAGAGCTCAGAGGATGGGTAATCAGCTTCTGGTTTATCCAGTAGACTCTGAAATATGGACTATCAATGAGAAGGAAAGTGAATTAACTTATGTTCAGTTATCCATTTCCAGGATCAATATAATATCAGAAAAAAATCTGAATTTTGTTCACATAAATGTGACAATTTTTAAAAACCATAAAATGAAATATCTAATTTTGTGACTATATTTTTGTGGATAAATACATTAAAGATGAATACATTTTGCAATAACTCCTCACAAAAGAGATTGCTTTGAAAGTAAAGTAATATATATGTATATGATTGAAGATGGGACAATCTAGAAATAGAAAACTTTGTTTTTTACAGTTTTAACCAGTCATATTAATTTCAACCAGATATTCTTATGGTATAAGGTATAAAAAAAGTAGAAGCCAATGTAAACACTTTATACCAGCGGTCGGCAAACTGCGGCTCATGAGCCACATGCGGCTCTTTGGCCCCTTGAGTGTGGCTCTTCCTAAGCCTTATTAGTGCCCTAATTAAGTTAATAACAATGTACCTACCTATAGTTTAAGTTTTAAAAATCTGGCTCTCAAAAGAAATTTCAATCATTGTACTGTTGATATTTGGCTCTGTTGACTAATGAGTTTGCCGACCACTGCTTTATACATTCATTGATGTCTAAGTTTGCACTCTTCTTCAATACATAAAGATAGCAGATAAATGATATTGCTTGGGTTCTTTTAAAAATTTCTGCATAAAATGGAATAGATTACTTCAAATACAATTCAAAACAAAACAAAAAAAATGTGTTTTATTAAGAACAACCTATACATAAAAGCCTAAGCAATGGTTATGACCAAATGACTGGAACAACTGGTCGACCGGTCGACCAGTTGCTATGATGCGCACTGACCACTAGGGGACACACACTCAATGTAGGAACTTTCCCCTGGTGATCAGTGCACTCCCGCAGTCAGCCTCCTACGACTGATCAACCTCCCCCAGTCCCTTCCCCCCAGCTGTCCAACCTCCTTCAGTCCTTCCCCCTGGCCGGCAGGCCCCCATCAGCCTGGCGCAGATCGGCCTGGCCTCCATTGACTCTGATTGCTGGCCAGTCCTAGGGACCCACCCATGCATGAATTTGTGTGCTGGGCCTGTAGTGGAAAAATAAAGTTTTATCCTATATAATAAAAGCCTAATATGCTAAGTGTCCGGTCATCTGGTCATCCATTCAACCAATCAAAGAGTAATATGCTAATGATATGCTAAGGCCGCTCAACTGCTTGCTATAATGTGCACTGACCACCAGGGGGCAGACACTCTGATTGGTACATTATCTTGCCACTGGGGTCCGGCCAATCTGGACTGAGCGAGACTGGCTGAAAATGCCCTTGAGCCCTCCTGCAGTCCTTCTGGGGCAGGCCAAACTCCCGCATTCCTCCCCAGCCTCAATTGTGCACTAGTAGGGGCCCTTGGCCTGGCCTGCGCCCTCTCGCAATCTGGGACCCCTCAGGGGAAGTTAGAGAGCCAGTTTTGGCCTGATCCTGCAGGCATAAAAGCCTATATGAAAATTGACCAAATGGCAGAATGTCTGGTCACTATGACGTGCACTGACCACCAGGGGACAGACACTCAACACAGGAGCTGCCCCCTACTGGTCAGTGTGCTCCCATAGGGGGAGTGCTGCTCAGCCAGAAGCCCGGCTCACAGCTGGCAAGAGCAGCAGCAGTGGTGGGAGCCTCTCCAGCCTCCACAGCAGCACTAAGGATGTCCGACTGACAGCTCCCAGACTGCAAGAGGGCACAGGCTGGGATGAGGGACTCCCCCCTGGAGTGCATGAATTTTATGCATCAGGACTCTAATGCAATAATAAAAAGAGAAAAAACAATGTTTTCTTTTATTACTGTTTCATGAATGAAATCTTTGAAGTATTACCTTATCAAATATGGTCTGTGATGTTTGAAGTTACAATAAAGTTTTTCTTTCTTCTTTTCCTAATCCTCACCCAAGGGTATGTTTATTGATGTTAGAGAGGAAGGGAATGAGAGAGAGAGAAGGAGAGAAGAATCGATCAGTTGCCTATTATATGCACCCCAACCAGGGACCAAGACTGCAACCTAGGTATATGCCCTGAACAGAATTTAACCCTCAACCTTTCAGTATAGGGCATGACAGTCCAACCAACTGAGCCACCCCAGCCAGGGCAAAGTTAATCATTGATGTTTCTTTCTCTCTCCCTTTCCCTTCCTCTCTCTGAAATAAATAAAAAAACACACATATATTTTTAAAAAGAAAGAATAAGCCTTAGTTGGTTTGGCTCAGTGGACAGAGCATAGGCCTGTGGACTGAAGGGTCCTGAGTTTGATTCCAGTCAAAGGCACATGCTTGGGTTGCAGTCTTGATTTCCAGTAGGGGATGTACAAGAGGCAGCCAATCAATTATTCTCTTCCATCATTGATGTTTCTATCTCTCTCTTCCTCTCTGAAATCAATAAAAATATATTTTTTAAAAAGGAACAATAAGATGTTGCTAATTAAATCATAATGAAAGTTCCAACATAAATGTAGACTGCATCTTGATTCCAAAGCTCACAAAAATTAAAACAAAAAAATTTGATGAAATATAGTAATGTTCATAATACCTTAAATATTATGGCAGAAATTGGTTAAATTCTTCTTCCTGGTCTTCATTGCAATTACTTATGATCATTTGTTTACTCAATATGACATGTTCATAAAACTCTTCTTTTGTTGAGTACAAAATCAACATCTTATAAGACACCTTGGCTACACTGATCAGTTTGCTGCCTTAGAGGAAAAGTAAAGAAAGTCTTTTTAAATAATAAGGGCAGCTTTTAAAATTTATTACAACAGCCTTCTTCCCACTACAGCAGAGATTGGCCAGTCCTTCCCAAATAATTTAGTCATCAATTTGGGGCAGTTTGAAATGCAAGTATGAGTCTTCCTTTAGGACCATTCACCATGATAGCCCATGGGGCTGTGAATAGGAGGAAAGATGTCAATAGTGAAGTCTTTTTTTTTATTTATTGCTTAAAGTAGTACAAAGGGTATTACATATGTGTCCTTTTTTTCCCTCCACCCTTGAATAGTGAAGTCTTTGGGGCATGTAAACACTAAAACTTTGAACACTGCAGAAAGAAAGTGAGAAGTCTCTGCAATTAGTACTTCAAAAAAATCTGATGTGACTCTGCATATACCTATGTTATATATTGATCATATCAGTCAGTATATATTAAATTATCTACTTTTATAAAAACCCTGGGTGGTGTTCATCACGTCCAGAACTGCCACGACCAAGCAGAAGGAAGTCAGTTCTGCAGGGGTTGTCTTGGCAATGATTGCGCCCTCCCCCGAACTGTTTCCTGTAAGGGCGGTGTTTGAGGCAGGAACCCGCCCTGGGAGTGTGGTATCTTTCTAAAGTGTGCCAAGCCAGCATGGCCAAGGGTGAACTTGAGTCGGGACAGCTGAAAGGCTTAGAAAAGACAGACAAGAGAATGAAATCTGGGTCTCAGTGGGGCGCTGCTTCTCTGAGAGACAGCGACCACGCCCACAGCCATGTCTTTATTTTATAGCAGATTTGCCACAAGGCAAAGTAAGGGCGTGACCAAGATGTTTACAATATTCTCCTGGGTTTCAATCCTACTCAACTGCATGCACCTGAACTCTATCAAGCCTATATCACTCAGGCACGTGGGGCCATGTGTTTGGACCATAGGCTCAAGCTTACAACTATAGCTGTTGGCTATAATTGTGTTGGAAGGGCCTTGCCCTCCGATCTGGGACTTGCACGTGGCAATGAGAGGAGTGTGCCCTCTCATCAGTCCAAGGCTTGAACCTGTCCAAAACACTGTAGCGGCTCCCCACAATAAAGTTTTAATTCTGTTTCTTTGTTACTAATGTTGTGGCCCCACCCCATAACAAAGAAACACTTTCTGGAGGACAAGGCCCAGGAATCAGGATTTTGAAAAGATTCCCAGGTGATTCTAATGTGCAGCCAAGGTTGAGAACCACTGCTATAGATAATATTAAAAATATATCTAAACGTGCAATTCTTTGTCCAAAAAATGAGCATGTTCAAAAATTAAATGAAGAAAATTTGGATATACTCGATGGAGATTTTCACACATATTTGAGTGATGATTCCATTGATTCCACAGATGATGCTGAAAAGAAAATTTTCCCATCGAATTTCTTAATATTATTACTCCTTTGGGAATGCCATGTCATAAATTAAAATTGAAAGTGGGTGCAATCATCATGCTATTGAGAAATCTCAATAGTAAATGGGGTCTTTGTAATGGTACCAGATTTATTTATTTATTTATTTATTTATTTATTTATTTATTTTTAAATATATTTTATTGATTTTTTACAGAGAGGAAGGGAGAGAGATAGAGAGTTAGAAACATCGATGAGAGAGAAACATCGATCAGCTGCCTCCTGCACATCTCCTACTGGGGATATGCCCGCAACCCAGGTACATGCCCTTGACCGGAATCGAACCTGGGACCTTTCAGTCCGCAGGCCGACGCTCTATCCACTGAGCCAAACCGGTTTTGGCTGTAATGGTACCAGATTTATTATCAAAAGATTACAACCTAACATTATCGAAGCGGAAGTATTAACAGGATCTGCAGAGGGAGAGGTTGTTCTGATTCCAAGAATTAATTTGTCCCCATCTGACACTAGCCTCCCATTTAAATTGATTCGACGATGGTTTCCCGTGATGCCAGCATTTGTGATGACTATTAATAAATCACAAACTCTAGACAAAGTAGGCATATTCCTACCTGAGCCCGTTTTCGCACATTGTCAGTTATATGTTGCTTTCTCTCGAGTTTGAAGAGCATGTGATGCTACAGTTAAAGTTCTAAGTACTTCATCACAAGGGAAATTAGTCAAGCACTCTGAAAATGTTTTCACTCTTAATGTGGTGTACAGGGAGATATTAGAATAAGTTTAATCACTTTATCAGTCATTGTTTGCATAATGTGGTGTACAGGGAGATATTAGAATAAGTTTAATCACTTTATCAGTCATTGTTTGCATCACTGTTTTTTTTTATATCATGTTTTTGGTTGTTTTCAGATCATGTTTTTGTTGTTTTCATATCATGTTTTTGTCGTTTTTATATCATGCCTCTGTTGTTATATCCTTTTGTTACTGTTTGTTTATTAATAAATTATTTTCATATACATTTTACTAACTTCCTTTCATCTCTCACACTCTTATTATAGAGAAAGGGCAAATAGCAATATTAAAATATCTCTGCTAGTTAATTCCCTTTTTAAAAAAAGTATATTTTATTGATTTTTTACAGAGAGGAAGGGAGATGGATATAGAGTTAGAAACATCCATGAGAGAGAAACATCAATCAGCTGCCTCCTGCACACTCCCCACTGGGGATTTGCCTGCAACCAAGGTACATGCCCTTGAGTGGAATTGAACCTGGGACCCTTGAGTCCACAGGCCGATGCTCTATCCACTGAGCCAAACCGGTTAGGGCAATTAATTCACTTTTAATGTGCACGAATTTCATGCACTGGGCTACTAGTGTTACAATAATAAACAACCCCTAAGTTTTTAAGACTGAAAACAACAAAAATTGATTTTCTGGCTCACAGCATGCCTCTCTCCCTCTTGATTGGCAGGATATTCCGTTTCGTATTGTCATTGTCCTTCCCAGCAAAAAGCCATCTATTAGGCTAATGGCAGACGGAGTCTGTGGCAAAAGAGAATGTAGCATAGCAAGCCCTTAAAAGTTAACTTGAAAGTGACACACATCATTTTTAATCATATTTCATCAGCTAGAACCAGTTACAGATCCCTACTTAACCACAGGGTACCAAGATCCTACTGAATGTCTGAAAGGTGCAGACATGGAAATATTTACTTTGCAGCATTAATAACTACCATCTGGACCAACATAGCTCACAAATGTGATGAATGGATAATGCCCAGACTACAAATGAGGATGATCTAGACAAGAATGGGGGCAGGGATTTTTTATTTTTTATTTATTTTTTTGCTTTACATTGCTAGCATTTCCATCAATTCCTTCATGCTGAGTATAGTTATTAGATTAATAGCAAAAGTCATGTGTTTAGGGCTATATATACATGATTGACAATACGAAAACATACATAAACATCTACATGCGTAAAGGACATGGCTTTAGTTACTTCCATCTAATCCTTTTTGTTTTCAGTGAGGAAGCTCTCAGAAAAAATATTACTTCTATCGTTGAATTCAGTTGTCTGGATACTATGCAGCCCCTGGGCAAGGTTCTGAATTCCAAAGTGAATAAATTATGATAATTGAATTATGCATGTGCAATATCTGTGATGATTCTGTGTGAATTCCATTTACAAAGTGCAAAATACACTAGTGTTAAATGCATTGCCAATGATATTCAAATACTGATTATAGTGTGATGTTTAAGAATATTAATTCTGGAGTAAGTCTCCGTAAGGTAAAATTTAAGTTCCATTATTTATTAGCTATATGATATAAGAAAAGTTGCTTAACTTTTCTCAGGTTAAGAATTATAATCATACCAACCTCACTCAGTTGCTGTGAAGATTAAATGAACTAAGCCGCACAAAGTGTTTAGCTCAGTGTTTGGAACTAAAATATGGTGATGCCAAGATCCACAAGGATAATCAAAGTCTGAAAAATGTTAACCTTTCCAGATGATATCTTTACTCATCTGCAGTTTCACCGTGTTGAGTACTGATTGCCCTTATTCTACAAAAAGAAGCAAAGGGGGAGTGCAGAGACCCTATTGAAAAGCCACATACAGGAGCAGAACACTGCTTGCCTCTAAATGGCATGGCTTTTTCCCACAGCTCTTTCCTCTTTTTGAATAAAGTTCCCCATCCTTTCTTAAAAATTCAGAAATCACCCTTGAATTGATCCATTTGGACCTTTATTTTTCTCCCTGTAGCAACCATGTCTTCCCAGAGAGTATCCCGATTTTCCTGGAGTCTGGGCTGAATGGTTAACAGCTTGGCTTTCACAAACTATCCCAGTGTCATCAGAGAATTGTGTGGATGGCCTTTCTCCATTGCTAGTGAGAGCAGGGTTCTTGGGGTGCTGCTGGAGGTCCCCACCAGAGGATGAGATGTGATAGAAAGCTTTATTTGCCTGGAGTTACATCCCTCAGGTTTCAAAGTCCCATTTCCCTGAAACCAGTCCTGGAAAAGGTGCAGCTGGAGGGATTCAGCAGGGCTAGAAGCAGTCAGAGTCCAGTTTCCATTCCATGGTGGAGCTGAGTCCGGTATAACAGCAGGTTAGTTCCAATTCATCAGTCCATTGTGTGTGTGGTCCACGTGGCCTTGAGCCATGTAGGCAATTGCAGGAGCATGAGAGCACACCCCCTGCAACAGGAGTTCCAAGAGAGCAAGAGAGTACGGGCGAGAGGAAGGAACTCTTTTGTTTGTATAATAGCTGGCCTTCTCTTTGTTCCTTCCCATTCATTAATAACTGGGTTAAATACAATCATCTCACTAGCACTTCTCACACATATTTTGTTTTCTTTCATTCTGAATAGTTTACCTGCATGTTCCAGAAAAGAAGTTAACCCGAAGAAAGGCTTGAGGTATGGTGGTAGCATCTGAAATGGCTGCAGAATTCTCCCTGAAGTTTCATTCATGGATCACCACATAAATTCATTCTGAGCAGGTAAGAGATATAGTGATTCACATTAGTATCAGCATGTGGGAAAAAAATAGGGCATTTCTCCCTCCATCAGTTACTCACATGAAAATCCACTGGTTCCTGGGCTCTGAAGAGAGCAAGACTTAACTGCATCTCATTGGTAATCGGGAACTCCCTCATGGCATCTCACCACTTGTGGACTCACTGCAAGTTGAACTTGCTCAGTTTAAGTAGAGCTGCACTTCTACTCATCAGTGTTTCCTTGTAACCTTCATCGATTCACACCTCCACCCGCACTGCTTCAGCACTTCCTTCTTAAATCTCCAGTCTCCTTGCCTCTGCTCACTCCCGTCCTCTGAGATGACCCTGTCTTGTACTTTCTGAGAACAGTTCAGCTTGCTCAGTTAGGCCTTTTCTAGATGTGAAATGTGCTTTTCAAACTACAGTCTGGTACAGAACATAGTTATTATTTGTTAATAAACTTTACCTGAAAATATGATAATACTTTCATGTGTTTCATTTTTGTTTTTATTCCGTAAGGAAAACTAGGAATTTCTGTGCCAGGAAACAAGGCATGTAGTGGCTGCACATTCTTCGGAAGATGATATAACTTGAGATGAAAGAGGAAATGAATACATTCAATCTGCCCATAAACCATGCTATCTTACAAAACACATGTGTCATATTAAAGCACCATCTTCAGAGATGATTTAGGAATAAATACAACTTTCATAAAAATTATTTCAGGTTTACTCTATACCCTTAGATTTTCATTCAAAATGCTGACTAGGAAGCCTCTCTGAATGATGTATCAATGCGGGAAACACTCCAATTTAACTTAGTGTACTTTCTATAATCTCTGATTTTGTGCAGTTATACTTAAAAATTAATGAAATTACTAAATTACATGGTAGTGGTGATTTGGAATCTTGCGAAATAGATTTACTTTCTGTTACTGTTTGTGGTCCATGTGTCTCAATATCCCTTTTAGTGAAATGTTGTTTAAAAGGTGTTTTTTGATCCTGTTTCAATGTTTAAATTAAATTCATTAACAGCTGTCAAACCCCAAGGAAAAAATGTCAACACTAATCAAGACAACATCTGAAGGTGTCATCTTTCCTTCATTTATCTCCTGTCCCCAGAAGGTACAAAGCCATCAAGTAAAAAAAATTCCAGGTAATGACGGCTCTTGTCATTCATTAAATGTGATTAGAATGCAGTTGCACAGGCATGAATATTGTTTCAAGCTTCCAATGACACTTGCCTTTATTTTTGAAATAATAGGATACATATTACAAGCCTTACTTTTACTGTAGGTCTACACATGACAGTGTATGTAGTTTGCTTCCGCCCACAGAGATGCTGTTATTATTTATTTCATTGCAACTGTCACACTGGGCACATTCCATTGTTACCTAAGACTCTTCTGCAGCCTTTCCCAATCAAAGACTAGGGACTTTAAGTAATTGATGATTTTTAGTCCACATTTTTCAGCTTATAAAATGGGGAAAAAGTTAGTAATGGTGATAAATACCTTTGCATATAAATTTATTCATCTGTGAGAAGGAGGGTTTTGCTAACATAAAAGCTTTATTAGAGAACTTTTTCCCATTTGAATTATTCATGTTACTGGAATGCCTAGGTGGCATATTATATAATTATAATGAGGTTATGTATTTATTTTTCTAAGATACTTTCAGCAGAAAAGGATATCAATCACAAGCAAAGAAATGTTTTAAGTATAATTCCCTAGATAATCTCTTTTTCCTCTTTTTTGAAATAGAGAATAATACTGTGTGTATGTATGCATGTATGTGTCTGTATATATATAATTATACACATAAATTATATATTATAAAATTATATACACAATTAACTGAATTTGGCAATAATGGAAAGCTGAGAGAAGACTAAAATGTGTTTATTTATTAAGACGTAATTAATATTAATATACTAAGTCCCTATAATGATAGCATAGTTTCTAAATTTCAAAGGAAGAAGAAATATTTGAGATCATTTTGTTTATTATCCTTGTCTTGCACATGATTATACTGGGTTCTTGAAATGTTAAAGCATTTGCTTCAAATTCATCAACTAATTTTAAGAGTCAAAAATATAATTCATTCTCTCATGTAGTCAAGTAATATTCCCAATCAACTCTTTTATTACAATGTTTATTTCTATTATCATTATTTTTAGTGGAAGTAGTCAATGCTTATTGAGTGTTAGCAACATGCCAGACGATTTGCTAAGCTCTTTACATGGATTAGATTCTGAGGTAACATTTATTATTTGCTCTCATGCTCAAATTCGAAAACAGAAGCACAAAGTTATTAAGAAACTTGTCCAAAATCATTTGGATAGTAAGTTGCATTCTTACAACTTTTGAAATTTATTGCCCATGGTAAATAATTTTACTCTTATGGAAATCCTATTGCATATATAGAGTTGGAATAACTCTATCAAACTATACAAATGATGAAGCCAATTTCCCAAGCAGTTAACTTCTTTTTCTAAGGAAATAAATTTAGTAAGTGGCAAATACAGGAGTTGAGTCAAAGTCTCCAGCACTTGGTCCCTTGATTTTTGTATTATACTATATCATGGTATTAGGTAAGTTAGATGTTATAAGTATAAACTCTCATTTTGAATAACAGTCTGAAATATTAAAAACTTTTCATAATATGTTAAAACAAAGAAAGGTCTTATTTTAGATGGTAAAGCTAAGGCCCAGAAAGATTAAATGTCTCCCCTCAACTTGCAGAAGAAGACTCGCAGGATCTAAGACTTCATTAAGAAAAGTAAGAAGACTGGTCACAAACGGGAAAAAATACTTTAAAATTTATATTTTATAAAATATGTATATACAGAATGTGTGTATATATAATTTATATTTACATATGTAATATATATATATATATATATATATATATATATATATGCCTACACAACCATTACGACAAAATGACCGGAAGACCAGCCAGTAGCTGTGACGCGCACTGACCCAGACCTTGCTGCTGGGGTCCTAACAGCCCGGAATCTGATTCACCCGCACCCTGGACCCAGACAGGAGGGTGGAAGAAGCCTGATTCCTTGCAGATATGAAGACAAACAACTGAATTTTTAAAAATTGGTAAAAGTGTTGAACAGATATTTGCAAAATATATATATATATATATATATATATATATATATATATATATATATATATGGCTAATAAGTGCAGGAAAAGGTGCACAGCATCATTAGTCATTAGTAAAATGAAAATTAAAACCAAATTGTATGGCTAGAATTAAAAGTCCAACAATGACAATACAGTGAAGATACAGAAAAATGGTAGAGCTGATGTGGAAAAAAACAATTTGGTAGTTAAAAAGTGAAATGTAAACTTACATATGACCCAGCAATTTACTTAGGATTATACCAAGAAAAATGAGATCTAGCTCGGCCAATGTTGCTCAGTGGTTGAGAGTTGACCCATGAATCAGGAGGTCAGGGTTGATTCCAGGTCATGGCGCATGTCCTGGTTGCAGGCTGGATCCCCAGTAAGTGTTGCGCAGGAGGCAGCTTATCAATGATTCTCATCATTGATGTTTTTCTCTCTCCCTCTTTCTTACTCTCTCTGAAATCAATTATTTAAATGAGATCTCTCCTGAGACTGAAGATGAGAAGAAATATTTACAGCAAAAAGGCTTGAAGGAATTTTTGGAGTATTAAAATGTTTTAAAATCAGATGAAGTGATGCACAATTGTGTCAATTGACTAAATATTATTGAATTATACATCTGCAAGAAATGGATTTTATGGTATCTAAATTATACCTTAATAAATTTTCCAAATTCCAATATAATTTTAATGACATAAAGGAAAGAAGATTATGCAAATGGAAATTGCAGTAATTCCAAAGTCGATAATTTTATACCAGTATGGTTTGGGTATAATTTGTAGGGGGAAGAAGAAGGGATATGGTGTTTTTATGAGGAAATAATGGAAAGGGATTAATATTAGAAAATGGCACTGAGATTGTGGTGAATTGTAAAATGCTTTCCCATCCTTCCTCTCTCTTAGCTCTCCTCTCCTTTTCTCTGTTGCATCTTTCACACATTCTTGTCATACAAGAAGCCAAGGGCAGGTCAAGGGATATCACTTTATATTTTTTAATAAAGGGGCCCAGCAGATTAACTTTTGCATTGGCATTTGAACTCCTTCCTGACAAATAAGTCAATCAAGATGAGAACATTTGAGGTGATGTGTGTCTGCATTATTCTTTTTTAAAGCTGCAGTTTTGCCATACTGATGATCTGTTTTTTTAAGTTACTGACCTGCAAAAGTTTATGCTTCTTTAATTTTTCTTGATTTTTTATTATTATTCAATGACTTACAGAATATTTGATATAAATGTTTTTACCTCAATAAATTATATAAAAGATGATCTAGTATCTTAGTCATGAAGTCTAAATCTGTAAATATTAGCTATCATATTCCAATTATGGAACATAATAATTATTGTTTCTAATAATATTCCTTCAAATTTCATTGTTAAACCTAGAAAAGGGAATTTGAAAAGATGAAGTCTAAAATTAATAAAATGAAAATAGAAGAATATAATAGAAGAATAAAATCTAAAACTTTGTTCTCCCAAAATACCAGTAAAACAGATACAGATCATTCTTTTCAAGGTTTAATAAGGGTAACAGAGAGAGAACATACATATAAAATAAAAAGTACCTAAACATAGATAAGGTAGTGACTTTAAAAAATTGAGACTACTACATGCTGCTACAGTAATGAACCTGAAATACAGGAAAACATATGAATTTGTAACAAGGTAAAAATGAACAAAACCGGCTCAAGAGGAAGTTAAAAAAAAGAAGATATGAGCACTATTATTAAAAAAAAAAAAAAAAGGTGTTAAACCTTTAAGAAAAATACAATTACAATGTTACTAAAACTTTTTTCCAGCTATAGAGAAAGTTCCTCATTTTATTTTGTAACATCAACATAATTTTTATAAGGAAACACATTACGCTAAAAAGGCTATTATAGATTAATCTAATGAATATGTATGCAAAACTCTGATATATTTGTTCACCAAATTCTAAGTTGTGAGGCAATAAAAATATTTTTACATCAAAAGAAGTGTTAGGTAAAGACATAAAAGGTTTACTGCATAATCCATCTGAGATAAGCCCTAACCCTTTGATTGCCAACCAATATCCTAGAAACTATGCTAAAATTGCCAAGGCATTTTTGCTGATTTTACAGCAGTTTAGGAAAAAAATTATGAACCACCAGTAAATGAAGTTACATATTCAAAAACTTAAGGAAACCTTTACTACATTTTCATCTTTGATATATATTGTTTGCTGATTGTATTATAAAATACTAGTAGAAAAAATTTGAACAAAACATATAATGTTAAAATAAAAGTAAACTTCATAAAATCATAGTACCTGTAAAAAAATTAGGCAGATAAATGCCTGTAGTCAATTCTAGAACTACAAACATTCGGCATCATAAGTTATCTGCACCTTGGTGCCATCTGTCAATAAAGAGTGAACTACTAGCCTCTAATAGTGACACTGCAGGAGGAGCGCGATAGCACTCCCGGGTCTCTAGGGGCTAAAACAAAGAATGCCCATCAGTGACTATTAATTTGTACTTTTGGGCTTCCAATTAAAGGAAATGTTGCATGATAATGGGATAAAATAAGATTAGAAATAATTAATATAAAATTAGAGTCATTCTATCAATGTGATGGATCTTGAATATCCTTTCTCTAGCCCTCATGGACTCTGGCACTGAAAACTAAGGGAAAATACGAAATATCTCTGACCATAATGTTGGTTTGCCCTTACTCAGCTAAGAGTAAGCATGATTAGACAAAAATGTCTCTGACCCACCCTGACTGCTTCTTTGTGGAAATATTTCTTCCTTTAAAAACCCAGAATCTACTTTATCCTCATTTTCCCTATCAAACCTAGAACTCATATATTACCACACAATTTTACATCAAGTGGAAGTATAGTAACCAGAACCTGGCTATTTATCCAAGCTATTTGCATTTTAATCTTTTGGATCTTCAACATCTTTTTAGTGGTGTGGAATGAGCAAACATATCTATTGCTACAAAATAGTTTTAAATGTCAGGAAATCAGTAGGCAGAGATTGATTGCCTGAGGGAAGCTTCTAATTTTTTTCCTTAAAAAGAAAATCTCCAAATTGCAATCTCCAATTAAGTTCAAACTTGTAGTTACAACTTCTTTAGCCCTTTTTATGTGGTTTAGTGTTTTCATAAAGGAATAGGAGGGAAGGCAATAAAAATGAAGATTGATTTTAATCCCCCTACTTCTCTAAGGAGGGGAAACTAGCTAAACCTGATTGGAACATAAAGGCCTTTTTTCAGTAAAGACCAAGAGAAAAGCTACAGCCTTAAATCTGTTCTTTGGTCTAACTCTTGCCCATGTGATAGGCATTGGGAAGAGAAACATAAGATACTGACATAGCACTGGTGGAATTTGTAGTCTAGTGAGAGAGATATGCATTTAAGCAGAAGTGATAGTTCCCAAAGAGGCAAATACCAAAAACACTATGATAAAACAAAAGAAGGTGCTTAGGGAGATGTTGGGAGTTGCAGAAAGGGAGGTTTCCTGGAGGAGAATATGGTTGAGTTGAGCCTTGAAGGAAAGGGAAGGCAAAGGTGAGCTGGTAAAGAGCATGCATTACAATATGGCCAACGTCCAAGGAGGAAATCTAACAGCATCTGACTGCTTAGAGTCTGGGCCTGGCTCCTTTTTGCCTCGTATTGCTTACTGGTAAATATACAGGGTCCTTCCTTTAACATCATGTGGCTCTGACTGTGTGGTTTTGATCCATTAGTATACAGTTCAGTCCAGGGTGGGATGGTGGCATGTGTGTGCGGGTGTCTGTTCAAGTAAAGATGCCTTCTGCTTTAGACAGTGTTTGCTTTCAAAGGGCTCTGGAAATAGTCCAGTCTTTTCTGCTGACTCTGGTGTCTGCAAAGGGAATTAGGAAAGGCTGTGGTGTCCCTGCTTGATTTTATCTTAATCTTCACATGGACCCTTTTATTACTTAATGTTCTTTAGGAATGGGCCAGAAACGGATGCTGAGTGTGGGGGGTATTTTTTATTCTCTCTCTCTCTTTTGACTGCTTATATGTAAAATACACTTACAAACAACAGGTTTTAATCATTTTGAAGCAGTGACCTTGAAAATAAACTGTGCTTTTAAATTAGATACACTACCACTAAGAGGGACCTAATATTTACAATTGAATATATAAATGTAAAACATGTACATAATGTACATAAAAATGAACTTGATTTGCAGGTGTAGAGCTGCAAGAGAGTTCTATAGGGATACGTTTTATGTTTTAAATATCAGTTAAATATAAAACTCTATTCTAGGAATTTTTTAAAAAACATATACTCACCAAAATCAGTCAATAAATCATTGCAACTAGTATCTGACCCCCCCAAATTTAATTTCAAATAGAGTTACAATGATTTTCACAAGCATTTTACCTACAGAGAATAATGATAATTTACTAAAATTTTCCTGAAATTACAGGTAAACGGTTGCACCTGGTTGTCTTTTTCCCCCCAAATTGGGGTGGGTTGGTATATCCTTATAAGAATTTTCCTCATTTAAAAATATCTGCATGTATCTAAAAGATAGATTGTGGCCTTTAGTAACATAATGAGTTCTTTAGGGTTTACTTCATATAATCTTTTCTTTTCCCTTCTGTACTTTGCATACTTAACACTCCACATGCTAATATTAACACTAATGCCTTAGGCCTAAATAGCAATAATTACTGGATGACACACTGGCTTCTATTTAAGTTGACAACTCAATAACTTGACATATGCATTACATCTCTATTACACTGGAATCTAAATGGCACTTTATGAAGCATTCCTTTTATATTTAGTTCACTGACGGATCAGACTCGAGCTGGGGCTCATCATGTGTCTTCTAAAGACTAGTGAATATGTCATTATTTCTAAGACCTTGCCAGTGGTAAGATAATAGAATCATCAAAAGCTATAGTTACAGATAACATGTTTCTTGGACAAATAAGATTCAAAGATGATTTTATAGTTTTATAAGATGTAGTATAAAAGTTCTAAGTAGAAAATGTCGTACTTAAGAAATTCAACCTGGGATATAAGGTATATCCACTTATATTTTTCTCTTCAAATATGTTCAATATACAGATATACCAGTACTTTAGAAAATACTTTTTATGTTTTAAGAATTTTTGGTAAGGCAGAATTTCATTTATAAGAATGTAGAGTTTAATAATTACAAAATATCTTTGTTCTTGTTACCTAAACCTCACATAGTTTGAAATGTTTCAATCTATTCTACAATATAACATGGAGTTTAAAATATGAACATTGTTTCTCCTCTCCTCTCTCCCTTCTATCTTTAATTCTTTCTTCACCTCACCTCTCCTCTTTCTCCTCCAAAAGAATTAGGCAGAGATAGTAGTGATGGCAGGCATAGGGTTTATGTGGAATGAGGCAGAGAGTATGGCCAGAGGGTGGCCAGTAATAGGTGGTGAGAACAGTCTTATAGATAAGAGTAGCCACACATAGGGGACTTATCAAATCTGTAAATATATTAAAGACAATGAAATTAAGTTTCTCACTGACAGAAAATGAAGGTACAAATATTGGAAGACTTTAGCATTGCAACACTGTGTGAATAATGAACACACCCAGTGTTCACTTAACTTCTCAACTTTTAAATACCACTCTCAACTATAAAAAGATCAAAGACTGAAAGAGAAATAACTGAATTCAGGGCTGGAACAAAAATAAGTATAATATGACCTAGAAATAAATACCTTGCTGGTAAAGTGGGGAAGAACTCAAAGAAAAATGGGAATATTATAAAAGCATCCAGAAGTCAGTTCTAAAGGGTTTCCACTGGCCAAATAATCTACAAAAATGTTAGTCCTGAAATCTAGAAAACTGTGAAGGTCATGAAATCAAAGATTGAGAATGTTCCTGAATGAAGCTGACTAGAAAGATATGAAAATTGGGTACATGTATAATCCTGACTTCAATGCTTTTATTGCAAAGGACATGATTGAAATGAAACTTTAAAAGGTTCTGTGGATTTATGGTGTACAGGTGTTCTTTGCATTATTCTTGCTACTTTTCAGTAAGTTTGAAATTATTTCAAAATAAAATCAATATTTTAAAAATAAAAAGTTGTTTTGAATTTCTTTATAAATACTCTTTAAAATAACTGCTAAATTGTAATTGGTATACAGAGAAGCTGCACACATTTTGTTTATACAATTTGATGAGTTTGGATATACACACACACACATGAAACCATTACCACACTCAAGATAGTAGACAAATCCATCACCTCCAAAAGTTTCCTCCTGCTCTCCTGTGTGTGTGTGTGTGTGTGTGTGTGTGTGTGTGTAATACTTTACATGAGATCTATCCATTTGACACATTTTTAAGTAAACGCCATAATATTGTTAAACATAAATGCACTTTTTGGAGAAATGCTTTTCCTTTTGTCCTTATTCTATTTTGTTTGTGTGGCACGAAATGTAGGTTTTGACTAATTTCCCGCATATGCTCACATCGACACCTCCCAGGAGTTACTAATACTGATGTAAGATCAGCCACTAAGGGAGGAGTGCTTTTGAACTTCCCTTTTATTTCCTTTGACCTGGACACCTGCATCCGGGATGGTATCTCCCTACCTTCGTCATGACAGTGAGACAGGAAATGGCAATCTTATCAAACTTCCTGGAAATCCTTTTTTCCTAAGGAAAACAAGGACGCACTCCGCTTAAGTGATGGTCCCCTTCACAGTGCCTCCCACCGTGTCCTCCGACCGTGAATTTTTTAGCAGATACCCTGAAGGGATGGTAGTTTTGTGGCAGAAGCCAACACTGTATCCATATTTATTAACTGCCCTTCAGAGTAGCAATTCCCCTTGAGATTGTGCCCTCGCAGACAGCACCACATAATGTCCAATGCTTCACATGAGACATGTCATTAACTGCAGAACTATTTATCATGTGGTCCGCCTCATTGTGTTCTATTTTTTTTTTTTTTGTGCTGATGCCAAATGAACACAGAATTTCCCAGAAGCAAATAAATGGAACACCACAAAGAATGAGTGCAGAAGGCAGTTCATGTACCTCATAAAAAGGAAGGAAGAAGCAGGGTGAGGTCCAGGGGAAATCAGGGCTGACGGGCACAGTGGGGTGAAGTGTTGCAGGAGGACTGATGGGCATTTGGAAATGTCTGTGAATCAATCACCACAGTTGTAAATTCAGACAGTCTGAAATTGACCAGTAAAACAGTCAAAGAAGAGTTTGAAAATGATCAAAATGAATCTTGATGACAGATGTCAAAAGAGTATCTGTTTTGCCCTAACTGGTTTGGCTCAGAGTGTCGGCCTGCGGACAGAAGGGTCCCATGTTCGATTCCGTTCAAGGGCATGTACCAGTAAGGGATGTGCAGGAGGCAGCTGATTGATGTTTCTCTCTCATTGATGTTTCTAATTATCTCTCCCTTCCTCTCTGTAAAAAATCAATAATATATATATTTTTAATAAAAAGAGTATCTGTTTCCTCTAAATCTTTGTAAGAATATTATTTAATTATTTTAAATTCATATTGATTCCACATATATTTATTTGAGTACCTGCTATTCCCCAAACACTATTGGAGATAAAGGGGGGGGGGTGGGCAGATAAACAAGGAGGTTGATGGTAAAATCTCTGACATCAGAAAGCTGAAAGTCTCAGAGATGACCCTGCTCTAGTACAGAGCAGAATATGGTATATTCCATTGGGTTTTGGCCAATATGCATTGGAGTCTAATGTCTCAAGAGGATAATGCAGAAAGCCATTGTAAAACTTGATCAAATCTGTACATGTTTGCAGAAAAAGCCAGGGAATTTAAAAGTTTGCATGGGGATTACAGACAATCCACATTTTTAGGGATGATAAGTCCTGTCTCTTTTTATATATGGTAGGCTGTGCAGGGTTATCAAGGGTCAAGAATCACAATCTGAGTGTCCCTGAGAAGTGCGAAAGCAACTGTGGAATCATGATTTTTAAGGAGAAAGTAGAGAGAAACAATACAAGGAGGAGGGGGTTGGCAGAATCATGGAGAAAATAAACCTGACATACTTCAATATTTGCCTAAGGCCAATGTAGATGCTACAACTGTCAGAGTAAAACATGGGGAAGTAATGAAGAGAACACAGACCTCACATCCCTCACTCACACACGGCCTCCACACCTAGGGATTCATTAAGTAAATTCCATATTCTATCTGGTAAACAGTTTCTTTCCCTCTCTATGTTTTGTTGTTGTTTGTTTGTGTCATGTGCTCTGTACTAAGTACTATGAGTATGAATATGGATTTCAAGGGCTTTTAGAAAGTACTTGCTCAGCACAAAGGAAAGGCAGACGAAAAGCTGTTATATATTTTCTGCAAAAAGGACCCTGTGCTTAGGGTTCTGATTCATCTTGAAAAAGACATGTTTGCAAAAAATATATGGTATTTCCATTTCCAATGTTATGAATCACATAGTTTGGATCTAAAGGAACAACCCAGAGCGGGAAATATATTTTTCTTGATCTTTGCAGTGATTTATTTTATGGCTTGTTGTGGGCATTTGCTTTATTAACTCTTAAAAGCAGAGGTAATTTTTGGAAACAATGAACCCTGAACAAAACTGTAATGAAAACAAAATTAAATAAGCCATTCTAGTGCCAAAAGTGCAGCATACCCAACACTTTTTTTTTTTTGGTAAAAATATAATATCCTAAATTTGATCATAACTTAGAGTTTAAATGATCCTCTTTTGTATAAACCAGGACAAACTCAACTACAGGAAATCTCTGGGGGGAAAAGAAATTGTTCATTAAAGAAGTACTCAAGTTAATGTTTATTGTTCTCCCTTTCTTTTTCCCTAAAGTCATTCATTTTTATATTGGTTTGAAGCAGTTTACAAGTTATCTATCTAATCTATCTATCTATCTATCTATCTATCTATCTATCTATCTATCTATCTATCTATCATCTATCTATCATCTATCTATCTATCTATCTATCTATCTATCTATCTATCATCTATCTATACAAAAGGTTAGTATGTAAAGTGTCCCTTTGGGAGTTCGACCAGGAGACTGGGAGTTCGATCGCTCGCTACGATGTGTGCTGACCACCAGAGGGTGGCATGGAATGAAGGAAGGCCCCAGTTGACAGCAGGAAGGTCCCAATCAGCCCTGATTTCAGGCCAGGCCTGGGGACCCTACCTGTGCTCAAATTGGGTGCACCGGGCCTCTAGTTAATAATAATAATAGCTATCATTATTGAGTGATCATTACCCTACCTGGCATCAAGTAAAGGTTTTACCAAATAAGAAGTCCCATGAAACATCTTCAAGCAGACTCAAATGCATATGTGAATTATCTGTGAGAAATAGTTTGTTTGACTACAGAATAGTATAACACAGTTTGGGAAAAAGCTATTTTGGAAAACTGTTTTTAAGGAATTTAAACCATTTTATTTTTTATTTTTAACAATGCTCATTTTAACCACTTTTTCAGATTTCTTCCTTTGATTGAAATTTTGGGGCAACTCTAAGGTTTTAAGACTATAGTGATTTTCCATAGAGTAGGTGTAGCATATATAATGATTTTCCCTAGCAAATATCAGCTTCCACTGTATTTCCTATATTCTACTCACATGTTTCACAAATTGTCATTTTAATATAAGAATTAGGGCTCAGGGGGCTGTTAGCATAAGGTTCAGAAACTGTAGCTGAAAAGGCAGGAAAGGAGACACTGAAGATCTCCGTGTGCAGCACAAAATGTCTTACAGCAAAACTGCTGCGCTTCTCAAGAATACCCCACAGCATCCACCAGTTCCCTCATTGTGCAGCAGCAAAGTGCGTTGTTCTCAGGTACACGCTGAGAACCTTCTGTGGGTGTGCAGTCACCTTTAGAGTCTAACTGCACAGAACACTTCTCTTCTACCTCGCAGATCACACTGGGGTTCCTTTGGTTGGCAAACTTCAACTGTAACTAAAAAGGGAAGGGAATAATTGTCTGAGTGCTAAGGACACTTTGAAGGACTATAAGTGAGGCTGAGTTAGCAACAAATAATGTACCTAGAACATAAAAAGGTGTACCTATTTAATTAAGCCCTATGATCATTGACTTATTTTAAACTAGAGGCCCAGTGCATGAAATTTGTGAATGGGTGGTGGGGGGGTCCCTCAGTCTGGCCTGCACCCTCTCCAATCCGGAACCCCTTGGGGAACGTCTGACTGCCTCTCACAATCTGGGACTTCTGGCTCCTAACTGCTTGCCTGCCTGCCTGCCTGCCTGATTGCCCCTAACCTCTCTACCTGCCTGCCTGATCACCCCTAACCACCTCCGCCTGCCTGCCTGATTGCCCCTAATGGCTCCCCTACTGTCCTGTTCGCCCCTAAATGCTCCCCTGCTGGGCTGATCGCACCTAACCGTCTCTGCCTCACCGCACACCCAGGACCCAGAATTCCCTCCTCCAGTTGGTCGCAGGCACCCAGAACCCAGGCTTCCCTCACTCTGGCCAGCTGCAGGCACCCAGGACCTGGGCCAGCTTTGCCCAGGCCGGCCACAGCTGCAGGGGATGGTGGGCAGGAATCTTCACCTGACCTGCAGCTGCATGTGCCCAGGACCATGGGACAGGCAGCTTGTCCCTCTCCTAGGTCACAGCTGCAGGTACTGGCATCTGGGATCACAGGGCATGCAGCTTGTCCCTCTCCTAGGCTGCAGCCTGGTTGGTCCCCATTCCTCTCTGACGAGCTCATTTGTGCCTGGCTGGTCCCCATTTCTCTCTCGCAAGCTCATTTGTGCCTGGCTGGTCCCCATTTCTCTCTCCCCAGTGTTGAGTGTCTGAGCCATTATGGTGTGATGCTGTGAGGGCATGCCAACCATTTGCATATCAGCTCTTTATTATATAGGACTAGTGGCCCGGTGCATGAAACTTATGCACATTAAAAGGGAATTAATTAGAGGAAATATTTTAATATTGCTATTTACCCTTTCTCTATAATTGAAGTGTCAGAGATGAAAGAAAATTAGTAAAATGTATATGAAAATCTCCCTCCTGTCAGAGCCTGGGGCACGCTGTGGGACCCAGAATCAGGTCCACCCGCATGCGCCTCTAAATCGCACGAGACCCAGACCTGGCCAGCCCCACCCCTGTTAAGCCCCACAGGTTGGGGGGGCATGGACTCACGTCCCCCATGAAGCCCCACCATGAGGGGGTGCGGCCTCAGGTCCTCCGGCTCGGCGCTGGGTGGGGGGTGTGACCTCAGGTCCCCAGGCACAGCCTCAAGTCCCCCAGCCGGGCCTCAGGTCCCCCAGCCTGGCACCAGAGTGGGGAGCGCAGCCTCAGGTCCTCCATCAAGCTCCACAGTGCCAGGGGCACAGCCTCAATTCCCCTGTCAAGCCCCGCCAGGTCCCCTGACCCAGCCTCTGGTCCCCCGGCCCCGGCTTAAGGGCACAAGGGTATGAGGATGTGAGGATGTGATGACTATTTGCATATTAGCTCTTTATTCAATAGGATGGTAGGGGTAGGAATCCACAGTGTCAGGCCACACCTAGAGGGCAGCTATAGACTAGGGAAAACTGAGGGCAGGTGAGGGTAGAAACTAAAATATTCCCTCATATACCAGGTTCCATATAACATATAAAGTATAAAACAAAAGGTTCACTCTATACCAGGTTCCATATAACATATATGTCAATTTTGAGAATTTAGCAAACAAAACAACTTCTCCCAGGTAATTAGAAGTGAAGAGCAGAAAAAGTAATGCAATTTTTAAGAAAGAAAAGAAAAAAGAACAAGCCTCTGGTCTTCAGAATCAGGCCTAATACCACTAAGCCATGCAATTCTCCTAATGAGCAGAAATAATCTCATAGAGTACCAGCCGAGACTAGGTTACTCTGAGTCCATGACACAGTGAGCAAAACAAGGCTAGTTCATCATTTTACCTAAGTCCAGTCAAAAGCAAGGTCACTGTTCCAACCACAAAATACCAAACATCCCCTTATTTTGGCTAAAATGAGTGACTGACTCCTCACTCTTCTTTACCCATCACAGCCTTATACTCATTCAAGTCTTTTTTCCCTACAAATAAAATGCATTGAGATACCACTTTCTCCCAGCATCCAATTTACAGCACCACCCCCACCACGGCTGCTCCCTTAAACCCTCCTACAAATCACCCAAAAAACTCCCCAAATTTCTACAACAGATTCTTTTCAATACCTTCTTACTGAGACACTCCATGATTACCACTTGTGTTGATTAATTTTAAATGTCAACTTGAACAGGTGCTGGTTGTTTGGTCAAACACCAGTGGATACATGTGACTAAAAAGGTATATTTTTTAGATAGTCTTAAAATTTAAATCAGTAGACTTTGAATAAAGATCACCCTCTATAATGTGGTGGGCCTTGTCCCACAGTGTTCTCCCTGCTGCGACAAGTACTAAACTGACTGCGTTAATTAAAGAAGTGTGCTCCTGGTGATCTTTCATTAAAGAGTGTAGGTACTGCTCTGTCCTGCTTGAGTTCTTTCATGTAACCAAAAAGAAGAAAATGATATGCCCTAACTGGTTTGGCTCAGTGGATAGAGCATCAGCCTGCAGACTAAAAGGCCCCAGGTTCGATTCCAGTCAAGGGCATGTACCTTGGTTGTGGGCACATCCCCAGTAGGGGATGTGCAGGAGGCAGCCGATCAATGTTTCTAGCTCTCTATCCCTCTCTCTTCTTATCTGTAAAAAATCAATAAAATATATTTTAAAAAAAGAAGAAGAAAAGGATATCCTGTATCCCTAAGAAAATAAATTGAAAAAATCAGGATGCTTTTTTACTTATTTCTTCATAAAAAGAGAATGCTAAATATTTGAAAACTATATACAACTACTGTTTTACACAATCAGTAAAAATTTTAAACTTATTTAAAGAATCAAATCAATGTAAATAGATCATTTTTTAAAATGATTAGAATCTTTAGAAGATTGTGTGTCAAATATGGATTACTCTCAGTTAATAAAATACACAATAAGTCTCTTCACCTTGTTAATCCTAATGAAAATATTGCTAAGCAGATAAATGGTTAAAGCACATGAGCAATGTTAAAAGTTCCTCCCATAGAATTACAGGTGTCTCTCTAAGACATGAGCTTCTTTCTCTCAAAGCATCAGCACTAGTACAGGAATAGCAAGCACAGCTTACCAAGTTTTATTTAATATCCTTCCTATGTTCTGGTCATCATGTTTTCTCTTTACTTGTCCTTCCTGTACACAGAATTTGGACAATTTGTAATTTTCCACTATTTCATAGCACATTAAAAAAAAAAAATTATGAGGATCTTGAGTGTTAAGGCTTATGACGCAAATCAATCCTAATTGGAAATTGGTGAGTTCATTTACAACCAGGAAACCATTAAAGAAATTCTGTTTTTTAAGAAATCCCATTTGGTCATATGTTATTGACCAGTTGCCTGATTGCATCACCCTGGATGTAACTGTCAGAAAAAGTGCTTTTCTGTGTCCGTGGCCCATTGCCACTGCACCCCAGCCTATGATCATATCAGCACTTGCAAACAGGTCAGGGTCCGGTATGATCTACATTTTGAATGGAAACATTCCAAGAAAAACCCAGGTGCTGCAGGAAATGATACGGGTGATACAGTCGGTGGTGTCAATTCTAAAACAATCACCCAGCATGGGGCAAGGGAGAAATGCTGTCTGGCAGGTTGTCCAAAACCAAATGTCTATGGTGCACAATTTCTTTTAGTTAACTGGAACATTTTTATAAGCTGCCAATTAATTTTGTCCCTCAGGAAAACTTTTATGTAAAATATATTGTGTCTTTGCTTATTCTCTCCGTATCTAATAAGGATTATATATATAAAAAAAATGTCCATTTAAATAATTCTAGCTTTGAGTAGTATTAAGACTCTCAAAGGATCCTTCTGGATCATTTGACTCAAGCCTTAGTTTTCTAATTAGAAAGGAGATCATTTATAGGAGTTGCAGAATTTGGTCTTGGACCAGGTTTTCTGACACCTAATTCTGCTAATCTTGTTCTCACTGGTTTTCTTCTATCTCATACTATTTCCTATTATCTTAACAATGTATTTGTTTTTAATTCAGGACAGAGTTTTTTTATTTTTTTAGTCAATGAATAAATAACATACTTAAGTTCTTCAACATAAAAAAAAACAAACGACTAGAATATTTTTTTTTGTTGTTTTTTTTTTTCATTTAATAGTACATAGCAATTATATCTCAGATATTTTGGCTAACTTCAGATTCCAATATAACCCCAATTACTTCCAAAGATTTGTTTAGTTTCAGACCCACATAGCCAGAATATTTCTGAAAATGTTCATTTGATTATCAAGTGTGATGGTCCAAGATTCAAATCCTTATGTTTAGAACTGAAATTTTTAGATTCATTTTCAGATCTACTGTTCTGAATACAGCAATGAGGATGAGCTTACAGAGATCAAATACTGCTGAAACAGATAAAGAACAAATAATGTGAAGAAATTATTTTACTAAAATGGAATATCAGAATTCATAAATTAATATACTTCTCTAAGTTAACAGTAGTGATTATTGAAAATTTCATTAAGAAAATGTTATTATCATAATCTGCAATATTGAATTTAGGAATGCCAACTATATAATCCACAAGATCTAAAATGGTTAGCATTAGCTCGGCTGGAGTATCTCAGGGGCTGAGCGTTGAGCTATAAACCAGGAGATTACAGTTAGGTTCCTGGTCGGGCATATGCCTGGGGTTGTGGGCTCCATCCCAGTGTGCAGCATGCAGGAGGCAGCCGATCAATGATTCTCTCTCGTCATTGATGTTTCCATCTCTTTTCTCTCCCCCTTCCTCTCTGAGATCCATAAAAATATATTTTAAATATAAAAATAAATAAAATGGTTAGCATTATATTCTAAAGCATTACAACAGTGTGGTGATTTGGGGTGTGGGGGTTGGGGAGGAAGAGGGTATAGAGGGGATAAATGGTGATGGTAAAATAAAATAAAATAATACGTTATGATATAATCTATGAATACAGAATCTGTGGCAAGATCAGCCCAAATAGTTTCCCTGAAGTTTAATCAATTTAGATTTTTAATACTCAAATTTATCCTGTGACAATTTTAATTTTAAAAATTGGAATTTCTATGTTAATTGTAGTGTTAATTACAATAGCCAAAATATGGAAGCAACCCGGTGCCCATCAGTAGATGAATGGACAAAAAAGCAGTGGTACATACACACAATGGAATATTACTTGGCTATAAAAAAGAACCAAGTCTTACCATTTACAAAGCATGGATGGACCTAGAGGGCATTATGCTAAGTGAAATAACCCAGTCAGATAAAAATAAAGGATTTCATTTATATTTGGTATCTAAAGAACAATATAAACAAACAAACAAACAAAACAGAAAGAGACTCATAGATACAGAGAACAAACTGAGGATTGCCCTGGGGGGTGGAGGGGGTTGGGAGACTGGGTGAAAAAGGTGAAGAGATTGAGAAGTAAAGATTGGTAGTTACAAAATAGTCATGGGGATATAAAGTACAACATCGGAGATATAGTCACTAATATTATAATAACTATGTGTGGTGCCAGGTGGGCACTGAAAGTATGAGGGGGGATACTTGGTAAAATATATGATTGTCTCGCCACTATGGTGTACACCTGAAACTAATAAAAATAATATTGACTATAAACTGTAATTGAAAAAAATTATTTAATGAGGAAAAAAGCTAAAATCTTAGAACACAAAATTACAAAGTACAAAATAATGTTTGTAAGTAAGGACAACACATTCATTTGTAAGAAATTGTACTACAAAATTTCAGAATGTGTTTGAAATTATAAAATATGTTTAAAATTATAAGGGAAAGTGAATAATTGGTTGGGGAATAAAAGTAACAATATTTTTTTACCTTTTATTTACTCATTTCATGTGCTCTTTCAGTACCTACAAATGAAAATATGTGTCTCAGAGTAGGAAATATAAGACAAAGTATTTGGCTTCAAGAAACTCAAAGCCTAGTTGAAGAGAGGAGATATTAGATAGGTAAGAAAACGAACTCATGTATACATGTGTCCTTTTGTTCATTTGTTTAACTGACATATTCAAAATGTAAAGAGGATTGAGCAAGAATCCTCAAAAACTGACATTTTTAAACTCACTTTTCTAAAAGGAAAATATCTACACAAACTATTATTGTGTGATTCATTTTGAGAACAACTATTAAAACATTAAAAATTTTTCAGTCAACAAAGTTTTGTATGCTCCTGTCTATTTTATCCACATTTTGTCATAAGTAAAGCTAAATTAAAAACAGTTTAGGAAATAAATGCACTTCAAAGTGGTTATATAGGCGTAAGCATTATTTTGATCTGGTATCTGACGGTGGAAAACTTTTAGGGGACTCATCTGGTCTATATAGGGGAGTTTTTACTTACTGTTCATGTGAAGAACATTCAAAGAGAAACATGACCCTTAACTGTCTTACGTTAAACTCAATGTAAGTGAGACTGGTGATTAGCATGGGGAGAACTATGTATCCAGATTCAGAAGTTTGGGGTATTGATTTGAGGGAGGGTGACAGGTGGTTGGCACTGTGTATGAAAACAATTTCAAATAACATCAGAATTGTAAGAACCTGTGTTGTTCATACACGTCAATTTCTATATTTATTACTTATTTAATCATATCTTTAATTATTTCCTTAAAGTAGAGATCCATACTTTTGTTTTCTTTCTTTTATGTAAGGAGAAACAGAACCAGAGTTTAAGCAATCTGAGCAAGGTCATAATGAATCTTTGGATTAAAACTTGGTAACCAAATCACAACTTTTTGCTTTGGATAATTTGTATGTCTGAATTCTGCTTTCACACTCAATTAGTGAATGACCCTATAGATTGAAATTACTTTCCCTAAGAATTTCAAAGATGCTTCTCCATTGTATTTTTGGTTTCTAGATTTGCTGCTTAGAATTATAATTCTTTTTAAAATTATCTTTGTGGGTTTTTAAAAAAATATTTTTATTCTTTTTTTAGAGAGAGAGGAAGGGAAAAGGAGAAAGAGAGAAATATCAATGTGAGAGTGAAACTTCTATAGCCTGCCTCCTGCATGCCCCCTACCAGGATTGAGCCTTCAATTCAGGCATGTGCCCTGATGGGGAATCTAACTGGCAACCTTTTTGTGCACAGAATGATGCCCAACCAAATGAGCAACACCAGCCAGGACGAATTATTATCTTTTCATATTCTCACCTAACCCCTGTTTTTCTTTTCTGTTTTTTATTGTTTTAATTTTTCTTATTGTTACCGGGGTTTGGAATTTTACTGTGAAGTCATAGTAGTTTTGTTTGTTTGTTTGTTTTTCATTTATTGTGTTAGATATTCCGTGGGACACTTCAATTTAACTCATGGCGTTCAGAAGTGGGAGCTTTTCCTTATCTCTTTCTCCAGTCTTTATTCTTTTTATGTGTCATGTTAATAGATTATTTGGAATAGTGAAACACATATCTCCATCTTTTTATTTTCTAAAATATTTGTTAAATTATTTTAGTGATTTTTTTCTCTCTTCTAATTATAGTTTTTTAAATGTTCTAGGACTCATTTTTGTTCTCTGATTTTCCACTACTATACTATACTGTTTTTGGTTTCCTGAAGATATTTTTGAAGTTTTATTATTTCTTTCAATCTTTTTCTCTTCTATTATTTTCTTTCTTCTTTTTTTAATATTATCTCTGATTTTCAAATTAGAAGTATCTATACAATTTCCTGTGAACCATAGTTGTGCTTAGTGAGACAGTACAAATTGAGCTGACCGTTTGCCTAGGCAAAGCTTCTTGACCAGAAGGCTCTTCTATAGAAAATTATCTAGTATTTTGTTGCATTCTTTCAAATATCCATATATGTGATGTTCTCCAAGTGAATGAATTACCCCAGAAAATCCTCCAGAATTATTCTGTAGGTATTTCCCTGGCCCAAACATTCGAGGAGCAGAGTGGTAAAATAGAGTTTCATCTTTTGTGTAGAGATAAATCATCTGTTTCCATTTAAGCATCTCAGCCCTGCCTTCACCATTGCTTGATGCCTCAGAATAAAAATACCTTGACTACTGGGGAAGGGCAGTTGATCTGGGTAGCAGAGGCGCTGTCGGTATCTAAATCCTCATTATACAAATTTTCAACCAGTCCTCCTTTCTGAGAGTTACAGCAATCTATCTTCAAAAGCTTCTTTGTTTTCAATTCCTGAGCCATTCAGAGTTTTGAAGCAAAATCAGAGAGTTTTTTGTTTTGTTTGTTTGTTTTATTGCTAGCCTCTCTGTCACCTAAAGGAGAATCTGAAAATTGCAACAAAACATTATTGTCAATCATGGAAATTTAGTCAGTAATGGAAATGAGACTAGAAGCAAGGCTTCTAAAACCTAGCAGGTACTTTCCCCACCACCACAAGACCCCTAGCTTCTTGTTCAATTTTTTTTTAAAATATATTTTATTGATTTTTTACAGAGAGGAAGGGAGAGAGATAGAGAGTCAGAAACATCGATGAGAGAGAAACATCGATCAGCTGCCTCCTGCACATCTCCCACTGGGGATATGCGCGCAACCCAGGCACATGCCCTTGACCGGAATCGAACCTGGGACCCTTCAGTCCACAGGCCGACGCTCCATCCACTGAGCCAAACCGGTTTCGGCTCTTGTTCAATTTTTAAATGACATTCCTTAAGTAGAATTCACATAGCAACTAGAACATATTTTTTTTAGAAAAGACAATAGATTCAGATTACCATAAAGTGTCCCTTGTTAACAAAGTGGTTTTTCTCTGTCCTGCCACCTTTCAGATTAACATAAAAAGTGCATCATCATCAATATTATTTATTAAGGTTTCATTGCATATGACAAGAGGAAAACATGCAAAGCCTACAATGCAAAGTGAATGAAGTGCATATGATTTCTGCTTTTCAAAACAAACCTACTCTCATCATGGCCATACTTCCTAAAGTTCAGAAATGTAAAAATGTGCATTGTAAAACTCTAGACATTTTTTTTGCAGTGGATTCTGAGTCGTTGGAGAAAAATTAGCACTTACTAGAAATTGCTTGAGTCAACATGATCTCGCATGTTGCAGCTTTGGAATCTGACAGACCTCAGTAAAAACTGAAATGATGGCACTCTTTTTTGAATCTGTAAAATGAGGATGATAATAAAAATATCCATAATGATGGGAATTATGAAAACATATCTTCTAGTCCTGATGTTTTCTGGCATTAGCAGATGCTTTGTTAATATGGATGGTGTCATCTTATTCACTCAACAAATATCTTTTATGCAACCATTATATGCCCAGTTCTATGTTATATTCTAGGGATAAAATGGAAAATAAGCAAGTTAGAATCCCTGTCTAGTGGGATTTCCAGCAGAAGAATTTATTTCATTGATTGGTTGTCATTTTATTTTGGCTCTTTGCTGGAAATGTGATGGCAAGTAAGAAAAAAATGGGTTCTTTTTACCTGTGGAGAGGTAATAGATAAAATTATCTGAAACTTAAATATAAACTCAGGATATAAAGTGGGGAATTTTGTATTAGGGTTTAGAAAATAATTTTTTGGGAGCCCTAACCAGTTTGGCTCAGTGGATAGAGCATCGGCCTGCGACTGAAGGGTCCCAGGTTCAGTTCCGGTCAAGGGTATGTACCTTGGTTGCAGGCACATCCCCAGTAGGTGGTATACAGGAGGCAGCTGATCGATGTTTCTAACTCTCTATCCTTCTCCCTTACTCTCTGTAAAAAATCAATAAAAATATACATATATATTTAAAAAGATGCCATGTCTTTGAAAACCAAGGGATAAGACAACTGAACTCTCTTCTTGAATGTGGAATCTTTCGAATTTAACAAAAGGGTAAAATTTTGCTGCTGGTTATTCTTAGCAGGTCCTATCTGATAAAACTACCAATTAACTTCCTCCACTTGGAGCCTTGACTCTGCCCCAGTTCAAGCTTCTTCCAAATTTGGCTCTTCATTACCTTTAAGCTTTTTGATCTATTTCATGTGTTTACAATAAATTCACGTTACACTAAAGCCAGCCAGAGACTGTGTCTGTTGATTGTAACTCAGCAGATGTGTACTAAGTGATTAATATCATGTAGACTAAACTGGAGGACCTCTAGGAAGAAATGTTGTTGATCGTTCTACAGTGCAGTAGTTCTGAACTTTTCGTGGATGTAAGAAGGACATGGATTTTCTTCCTATAAAAATTTATATATGCACAAACACATGATACCTTGCATACAATTTCAGGGAGTTCATGAACCCCCCAAATCCCTTCCCTAGAACCCCTAGGTGTCAATGGAGCCCAAATTAAGAACACCTGTCCAAATATACAATTCACTCCACAAAGCAGTAAAAGACTAAGATATTCTCCACATTTATTTCAATCTTGAACTCCACAAAGTAGGTGATGTAGAATGTGAAGAAAACCATAAAACAGCAATTGACCTAAAGCACAATTGTTTTAGGAGCATTTTTCATTTCAAAGGAGAAAGCTTAAAAGAAATTAATAGCAACTGTTTTTCTCCTTCTTCTTAAATAATTTAAGTATTTAGCTTCAATGTACATGATATACATTTAAATTTCATCTGAAATGGAAATTACCCAGGCTGCCTATGATTATGTCAAAGTCTTAAAAAAACTTCAAAAAACCACCAAAACTTAAGTCTTAGAAACCACCAAAAATATTGAATATTTATAGGAATCTGTATAAACATTCTATTATCTTCCAAATTGAGAATTTTAAGAATAGATGTATTTTTAGTGCCATTGAATCAAAGAAAAGAAAATTTTAGTTGTAATTTCCATAAGTAGTCTTATTTCTGCTCAAAATTGGCACTTAAGAATCTACTAGTCATCAAATAGAGTAATTTCTGACTTTTTTGGGTAATAATACTATTATCATTGCTATAATTTAGAGACACAGTGTGTTGCATTAAAATACTTAAAATGAACATTTTATGAAATAGATGACATTAATTTGGAAAATTTGGGGAGAATGAGGGAAGAATTTTCAGTTTTTGAAAATTTTGAAGAAAACATTGAGTGTAGCACAATGTAGGTTGCAATTATTGTGTTACTGATTCAATTTAGAGAAATCTTTCTCAACCAATCTGCCTATTATAGACAAATACAAATTGCTAACAACTGATCTCACCTGCAGAAATTCAGTGACATTTTCCTGTTGTATTCGCGAAAATGGCTAAGAGTTAAATGAAAAAAATCAAGTATCTAAAATATATGCTTGCTTGCTTGATATCAAATATTTTTATATTTTTATAAAAATGTATTCAATCCGTATATTTACATTTACAGAAATAAATACAATTTATTTAGCATTTCTGTGACAGAGCTAGGCATCACCATCTGTTTAAAATGCATCACATTTTTTGAAGATCATGAAAGTTGTCAATGTTGTAATTCTATCACATACTTAAAATAAATATGTGCAATGCATTTCATTAGACATGCAACATATGCAACCAATGGAAAATAAAGATTGTTTCCGTATGGGACTCTGTATTCTCACTGTCTTCAAAAAGATAACTCAAATGTAATAGATTAGGATCATTTTACAGACTGGATGGTAGCATTTGGATTTGGAACAGAAAAAAAAAAAGGCAACTGCTTATTAAAGTGACTACATTACTGCCACTGTAATTTGCACAAGAGATCCTAAAGCTTTGATACCCAAGATGCTATCCTCACTCTTTCAAAAAGCTAAATAAAAATCAGGTTAATTATCTCTCAATCTGTGTAATGCAGATGTGCTGATCAGGGCACTGATCTGCACATTACCAGAAAACATCTAAGATTCATTTTCATTTTACGATTAAACCAATCTGTTTTCCAGAGATTCAAGATCTTGCAAATTAGCCCCTCCAGACTTTGGGAAAAAGTTGTAAAGATTTTTTTTTTCCTCTTCACCTGTTTGAATTGAGAATGAAAAACAAGTGTGAAAGTGCTTTTAATATTTCAAATGTGAAAATCAGGACTTTGATCAAAAACGAAAATCTAATCAATACATACAGAACTGAAACACAGGGGTATAACATTTTATTTGGAGCAGACCTTGGACTAATATAGTCTTACATACCGTCTAAAAACATGAAATACTATGAAAAAGAAGATATTTAATCCCGAGGGAATAGGCAGGCATTCTTAAATTTAAAGGTCCTTCTCTATGAATTCTTTATTACGTGTTCTAAAGGAAAAGCCCTATCATTTTTGCAGTCGATGTATTCCATACTTCTTGAAGCTCTATATTTCCACTGTGCTGTCTTTAATCATGGGCAATGTCTCGGCTCTAGTCTGGGATTTCAGGAAATTGCACGAGTAATTGTCATCACAGACAGCTTAATTTCTAGTGTAGTGATGACACAACGATTTGCCTAAGGCCAAACTAAAACAGAAAAGTCTTTTATAAAACAATGGGTGGCTTATTCCATAGCGTTGTAGTTTATTATAATAATATTAGGAAACGTAAAAAAAAAAATGGAAATTTATTTTTAACTTGAGCTTCACAACCTTAATGCATCGATTGCTTGGGAATTATTCAACATTGTTATGATGAAATAATCCCATATTACACCCTCCCTTACACATATGGACTTTTACTGACTTAAAAATGTATGTCTACAGGGGGGCCCACAGGTGAAAAAAAATGTAGATATTACACAGCCAAAAATACAGGGAGAAAGTACAGATAAAAGAATTAAAATAAAAATTAATATCTAGGGGCTTATAGATAATTTTATTCACAACTGGAAGTCAAAGACACTTGTTTAAAATACTGCTCTGCCACACTTTAGTTGTGAAATCTTGATAAATTTACTAACTGCATTTTTGGCATCTATCTTACAAGATTCTCATATATGAAATTAAATTAAAAAAAAACAACAACAACAAAAAACAGGCTTGTAAGCTATTTGGTATGATACCTACCACCAATTAGAAGCACAGTAATTGACAACTATTACATGTTTTTCTATAGCTATATCATGCAGGTCTATGAGCCATACTTATATCAGACAGAATTTAAAGCCCCGAGACTATTAAAATTATAAGTGAATAAGATCTAAAGTGCAATTTCTCAGAAACAAATACTTAATTATAATGTATAATCAACAATCTGTTTTAGAAATAATGAGAAAATTATGGTTTTGAACAGTAACTACTGCTTTTTATCATGTAACTCCAACCATTTCTTTGCTCTTCAATGTCCTAACTTCCGAATTTTATTCCAGTACACACTTCGTAAATCTCAATAAATGTTCACTGACTTTTTTTATTTAAGCAAAGTTGCATAGATCAAAACAAATAAACGACAATTCAATGGTTTTATAAGTTCTTTATAAATTTTGTATATTAAACCCTTAGATATATTGGCAACTATGTTGCCCCCTTTATAAACAAGTTATAAAGCTCAATATTAAAAAAAACACCCTGTTAAGGTTGATAATAATGTGTTTACATTGATATGTTCTATGGGCTACTCAGTTTCTCTTGCTGTGTTCTGATAGCATGGAGAAATAAAGTGCTTTGATTTAAAAGTGTAAGAATTAGGACTAGTCATGCCTGTCTAAGTGTTTACATCTAGTGAATCCAATATTGTAGTAAAGTGAAGGTAGAAAGATTCTAATGGATTGGGAGAAACTGGGCAAGCAAGGGATCCTACGTACCAGTGAGGCAGAAGATTATCGGCAGTGGGAGAAGCTGATCAAGTGAGCTGAAGTTCGTGGGCAGAGAATGGGTTTATATGTGCGTATATACTTATATAATTGGAACCATGCTTAATATAGAGTTTGTAACTTGTCACTAAAAGTTCTTTGAACATATTTTAATGGCTTAAAGTTTGCACCAGGTGGATACAATTAACCATTTCCCTTTTGTGGTTGTTCTCAAATTGTATAATTCTAAATAACTGTGATGAACATACCTGTACATAAATTTAAGAGCCACTAAAAAGTAAAAGGACTTGTTTTTGTTCTAAATAACCCAATGCCTTACTTTCCAGTAACTAAAACTCCAGGCAAGGGAAATTAAGGAGAACTCAGTGGAATCACCATTAAATCATGGTAGACTTCCATCTTAAATATTAATTGTTTAATGCTGACACTTTTGGTGTGGTAGTATATTATATTTATACTTAGATCATTTTTATTACATAATATGGTTTGCCTGATCACTACATGTGGTCTGATTATTTATGTACATGCTGCATGAATGATAATATACTATATAGTTCTCCTGCATTTTGCTCTACAAAGCTAGATATATACAGTATTCAACAATTACTTAAGTCAGAGCATTAACACTGTCTAGATAATTCATAGTAAAAAATTTCAGGCTGAACTTTGAAAAGTCTTTCTTAATTACTGTGAAGAACCTAGGAAAATACACACAATCTCTCCAACTGGATTTTATTCTCTGTACCAATACATTTGGATATACCCCTATATTCACAAGATTCCCCCAATTTACTTGGGTTCTTGAACTACCAGGAAATGATCTTCGTTACTACCGATAAAACTGGAACCCAGTAAGTCTGATAGTAGACCAGATTTCCTCAGAGAACTTTGTAAGCATTAACTTCACGAGTAAAACCAACCTTTGTTCCATAAAAGTAGTTTGTCATCCCTTTTTATTTTTATTTTTTAAATAGTTTTATTGATTTCAGAGAGGAAGAGAGTGGGAGAAAAAGATAGGAACATCAACAATGATAGAGAATCAGAGAATCATTGATTGGCTGCCTCCTGCATGCCCCACACTGGAGATCGAGCCCAAAACCCAGGCACATGCCCTGTCCAGGAATCAAACCATGACCTCCTGGTTCATAGGTTGATGCTTAACTGCTGAGCCATGCCAGCCAGGCTTGTCATACCTTTTAAATGAGGATTATTCTCAAATGTGACACTCCCAACAATTTGCTAAAAAATATTCTGGTATAAAAGATATCAGATTCTTATTAAAATATGCAAATGACTATATTGCCATGAATAGTGACTTTGTAAAAGTTTCAGAATTCTGGGGGAATTAGTGAAAATTTGATATCAGTTAAAAATATTTTATGTCATGTCACAAAAGCAGAGTTTATGAATTGGTAAGGAAAGTGTAAGAAGAGATACTAAGGTCTTTTTCATTGAACAGGAAAATAGAACATTAAGACAATATCAACATTACTCCAAAAAAATACCCATAATAAAATTTCACTCATCAGTTAACTCAGTATTATGTAATTAATCCTTGTCTTAATACATCTTGGTCCAGCAGTTTGCTTTCATGAAACTGTCTGCTTCTAGATAGTAAAAAAAAAAAAAAAGAAAGAAAGAAAGAAAAGAAAAGAAAGAAAGAGTCTGGGAATTCTGCATCAGTCCACTGCTAGCATCTAAAAGTTATTTAAGAGATGCAAGTTCAAAAACCTATACCCATGGAATCACATTGAATCCTGTACTGGAGTCTATACTTTGAAGTGTCAATGGTTTAAAGCTCCTTTTATAGTCCTGTTTCATAAGGCTCTGAGATGGTCATTTTTGTGTGTGTGTGTGTGTGTGTAAGACAGAAATTCTGTCATGTAGCATATGCAGCATATGGTAAGTATCCGAATAAAACTAAAATTATCTGTAGATGACAGAGCTTCGGGCAAGAATCAGAATAAAACTAAAATTATCTGTAGATGACAAGAATGTAATGGTTGTGGTTAATTTGCCACTGGTAATTTTTCAGTATGAAAGGCCTGACATGGAATTGTAATAAACTAATGCAACAAACAAGGAGATTTTATTGCTCCCGTGACATGCATAACAAAGATTATAAGGCCAAAATATATCACACCCCCCCCAAAAAAATGAGAAAATACCTTTAAGAATAAAGATCAAGCGTGATTTCAAGTGTCATTAAATTTTATGTCTGATTTATGAAAATGGATAGAATAATTTTGGTGGGGAAAAACGTATTGAGATATAACATATAGTAAATCTGAAATTAAAAAACACACAAAGGATATATCAGAAAAAGATTCAGCAAGACTAGAATAGGCCTAGACTTTAAAAGTACATGGGTAAATCTGATGTGCATCCCCATGACACCCAGTGGCCTAGAAGATGTTACATTCAGATTGAAACAGTCAGGTTGTGGCTAAGTAAATAATTTTTATAATAACTGACATTATGACTTAAAACACTATACTACTATTTAATATCATCAGACAAAACAGTACTAATAAATATAGGAAAACAAGAAACTATTTCTTGGACTTGGGTTTTGGTCAGTGTGTTCTCTGAAGGTAAGAACACATATGGACAGTGTATGGTACTTATGTATTTCTAGAAATTTCTTGTAAAGCATAAAATTTCTGAAATACACATATTAATAGTATCTTACTTATACAAAGGTAACCTAGAACAGGCTATTTACAATTTGTAAATTCTTCCCATGAACTCTTATCATGGTAATACTAGAGACCTGGTATCTGTACATAGGTAGATTCCCTAGGCCTGGATGTCGATCAGGGCTGATCTGTGGGGCGACCAGTGGGGTGATGGGGGCCCCCACTGACACCCGCCTTGGCTGGCCTGGGGCTGTGGCTGGGGGCAGCTCCTGCATTGAGTGTCTGCCCCCTGGTGGTCAGTGTGCATCATAGTGACTGTTTGTTCCGCCAGTGGTTCCACTGTTTGGTTGATTTGCATATTAGGCTTTTATTATATAGGATGTTAAACAAGCCTAATTATTTCTAATATTTCTTTCTATAAGACAAAAGAACAAAACACTGTGATTTTCCTGTTTGAGGCATTAAACCTTCTGAGGTTTTTATATTACTTTTTATTTAGGAGCCAATGTTGGGAAAGCACAATCAAAAAGTTGTCATATTTGGACTCAATTAAGATAAGATCACAAACACCTGAGAAATACTGCTTGGTCACCTATTTAATCAAAGTGACAAGAAAACAGCTAAGAAGAAACAAAAATTAACAGGATTGAAAAGAAAATTCGCTATTTCAGAAAGAATAATATGTGTCCTTTAAAATAATAATCAGAAGCATAATAAAATCAACATAAGTCACCCAAAATTATTCTGGGAGAAAATATTAAAAAAACATTTTTACTATCTACACAGATAGCAAAAGGAAATAAAGAATAACCTTTTATGTTTTATAGGCATGGTCATTAATTAGTAAACCAAGTCCATCAAACCTGAACAAAGTTTTATCACATTTAAACACATTTTATAGATTATTTTCAGACCCATGTATTATAAAATACTAAATAAATGTTACTTTAGTGAACAAATCATCTAACGTAAGTAATTCATTTGTTATTTACTAAGAATGACCTGACCCTATTTAGCAGGATGTTCTTTCCCCAGTCAGAACTTTAAGTTTTCTAACAACAATATGGTAATTATATCTACCCCAGATCAGAGAGTATATGTGAAAACTAAATAGAGTCAGCTCTGAAATTATTGAGTGAAACTACTATTATTATAATGAACAATATGAACTGGCTTAACCATATGGATAATTTGTGTAGCCATTAATAGTTTTTACATATGTATACAAGTATATTTATTTATTGAATATTAGTTTATGCTTACATCAAAGAAGGTAAGCGATCTAAATCACAATTTCTGGTATCATGCCACTTCATTCACTACTTCCTGCGGTTGCCACCTTCATGAAGTCTTAACTAAAGCAATGTCACACATATGACAGTATTCGAAATGGTATTCTAAAATTCTGATGGTTTTAAAAAGTGAATTCACTAAAGAAAAAATAAGATTTTGTTTCACCTATAATGTTCTTATCTTCACTAACCTAGCCCAACCTAATAAAATAGATTACAAACATTGAGACAAGTCCTACTTTTTTTTTCTTTTTTTTATTGTTAACTCTGTTGCAGATGTCCCCATCCACCCCCCTTTGCCCACATCCACTCAGCCCCTGCACCCACTTTGGCTGTCCATCGCCACACTGCTGTCTGTGTCTATGGCTAATCCCTTCACCTTCTCTCATCCAGTTCCCTCCCGCTCTGCTGACAGATGTCAGTCCCTTCAATGTGTTCATGCTTCTATTTCTATTTTGTTCGAAAAGATATAGAAGATTTCAATTCTTAATTTTAATTAGTCAGTTAACAATTAGCTGGTCCAACAGAACACTTATTTGAATTTTATGGAGACTTTATTTTTTAGGGCAGTTTTAGGTTCACAGCAAAAATAAGGGGAAAGATACAGAGATTTCCTTTATACCCTCTTCCCCGACATATACATAGCCTTTTTTCCATTACCAACATCACTATCTGAGTGTTACTTTAAAATAAAAAAAAGAACTAAGGATGAACCTGCATTGATATGTCACCCAAAGTTCATGATTTATCTTATGATTCATTTTTGGTATTATACATTCTATGAGTTTGGATAAAATACATAATGACATATATGTGCCTATATATATGTATGTTATATAAAAACATATATGTATATATGTATATAATGTATAGAAATAAATATATATCAAATATCCTATAGATGGACATCTAGGTTCCATGAAAATCAATAACTTTTATGAAACATGACTCTGAACAAATTCTGAAGTTCCAACATAATTGTGTCTAATGTTTATGAATTCACACTTTTTATTCAATAATTTTCTCATTGGTGTTTCTAATTTTGTATTTTAGAAAAGCAAATTCCACAGGAGCTCCATGACTCAGGTTACCTTAATCACGGCGCAGCTGGTGAAGAGATAGAGGCACAAGTGCCAGATTCCACAGGAGACACACTGAACTCGTGTGTGTGATCATCAAACTGGTTTGTCATCAGAAGATTTAGACAGAAATCACTGAACAAAAAACACTTTACATTTTGATTAAAAATTAAATCCAGCAATGTTTATGATTTTATGTAAGTCTATCGTCACAGTGTACAGGAATATTAGATTTGTTTAATGATGTGAGAAATTAGAAAATGTAATTACCAGCAAAAAAAAACCATAAAGCAGACAGCACAGTCAGTTCCTAACCAAAAGCAGGTGCTCAATGACTGCTAGTGGTATTATTACTCTTCCAATTAATGTGCTAAAAATGCCTGGATAACTGTCGTCCATAAAAAAGGGGGGGGGATGACACTTACCCAGACAATAATAGATTTCAGTTGAATTTGGATATCTCTTTTTATACTCAAATGCTTGATAAAAAAAGCATTAGTAATAAAATAGTAATTTACATGACTTATAAAGCAGCTAATCTAAAAACTTCCCATTTCCAGTGCCATATGGAATATGTTCAAGTATCAAAAAATACTAATAGTTTTCATATTTAAGCACCTCACACTCTGTAATTCTATGCCCAGGTTGTGGGATATACAGGAGGCAACTTATCAATTATTCTCTCTCATCATTGATGTTTCTACCTCTCTTTCCCTTTCCCTTCCTTTCTGAAATCAATTTTATAATCAATTATATATATATATATATATATATATATATATATAGAGAGAGAGAGAGAGAGAGAGAGAGAGAGAGAGAGAGAGAGAGCAGGAGGATAAACTCTTTTTTTTAAAGAGTAAATAATATAACTTCTTTCCCAGAAGTTTTATACTCATTTATAATTAAATATTAGTGGCCATTATAGATTTTAGCTATCTAAGCTGAGGAAACTACATATTTCTCAAAAGGGAAGTAAATATATGGTGATACAAGGAGATTTGACTTTGGGTGGTAAACACACAATGCAATATCCAGATGAAGTATAATTGTACATTGAAACCTATGTAATTTTATAAACCAATGTTACTCTAATAAATGTAATTTAAAAAATTTCCACAGACATTTTTACCACATTTAAAATAATTCCAGAGAGATAATCCAGTACTGTTAATAGATTGTAACTCAAATAAATTTCAAATGAGTGTTGTGTGGCAAGCTCAAAGTACATTTTGCCAAGTACTGTATTTGGTTTCCTTTTCCATTTATGGCTGTAAATACTTTAAAGAGAGTTAATCCAGCCCTGGCTGGTATGATTGGGTTTGTTGGGCATCTTCCAATGCACTGAAAGTTTGCCAGTTTGATTCCCCGTCAGGGCACATGCCCGGGTTGCAGGCTTGGTCCCTGGGGGGGGGGGGGGGGGGTGAAGGAGGCAACCAATCAATGTTATGCTCTCACATCAATGTTTCTCTCTCTCCTTTTTTCCCCTGTCTCTAAAATCAATAAACTAATTTTTAAAAACAAGCATTAATCCATATGTTTCTGATTCATTTACACTTAACTCATCAAAATTTTCCTTTAAAGAAGCATACAACATCAAGTAGGCTTTTAAGCATTTTACTTTTGTTTTCTTTAAGATTCTTTTTTTTTCAAAATATATTTTATTGATTTTTTACAGAGAGGAAGAGAGAGAGAGAGAGTTAGAAACATCTATGAGAGAGAAACATTGATCAGCTGCCTCCTGCACATCTCCTACTGGGGATGTGCCTGCAACCCAGGTACATGCCCTTGACCGGAATCGAACCTGGGACCTTTTAGTCTGCAGGCCGACGCTCTATCCACTGAGCCAAACCAGTTTCGGCTCTTTAAGATTCTTTAAAGTGATTTTTAGAGAGAAAGGGAGGGATGGGGAGAGATAGAGAAAAGCATTGATGTGAGAGCCCCTGCCTCCAACACACCCCATCAAGCCCACAACCCTGGCATGTGTCCTGACCTGGAATGAATCCACAACCCCTCAGTGCCCGGGATGATGCCCCACCAACTGAGTCACACCAGCCAGGGAAAATTTTAGTTTGTTTTTAAGTATTAGGAAGCCATCTATATTTTCTCAGCTATAAAGTATTCAAGAAAAAAATTAAACATTTTAGACATGAAAGTCCATGTTCTTGGAATTTCCAATAACTAGTTTGCTTTTTCTTTTTCTTTTTTCTGTTTCTAAGAGCTGATAGTTCCCACTGGAAGATTGCTGTTCCATTTGAAATAAATCTGGGAGGTTAGGTCTATCCTAACATAGGTGTACATTTAGAAATAAATGTATTAAATTACATGAGAGAATTTAGAGCATGCTACCTTTCTTTAAAATAACATCTTATATTTTTAATTTACATATACTATATATTTTTTCAATTTTACATTTATAGCCTTAAACAGAACTTTTTGTTGTTGTTTAGCACACAAGCCTTTAATTCCTGCAGCGCACAAGGACCCACACAGGCTGACAAGCAACGGTAGAGTGAGAAGCACCTTGGGGAGCAGCGCAGGTACCAATGGGGTCCTGAGAGCCGACTCCAGCTGACTATGAGTAAAGGGTAGGCCAGGGCAGGACATTTAGAATGAGGATACAAGGAGTAGTGAGGGAAGGACAGTGGGAGGGAGTCACTGGGCCTTGAGTGGGAGCCTGGCCACTGCCAAGCCAGGGAGGTTGGGTGTAGGGCAGTGATGGCGAACCTTTTGAGCTCGGCGTGTCAGCATTTTGAAAAACCCTAACTTAACTCTGGTGCCGTGTCACATATAGAAATTTTTTGATCTTTGAAACCATAGTAAAGCAAAGACTTATAGTTTTTGATATTTATTTTATATATTTAAATGCCATTTAACAAAGAAAAATCAACCAAAAAAATGAGTTGCCGTGTCACCTCTGACATGCGTGTCATAGGTTCGCCATCACTGGTGTAGGCCCATGGCCAGGCAGAGTGACTCACACACAGAGACAGTTCCCATGACAATCAGTAATTAGCAATTCAGAAGAAAAGGGCCAGGCATGGGGAAGTCCCTGAAAGCCTACAAGGTCTGGGGAACCACCTTTAATTTGGGGGCCAGGAGGTAAAGAGCCATTTAGCTCTGTGTCTTGTGATGACAAAACATGAAGAAATATGAGGGCTATCCTGCAAAAGCAGTCAAAGAAGGAGTTCTGAGAAGCAAATACAGTATAAAGACCTTCAATGACACTCACCATCCAACTCTTAAAACTGTGTAGAGTTAAACACTTAATAGTCTCATAGGCAAATGGACTATATAGTATATTTATTACTGTGTTGTGCTATGTAAAACCTAAAAAAGTACAACATAACCTTAATCCATTTATTTATATTTTCTTTAAATGCATCTGTTAAAGTCCGAATTAAGTTACATTCACTAAAAAATTAATGTGACACAGTCTGTGCCTTTAAAGAAATCAGGACCTAAATGAAATAAAAACAAGAAATTTCCTATTTTGTAATACTCTTGGTTGTATATCAAAATATAGAAATAAAAATTATTATCTTGAACCTGAAAGGAGTATTTACCACTGAAAGGATTAAGCAGAGAAATATTTATGCTTTATTTATAAAGAGAATTCAGGTGTAAGCACTTATCTGTTAGGAAATAATCAGTTTCACTTGTCTTTCAAAGGGATCTCAGTGACCTTTAGTCACTCAGATGGAACTGAGCACAAAACTGCTTTTCCATTTCATGGGATAATGAGCAGTTAGTTAAATGGTCTAAGTACATAGTAATTGTGGCAGAACAAATTCTATTTTTTAATTATTTTTTATATAGTAAAATTATTCATCATATCTCCTCTTATCCCACAAAATTTAAAACTTTATTAATTCAGGAAAGAAATTTTACTAGTTCACTGATGTGAATAGAGATCAATTGCATTTTTCTATTTTTTATTATTATTTGCAATTTGTAAACATTATTGCGCTAAACCCATCTGGAGATCTAAAGAGTACAATATTTCAGAGCACAGTCATATCCATATAAACATATGAATAGCTTATAGAACTATGATGTCTACTATGGAAACCACTAGCTAAGTGGCTATTTGAAATTCAATTTAAAATCCAATTCCACATTCATACTAGATGCATTTCAATTCCATTTCTAGGATCGGGATCTTAAAATTGCATACATTGCTGCTTCCATCTAAAAACACATTGAAAATATGGATCTTTTAACTTTCTATGGCTTGAATTGTGTCCCCCGCCGCAAAAGATATGTTAAAGTTCTCAACCCCAGTACCTATGAATGTGACCTTATTTAGAAATAGGGTCTTTGCAGAGGTATTTAAGTTAATACGAAGTCATGCTAGATTAGTTTGGGCCCTAAAGCCAACGCCTGGAATCCTTGTAAAAAGAGGGTATGTTGGACACAAGTAGGCAATATACGCAGTGTATGTGAAAACAAAAGCAGGGATTTGAGTTATGCTGCCACAAGTGAAGGATTGTCAAGGATTGCTGGCAATCTTCAGAAGCTAGAAGTGGAAAGCAAAGACTCTTCTTAGAACCTTGAAATCATGCAGAGCCTGCCAACATCCTGGTTTTGGACTCTTAGCTTCCAGAACTGTCACACAATAAATGTCTGATATAAGCTATGAGCTTGTGGTAATTTCTAATGATGGCCTAGAAAACCAATGCATATTCTGATAGTTTATAGAGACAGATTCATTGAGAAGTTCAGAATCAAGTTTGAAAATCTAAAACCCCAAGGTTTGCCCCCAAAAGGCTGATTATCTATGCCCAACTAGTATCGTTTCATGACCAGTTCTAGCAGCTTGCCTGCCCTTAGAGTGATGGAAGTAAATGGAGCATAAGCTTGTTTCTGCTGACAGTCAGCACTCATATGAAGTGTAACACAATCAGTGAATATTAAAAAAAATATAAATAATATGAACTGAATTGACCTTAATTTTGTACTAATCTTTATTCTTTCTAGTTACATAATGCTTCACAGATTTTGAGCCATATTGATAAACATTTTCATTTGATCTCCACAAGAACCACATGAGGCTGGCTAGATCTAACTCATAAAAAATGTAGACTGTGCATTCCTTAAGGACAGAAATGTTGTTTTATATTTATACTTATTTTAAATAAAAATATTATGCACTAATAAAATGTTCTATTTTGTTTTGAATGAATCTCCATTTTCCAAAAAGCTCATTCTATAGTGAATTTGAACTTTAACTATGTGATTCTATTTCATTTTTCTTTTTATTTTCATCTTCCCATATTGCATTTAGGAGTAAAAGTAGTAGTTTCTCATTAGGAATAGGTCATTTCTGCCATGAGCTCATGGGTAACTCAAGTAATTTATAAAATATTACTCAGTAGTATACAGCATTTCTTTTAAATTTACTGATTCAATGTTAGGTGAAAAGATCCACCACTTTGGATAAATTAAGCAAGCTATTCAAGCACAATATCACTAGCTCTCCTTTAAAAGAATTAACCCACGTAAAGTAGAGAGGGGAGGAACTAAATATTCATTTTTATTATCTTTTATGAATTTTTAGAAGAGGTATAAAAAATAAGCAAAATAAAACTTCCTTGAATGGTTAAAATAATCTCATGCATTGTGCTTAGGTAACAAAGATTTTTAAAAGCACAATAATTTATCCAAAAGGGGCGGGCAAGAATTCTTATTCTGGGCATCTCTGCCATGCAGTGTCATCAGGATATGATAAAATAATCCATATCTTTGTTTATTTGCCTAAGAGAGCTTTCCCACCCTAACGACAATCTTTTAAAGGACCTAAGTGCATATTCTATGCAATATAACTTCACACAAAACTGAAGCAAAGTGATCTTATTACAACATTGGATGGAAAATGGTGGACATTTTCTAGACATAAAATAAATAGAGCTAAAAACAGATGAAAAACAGCTGGAGTTCAGAGTTATAGAGTCTATATTTCCATGCACCTTTAGGTGTGATACTCTTTCGACTAGATGTTAGTGTCCTCCAGGAACTTTCAGGTACTTGGCTAGTAAGTAGCTCCAGAACCATCATAAAATAATGTACCAGGAAAGAATGTGCTCAGATCCAAAACCAAGTGCCCCAAATTCAAACAGTTTATTATGCCCAGAATGACTTACAAATAAAACATAAGTTTGGTTTTATAAGGTGACATAAAAGATTGTTGCTTTAGAGGCAAACTGGTCTAGAAAGCTTTATTGCACCCATAATTTATTATGGAATTAATCCATTGTGTGTTTGCACCAGGTCAGTTCTCTGAAGGGAACCTGCATGGTATCCAAATCAGACTGAGCATTACAAATGGAGAATCCCAAATGGAGTACTAAGCACACTTCAAAAAGCCAAGCATATGGCCTGTGTTATGGTTTCTGAATGGTTTCACTTGAGTCATAAGATTAGTCAGAAAAAAAAAAATAGTAAAAAAGCAACTGTGGCTATTTTTTCTACCTAGTGTCTGTAGATAATCTAGAAAGAAACAATTATTTTTTGTTAAAATACAAAAGCAAGTTATTTTATTTTAAAGACTCTTCAGCAAGAACATTCTCTCTTACTCTTCTGGTCCACATAAAATTACACAAAAAATATTTGGTTAAAAATGTCAGAGAAAACATGTAGAAGCATTCATTCTAAGCTATTTGGAAATATATTAGTTAATTCTTAAGATATTATAGTTTATTAATCAACATTTACTGACTGCAAATCTAAGATTACATTGTATGTATGACTAAACATGTAAAAGTTGCTGTTTTTTGACAAATAAGTAAGCATTATAAGTCAGAAAAAGATCAGGTTAGTGAGCAGAAAAACTGAATTTGGATACTTTCTCTACCATTAGCTAAAAACTTGAACCCTATAGAAATCTTTATCTTCAACTCTAAATTAGGAAAAATAATCACCATCTGAAGATTAAATGTTAATGAGGGGATTAAATGAGGTGATATTTGTGAAAACACTTAAATATCTAAATTATATAAATATGACATTTTACTAATGGATTTATTTTATTATAAACTAGAGGCTTGATGCACGAAATTCATGTAAGGTAGGCCTTTCTTTCCCCGAGCTGCCAGCACTGGCTTCCCTCTGGCACCCAGGACCCAGGCTTCCCTTCAGCCCTGGCTTCATCCGGAAGGACATCTGTCCTAATTAGCATATTACACTTTTGTTATTATAGACTAGAGGCCCGATGCATGAAATTCATGAAAGGGTAGGCCCTCACAGCTCCAGCTACTGCCTTGGCCCTTGCAGCCCAGGCTTCGTCCTTCGTCCGGAAGGTCGTCCGGATGTTCGTTCTGCTGTTTAGTCTAATTAGCATTAGCTCTTTATTATATAGGATGATTCATGGGACAAAGTTCAATACCATTTCTAGCTTTCTGGGAAAAAATAAATTCCTACTTAACAATAGTATCTTTTTTTGTGATTGATAATACCTAAATTATGTCATGAATACATTGGCAATATATAATGTTAATAAATTATTAATAATTATTAATAATTAATGAGACATGAAAATATGCTGAAAGTATATAATAAATACATTAAAATATGCATATACCTAAGGACATTAATACTTAAAATGACTAGCACTCCATTCGCTATATGTAAATAGATATATACATACTCACATGTATAAATTGATAAACCATCTCTATATATCCATGTTCATTTAAAATTAATAGACACAAGCAGAATCTAAAAATCACATCTATATGATTAAAAATACATTTTTAAAAAAATGTATCTACGATTAGCAGATCTTCCTTTTAAAATTTCATCCAAAAAGTGAGTTTCAAATAAATGTATTTCTTCTATAGGAAATTTCTCTGAAAAGTTTTATTTTCTTTTGAATAAGTTTCACATACCATGAATGAGGATAGGGTGACAAAGTGAAGTCACCCGCCTCCAGGGCATTAAGATGAGGTAGGAGGGGAAAGTGTTTCCCTCTGCTCTCAGGGTCACATCCTGCTTTATGTCTGATACACCTTTGATACCCATCTGGCCATTCTATTCTTTTTCCAATTATTCTATTGACAAAACATCTTAGTAGTTTTAACTTTGCTTTAACAGGATTTGTTACTTATGTTAACTTATAAAATAGACCTTAACTTTCAATCATATCCTGAGGCATTTTATGTCTATACTTGAAAGCCCCGTCATTTATTTTTCTCTGCCTGCTATGTGCTACTGCAAGCCTGGAATTTGACCCATAATTTCAACTAAAGACCCCATTCACCTATCACTTTTTGAAATGTTTAACCAAAGACTCTTAACTAGTCAAAAGTCAACCATTGGAGAGCCTCCTACTGGGCATCTTCAGGGCTGCGTGGCTCATTGACAGCTGTGAGAAGGCTCTTGGTAAGCGTATCTGATTCGCCCTGGTTTATGTCTCCTGTGTTTTACTGGAAAAGCCGTCATCAGGTCACTGGCTGGGCCTTCACAGCTGAACACGAAAGATGTGAAGTGTAAACAGTGATTAAGTGCCTGCACGATTCTCAGATTTCCAGAGCTCCAGCCTCACAGGTGCTCACCTTGCAGCTGGAATAAGGTCTTGTTTTATCGGGAGTTAGTTATCTGTTTTAATTGTGGAAATTATAAGGTATTGACTGAAGGGCCTGGATTTGTTAATTAGTGCTAAGGTGGAAAAAGCTGGTAAATTGATCAATATGTTTTACAGATTATCTTCTGGACCCCAGCGAAATGTAAAAAAGCAATAATAATGATGATGGCATATTGTCTTAAACAAATGAATACAATTAATTTATCTGTAGCATGCTGAGCATTATAAAGAACACACCAAGATGGTGAAGGATATGAATACTTTGTTTGATAATTTAGAAAATTGAGGTTGTTTCACTTGACATATACTTGTGATTTCTATTTTTAGGCACTTTGAAGGGCCATCTGTAGAAAATGGATACAATTAATTCCAGAGGGCAAAGTCGTGGCTACAGAGTAGAGGTTACTTGGATAAGGGATTTATTCAAAATAAGAAGAAACTTCCCAGCCAGTGGATCATATGAAATTTTAGGTTATAACTGATAAAATATCCATTACTGAGTATTCAAGAAGAGTTGAGTGACCGTTTTCTATAGTGGCTGTGGTGACAATTCCCACAATGAATGGAATTTTTGTATTAAATGGGAATTATGATCTTTTTGATGCTAAGTTTTAATGATTCTAACATTAAATGAGGTGTGGGTGTACAAAGGGAATATGTCTTCGGTTTGGTATACTGAAAAGTGTAGGTTTTGTCATTTGAGAACCAGGAGTTAAATCCTATACTATGTATTTACTGCTCATTTTGATAAATCGCTTAAACTCCATTATAACTTCCTCATATCTAAATGAGAAATATGCAATATCAAACTGTTATGGTAAGGATTAAAGGAATGGAAAACTCCAGGGACGGTGTATGGAATATTACAAATATTCAATAAAAGCTAACTAACATTATTACTATCATCGCATATGTTTAGGTACTTGATATGACTTTCAAAGTACCAGTACACATGACATGTAACTCATGTAGCTATTGTGTGTGTGTGTGAACAATATTAACTAGTTTTGCCTTTCTTCCTCTTGCCTCCACCATTAAATCCAACCTCTAGTTGTGCTATGCTGGAAATATTGCAACACTCTAACCTCCCTTTCCTCCCCCCAAACTTGTTTTTAATCTTTTCACCCAAATTGCATATTGGGCTGCACAATGCAATTTCCTTTTCAGATCTTTGCAGCTGATAAATACTAGTACTTTGAATATGAAAAAAAAATAGTAAATTTATAATGGACAAGGATGTTACCTTGAAGAAATCCTTCTCGTGTTTGCTTTAAGAAGAAATCTCTATCTTGCAGCTACACTGGCTGTTTTGTTTTTGTTGTTTTTTGCAAACACGGGTATGTATGTATGTTTGCTTTCCCTCCATTAGCCCTCTGTTTGCGGTCCTGAAGTTCTGCCTGCACCATTCAGTGACTATGAGGACTACTTTTTTTTTTTTTTTTTTTTTTTTTTATCACCCAGCCAAATCCTCTCACTCCATTAAAACTTTCCTCAAAACATAGGTTTTCCAAGGAGCCTTTCCAGATGAACACCAAACCCACAGACCACCCTGCTAACGGGTTTATGCATATCTTGTTTTACTGAATTTATGCCTGTTGCTTGAGTATCTGCATAGTTTTACCCAAAAACTTTTAATGGATATTCTGTATTCCTTATCATTCCTATTACTGGGGTATGTGTGCAATCAACACTGAACACATAGCTGATCCCACGTCTTTTAAATATTTACTAACCTTTCATTTGAGAGAAGCACTAAGTTTTACAATTCACTAAGGCAGTGGTCGGCAAACTGCGGCTCGCGAGCCACATGCGGCTCTTGGGCCCTTGAGTGTGGCTCTTCCACAAGATACCATGTGCGGGCGCACATGTACAGTGCGATCGAAACTTCGTGGCCCATGCGCAGAAGTCGGTATTTTGTGGAAGAGCCACAGTCAAGGGGCCAGAGAGCTGCATGTAGCTCCCGAGCTGCAGTTTGCCGACCACTGGGATTAGAAACTGAATCTGTAAAACCCAGCAAGTATTAATAAATGAGATTGGTAGGGAGCATTTGATAATGTTTAGGATTATAACAAAATATGAAGTTACAGATGTGTCTGTGTGCGCTATAAAGAGAGTGGTTGTTCATGTCATGCATATTGTTTTAGGCCTTTCTTAAGATAAAAAGCAAAAGTTACCTCACACACACACATTACAGATAGTGTTTGATGATAAAATCACATTCCTACCTGAAGGAAACAGATAGCTCCCTTACTTAAACTGACTTTTGGGATAAACTCTTAGCATCCTTGACTAGACATCCAGGGAAAATTAATTAGTTAGACGATTTTTTAGTCAAGAAATTTTAAGATGAATATACAACATTGGCCATAGAATTACTGTAATTAGTAAAGGAAGAAATACTGCAGTAAACAGGCTAATAGCCCCTCCCCAAGGATGTGCCCTCTCTAATCTTTTGTACCTGTGTGTATGTTACTTTATGCCCAAAGGAACTTTGAAGATATAAGGACCTTGAGATGGGTTTCTTGGCCTGCCCATTGCATAGGTGGCCCAGTGTAATCACAAGGTTCCTAAAAGAGTTAGAGAAGTGATGTGATGATAACAGAGAGGGCCATAGTGATGTGATGGAAATTTAAAGATACGATGCTGCCCTAGCTGGTTTGACTTAGAGGATAGAGCATCAGCCTGCTAACTGAAGGGTCCTGGGTTTGATTCCTGTCAAGGGCACATGTCTGCGTTGCCAGCTCAATCCCCAGTAGGGGGCTTGCAGGAGGCAGCTGATCAATGATTCTCTCTCATCATTGATGTTTCTAGCTCTCCTTCTCCCTTCCTTTCTGAAATCAGTAAAAATATATTTTAAAAAATAAAGATGCTATGCTGATGGTTTTGAAGATGGGGAAAGGAGTCATGAGTCAATGCATTCAGGCAATCTCCAGAAGGCAGAAAAGGCAAAGAAACAGATTTTTTTCCTTAGAAACCGATTAAAATCTTGATTCCCAGTAAAACCCATTTCAAATTCCTGACCTCTAGAATATTAAGATAAAAAAAATTGTGTTGTCTGAAGTTGCTATGTTAAATGTAATTTACTGCAGAAGCAATAGGAAACTAGTATAAACACTAAAAAATGATTTTGTTCAAATCATTAGCTCCTGCAAATAAGCTAAGTATAGAAATGAAGCAACCTACAGATTTCTTTCCTGTGAGGATAATTGCCAATGAAGAAATTGTCAGGAAGTCAGAAGAAAATGATGAAGCAGGACATTTGAAGCCAGTCCCTTTCAAACTGTAGCAAGGACTGGCTTCATAAGCACGTGACTTGTGAAGTCATACTTATGAAGTTGCTTAGAAAGGCCCCTGGCTTGTGTTAATGCCCCACTGTCACATCTTAAAACCCTTAACAATTATTTAAAAAAAGGTGTCCTGCATTTTCATTTTGTGCTGAGTCATAGAAATTATATAGTCAATCTTGGCATAGCCTTGCTGTTTACAGTTATTGTAATACTCAATTCACTCAGAAAAACAAGAGCAATAACATGTAACAACAACAGATTTTTAAAAAAAAAAAAAAAGGAGGAAGAGAAGGAGGAGGGGGAAGAGGAGAAAAAGTAAAAAAGCAAGGCTATGTACCCTCTCCAGAAATTTTTCTGTATATGTTATCTTCCCCTCCTCTTCCAACTTTTACATCAGAGTGTGTGTAACCAGCAATCATGGAAGCTCAGTTATGGTTACTTTTTTATCTGGTGGAGTTAAAAAAGTAAAATATATTTCTCAGCCTTCAATTCAATATATATTTATTGAGCTATAGAACTTGTGATACAATTAAAAAGCCACAATAACCTAGAGAACTATTGGGTGACGAGTTGTGCACTTAAGACTACAAAATGCCATCCTATGAAAATAATTAGAAAATTTGAAGTACTGAAAAATCTATAAAAATGAATCAATCACAACTAAATAAAACCAGTAGGAAAATTTAAACCTGATGGTATTTGCATAAGATAACTATACATTACAAAACCACATATCATTATCATCAAATACCAACTTCACCCTGTTATTTCATAAAATATTCTTGATTTCTGAAATCCTAACCGAGACTGATTCTTTCTGTTAAAAATGAAAGACTATTCCTCATTAGCTGTCCTTTGATGAAATCTATAATTTCAATAGAATATTAAAATAAATTTGTAGAGAAAAGTTTCTAAATATGGTATAATATATATATATATATATATATACACACACATATATATTTAAAAATCATGTGTGCAACCATTAAGTGCCATTTGTTATATATTTATGAAATGTATAATTCATAAGTGTAAATTTAAATTAATAAAGAAAAATATTTCTTTAGACTACTGACTTGTCAGTAGTAATTGCTGCTTTATTTTAGAGAAGAAATCCCAAAAGTACAATATTTGTAACCAATTTCGCTGGCATAATTAATAAAGTCAGTTTTCAAATTACTCAAAAATTAAAGTAAAATGCTGTATTTGGTTTAATCTAATACAAATTAGGTACTTCAAAATGCTGCCTGAAATCTTCTTTGAAGATGTATTATGTTCTCCTACACACTGGGTGTCTTTTCTGTTTGTTGATGGTTTTCTTTGCTGTGCAAAGCTTTTTAGTTTGATGTAGTCCCATTTGTTTATTTTGTTTATTTGTTTCTCTTGCCTGAGGAGATATACCAGAAAAAAAATATTGCTATGAGAAATGTCTGATATTTTACTGCCTATGCTTTTATTTTCTAGGAGTTTTATGGTTTCAAGTCTAACATTTAAGTGTTTAACACATTTTGAGTTTATTCTTGTGTGTGATATAAGAAGGTGATTTAGTTCCTGTTTTCTTTCTTGCACCTATTTTTCCAATTTTCTGGACACAATTTATTGAGTGGATTATCTTTACCCCATTGCATGTTTTTGTCTCATTTGTCAAATATTAATTGGCCATAAAGGCGTGAGTTTATTTTGGGGCTCTCTTTTCTGTTTCATTTATTTACATGTCTGTTTTTATGTCAGTATCATGTGTCTTGATTTCTATGGCCTTGTAATATAGTTTGATATCAGGCAGCATGATCCCTCCAACTTTGTTCTTTCTAAAGATTGCTGAGGCTATTAAGTATCTTTTTCAGTTCCATATAAATTTTTGGAATATTTGTTCTAGTTCTGTGAGATATGCCATTGGTATCTTGATAGGAATTGCATTGAATCTATAGGTTTCTTTGGGTAGTATGAACATTTTAATGGTGTTAAATCTTCTTACCCATGAACAAGATATATGCCTCTACTTCTTTGTACCTTCTTCAATTCCTCTCTTCAGTGTCTTTCAATTTTCAGTGTCTTTCACAACATTGGTTAAATTTATTCTTAGGTATTTTATTCTTTTTGAGGTACTTGTGAATAGGATTGTTTTCTTAGTTTCCCTTCCTGATAGTTCATTATATCTGATAAGGGGGTTAATATCCACGATTTATAAGGAACTTATAAAACTCAACTTCCCAAAAATAAACAATCCATTTTAAAAATGAGCAAGTGACCTGAATAGATGGTTCTTCAAAGAGAACATACGGATGATCAATGGATATATTAAAAAATGCTCAAGGTCACTGATTATCAGAGAGATACAAAGGAAAACTACAAGGAGATATTACCTCACATTTGTCAGAATGGCTACCATCAATAAATCAACAAGGATGTGGAAATAAGAGAACCCTCAGGCACTATTGGTAGGAATATAGCCTCTATGGAAAGTAGTATGGGGTAACCTCAAAATTTTTTAAAATAGAAGTAATTGTCTAGAGATTTCATTTCTGGGAATTTATCCAAAGAAACTGGACACACTGATTTGAGAGAATATATGCACCCCTATGTTCATTGCAGTGTTATTTACAACTAGAGGCCTGATGCACAAAATTCATGCAAGAGTAGGCCTTCCTTCCCCAGGCTGATGGCACTGGCTTCCCTCTGGCCGCTGGCAGGCACCTGGGACCCAGGCTTCCCTTGCAGCCCTGGCTTCGTCTGGAAGGTCTTCTGGTCTAATTAGCATTTATGCTTTTATTATTATAGAATTATTATAGATAGCCAAGATTTGGAAGTAGTCCAAGTGTTCATCAGTAGATTAGTACATAAAAAAGCTGTGGTATAATTTACACTATGAAATACTACTCAGTTGTAAAAAGGAAGAAAATTGTATCCTTTGTGTTAAGTGAAATAAGCAAGTCAGAGAAAAACAAGTACCACCTGAAATGTGTATAATTATATTAATCAGTGTCACCCCAATAAATTCAATAAAAAGGAAGAAAAATAAATAAAATCTACACTAATAAAAGACAAACACGAAAATTGACCATACCTTCGCTATGCCTTAAGCCATGCCCACTAGCCAATCAGAGCGACTATATGCAAATTAACCCAACCAAGATTGTGGCCGGCAGCCACAGAGCTGGAGCAAGCAGGAGGCTTGATTGCCCCAGTGATGGAGGAAGCCAGACTACCCGCTTGCCATGGCTGGCTCTGAGCCCCACTCAAGGCAACAAAGTTTCAATTATAGAAGATAAATAAACCTCAGATACTTGCTTTCAGCTGGCCATGGCCATGGAGCTGGAGGGAGCAGGAGGTTTGGGTTGCTCCTGGCAATGGAGGAAGCCAAGCTTCCCACTCGCCCTGGCTGGCTCTGAGCTCCACTCAAGGCTACAAAGTTTCAATTATAGAAGGTGAATAAATCCCAGAATAAAAGAAAAAAATGAGTGGCTGGGAGCTTCCGTCGCCAGGTGGGCTTGGCCAGCCTGCAAATGGCCCTCAGCCCCGCACCCAGACTGGCCAGGCACCCCAGTGGGGACCCCCCCACCCTAAAGGGGATGTGGCCAGCCTGCAAACAGCCATCATCCCCTCACCCAGGCTGGCCAGACACCCCAGTGGGGACCCCCCCCCCCACCCTGAAGAGGGTGTGACCAACTGCAAACAGCCATCAGCCCCTCACACAGGCTGGCCAGGCACCCCAGCGGTGCCCCAACCCTGATCTGGGACACCCTTCAGGGCAAACCAGCCAGCCCCCACCAGTGCACTGGGACTCTATCCTATATAATAAAAGGGTAATATGCAAATTGACCCTAACAGCAGAAAGACTGGGAATGACTGGTCACTATGACACACACTGACCACCAGGGGGCAGATGCTCAATTTAGGAGCTGTCCCCTGATGGTCAGTGTGCTCCCACAGGGGGAGCTTTGCTCAGCCACTAGCCAGGCTGATGGCTGCCAGCACAGCGGTGGTGGTGGGAGCCTCTCCCGCTTCCTTAGCAGCACTAAGGATGTCCGACTGCAGCTTGAGTCTGCTCCCTGCTGGTAAGTGTACATCCCTTGAGGGCTGCCGGGCTTTCAGAGGGATGTCTGACTGCCAGCTTGGGCCTGTTCCCACAGGAAGCGGGCCTAAGCCAGTAGGTGGACATCCTCCGAGGGGTCCCAGAATGCAAGAGGGCATAGGCTGGGCTGAGGGATCCCTGCCCCGAGTGCACAAATTTTTGTGCACTGGGCCTCTAGTATATTATAAAAGAAAGATCCTTGCTCCATATTATAAGGTATATGATAAGTACTGTTCAAACTACTCTTGATAAGTTGTTTTACAAGGAAATAAAGCACCTTACTTCTCAAAAATATATATGTAATATAATATTTTTCAATTATAAAAATTGTAACTGAGAAATTAAAATTGAATTGAGAAAAATTATCTGGGTTTTGATAGCCAGTTTTTGGTGTGTGTCTTGGTCAAGTCATTATATATCTCTGGATCATTTTTTTATTCATCTACCAACAAGAAATCTGGACCAAATTGTTTCTAGTGTGCTTTCCAACTTATTTCCATATTGCTTACAAAGGAATTAAGAAATATTCCCAAGAGGAAGTTAGTACTGCTCTGACTGGCTTAACAATTAATGATGAATCATGGAAGTGAGATGCTTGCTTTTAAAATTCTAGTTTATTTTGAATAAAAATAGATGTTGACATTTCTCAAGTTCAGAAAGAATCTAAAGAAAATGCTCTAAAATTCAAGATTTATAGAGACACCTGTGGTACCTATAATTTAGACTCACATGAGCACAAACCTAACTGTTGTCTTATAAATACAGTAATAAGTAAAATGTGTTGTTCAGTTAAAGGTAATTTTCCATTAACTTTGAGGATAGTTTCTTTGCCTTTTCATACTAATGTAGACTTAGTCTAAAAAGCATCACTGTGCTGTCAGAAATCTGTCAAATTGATTGTCCTATCATTTTTTTCTAACCACAGGCAAGAAGGGAATTTTTAAATGAATTATCCACAATGATCATCTTGAATGAAATGTCTTTTTTTTCTTACAATTTAAAACAACTCTTACAAAAATGTTTATTTGACTTTAAGAAATAGTTTACAATCTCCCAACTAAATAAAGCCCATATGTTTTAACCTGTCATTCAAGAGCCTATACAACCTGGCGCCAATTTATCTTTAGAGCTTTATCTCCTCCTACCCATTTGACACATCCTAAACTCCTAAACTATTTACTTTCCTAAATATGTTTTTTGTTTTCCTATTCACCTATCTTCCTGTCTTGAATGTCTTTCAAGTTGTCTTTGCATTTCCAAGTCTAACTACTTCAAGGCTGATCTAGTTCTAGGTCATTAATAAAAACATCCCAGATCCTGTTCTATCCCACATCCCCATCTTCCTTTGCCACATCAGTGTCAGAAATTATCTCGCTGTCCTCTGCACTTCAAAAATAATCTCCTTTTTATAGTCCTAAGATTATTTAGCACATCCAAATACATATTAAGAAAAGTTCCCTTATGAGGTTTTTGAAAGATTCTTGAAGCCAGAAACTATATATTTTAGCTTTCTTCTCAGTATCATTAAGCCTAAGTTTGAGATCATGCATACATACAAAATAATATGTGAATGAGTATATAACTAGTAAAAGGGAATGAAGAGTATATTGTGGCTTGTATTATATCAATATTACAGGCTAAAATAGATTTCAACATTATGGTTCAATCATAATTGCTTATGTAATCTTAAATTATCAAACATAATTGTTTTAGGACTGTCATGAGATTTTATATCAATGTAAGAAATACCCAGTTATAAAACTCCACTCTTTGAAATTTTTACAATCCTAGAAGACAAGTCATTACTCTTTAACCCTCCTCTCCTTGGACTTATCCCAAGGCTGTAATAATGTTTTATTAATTATATATAGATTTATATTTTCAAAGCACTTTAGAGCCATTAATTTGTTAAGCCAAACAACATACAGTAGAACAAGGTGAGTGTGATTAAATGCAGTTGACAGATAAGAAAACAGCAGAAATGCAAAAGTGGTCTTTTCACAGCCAGGGGCAGTCTGGAGTTTCTTTGGGTGTTAGAACTGCAATTTTTCCACTGCAAAACAACCAAACATTGACCTACACTTACTTGTTTTAATTTCAATTATTGCTCATTTCCATAGTCAAACAGAGTTAGGAACGAATCTTATGTTAATGGTCTTCAGTTCAAATACATGACTAATTGTAAAATAAAATTTTAAATTTTCACTTATAATTATTGAGAAAAAGTACTATTCTCTGTTTTTAGTTTAAATGTCTGAAGACACTGATCAGTAATCAAGCATTAAAATTCTTCAAATACCACTTTAAAAGTAATCATCAGTACATAGATAAATAAAATGAAAACTACAATTGCATTTTATGGTGATGGTCATTTACATGGGGTTGAAGAACAATCTTTCTAAAAGATGTGAGATTTTTTTTTAACTCTAATGTTATGAGCAAATACATATGTATATGATAAAAATATCACCTCTAAAATGTAATATGCATTTGTCTTCAGAGATATAAATTTTTCCAAAGATAACTTTTCCCTTCAAAGTTTTAGTTACCCTTGTCATTGCAAAATTGATTTGAGAGTAGATTTTCTTCCTTTATGTTCAAGGTTGTGATTTTGGGCAAAGTGGTAATAAATTATTTGAAGTTCTTTTCTCTATACTCTTGGACCAAACAAATCTCTAAAGAAATTGTCTGTTCCTAGTCAGCATCTCAGGAATGTGTAAAGTTATTTTACCCCAGTGGGGATGAGGGTTTTTCACCTTTATTTATGGCTGGCACTTTTATGCTTTTGACTCACACAACCACTCTCTCACTGTGAAGCCAATCGTATTTCCTGAGAGGTTAAGATAATTTACCATTGTTGGATATATTTCTCCCTCATACTGATGCAAAGAATTAGACACATGACTCCTATTAGTGTCAATTCTAGTGATCCATAATGTAAAAATCAGGACTTTGCATAAAAAGCATCTGCTTACTTTGATTCAAAATCTTTAAAGTGCTTGCATATGTCTAGGGAACTGGTTCACAGGCCCAACAAAAGAAGATAGAACCGATCTACATAATGTTGATAATAAGTGGTCACCTGCATGCAGAAGGGACCGAATTGACTGTGGAACCCACACATTTGAAACCTTCTGTTAATGTTTCCTTTGAATTTATTATGTAGATCTAACAAAAGCACTAAGGATTTATAACAGATCTGTGATTAGAATATATAGATTCTATCTAAATTACCCATACCAATTATAGAAATTTCTTCTTTGCAAATCTATGCATCATTTTCCTGTTAGTATCACTTTAGTCATTTTCACATATTCACAAAAGAAATTACCAATATGTCAAATACTATCACTGACATGGAGTTTCCTATGAATTCATTATGAATGTAGATCCAAAAAGCAACTTTCTCTAAAGTGACTGATAACTGCAAAAAAGAAAGAAAGAAAGAAAGAAAGAAAGAAAGAAAGAAAGAAAGAAAGAAAGAAAGAAAGGAAGGAAGGAAGGAAGGAAGGAAGGAAGGAAGGAAGGAAGGAAGGAAGGAAGGAAGGAAGAAAGAAAGAAAGAAAGAAAGAAAGAAAGAAAGAAAGAAAGAAAGAAAGAAAGAGGGAGGGAGGAGGGAGGGAGGAGGGAGGGAGGAAGGAAGGAAGGAAGCCTCATCCTCCAAAGCAACCAGCATAGGTTGCACTTTTTAAATTGAATTTATTGAGGTGATACCAGTTAACAAAATTATACAGATTTCAGGTGCATAATTTTACAACGCATCGTGTGTACACTGTATTGTGTGTTCACCACCCCAAGTCACGTCTCCATCCATCCAGGTTAAACTTTTAAATGTCTTCAATCCACTCTCCTTTCAAGTGTCTTGAGGGAAGTGAGAGTGCAAGGGTCAAACCTGCATCTGAGTTTCATTACAAGACACTGTACTGGGATTCCTCTTGAGACCTTTTTGCCTTCAAGTTACAGCATGTGTTATGCTTAAAGGTGGAAAGGCTATTTTCTCCCTCCACGTCACTGGAAACCCAGGCATCTTGCCTCATTTAGGTACTTTGATGTTTTCATTGGAGTTGGGGCTACTAGAGGAATTGATTTAAGAGAGACTTCTGTTTTAGCATCATGATTGCTTTAAATGGCAAAATAATTGACAAATGGCTGGCACAAATGAAATATTAAAAAAAAAAGACAAAAAGCAGTGCAAATTTTTCCAATCTTTAAACTGGTAGTGTAATTATTCACAATTCTGTCTTTTAAATGTAAAAGAAAATCAGCCACATTAATGGACACATCTGAAAATTCACTCTGTTCATAGCAAGTATATGCATATTTATACCTGCATTCATATGCACACTTACTAAGATGTATAAAAGGCTTTAGAAATAGGAAGCACATGAACTATTCAAGTCTCTTGAAGCAGCATGTGCTTCTTAGTGACTTTAGTGTTTGTTTAACAGCTGCTTTCATTACATAGTAAAATCCATGAGGCACTAATCACTAAAGATTACCTCTAGGTAAAGTAAAAACAACACTTTGACCTATGTAGTTGGCCTTTCCACTCGCTTGTACCATACAGTGATTTTTTAATGCAAGGTGGAAATTAAACTGAGCATCTGGAGAGCATTCCTGCCCATCCAGGTTATTCTCTCCTGCTCCCTAAACACCAAAGCATGTTGTGTTGAGGTTTGAATATCGCATCCCTTGCCCTTAGCTGTCTGTAATGTGGAAATGTGTGGTACTGATTTCTCTTCAAATAAATTCCAAACTATATGATAATTGGCTCCTAATGAAATCAGCTACTAAAAAAGAAGTTGTTGTCTACTCTCTCCCTGTAATGGCTGAACAAGTTCCAACACTTGATCTCAAACAGAGAAAGATTCACACAAACATAATCAAAAGTATGTGAGTATAATTCAATTTAATGTAGAGATTTGTTTTTTTCTTTTCCATTTTCTTCTATTTTTAATAAACTTTTTATTTTATAATAGCTTTAGGTTTATAGAAAAAATTACAAAATTAATGCAGCGTGTTTCTAGGTACTCCACATGTAGTTTCTCCTATTCTTTATTTCTTAAACTGACATAGAATATCCATTACAATTAACAAGCCAATATTATCAGTATTGTTCATACTCTATTCAGATTTCTTAGTTTTTTAATCTAATACCATTTTTCTGTTTTGGAATCTCCTCTATAAAATCATATTGGGTAGCCTGGCCGGTGTGGCTCAGAGGTTGAGTGTCCACCTAAGTAATAGGAGGCCATGGTGCGACTCTGGTCAAAGGCACATGCCCAGGTTGTGGGCTTGAACCCCAGTGTGGGGCGTGCAGGAGGCAGCCCATCAATGATTCTCTCTCATCATTGATGTTTCTATCTCTCTCTCCCTCTCCCTTCTTCTCTGAAATCATTAAAAATATATTTAAAAAATAAATAAAAATAAAACCTTATTGGGTTCAGTTGTCATGTCTTCTTAGGTTCCTCTTGGCCAGAACATTTTCTCAAGACTTTTCTTTTTTATGACTTTGATATTTTTCATGGGTACTGGTTAGGTATTTTCTTGACTGTGCCTCAGTTGGGATTTGTATAATGTTTTTCTCATGATCAGACTGAGGCTATAGGTTTAGGGAAGAGGACCACAAGGGGGAATCATCATTTTCATCAAAGCATATTAAGGGCACATCCTGTCAACATGACTTATCACTGACCTTGACCTTGGTCACCTGGCTGAAGTAGTGTTCGTCAGGTGTCTATTCTGTAGTTACTCTTTCCTCCCCTTTTTTACATTTTACTCTTTTGAATGAAATCACTATGTGCAGCCCACACCTAAGGAGCAGAGAGTTATGGTACAGATACTTGAGAGCAGAATATATACATAAATTAATTGGAATTCTTCTACATGGTGGATTTTCATTCTCCCCCCATTTATTTATTTATCCAATCATTAGTTTTTATCAGTGTGGACGTGTGGATATTCATTTTATGTTTTGATTACAATCTAATACTACCTTTATTTTTTGCTAAAATTCTTCCAGCTTCAGCCATTGGGAATTCTTTTTTTTTTTTTTTTTTTTTTTTTTTTATGTTCAAAGTGCTCAACTTTTATTTGTTATTTTTTTATTTTTTCTTTTTCTTTTTTTTTTTCTTTTTTTTTTTTTATTTTATTTATTTTATTTTTTTATTTTTTTTATTTTTTTTATTGCTTAAAGTATTACAAAGGGTATTACATATGTGTCCATTTTATCCCCCCGCCCTAGACAGTCCCCTAGCCTCCCCTATCCCCCAATGTCTTATGTCCACTGGTTATGCTTCTATGCATGCATACAAGTCCTTTAGTTGATCTCTTACCCCCCTACCTCCTGCCCCGCAACCCTCCCCGGCCTTCCTGCTGCAGTTTGACAATCTGTTTGAGGCAGCTCTGCCTCTGTATCTATTATTGTTCAAAAGTTTATAATGGTCTCTATTATCCATGAATGAGTGAGATCATGTGGTATTTTTCCTTCATTGACTGGCTTATTTCACTTAGCATAATGCTCTCCAGTTCCATCCAAGACGTTGCAAATGGTAAGAGTTCCTTCCTTTTTAGAGCAGCATAGTATACGACAGGAAACTATAAAAATTCTAGAAGAATCCAAAGGCAACAAAATCTCAGACATATGCCGAAGCAATTTCTTCACTGATACAGCTCCTAGGGCACTTGAAACTAAAGAGAAAATGAACAAATGGGACTACATCAAAATAAAAAGCTTCTGCACAGCAAAAGAAACCATCAACAAAACAACGAGAAAACCCACTGTGTGGGAAAACATATTTGCCAATGTCATATCCGATAAGGGCCTAATCTCCAAAATTTATAGGGAACTCATACAACTTAACAAAAGGAAGATAAACAATCCAATCAAAAAATGGGCAAAGGACCTAAATAGACACCTTTCAAAAGAGGACATTCAGAAAGCCAAGAGACATATGAAAACATGCTCAAAGTCACTAATCATCCGAGAGATGCAAATCAAAACAACAATGAGGTACCATCTCACACCTGTCAGACTGGCTATCATCAACAAATCAACAAACGACAAGTGCTGGAGAGGATGTGGAGAAAAAGGAACACTTGTGCACTGCTGGTGGGAATGCAGACTGGTGCAGCCACTATGGAAGACAGTATGGAGTTTCCTTAAAAAACTGAAAATGGAACTCCCATTTGACCCTGTGATCCCACTTCTAGGAATATATCCCAAGAAACCAGAAACACCAATCAGAAAGGATATATGCACCCCTATGTTCATAGCAGCACAATTCACCATAGCTAAGATCTGGAAACAGCCTAAGTGCCCATCAGTAGATGAATGGATTAGAAAACTGTGGTACATCTACACGAGGGAATTCTTTATGATGACTTCTGTGCCCCTTTGTTGATATATATATATCATATTCTTTTTCTACTTTCTTACTTTTTGGCAAGACAAGCTGCTTCAGCAAGCTCTTAGTGTATATCTTCTTCCCCTAAAATCAGAAATTCATCCAAGGAGGCCTAGTTTTTGTGTGTGTGTGTTTTTTTTTAATGGGTGTGGTGTTAGAAACAAAGATTACCTGCTAAGCAAGGATTTGTTTTGGGCCAAGAAATTTAGATATACATATCATTAGGTCTCGAGTAAACCACACATTATTTGCTTTTCTGTTACTTATATTGAAAAAAGACATTCCAGTTTGTCCTTCTTTTAAAAGTGATGTAGCCATTTCCAATCATCACAAAGCATAAGAGATATTTTTTTGTTGCATTAAACATCTCTGATATTCACAAGGTAAAGGTAGAGAACATTTTCTTGTATTACATTAGCATGCTCCTATGACCATTTTAACTTTTAATCATGATTTTTTTTTCTTAGTTTCTTGTCATCATGGAAATGAAAACTCCTTGATGGAAGTTCCTACTTTATGTGAGGAAGAGCAGAAATTAATTTAAAGACTGTTTCATGAGTGATGATACTAAATTGAAAATACTTTGGAATTTTAAGTAATCAGGCAACCACTACAGGACTAAAGTCATTTTAGGGTATGTTATAAATACTTCATAATTTAAAGTTGCCATTTCCATGCTGATATTTCTTAGAGAGATAAATCACCATCAACATCACCATCATTATCAATTCTATAGAGAAAATCAACTGGCTTAAAAATCAGCTCATTCATTATTGAGCACAGTGAGAAGAAAAGGAAAGAATTGTATATAGAGGTGAACTCATTTTTTTTCTCGCAAAGCCTAATCCAATAGCATCCTGCTTGCCCAATTTAGCTTTCCTAACCTCTTTTTTTTTTTTAATTTATAATGAAATGCCCCATCCACATAGAACTGCAAGTGGTGTGCTGACATAACCCTGCTTAGGGTAGATATAAAGCTCAATTTGCATAGGAAATCTTCTGAGCAACTTCACATATAATTTTCCCCCCAGCCCTAACATTATTGTTATTTAGTTTGGCAGTATTTTAAAATAACTCAAACATTTATATTTTGCTTAGATATTTTCTATTATTTTTATTATTTGATGCTAATATCTATGAGGTCATTTAAAAATTTCAGAGGCCCTTTTTCCATATGAAGAAATCAAATCTCAAAGTTACAAAGTAATTTCCTTAGAATCTTTAAGTAGTACTAGTGATCATTTTAAAGGTGAATTCTCCTCTGGGGCAGGATCAAGAATTGCGACCTGGTGTATCTAGGACTAGAAATGAAGCACTTTTGGGGTATGAGAAAGATGGAGAAACTTCCTCTGCTCTCAGAGTTGACCCAGGAAGACAGAATATGTGCTTAATTCTGGGTCAGCATGAATCTGAGACTGGAAGATGCTCAAGGTTGACCCAGACTAATTAGGGGGAAAGAAGTACTAGTATAAGCAGTGGTTCAGAGGTGAGCAAGGATGCTTTGGAGAAAATGATTGTGTGCATAGAAACTGAAAAGGTCTGCCTCACTGAAATATCTTTAAATTGGAAGTCTAGGGCATTGATGAGTGAAGCGTTAGCATAATGCATTCTTACTCTCCATGTGTAGAAATCACAGCCTAATCAGTGGCCACCAAAATAGTTTTGTTCTATGAACAGGGCCACACAAGCTCCAGATCACCAGCCATGAGTGATGGCTCACATCTAAGTCCAGATTATCTGGTGATGTGACAAGAACAACACAAGCTAAACTGGATAAATCACCTGTGTTACAACAGATATAGTCCTAAGTTCAGATAATAGAAAATTTCATACATGTAAGGAATGCCTCTGAAATCAAATTACTATGTCCAGTTATGTCTCAGAAGTATAAGAAAGTTAGCCTGGATTGGTATGAAGGTAAACTTTATCCTTCAGACAATATCATTTAAAGGGACAATAAAACAGAAATTGAAGAGTGAAAACTTCATTTACCTGGAATAGACCGTAATCTAAATAGAGAGAAATAGATTTGTTGATGTAGTCTGACATTGATATGGTCATTTGACTCACTGGAATCTTGTTTTTCTTTTCCATACTAATATGCTTTAACTCTAGCAAAGGTTGTACATTCCCAGATACATAAGTTTCAGTTTAATCAATTAAAATTTTTAGTCATATAAGCAAGTATTCTAATGTCCCTCTTGCTACTATTATTCATTCTATCAACAGGGCAACAATATTAGTTCAAGACTAGAGAAAGTCACTTGAACTGTTTTATTAGAAAAACAACCCCCCATGGCTGAGTGGCCCAGTTGGTTGGAGTATCCTCTGCTAGACCTGAAGGTTGTGGTTTCAATTCCTGGTCAGGCCAAATACTTAGGTTGTGCTTTTGTTCCCCCCTTTCTCATTTTCTAAAAGCCATAGACATATCCTGAAGTGAGTATTAAAATAAAGGCGATGATTAGTTTTTCTTCTCATTAATCTATACTAATAAAAAAGTAATATGCTAATTAGACCGGGTGACCTTCCGGAAATCCTTCCAGACAAAGCCATGGTGGTGGGGCCGAGGCAGAGGCAGTTAGGGGCAACCATGCCAGCAGGGGGGGCAGTTGGGGGCAAGCAAGCTTGGGGGGGCAGTTGGGGGCAAGCAGGCTGGTGCGGGGGGAAGTTGGGGGTGATCAGGCCAGCAGACAGAGTGGTTAGGGGCAATCAGGCAGGCAGGCAGGTGAGTGGTTAGGAGCCAGCGGTCCCGGATTGCAAGAGAGATGTCTGACTGCCAATTAGGCCTGAGGGGATGCAGGCCGGGCTGAGGGACACCCTTCCTCCCATGCATGAATTTCGTGTACTGGGCCACTAGTTAAAATATAAAAACTGATTTGCTCTGGTAGCAGTGTCATTTTTATTGGCAAACTTTAAAGTGGATCTCTTAAAATATTTAGTTTTTATTTGCAAAATCTCTTCCCCATTCTTTCAACAACAAAAAATATACTGAACAAAATCTATATATTAAACATCATAGTAAGCATTTCCAAGAACTCAGAGATAAATGAGGAATCACAATTACAAACAAGGAGATTCTAGCTAGACCAATGGGATGAGATAATGCAAGTAACTTAAAAGTAAATGAATATGTTATGAGGACTTGGAAGAAAAGTTCAAGATTTGGAGCCAGACAACTGTGAAGTCCAAGTCCTACCAAGCATTAGCTTTGTGATCATGCAATCACTCAGGGTCCTTAAATTTCAATTTACTCATTTGTAAAATGGAACTTTTATGTGGATCAAGGAAATGCTTTTTATATATCCCAACTTACATTGCTCCAAATTAAATAGGAATTCCTAGCAGGAAAAATGTCCAAAATAACCAAACTCTATCCAACCACTGCGTTTAAGAGATCAACATAAATTGTGGATGTGCATAGTAATAGGAATTTAGATCTGAGACTTTTAAATGCCAATTAACTGGAAAGAAACATGCGACCACATTTGGAAGATGCTCTGGAGCTCAGCATAATCATCTTACACCTTAGCTGAGTCTCCGTGCTTTGGAGGACCTTTAGAAAGGTTGAAGGTATTTCATTTATTTTTTTACAATCCTATCAAAAAATAAAGTAGATACAAAATAGTTGTAGACTAAATAATGTGATTAGAATTTGAAAATATGACATCTATGTATTTTAAAATAAAACTAATATGATAAAAATAATATAAACATTGGTGAGTATTTTCTAGAGAACAAATATAAACACAAATAACAATATATGCACCCAGCTTTCCTTTTTGTATCCTCTTTGCCTATAACCAGTAAAAATGTTCCAATCAGTTTGGCAAGCAATGATGAAATAAAGGCTAAGGTGTCTGCTCACATAATGAGCAATTTTTCCAGATTTAGCATTTTCTATGCAGTCTTAATACTTTAATAGCTGTGAAATGTCACTGCTGAAAAATGATCTGGAATACCTGCTCAGCAGACACTTTTTAAAGCAGCTTAAATCAATTAGAGCAGATGAACCAAACTGTAACTGCTTTTAGCTTTAAAGAGAAATGAACTACTTATGTTCCTTTAATATGACCGGTCTTTAGTTAAAAAACTTAAAGTCTAAAAATTTTCTTATAAGCTGAACTCTGGATGCAAATTCAAAATTATAATGTTCTGGAAAGCTCAAGCCTTTTACTTTTATCGATTCTTATAACATAGGAATAATTCACAACTTAACTATTGATGATTCAAAAAAAAGGATCTCTGTCAGGGTGCAATCCCTCTCATGTTAAGGAAGACAGCTCACAAAATGTACACAATATAGCAAATATATCGCATTGCCTTAAAGTCTACATTTTTTATTATAGTATTTAGATTTCCAAATTATGACTCATTCAAGGGAGTTTAGTAAGCCCTAATGAAATAAAACATTTACTGATAAACCTGAGCTCAGTTTCAAGTAAATATAAAACAAGTACACTTTTAGATTGTGCTAATATATATTCATCTTCAAATCTCTACGACATCTAATTATATTAATGCTTTTATTCTCCATTAAAACACATGTATGTATCTGATCCAAGGCCTGGTTTCAGTGCTCTTCATATGCTACATTTAATTGAGCTACATTTTCAGCACAGGGCTAACGAGAATGTTACATGAGTCAAAAACTGCACCTTCATCCTGACTGGGTAGCACAGTTGGTTGGAGGGTCATCTCCATATGCCAAGCTTGCAGGTTGAACCCCTGGTCAGGACACATACAAGAAGCAATCAACAAATGCATAAATAAGTGAAACAACAAATCAATCTCTCTCTCTCTCAAATTAATCAATAATAAAATAAATATCTTCACATTCTTGTAGAAAGTAATACAATTGATAAATACTTTAGTAATTATTTGGCCTAGAAATGAAAATGTGTTTGAATGTAGAGCACTGAAACTTGTAATGATAAGTCCCAGAAACATAGAGAAGAGCATGAGAAGAATGAGGATTTGATCTGAGGACAAAGAAATGCCAGGGTTCCTGCTCAGCTGTAACTTTTTGATAGAACTCATTGATCTAGCAAGGTAATCAGTGGTATATGGCTGATAGTCATTTCTTATAGTGCTGTGCTCCCGTAGAAATTCCTTTCTCTGCTTGTTGAGTTTTATTCTGTTTTTGAAGTACCATTACTTTGAATGTTGGAAGACAAAATCATCTTTGTTCCAAAGGATAATGGTGTAGTAGCAGGGAGGCCATCCATCTCCTGCCGAGACACCCAAAAGTCTCTTGGGTCCTTGTATTAATAACCCTTCTAGGTTCTCAAAATTAGAGGGAATGTGGCCAGCCATTAAAATCTCCTTCCACTTCTTAGATACCAAAGAAATCACTCTTATTCATAAAGGACATATATGGAGCATTCCCATGAGCATCCATAAACCTACCACAATCTGATTTCACTGCAGGCCTGTGAAACTAAACTCCTGCCCAGCCCATCAGAAAACCAAAGCATTCCCACTCGACTGCTTGCCAGCTCCAGCAGCAGCTGAGGTCTAGAGGAGCAGATACATTGGAGTTCAGGGGTAAAGGGAGAGCAACAGATGCCCCAAAACATGTTGTCCCAGAACCCTGTCTTTATTGACTTTAGAACAGTTTGTCTAACATAATTCACATATAAGTCTACATTCTGTGGTCCATAATACTTTCAGACTTATTAAACAATTTTAGGCTATAAATTACAACCATCAAAGAACTCTTGAAATAGATTTACTAATTTTTTAGTTAGACATCAGGCTATCCAATAGATGAGGTTAAAGCTGTTATTAAAATGTTATAAAAATTTAAATAAGAAATACTAACAGTTGGAGGGAAGTAGTTTGTTGTTTGTTGTTTTTGTTTTTGTTTTTTGTACAAGGGAAGGTATTTATTTCCAAGTAAAGCCATTCCTAAAGGGACAAACTTAAAGCAATCATTTTGTTTAACCCTTAAACAAGGTTTCAACAGGTGCAGGCAAGCTCAGAGTACAGAATACAACACCTTGGCCTTTAACAGTACTTAGCATGTGTGTGCCAGCAATAGGCCACAGCACACCCTGAGAAACCACACATGCAGCTGAGGCAAGGATTTGATTATAGGGAGAAAAGGATGGATCTCTAAAGGTCTTTTAGGTGTTAGCAAGCAAAGCATTACTTGCTGCCTTTAAATTTGCAAGGTAATTGAATTCATCCTCTGCTTTAGGGCACTAAGGAGAATTCTTCATAACAACAGGAACATGATAATTAAGAGATTTTGAAAATCTTGGAGGTAAAGAAAAACTATGAATAAGACTCTCTGACTATGGCTGCCACAATTGTAAATTGCTAACCTGCATAAGAAAACAACAGACACTATTCTCAGAGAGCTGAAGATTTATGTATGCAAAGATAGATTTTTTCCCCTAGCTACTGTAGTAAAAACGTAGTGCCGAGTTTTTCCCAACTCATCCTTTGCTCTCAGTTAGTGAATTTCGGACAAATGTTACGAACAAACAAGCCATCCTGATGAGCCAAACACAAGAGTATTGTCTAGCTTCATTTCTTCTTTCAGAGAACATGTAACTCTCCCTAGGATCTTTGGCAACCCTCTGGGAACAGAAAGTAATGTTGCCAGGTACAACTGCCATTTACAGCAGGATTGATTTGCTTTCTAAACTTGGTGGGGTGCAGCCAGTGCTGGGATAATCTTGTATGTCCTGTCAAATGTGACTCTTTAAAAATAGGGCTCAAAAGAGATTTTGAGTTGAGTAAGCATAACATTCTGAGTTCCTGAAGTAACTACACTTTTTGAACTAGAGACACCCCAGGTTGTTGCTGAAGGAATTTCAATGTAGATGAGATGAGGCTTTTATTGGTGGTTGTGGTTTGAATTGTCCCTCCTCCCACCAAATTCATATACTGAAGTCCTAACGACCAGTACCTCAGAATGTGGCTGTAAAGCAGTGGCTCTCAACCTGTGGGTCGCGACCCCTTTGGGGGTTGAACGACCCTTTGACAGGGGTCGCCTAAGACCATCGGAAAACACATATATAATTACATATTGTTTTTGTGATTAATCACTATGCGTTAATTATGTTCAATTTGTAACAATGAAATTGGGGGTCACCACAACACGAGGAACTGTATTAAAGGGCCGTGGCATTAGGAAGGTTGAGAACCACTGCTGCAGAGGACCTTTACAGGGGTGATGAGTTAAAATGAGGTCATTAAAGTGGAATTATTCCAATATGACTGGTGTCCTTATAAGAAGAGGCAATTTGGACACGGACATGTACAAAGGGAAGACAATGTGAAGACACAAGGAGAAAACCACCATCTACAATTCAAGGAGAGAAGGAATCCTCCCCACACAGCTTTTAGAAGGAATCATCTCTACCAACACCTTGATCTCAGCCTTCTAGTCTCCAGAACTGTGAAAAAATAAATGTCTTTTAAGTCACCTTCTAAAGGCAGCCTTAGCAGAGTAATACACATTTATTTACCTAATTTACTTTTAGTGAAACAAATTCATCAAAAATTCTGGCTCAGTGTATTTTTTCTGTTTTTCCTTTTCTCTCTACCAGACCTGTTAGAGGCAAAGATCAGATAAAAGTTTCCTCTCTGCAGACTCAATGCTTCCCAAAATGAGTTTTTTTCTTGTCTCCACTGGCAAGTGGAAATGTAGAAAGCCCATTTTCTCTAATGTCCAGGTGTATCTTCTCAGCAATATTGTGTTATTTGGGTTCTCTCCCTCTCCCTCTTGATTCTTTTATTTTCTCAATTCTTTCAGAAATTAGGGAGGGAAGAGAAGCACTATTTATTGACCCCTTGGAGAACTCTAAGAAATAATAGGGTAATTATGGATTGGATTGATGAGAAGGGGAGTGAGATCTGCTTTAATAATAATGACAATTTGTATAATGATCACAAATATAAATATACATATTTTAAAACTAACAGAACCAATTTTTCTCTACCTTGCCCACTTCCATGAGACACTGCTCTATCCTAGTTGAGGAAGCCTTGGTAAACATCAGATTTATGGATATCATCCTGATTAACCATGCCCTAGAGTTGTTATTGTTTTCAAGATTTTCTTTTGATGTGTATTGCACTAGGAACAGATGAACAAACCACATTTGGAATTGTTGAACTATTTCTCAAAATATTTTTCAAATTTTTAAAAACCAAAATGTGTTCTCATAAACACTTTTGCCTTTAAAGCACTGTGTGTTGTAAGAAAAATTCTTTCCATGTGGTTTTGATTCATTTACACTTAACTTATCAAAAAGTTGTTTGGGTAAAAAAAATACTTGATTGCCCAGTAAATTGTTCTGATTTTTATTTTATTTTAAAAACAGGATATGTTATCAAAAGTAAACAAAACCCAACTTGGACAGTTGATGTCTGAATTCTATCCTATTATTTTAAAAGTCAGTGTTCTACATTCAAGCCATTGACATTTCTAGATGAAACAATTACTAATATATTGATAAATGAGCATTGCTTTCTAAAAAAATTGTAAGGATGTTGGCCTGTATAACTCTGACTCCATGATGAAAATTTACCCCAATTAAAATTAAGAATTATTAAGATTATTAAAGCCAGGCAATGGGTCAGATAGATATATGTTGCAATCAATATTGGAGTAAAAACATCAGTGCTACTAGATTATACAAATACTTTGAGCTAAAACATAGTAATTTAGTCTAAAATTGCACTTATTTGTACTTGAGATTAAGTTAGGTTTACTAGTGAGTAGAATATTTCATAGGGCCTTTAAACTCCTTTAACTCATAACTGGTGCATGTAAATGTTATTGAATCAGAAATGTATTTTACAAAGTTTGGAAGATAATAACAACTGTGATATTGCCCAGACAGTGTTGCTCAGTGGCTGAGCTTTGACCTATGAACCAGGAGGTCACGATCCCAGATAAGACCACAGCCCCGGTTGCAGGCTCAATCCCCAAAAGTGGGTGTGCAGGAGGCAATCAATCAATGATTCTCTCTCATCATGGATGTTTTTCTCTCTCTCCCTCTTCCTTCTGTTCTGAAATCAATAAAACATATATTTTTAAAACTGTGATATTAAAGTATATATTTAGAATTAATGAAAACTTTAATACATTTCTGAAGTTTGATATATTCTAACCATATAGGCCTCATTTGCACTTTACTATCTTGTGAGTTATCACCAAGAGATGTGCCTTGTAATTACTCTAAAGCTCATGGAAACTCAAATTACAATGAGTTATTTTAACATAAATTTTAATATTTAAAACACAAGCCTATGAATATATAACTATAAAATTTTAGATATAAATTAAATCATATCAACATACATGTTAAAATCATCCTATATAATAAAAGAGTAATATGCAAATTGACCCTAACAGCAGAACAACTGGGAATGACTGGTCACTATGACACACACTGACCACCAGGGGGCAGACAGTCAATGCAGGAGTTGCCCTCTGATGGTCAGTGTGCTCCCACAGGGGGAGCTCAGCTCAGCCACAAGCCAGGCTGACGGCTGCCAGCACAATGATGGTGGCAGGAGCCTCTCCCTCCTCCTCAGCAGCACTAAGGAGGTCCAACTGCAGCTTAGGCCTGCTCCCAGCTGGCAAGTGGACATTCCCCGAGGGCTCCTGGGCTGCCAGAGGGATGTCTGACTGCCGAGGGATCCCAGACTGTGAGAGGGCACAGGCTGGGCTGAGGGACCCCCCCGCCATGCACAAATTTTTGTGCACTGGGCCTCTAGTTTTTAATATTTAGATGATTGCCATAGTAAGGTCATATTATTAATGGGCTAATACATTTTTTAATATTTCATTTATTAAACATCATATTCCTCCAGATTATTTTTATCTATACAATGAGAACACTCAAACAATAAAATAAAAATTGAAAAATTAAAATTGTCTCAGCTAAGTATGGGTCAGTACTTTTCTATAAAAATGTCTATAAAACATTTTTTTAGCAGGAGGCAGCCAGTTGATGTTCTGCTCTCACATGAATGTTTCTCTCTTCCTCTCCCTTCCTTTCTTTCTCTCTAAAAATCAATAAAAAAAAAATCTTAAAAAAAACAATGAGTAAACTATGTGCGACTTATACTAATGACTGAGTTCTTTCCATTGCTAACTTTTTCTCTCAAATCTCTTAAGAGTCTGCAACATTCTTTTCTCTTTCAGGAACAACTACATATTTTAAAAAGTTATTTATACCTTGGCTGGTGTTGCTTAGTGATTAGAGTGTCAACCCACAGACTCACTGACCAAAGGGTCTCAGATTCCATTCCAAGTCAAGGGCACCTACTTCAGTTGCAGGTACACTCCCCGCCCTTTGTCTGGGTGTGGGTAGAGGCAACCAGTCAGTATCTATCTCACAATGATCTCTCTCTCTCTCCCTCCCTCCCTTCCTCCCTCCCTCCCTCCCTTTTACTCTCTGAAAAGCAATAAGCAATGGAAAAAATATCCTTGGATGAGGATAAACATATAATAAATTTATAAAAACTTATTCATGGCTAAAATTTTGTAACACAAATAGCTCTATAAATATTGAAGCAAAACTGATTTTTTTTTTCCTTTAAAGATGTAATTCCTTAATAAGCAATGTCACTGGGGAATTCACTGATCTGGTTCCTGAGAAACATATTGGATGAAGTGGAGGTTCAAATCTTGGCCAGAAGGGCGCTTTGCCACCATCACATTGACCTTCAATGATAAGAATGGAGAGACTGAACTGTGCATGGAAGGCCGAGGCATCCCTGCTCCCGAGGAGGAGAGGACACGGCAGGGCTGGCAGCGCTACTACTTCGAGGGCATCAAACAGACCTTTGGCTACGGTGCATGTTTATTTTAGAGCCAGCAGCGGGAGCTCCTGCCTGCCTGACACTTCAGTCTAGCCCTCTCCTGACTGAGGCTTGACTCACAGGATTGCACCATCCCAACCACTAACTTGGGGCTGGGGCCCTTTGCCTTGCGTATACCTTGGGTTTGTGCATGTTTTCTGCTGGGAGGGATCAGAGGGCAATTTCTCTTTTATGTGTACATATGCTAAATAAACATAATTAAAAAAATAAGATTTTATTAATAAGATTTTATTATTGATATATAACAAGAATGGATAAACTATAGCTCATGGGTCAAATTTAGCTTTCTGCTTGTTTTTTTATTTTTATTTTTTGTATAGGATGTAAGCTATAAATTGTTTTTATATGTAAAAATGACTGAAAAGGTAAAAAATATTCATGACATAACATTATATACAATTTAAATTTCAGTGACCATAAGTAATGTAAATAATGCTTTATTGGGACACAGCCCATGCATTTGTTCATTGCCCATGACTGCTTATCTGCTACAATGATAGAGGTAGTAATTACAACAGAGACTGTATAGTCTGCAAAACCTAAAATGTTTACTATCTAGACATTTACAGAAACATGTACTGACCTTGATATATCTAATCTAATAAAAGAGAAACATGCAAATTGACCATAACCTCGCTACGCCCCAAGCCACACCCACCAGCCAATGAGAGCGACTATATGCAAATTAACCCAACCAAGATGGTGGCAGGCAGCCACGGAGCTGGAGCAAGCAGGAGGCTTGGTTGTCCCAGTGATGGAGGAAACCAAGCTTCCCACCTGCCCTGGCCGGCTGTGGCCTCCACTAAAGGCAACAAAGTTTCAATTTTAGAAGATAAAGAAATCCCAGATACCTGCTTCCAGCCAGCCTCCACTGGGAGCCTGGGTGGCTAGGGGCTGTGGCCAGCCTGCAAACAGCCATCAGCCCCTCACCAAGGTTGGCCACACCCTTATGGGGTGAAGGTCCCCACTGAGTGGCTTGGCAGCCTGCAAACAGCCTTCAGACCCTCACCTAGGCTGGCCAGGCACCCCAGGGGACCCCTACCCTGAAGGGGCTGTGGCCAGCCTGCAAACAGCCATCAGCCCCTCACCCAGGCTGGCCACACCCTCATGAGGTGAGGGTCCCCACTAGGGGTCTTGGGAGACGGAAAACAACCTCGGCCCCTCACCTAGGCTGGCCAGTCACCCCAGCAGGAACCCCCTCCCTGAAGGGGGTGTGACCAATCTGAAAACGGCCCTCCGCCTCTTACCCAGGCTTGACAGACACCCCAGTGGGACCCTCACCCTGATCCCGGACAGCCTTCAGGGCAAACCAGCCAGCACCCACCCATGTACCAGTCATATAATAAAAGGGTAATATGCAAATTGACCCCAACAGCAGAACAACTGGGAATGACTGGTCACTATGACACACACTGACCACCAGGAGGCAGACAGTCAATGCAGGAGCTGCCCCCCGGTGGTCAGTGTGCTCCCACAGGGGGAGCTCTGCTCAGCCACAAGCCAGGCTGATGGCTGCCAGCACAGCGGTGGTGGCGAGAGCCTCTCCCTCCTCCTCAGCAGCACTAAGGAGGTCCAATTGCAGCTTAGTCCTGGTCCCCGCTGGCAAGTGGACATCCCTTGAGGGCTGCTGGGCTTCCAGAGGGATGTCTGACTGCCAGCTTAGGCCCAGTCCCCCAGGGAGCTGGCCTAAGCCAGCAGGTGGACATCGCCAGAGGGGTCCCAGACTGCGAGAGGGCACAGGCCAGGCTGAGGGACCCTCCCAAGTGCACAAATTTTTGTGCACTGGGCCTCTAGTAATATAATAATGGAATAATAGCTAAGGATCACAGTTAAGTAATGTGAATTAAGACATTTTCCCATTTTACATAAGAATAAAGTTTCAAAGAATTAACTAGAAAAAATGGTAATTAAGGCAAATATAAGTTTCTAAGGCAACATAATGTTTATGCTATTTAAATTTGTTATATTGTCTACTGCTGTGAAATTTTATAAATTTTAATTCCTAATTGTTATTATGTCACATTATTGGTAGAGAAAACTAGTAATTTGGAGTTGCAAAAATGAAAGTACATCAGATCTTCTATAAGAATGCTTTGTATCCACAAAAAAGAATTATAAGAAAAGAAAGTTTTCCTTAATAAGATTTAAAATTTCTGACATGAGTTGAACTTTGCAGATTAAGCTATATGTGGAAAATTAAATGGAAATCAAATATGTAATAAAAGAACTGTATTAGCAAATAGTCCAAAAAATAAACAATATAGCCTTATGTTGCTATTTTAATGTGTGCAATATGAGTTATGGCAGTAGGTCATCTTGCAAAAATGAAAATAATTTATTTTAATATAAAATATTTTTGGTCAGAACCTTATGCACACCAGCTTCCACAGTTCCTTTTGATTACAATAATATACTACCATACAAATAATGGATACCATATAATACTTAGCATGAAACTGTCAACTTTCACCCTCTAACTTTTATTTAGAAACCACAAACATTTAGAGTCAAAATGTATGTACTGAAGTAAAGTCTGCTGTTGTGATTTTATCTAAAAGTCTGGGATAAGGCAAACTTACCAAGCTGATAGTATCAAAATACAATGGGGGAATCTTAACTTTATTTCCTAGGACGACCTGTGTGTCTAACACAGGAATCCATATAAAGAGAAAATGTGTAACACTGTCACCTTTACATTAACCTGATTCCAATGTTTGTCAGAGTCATCTATTTCTATAAAAGGCTAATGATTCATTTCTTTCTCTTTTACAAAAGGCTTATGAAAACTAGATCAACTGAACTTGGGCAAATAGGACTATGATTATATTGGATACAAAAAAAAAAAGTGGTCAAGAGATTACTGTAGCACATCCCTACAATAGAACTATACAAAGACAAATCTAGAAAACTAACAATAAATTAAAATAATAAAATAAATTATTGATATTAATAAGTATATTAACTAATTAGTCATATTTGCCTTCATGTAAAGCATGCCACAATGTAAGTGCATCCCATTTTTAAACAAATTTGGTGATAGTGGACATTATTTTATCAGATAATTATTAAAAGCAATATTGAAGTATTTTTTGAAAATGTGAAACATTTTTTTGTGTTAATACATTATATACTAATAGAGGCCCAGTGCACGACTTTTGGGAGTGGGGAGCCCCTCAGCCTGGCTGTGCCCTCTCATAGTCTGGGACCCCTTGGGGGGATGCCCACCTGCCAGCTTAGGCAAGCTCCCTGGAGAATTGGGCCTAAGCTGGAAGTCAGACATCCCTCTGGCAGCCTGGGAGATCCTTGGAGGATGTAAGCCGCAGTCAGACATCCTTAGTGCTGCGGAGGAGGTGGGAGAGATTCCCGCCACCACCGCTGCACTTGCAACCATGAGATTTGGCTTGTGGCTGAGCGGAACTCCCCCTTTGAGATTGCACTGACCATGAGAGGGCAGCTCCTGCATTGAGCATCTGCCCCCTGGTGTTCAGTGAACATCATAGTGACCAGTCATTCTAGGTCATTCTGCTATTATGGTCAATTTGCATGTTACCATTTTATTATATAGGATAGTTCTGTATGTAACTTGTAGTCATATAATATCATCTAATAGTCCTGAAAAAAAGAATAACATCACATACATAAAAGAGGAGTATATTATTAATAATGATATGGTATATAATACAAAGAAAGACAATATGCTGACAACTGAAGTCTACTCTTATCTGTAGCATTGTGAAAACAATTATTGACATTACTTACAGTAAATACAGGCAATAAAAAAGAAAACCAAATTATAAAGCAAGTAAATATTAAAACCAATTGTTACAGGAAAGAACAGTAAATATATCAATAAAAGTCATCAAAAACAATAAAATAAACTAAATTTGAATGTATTTTTTTTTACATGTAGACAAATATGTCAGCAAAATAAGTACAAACCACATAAAATAATAAATCTGAACACTTTCAAATGACATTGTCATGCATGAATTAAAAACAAATATTTCATTAAATGTTCAGAGCAAGAAACAAGAACAAAATGAATTATAATAGAAACTAGTGTAAGCCTAATGTTTGTACGGTGCTGCTTTTATTTTACACAATGGGTTACAGTTACAGTAAATTTAAATCTAAATCAAATGTATCTGGTAAATGGCATAGAAACTACTTCTCATCCACGATGTGGCTCTTGGCTTGGTATTTTGTTAAAATAAACACAATTGGGATTCAAAATTTATGTCTCCACCATGATATGTTTTTTCACCTTTATCCTAAAAAATAGTCACATAATCACTGTATTTATGTAGGCCACTCAATTTATTACTTTTAACATTCCATATTAATTCTTAATATGGATACACTGGTTGTATTCTAGTTTATGAAAACATTTTGAGGACAACAAGGAATATGAAGGATGGAAAATATGTTTAATCTGACAGCAAATAAAATAACAGATAGAGACACAGAATTAAGTGTTTTAACCTATATAAAGGATATAACATCACCTCTGAATAATATTCCATTGTATGAACGTAGAACACTTTTTTTTTATCCACTCACCATCTGAAAGGCACCTCAGTTACTCCTAGTTTTTGGTGATTATGAATAATGCTGTTATAAATATTTATGCACAGGTTTTTGTGTGAATGTAAGGTTTCAGCCCATTCAAGTAAATACCAAGGAGTGCAATTGCTGGATTGTATGTTTAGTGGAGTAAGAGCTTGACAAATTGTCTCCCAAAGTAACTGTGTCATTTTGCATTCCCGCCAGTAATGAGAGTTACTATTGTTCTGCATATACTGCAGCATTTGGCATTGTCAGCTTTTTGAATTTCAGTCATTTTAATAGATGTGTAATAGTACCTTGTGGTTCTTTTAATTTGATAGCAGTCTATTTTGTCTAAAAATAATATAAATGTTGCAGCTTTCTTTTGACTAGTGTTTTCCTGGTATATCTTTCTCCATTCTTTTACTTTTAACTTAGATTTGAGTCTTTAAAGTGGGTTTCTTATAACAAATATATAGTTAGGCTTTGTTTCATGTTTTAAAATTCATTATGATAATCTGTCAGTTAATTGATGCATTAAGAGTATTCTCAATTAAAGTATTATTTATAGTAGCTGAATTTCTATTTAACATTTGTAATTATTTGTTTTAATAGGTCAATTTACATCATTCCATCTTACCTCTTCTCTTAACATAACAATTATATGTCTTCCTCATATAAAAATTAGGTGGTTTCTTTAGAGATGAGATATATATATATATAATATATATATATAATATATATACATATATATATATATATATATAATATATATACATATATATATTATATATATACACACACATTTAACTAATCTAAGTCCTCTTCCAAATCAATATACCTCTTCATATATAGTACATATAACTTTTAAGAGCATATTCCTAGTTACTTCTTTTTCTCCTTTGATATTATCACTCTCATCTATATTCTATAATAATCAAATACACTTTATATTACTTTAAACTATCTTTTATTTAGATTAATTAATAGTAATAAATATAGGTTCCTTTAACTTAATTTATTTATCTCTGACAGTCTTTCTTTCATTATGTAGATTCCTTCTTTGACATTTGTCCTTTCCATATGGATATCAGACCTACAACACTTTCCTTCTCCCTGAAGAACTTCTTTCCACATTTCTTTCGTGGGAGGTCTGCTGGTGATGAATATTCTAGGTTGGTGGGTTTTTTCTTTCTTTCAATACTGAGTTGGAGGGGGAATATTTTACTTTATTCTCTTCTTGATTGCATGGCTTCTGAAGAGTTCACTGTTAATACTTATTCCTTTTCTACTAATGATAAAGTGCTTTCTTCCTTAAGCTTTTTTTTTTCTTCAAGATTTTCTCTTTGTGTATTTTTTTTTCAGTCTGAATATGATATGCATAGGCACATGAAATTAGACACATGTTCTTCCTCCAGCACTATAGGATAAACCTGGCAATGTCTTCTGCAGAGTAGGACTTTTTTTGTAAACAATTCTCTCGGAGTATTTCACAAAGGTTATTCTTCCCTCCCTCTTAACAGTCTGAATATGATATGCAGATTATTTTGATATTTATCCTGCTTTATTTTCTCTGAGGTTCTAGGACCTGGAGTTTGGCGTATGTCATTAATTTAAATTATTCTACTATCATTTCTTCAAATATTTCTTCTGCTCATTCTCTCTTCTGATATTCCAATTATCTATGTTTTACTGTTGAACTGTCCCATAGTTCATCTTGGCTGTTGAGTCAATTGGTTGGAGCACCATCCCATATATCAAAAGGTTGTAGGTTTGATTGCAGGTCAGGGCACATGCCTTGTTTGCAGGTTCGATCCCCTGTTGTGGTGAGTAAGGAAGGCAAACAATCAATGTGCTTGCGTTTTTATTCTCTTTCTCTCCCTCTTACTCTCTTTCTCCCCTCTTCCCCCCGCCCCCCCCCTCTCTCAAATCAATAGAAACATATCCTTGGGTAAGGACTAAAAAACAAACAAACAAACAAACAAACAAAAAAAAACCACCATGAAATTGTCCCATAGTTCTTTGAGGTTTTGTTCTGTTTTTGCTTTTCATTCTTTCTTTTCCCTTTGCATTTCAGTTTTGGAAGTTCATATTGACCTAACTTCAAGTTCACTGATTCTTTTCTTAGCATGTTGAATTTCTGATGGGCCTATCAAAGGCATTCTTCTTTTCTATTAGTGTGTTTTTAAATTTTATTTTTACTGTTGACACTATTACAGATGCTCCCCATTTTCTATACATTTTGTCCATCTCCTCCCACACCCCTCTTCCCCTGACCTTCACCTCACTGTTTTCTTTAACCATGAGTTATGCATATATGTTCTTTGGCAAATCTCTTCACCTTATTTTATTCAGTCTGTCCTACTCCCCTAGTAATCTCCATAATAATTCCCAGGTCCATCCATGTTGTTGCAAAGGTTAAGAATTCCTTATTTTTCAACAGCCCCATAGGATTCCATTGTGTAAATGTACCACTGCTTTTTTATCCACTCAACTACTGTACTGATGAGCACTTGGGCTGTTTCCAGATCGTGGCTATTGTAAATAGTACTTCTATGAACATAGGGGTGCATATATTCTTTCTGATTGGTGTTTTGGGATTCTTAGGATACATTCCCAGAAGTGGGACCCCTGGGTCAAAAGGTAGCTTAATTTTTAATTTTTTTAAATTATTTTTGTAATCTTCGCTAGAAATATGTTTTGTTTATTTTTTTAGAGAGAGCAAAAGGGAGTGAGAGAGAAAAAAAAAATCTATGTCAGAGAGAAACATCGGTTGGTTGTCTCCCATATACACCATGATCGGGGATCAAACCTGCAACCTTTATGGTGCATGGGACAACACTCTAACCAACAAACTACCTGCCTGGGGCCCATTTTTAATTTGTTAAAAAAACTCCATATTTTTCCCCACAGTGGCTGCACCACTCTGCATTCCTACCAACAGTGCATTAGGGTTCCCTTTTCTCCATATCCTTGCCAACACTTGCTGTTTGTTGATTCATTGTTGGTAGCCATTCTGGCATGTGTGGCTTTGTATGTTTTTTTTGGTTTTTTCTTGTTTGGGGAATTTTATTTTATTTATTTATTTATTTATTTATTTATTTATTTATTTATTTATTATTGCTTAAAGTATTACAAAGAGTATTACATATATCTCCTTTTTTTTTCTCCCCTTGACATTCCCCTGGGCTCCCCTACCACCCAGTGTCTTATGTCCATTGGTTATGCTTATATGCATGCATACAAGTCCTTCCGGTGATCTCTTACTGCCCCCCTCCTGCCCCCCAACCCTCCCCAGCCTTCCCGCTGTAGTTTGATAGTCTGTTTGATGCTGCGCTGTCTCTGTATCTATTTTTGCTCATCAGTTTATAATGGTCTTTATTATCCATAAATGTATGTTCTTGATTTCTAGTATTTTTTTCTGATTTTCGTTGAGTATCCACCCCTGTGTTCTTGCATATTGTGTACTTTTCCCATTAGAACTCTGAAGTATCTATCAAAGTTATTTTAAATCCCCAGTCTGATAATTTCAACTTCTATTTCACACATAAATTTGTCACTTTAGATTTTTTTTTACCATGTCTTATCATTTATGGAAAGCCCTACAGAATGCATTGGGCAGTAAGAATTAAAGTAAATAGGCCTTTAATGTGAATTTTATGTTAACCTGGCTAAGACTTAGGTATGTTTACTATATGTTACAGCTGTAGGTGAGAAGCCATAAATTTCTCTGGTGTCCTTGATTTTGTTGCCTATTTTGCCCTTGGGATTCCCTGAGAATGCCTCATTATAGGGCATTTACACCTTGCAGCTCTTTCAGCTGTTGTCCTCTGTCCTCTGTTATTTTACTAGACTGCTGTTGGTATGACGCGTATAAGGCATGGGGGAGGTAAGTGTTTTATAATATTCCATTTAAATCTATCCTTTAATGGGCCTGTGTCCTTGGACTGTGACAGTTGCAAGTGATTCCTAGCTTCCACCATACCCTGTAGGTGTGAGACATAGGCTAGAGGCACATGAAATTAGACACATTTTCTTCCTCCAGCACTATAGGACAAAGCTGGCAATGTCTTCTGCAGAGTAGGCCTTTTTCTAAACAATTATCTTGGCGTATTGCACAATGATTATACTTCCCTTCCTCTTGACAGAGCCAAGAGGATATATTTTTTGAGAAACTACTGAGGTGCCTGGATGCAAACCCATAAAAGTGTGCTGACCCCAGTATGACCTCAGTCTCCATACAGGCCCCGGAGTTTCTCAGTGTCAAGTTCATCCATCCTTGGGTTCTAGGAAATCATCAAAATTTGAATTTTCCTACCATTTGGTGGCACCAGCAGCTTCTGCTCCAAGTAAGCAAATCTGGGCTGTGACTCTATATTCAAATGTCTCCTCAGATTTGTGGGTGGCAGTGTGCCCTGCAAACTTAGCTCTCTGACAGGTCTAAGGAAAGCCGTTAATGTTCACTTTGTTCAGCTTTTCCTTAAAATGAGAATGACCACTTCTCATTGGAGCTGAAAACAGAACTGACTTATTAATGACAGGTAAATGGACCAAATTGTCCATAATTGACCCAGTTTACTGAGTCTTCTTAGTTAGATTCATGAAATTCTTTAGTCTTCTTTCTATTCTAAGCATTTTTAAAAATATGAAAATAAGAGAGAACAAGTATCACTTCCTAACTGCTTCTACTTCAATTTCAGGAACTATAACCAGCAGTGTACCTTGCCCTTTTAAATACATAAAAATACCTTGAAAATTGTTTCTGTAATCTGGGTTGCCTATAGCCTTTTACATGTGGAAAGCAATGTACACTTGAACAGATTGATAAAATGTGCCAAAAGTGAAAACATCTCTGCATTTATATCATTCCGGCAGCCAAGAACAAATTAATAGTATTTCAAATTTCCACAAGTTTTCTAATGAATATCATAAAGGACACAAGTAATAGCTTACAGTGAAAGCCCATACAAACTGTTTCTGTCCATCTCTTTCTCATTCTTGTGCATTTCTTACTTATCCTCCTTAGGGTTTCCTTAACTTAAAAAAACCAAAAACATTCTTCTTACCATTTGCAACAGCATGGATGGAACTGGACAGCATTATGCTAAGCGAAATAAGCCAGTCAGAGAAAGATAATTATCATATGATCACACTCATTTGTGGAACATAATAAACTGATGAACAAAAACAGATCCAGAGACAGAGAAGCATCGATCAGACTGTCAAACCTCAGAGGGAAGGTAGGGGAGGGTGGGGTAAAGGGGAGAGATCAACTAAAGGACTTGTATGCATGCATGCAAGTCTAACCAATGAACATAGACACCAGGGAGGTGAGGCCATCAGTGGAGGGTAAAGAGGGCAATGGGAGGATAAGGACACATATGTAATACCTTAATCAATAAAGAAAAAAATTAAAAAACAAAACAACAATAAAACCCCTCTCTTTAAGTCATACAGAAGGATATGTCTTTGTTCCCTCTCCTCGTTGCTCTCTTTGCTTTACGCCTCGTTTACATCTCAGTCCTAACCAGTACATTTATTTTTTCCAGTAAAAAATAATGCAGTTCCCATTTCTATTTCTTCCCATTCTTGTGAGGGTAGCAAGAAAGAGAGAAAAAATTTTGGTACATTACATACGTTGGTCTCCATTGCATATTTACAAAGTTTTTATTCCCCCCAAAACATTGCTTATTTTCTAACTCATTATATTTTTAAGGAAGTCAATTGTCTTCCTTAAGTAACGTGAACATAATTTTGCATTATAAATCAGCAAATATTCCAGTGATAATATCAGTGGGAATATCAGCAGTTCCATGATAAGAAGTCACAGTTCAAATTGACGGCGCTAAATTATGCCTTGCAAGAAAACTATTCACCTAGTTACCTGGGAAGTATTCCAGGACCTCAACCTGCCAGGCTCATCAGGAAGATGTAGCTCAACTAAGACAGTTCACAGAAACTATAAGATGCTCTCTTACAGTCAAACAGGACAACAGGGAAATCTTTCTTTTTTCAATATAAAATTGACCATGCATGTTTTTATCTTGTTTTTTTTTATGCTCTGGCTTCTTAGATCTATATTCTTTTGTGTCTTCAACAACAGGCCACACCCTCCCAATTTCTGCTACAGTATCTGAAGAAGAAATGTTTGATAATTGCCTCTGACTTGTTGGCATCTACCTGCCCCTCCCACAATTTCAGTAATGGCTCCACCCCAATTCTCCTTGGAATTCAGTGAGTCCTAGATGCTGAATAATCCTTAGGTAGTCCTTGAATACACTGTATTTTTGCCCAATCCCCAGGGTTGAGTTTCTGCTAACATTTTCTTTCCATGGTACCACATTGCTGACCCTTTTTTTGTAGATCTGGAATCCATTCCTGACTTTCCAACAGTGTTTGAATCCTCTGTGTCCTACTTAACTTTAAACTAGTTCCTTTTTTCTGGAAATGAAAATGACTTCTAGGCAAGTGGCATCCTGCCAACTTTCTGTGTGTTTACTTTGACCAACCCCCTTACTGATGAAGCTAAATTCCTGAGGCTCTATCATGCTTGGGGCTATGACAGAAATTATTTCTGCACTGTTCATTTTGTTACACTCTGTGGCCTTAGGCAAAATTCTTTCAGTGCTAAAGCTAACGCTGAAGTCTTTTCATACATGTAATGTTGTTTCTATTCAAAGCCCTTGTAATGGTTTTCACTGCTATCTTTACTTTTTTTTTTTTTAATATATACACTTAGCTTTGTTTTCCCCTTCACATATTCAAAGCATATGGATTATCTTCAAGCATTATGGCCAATAATATGCACTTCATGTTTTCATCACCAAGTTTAACCTTGCACAGCTTGCTGTCAGAACTCTATTAAAGTACAATTGAGAGAATTAATAACTAAAAGAATATTATCTAAGAACATTTTATCATCTCATTTGTCTCGGTATTCTGAATTCTATTCCTCAAGCAAGTTATATGATCAGAAAGCTATGTACCTGGAAGTCATTAAGTCTCCTCCCAACATAAAACACTTTCAACAATCCACAGTTTAGTGTTATGTTCTCAAGTTTTATTGAAAGTCAATATAGAAAATAGTCACAAAAACAATGTGTTGCATCTGCTTTAAAAGCATTCCTAAGCTATATTTAAGCTAACAATTCCTGATTGCCTAGGAGGAACCAGACACTACTTAGGAACCAGTGATATGAAATAGATAAATAAAGCTAATTCTTTAACTTCAAGGCATTTACAGCCAGAGCATTGGGAAAATGGAGGACAGGAGAAAAGATATGTACACAAGTAGGTTTGTGATGTAATTGCCCTTTAATAACCCTTTATATGCTAAATTAATTTTAAGTTAATATTGCATACTATTTTTATTTTTTGTTTTGTCCGCATGTTAATGTTTTAATACATTCAATAAATTTATTAACTTAATGATAACATGCTTTCTTTTATAGTAAATATAGAACATATAGTAAAACACTCATTTTTAACCATAAAGAACAAAAATAGAGTTCTAGAATATATACTTATAACTTTGATTTTAAATATTATAAATTACCCATTTTAACACATACTTAAGTTGAAATTTTGGAATTTACATATTACAATTACTAAGTCACACAATTTCCATATTAGATACAATTTATTAAATTTTTTGTAAATGTTATTATACTTGACCATACAGTGTTTGTCTTTGCCTGGTTTACTTTATTTATCATAATGTCCTCTATGTTCATTCACATTGTCACAAATAGCAAGATTTCCTTTTATTTAAGCTTAATGATATTCGTGTGTGGGTATGTGTGAAGACTTTGTCACTTAACACTTAGGTTGTTTACATACCTTGGTTGTTGTGAATAATTTTCCTAAGAACATGAAAGTGAATATATCTTTTTAAGATTCTGATTTCATTTTCTTTGGATATAGACCCCAAAGTAGAATTACAGGATGATATGGTAGTTCTATTTTTTGTTTTTAAAGGAACCTTTATACTGTTGTCCATAGTGGCTATACTAATATACATCTCCACTAGCAGTGTAATAGGGTTCCCTTTTTTACACATACTCATCCGCGTTTGCTGTCTTTTTGATAATAGAAATCTCAATAGATGTGAGGTGGCATCTCATTGTAATTTTTAAAAATATTTTTAATTGATTTTTAGAGAGAGAGGAAGAAAGAGGGAGAGAAAGAGAGAGAGAGAAACACCAATGTGAGAGCAAAACAGCGATTAGGCTGCCTTCTGTATGCCCCCTACAGGGGATCGAGCCCGCAACCTTTCAGTGCACAGGACAATGCCCAACCAACTGAGCAACACCTGCCAGGAATCATTGTAATTTTGATTTGCATTTCCCTGGTGATTAGTGATATTGAGCACTTTTTAATTTACCTGTGACTCTATGTATGTCTTTTTTGGGGGGAAAAATGTCTAGTCAAGTCATTTTCCCTTTTTTAAATTGAGTTGTTTTTTTGCTATTGATTCTTGTGTATTTTTTACAAGATTCTTGTATATTTGGTATATTAGCCCCTTATTAAATATGTGGTTTGAAAATACTTTCTCCAATTCCATAGGTGGCCTTTTCATTTTATTGATGGTGTCCTTTGCTGTGCAGACCTAACCCCTTGAATTATGAAATTTTTACTTATGTCAATTATCAAATATATATGCTCTGTTCATTCATATTTGATTGGGCATTATATATATATCACAAAGGTAGTTTATAGATATAAAATTATAAGTGAGGTAGGCATCTTATTGATGAATAAAAATTATGAACAAAATATTCACTTTTCTTCTTAATCTCCAAATTACTTCACTTTTGAAAAAATAAAAACAGTTTCATTTCTAGCCCCTCTGAATGGCAAAAGGAAGGAGGAAAGAAGTAATTTACAGGTCTCTTAAAGAAAGTATAATGAGGAACCAAGGTATATTTAAGGTTTGGGACTTATTAATAATGCATTACCTTTGTGTTTTAACATATTAAAAAATATAAAGAAGTTTTTTGCTTTGTTCATACTGAACAAATTATTTATTTATTCATTTATTTATTTATTTATTTATTTATTTATTTATTTATATTGATTAAGGTATTACATATGTGTCCTTATCCCCCCATTGTCCCCCACACCCCCCCACTCATGCCCTCACCACCCTGGTGTCTGTGTCCATTGGTTATGCTTATATACATGCATACAAGTCCTTTGGTTGATCTCTCCCTCTTACCCCCACCCTCCCCTACCTTCCCTCTGAGGTTTGACCGTCTGCACAAATTCACAAATTCAAATGCTGTCAAGGACTACTTAAGACAGAAATTATGTGAGCTCTCAAGATAATAATAAGGATTTATTATTGAACATATTACTTTATTATAAGATTTATCTATGTATTCATAAAAATTGATTCTCTAGAAATCTCCTAACTTCAAAAGAGAAAGTATGGATAAATAGTGATCCTAATGCCTGGAGATTAATTTTATTTAATAATGAAAAATATTTATTGAATAAAAGTACTACATATACACTTGAAATCTATATAATATTAAAATTTATCTTATATATTAATTGGCAATGCTATAAAGTATATTGATTGACATTGAAGTATCACAATTCATGATTAAATGACAAAAGCACATTATAAACAATATACATAATATGGAGTTTTTATTTATTTACACAAACAACATATATGAATACACCTAGGGCAGTGTTGCATTTAGAAAAATATCCATAGAGTTGCCTGCCATTCTACATTCAAATGTATTCTTAAACCCTGACCCAAACTTGTACATAATTATCATTGGGCCGAAACCTACAAAATTTCATCTTAACAAGCTTTTATATATTTTATATTCTCCATTACTTTGAATGCCACTAATTTAGGAAATGAATATTATAGATTTAAAGATGGTATATATTTTTATTTCTAATTAAATAGATGTTAGTAGTAATGATATTGAGTACAGCTACCCATCACACACATACAAACACCCACAAAGCTAATTTTACTGTGTTAATTATATGTCATTATATCAATTTTACATGAAGAGAGACCAATAGCTTTACAACAGCTCTCTTGGCCATATGAAATCAGTCAATTAAGCAAAGGATTTTAATTGTAAAAAAACATATTAAGTTTCTTAAACCACAACTTAATAGCTATTTTCCCTAACAACAATATTAGTTACCTCCTAGCTTAATGAAAATTAATTGCTATTCTGCTTTGACAATTACATGGTAATCGATCAAGTTTAAAGAACCTGCAAGGGCCCTTTGCTCTTATTCTATTGCAATCCATTAAATCTGCAGCAGATAATAACCTTTAACTTATTTACATCTTAGGGAATTCTAACGGCAGTTCTAGATGTCACTGTTTATACAAAAGTGATATATCAAATTGCCTCTTTTTTTTAGCTCAATTAAAGTGGTTTGTCTTTATTGAGACATTTCTAATTCTACTAGAGTACTTTCAAAACTAAGACATTTAAATTACATTTTTTATTCGAACAACCAACAATGATTAAGGAAAAGTAATGCAGGTGTACTGCCAACTAATAGCAACTAAAAATAAAAATTTAATGTGAAAACTTTTTCAATAGTAAAAAAAAAAAAATCATGTATCTCTTCAAATAATTTTTTCTTCAAACAATAAGGAGATACAAATTTATACCTATCAGAAAGACAAAAGTCAAAAAGATGAATAATACAACTCTTACAAAGAAAGAAGAGTTCGGAACAATAGTATATTACAGGTGGCGATCTACATGGTAGAGTCAATCTGGAAAATGCTATATTTCTAGAAGCTCTGGTTGAAATGGAATGCAGGGTATGACTGCCCCGGCCAGGTGGCTGCTTGGTTGGACCTTCGTCCCATACAACAAAAGGTTGCAGATTCGATTCGCGGTCAGTATTCACACTTAGGTTTCGGGTTCGATCCTTGGTCCAGGAGTCTATGCGAGGCAACCTATCCCAGAACTAGCCCTGCTTCACTTTCTCCCACACCTTCTATCTATGGACAATGCAAATTCCTGCAAAACAATTTACATCTTTCTTCCCCAAACTGTTACCATAAAAATATTCTGGCAACTCCAGGACAGCACCGTTTGACTCTTCCACCCAGCCCTGCTGCTGGGGGTCAGACTGCACACCCCAGGGCCTGGGCCTTTTCTGACTAGTATTTGGTTCAATAAGCTCTTTCTTTCAGAAAAGCTTTTGGTTATGAAAGGGGGTTTTTGTTTGTTTAAGAGTCAACAAATAAAACTACAGAATGATAGCCCTTATGAAATAGATGCATAATACATCTTCACCAAGAGGATTTTATTCCAAGAACACGTTTAACACTTAAAAATCAATCAATGCAATTTTAAAGAAGATAAATGCATAAAAACACATAATCATCTCTATGAATGAAACTTATTTCAGAAAATGGAACACCCATTTTATAAAAATTCTTAGAAAACTAGGACTAGAAGGAGACTTCCTTAACATCTCTGTGAAAGACCTGCATCTACTATCAGCGTTAATGGTGAATAACTGGATGCTTTTTGCCTAAGATCTTAAACTAAGTAAGAATTCCACTTTCATTACATATATTAAGCATTGTCCTGGATTCTTAGAGGTACAATGAGGCATAGCAGGCACAATAAGGCATGAGAGAAAATATAGAAGTAAAAGCAAAAAAACTGGGGGAAAAATAAAACTGTCTTTTTGCATAACATAATAATTTACATAGTAAACTATAAGTAATCCAAAAAAGCTGCTAAAAATCATAAGTGAATTTAGCATGGTTAGAGGATGCAAGATCAAAATGCAAAAATAACTTGTATTACTATATTAGAATTATTAAATGAATATTAGAATAAAATTGGAAATAAAATTTAAAACAATTATATTTATAATATCAATAATATAATTAAAAACAAATATAAATACAACAAAATATGTATAAAATTATGAAATGTTTCAGTGAAAATTAAAGATTGACTAAATAATTAAAGAGATAAACAATTGTGCATGGATAGAAAAATTAAATACTATTACAAACTGATTTCCCCGATTTGATTTATAGATTCTACATGAATCCAAACATATCTGAAAAGGAGAGTTGGTAAAAATTGACATGATAAACCTTAAATTTATAGGAGAAAATAATGGACATGGATTGCCAAAACCACATTAAAAAAGATAGTTAGAAGACTAATAAGTACTATCTGATGTCAAGATTTTCTCTAAAACTACAGTAATCAAAATGGCATCAGATAGACATACTGATAAATGAGACAAAATAGAGAGTCCAGAAATAAATCTACACATAAGTGGCCAATTTGTTTTTGTCAAAGGTGCCAAGGTAATACAATTGGTGAATCATATTATTTTTAACAATGTTAATGGTACTGATAACATTGTAATTAGCAAATCCTATATAATAAAAGCCTAATATGCTAAGTGTCTGGTCATCCATTCAACTAATCAAAGCATAATATGCTAATGCTATGCTAAGGCCACTCAACTGCTCGCTATGATGTGCACTGACCACCAGGGGGCAGATAGTCAACTGGTTGACCAGTCGCTATGATGTGCACTAACCACCAGGGGGCAGACACTCCAAATGGTAGGTTAGCTTGCTGCTGGGGTCCGGCCAATCGGGACTGAGAGAGATGGGTTGGACACACCTTGGAGCCCTCCGCCTCCATGGCAGCGCTAAGGATGACCGACTGCTGGCTTAGGCCAGTGGGGAGTGGGTGTAAGCCATCAGTTGGACATCCCCCAAGGGCTTCTGGACTGCAAGAGGGCAAAGGCCAGGCTGAGGGACGCCTCCCCGACCTGAGTGCACGGATTTTGTGCACCGGGCCTCTAGTTATTAATAATAGGAAAGGAGCAAAGAGAAAGCCAGTCATTATAGGCATGTTCCCTGCCAAACATTGCGGGGAGGGGACTGAGCAAAGTTAAGATAGACACATGCCCACTAACATTGGGGTGACATAGGGAAAGTGCTTACTTGTCAGTAACACCTGGGAACAGAGGTCATTGGCCAGAATGGGCATGATCACTGCAAGTCCAAATATGTTTGGGATACTTAACCCCTTAAACAAAGGAGTTCACTCTCTTGGTGCTTTTATGCTCTTGGTTCCTTTTGGCATGCTTGGCTCGTGGCTCACATTTGGCTTCAAGGCGTTCTCCTTTGTGGCCCATAGCCATGCAGATCCCCACACACAATGTACTAATGGACTGCAACTAGCCTGTTGCTAAACTGGACCTGTGTACCACATGGAAAGGAAAATCTGCACACTGACTTTGCTTCTAGCTCTACTGAAACCCCAGGGACACTTCTTCTATGACTGGACTAGGGAAATGGAACTTTAGAAACACAGGTATTTAATTCCATGCAAATAAAAATAATTCATTTTCCCATGGGAGTCTCGGAAAATTCCTTTTCTTATATATCAGAAAAAGTCCACCCCTAGCAGCACCCACTGGGGAAGAGACCCCACCCCCCGACCCCACTTCATTTGGTATCAGTACTAAAACTAGCAAATATCTATATGGAAAAGTTAGCATGAACCTTTCTGATGCCACCACAAAGATTAACTTGAAGTATATATAGACTTAAATATAAGCGTGCGTGTGTGTGTGCGGTGCGCACATGTGTGTGTGTCTTTGTGTCTTTTTGTGTGCATAATGAGATAAAGCAAGTATTGCAAAATGTTAAAATTGATAAAGTCAGGTAAAGGTATATAGTCATTGTATACTTTTTTCAACTTCTATGTATCTGCAAACCTTTCAAAATAAAAATTCTGAGAAAATGTTTTGAGGAATGGATGAAAAATATCAATTTGTGTTCAATCTAGTTGCTTGGTACTAGATGGTATATCAATTATTCTACCCAGTATTTATTTAAAAGATTTCAACATTAAAAATAAAATAGTTAATAGAAATATTTAACTTAGATGACATAGTTAATTTTATTAATGATAATAGCTAGCTTTATTAAGTTAGTAACATAGTTCATTTTATTATTTATGGTGTATCTAATTTATCAAATAGCTTTGTTTAATAATTAAATGCTGTATTCATAAGGAGATGATTATTTTATAGGTATACCCAGTATTCAAATTGTTGCTTAAATTAATTACTCTGGTGCTTTGCTATGGAGATATGTAACTTGTCTATATACAACCTCATAAATAAGTCACACTCCATAAACTTCAAACAGCCTAAGTGGTTGTAACTTATCTTATCATAGCCATGAATGTGCTCAGAAGAAAACTTCAATGGGTTTGAAATTAAGACAATCCTTTGATTCAGATTCCGAGATTCTTTTATCAGATGAAATCTCATGACATTCTAGAAAAAAAACATTCTACTTCAGTCTTGCCAGAGATAAAGCCATTCATTACTCTGTGAACATTTCTCTGTTTTCATTTTAATAACAAAGCAATACTTTTTTCCTTTACTGTTATTGTCTTTCATCTCAGAAACTCTAAATGTTTTACAAAAGACACAAGAGTATTGTCCATTCTAAAGAAAAGAAAAAGGAGGTGGCAAGGGCTTATTCTGTTTCAAACTGTCTCCCCAAAAGCCTGCCCAGATGCTAACGAGCTGGCCATCTTAACTTCTTGGAAGTGGTGCAGAGTTACACGCACTCAAACTCAAGGCCCATTGTATGTTGGTATCAAAGTTTCAGTCAAGTTTCTCTTAAAAGCAAAGTCCAAATCCTTCTTTAACAAGGGTATTATGTTTTCTAAAGTGGGCTTTTAAACATTGACATGAGAACCGTGACAATGATGTTGAGATACACAGCAAGGGACAAGATGTGTGGGAAAATACATGGAGAGTGATCATTCTGTTTCATGAACTGAGGACGAACAGAAAGCTCCAAAGTGGATGTGAATTGTATGCTGAGCCATTGGAAACCTTTGAAATATAGGTCATCTGCAATTGCAAAGGGTATGTTTCTAAAATCTCTTTGTAAGTACGTTGATTAGAACTCAGAAGGAATTTCCCACACAGAAGCTATATTTTTCATGTTGTCTTGTAGCTGAAGTTTCAGAGCAAGATCACAAAACCTACTGTGTCACAAATGCGGTACAACCCACGCCTTTGCTTTTGCCACTAGAGCAAACACACAGTCCCTCTGAAGCTTCTTCTGCTATTGCTATTCCTCTGTTATTGCAGGGCAAAGTGGAAGGCAATACTTGAAAAAAGGAATGCCAGGCTCTGTAAAGTGGTCAGCAGTGTCCAATGGAACTTTAAGGCAGGAATATCTGCTGTGGATGAGGAGGTAAATGTCGCAAACCCAGTTCCCATGCAGGCCTGCTTTCTAGGTAATGGTTCTAATTACAAATGCAAAAAGGTTAAAGAGGGAGAATCCACGCATGTTTTTGGAAAATGTCATCCACATGATATTAGTATCTGTAGCCCTTCTACTCCCAATCCTTTTATAAGACTCAGTGGGGTTCTCTCCATTTCCCTAAGTGGCCTTATCTTTGACAATTTCACAAATAATATGTCAATGGTCAACCATTAATGATTACTATTCTTAAACATTATGCTTAAATAGTAATATTGCATGAACGTTTACCTTTTATTGAGCACCTACACATACCAAGTACTTAACTCACGTTACTTCTCATTCTCATAACAACTCTGAAAAGGAGACTTATCCCCCAGGCGCAGAGGAGGAAACTGATGTTCAGAGGCTCGAAACTGTAGAGCTAGCAGCTCCATTTAACGATTCTGCCCTCAACCACTATATTTTACTTAATTAGCCGGTTAATTAATGCGACAATTAACCCTGAGCGCCTACTATGCGGCATCAGGGTTCTGAGAGAAATCTAACTTTAAGAGCTAAAGATACTTTAAGGAATTTAATCTAGTCAAAAGTAGAGGGGGTTGGATCAAGGGGAGAGATAGGAGCAGAAATAAATGAAGGCACGTAGGACAGGGAAAGTGGAATAATAGGGTTGAGGCTAATAGGTTTGAGTTATTATTTGGAGGGACCAAACACACAATTGTAAGTTTATATATTATATATAATATAGTTATATATACACACATACATATATACATACATATGGATATATATATATATATATATATTCTTATAATCAGATATTATAAGAATTTTACAGTTGAGTTCCATTTGCTTTAAATGATAAACTGACTTCTTAGACAGAAAATCAACCAGGAAAGAATAGTATTGCTTTACCCTATTTCATGTTTTCAGAAAATGTGGAGTAGGCTGCTAGTATGTAAATGTAGAGTGCTACCAAAGTAAAAAGTTTTTGTGAGCTAAGAAGTTGAACTTCTGACTAAAAGTGAGATTTCTAGAAAAATTTTACATGTTTTTTTTTCAGATTTTAATGTGAGAGTGATATGTAAATGGCAGGTACATGAGGAAGAAAAATATTTATGCCAATACATGAGTAAGTTTAGGAAGGTGGGTGGCTGGGAAATAGGCACTGCTGGGGAGAAGACAGAAAAATAGGTTACTATTACATGGTATGAAGGCACTTAAGAAAAAAATAACAGTGGCCATGGAAGTAGGGACAGAAATATTTTCTATCCACTTGCCAGTTATTAAGAAAAATGTAGTGAATACAGTAGTTGACCTCTATTCACAGTTTCACTTTCTGTGGTTCCAGTTACCTGTAGTTGATCATGGTGTGAAAATATCAAACAAAAATTTCTGAAGTAAACAACTCATGAGTTTTTTTGTTTATAATTTACCTTTATTGTTGAAAGAACTACAGATTCCCCTTTCTCCCCCCATTGACCCCTCCACCCTTCTCCCACCCCTTTCCCACCCCTCCCTAGGCCTTCACCATACTTTGCATGCTGTTCTGAGTAGTGTAATGAAATCTCATACCATCCTGCTCCATCCAAACTGGAACCTAAATTATCCCTTTGTCCAGGATGACTACACCAATTAGTAGCCATCTTGGTTGTCAGATTGTGTTCAAGTAACCCTTATTTACTTAATAGTGATGCCAAAACACAAGAGTAGTGATGCTAGAAATTCATATATACCAAAGAGAAGCTGCAAAGTGCTTCCTTTAAGTGAAAAGATGAGTATAATACAATAAGATATTTTGAGAGACCACATTCACAAAACTTTTATTATAATATATTGTTATAGTTGTTCTATTTTATTATTATCTATTGTTAATTTCTTACTGTGCCTGATTTATATGTTAAATTTATCACAGGTATGTATGTATAGGAAAAAATGTATATAAAGGGTTTGGTACTACCTGCTCTTTCAGATATCCACTGGGAGTCTTAGAAGGAATTCCCCTCGGATAAGAGGGGACTACTATATTCACAGAAAATTAGTGGTGCTCTGGGATTCTCAGTCATATGAATACCACATTGCTAATATTTGCTGGCGCCATGATATTTTCACAACCCTTGTTTTAGGAGTTCTCAAATGTGAAACACTTGTCTTTTTAGTAGCATGTTTCCCCGAGTTGTTGATATGAGCTCCAGCCAAGAGAATGGTAATTACTTGTATGCCTTCCACCCAGCCATTTGTGTTAGAGACATTTACAGCATACAAGTTATATACTTATAAGGCTGTCATGGTTTAAAATGGTAAATTTGTGACACCACTCGTCCCTGTCTGAATTCTGAAACTGGTAGGGTAAGAAGAATGGGAAGAAGGGAAATAAAAATACCCGTTTTATTACTGATGGAGCAGATAGTGTGGCTTATGTATGCAGAATCCTAATCCTTGGGTGTTGGTGTCCTCATTTGCACCCAAGAATTAGACAGACTCATTCATACAGTCTCAGGCAGAGCCACAGAACCACAGGTTTCGCCCTACAGGCTTTTACCTCCACACTTACTATATGGCCTGGGGCAGACCGGAACACCTGCTCAACATTGAAAGGTGGATCCCAAAATGAGGTAAATAACAAAAGGGTTCTCAAAGCAAGCCCAGTTCCTATTTCCAAAGTCACCTGTCAAGTCACTCCTTGGCTCCAAGGAAGGCACAGATGGGAGTAGAGAGAGGTCAAAAAGGTTATCTAACAGGACATTCCTCCACATGGAAGAAAACATAGGATGAGGAATTACTTTCTCTTTAAATAAAAGCAATGTGAGTAATAGTCAACTGTGGACATAGTGATGGATCATTTGCATGAAAATGCTAATCTTTCCACTCATTCAGAAAACATATAATGAATCTCTGTTTTGTGACTAGAACTATAGTATAATCTATAACTACACAATACGTTCAAAAGATAATTTAAAAATTATGTGAGGTATTCAACACAAATTTGAGATCTACATTATAATGTTAGAATCTTTGAATCTTAGTTAAGTTTTGAAATCATTGAGATAACATCTACATCTTTTTATAGACAAAATATAGTCTGGGAAAACAATAAGCTACTTTAAATTCAACCAACTTCAATAATTCAATTTTTATCAGATGTTTTACATTCACAATTATTTCAAGATCCAAACTTCCAAATTTTGTCTCTATCTGAATTTTTTTGGCCTCCCAGATATGTGATGCCTCCCTATCAATGCCTATACTCCATTTACTTAACAGAAATGCTTTATGAGTTCTGTTAAAGTGAAGAAGAATCATACTTTGTTCCATTATTCTCTCAAAGATGGACTTCATTAAAACATGATTCATTGGGTCTTTGCCAAGCAACAGAGATATAGATAAGTAGTATAACAAGAACCTTCTGGTTTTTCAGTAACAAGCACCAATCAATAGGATTATGCTAAATTTCATGCTATTGCAGGTCATATTTTATCAAGGTTCCACTGCACTTACAATAAACAATACCCCACTATGTCAATCCCTTTATTAACCCTCCTAGTAAACCTTTCGGTCTGAAAAACATCCACTGCAAACCTCTTAAGGTAAATGGTGAAAATACTAGAAAAGTAAAATATGATGATTTTTATAAAGCGTATAGTTTTAAAAAGAAAAATTTTACTGTTGCATAAATGAATATTTTAACATAATAACATAAATAAATATAGTTAATATTTATTCGGTGCTGTCTAATGGCCATTGGGTTTAGGGCCTTACAGATATTATGACATATATCAAGTTCATGATAGCCCTATGAAATAGATACCATTATCTCTCATATGTGAAGAAACTGGAGTATAAAGGAAACAACATTTAGCCAAAATGGAAGTGTTTAAGTAATTGCTTAAAATCACAGTTAATAAATATAAGCAAGCCATCCTGGATATAAACAAGGGTCTGCAGGACTCTGGGCCCATACTCTTAAAATACTTTGCCTCCAAAAATCCCACCAAATGAGAGTAGATATCTACATAAAGTTTTTCACATACTGTTAAATGCCATTGTAAATAAATACAACATGTAATATGTTTGTATAGCATACATTATATTATATACCCACAGGCATATATAAATTATAGACATTCTTACCTTGTTTATAGACATGCTTATAGATGGACTTGAAACTGCATCTCTCTGCAGATTTGTAGACACTCAGACTATACCAGAGTCCTACTAATTTCATGTAAACCCAAGTAACCTCACTACTAAAAAGTAAAAGCCTAAGACTTTATGTACACCAGCAAACCCAAAACATACTTGAAAAAAATTATACTATAATACACACACATATTTATATATATATCCTATATTAATATGACTGATGAGATAAGTAGATCAAACCTTACCTGAAGTTGAGTCTGCAGGAACTTGGGTGTACTGTGCATATATAAATTATATATTCCTTTAAATTGTGAATTGTACAGGATAGTTGTTGTTTTTCAATTCCCAACTGAAAAGGAGACAAAGGATACAAGTCCCTATTTAGGTTCCTTGAGTGTAAATACCTCTCAATCTTTAACATGCATCAACATCAGGCAGATACCACACCTCTTGAGTTTACAATTCAATCGGTCTGGATTGGGTCTTAGAATTTTCCTGATGAACTCAATCATGGACTATGCCAATGATGCTGGCTCAGGGACCACAATTTAAGAAAAGTTCATCAGACCTAGCTCAAGAACCAAGATGGCAGCATAGGTAAACGCCTGTACTCTCTGCCTCCAACAACCACATTAAAATTACACTAAAATACAGAACAACCACCATCCAGAACCACCTGAAAGCTGGCTGAATGGAAATCCTACAACTAGAGAAGGAAAGAAGAAAGCACATTGAGATGGTAGGAGAGACAGAGGCCTGGGCCGGGCTGGCACGGCACCCACATGGGCTGCCTTCTTAATTGGGAGGGAGATCTTCTCTGTGGAGGCCGCCCATGAGGAGCAAGGGGTCTCAGCCTCACACCAGACCCCCAGCCCAGGCTTCCAGAGCTGGGAAGAAAAATCCCATAACTATGGGCTGTAAAAACCAACAGGGTTTGGGCTCAGTGACACGGAGGTTACTAGAGACCCAGGTGTCCCTTTTAAAGGCCCGGCCCACAGACAGAACTTACAAGGTCCTGCTTCCTCTGAGCTCCAGCACTAGGGTGAGGGTCTGTGGGACACAGACACATAAGAGGAGGAGCTGGATTTCCTGCCCTGGGGCAGGAACTTGGGAGCAGCTTTCTCCCAGATGGAGGTGCTTGCAGGGATCATTGTTCTCAGGACTGACTGGCAGCTGAATCTGAGTTTCCATCAGTGTGGCCCACACTGTTAGCTCCACCCAGGTGATTACCTGAGACTTCGCCCCATCCAATTTGTAGCTCCACCCAACCTGCTTGCAGTGGCTTTTGCATATGAATGGCCTGTCCTTGCTTAGTCTTTAGACTTCGCTGAAATCTCTCAAACAAGCTGCAGCTGGGTCAGTGTGCCCTGCACCTATCACAGCTGGGCCTCACCTGCAGATCTCTCGGTAGCTCCTGCCTGGAGGCCCAAGGCAGTGGCTGACTTTGCACCTCCCTGGAGGCCCCAGAGCCAGTGCACTCAGTGGACAGCTTCAGACCATAGCAGATTATACATCCACACGCAGCAACACTCAAAGGGAAGACTCAGTGAGCACCAAAACCCCACTGAAGCAAGTCCTGCTCCATAGGGGTGTCTCCTGCACAGTAGCTCTCCAACTGTAGCCACAGCTGGTCCTCACAGCCAATTGGCCTGGAGATCAATTTCTCCCAGTGTTACCAACAGCAATCAAGGCTCAACTACAATAAGACAGTGCCCATATAGGGGCACACCTAGAGTGCCCAGCTCAGGTGACTGGGGAGGCTGAGCCACTGGGCCCCACAACACCTACTACACAAGGCCACTCTACCAATTCCAGGAGACATAGCTCTACCTAATACACTGAAACGAACCCAAGGAAGCAGCCAAAATGGGAGACAAAGAAACATGTCACATAGCAAGGACCAACAACTAAGACTGCCCAGCAAAGCTCTCATTTAAAATTGAGGGTCAGATAAAGAGCTTCACAAACAAAAAAGCTAAAGGAGTTCATCACCACCAAACCAGTACTACATGAAATGTTGAAGGGTATTCTTTATGAAGAAGAAAAAGAGATAAAAAATATGAACAATAAAATGGAAACAAGTACATATCTATAAAAAATTGAATCTAGCCCTGACCAATTTGGCTCAGTAGATAGAGCATCAGCCTGCGGACTGAAGGGTCCCAGGTTCAATTCCAGTCAAGGGCAAGTACCCTGGTTGTGGGCACATCCCCAGTAGGGGGTGTGTATGAGGCAGCTGATCGATGTTTCTCTCTCATCGATATTTCTGACTCTCTATCCCTCTCCCTTCCTCTCTGTAAAAAATCAATAAAATATATTTAAAAAAATTGAATCTAAAAATCAAAATAAACAAACAAGAAATCTAATGAACAAAATAAACTGGTGAATAAAATAGAATCAGAGGCATGGGACAGACTAATGAATCTCTGAGGGAAAGGGGATGGGGGCAGGAAGAGATTAACCAAAGTTCTTACCTATGGACACAGACAGTGGTGGTGGTGGTTGGGGGCGGGGGAGGCTGAAGGCCTGGGGTGGGGTGGGAACTGGGTAGAGAGGGGCAACGGGAGGAAAAAGGGGGACATCTGCAATATTCTCAACAATAAAGATTAAAAAATAAATTTAAAAAAATAAAGCCAAAAAGAAAAAGAAAAATGTTAGTCAAACTTTGGCCGTTCCCCTTACCACTGTTGTGCAGATCAAATCTCCCGGTATCAGTTGCTTTGCAAGGACATGAACAGATGAGGAATACAGGCTTCAGAAGTAGTTGGCAAAGTTGTTCTCAGAACCCAGTATATTAGAATCACCTGAGGAGTTTCTAAAGCCTCCCATTGCTTAGTCCCCACCCAATACAAATTAAATCAGAATCTTAGGCACTAGCACCTCTAATGCATCTCAGGTGATTCCAGTGTGCAGCCAAGTTTGCGACTAAGTGATAGTAAGAAATATCCAGCAATGTCCATGCCCAATGGTGGCAAGCAACAGCTGGCATACTATAGATCTCAATGATATGAAGACTGTCAATCACTATGTATTGTTTTTCTGTCAAATGTATAAAAGTGTATAGTTATGTGTAACTGTATAATCAATACTGACATATTTTAACTTTTAGAAAATACAAAAGGCAACTATAATATAATTATGGTTTCCCTCTGAACTTTTCTCTCTGTTTCTCTCTCACTCTCTTCAACATTTACATGTTTCTCAGCTCTTCAAATATAGCCCAGAACAACAGTTTATGTTCCATATGTCGAAATGATACAACAAGTAACTTAAAAAACAGGGCATAATTGTTAAACATGCAGAATCTAGTGTCTGGCACTTGGGGTTCAAACTTTGGATTCATACTTGGTAGCTGTATGACCCTGAGTAAGTTCCTCCGATTGTAATCTGTAAAGAGAGCCTAATAACAGTACCTACTTCCTATGACTGTACACATAAGTGAAATAATATTAGAAGGTAATTAATACATAGGAAGGACTAAAATATAAGTTGTGTTATTCTATTTACTTTTTATTTTCAAATTGGTGTTAATTTACTCTTGCTTAAAAAATAAAAAAATAAAAAACTTTTTAACAGTTTTATCTGAAATTTTGACCAGAATATTTCTGATTGTTGCACCTGTGCTGAATTTATTTATTTTAATAATTATAGATAAAAATTTATGTTGCTGCCTTTAATAGAAATTAAATGAATATGGCAAGGAAAGCAGGGATGATTTTTGGTTGATATTTGAGTCAGACTATAAAATAAATTTAATTATAAAGAAATAGAGTGAAAAAATTTCTGAAAAGTATATATAAAATTCTATACAGTTATGTCCTCAATCTACTCCTGAGCATTATTAACAAATCTATGTTAATATATTAATTAGTTATAGCTTATGCTTCTATTCTTTGGACTAGAAATCACTGAATTTAAACATGCAGCTTTTGATAGTTTTTTACTCTTCCATTTCTTTTCCAATTTATATTTATTACTTATATTTACAGCTATATAACTGCATGGGCACTTCTTACATATAAGAAATAGTATTAAATATGTCACAATAATAGTTTTATAATGTGACTAGTCATGAAGAACTTCAGTAAATGTAGTTTATTCACAAGAGCTTTTTACTGTGTGTTATGCAATTGTTCACTTAGAGTTAAACATATGCTTTAAAATGAGTTCAACTGTCATCTCTTAAAAATTATTTTCCCTGCTTTGGATAATATTAATATCTTTATTTTTAATCAAGCAATTCATATAAATGTTAAAGGCATTACTTTAAAAATATTTATTGATTGCCCTTTTAGAGTAATGTTATATTTTTGTGTTAGAACCTTAAAAATAAAATGAAAATTAACAGAACAGTACTATAAAAACCGTGAATTATGGTGAGATAACCTAAAAACAGGGGTTGGCAAACATCTATAATAATAAAAGGGTAATATGCTAATTAGACTGGCCATCTTCCAACATCATTCCAGATATCCTTCCTGAGGAAGCTGGGACGGAGGGAAGCCAGCCCAGGTTCCAGGTGCCTGCAGGAGGGAAGCCAGTGCTGGCAGCTGGGGGAAGGAAGGCCTACTCTTGCATGAATTTCCATGCATCGGGCCTCTAGTTAACTATAAAGGAAGGGCAAGATGCTAAATATCTTAGGTTTTGTAGGCCACTTACTCTCTCATATTGTTCTTTTTCAACAACCATTTACAAACATAAAAATCTTTCATGGCTTGGAAGCTAAACAAAAACAGCCTGTGAACTGGATTTGGCTCATGTCCTATATTTGGCTGACCTTGGACCTAAAATGCTTTTAAAGTATATTACCATTAATACCATTGCAATTTTTGAACCAAGACTTGAGTAAGATCATCTGCAAGTTTTCAACCACATTTAGAAAACATCATGAAAGTAACCAAGAAATGAAAATGGTTACAAATCTGCATAATTAGTCTAGAATTGTGGAAACCGAATGATTCAGTAACACTGAGTTATACAATAGCAATACTACTAGAATAAGCATAAAGAACACCTAAAACAGAGACAGCTGTATATGATTTACTTTAGCTTTAGCCATAAAATTCAATATCATGTGCCAAGAGTCAAGAAATAAAAAGGTACAGACTTTTAGTAATGAAGTGTCACCCACAGAAGAGGAAAATAAATGCAAATATTACATATCCTTGAATAAGGACAATATTCAGTAACATAGGATGCAATTATTGGTCATGAATCCAGATCCAAAAACATATGCATACTTTTATTTTTAAAGCATGCATAATGACCCTATTTTTGTTGGAAACATTTCTTGTACCCTCAAAATGTACATTTTAAAATAAAAGTTTTCATTCTTTGACATAGATTAAATTACACTCTATTGATATAACTTAAACATGGTTTATGTAGTTAATAATGTTTCTGGCTAAGCCAGTTAAAAATTGCTTAGCTGTCTCTTTTTAAAAAATGTTTTTGTTATTGTTATTCTTTGGAAAACTTTGAGAACACAAGCATGTGACCTGTATACATAAATATATTGCATCCATTCATATATTTTAAGAATCACTGGGCTTGTAATAAGATACTTTTTCCTAAAAGACTGTCTTTACTTTTGCCTGAACACTTCAGTAGTCATTAGCAGTCAAATCCCAGGAAAGGAAAACAAAACAAAACAAAAAGCTGTGGTAGAAGTCCCATTTCAAGACCAATTGACTTTATTGCCTACATCCCGATTCTGCAGAATTGTTTGGGAAATGAAGCAGAAGAGAGCTGCTGAGAAATCACAGTAGGAATCCATCCAGCAAAAAATTAATATGAACTAAATCACATCATCGTGATATAGTACAGACTATTGTGAAGAAGTATGAAAGGGTAACTATGTCTTAACTGGAAAAAGAAAGCAGAGGTACACATCTGCAATTTATAAGAGGCCATTTATATTATACACAAATAAATAATATAGTATTAATATATTTATTACATTAAAACCTAGTATTTTGAAGTGTTTTTGACATATATGTTTATATAAATGTAAAATGTATACTAAAATGCTTACATCTATAAAGCTTGCTATTTCCTGTCTTGGAAACATTGTCTAATCATCCAAACTCTGTTCTTCAGGTTAATTGGAGAAACTCATCTATTGCTGGTAAAAACATGACCAGTGACCATAATTTTGTTTTTGGAAATCATGGCATTAGTGTTTTACTGAATCTCCATGAGGTAACCACTTCGGATCAGTTACTAAAAAGTGGGGGAGGAGATCTGAGAAAAGGAATTCTGTGCCCACAAAATAGTCAGCTGTTAGGAGCAGTTCTTTTGCTGAGGGCTTAACAAGAGCAGTGCTGATGCACCAGAGCATTATTGGTGACGAAGGAGAAACAATGCAGTTGGCATTTCAGCACTGAATATCTGTTCCTAACTCCTACTGTGAAGATCTGTCAGCATCTGCTTCCCATAGGTTTACTGACACAAAACACCTCCCTAAATGATTAAATAAACATTTGTTAAAGTTTAACATAAATTGTTCTCTTTGCTTGTTATGGTTGGGTAAATACACATTACCCAACACACTCACTTAAGGGGATAAGTCAGTTTTGAGGCTTCTGCAGGAGTGGGCTCATAGAACTTCAACAATGGCCCCTGTTTGCTAAAGAAGTTACTCTGACTAATCATTTCTATTTATCATTTGTTAATTATTTAGACAAACACTTATATACCTGCTACTTTGTTCGCTAGGATCTGTGAAGAAATATTTAAATGTTTTCCTACTCTCAAGATTTGGGGAGAAAGACTGTAAAGCACAAGATTACCATCTCTAGAATAGAAGTCTACAAGAAAGACAGTGCTGGGTCCTGTCCCTTTTTAGTGATATTCTTTGAAGGTAAAACTGACCAGAGAATGACCTGTACACTCATTTTGGTGCATCAGCATATTGAATGACACACCTAGAATGCTGACGAACATTCTGTTGAGATTCTCATAAGATCTCCCCTAAAATTCTCACTTTTAGAAAACAAATAAAAACCTTGAAGACAAAGGAACCAGTGAGTGCTCTCTCTCCAGAGCATGCCCATGGCTTTTATCATCAGGCCTGTATCTTTGCTTTCTTTTTCCTAAGCTCTAAGGCTTCTAGCAACCAGGGGAGAAGTGGGCAGCAGCAGCTCATTCCAGGCTGAACCCTCTCCCCCAATCCCGAACCTGTCTCCAAGGGCCCTTCTTTTGCCTCTGTATCTTGTTTCCTGAGTCCACACAGCCCAGCTGTCTCACTTCTTCTGTGACTGTCTTTCTGAAAGTCCAAGGCAACTCTCTGAGCAGACTGCTCAAATCTTCTCTGAGTGTACTTTTATTTAGCATGCAAAATATACTTCTCTGCAGAATTCAAGAACTGAGAGCCAACATGGCCAGTAACAAAATAAAGACCTTCTGCCTTTGTGTTTTAATAGACTCTCTTTTATGTTTTTATATAATTGATAAAATATTAACAATAGGTATCTAGTAATGCAGTGCTATAATTTTATATCTGAGTCAGTTCCTTTCAAAGTGTCCATTTTGTCAGATTGAAGAACTAGTATATGAAAATGGAAACAATATGTTTGAAATGAGCTGATCTGCTCTATTGTCTCTAGAAAGCCTTCATCTATTTTTGGAATGTGAACACTGATGTGATAAAATACATTTTATCTTAATTCCAAGAATTCATATCCCTTTATATTTTTCCACTGAAATGTCATCATTTTCTGATTTTGTAAAAAGTATGCAATAACTTTTTCCTCTCAGAGATAAAAAAAATATTAATCTAAGAAAAAAAATAAAATGACATATTCTTAGTGGTGCATCACAAAGTCAACACTTTATGAAACACATTTGGAATTTTGGCTTTCTCTTCCCAACCATAAATTACAACTTCATGGAACTTATTTATTATAGTTATTATAAATATAACTCTTTCTCTAAAACCCTCAAAAATAATTGCTATTCAAACTAAAAAGTGTACAATGAGATAAGTATCTTGCTGATTTGTGAAAAGTTATGGTTTTGTGCTAGGCAGTTAGACAGACAAGAGCAGTACAGGAAGATGGGCCAGGTATGGAAGATTACCAGGGCAAAAAGCCCTGGGTGCCTAGCAAAGGACAATTGTAGGGTGGGACCTTACCCCCTTTTCTCCCCTAGCATATTGCTGGTCATCCGGTTTGGTCCCCCTGACCTTTCTTCCTTACAGATAATATCTGGGCCTTAGTTGTATTTCAGTTCCAGGCACAGAATAGTAACAAAACCAACCACAGCTGCATTGAATAATGACCCCCTGCTCTGGTGCCCACCAATCAATCAGTGGAGACCACAACCCTGAAAGACCACACCTGGAATGCTGCAGATATTCTATTGAGATCTTCCCCTGGGACCTCCCCTAAAATCTCCACCCTTAAAACCTTTAGGATGGAGGACCCAGTGCACTCTGCCTCCCTGGAGTATGCCCACACCTTTCCCTTTCCAATACATTTACATTTATATGTCACTTATTATAAGCTTTCATGGATTAAAAAGAATGACCTAAGAACAGAAAGTCAATTCTTTATATTCACATTTGTGATTAATAGGAGGTGGAGCACTTATTTATCTGTTACATATTGTTATGTACTAGAGGCCCAGTGCATGAAATTCGTGCACAGAAGGGGGGTTCCTTCAGCCCAGCCTGCACCTCTCCAATTGGGAACCCCTTGGGGGATGTCCAACTGCTGGTTTAGGGACCACTGGCTCCTAACTGCTCACCTGCCTGCCTGCCTGATCACCCCTAACTGGCCTCCCCTTCAGGCCTGATCTCGCCCCCAACTGCCCTCCTCTGCTGGCCAATTTGGTTCTGATTGGTCGGTTCCTATGCCAGTCAGTGTCAAAAGCTCCATCTCCTAGACAGCCATTGGTTCTTCATAGCACCCACATTTGTTTCTGATTGGTTGGTTCCTATGCCAGTCAGCATCTCCAGGCCTATCTCTGGGCCTGATCAGAGAGGCGGGGCTGAACAGCAGCCCTGTAGAGGTCGGGAGAGAAAGAAAGGGCCAGCTGCTGGCAAAACCTGGAAAGAAAGAGGGATAGAAAGAGAGAGGCAAGTACTGATCAACAGCTGCCACTGAGGCTGCGGATAAGACTCTGTCTCTCTCTCTTGGTCTCAGCCCCCTGGGCAGTCAGTGCTGGGTCACCATGGCAACCCAGTGCTGACTGAAGGACTTCTGGGTTGTTCAGCCTTTGGTGGTGATTGGTCCTTAGGATAATGTATATTATACAGGTACATTATTGTTAGTAGAAAAACAAGGTGATATCAGAAAATGCAAGACCTATAAACTGCTGCAATACCAAAGTAAAATATATTTATTCAGAAAAGTCATAAAAAGGAAAAATAGCTCTTTTGAACTATTTTCTGGTCCTTTCCAAATACTAATTACAACTGGTACCATATGCAGTTTAAAATAGAATCCAAATGACTGCTGATTGTTTTAATGGAATTCACAAAGTATAAGTAATCAGAAAAAAAATCAGATTTTGCCATGCATGGAGTTCAATAATGTGCAAAATTGGCAGCTTTCAAATTGTTTTAGAGCATGAATCCAAATAAGAAAATTATGGGTGATTTTGACATTCAGTTATAAATTCCATCTACATGATTTACAAAGAATGTAAATATAGGAATAATCTGGATATAAGTGTCCAATAAATTGATAGATTCCATTGTTTCCAATATAAAAACATCATAAAATTATTTAATGATTTAGTCTACACAGTTCTAGAAAAAATAGTATTTATTGTTTTTATGTAAATTTTAATAATATATATATGCAGATCTTCCTATATATTTCCAATGGTCATCTTAAGTTAAAATACAATTTTCAGAAAGGAAATGAAAATTATATTTATTTATAAATGTTTGCAAGTGTTAGGTAGGTGACATATTTTATAAGAATTTGATACATTTATGAATACTTTTAAATTAATCATTTAAAAATTAAACTTATCTATTCTATAATTTTAAACACATCCAAACAATTAACTTATTTTATACTTAATGAGAATATAAATGTATTTATAAATTATATTTCTGAATATTTAATTAAATTTGACTTCTAGTTATTTTCCTACTCAAGAGTTTAAAATTTTAACAAGTGGTAAGATTATTAAACACTTTTTGAGAACTCTAAAAAAGAAGTAGAAAATGATAATTAAATATAAGAAGAAAAATCAAAAGTATTATAAGACCAAATGAAACTCTAAGTTGATGAAATTGAAAACACACACACCAAAAAAATGAGAGTACAAGTCAAGCCAGCAGAGTATAGCACTGCATAGGTTCTTATACAATTTTAAATTTCACAAGGAGAGATTTCAGCAACTGTTTAAAAGTTTTGAAATCTAATTTCAACTACTTTCAACTTTGCGCAATTTTCCCAAAATTTGATAATTAGATTCGTTAAGTGATGAATCAGAGAATGTGAGTATTAATGGTGCTCATATTTTATTAACACATATTTTATTGTGTCCCTCCAAAAAAACTATAAATGTGATGGTATTTGGAGATTATCCCTTTGGGAGGAAATGGGGTTAGACAAAGTCATGAAGGTGATTCCCTGGTTCCACTACGTCAGTGCCATATAGGAAGAGACACTAGGGAGATTGCTCACTCTCTGCAATTTGAGGGCACAATAAGAAGGGGACAGTCTACAAGCCAAGACAAGATTTCTCACCAGCAACTGAATTGACTGGCACCTTGATTTTGAACTTCCCAGCCTCAAAACAGTAAGAAATAAATTTCTGTTTTTTAAACCACCCAGTCTTTTGTTATAGCAGACTAACCCGACTAATACAGTTATCAAGTAGAGTATCCAGCATGGTACATCACTCCTATGGTGGGAGTGGGCCTGGTGTGCTTGTGCTTGTGCTTGTGGGACAAAGAGGCCCTCTTGAATGCATGTGCAATTAGATGTGTGAGGAAAACAGGAAAGCAGTGGGAAATGAATTCAGAGCAGTAATTGGGGACCTGTTCATGTACTCTTGTAGGTCATACAAAGTTTTGGCTTTCACTGTGAATAAAATGGGACATCAGGGAGGGTTTTGAACAGAGGGGCATGTCTTTTAAATATTTAGAAATTTCTAAAGAAACTACCTGGGATTGAAGATTTCTTTTTTGGGTTATTTTTATATGCAACTTCAATATTCTTAGTAATTATAGGGCTATTCAAATTACCTGTTTCCTAGAAGATGAGCTGTAGTACTTTGTACTTTTTGAGGAATTGGCTCATTTCACCATGTTGTCCAATATATATGTCTGTGGAGTTGTTTAGAGTATTCCCTTATTATTTTGTTGTCTGCAGTGAGTGTCTGTAATGATACCCTCTTTCATTCCCAAGTTTAATAATTAGGTCTTGACACTTGTTTCCCCTTTTTATTTTCGTAGTGTTTTGTCAATTATAGTAATCTTTTCAATGATCCAGGTTTTCATTTTATTGATTTTCTCTACAGTTTTTTTTTCTTTCTGTTTCAATGTCATTGATTTATTCATTATTTTCTACTTTCTGCTTGTTTTGAGTTTACTTTGCTCTTTTTTCTAGTTTCTTTTTACATTTTTTTATTTTCTTAAAAAAAAAATACATATTTATTTCAGAGAGGAAGGGAGAGGGAGAGTTAGAAACATCAATGATGAAAGAGAAGCATTCATCCCTTGCTTCCTGCATGCCCCCTACTGGGGATCAAGCCCACAACCCAAGCATGTGCCCTGACCTGGAATCAAATAGTGACCTCTTGGTTCATAGGTTGAGGCTCTAGCTATGTTCCACGCCAGCCAGACTTCATTTTCTTTTAAGCTTGTCAAAGTTTGTTTTTTGGCCCTGAATACGGTATATCTTGACATGTATATGCCATAGACATTTAAAAAGAATGTGTGTCTTCTGCTTTTCTTGGATTGAAGTACTCTATAAATATTGATTAGATACTGTTGGTTAATGGTAGCGTTAAATTCTATATTCTTTCATTCTTCATCTGCACTTGTAGATTTGCTCATTGATTTTCAGTTCTGACAGTGTGTGCTTCACATTATTTGTCAGCTCTGTTGTTTGGTGCCTACATATTTAAGAATCCCATGTTATTTTGGTGGGTTGATCCTTTTATTGTTATGCAATGTACCTTTCCTTCCCTGATAATTTTCTTTGTTCTAACATCAACTTTATATAATATCAAAATATCAGTATAGCTATGCTTTTCTTTATTTGTCAAGTACAATAGCCTTTCAATATTTTTTGTATTAGTTTCAGGTGTACAGCATAGTAGTTAGACAATTATATAATTTATGAAGTGATTCCCCTGATAAGCCTAATAGCCACCTGGCACCATGCATAGTTATTACAATATTATTGACTATATTCCCTATGCTGTACTTTACATCCCCATTACTGTTTTCTAACTATCAATTTGTATTTCTTAATCCCTTTACCTTTAGCACCCAGCCCCCTAACCCTCCTCCCATCTGGCAACCGTCAGTTTGTTCTCTGTATCTATGAGTCTGTTTCTGCCTTGTTCACTTATTTTGTTCTTCAGATTCCACATATGAGTAAAATCATAAAGTATTTGTCTTTCTCTGTCTGACTTATTTCACTTAAAATAATATCCTCTGGGTTCATCCATGTTGCAAATGGTGAGATTTCATTCTTTTTTAAAAAAATATTTTAATCCTTACTATAGGATATGTTTTTGTTTTTTAATTGATTTTAGAAAGAGAGAAAGGAAGAGGGAGAGTGAGAAACATTGATCAGTCGTCTCCTGTCAGGACCTTGACCAAGCTTGAACATACAAGAATGTGACCTGACCAGGAATCTAACACATGACCTTTCAGTGTAAAGGATGCTGCTCTTCTAACCAACTAGGCCACACCAATCAGTGCAAGATTTCATTCTTTTTTTATGGCCGAGTAATACTGTATATATGTACCACATCTTCTATGACCACTCATCTATTGATGGGGAACTTAAGTTGCTACCATATCTTGACTATTGTAAAAAATGCTGCAATGAGCATTGGGGTGCATATATCTTTTCAAATTACTGTTTCTTTTGATTAATGTTTGCATGGTATACTTTTACTATCTCTTCACTTTCAAACTACATATACAGGCATACCTTGAAGATATTGAGGTCTCAGTCCAGATCACCAAAATAAAATGCATATTACATAAAGCAAGTCACACCAATTTTTGTTTCCCAGTGCATATAAAAGTTATGTTTCAGCCATACACTAGTCCAATGACTGTAAAATAACATTGTCTTTAAAAAAACAATAGACATACCTGAATTAAAAAGTATTTCATTGATAATATTTCATTGAGCCTTTAGCTAGTGGTAATCTTTTTTTGCTAGTGGAGGACTGTGCCTTAGTGTTGATGGCTGCTGACTGCTCAGGATGGTAGTGGTTGTAGTTTGGGGTATCTGTCACACTTCTTCTAATAAGGGGACAATGAAGTTTGCCATATAGATTCTCATCCTTTCATGAATGATTTTTCTGTAGCATGTAATGCTATTTAATAACATTTCACCCACAGTAGAACTTTTAAAATGGAGTCAATTCTCTCAAACCATACCTATGTTTTATTGCACTAAGTTTATGTAATATTCTAATTCTTTTGTTGTCATTTGAACAATCTTCACAGCATCTTAAATTAGAAGTAGATTTCATCTCGATAAAACACTTTATTTGCTTATCCATAGAAGTAACTCCTAATTCATTAAGGTTTTACCATGAGATTGTGGCAATTCAGTCACATTTTCAGGCTTCACTTATGGTTCTAGTTCTCTTGTTATTTCTACATTGGTTGTAACTTTCTCCACTGAAGTCTTGAAGCTCTAAAAGTCATCCATGAGGGTTGGAGTCAACTTCTTCCATTATCCTTAATGTTGATATTTGATGTTTTCCCATGAATTGAAAATGTTCTTAATGGCATCTAGAATGGTGAATCCTTTCCAGAAACTTTTCAATAGACTTTCCTCATATCCATCATAGAAATTACTACACATGGAAGCTATTGCATTATGAAAATATTTCTTAAGTAATAAGACTTGAATATCAAGGTATCTCCTTGATCCATAGACTGCAGAATGCATGCTGTGTGAACAGGCATGGAAATGACATGAATAGACCATCAATAGATGAGTGGATTAAAAAACTGTGGTACATCTACATAATGGAATATTATGCAGTGGTAAAAAAGGAGTTTTTACCATTTGCAACAGTATGGATGGAACTGGAGAGCATTATGCTAAGTGAAATAAGCCAGTCAGAGAAAGATAAATATCACATGATCTCACTCATTGGTGGAATATAATGAACAACATAAACTGATGAACAAAAACAGATCCAGAGACAGAGAAGCATCAATCAGACCGTCAGACCTCAGAGGGAAGGTAGGGGAGGGTGGAGGTAAGGGGGAGAGATCAACCAAAGGACTTATATGCAAGCATATAGGCCTACCAATGGACACGGACAACAGGGGGGTGAGGGCATGATGGGGGGGATCGGGGGTAATTTGGGGATAAGGACACATATGTAATAACTTAATAAAAAAATTTAAAAAAGAAAATGACATGAATATTATTGTACATCTCCATCAGAGCTTTTGGGTTACTAGGTGCATTGTCAATAAACAGTACATTTTGAAAGGAATCTCTTTTTTCTGAGTAGTAGGTCTCAATAGCAGGCTTAAGGTAATCAGTAATCTGTGTTGTAAACAGATGTGCTATCTGTTATCCAGGCTTTGTTGTTCCATTTGTTGTGCTTTTATATTATGTTCTAGAGGCCCGATGCATGAAGATTCCTGCAAGAATAGGGCTTCCTGTGGCCGGAGTGAAGCAGAGAAGGGAGCGAAACTCACCGAGGCAGGCTTCACTCCCGCCTCCACTGCCCCGTTTCCTTCCCTCCCATCTCCACTGCTCAGCTTGCTTCTCCACAGATTCACTCCCTTTTGCAGCGCTTGGCTTCTTCTACATTGTCTTCAGTCTTCGCTCCGCACCTGCATATGCAAATTAACTGCCATCTTTGTTAGGTTAATTTGCATACACATCTGATTAGCTGGTGGGTGTAGCAGAGTGACACCAATTTGCATATTTCTCTTTAATAGTGTAGATTTAGCTTTCTTTTTTTTATTTTCCCCCTTAAAACTCATGAACGAACCTCTGCTAGATTCCATCTTTTCTTTTGCAGCCTCCTCACCTCTCTCAGCCTTCATAGAATTGAAGGGAGTTAGGGCCTGCTCTGGAGTAGGTTTTGAATTAATAGAATGTTAAGGCTGGTTTGATGGTCTACCCAGACCATTAAAACTTTCTCCATATCAGCAATAAGGCTGTTTTACATCTTTATCATATGTGTGTTCACTAAAGTAGCACTTCTAATTTCTTTCAAGAACTTTTCCTTTGCATTCACAACTTGGCTAATTATTTGGTGCAAGCGGACTACTTTTCAGTTTCTCTCAGTTTTTGACATGCCTTCCTCACTAGGCATAATCATTTCAAATTTTTTTTATTTAAAGTGAGAGACATATGACTCTTCCTTCACTTAAACACTTAGAGGCCATTGTGGGTTATTAACTAAATTAACTTCAATATTTTTGTGTTTGAGGAGGGAGAGAAGCTCCCAAAGAGTGAGATAAATGGTAAAAATAGCTTCTCAGTGTAGCAGTCAGAACACACATGTAATCAATTAAGTTTGCCATCTTATATGAGCATTGTTTGTGAAGCACCAAAACAATTACAATAGTAACATTAAAGATCACTGACCATAGATCATCATAATGTAAAATAATAATAATAAAGTTTGAAATATTGAAAGAGTCACCAAAATGTGACAAACACAAAATCAGCAAATGCTATTGAAAAAAAAATTGTGCCAATAGACTTCCTGGACACAAAGTCACCACAAAGCTTTGATTTATTTTAAAAATTGCAGTAAAATAAGGAATGCCTGTATAATTATATTTGAAATGAATTTATTGTAGATAGCATATATTTTTATCAGATTTTTAAAAATCTATTTTATCTCTTAAATGGTATATTTAGATTATTTAATTTCAAAGAAATATTGCTAATTTTGGCTTAATTCTGTCATTTTGACTTTGTTCTCTATTCTTTCTGTTTTTCACTTATCTACTTTCTTCTCCTTTCTGACTATGGGTTACTTGAAGATATATTAGAAATTCATTTTGTTGTAAATATAGTGTTTTAGAATGTATCTCTCCACAGAGTTGTTTTTTGGGGGTGGAAGAGGGATAATTGTTTCATTTTTTAGTAGTTGATCTAGCTGTTATGTTATATATTATACTGACAGGTTTCAAAACAGTCCTCCCCAAGTTATGCCACTTTGGCATATAATTGACCTGAAGGCAATCAAAACCCTACAAGCTAAAAAGAAACTTTTACCTCTCCCTTAAAGAACTTAAATTTAGGGCCTTGCCCATAACGAGAGTTATTATCAGGGATAGCTTTATATGACCTACATATAGGAGGGCATACACCTAATTATTAAACACCTCCTCTTGTTATCATCCTATAAATTATCTTCCTACCAACTGAAGCTCACTTCATCCTTGGCTCAGAATGCTATATATAACTCATTTGAACTCTTTCTCTCTGAACCTGTCATGTATGCAGACTCTCTGACTCTCTTCTGTATGTGGGGTTCATACATATATATGTATGTGATTACATTTAGTTATTTCCTCTTGTTGGACTGATTCATGTCAATTTGACTATTAGACTAGCCAGAAAAACCTAGAAGGGTAGAGGAATGTTTATTACTCCCTAACAATACATAAATGATCAAAATCTACCAGTGGCTACATTTTACTACTTCAAGTGAAGTATAGAGACATTGCCTCCCTTTGTGTACCTTCTTTTCTTTTCCTGTTAATAACACATTTGTCATACTTTCGCTATACACATTGAAACTGAATTAAGTGGTTGTAATTTTTGCTTCAAACAATCAAACATAATTTGGAATGACCAAAAGGAGAAGACCTTTTATTTATTATATTTAGGCATATTTTTACTCTTTATGTTTTGTTTTCCTTTCTTCCTGATATTCCAGATTTCTTCTTTTATCATTTTAATTCTATTTAGAGAACTTGTTTTATTTATTCTGTTAGAGTAGCTCTATTTGAAAAAAAAAATGTTTTCTCTTATATGATAATACCTTGATTCCCTCCTCATTCCTAGAAAATATTTTCACTGGATATAGAATTCTGGATTGATAACAATTTTCATTCAGCATTTAAAAAGTGTAATACCACTGCCTTCTCTCCTATATAGTTTCTGATGAGATAGCTACTGTCATTTAAATTGCTTTTCCGTGATAGGTGAGGTTTCATTTATAGCTGGTTCTTCAAGATTTTTATATTTTTATTAGTCTTCGGAGGTTTACTATAACATTTCTTGGCATGGATATTATTGGGCTTATCTGTTTGGGTTTGTTAAGCTTTTTGAATCTGTAGTTTTATCATTTCTGCACTATTTTGGAAAATGTAAGTCCTTATTCTTTAAACACTTTATCATACTGTCATAATACAGCCTTTCTTTCTGTGTCACTGACACAAATGTTAGATCTTTAGTCATAACCTCATATGTCCTGGAGGCTCTGTTTATTTTGTGTGTTTTTACTCTGCTATTTAAGTTGGTACATTTCTGTTGTTTTAACTTAAAATTTACTCTTTCTTTTCTCTTTCCTTTCAATATGATCTTGAGCCCATCCATTGTATTTTACATCGCCTATCTACATTACATTTGGTTCTTTATATCTTGTGTGTGCCTGGGTGTGAGTGCGTGTGTACGTGTGTATTTTGTTTTTGTTTTCCTGGAACTAATTTTATTTTCATTTGCTTCAAGCATGTTAGCAATTGCTCATTTAATCATTTTTATGATGGGTGCTTTAAAATCCTTGTCAGATGATTCTAACATCTGTTTCATCTCAGCTACATCTGTTAGTTGTCTTTTCTCATTCAGTTTGAGATCTTCCTGGTTTTGGGTATAATGCGTAGTTTTCTATCAAAACACAGACATTTTAGATTTTCTATTATAAAACAATGCAGATTACCGAAATCTTGTGTTTTAGCACTCTTTGAAACCCGTCTAGTGGGTGGAAGGAGCTGCTGCTTCATTACTGCCAGATGGAGTAGAAGTCCAGGTTCCAAATTCAGCCTCCACTGACATATGAGGTGAGGGAAGGGTTGGAATTCATCCTCCTCAAGTGTTCTTCATTGATACCGTGTTTATGTGTGTGTTGGGAAGAGAGGGATACTCTTGTTGCTGCCAAATGGGCGTAAATGTCTCCATTTTCCATTAGGCCGGTTCTGACAACATTCCAGGGAGAGGGGGGTGGGGGGGATGCTTCATTACCACTGGGTGGTAGTGAAAGTCCATGCTCCCACACAGTCTCCACTGGCATCCTGGAGTGGGGCGGGGGAGCTAATTACTTCCTGGAAGGAAGGAATGTCCCAGCTTGTCACCCAGCCTTCTCTGACACCACCCTGGTATCCCCAATTGCCTTCTCTGATACCACCCGACGGTCCCCAGTTGGACTTGGCTAGCACAGGAGTGGGTGGGGCGACAGGTTTTTCTGTGATGTTTGGCTTGAGTAGTTTCTATGTTGCCTGCCCCTTTCCTGGTCCATTGCTAGAGAATGCAAGTTTGACTTAGGCGATTTGTTTTTCTGTGCCTGATGGTGTCTCAGAGTTGCTTACTAGTATTTCTTCAGTCTTCAGTCTGGGATATGTGACACAAAAATAAAACTAAGATACTTGCCACCATATTATTTCTTGGGTCCTGAGATGCCCAGCTGGGTTGCCGCCTTCTCTCTACCTTTAAGAGGCTTCTTGGGTTTGTTTTACACATAATGTCCAGGAATTTGAATTGTGCTTAGTGGGAAGAATAGAATAAAGTCTGTCTATTTTCCCAGAAGTAGAAATCCTGAGTTAGGGTAATCATTCCTCTGACAGCCGCTTTGCACATAGGAGGCAAGTAGAGTCAGAGAGAGTAGTTAGGAGGCTACTGCCAGGATCCAGTGAATTGTGGGAAATGAGGGAGTGGAAAAGCAGAACAGAGCAATATTCAAGGTGCACATTCCCCATAGCTGAAATGCTAAGAAGTCAGGCCTGAGCTGCTCTAAATTTTATGCAAGGTGGAAGTTTTTATTTAAATGACAGTGGAATTTTTACTAAATAAAAACTAGCTGCTAATACCTGAATGTATCTGAAAACCTGCAAAATCTAACAGATGAACAGAGATTCTGGAGTTTTTGTGTGTGTTTTCTTTCCTATGAAGAAACAATGAAAGAAAAGGAACCAAAAAAAAAAGAGTTTCCTAATTGTACTCTGTCAAGCTCAGACATTTATATAATAGATATATTAGTAACATATGGGTCTTTTTATGTGACTAAATATACTCCATTAAACCAGTCAGTACATTGATTTATCATGCTGTGTATAAGCTACCTTAGCAATTTTGGATCATTTCCTGTCATGACCATGTCCTCTTTCCATCCCTTCCTGCTCATGCTGATGCTAATAAGGTGATTCTCTCATTTCACAGAAAAAAGTTCATCAATGGAGGGCCTCCCTCCACAGCAAAGGAAATCCACACTTCCCTAAGCCTCAAACTGCCCCAAATGTGCACTACACACTTTCAATGTATGTTGAAATATATGTTGAAAATGTCAAAACTACCCTAAAGAGAATTATGAAGACAACTTAAAACAAGAAAAAAGAATACAGGACTTTTTCCCATTCAAAGCTGTAACAAAAAAATCTCAGAGAGTAAGTTTTTCCAGAGGGGGAGAATGCTTGAATCTTTCCAGTGTAAATAGAGGACCTGCTGCCCAACCATTTTGCTGGGTAAACAGTGCATGGGAAGAATCTACCTCAACACGCAGAAAACACAGTTAGAAAGGGACCTTGATGTAGCAGAAGTTAGCAATCAAAATAAGCTGTGCTGGTGATTTGTGGGATTTGGGGACTGCAGCTGCCCACCCTGCCAACTAACCGGGAAAGGTAGTCCAGCTGTTTCCAGGGAAGAACCACAACAATGGGAATTCTGTTCTCTGGGAGACAGGAGGATTAGCTGCCAGCGATCCCGGTTGTGTGTAGGACCACACACAACTCAATTCAAACAGAAAGCCAAAGTACAGCATTTGCGTGCCATGATATTTGTAAAAATCTGAGCTAATCCCCCTACAGTAATGGAACATTCATGAAATAATTATATAGAAAGCAGTACTAATAATAGCCTTTTTAGAAAGAAGACTTCAAAAATGTTCATAGTTCTCTAACTTGTTTAAGTAGCTGCCCATCTTATTATCTAAACTGATTATAAAATACTAGAAGCCCCATGCACAAAGTTCATGCAAGAGGTCTTCCTTCCCCCGGCTGCCGGCATCAGCTTCCTTCTGGCACCCAGGACCCAGGCTTCCCTCGCAACCCCAGCTTCATCCAGAAGGCCGTCCAGAAGGAAGTCCAAAAGGACGTCCAGTCTAACTAGCATATTACACTTTTATGATGATAGAATTTTGACATTTCTACCCCAAAGATATTTCAGAAGTAAAAATTATAGGGACAATTACTGCTTCAGTTGGTGGCAGTCCATGCATGTGCCCAACTCATTCCTCATTGTATGTTTAGCCTTTACTTGACTATTCACTTTTCTTCTCTCATTCTTATTCAGGCAAGTAAAATTTCGTTCTATTTTAATTAACATTGTGCCTTTTTAAAGAAGATAATTTGATTCTTTTGGGGAACAACCAAATGCCTCAGTATAAAAAATGGAAATTAGCAAGGCCAAGAAGGGAGCAGGGATGATCCTTGGCTTGTTATGTACTTGCTTAAAATGTTCCCATAGTTCTATATGACCCATAGGAGAAAGTTCAAATTTTGGGGGGGCATAAAAGTCCTCATTCCCACATCTCATCTTCAGCCACATCTCCAGCTGCTTCCTGCTTTGCCCCCTATAATCTGACTGAAAATGTAACTCTTCAGTGTACCAAATTTGTCATTTTTATTCCTCTGTGGCTTGTCAGATGCAATGTCCTCTGCCAGTAATAAATGCCTTTCTGCAAACACCAATCCACCTAGCAAACTTGTGCTCATCTTTTAAAGTTCCAGCTCAAATTTCACGTTAGGTCAGCCTTTCTTGAGCAATTGCATGCTGCGATCCTGTTCCATCCCCCATGCTTTTGCGTACTTGTATAATAGTGTTACCACACTGCTTTAGAACAGATTGTTTATGAACATGTCTCTCTTAAGTGGATTGTGTGTTCTTTAAAGACAAGTGTTTGTCAATTAACATCTATATTCGTAGGATCTTATATCATTTTCTTGGTATATAGTAAATGTGAGTAAATATTTATTGTATATTTTTTTAAAAAGTCATATGTCAGTGAGACCATTTCTCATGTCTTGGTACCAACTGTTGGGCGCTCTCTCAGTCTACAGCCTGCCCCTATCCTGCCCCTAACCAGGAGTGGAAAGGTCAGCTAAGGTAAACTGCTTCAGAGCATCTCCTTGGTCCACTGTCCATAACTCCCTGTAACACAGTGGTTCTCAACTTTCTGGCCCGTTAAATACAGTTCCTCATGTTGTGACCCAACCATAAAATTATTTTCATTGTTACTTCATAACTGTAATGTTGCTACTGTTATGAATCATAATGTAAATATCTGATATGCAGGATGGTCTTAGGCAACCCCTATGAAAGGGTCGTTCGACCGCCAAAGGGGTCGTGACCCACAGGTTGACAAAAGAAAAGGGTGAGCCAGCACACAAATCCCAACACCTATGATGAAAAAGAATGAGGGAACTTTTTTTGCTAGAGATTCCTTTAGACTGTGGGCAATAGTACAAAGGTATAGTATTACTGACTCTTTTTTGCAGGACCTTATTTCTTATATGCAAATATTACATTTTTATTAGTCAAAATTATAGAGATATATACAAAACCATGGCACCCTTACTGAATCATGTCTCCTATACATATTTAACTCCATCTTCTAAAGTAACCAGGATTATCAATTTGGTACCTATTCTTCCACATATTTTTAATGCATGTGTGCATATGTGTGTATGTTTGGGATGCACTATTTGTTTTTTAAATTATATTTAGAACCAACATTATTTTTTATTTTTAGATTTTATTTTTTTCTTTCTTTTTCAGTTTCTACCAAAGTTTGAAACTTGTCAGGACCTGAAGGTGGTGATGTCTATACTTAGAGGGTAGTTAATATTGAGGACTTTCTTCTTCCTTCACTAAATACTGAATGCCACATATTTTGCCCCACTTTGCAGTCCTTCAATCAACTAGGAAATCAAGTAGGATTATAATTCCTGCACTTCAAAGAATGCCATTTCACACAATAACAACTTGTAACACCCAGACAAGTCTGATTAGATTCCCCCACTCCTTTCTCTCATGCATGTGCAAACTCATACACGTCTACCTAGAGGCGGAGGCAATGCCTCTGTTAACTCTATTTTCAACTTTTTTTCAAAAGTAGTTATGTTTTAGGATTTTTTTTAAAAATTTTGTGAGCAGAGATTCATTCAGCAAAGAGACCATGCTTTACCATGTTACCTCTAACAAATTTGGTACATTGTAGGTGCCAAATAAATATTTGTTGGGATGAATGAATTTCACACTACATCTTTGATATTTCATCTTTCTTCACAGATTATGAATTCCATGGTATTCTGATAGCTAGATCTATATTATCTATATTTACTTTCTTTGATGATGGTCATTGCTTAAAGTATTTCTAATGAACCTCAGATTAATGCCATTTGAAGCCATCTAATTTGCAATTGAAATTAAAATTTGTCGGAAGAATTTTATGAATATATTTGAAAAAAGTTAAATATAGCATCTGGGTGGAACAATACAGCAAGTGAAAACTGCCAACCAGTGGTGGTAGTGATGGTAATATGACAATAGAAGTATTTCTTCACTCAAGCAGAAATATGCATGTTAGAGAGATGCTTATTTCAGTTTTTGCTCAGTATTCTCATTTTTCCTTATTATTATACTCTCATTTATGGTTTTCCTTTCTTTACATATATTTTGTATTTTACCACTATCTATACTCTTAAATGCTCCATTCTGCTTTTCCACCCATCCTGCTTTCTATGTCTTTCCCCTAAATGTGTACAAGATTTAACAAAATAATAGGAACATTATCAAAAATAAGTTAAACCATTACCGTATACCCATGTTTCATAACATAATGGATATATCTATCATTTTCTCTTTCTTTATTAATGTGTGTCTGCATTTTTATAATTCAGCTGAGGGTGGCATCAGAGAATATAGAGAGCTACTCATTTTCCTAAATTTTCATTTTATAGCCATGGAAACTGAGACCCCAAAAAGCCAAATATCTTACTGACAGTTATGTAGCTAGTTTAGCAGATCCTGATTTGGAGACACATCTCCTGACATTCAGTCTGTGTTCTTTCCACTACACTTCATTATCTTTCAAATAAAGTCAGTATTTTTTCAGGACTGCTTAATTTAGACATGCTTTAACTTGGGTATTAATATTAAAGGTCTATTATGTAAAGAAAATAAATTAGCACCATTTTATTAGAAGTAGGATGCCAGGGCAATAGTTCTATTCTACATGTTTCTAATAAGAAAAAAAAAAATCTATGATATTGATAGCTTTATACATAGAAAAATAACCACCCAATATTTAGTAACTTCAATTAATATTTTTTGAGTGCCAGACTAATACTAACATGTTTGCCATAGAATTTCTAAATTATGCCCACAAAATAATAATAGTGCTTATTAAAAATGAAGGAGGGTAATGGGATACTTTAAACATGTCCTCATAACCTATTCTGGAAAGAAACATACACATACACTAACAGCTTTAAATTGATTCTCAGCAGTGCATTAAAAGTATTTTTGTTATATAAAGCTTCAGACATTGTCAGAGAAAAAGAAATCGACTGTAAAAGTAGATAATGTTTGTTATAGTTAGCATTGGCAGTCTTGATATTATCTAAATATTCTAAAGGAAGAGATTTTATCATCTATTTTACTGACGAGTATGCAGAAGACTTTTTCTAAATAATTTTTTTACAATAGTATAATCTGATCAGCCCCTATAAACACACCTAGCTGCTTCGATGAACTTTACTGCAAAAATATCTAGGTCTAATATTTATAAGGATATTCATTGCAGCGATGCTTACAGTGGTGAAAGGACAGAAATAGTCTACATTCTATCTATAGGAGACTGGCTCAAAAATCCACAGAAAGTGCATATGGTGCAGCTGTAAAAATGGAAGAACTGCTTATGTATTGATGTGTAACAAATATATACCCCTGGACTACAAGGCTTCAACAGGCACCACATTATTTGGGCCTCCCACCCCATGTGGAGAGTCTGAATCTGCTTGTAATAAATTTTCCACACTTTTGCTTAAAAAAAATATCTAGGTCTACTGAAATACTTAGTAGGGCTATTAGCTTTTTAGGTAAGGTGGGAATGTTAATCAGGAAATCATTTTGAGCTATAAAAATTTTATTTAAATGTAGTTGTAAACATTTTGATAAGAATTCAATTTGACTTAGCTTTACTTCCTCTTCAAAGATGTTTAAGTAGGAATCAGGTTCTTATTGAAATTTTGCACATACACATGCACATATATACATTGGTACACACACATTTACATATGTGTATTTATGTGGATATGCACACATGTATATATGTATATGACATTAATAGTAACAGCCCTGGACAGTAGTGCTATTGCTTAGCAAAGGCTATAATACCAAGCCGCACTTCCTTCTGCTCTGCTCGGCTTTGTTCTGTTCTGTAACATCCTCAGTGCTTTACACTGTCTCAGTAGCTATGTGACCTTGCCCTTGACCTTTAAATCATGGCATGCACATAAGTACTACTTAGGATCATTACATACCAGAATTATTTTACACTTTATTTTATATATATATATTAATTTCAAAGAGTAAGGGAGAAGGAGAGAGACATCAATGATGAGAGAGAATCACTGATTGGCTACTTCCTGCATGACCTCTACTGGGGATCGAGCCAACAACCCTGGCATGTGCCCTGACTGGGAATTGAACCATGAACTCCTGGTTCATAGGTCATGCTCAACCACTGAACCACACTGGCCAGGCGAATTATTTTGCACTTTAAAGTCATTTATATTAAATATAAGTAAAGTATAGATATTTGATATTAATGAGTTCACAGAAAACTATGCCAAAAATTATTTTCCAGAAAGAGAAAATATGGAAGAAGATAAATTAAATGTGTGTTGTAATCTCATGCAGACACTCAGGTGTCTTTTCCTGATTTAATAGTAATAAAATCTCTGCCACAAGCCCACAAAATATGTTGATAGATATCTCTTACAATTTACTAAAGTATGTGGTTTAATAATAGTGTCAACAAAGTTTCATTGCTGTATATATTTATTTATGCATTTTATAAGATTAAATATAACATATTTATTATAGCTACTCAATGATTCCTTTTGAACTAATAAAAATAACATTTCTTTATGCAGTATAACATAGGAATAATTCAACATGAAAAAGTAAATATAAAATATGTTATTAAGTGAATAGTGGTAGTTCTAAACAATTATGTGTTTTCAAGTTATTTGGTAGAATTACCTCAATAATTGGACAGATGAGAAAAATTAGAGTTCAATGCTCTTCAAAATTACGTTTATATTCTTTGAGAATGGTACATGGTACTTGTTTGCTAGAAAGATGCTAGTTTGGGTTGGGTTGAAAGTGGGAGGAATGTTCATTTCTTTGCATGTATTCAGAAAACTGACTGCATGTGTTATATACCATCGCCAATGCATAATGGTCCTAGTAACAGCTACCACTGAATTTTTTTCTACCTGCTGGTCACCATGTGAGTTGCTCATTTGGGATTATTTAACTTGCATGGCTCCCAATATGAAGTTTTACATGAGAAAACTCTGTTACACATATGAGAAAACTGAGATTCAGAAAGAAAACATGTAGCAAGTTTACATCTTGAGCCACAACAAAGGAATGTGATCACAGGTCTCATAACCCCCCAACAGTAGTGTTTAATAGGAGAAAAATATGGGGGAAGCATTAAAGCCACTATAATATACACTGAATATAAAAATAACACTAAAATATGTGATTGTTTTCGAACATGTGAAGAATAAAATTAACCCAATTAATTAATCCCAGTATTAATGAGGGACAATCCATTAGAAGAGGGATGGTGAGTATCCCTTTCCAAAGTGTCCTGGCCAGTTGTCTATTCAGTTCTGCTCTAACAATTTTGATTCCTCACAGTTAAAACTAGCTTATCACATTGTAATTTCCATTCACATAAGTTGTAAATACTAGTTAGATAACTTAAATATTCTAAGGATAAATCCTTCTAATTTAAGGATCTAAAATATCCCATCTATACAAGAACTTTTTGAGCTTACAATAATTAAAACTGTTGTTATGCTTTTGCATAGAAAATGACAAAGAATTTTCAGTCTTATAAAACGCAGAATCATAATTTCTAAAATTATTATTCTTGAAGTCTAAAAATATGATAATCATCTCTTTGTCTAAAATGAATTATGTGATTGATATGATGCAAACATGCCCTTTACTTTACATTCCAATGTGTAGTAATTAATATAGGATTTCTACACAACTCTCAGAGATTCTATATATGCTTTAGAAAATAGAAATAAGAAACTAAAAAAAATCCATCTTTTCATTTCTTTATTATTAACCTATTTCCCATAGAAAAAATAATGTAAATTCTTTGTATCTAGGGTCTTGTGAAAAGCCAATCACTCTTTTGAGAAGGTAGCATATTATATGTAAAGCAGTATATTTTTTCACTAATTGTGATGATAGTAATCACTAAACCATTATTCAAACTACATGGAAATGATGAATACACATATATTCTTACATATATTTATCTATACCCAATTCATATAATCTCATGGATCGCTTCTCAAATTCTCAGACCACCAAAATAATTCCACATATATTTCACTCAGCAATTGTTTTTCAGCAATGACTAGCTGGTATGTACTGTGCTTGGGTAAGCATTCCCTTCTGTTTCTGTTCTTCATATTTTGGCAACTAAGCTTTACTAGTTGACATATGGAATTTACAATCAAAACTACCTCAAATGAGCTCTTTCGGTGAACATTAATAAGGAATGATGAAATACAAGAAGAACAAAAACATCTCAGACTAAGTTTTTCTTTTTTATAAAACTATCAAAATACCAGCATTTAATGTGATTATAATTCCTCTACTGCCATAATTGAAATTAATTCACAAACAATAACAATTTCCAGACAGACATCAGGGCTGGAAAAAATACTAACACTCACATACAATGGCTTCCATACTCAGTGGTAAGGCAGTTAAAATCACTGCTACCACATTAGTGCTTACATTTATATTTTATGCACTGAAGAATCTTTTACTTGTTTTGGGATGTTAATTTTGACATGATCTTTTTGTTTCAATGAATATCTACCATAGAAAGGCCAATAAATTGGTTGATTTTTATCAGGCAACTGAACTCATTCATAGTACATGTAAAACACACACACATATATATATATATACAAACACACAGGTGATTAAAACTATTTGAGAGAGAATCAGAGAGAGCAATCAATGTTTTTTAACTATCAACATTTTGAAACACTATACATCAAAATAGAATAAGACTTCAGATCCATACATTTCAAACACATTTACATCATTTGATTTGGAAAAATATTAATATTGATAGAAAATTAATTATTCATAAATGAGATCCACACATAGAGATGAGTAACATGGTATGTTTGTTACAATTACTATTAACTAAACCGCATCTATTTTTGACATTTTTAGGGGTTTTTACCTAATGTCCTTTTTTTGTCCAGAATCCCATCCAGGGCACCACATGATATTTAGTTGATGCCTTAGGTTCTTCTTGGTTGTAATAATCTTTAAGACTTTCCTTGGTTTTGATGACATTGATAGTTTTGAGTAACAATAATCCTAGGTGTTTTGTAGAATTTTCTTTAATTTAAATCTGATGTTTTCCTCGTGTTTAGACTGGGGTTCTGAATTCTTGGAAGGAAGACAACAGAGGTAGAGTGCCATTTTTGTCATTTCATATCATGGGTACATACTATCAACATGACTTATCACTGGTGATGTTGACCTTGGTTATCTGGGGTAGAGTGTGCCAGGTTTCTTCACTGTAAAGTTGCCCTTTGTTTTCCTCCTTTCAACATGGTATTTTGGGAAAGGACATTTTATGTGCACTACGCACTTAAGGAGTGGGAAGTTATGTCCCATCTCTTTTAGTAAAGAGTATCTACATACATTATTTGGAATTTTTTTTGCATAAGAAATTTGCCCCCCCCATTTGTTTGTTTATTTATATCAGTATAAACTTATAGATACTTATTTTATATTATAATTCAATACTACTTTAATTTGCTAAAATTGTTCCAAGTTTAGTGATTGAGAGATCTTTTAGATTGTCCTTATGTCCTTTTGGCATACTCCATTGTGTGATTTTTTAAATTGTTGTTGTTGCTTTTTTAAAAAGCATTTCCTTAATTTCTGAAACCACAAGATGGTTTATCTTGTATACTTACTGTTGTACTTCTAGAATTGACCATTTCCCTAAGGATTCCTTGTTCCTTTTATTGAAGAGTAATATTAGAAGCCAAGATGTGGGTTTTATGTGTGCTCATTGCTACTGGGGTGATATTATTTGTAGGCTTCCTCAGATGACATAGTAAGAAAATATATGGGTACACATGTACATATCCAGGGTGTCCCAAAAAATAAATACACATGTTGAAAGTAGATCTGGCAAGCTGACAGGTTTGGATGAGGGATTTGATATTGAGTATGAGATAATGTTAGGAACACGGATGACTCCAAGTGTTTTGCTATCCCATATAAATCAGATACATAAAAGGCAGCCTCAGTTGAATGCATAGAAAGAAATATAACTTGAAAAGAATTATGTATTTGGTTAATGACACGATGAACTAACTGAAAACAAACCTATTTAAAGGTTAGAGTTGCTATGATCAACACTGAGAGGATTGTGGGGGAAGCTAATGGATATGTCAGGTTAGAGATGCCTGTTTGCCATCTAAGAGGAGAAATTAAATAGTTCAACATATGAATCTGAAAACAAGGGAATTAGTAGATAGGCATGTTCATTTGGGAAACACACACACACACACACACACACACACACACACCACTTTTGTTTAAAGCAAGAGAATAAAATCACCAAGCCAGGGAATGAAAATTGGAGGGGTTGAGGGTGGGGAGAGACCAAAGACAGTGCCCTCCAATGTTTAGAGGATTGGGGAGAGAAGGAAAACCCAGGTAAGGAGGCTGAGAAGGAGTAGCCAGGGATGTGAGAGGAAAACAAGGAGAAGGTGGTGTCTTCAAAGCTAAGTGAACAAAGTGTTTCAAGAATGAGGGTGTGATCAATATTCTCAAACTTACTTATGTGAAGTTGGAGTTTTAGATGTGAAGAAATGTGGCTAAATTGGAGTAAGTAGATGTAAAAGTGCCCAGAAAAAATATTTAAACTTTAATAGTATACAACTATAGAACTCCAAAGTTAACCAAATTGAATCAAGAATTCAATAAAGCTATAAATTAATGGAAACGAGTATGAATATTTATAATTTTTTTAACTTTAAAATCACTTTAAACTTATAAGAAGTTACAAAAATAATTTATAAGAACACCATATATCTTTTACTCAGATTTGCCTTTTGTTAACATTTTATCCCATTTTCTTTATGATTGGCTGTGTGTGCAAATTCCAAAGTAAATAAATTTAAATAATCTGAATGAAATATCTATTATTTGATTGAATTAACTTTGAGTAAACATCTCAATTATTCCATTATAAAGTTTTAAAATCTGATTTCTTGTTTTTGACAAACTTTTTAGTTGATATGTTCTAAGAATTGGTATACAAGAGCATTAAAAGACAATCACTTTATATAATTTTATTTAAAAACATGTCTATGCCTTGCCTAGGTGACTTGTCCTATGCACCAAAAGGTTGCAGGTTCAATTCCCAGTCAAGACACATACCTAAGTTGCAGTGGGTAAGATGCTGGGGTCAGGGTTCAACCAGTAGGCAGCCAATCAATGTTTCTCTCTCTCTCTCAAAAAAAAAAAAAAAAAAAAATCAATAAAAGAATATCCTTGGATGAAGATTTTTTAAAAATTTTAAAATTTAAAATTTTTTCAAATGTTATTTTGCACTATGATAAGTAATATAAAAATTTGGATGACCTGATGAAGCAGGGGGTCCCGCGGGGGTGAGGCTGAAGGAGTCCTAACAAAGCATGCCCGACTCCAGAGACCAGGTTCAGTGATGCAGATCTGAGTTTATTGTGTAAGTGCAGCAACATATATAACATTCCAGACCAATCAGAAGTTTACACCATCTTTAGGGCAACCAATGGTAGGAAAGATCAGGGTACTATGTAGGGCTCTAGGAGGTCTGCTCAGGCGGGCGCTGCCACTTCCCGGTGTGCCGAGGAAGCTTGTATAGGCGGAGTGTGCTCACGCCATTGCATCTGCCACTGCACTGAGATAAATCTCCTGAGCTTTTCCCACAACCTGATTTTGCTGGAATAATAAAACCAGACCTTTTTTTATCACAGCTTTTTAAAAAAAATATATTTGTTTTTAGCAATGTGTGAAAAATAAAAATCATTTAGGTGTTATATCACCTAAAAATATGCAATCTTCTCGGTATTCACAGGCAAGTAATCTAAAATTCTATAAAATTTAAAATGTAATATGTCAGTAAATAAGTGAAAAATAAAATCATTTCACATTTTTGCATTTTCTTCTGGCACACAACATACTAAAACTAATCCTAGGAAAACCACACTCACTCAGATGTTTTGAGATTTATATTTTAATAAAAATGTTGATAATGCAATCTTGTTCTACACTTAAAAGCAAGGTTGACTATACCTTATTCATAAGTTTGGAACAAATATTATATAACTACACTTTTGAAACAGAAATGTGGGGTGTGAATTCGAGTTCGTTGTCTCATGAAATCAAAGAATGAAGTCGCGGACAAACAACCGTCAGCAGAACCAAAGTTTAAGAGCATCCATGTGAATTAAAGCCTATTAGGCCCTGTGTAGAGTCCCACATGGCCATAAGCCACACTCCCACCATAGGGTGTGTGCTGGGGAGAAGGGGGAGGGCGGGAGGAAGCACGCACCTTTTAATTTAGGGGGTGGATACAGACTTGCTAGTTTCTAATTGTTTTTTTTTCAAAGAATTCTGCCTTAATAACATTCTTGGGATTGGTTATATGGCTCATTGTCTTGTGATTGGTTATCTGCAAGCTGCCTGTCTTAGCGACATTCACACATTTTAAAGCTCATGTCTCTTTCACTCCCCCTCTTCCTTCCCCGCCCGGTTGGGGTGCCTTAGTAACTCCACCTACTTGGGTTCCATGTTTTGTTCCCTGCTCCCATGGTCCCAATCCCTGTCTATCTTGCTCCATTTTCACACTGAAATTTACTTTAAAATTGTAAATAATTATTTGATTTTGACATGCATGGACATATACACATATGTCCATGCATGATACACAAAATAAAAGGAAGAACTTATTCAAATATAAAACCTTATATAAAAATTTTAATTTCCTGAGAAACTGTTTCAAATCTATATTCCCCTTTGAATGTAGTCCAAACCTCAGTATTTTCATCTAAGAAGAAAGAATTATGTCAGATTGAGTTACAAAATAAAATTTTATAAGGAAGTCCTATAAATAATTCCAAGATTTCCCCAACTTCTATTCCCCACAGTCCCCCGTCCCATGTGGAATTCATCGAGTTATTTAAAACAAATTGTCATTCAAGAGAAATCAATTTTCCAAAAGAATACATTGAAAACAATTTTTTAGAGTTTTGTAGAACAAGGTTAGCTAAAGTGTATATTCGTATTTAGCTTAGTTTAAATGGTAAACAATTTTTTCTAACAAGAGTTGTTACAGAATTTAGAAAAGAAGTACCTCTCAGCAGTGGATGCAAAAAGGTATAGAAGTTGTTCTGTCTGCAATGTACTTTGGGGGCCCTACTTAACTTTTCATATAATTGAGATTTACCATCCCTGGTTTAACTCTTATTCTCAGTAGGAATCCCTCCAGCTATCTAGGCATTTCTAAGTGGTTTCAATTTGCATGTAACCATGTTCCCATTTGGAAACAGAAGAGAGCTATTTTCTTCACAACATAAAGTCTAATTATATGATTAAATGATTATACCCTACAAAAAATTAAAGCCCTAAATATGAACAACTTGTACGCCTGCCATTTCAATTTCAGTAAGCACATTTCTGTTGCATTTATAAAATGCTCTTCTAAGAATCACAATAGCATAACTCTGGATGCTACTAGAATTTTATTGTCATCTGTAAGATAAAATAGTGACTTAAAAGTCAGATCGGATTACTTTAATATCTAATTCAACCAAAAATACTGGTCTGGAAGAATAGGCTTTATTCTTCAATTCATATATTAGATCATGTTTCTTCAAGGACAAAAAGCCGTATTGCTATAAGCCTAAAACTTTTGAATTATTGAAATATATTCTTGAAAACTATGGAAGGGCAAAAGGAGGTTTTCTGGTTTTACTACAAACATGGAGGAGGGATCACTGCTTTTCCAATTAAACTAAATGGCGCAGCAGGGAAAATATTTCAGGCAAGAGAGCTTATCTGAAGAAATAGCGCCCTGATTAGAGCAGTAGTGATAAATCAGTCACAGTGTGCTGTGGGCAGCTCCGTGGTTTGTTCACTCCAACAAGCAGAAACCCCATTAGACTTGAAGTATTAGAGAATGAGACAGTGAAAGGGAATTTTGTAATCTACAGAGGTTAAGGTGTGTGTGAATATTTTAATTCTTCCTAAAGCTTTTCTTTTTATCATTTCTTTTCAGAAATACTCGATAAATTCATTATTCTTATTATGTGATTGGCATCACAAATCCTCACTATTTCAAGTTTTTTCCAACAGAACACAAATGATCCTGTTAGAAAAAACAAAGTTTGCTACCGAAAACCTTTGGCTGGACTTAAACATCAGGCCAGGTCTACACATATAAGTGGGAATTAAAATTCAGGAAATTATCTGGTCAATTCATATATCCTCCTCTCGGAGAAATATTTTTTTAATTTCCTTATTTGCTTGATTATGATAATGTTAGAAATAAACCGTTATGACTTTTCCCTTGTTTTGTTTTAACTTCTCACTAATTTATAGTTATCCATGAGCAAGGCTGAGATTGTTACCTCTACAGAAAAGTAAATGATCAAATGCAGTGTTCCCCGAGACATTCCTCCTCCACAGGGGATGACTCAATCTGCATCTGGCTAATGCAGAACCCAAAATGTCCACCATCAGCCTCATTCCTGACCCGTAGTCTTATTTTTCTTTTTTTCTTTTCTTTTTTGTTAATCCTCCCCCCCCCCCAGGATATTTCCATTGATTTTTTTTTTTTTTTAAGAGAATGGAAGGGAGGGGGGAGGGACAGAGAGAGAGAAACAGATGTGAGAGAGACACATCTACTGGTTGCCTCCCATGAGTACCCAGATCAGGGCTGGGATGGAGACTGCAACCCAGATAGCACCCTTGTCCAAGAATGGAACCTGCAACTCTTCAGTCAGCGGGCCGACGCTCTAACCACTGAGCGACCGGCTAGGGCCGACCCATATTCTTCATAACACATGCTCAATTTAACCAGTGAAGAGTTCAGTTTTCTAAGTGAAATAAATCTTGTTAGAAATTTTGTTAGACTATTTTATATATTAGAAAGTAAAGCTTTAAAGACTAAAGAAGGAAGGGGTGATGGGTAAAGAGACAGAGAATTAAAAGGAAACATGAACTCACAGGCAGCTTCTGGTCATCAAAGACAGAAGGAGAAAATTGCGCAGTGCAGGGGCGGGGGGGAAAGTTCCAGGGACATTACAAGAGAAAATTTACACTGGAGATAAACTTTTCCTTCTTCACAATACCTGGATATACATTTTACTGCACGAAATAAGTACATCCATGAATAGGGCTGACTGAGGACTAAGAGTCTATCTCTAGAGAGAAATAATAGCTTTTTAGCACAGACCATGCTCCCTGGTGTTGGACTGGCCTCAGTATCGGGCGAGTTAAAATAAGTAGATTAAGTCATTTAAACGTATGTAAATAATGAGTTGTATGGGGGGAAAAAGACCATTCCTGATTATTTGCTCTCCCCTTCCCTGTGAGAGGTTTATCCGTCAAATTCCATGTACTTGCACCGCCTTTCCTTGGAAGGCGTATTCTTTCTAGCACCAATGGAAAGGCTTTGCATGAGACCCGCCTCAATCACTGAAATGTGAGCGTAACTGACACCCTGGTTTGACCAGAATTTTTAAGAACTTGAATGTTAGAGTGCTACGGGGAATGAACTGATCGATTACAATGAACATCTCAGCTCAGATTCTGAAATGAAGGCACAAGGAATAGAGCCTCAGAGAACACCCCAACCTTCGGTCAAATATAACTTGAGTGTTGTCCTAAGGCCTCTAAAATTGTGGGATTTCTTGTCACCAGCCTAAAACTTAGCAAAAGCTTCATCTATTACGTAAGAGATGGGTTTAATTGACTTTCATCATTTCACGTCTTCAAATCTATTAGTCTAACGTATTTACAAAGAAATAACCAATTTAGAGAATTTTCACAAATAATGGTTATTATTTTTAGCAAAACTGCTAGTGGTAATTTATATATATAAATAAAGCAATTATTTATAATAAAGTGAAAAATGAGTGTCAGCTCATTTTTGGCAGTAGTATTGTATAAATCATAAGATGATAACAAATGAAATATATTAGAATGGAATTCCTTAGATTTCAAAGAATTATTTTTTATAGCCAGTCACAATCATGTGAAAGACTCAAAAGAGTTGTTATAAATTGTGTTCTATTTTTCATATAAATGAATGGACTTTTTTTCTTCATGGATAGAATTTCTGGGAATTGGGAGGGTTTAGAAGGCATGGAAAATAACATTTTCGACTGCCAGTTTTATTAGTATAGGTAATATGTCACTGTAATGATGTCACGAATAAAGAACAAATAAAGGCGTATTTAATTGGATATATATATACATAACATACTGATTTGTTTCTGACAGATTCTTAAAGTGTTCCCATGAACTTCCTGAAAGGTTGTTTGCTAGGTCTTATAGGCCAGTTCTTCTCAAACTTTAATGAGATCCACAGACCACACTTTGAGTAGCAAGGTTATAGATTAGAAAAAGTATGGTAAGTCAGTTAAAGTTCTGCATCAGCCATACAAGTAATTCACCCAACTTCAGCTTGCGATGAAAATCAAGGAAGTAGACAATGTAAAGGAGAGAATAGAAACAACAAGCAAAACTATAAATTTTCCTTTCTTTTACTGGAAAAATAAATCCACATAGTTTATCATGTCATTTCAAAGACAAATCCCTGAGCCACTTTTAAATGCTTTATATTTTTAATAATTGCAAAAAGATCTGTCTTCATAAATACATAGAATTGATAATTATCTTTTAAAAAGCCTCATGAATAAATGGCTACATTTTATTCTCTTAATTTCACTTGCGTAATGTAACATGAAGAATGAAATAACTTATGTAGACAAGTTATGACAAAATAAAATCCCAACAAATTTCTTTTTCTCCCATCAGTGATTTAGATGTTTTAGATAAAATTGGTTTATGGTTCCATCAATCAGGTAATTCCTTATATTTTACATTTTTTTCAGTAGTTCCCCTTTAAATGCTGAAGACCAACTACTTAGCCATGCTTTCAACCTCTCTGTACACTTTCGGTAGAAATGGGGTCACCATGAAGTGAGCGAAGCTTGGTTTCAGGGCCCCTCAGGCATGGGTCCTTTCTATGGGAGGAACACTAGTTTTATATTCACATGATCATATGTTATTTGAAATTCTGCAAAATTAAAGCATTTTAATGACAATCAGTTAAGACCTGTTGTATCTTTTCACTCTGACCTGCCCTCCCTGCCACTTCTCATCAATTTGGATGGCAGTCAAATGGCCAAAGGCATTTTAATTCAGTAACGGTTACCACTCAGGAGTTCAAGTGAAATTCTGGTCATCTTTAATTATCCCCTTTCCAGCTCTATCCATAGTTATCCCACCATTGCATTTTGCAAGATATACTCAAACACATATATCTTGCCTAGATTATTGCAATAGGTTCCAAATGATTTTTCAGCTTTTACTTTTCCCTTTACAGCCGATTCTCCCACTGCAATGAGAATGATCTTTGAAACCTGTAAATCACATCATGATTTCCCTGCTTGAAATGCTTCATTGTCTTCCCTTAGCAATTAGACGAAAGTTTAAACTCTTTATCATGGCTTGCATGGCTATATTGCCTTTGATCCTTTCCTCAAACTATAATTATTTCCTTCCTGCCTCAAAGCATTAATTCTTGCATTTCCTTCTGCCTAGAACTTCTTTGTGTCTATATAAAGTTTTGTGCTACTGGAAACCCTGGTGGGAGCTATAAGATCTATCTGCTTACTTCACAAAAAAAGCAAACATTGAATTATCAAAACCTGGTAATTAGTAAAAATTAATAGACTCACAAAATGAAATTCATGTGGAACAGGACACTAGCTTTTGTGTGCTTATTTTATTTTTGCTCTTTGGGGGCCTTACATATTTTTCTTGGCCCACCAGATGATTTAAGCATCCAGATATAAGTGGATGGAAAGAGAGGAATATGGGAAGAAAGGAAAAGAGTGAAGGAAGAGGTAACCAGAATTTGAGGGAATTCTGATTAGAGATTAGAATAACATGATTTTATTAGGAAATGTGTCTGTGTAGGGCTAGACTTGTGTTCTGAAAAGATAACATTTGTTCCACCCCACTTCAGGATCATGCGGAATATTTCCAAAAGGCCCTACCACCAGCACATCTGTCCTCTTGCTGGCTTTTAGATCAGTAGACCAAAATGCAATAAATCCTTCAAGACTAAAGTATGCTGGGTTAATCTATGGCAATGCAGTGTGTCACCATAGAATATAAGTTTACTAACATATTATAGGCCTCTTCTGAGGCTAAGAAAAACTGGATTCCTTCAAGTCATCATCCAGAGGGAGATTTATTTATTCTTGGTACAGTGAAACTTTCATGACTGCCTTTTCCTTAGCTATAATCATGAACACTCAAGTTTTGTTTATATAATGCTTTTATATAAATTTTCCCAATTTTGAAAATCTGACATGATGATGGGTCAGCTAATTTAATTTTTTCATTTTTTATTACATACTGGGGAAAAATAAGCTTTCATAGTAAATTCTTCAAAAGTAGAGCATTGTATTTCAAAGATTGGAAATAAATAATAAAAATCAGTGACCCTTGTTTTAAAAGTATGTGGTAATGATAAATGTTGATATTGTTAATGAGCCCCATGTTAAGATCTAATAGTTTTAGCTAGAAATTTATTTTTCTTTCAGGCTTGGATTAGATAGAGTCTATATATGTTAGACATTTTGATGATGGTGGTTATTGGAAACAAAGTTAATAATAAATTAATTGCACAGGAATAAGATTTTATTTTTGTAGCATTATATTGTGAGAATTTTTCTGTAGCATATAAGAAGTAGATAAAACATTTCACTGCAGCTCATTCAATATGCATTGAATATAAATTAAAAATTGAATTTACTGTATTTTCTGTTGTCTTTTAGAATTCTAAAGTAGTCAGGAAAATGGTTCCAGGAGAGCACGAAGAGGAAAAATACGTATAACCTTTTCTAATGATACATGTACCAAATACTACTTTCTGTATTAATCAGAAATTATATGAAGAGTTTAATCCAACTACTGGTAGTTTAGCTTTTAATGAACAGTGTACTTTCATTCTCAACCATCTGATCAGCAAATTTTAAACTGAAAATTAAAAAGAGAAAATAACTCTCAAAATTGAGAGAACATTTCTCAGAGAAACTCTCAGCAATATGAGAAGCGTCCCTAGTAATTGTTATGCAATGCTTATGTGGTAGTGGCAGTTTACAAGCACTTTTTCCTTTTAAATTTTTTTAGATATATCTCCATTAAAAAATTGCATAAGTAATGTTCAACTAAGAATAAAACACCAATCCATGTTCCCAAAGGAGTTTAAGAGGTGAAATAAGAGTAATGATTTAAAGCCCCTGGTATTCCTTCTTAAATACATTTTCCACTATCTCCCAATCTGTACATTGACTGCATTCTTCATCATTCTCTTTCTTTTCTTCATATACAATAGCCTGAGTAATTTTTTAAATATATTTTTATTGATTTAAGAGAGGAGGGGAGGGGGAGAGAGAAGTAGAAACAGCAATGATGAGAATCATTGATCGACTGCCTCCTGCACACCCCACATAGGGGATCAAGCCTGCAACCGAGGTGCCGGGGCTGACTAGCAGACCCTGAGCAATAGATGAAGGTTTCTGTGAAAGAGAAGGCTAAGGGGATGCCTGGCTAATAGAACCAGGCAGCTCTGTTCGCCTGCCTCCTTAGGCTTTTATTGTAGCAACAGCTTGAACTAAAATTTACTATTAGATACTATCAGCAGGGTAAGCATCCTTGAGAAGACACGTGCGTCTGTAGTGTCCTTTAAGAAGGACGTTTTGAAGTCTAAGTATAAAAATTCCAGTAAAACACACAGGGCTCAGACTTGTTTGGAAAAGTCAAGGCAGGGTCTGCCGCCTTTGGCAAGGTCCCTCTAGAGGCCCCCGGCCTTTCGGAGAATCCTCCTTACAGACTTTCCAACCAAGTCCCCTGCTTCCCACACCCAGGGATGTGCCTTGACTGGGAATTGAAGCAGGACCTTCTGGTTCATAGGTCCATGCCCAACCACTGAGCAACACTGGCTGGGCAGTAATTTTTAATGTGAAATGTATCATGTCACAGAGGGTATATGGCATATATTACATAATTTATATATATACATACATATATATATACATACATATATATATATAATTGTAAGCAATATATGTATGTTATTTATGTAAACACTAAATAATAAAATTATTTACAAGCATTGAAATTATCTACGAATAAGTAAATAAAGAAGTAAAGTACGTTAACTTAATTCTATTTATCTGAAATTAAAAGAGGACTTAAACCCATATATTTTTAAAATATTTTTATTTATTTTGGAGAGGAAGGGAAAGGGAAAGAGATAGAAACATCAATGATGAGAGAGAATCATTGCTTGGCTGATTCCTGCATGCCCCCTACTGGGGGGCATGTGCCCTTGACCGGAATTGAACCTGGGACTCTTCAGTCCGCAGGCTGACGCTCTATCCACTGAACAAAACCAGCTAGGGCTTAAACCCATATCTTTAATTCTAAATCTATGGTTCTTTCAAAAAACTCCATATTTATAGGGTTATCTTTGGTAAATATATACTTAATAAAATATTACTATAAATTCAGTTATGTTCTTAATAAATTTCTGATAAATAAAAATACAAAATATTGATATGTGTCAGTGCTAAATATTTTATTTACTCATCTTATGAGCAATGTTTGGTGTATATCTGAATTTATGCATCTCTTCCCCAGAACACCAAGTTCCTCCAAAGTCCTTGGAGAACATGACTCTAGTCTAGAGTCTAATCACTTCGTTTTGAGCTACTCTGGCATTACAATGCAATAATTGTTTTGCTCTGTTTATAAAATAAATCAACCCCTAGAGAAGACAGCCTATTTATAGTAAAATCTAAACTGGAATGTCAAATTCCGCTTCACATAAAAGAGGCATGTTCCCAGAAAACTGTACGTATGCATAAATTAGAAAAATCCCATAACTAACCGAGAAAAGAGATCACAGTAGTCAGCCTTACCCATGGGAAATGTGTTCAAAAAGCCCCGAGTAAACAAATGTGCTACTCTTTGTAATATTTTAAGCAATTAAAAAATAAAAAGCCCGAGTAGATGCTTGAAACTGCAGATAGTGCCGAAGTCCCTATAGACTGGCTTTCCTCTACATACGTTCTTACGGCAGAGTTTAGCTTGTAAATCAGGCACAGCAAGAGATTACAACAACTAACAATATCAGTAAAATAGAAAAATCATAATGATATACTGTAGTAAAAGTTATATGAAGGGTCTCTCTGTCTCTTTGTCCCTCTCTCTCTCGCTCTCAAAATATCTGACTGTACTTTTCTCACCCTTCTTCTTGTGATGATGTGAAATGATACAATGCCTATGTGATGAGATGAAGTAAAGCGAATGGTGTAGCAACCACAGATTTTTTTTTTCCTTGTTAACTTGAGAACGTTCACCTTGTCACTTAAAGAAATTACTTTACAACCTCCATTTGGAATATCTGAATTGTTAGCATCATTACTCTTGTGCTGTAGAGCCATTGGTAAGTAAAATAAGGGCTACTTAAACACAAGCACTGCAATACTGTGGCAGACAAACCAATAAACCAGACGACTACCCAAGTAACTTAGGTTTGGGAAGCTTAATGGCCTGGAGATACTAAACAAAGGGATGTTTCCCGTTCTTGGTGAGACAGTGCAAGATTTCATCACACTACTTGCAGGCACTCAGAATGGCAGGAATTTAACATTTATAAATTGTTTATTTCTGGAAGTTTTTATTTAATAGTTTTGGACTGCCATTGACGGTGGGCAACTGAAACCACAGAAAGCAAAACCTCTTTGTGCTTTCAGAGAGACTTTTTAATCAGCCTTTTGAAAAACAACACTAAAACAGTCACTATTTTGGGGTACTTTCGGTCATGGAATAGTCTCTTGTAAGAAGCAGTCACAAGATAATAAAGAAAATAGTAATTGTATGCTGAACAGAACAAGAGAAAGTGGGTCAACGGTTTCCATCTTTATAAATTAACAGTATATAATCATCTTCTTACCTAGAATATATCTATATGTGTAAAATTTAGAATTATGCAGATGTCCCCTCATAAAACTATCAAAAAATTTTCCTTTATGTTCTGGTCTAAATTTTGCATTAATTTTTCTATGTCCTCATTGTATTGATTTCAGGGCTTTGGGTGAACTTGGAAGGACCCTATGGAAAATCATGTTATGTTTTGTCTCTTGACACTTGACTCTCTGGCCCATCCTGTTCACTGTAGCTGCAGCAGACACTTTACAGGGAGCTACAAGCTCTCTTTTAAGTACCTGTGCTTCTTTTCTCTGCTTGTTGGTTTTGTTCAGCAATAGGGAAATTTATAAACACCTCCAGAGGCAACCTTAAACCTACAGGGTTGTGATTCCGTTAATTAAATACCCAAACTTTTTTGTCTCTTCCTTTCCCTCTCCACTTCCAAACCCCAGTGGGATGATTCTAAGGCATGTTCCTCAAGGCATGAGTCCCCAAAATGATTGGGTTCCGGGCTGCTATCAGTAATAATCCATTCAAAACGCACTCTATCATCTTCTTTCTCTTTAGGTCTCAGGTTCCCCATTCCATTGTAATACTTCCCGGGATCACCTTCCCCCCAGTAATCTACTTGCAGCCAAGCCTGTCTTAGGGTCTGCTTTTGGGGGAACTCAAAATTAGACATCGTTGTCATTATGGTTGTCATCACCACCATCACCATCTTCATAAATAACACTGATTAAGTATATGTGCCAAACAAGATTCTAAATACTTGGCATTTGTTAACACCTTTAGCCTAGATGTATTAAGTCTAAAAACTTGTGCACAGCTATTTTCATCATTCTTAGTTTAAAGATGAGAAAGTCAAGACACATAGTAATTACATTTCTAGCCTGAGTTCTGACACCAGCATTTGCACTGAACCAGTATGGTATACCAACTTAAGCTTTCCTTTGTTGTGATATATAGGAATAGTTTTTTAAAGATTTAAAATCATGGCTTTTTTTTTTCTTTAAGTGACACTGGTCTACATATTTTCCTTCAATCTTCACAGCTAGACACACTCTGGTATTCACTCAAGCAAACAATTTTGTTATATATTTGAAACACTCCAGGTTCAGGTGTGCAAAAGCCTTATACAATTTGGAGATTACAGGTGTTTCCTGAAAGAGCCAGTTACATTTCATATATTGGTCTGATAAACAGATCACTCAAGAGAAGAAACAAACGTGAATGTACCTCTAAGATCCCAGATTTCAAGAATTTATAATAAGACCCAGGTAGGTCTTGATAGGTCACATATGCTTCTCATTTCATAAATGTATTAAAATAACCTATTTTTACAAGTAATGCCATGGCAGAAATATATTATTTTTATTCTTGGCCTAACTTTTAACTTGTTAAACCATATCAAAGATGAAGATAATAATCAATAAGAAATATATGGTGTATCAATGACTAGTATCCATGTTTTTAGCAATATTAACAATTTATATGAACATGTATCACAATATATATGCAAGTATACATACTATAATCACAAGAATACATTTTAAACTATTAATGACAATATTTTAGTGTCTTTTTTCCTTCTATCCCTCTATTCATAAGTTGGTCTTTATGACATTTAAAAAAATAACCAAAACAAATACATTGTTTAAATATTAATATTAAAGTTACATTCATTGACAGGGTATGAATTCCAATATAGCTCAGAGTACATACAATCATTGTTTGAGATTGAGGCAAAGCTGTTGTCATGAAAAATTTGTCATGGTTTGAGGTATTAAGACATGATGTTCACATGTCTATTTGGTGGTTTATGTAATGCCAAAATGAATGTTCACTGTCAGGGAGATTCTTCAAATGTTATATAAACATTGGCTTACTTTATTGCTCTGTGAAAATTGTAAGCCTCCCAGATGGAAAAATGTGTTAACGTATATATTTCCACATCTCTCAGTCTGTATTTTTTTCTTCAGCTACAAAATATTTTAAGAACTTATATGTATCACAAAGATAAAAAGTGACTTAGGGGTGCTAAATAAATAGCTAATTTATTCCATATATTCTGAATCCTTCAACAGATGGAGTATTTTTGGTAGATAACACCTAAATTATTACCTCAGATGATTAACACCTGTTAATAGGTGTCTAGACACATTTCTATTTCAAACATGCATTTTTACATTAAATAAGGCAAAATTTTAAAACTTTAATAATCTTTTCTTTTTATAATATTTATAATATATAATTTATATAAATTTATAAACTATCCCCAGGAATATGATATACCTTCATTTTTATATTATATTTAAAGGAATTAGTATCTAGACAAAAGACTTTCCATTTATCTTTTTAAATACCATCATTTGCTTCAGCTTAACAGTAAACATAATAGAGACTGAATTTATTTAATTTACTGAATAATTAAATGGTTTATTTAATTTAATTTTACTTACTGAATATCTATATTTTGATCTTGAATAGGTCGACATTGATATTGTGGATTTCTTCCCAACTATGTTATAACAACTTTTTTTCTGGTATAGTGGTCCATAATCAAACTTGCCAGGATGTAAAATAAATATTTAAAGGACAAGTTATCTTTCACACAAGTAGCCCAAGAGTTGTATATGTGAAAAACCCTATTGAGGAGATAGAAGAGGGCTAGGCAGTCAGGAACTGGACCACAGGACAGGAGTGGGAGCGGACACTGATTCTTTTTTTTTTTTTTTTAAATATATTTTATTGATTTTTTACAGAGAGGAAGGGAGAGAGATAGAGAGTCAGAAACATCGATGAGAGAGAATCATCGATCAGCTGCCTCCTGCACATCCCCTACTGGGGATAGGCCCGCAACCCAGGTACATGCCCTTGACCGGAATCGAACCTGGGACCCTTCAGTCCGCAGGCCGACGCTCTATCCACTGAGCCAAACCGGTTTCGGCACTGATTCTTATTTATAAACTTTAAAACAGACATTATAAATAGTTTGTATTGAAATTGTTTTACATATTTATTTATTAAAAATATAGTTCTTTGCAATATGAACTACTTGGGTTGAAAGGATGTAATAATGACTTAATATTTCTAGTCAAAGAGAAGTTATCTTGTGGGAGAAACTGTTTAACAAGCTATAAACAGTGTTAAAATGCTATAAGAAGAAGGCAAATATCTAAATTTAGTAAAAAAGAGTCTTACTACGCTGCTGTAAAAAAGAAGGAATTCTTACCATTTGCCACAGCATGGATGGAACTGGAGAGCATTATGCTAAGTGAAATAAGCCAATCAGAGAAGGATAAATACCACATGATCTCACTCATTTGTGGAATATAATGAACAACATAAACTGATGAATAAGGACAGATCCAGAGATGGAGAGGCATTGATTGGACTGTCAGGCCTTGGAGGGAAGGTAGGGGAGGGTGGGGGTAAGGGGGAGAGATCAACCAAAGGACTTATATGCAAGCATATAGGCCTAACCAATGAGCACAGACAACAGGGGGTGGAGAGCATGAGCGGGGGATCGGGGGTAATGTGGGAATAAGGACACATATGTAATATCTTAATCAATAAAAATACATATATTTAATAAAAAGAGTCTTAAATTTATTATGAAGCCCATAAAGGTATCTAGGAAAATAACCGTAGAAAAACTTTCAGAATATATGAAAAATAGTATATGTAACTTACACAAAGCAATTATTATATACTTAATACATTTTTAGTCAGGGTTTCCATTTGTTACCTACAAGACTCTCCAGCTATACTTCTTTGCCATTCATATTATCTCTAAAACTAATTTTCAAATTTAAGCTGAGGCTTATTAGATCTTCTATCTTACAATCCCCCTAGCAAGAATCATATAAAGTTTTCAATCAGCATTTACATGATGTTTTTATTTACATTTCTATTTTTTGAAAACTTTAATTTTAAAAAGTTTTACTTTGAAGTAGTCATCTGTTTCTATTGTTTATTTGTCATCAGCGTTACTAATCTTTATACATTATAAGGACTGTTTGCATTGGCCATGACTAGGCTCTATCAAATGAAGAGTTGAAAGATGGGAGAACTTGGCAGTGTGCCGATGCCCACAAAACGCCTCAAGTTATTTTCAAATGCTTTGCATACAGATATATTTTAATAAAACATGCCAACAATTTTTCTCTAAACTGTGCTTATTTCAATATGTAGAGAAAAATAGTCTAGTAAATGTAAACATGGAATATGAAATATGAACCAAAAAGTTGGTTTGGAAATACAGTATAAGTAGCAAGGCCTGGAATTCCATAGCTGTGTGTGAATTCACTTCATTGATCATCATGCAGATCAATTTCTGGATATCTGATTCTTCAACCCCTCTGTGGCTGCTGAACACTACATAGGAGTTCACAAGCTGAAAATGAACAGTTAGTTTGGGTAGAATTTCCTATTGTTTACATTTAGTTTCCCATGTTCCAATCTAATGTATACTTAGTAGTCTATTTTTAAGATAAAGTATTTCAAAATGTAGTTGAAAGGTGAGAGAGATAGAAGGTTTGAAAGAGAGAAAACTTCCAGAATATGTAGCCTTCATCATATATTTAAAAAAAGTTTATCACATTTTCTTCTTATGGATCTTTTAAGAGGGTGAGTTATTTGAATTTTATAAAAATGAAATAAATGAAAAATGATGAAATATAAAAAGGTAATCTTTATGGTTTTTTATCAGTTTATATAAACTTCTTAAAAAAGCCACTGATATCCCAGAAATATGCACTATGAAAGCTACCCCTTTGAAATGGGAAATTATATTTGTATAGCAATGTATCACACTTGAATTTTAAATGTTAGATTCACTTGAATACTTATAACTTACAGCCTAAGTTTCCATACCCTAAATAAAATTTGAATTGAATGGAACAATAAGTAGAAACACATGGAATTTCATATACTATTTTCACAAATATTAGTTAGAGAACATAAAGCTCATAAATATTATTTATGTATCTTTTTCACAGCTAGAAGATATTAATAGGTAGTGTAATACATAGGTAGGGCAAAACAAACATTTAAAAAATTCTTTTCAGACAACAAACAAAATTGAGCATTTCATGGGAGAACTTTGTCAATCCCTGGTTTGAAAATACCTGGCATAAATATGGTGATAGTAAAGCAGGTGCTAAATAATGGTTAAGAAGAAAAGTATAATTTAAACATAAAATAATCCATCCAAATAGTATTATTAGCTCTTTCTCATTCTTTCAATGCCACTGACTTACTTCTCCTTATATGGTTTTCTTTCCACCAACCTATCTTCTCCAATTTCATAGTCAGTGCAGAATTTTTAACACAACTTTCTTAGTCCAATTCACCCCACAATTACTGAACATTATGTCATATACTCTGCTAGAATTTGAGAGCATAAGAATATCACTCTCATTACTAAATCAATTTCAGTATAGATGTAGAAAAAGACAACCACGGAAGTTCAATGTTTTGTAGTCATTACTATGATAAAGATGTAGAAAAAATGATGAGAAGATTGTCCTGGGGGAATGAATGAGTTGAATATTGACACATATGTAAAAGTTCACAGGTAAGAGAAGACTGGTAGACAAATGTTTTGAATAGAGAAAACTTTTGTGAAGGCTCAGAGCTACGAACATCACCTGATAAAACAGTTGCATGATATCTGAGGCAAGGAGTCACAGACCATGAGCTTCAAGGAACAGGCATTTCTTGTTGAGGTGGACTATACCCTGTTTGTGTTGGAAAAAACTGTGGATATTTTAAACAGGCCAGTAACAAGTTCAAGTGTGATTTTAAATGAGTCCTTCTGCCCAAACTCAGATGATAGGTTTTACTTAGGCAAGACTTCAGGTAAGGAAACAAGTTAGGTGGTTATTAAAAGGAACAAGGCATAAAATGATGAGGGCATAAATTTGATCCATGGAAAAGACAAGTAGGCAATGAGGTTTACTGGGGAAATATTAAGACTCTATGATTGATTAGAGGTGAATGAGGGAGAAAGAAATTCTGATATAAGAGCTCACGTTTTTAAATTGTGTTAGTAATGTGACATAAACTGAGATAAGAAATATTGATGGGAAAGACTGAAGAAAGATGGATATTTTGAGTTTCAGTAGTTTATGTGGTATCCAATTAGAGATACCCAGAAACAATAAGATACATGTTTCAGAAAGTCTGTAGTCATGTTTATGTGGAATCACATGTATATATGAGATAGAGGACTGGAAGAATAACAGAGAAACCATATATATGGTTAGTTCCACTGTTTACAGTATAGAGACTGGGGAAGAGACCAGGACTGGAATGTTCTCCTTATTCTAGAGCAGTATGTTTTAAAATGAAGGAAGATTCACAGTGAGCAATGCAGTTGTGATATCTATTAAGATATCTATTAAGATAAGAATTGAAGCCCAGTAGGTGTGGCTCAGTGGATGGGCATCGTCCTATGAACCAGGAGGTCAAGGTTCAATTCCCTGTCAGGCCACATGCCCAGGTTGTGGGCTCAATCCCCAATAGGTGGAATGCAGGAGGCAGCCAATCAATGATTCTCTCTCATCACTGATGTTTCTCTCCCTCTCCCTTCCTCTCTGAAATCAATAAAAAAACATATTTTTTAAAAAAGGATTGAATTGTGTCAATAGGATATTATTATTAGTGAACCCTGGAAGTTTCAGGGTTTGAGAGGCTTTTCAGAGACCAGCAGAGGCCGGACAAAGGTGAGCTGAGGTGTGGGGAAATGATAAGGGAAAGATGGTGAGAATGGACAGGACAAAGCTTGGCTGGAAAGGAAGATTAACAATAACAAGTAGCTCAAAACTGAAAAAGAATTTTGTCTGATGTGTTTTTTCCTCTATTTCTACCCTTTGGCTAAAGTTCTTCTGATACTTTGTTGATCATAACCAATTTCAGAGTTGGAACATGAAACATATATATTACCCATTTATAATCTAAGGGGACTCTTAACCAGTAAACCAACAAAAACACAGAACTACTTCTTATAATACTGGGTTTTGTTACATAGAGGACTTTAAAATGTTTGAATGGTCTATAATGTTTCACTCAGCAAAAGCTTCCCATTTCTATTATTTCCATGTAAAAACCTTTTAGAGAGTCATCTCATGGGGGGTTGGGGGGGGGATCACTAGAGAATATCCAAATACAGAAAGAACAATACAAAACTGAATGCACAATAGAAATGAAATACATATTCAGCATGCATACATTCATTTTAATGCATTTAAGACAATGGAATCTCTGGAATTTTATGGTACTATAAATAAGAAAATACTTATGATATAATGACTCATCCAGTTGCATCATTTCCAGATATGCACTCTCTGCCACATGTATACATATAATTTACTAATTTGAACAATTTATTATTTAGGCCATCCTTTAAATAGAAATTCAATTTTCATTCTCCTATTCATTCTGAGTCTATGATTGCAAATGAGTCTTTTTAATTCCCAAAGGAAAGAATCATATGAAGGTACAAAGTAGCCTAAGAAAGTAGATTGTATGTCAAATTTACTATGTCCTATAAAAACGAGTAAGAGTATGACAAAATTAAACCATTATGGAAAGAATTTGGCAACAGAAGAAAAAATAATGTGTATCCGAGTTTTGACCTAGAATTCTCTTTCTATTTTTATATTTCTGCACTGGAAAATACATAGATGGACCTATGACAAGGCTATTTATTCCAGCATCACTTGTAAAATTTATTTTAAAACAAGAAAAAAAATATAGTTGCTAATATAAACTATGGAACATTCACACCATAGAGTATATTAAGCTATAGACCAAATGAAGAAAACCTCTATATACTGCCATGAACTCATCTCCAGAATAAGTATACTGTTAATTGAAAAATAGCAAAGAAGATATATATATATATATATATAGTTTTCCATTGCATAACAAAGAAAAGGGGGAGGGTTGATTTGAATATATACACACATGCACTTATACACACTGAATATATGAATGAACATGTTTGCTTATATTTGAAAGTGGAAAAAATACTCATTTAAAAATATTTACCTATGGAAGGGCAAAAAGAAACCAGGTGTGGCATACTGAGATTACACCTACATTTCTCTGGAGATACCTTGTTTTGTAACTATAACTTTAGAACCATTAAATATTTTGCATAACTATAAAATAAAATTCAATTTAGAAAAGGCAATTCTTTAAAAATTTGGAAAGGAAGAGACATAAAACTTTACCTTTCTCTCTCCACCAGGCACCACAGATAGAGATCTGGGAGATATCACTTCGGTAAGAATTTTCACCCTTTGCCAGCTGATGAGTTTTCCCAAGCTTGGAGCAAGTGGGATATCCCAGCAATCCTAATCACCAAATTCTATAGAAGGAAAAGTAATTTTAAATATATAATTTAAATTGTTTAAAATTTTTGAAAAATTTCCCTCCAGCCTGTATAGTGAGTGCGTGGCTGAGACCCCATTTTCTCAAGTGTATCTTATAAATGGACTAGAGGCCCGATGCACAAAAATTAGTGCAAGAGTAGGCCTTCCTTCCCTTGGCTGCTGGCACCAGCTTCCCTCCAGCACCCGGACTTGGGCTTCCCTCCTCCGGCCACTGGCAGGCACCCAGGACTGGCAGCCAGGACCTGGCTGCTTTCCTCCACCCCTGGCTTCGTCAGGAAGGACATCCGGAAGACATCAGGTCTAATTAGCATATTATCCTTTTATTATTATTGATAAGCTTTCTAGGTTAAAAGTTCTCCATGTGGCCCCTGTGACACAAGATAGGCTTTGGTAAGTTAACCTACCTGTGCAGCCTTAAAACAACATTTATTCACCTGAGTTCTCACATTAGATCTACTTAAAACCCACGCAGTCTGACCCAATACCCCACATGTTTTCTCAATCAGAAACAGTTGGACCCATCCCTGTCCTCTTATCCAGGCGGAACCTGTCCAACCCGGACCCCATCCAATTTCTCCCTTGGAACCAGTCTATCCCCGGATCCTGTCCAGTTTCTGTGGCGGACCCTTCTGGTTTCTGTGCCTGGGCAGGAAAAAGAAGTGCTCAGCTAAGGTCTGAAAGCTCATAAAACAGAAGCTGGGGAGCTAGAACTGAGAGGGATTTACCCACCACTTCCCGAGGCAGCAAGAAAGCAGAGAGCTCAAGGGGCTCAACAGGTGCCCACATGGTTGCTCATTACTCCTGGGCAACTGTTAAAAGATAAAGTGAAGCATATTAAAATGTTTAGGAGTTTATTTGTCCAAATTAATGCCAATTGGGCAGCTTCGAATCCAGCAGATAGAAAGGAGCTGTACAGAATGAAAGAGTTTATAGGCAGATGGAATTAGGAATATGGAAGTTATAATAGGCCAAATATCAGGTTGGTTACTGTAGGTTACTTTCTTTTAAGGGGTGGAAGGGGTCTGTCAGGAAGATCACTTAATTAGCACTGATCAGGCAATTCCTTATTGACTGGTTTAAAATTCCATTTCTGTGAGAGCTGAAACTAATTCTCAGCTTGAGACTTAGAGTAAGCAACTCCATTTTGGGCCTGTTGTCTTGCTTTTAATGGGAGATATTAATTGTATCCTGACACATACAAACTATAAAACATAATGAGACATTCAGGAAAATCTGATGGATATTTGGTAATATTTAAGAAATATGGGTATTCTTATTTTGAATATAGCAACAGGTCTTGCAATTTTATTTAGGAAAAATTAGAGTCTGTCTTTTCAGATACTTACTAAAATGCAACAAAGTGGTATACTGTGTGAAAATTGTGTCAATTTAATGAACAGGGAGGAGTAGGGAAGTATATATTGGAAATGACTTTCGCCATGAGTTGATATTTCTGTGGTAAGATGTGTGATGAGTAAATGAGGGTTTATAATACTGTCTTCCCTATTTCAACCTGTTTCTGAAATTTTCCATGTTAAAAATTTTAAGTTAAAATTGATTTTTGAATCATTGAATGGGATTTCAACATTAGATCAATTTCAATTTAATGGAACATACCCAAATTATAATAAATTGGTATGTAAGTAAATACTACAGAAATAGGTTGTATAGGAAGCATTCAGATCTCTAACAGCAAAGAAAATACACCCAATACAAAAAAAAAAATCTTACTCCTTTATAGTGAGCCATAACTAATTTATCTCTAACTAAAATGTGTTTCTACCTGAAAGAAAATTAAGTAACTTAATTTAAACAATGGGCTATTGATTGCATTTTTTTACTTTCTTTCAACTTACCAAAAGCAATTTATGTTAGATGTGGTTTTACTAATGAATTTTAATTATCAACAGGGTTGAATGTGTTTTCTTCTTTGAATTAATGAAGTGTTATAATCCTCATTATTATTAGTTATAGAGACAGTTTTATTTTTTAAATACATGTTAAATGAACATATCCTATATATTTAGAAAAACAATACAAAAATTATAGTGGGTTTTGTGTATATGTATGTGCATTATTTTGAAGACTATAACAATTAAAATATATTTATGTTATTTGGAAGTTTTATATCTCAGTCTCCAGAATGGCAAGAAAAACATTAATCTTTGCCAAATACAATATATGTAATTAAAAACATATTTAGGAATTTCTTCATATATTTTTTCAAAATAATCACAGAAGACAGATGTTGCTTCAGGCTAACATTAAAGCATAATATTGTCATGATTACTAACAATGTTCTATAAGTATCCATAACTAAACTTAATGTTTTGTTTTAATTACTATTTTAAAAGGTATGGTTTTTCTTTCAATGAGAAAGAATGGACCAGTTTACTCCTGTCAATTAGTTGGTAGAAAGCTTGTTAAAAAATAAAAGGCCTTGACCGATTAGCTCAGTTGGTTAGAGCATCTGCCTGGTACACCAAGGTTGCCTGTTAAATCCCGGATCAGTGCTCATACAAGAATCAACCAATTAATCCATAAATAAATCGAACAACAAATCAATGTTTTTCTCTCGCTTTCTTCCTCTCTCTCTAAAAATCAATAAATTTACCCAAATTTATTTTGTAAAGGCTAATATTTGCCCTTGTGCAGAATGACCTTACATTACATAACAGAGTAGAAAATAAACCAGACAGTGCCCTGAGAAACCATGGAGTTGTTTTGTTTTTTGAAAAAAAAAATGATTGTCATACTCCTAAGAAATTCATCACTCAAGATGCAATTTCCAAGTGGTAGGGACCCAGTAATTTCTCGTGCATTGAGACATAGAATCCCAAAATTTGGTTAAAAGAGGATGTAGAAAGCAACTAAATAAATAAATAAATAAATAGGACACATTATTTAGTAGCTTCTTGAAACAAATACGTTTCTGTAAACATCTGTGTCTCCACTAGTATGGCTCAGTATAAGCTTAACATATATACATACATAGTCTATATCTTTCTACTCCTGTTGGTAGATGTTCTAATCATATATATATATATATATATACTAGAGGCCCGTAGCACAAAATTAGTGCATGAAATTCATGCACAGAGGGAGGGGTCCCTCAGCCCAGCCAGCACCCTCTCACAATCCAGGACGTCTCAGGGGATGTCCGGCAGGGATCGGGCCTAAACTGGCAGTTGGACATCCCTCTAGCAATCTGGGACCGCTGGATCCTAACTGCTTGCCTGCCTGCCTGATCACCCCTAACTGCCTCTGCCTGCCTACCTGATTGCCCCAACTGCCTCTGCCTGCCTGATCGCCCCCAACCACCTCTGCCTCAGCCCCTGCTGCCAAGGCTTCATCTAGAAGGTTGTCTGGCGGGACATCGGAAGGTTGTTTGGCTGTCTGGTCTAATTAGCATATTATGCTTTTATTATTATATTTAAAAGCCTAAGCGACCGTTATGACTGGACAACCAGACAACCAGACAACCGGCCTGTAGCTATAACACACACTGACCACCAGGGGGCAAACGCTCAATGCAAGAGCTGCCCCCTGGTGGTCAGTGTGCGCCCATAGCCAACCTCCAGTGGCCGGCCAGCTTCCCCTGGTCAGTCCCCCCGAGCCAACCAGCCTGATTAGGACTAGGCGAGATGGCCCCAATTAGCCTGATCTCTGGCCAGGCCGAGGGACTCCACCTGTGCACGAATTCATGCACCTGACCTCTAGTTTTACATAAAGGTCTTAATTAGTCTTAATCAACAGGTTTCTTTTAAAATGAATAAATGTTTCATATTAAGCATTAATTTTCTAAAGATTAATTTTAGCTGCTTATTATATAAATCAGTGTGATGTTATCTATGAGGTTAAAAAAATCATCTTGAGAAACTTGTTTGCTGATATCAAGAGTGAACTGTCACTGCTTTACTTTTTAATTGTGCTTTACTTCACTGACCAATGGGTTTTATTTCCATTCTGAAAGCTACTAAATATTTTCCATCACTCATTTGTAGGTAACCTTCTATATACAAATTATTAAAAACAATAACTAAGAAATATGTTCCTCTCCCCTTAGGTTACCATTTCAAAATTAAAGAATTAAAGGCTTAGAGTTCACAGGTAACAAAATATAAATAAATAAATTGCTATTTGTTGACTAGTCATTATGTGCCAGACGATGCTAAGGTCTTTTTATAAAAAGATAACAAGAATGGAGTGGTCTCAAGAAGCATACTCTCTGGTTAGCAAGCAACAGGCAAGTAAATATATCACTCAAAGGGGCTCTAAATAATGCCCAGAAAGCAGGAATCAAAAGAAAGTCATGGGAGTGCAGTTCAGGTGAGGCTTTCTAGAAGAAATAAATGACTAGGCTGAGACTTGAATGAGTAGCAGTATCTAGCCCAGCAATGTGTGTGTGCTAAGTGGAGGCCTGGGGACATTGGGGTTTATTGGGATATAGAGGTGGCAGAGTGATAAAGGCTTATGCAAGGGGCATTCTGGGTACAGCGAAACACAAATTGTACCTGATGGCTGAAGCATGAAGTTCAAGAGGGGGAGTGTGGTGAAGGCCTGGAATAGGGGCAGGCTAGACGAGGTCAATGGGTAAACATAAGGGACATATGTAATATTTTCAAGAATAAAGATATAATTTTAAAAATAGTGAATGATTCAAACTGTTCAAAATAATTAACTAACCAAAACCAAGTAAGAAAGTACCTCTACTAAGTCGGATTCAGGAAGATGGCGGCGGTATAGGCAGACGCGTCCCAGGTCGTGTCCCTGAGCAAATGGAGTGAGCAGCTGAAACTAGTAACATCCACCCCGAATTGGCGAAATTCCTCAGCTGGCGAGACGGTTTACAGCCGGGAAGAGCAGAACTCCCCTGGAAAGGTAAAAACAACCCAGGGATTTGGGCAGGAAAGTTTGCCAGACCTCTGAGCCCAGAGAGTCGGAGGGAGACCGCGTGGCAGACAGCCGCGTCCCTTGGGACAGGCACAGCCCCTGACGGGGGAAAGGAGAACCGCGGGATTCCTGGCGCTGCCGGGGGAATTGAGAGCTGGGTCTGTGATCACAGAGGACTGAGCCTAAAGGGGGCAGCCTGAAGAGCTGACCAGACCATGCAGTCCCGGTAAGAGAAGAAGCTTACAGAAACCAAGCCTTCCCCGTTTCCGCGGCCGGCGTCTGTTTGTTTGTTTTCACTGAACCCTCTTCATGGGACATTTCGGATACAGACACTCACCTGTGCTGAAGAGAGGGAGAGTGTGCGGAGGAGTGGAATCTGGGGAGAGACTGAGGAGAGAAGGGGGGCCGGGAGAGGTGGCAGCGAATTGAGTGCTGAGACACCCCTGAGCCCACGTCTGAGGCAGCCATTCTCTCCGGAGAGTGAGACTCCTCCCCCCAGCCCCCAGGCAAGGAGCACAGCCACACCTAGATTCCACCCTGTAGGAGATCAAGGATTAAAATAACCTGATCAGTCCCTGGGAGTTAACAGGGTCTGGCCTATAGAGGGATTTTCAATCCCAGCAACAACACAGCACTGGTAACTCTTACGCAGCCAGCTCTGGGCAGTGAACTTCCACTGGACAGAGAGGCCCTGTAGCCTCAGAGGCCAACCCCAGAACACTGCCACCCAGAGGCTGACCCACAAACTGACTCTTTGCTAAACACAAAATAAGGCAATCTGGGAAACAAATGCGGCTTGCTTTAAAATAAGGACTGTGGTTTACAACACAGAGGAACAGTGTATCTCAGGGAAACTCAACACTCTCCTGAATACCTGGCAGGTCTAAGGCGAGCCACACTGAAGAATAGAAGAACCGAAGGACCTTCACTACTGCAATATTTTTTTTTTTTTTTCACCTTTTAACTAAGAAACCAATTTTTTTTCTTTTTTTTTCTTTTTTTTTCTTTTCCTCTTCTTCTTCTTTTTTTTTTTTTCTTCTTTTTTCCATCACCTGATTTTACCCTTTTAATTACTACCTTCTTATTTTTAACCAGTATTATTACTGCTACCATTTTACCATTTTTTTTAAAGTGCCATTTTATTTTCTCTTTATTTTATTTTGGGATTAGTGTTCTCCATTCTATTTTCATCGTTATATTATTGGTTGTTTCTAGTTTGCATTTATCTCCAGGGAGCTGTTGCTGGAATTTGTTGGGATTAATGGCTGTTCTATAGGAGTATTCTCCTCATATAAAAAGTCTCTTCCCCTCTTCCACTTCATTCTCTCTTTTCGCTCTTTATTTTTTTCTTTTCCTTTCTTTTCTCGCTTTTACTTTCCCCCCTCCTTTTTCCCACTTTCATTTTTGCACTCCTTTTTTTGGTCCCTAATTTTCTTTTCTTTTTTCTCTTTTCTCTTTTTCTCTTCCTTTTCCTTATCCCCTAATTCTCTTAATTCAGGTGCTCACCTTTATTTGGGGTTATTAATATCGTGAATATATTTGTGTATAGTGCCTGGTACGTGGTGCCTTGTTGTGTTGTATTTTGTGCCTTTAAATCAACACAGCAGATCCAAGCAACAGCAACCTCCTGAGCACCACACCCTCTGCTGAGGAACAGCAGCTGTACGTGAAACCTCGCCCCACCAGCCAGAAGAGCCACCACAGCTGTGAACAGCACCCACCAGAGGAGTTGCTGCCAACTGAAGAGCAGCTGCTACCGCAACCGCCCGAAGAGGAACCGCAGACCAAGGAGTCACTGCCACCAAGGGAGCAGCCACTGAACGACTCAACGTCTAGATATGTCAGTGAGATCAAACATGGGTAGACAAAGAAACCCCCAAAGGAAAGAGAAGGAGGACTCTCCAGAAAAGCAGCTAAGTAATACAGAGGCATGCAACATGACAGAAAAAGAATTCAGAATAAGGGTCCTAGAGTGCATAAACCGGATGGAGGAAAAAATCGACAACCTCAGCAAGAAGCAAGAAGAAACAGATGAAAAAATCGATAACATATGGAAGAAGCTAGAAGAAACAGATGAAAAAATCGATAACATATGGAAGAAGCTAGAAGAAACAGATGAAAAAATCAACAACTTAAGTAAGACCCAAGAAGATATGAAGAGTGATATAGCTGCAATGAAAAACTCCATTGAAAGTATCAACAGTAGACTAGGAGAAGCGGAGGACCGAATTAGTGATTTAGAAGACAAGGAAGCAAAACACACCCAAAATGTACTGCAATTGGAGAAAAAAATGAAAAGACAGGAGGAGAGCCTAAGGGAGCTTTGGGACAACATGAAACGAAACAACATACGAATAATAGGGGTACCAGAACAACAGAAGGATGAACAAGGATTAGAAAACCTATTAGAAGAAATAATATCAGAAAACTTCCCTGAGGTGGGGAAGAAAAAAGTCACACAAGCCCAGAGAGTCCCAAACAAGGTGAACCCAAAAAGACCCACACCAAGACACATCATAATTACCATGGCAAATGTTCAGGACAAAGAGAGAATCTTACAGGCTGCAAGAGAGAGACGGAAAGTTACATACAAGGGATCTCCCATTAGATTGTCAAATGATTTCTCAACAGAAACACATCAGGCCAGAAAAGAATGGACGGAAATTTACAAAGTGATGCAAAGCAAAGGACTGAATCCAAGAATACTCTATCCAGCAAGGCTATCATTCAAACTTGAAGGGGAAATAAGAAGCTTCACAGACAAAAAAAGGCTAAGGGAGTTTATCACCACCAAGCCAGCAATGCAAGGAATGCTAAAAGGACTGGTATAAAAATAAGAAATAAAAAGTTCAGAAAGAAAACAGCCACACAAAAACAGAAATGCCTACAAACAAGTACCTTTCAATAATAACTTTAAACGTAAACGGACTAAATGCTCCAAACAAAAGACATCGAGTGGCTGAATGGATAAAAAAACATGACCCATACATCTGCTGTCTACAAGAAACCCACCTCATTAGAAGGGACTCACACAGACTGAAAGTGAAAGGATGGAAAAATATCTTTCAGGCAAATGGAAAGGAAAAGAAAGCTGGGGTAGCAATACTTATATCGGACAAAATAGACCTCAAAGTGAAGGCCATAACAAGAGATAAGGAAGGCCACTTCATAATACTAAAGGGATCAATACAACAAGAAGATATAATCCTGGTAAACATATATGCACCCAATGCAGGAGCACCCAAATTCATAAAAAAACTCCTGGAAGATATCAAAGGAGACATCAACAACAATACAATCATAGTAGGGGACTTTAATACACCACTGACAGCACTGGATAAGTCCTCTAGACAAATAATCAGCAAAGATATAGCAATCCTAAATGACTCACTAGATCAGATGGACTTAATAGACATCTTCAGAACACTTCACCCGAAAGCCAGGGAATATACATTCTACTCAAATGCTCATAGGACATATTCAAAAATAGACCATATATTGGGTCACAAGCAAAGTATCCCCAAATTCAAGAAAATTGAAATCATAAAAAGCGTCTTCGCAGACCACGATGGCATAATATTAGAAATAAACTACAATAAAAACAACCCAAAATACTCAAACACCTGGAAGCTGAATAGCATGCTATTAAATATTGATTGGGTTACCAATGAAATCAAAGAAGAAATTCGAAACATCCTGGAAACTAATGACAATGAAAACACAACAATCCAAAACCTATGGGACACAATGAAAGCAGTCCTGAGAGGGAAGTTTATAGCTCTACAGGCCTATCTCAACAAACAAGAAAAAATGGTAGTAAATCATCTAATTCTACAACTCAAAGAATTAGAAAGAGAGCAACAAGAAAACCCCAGAGTGAGCAGAAGGAAGGAGATAATAAAGATTAGAGCAGAAATAAATGACATAGAGACCAAAAAAACAATACAGAAAATCAATGAAACCAAGAGCTGGTTCTTTGAAAGGATAAACAAGATTGACAAACCTCTAGCCAGACTCACCAAGAAGCAAAGAGAGAGGACCCAAATAAACAAAATCAGAAACGATAGAGGCGAAATAACAACAGACCCCACAGAAATACAAATGATTGTTAAAAAATACTATGGACAGCTCTACTCCAACAAACTAGACAACCTGGAGGAAATGGACAAATTCCTAGAAAAATACAACATTCCAAAACTCAATCAGGAAGAATCTAAAAATCTCAACAGGCCAATAACTATGGAAGAAATTGAAGCAGTCATCAAAAAGCTTCCAGCAAACAAAAGCCCAGGACCAGACGGCTTCACAGGGGAGTTTTACCAAACATTCAAGGAAGAACTAAAACCTATCCTCCTCAGACTACTACAAAAAATTCAAGAGGAAGGAACACTTCCAAGCTCATTCTATGAAACCAGCATCACCCTAATACCAAAACCAGGTAAAGACAACACAATGAAAGAGAATTACAGGCCAATATCCCTCATGAACATAGATGCCAAAATCCTCAACAAAATCTTAGCAAATCGGATCCAGCAGTACATCAGAAAGATCATACACCATGACCAAGTAGGATTTATCCCAGGGATGCAAGGATGGTACAATATCCGCAAATCAATAAACGTGATACATCACATAAACAAATTGAAAGAAAAAAACCACATGGTCATATCAATTGATGCAGAAAAAGCATTTGACAAAATTCAACACCCATTTTTGATAAAAGCTCTCAGCAAGGTGGGAGTAGAAGGATCATACCTCAACATAATAAAAGCCATATATGACAGGCCCACAGCCAACATCATACTCAATGGACAAAAACTAACACCATTTCCCCTAAGAACAGGAACAAGACAGGGATGCCCCCTCTCACCACTCCTGTTCAACATAGTACTGGAAGTGTTAGCCATTGCAATTAGGCAAGAAGAAGAAATAAAAGGCATCCAAATTGGAAAAGAGGAAGTAAAACTGTCCTTATTTGCAGACGACATGATATTATACATACAAAACCCTAGAGACTCCATCAAAAAGCTACTGGACTTAATACATGAATTTGGCAATGTAGCAGGATACAAAATTAACCCCAAGAAATCCGAGGCATTTCTATACACCAATAGTGAACTTTCAGAAAGAGAGATTATAAAAACAATCCCGTTTACCATCGCACCAAAAAAATTAAGCTACCTAGGAATAAACTTAACTAAAGAGGTAAAAGACCTCTACTCAGAAAACTACAGGACGTTGAAAAAAGATATAGAGGAAGACATAAACAGATGGAAGAACATACCGTGTTCATGGATTGGTAGAATCAACATCATTAAAATGTCCATACTACCCAAAGCAATCTATAAATTCAACGCACTCCCCATTAAAATACCAACGGCATACTTCAGAGATCTAGAACGAACTCTCCAAAAATTCATCTGGAATAAAAAAAGACCTCGAATAGCTGCAGCAATCCTGAAAAAGACCAAAGTAGGTGGGATCTCAATACCAGATATCAAGATGTATTACAAAGCCACTGTTCTCAAAACTGCCTGGTACTGGCACAAGAATAGGCATATAGATCAATGGAATAGAATAGAGAGCCCAGAAATCGGCCCGAACCAATATGCTCAATTAATATTTGACAAAGGAGGCAAGAACATACAATGGAGCCAAGATAGTCTCTTCAATAAATGGTGCTGGGAAAATTGGACAGATATATGCAAGAAAATGAAACTAGACCACCAACTTACACCATACACAAAAATAAACTCAAAATGGATAAAGGACTTAAATGTACGACAGGAAACCATAAAAATTCTAGAAGAATCCAAAGGCAACAAAATCTCAGACATATGCCGAAGCAATTTCTTCACTGATACAGCTCCTAGGGCACTTGAAACTAAAGAGAAAATGAACAAATGGGACTACATCAAAATAAAAAGCTTCTGCACAGCAAAAGAAACCATCAACAAAACAACGAGAAAACCCACTGTGTGGGAAAACATATTTGCCAATGTCATATCCGATAAGGGCCTAATCTCCAAAATTTATAGGGAACTCATACAACTTAACAAAAGGAAGATAAACAATCCAATCAAAAAATGGGCAAAGGACCTAAATAGACACCTTTCAAAAGAGGACATTCAGAAAGCCAAGAGACATATGAAAACATGCTCAAAGTCACTAATCATCCGAGAGATGCAAATCAAAACAACAATGAGGTACCATCTCACACCTGTCAGACTGGCTATCATCAACAAATCAACAAACGACAAGTGCTGGAGAGGATGTGGAGAAAAAGGAACACTTGTGCACTGCTGGTGGGAATGCAGACTGGTGCAGCCACTATGGAAGACAGTATGGAGTTTCCTTAAAAAACTGAAAATGGAACTCCCATTTGACCCTGTGATCCCACTTCTAGGAATATATCCCAAGAAACCAGAAACACCAATCAGAAAGGATATATGCACCCCTATGTTCATAGCAGCACAATTCACCATAGCTAAGATCTGGAAACAGCCTAAGTGCCCATCAGTAGATGAATGGATTAGAAAACTGTGGTACATCTACACGATGGAATACTATGCTGCTCTAAAAAGGAAGGAAATCTTACCATTTGCAACGTCATGGATGGAACTGGAGAGCATTATGCTAAGTGAAATAAGCCAGTCAATGAAGGAAAAATACCACATGATCTCACTCATTCATGGATAATAGAGACCATTATAAACTTTTGAACAATAATAGATACAGAGGCAGAGCTGCCTCAAACAGATTGTCAAACTGCAGCAGGAAGGCCGGGGAGGGTTGCGGGGCAGGAGGTAGGGGGGTAAGAGATCAACTAAAGGACTTGTATGCATGCATAGAAGCATAACCAGTGGACATAAGACATTGGGGGATAGGGGAGGCTAGGGGATTGTCTAGGGCGGGGGGATAAAATGGACACATATGTAATACCCTTTGTAATACTTTAAGCAATAAAAAAAAAAAATAAAAAAAAAAAATAATAAAATAAAAAAAAAAAAAAAAAAAAAAGTTCAAGAGGGGAAGTATGACATGCCTACATGGAAGGAGAAGAAAGCCTCTATGCCTCTTATGATTTTTGTTCTCTTAAACACCATGAGTGTTTTTAAGTAAGGAACTGATACGATTAAAACTGCGTTATTTGTTAAAACCCCTTCAACTCTGTGAGAAAGGTTTTTTGTTTTTTTTGTTTTTTTTTAAAGAAAGCATTATAAGAATGAAAACTGGGCCAGTATGAAGACTTTAGGTCCTATTAACCTACCCACATTCAGTTATTTTAAAATCCTGTGATGTTGTTCCCACTTCAACTCAACAAAATATGATGAGAGATGAGAAATGCTGGGGCAAATGAGCTGGGAACAATTTCAATCAGCATCTATCCAAATAAGCTGGGAACCTTGGGAACACAATTCCTAGGAAAAGAATCAATAGCAATATCAATCATTTAAATCACAAAACGATCAATCTGGATTGTTAAAGGGACCCTTCTCTTTTTATAAGAAGTCTCTCTGAACTATAAGTTCTTTACCTCACTTTCCAGAGTGAGATTACAACCCATGGCCACAGTTGATGTTGTCTTTGTCCCTAACTTAACCTTTGCAAATGCAACATTTTATACCTCCTTATTCTTATGCCATTTCATCAACATTTTCCCTTATGTAATAAATAGCAAAATGTATGTGCTCCCACAGACACATATGCAAATATTTAACTAAAATTCCAAAATGCTCTTTTATTTCTTTCCACTTAGTGCTGAATTTCTCATAGTTATGCTTTATACTCCTTCTGAATCTCTTACAATCTGATTTCATCCCCCATTATTCATTACAGAGGACACAGTGAAAAACAATTTTCTAGGGTAATCCTCCTTTACCTGTCTGTCATATGTGATGCTCATTTGCACAGTTGAAATCACCTATAACATTTTTTATTAACCTCTCTTTTGATCAATCACATACGAAGTATACCTTCACAGTTAGCCTATTATAATAGGCTCTCATAGCTGCTGTAAGGAACTTGTCTAGGTCACCCCTCTAATTTGCCAGGATGACAGAGAGAAACTTTGGTGGAAATAGATGGTTCCTGAAGCAAGGAATTACCTAAGTGATTACCTAAGGAAGATATGAGTGAGAACTCCTTCTCCTGGACATTTTGGCCAATAATAGGGGGGTGGGAACACAGCTTTCAGTGATAAAGTTACTTTTTTGATAGATGCCCATTGAAATTGTTCTGTTGAGAAAAGCACAATATGATTATATGGCACTTCTCTCTGAAATATTAAAGATGTGTGTGTGTGTGTGTGTGTGTGTGTGTGTGTGTGGTTTCTGTTTACATTAAACATATTCTTTTCTCCCTCTTCTTTCTTCTGCTCTCAGCCAGTCTTAAGTTATATATTTTTTTAATTCTCTGGGGAATCTTTATTTTTCTTTGAAGGAAATTTATTCCCTCATTCCATTATGTTTTCTTATTGTTTAAATAAGATTTTCTTAGAGATTAGAGATAGGGTTAAGAACCATGATGATAAGATTTTATTCGGCTTTACAAACTCTCTGAATTTTGCCCTGCAAATCCTGGAAACAGCCCAAGAGAATTAAAGAATGAGAATGTAGGAAAAAATTGGAATCAAGGTACTTCTTTATCAACATGAGAGCCAGTACTCAATCACCTACAATACAATGTTCTCTGATTACAAATGAATTGTTGATGTATTTGTTTTGGTTTACAGGTTAAGCATGAACTCCTCCACTGTTCTCCTTCCCCCTCCAGCCATCACAACCCGAATTTCATATCAAGAAATGAAATTTTGCTAACCTTTCCAGAAAATGAAGATTTTCTTAGTCCTATGCTGTTATTAATGTTGATCTTTCTCAAATCTGTCTTCAGAGATTCAGTGAGAGTACATAACCTCTGCCATATAGATTCTTTCCTAAATGTTGCTGTTTTTGTTTTGTTTTTTTCATTTAATTCATAGAGCCTTGGTTAACTAGTGGCTGTGAGGAGGTTGTTGCATTATTAGGAATTGAACTCAAGTCTCTGGGTAAAAACCAATAAAAGTATGTGTGAAGAGAGAAGATTCTTTCCTAAGTTATCCTTCCCAGCAGTGTTTGGAGGAGAAGGCAAATATGCATCCACTAGGGGACCTGGTAATAAGGCCTCTACCCATATTTTCTGATTTTAGGAAAATTAAGTTTGTGTTTTGGAATCATGGGAAATCAAAAACACAAATCCCATATATATAAAACAAAACAAAGCATCTATTTAAAACAAGGCAAAAAATTCAATGCAAAAAAAAATGGGATGCACACACAACATTTAATGTCAGCTCATAAACAGCCTGCCAGACAGGATTTTTATTCTCAAAAGGCTGTCTACTATAAATATATTCGTCCAGAATTTCTATTTAGAAATAACCAGGTTGTAAAGACAATATTGAGATATGTCTTCAAAATTCTCGAACGAGCTATCAACTCAAAAAAATACAAAGTAAACCAACATAATTTATTTTAAAATTCTTGTAAAATCTTTGATTTAAAATAATTTGTTTGCTTTTTGGTTAAATGTAAAAAGATTATTTTAATCAACCCTTTAATCGCCACATACAGAATCATCTCATAAATGTCACAGAGTACTTTCGTTACATATGGAGTAGCAATTGAAATGTTAAGTAAGCCTCAAATAACAAGCTTTTCTACATTTCCATTATTTGAAACAGATACTGGGGAAATTTTTGAAATGTGATTTCATTAATCATCATTGTTAAAACAAGATGACGGTGATAAAAAAACACAGCTTATAATAATATAAATGTGCAACATGATTTTAATGAGAAGAAAGTATTGCGTGTGGTTCTGTAATTCTAGTTTCATGCTTTAATTGTCTATTTTAATCAGTGCATGGAAAGTCAAAGATTCCACAGAGAAGTAGGAAATAAGATAAATTGGATTGCACTGGGGAGTGAAACTCTAAATTCAACACCTATTTAATGTCAGAGATATCATTATATGAAGACAGAATCACTTGCAAGCAAAAAGAACCTACTTCAAATGGATTAAAAAATTAACACGTGGAAGAAAAAAATGTACCAGTTGGAATTTTGTTTGTCAGAAATGTATACAGAGAAAAAAGGGGAATTTGGCAGAAGCCATCGTTTATTATTCAAGAAAGAGATTGTCCAAAACTTAATCCCTCTTATGGAATGAGAAAATGAATCTATTGAGAAAATGGATACATCTGTCTACTTTAGCCTATGGGTATTAAATATTTAAATCATATACCAGTATCTACCCCTTTTCTCTACTCTCTCTTCTCAGACACCAGTTCTGATCCTTTTGTCAACCAGCAATCTTCTGATAATGGTCTCCTCATGTAGCTTTCCTAAAGGAAATGTGCTATGACAGTTATATTTTCATCATAAGAAAATAAATTGGCATTGTAGCTTATACATGTCACTTTTCATTTTAATCAACATGAGTCAGCCTTCTCAAATTTGATGAACTTGATACTATTGAACTGCATCGAGAATTTGTCCTAATAATGCAGAAGACCAGGTCACCGTATCCTATACCAGGAAGAAGAAAAAAAGGCATTGTAAATGCCACTTTTCAAGCAATGTCTTTCTTAGACAAACTAAGCCTCTATTTTTTACAACAGATCTCATCTGCAAATCCAATGGTTCTGTACTGCTAATAATTGTAAACTCTCTCTCAAGAAAGTATGTCTTCAAATTTTGCAAAATCTTGAGAAATTTCCTAGGTCTCATAGATTATATGTTATATTATAGACTCAAAATGTTCTGTAATATATCTCTTTTCACTTATTAGAGAATAAGCTTTTACTTTCCCTTATTTAAACATATAATTTTATAGATAAAGAAGATTTTTATATATACATGTAAAGAAATATACACATTTTCTTATTCTTTCTTAACAGAACTCAATTATGATTCTAAGGTATCTTTTGGGAATGATATTTCAATTATTTTTTTCAAGATTTTGCTTCAAGCACCTGCATCCCAGGAGGACATACACTTGAGAAATCTCCAGGCCTTACATAATTGTCTCTGAATAACCCTTGAATTAGTTCTTAATCAAAAGCAGAAATCTTTTCATGTAAAGGGTCAAACCTGTTAAATAAAGACTGATTTTTTGTTTGTTTGTTTTTAGTATCTTGACTCTAGTCCTATTACTCATGGTAATGACTATTTCTCCTCTTTTCTAGTAACGTAAAATCCCCTAATCAAGAGATAGTAAGACAAACATTTAAATAAGACTTTAATGCATTTAAGCTTGTACCACTGAATCCATGTTTCCTACTCCATTTCCAAGTAATCCAATAATTACATAGTAATGAGAAAAAATAGTTGAGCAATGAAAATCAACACATTATACATTTGGAGAGATGTGACTCATATTTTTTATATTTATTTTATATGTACTATATCTAACTTCTGGACACTGAAAAATCAAATTACACACTGACAACAAAGGTAGACTATATAGAACATGCATAGAGAAATAAGTTTTGCCTTAAGAGGATCAACTGATTGATTTCAGTTCAATTGAAACAATATTTATTATTTCTTTCATGTTAAAAATATGCTAGATTGAAAACTGTACAGAGTACTATGATAAAAGTTTGAAGATTATACACTTCAATACAGAAGTTAACACAAGCTATTATAAAAATATAAATGTGTCCCGATTATGATATGAGGGGGTTTTCCCCATACCACCAAGCAATTCTGACACAAGCTGGCTGTTTGAGAATTCAACTCAATTCAAGTATCTATTCTATCCGGATGTAGCATTAGATCCCACAGATTAAGGTTTCAGTCCTATAAGACTGCCTCCCCACATCCCCTGTTTTAGATGTCATTGCCTATAAATCATAGGTTCCCATAACCTCTTTCTCAGGCTTGAATAATTTGCTATAGCTGCTCACAGAATTCAGGGAAACATCTTATTTACTGTATTACTGGTTTATTATCAAAGTATATAACTCAGGAATGCCCAGAAGGGCAAGTCATATGCATAGGAGAAGTAGTGGGGGAAGGGCAAAGACCTTCTATGCCCTCTCCTGGTTGACCCCTCTCCCTGAATTCCCAAGTGTTCACCAACCTGAAAGCTCTCCAAATCTGTCCTTTTGGGTTATTTATGGAGTCTTTATTAAATAAGGAAAATGACTAACTTATTTGGCATTAGTGATTTATTCAACACCTAGCCCTTTTGCCCTTCCCAGTAAACAGGGTGGGGCTGAAAGTTTCAAACCTCCATCCTTAGGTGTTTTCCAAGTCACCTCATTGGTGGCTCTCTCTCTATGGAGCACACCTGTGACTTTCTCCACCCCCTTCCCCCAGGCCCATCTTCATTGCCTTTCTCTTTCTCCTAAGCTTCAAGGGCCCCACTTTTCCTTCCAGAACTTGTTTCCTAAGCCCATTTTTTCTACTGATCACCTCACTTCTACCTCTGTTAAAAATTTAAAAAGTCACCTTGTTACTGGAAAAGGGACCTAGCCTTGAACAGGTCTGCCTGGGGACAACCAGTAGTATGTGGGTTCTTGACTTTGTGCCAGAAAAAATTCACAACATGACTCCAGGTGAATTTTGAGAGGACATCTATGAAAGCTGAAGCTAAGAACAGAGAAACTAGGATAGAAGAAGCAATAGGGGAGAGTCTAGGAGGGGATATGAGCCTAAGCTGGGCGGCTTTGGCTCACTGAGAAGTCAGATTAAAAAGGGTTTTGGGGACAGGTTCAGGAGCTTAGCCCTGGACGAGCTGCCACTGGCCATTGTTCTGGTTGCAAGCTTCGTGGGATCCATAGAGTTTAGGAGATGTGTGCCTGCGGGGGAAGAAGAGGAGGGTGGGAAAGGCTCAGGCATTCTCCTGGGAGGGAGTGCACACGCTGAAGCCTTCCTTTGGAGGGGTTTTAAAGGCTGGGAGTTTAGGACAGTTCTTAGGGGAGGATCTCTATAGCATATTCATCAGTTTTATGCCAATGCACCAAAATAAGATTTATTCCCTTAATTTCGTCAGTCCTTGGGTTTGCTTGGCAAATGGCACTAATTGGGATTCTGTTATCTATCTCCCTGAGTAGGGTGATTTAAGCTATTTACCCTTTGATTTGTGTGAAGTGTAAACCATTTACTCTTAAGTGTCCTTGGTTACAGAAGATAGGATTTTATTATTTACCAGATGCTGTAAACTGCTTGGCCGTTTAACTATCTGTCTCATTTCCCTCTTGCACTTGTCTTGGCTTACTAGACTGTCTTAACATAAACTTAGCTATGGTGGAATGGGCTTGTTAGGAATAGCAAGATACGCATGTCATCTTTATGGCTTGGAAGCTATTTCAGGAATTAAGAACGAGAGTCCAAAGACTATAACAAAGGATACTTTGATTTCTCTTATAGCTCAGGAAATTCCAAAGGTTTGGGGAAACATTGACGAAGAAATATGAGAAATTGGTCATTCAGATGACCAAATTATATATTTCTTACAAATTGGATAAACAACTCTATCTCCCTAGCAAGGATGGAAAGGGTGGTGGTGAAAGGAAATAGAATTTGGAGGAAAACTTTCCAGAAGTGAATTGAATCTTTAAGATTAATTAGATGGTCAACAAACAGTGGCATCCAAGCCAAGGCAACAACATATTTAAAGGCATAGAAGAAATACACAAAGTGAAAACTTTGTATTCTGGTGTTAAAGAGAAAATCACAGACCCAAAATGGCATTACTTGTGCTAAAGCCCATGATACAAAACCTAGATTTAATACCTGACCTGACAACTATTTCAGCCTCTCCCAGAAATGTAACTTTAATCAATCAGTCTGGAATTTTCTGGTCAACACCAATGAGGTCCTTTGTCACTTGGACCCTCTCCATCCCCCATAGAAATAAAAGGCAACCTGCATAAAAAAAAAAAAAAAAAATCCTTGCTGTTCCCTTACCCCCAAAAGAAGATGTCCTGGTCTAAAAATAATCCTTTCTTTTCTTTTGTTAATAGCTCCCTTGCCCCAGCCTTCTTCTTATAAAAACCTTCTATTTTTACTTCACTCTTCTACTTGCTAGATGACATGCTGCCTGGTTCCTGAATCACTTAATAAAACCAATTAAATCTTAAAAATTTACTCAGTTGAACTTTGTTCTTTAAGACTGGGGATATATCCTGTTTCATGTCTTGGTGGTGTTATGTTAATGGAGGTCGAAGACAGACTGTAAAAATAGTTTAAGATGGGTTCAGGAAAATTAGTATTCTATTAAAATTTAAAAAATTATAAATTCATTGTTACATGATAATCACTCTGACCTGGCACTGAAAACACAGTGTCCATTTATTAAACTCAGAGCTATATCATTTGTGTCTATCACTAAGCCTGACATAGAGGATGTTTAGGGAATGTAATTGAATAAGTCAATGTCCTTGACTTCTAGAGTTGTTTGCTCAGATGCAAGACATGTATATCTATAAAAACCATAATGCTGTATCACACATAAAAATGAAATAAATACAAGATACATAAGAAGTCAGACAAGATGTGCGTGCCATGCTAAGACACTTGGATTATATACTGTAGACATGAAGTGCTTTGACAAGTTTGCAGAGTGTCAAAATAATATTTATATTTTAGAGAGAAGTTTTGTTGGTTTGTGGAGGATGTATTGTATATGTGGGAATGAGAAACTGGGATGGAAAAACCTATCAGGTTGATTTGGTAATTGTCTGGATCACTGTTGCTAAGTGCCTGATCTGAGACGATGGCAGTCAAAACTAATATGTAGAAACTGATATGAAAATATACAGGAGAGAGAACTTATAGAATGCCCTTGAGTACATTGGTAAAGGGAAAATAAGGATTTAGGGATGAGTGCTAGGTTTCTAATTTGGTGAGTAGGTAAATGCTAAATCAATATATGGGATTATATTGAGTTTATGTTTCTGGAAAATAGCACATTGTTTAAAAACAGATACTCTGGTTCTGCTTCTCACTACTGTGAAAACAACACTTCTGTTAGCTAAGGTTCTCCAGCAAAGCAGAACAATAGGAGGGTTGTCTGAGACACAGTGCTAATAAGATGTAAAAAAGGATTCTCAAACTCAGGCAGCCTAACTCAATAGGAGATATATTATGAGGAACTGGCTCATACAATTGTGCAGGCTGAGAATTCCCATGATCTGCCCTTTGCATACTGGGCGACCTAAGAAATCCAAAGTTTTAATTTAGTCTGAGACCAAATGCCTAAGACCCAGGAGAGCCAAGGATGTTAATACTGGACCAAGGGCAGGAAAATACCAATGTCCCAGCTCAATCAGGCAGAAAGGGGTGGATCCTCCCTTCTTCCTCTGTTCTATTCAGAACCCCAATGGATTGGATAATACCCAGTGACATCGGAAAGGGCAATCTGCATGATGCTGTAACCACATAGGAACTTCATTTCTTTAATATGACCTTTTTCCTTCCTTTTTTCTTTTGTTAATCCTCACCCTAGGATATTTTTCCATTGATTTTTAGAAAGAATATCTAAAGGGAAGAGACACAGAGAGAAAAATATCAATGTGAGAGAGACACATCAACTGATTGTCTCCCTCATGGACTTGACTGGGACCCAGGACTGACCAGGACCAGGTAACAAGCCTGCAACCAAGATATGTGCCCTTGACCAGAACTGAACCAGAGACCCTTCAGTCCGCAGGCTGACACTCTATTCACTGAGCCAAACTGGCTAGGTAGGGCATCTTTCTCCTTTCTTTACTTTTGATTCAAACTGGCCTCATTCAGCACCCTGACTTACCTGCCTCCTTCTCCCTTGAACTCCACTCCTTTAATCATTAAGTCCTCAAGACAATGAGGGTCTGGTTAGCATCAAATAATCTTAGGAACAAAGTCTCAGGTCTATTGATCACAGAAACAGAGTTTCAATCAAACTAAAGATAACATCTAGGCCTCAGTTGTATTTCAGCTCCATCCCCAGAGAAGCTGCAAAACCAGACAAAGTGACGCCCTAGCTGGGATCAGAACCAGATGCACTGATCAACTACCTCATAGCACTGACCAATCAGTAGAAACCATGACCCTCACCATGACCCGGACTCCCTTAGTCACCATGATTAATGATTTCTCCCCTATATAACCCATTGCTTGGAAGCCATTGGGGAGCCAGGTCTTTGAGCATTAGCTCCCCTGTCAATTTTACTAAGTTCACCAATTCAAATTCAAATCTCATCTGTAAAAATATCCACACAGACACAACCAGAAATCAAATTAATCATCACACCTTCTGTGCCTCAGACTCATCCTCTTAAAAAGAGGTGATAATAATTGTGTCTCCCTCAAAGGATTGCTATGGGAATTTAGTGATTTTATATTCTTAGAGCTCTTAATTCAATGTTTGGCCCATAATGGAAACACTGTATAACTATGAGCTTACTGTGAAACTCAAAGTAAAGCTGAGGCTGAAAAAACTATAGATTTTTGAAGTTACCTGACTGTATACCATGGTTGAAGCCATGGCAGGGTAGAAGGGATAGTTAAAATGAATGTCTCTGGTTTGCGAATACAAGCTGTCCACAGGTAACACCCCAAATGCTAAAAGAAAGCAGTGATTTTTAGAAGTTGATATTAAGAAGTATTCAAATGGCTCAGAGCAAAAAAGGGGAGAGACTGGAGTCTCATAGGCCACAGAAGACAGGGTTTTAAGATGGAAGGTTTGATCAGTGTAAACCAAAATTAAATTTATATAAAATTTATCATTATAAATTCAATAAATATAAATTGATATAAATTTAATAAATTTAATATGGAATAAAAAGTATTTATTTGAGCAAAGAGCAGCTGCAGCCTGGGAGACACATATTCAGGAGGCAACTTAAATTTGTTCCACCTAGCCAAAGTGGAGGCCATCTTTAATAGTGAAAGCTCCCACCCAGGTTTTATTAGGTTTTATGTAAATGAGGTATCTAAATTTTTCAGCTTTTATTGGACAAGGCAGGCCTCAGTTTGTTGGAAGAAAGACAAAACCAAAGTTTCCCTGCATTTTTTTATATCAGGGTGGTGTGAACAAGCAGGGCACAGTGCAGGAAGCTGAGAGTCCGTCTTGAGATTCTTCCTCCTACACAGAGTACATGAGAAGCTCCTGTCAGTAAATAACCACTAGGCTCTTATTATTTATAAAGTTTGGGCGTGTGGTTGATCATGAAGAGTCTATCTCAGCAGATAAATTTTTCTTGGGTTTACATCAAATAAATCTTTCTTCTCATGGTCCACACCATCCTTAATCAAATACTCAATGAGATGGCAAAGTAACTGGATTGAAAAGAGGTCAAAATGCTTTTGTTTCCAATGATGAAAACTGCTTCTAAAAATAAGTGAAGGGCCTGGCTCTAATCCTCTCTCTGTCTCATGGTCCCACCTTCTTTCTGTTGGCTTCCTTATCGGGCAAGTAGAAAAGAAGCTGAGGCAGTGCTAGGAGTCCAAATAAAACACAACATTATCCAGAGATAAGAAAAGGTTTGTCCGGCTGGAGTGGCTCAATGGTTGAGCATCAACCTATGAACCAAGGGGTCACGGTTCCATTCCTGGTTAGGGCATGTTCCCCCATTGTCAGCCCAATCCTCAGTGTGGGGCCTGCAGGAGGCAGCCAATCAATGATTCTCTCTGATCATTAATGTTTCTCTCTCTCTCTCCCTCTCCCTTCCTCTCTGAAATCAATAAAAATATATTAAAGGAAAAAGAAAAGGTGTTGTTTTGTTTTTAAATTTTGAAATAACACCTTACCCAGAAGTGCTCCCTCCAGCAGATTTTTCCTCCCAGACTCATTGGCCTACCCATAAACAAATCATTTGCAAAGAGAATAGGATTACCACTAGTTTAGATCAATGTGGCTTCTCCCCTGAGGCTGAAAATGCTTTTCCGGAGTCAAATAGCTGTGAAGCAAAGGAAACTGCTAGATTACAGCTAGGGTTATTTTAGGAAGGAAGAAGTAGAAAGCATGAACACTCAATAAATAAGTCTTCTAGATTGCTGCATCTCACAGTTTGATGCTCACATGAACCACCTAGAGATCTTCATAAAGTGCATATTTGGAATCAGTGAAGTCTGTAGGAGACTTTAGGCCCTGCAGTTCCAACAAGCTCTTGCATCATACCAATAATGCTAGACCTCGGATAATTAGAGTAGAAAGGTGTGATAATGGTCACTGTGCACTTGGTCTGAATTTGGCCTTCATTTTAGGCAAAGCAAAATAGTCCTGGTCTCTATCCTCCAGGGGATTAAGATCACTAAGGGATTTATAATCTAGATTTCTAGAATGAAAATGAAAGCATGAAGACAACATTACAATCCTGAAATTAGAAATATGATTACACGTAAACCCTCAATATAAAGTAAGTTGATATTTAACCCTTAAGGATTACATTCTAATTCCAATCACTCTGCAAAAATATTTTAAAGCATTAATTCATTTATTCTTATTGTTACTATATGTTATATGGAAGTAAGCATTATGTTTTCTATATATAAATTTAGGTATGGAGGCATAGAAGCACTTATTTAAGTTGATAATTTACAATCTCTTTATAAAATTATTTGAACTTATAAAATTATTTCTGAATTCGTTAGATATTTTATAGCAGATATGTACTCTATTATGATAAAAAAAAATAGCTCTATATATCCATGGAAAGAATTCTTTGACACTTCACAATGTAAGAATTCGTTATTATGTAGTACAGGTCCTCTGAGAAGTGGACACCAAAATAGGATTAAATGAGAAAGAAATCTCATAGGGGAAAAGTCTGTGAGAGAAAATGAGGAGGGGGAGGTAAGGGAGATTTACAGCCATTAGGCCATTATATAAGTCTCCCAGCTAGAAGAGGAGAATGAAAAAGAAGAAATAAAAGTTATTTGTTAACTGGTTGGTTAGTTAGTGGAGACAACTCAGATTGCCATGCAGTTCTAAGAAAAGTTGGGCAAGGCAGTTGATTAGTCCTTAAGCCATAATTACTCATCAGAGGAGTCTCATCTCTCAGGAACTGCATGCCTGCCTGGGTATCCTGGCCATGCTCAGTCATTGGCAGAAAACAGCCGTAGAGCAGCCCACCAGCCAAGCAGTAAAGTGGATTCCAGAGCACAACTTCCAGGCTCTCAGACACTTCAGCTTCTTTAAGTGTCCCAAGCAGCTGGAAATCTGAGAGACACATTCTATTGGCCACCATGGTTATATCAACTAGATGGTCACCATGGTTATATCAACTAGACGGTCCTTTGCAGAGCTGGTGGAGCAATGCCAAATTTCATATTGAAATTTGTTCTGTTCAACCATCAGCATATGCTTCCTGATACTTTGAAAATAATTCCAATTCATTTTATTGTGTGTGTAAGGAAAAATATTAGAAGTAAAATCCTAGCATGTATGATGGGTAGTTAAGACCAGACATGCTGAAGGACACATTTCATGCCGGGGTCCAACCCCAGCAGGTCCAGGGGTCCCCAAAGGTGTGGATGGAGTCGGCGAAGAAGGAATGACACAGAGACAGCGTTCAGTTGATCAGCAGCCTAGCCAGGATCTCTAGCCAGGATCTCCAGCCAAGTTCTGGTCTGGATCTCCAGCGAAGTTCTGCTGTTTATTGTCTTGTTACACCTGTATTTATCCCAGTTGATTTTAATCCTGTCAATTTCTATTACAAAGGTTAGGGCGTTTCTTATCTCCATTCCAGGGAGTAAAGATTATGTAGCTTAAGCATGATTGTTTGTAGTGATTAACTGCCCGCCTGGCACTTAGTTAAGGAGTTTCATCCCCTCCCTGACTTCAGGGAAAAATTCCTACCTGGGGAAACAACCTTTCTAGGAGAGGCATCCCCTCCCTGACTTCAGGGGAAAATTCCTACCTGGGGAAACAACCTTTCTCGGAGAGGTGACCTTGGTTAAAACACACAGCGCTAAGGGGAGCAAACATATTAAGAACAGTATGCTATATACGCCAGGTCCCTTGAAACATATGCTGTGCAGATGTTTCTTTCCTGCAGCGACTGTGTCAAGCAGCAAGGATGGACCGGCTTCCGGCAATTTCAGTACATTCCAGGAAAGCTGTGACATGCAAACTTATCCCTACAGCTACTTACTACTGACTTTTGCTGCTTATGCATATGAGGTAGGAGAAAGCTGTAATGATAAAAATTACAACCATGAGACTCTCAAAATGTTGCATGACCCAAGCACAGACTAAGTACTGAGACAATATAAAAATTATAATGTTTAATCTTTTATAGATGAAATATCAAAATTAAACAGAGCAATTCATGGTTTCAATGTCAGCTTCTCTGGCAATACTTACCACTTTCCTTTTATAAAAATGTTCACAATTAAAAATTCAATTCAGGATCTCCAAAAATTGTGCTATCTCTTGAACTGTTGTGCTTTCAGGGGTGCGCTCGCCCAAAGAAAGCGTGAGCGAGACGCCCATGTGCTATGAACTCTCAGCGACGACACATGGGAGGAGAGAGTGCCTAATGTAGCAAAGCATCAAGACTTGGCTTTAAACTACGGCAACTGCCAAGCCCAAAGAAAAGCAACAGCTGCCTGGTGCCCTGTATTCAGGAATGGGGTTCTTCTTCTGCAATCAAGTCTTTTGGCCAACCACAAGTCAGGAACAATTTTTCAAGTAGGAACTAGTTTTGAAAATGTATTCTGTAGTAACAAATCAAAGGCTGACTTTTATTTGCTCATCAATGTACAACAAGCTTTTGGTTTGTCACTGTGTGGGGGGAACAGACTTTCCTGTACCCCTACGGTTCTTCAGGCTGATCTAGTACTAATCAAATAGACATGAGACAGATTAGCAAGAGAAAAATAATCAAATTTAACCCATTCATATGTATGGGAAACCTGAATACACAAGAGTCAGAGACCCCGCATGCAAGAGAGGTTCAGAGATGGAGAGACTGAGGTATATAAGACATTCTGAGCTAAGGATGAGGTACTGCACTTGGGGCCTTAATAGGGTCATTGCATGACAGAAAGAGCAGATGTTTAGTAAATACAAGTTCCCCTGCCATATGGTTGGGTCAAAAAGGATATTGCTGATAATCTCTTATTATCACCAAGGTCCCTAATTCAAGTTCTTCTAGGTGGTTAAAGAGAAAGGCAGAAGTTTCTCTTGAGCCTGAAGCCTTTATTGCCTTTCTCGAAACAATCTATATACACAGAGGCACATGTTGGGGTAACTGGTTCTGGACCCCCACACAATCATGCAAGTTGGTTTGTCACCATACAAAATTAATCAATTTCACACAAAAATGGAATACACACTGATATGGCCAATTTCTTACACAGCTGCAAAGTATTCCAGAAATGTATAGTATGATAAATTTGGATAAATAAACAAAAGTTTATTATTTTTACTTGAAATAAAAGCTTGTAATTCTATAAGAAACAATATTTTACCTGCTTTTAAACTACATAGTGCCTTCTGAGGATTAATAGATTTAAATAAAGAGCTTATTGTTTCATATCAGAGTTAAACAAAGCCTACTAAAAACATTAATGGAAATGATTCTAAGTTTTGGAGAGATTAAAAAAGAACTAGTTAAAAAATTGAATTTAGTTTTTTAACAAGCAAAACATTTTATAAAGCTTTGAGAAAAAAATTTGAATTAAGCATTTAAATTTATACTTCAGATATTGCAAAGTTCTATAGAAACATAAGATATTATTAACAGCCAGTATATTTCCTAACTTATTAACACAAATATACCAAAACATTGGGGTAAATTCAAAGATATCTCTTAGGAACTTGAAAATCTCTCACAATTGTTGTTGAATGTAATATTTTAGAAAAGTGCTTATAAATTTTAAAAGAAGCACCTGCAGTAGCTTGCTGTGTCACAAATTAGAAGAAGCAATCTCATATGCTTTTCAGTTTACCTGATGGCAATTTTGCCCAGCAGGCTTGGCTCAGTGGATCAGGAGGTCATGGTTCGATTCCAGGTCAAGGCACATGCCCAGGTTGCAGGCTTGATCCCCATTATGAGGGGAACAGGCAGCAGTCAATCAATTATTTTCTCTCATTACTGATGTTTCTAGTTCCCTCTCCTTCTCCTTTCCTCTCTGAAATAAATAAAAATATATTAAATTAGGAGTAATTTTTAGAAAAAAAAAGATTAGGAGAGATGCTTTATGGTTGAAAACTATGACAAAGGCAATTGAATTTTAAAACTGCATTTTAAAGATAAAAGCGTCATAAGAGATTATCATTACTCTTTTAAATTAAAAACCTTTTGTTGAAGGCTTCTAAGAAAAGGAACAACTTAATAAACATTCCTTTTTAAGTCAGTAAACAAGAAGAAGAAAATAAATAAAAAGAAAGAATTTAAAAAAGGATAAAAGTTGGTAAGGAGAGGCAGTGTTGGTACAAAAGCATGTGTGAGAGCACATCCCTCCCCTTCACGTTCTAAGGAAAACCTGAAACAGGTTTGCAGAATAAAATAGCAGGCAGCTCCCTGGAAGGCAACTTTTCATTCCAATTTTACTAGATCTTAACTGTAGTCTGCAAAATCTACTTCTGATATTTTATGCTAAGCACATCTGTTGTTGGTAGCTGGAAGACAAGCATGCTCATTTTTTAGAAGTCTGTATAAGTAGAAAGAGCATCATTATGCAAAGGCTTTTCTAAGACCACTTAGAATAAAATCAGTGCTATTTAGTCCTTGTAAGCATATTCAAGAAGAGTTTTTCTCTGGTCCTCTGAACAGGTTTGTACAAATCCTTTCACCCTAAGAGAATCTCTCTTGTGGATTAAAAACAGAACACTCCACAGAAGGTCAGCTTCCCATAATCAGGTACTTACACTTTGTAACAAATATGTAAATAACTTGATCAAACTAATTAAGAAAGCACATTCCTATTCCTAGATTTCATTACTTGTGACTATGTTTAACATAGGGAAAATAAAATATACCTCCAAAAAGGTGACATTACTTGCTCTCAATATATACAGAACCAACTCAGAAAAGTACCAACTTGTCATTGATACTAAACTCAAATAACATTGGTGTGTGTGTGTGTGTGAGAGAGAGAGAGAGAGAGAGAGAGAGAGAGAGAGAGAGAGAGAGAGAGAGATTGTGTTACCCTGTTGCCATTCAATAGATTTGTCTGCCACAAATTATTAGAAGAGGGCTAAGTGGGCTCTCGGGATCCAACCAACACCACTGTTCTAAATATCTCTCTAAAGTGCCATTTAAGTTTAGAACCAGAGAATGACAAGGAGCCAGATACAGGAGAGGAATAAGGTTTTGTACAGAAAAACGTTTCACGCAGAGGGAACAATTGCAAAGGCCCAGAAGCAGGAAAATGGTTGCACTTGCAGTTTTGAGGAAATGAATGAATGACAATGAGGTTGGACAGTGGCTTTCACAATACTTGACTCTGACCCACAGTAAGAAATCAATTTTATGTTGTCACCTAATATTCATACACCAGACACAGACCACTCCCTACACACACACACACACACACATAACTTGAATTTTATGAAACATTTTTTTATCGTTGTTTTATTTTATTTTCTCTGTCTCTTCTTTTAATGCAGGTAGAAACCACTAAATTGATTTTGCAGTCTACTAAAAGGTCATTTCTGCAGTTTGCAAAACAATATGGTAGGGAAGAATATGGTATAAGATAATGATAAGATTATGATGGCAGCCAAAATAGGCAGGGCCTAGAGTGGGTAAGTTTTGTAGATCACTGAAAAAGATTTCTTTTAGCAGATTTAGCAAATAAATATACATATTGGAATTTTAGATAAACCACAAGTAACTTTTATTATAAAATGGTTCATTTACACAATGGAATACTATGTAGCTATAAAAAAGAAAGGCACCATTTGCACCAGCAGGGAAGGACCTGGTGAGTGTTAAGCTAAGCGAAATAAGCCAGTCAGAAAAAGACAAGTATCACATGATCTCACTCATATGTGGAATCTAATGAACAAAATAAACTGACGAACAAAAATAGATCCAGAGACATAGAAGTATGGAGCCCTAGTGGGTTAGAAGCCCCTGGGACTGAGCGTTTGGAGGTTTGGATATGATTTCAATCCCAAAGAGAGGAAAATGGACCCAGGCTGCTTATCGGTAGACCTCCATAGCACAGCTTCAGTGTAAAGTCCTTGACGTTTTGGGGGAAATTTTAGAATGATATTTTCCATGTGTTAATATGTTTTCATAGATAAATCATACAGTGTAGTGTTATTTATTTATATTTAGGTATCTTGATTTAAGTGGTTTAAATACATTATTTCATAAGGTATTCATAAAAGTGCATTTGGTGTCATGGCTTCTTAGAGAATATTATGTCTTATAGTTCTGTCTTTACTTCAATAAGTCAAATAATTATTTAAAATTTTATTTAACCTTTTAATTTTTTTACAATCATTAAAAAATATAATTTCTCAGAATCATACTCTTAGAGCAGTGGTAGTCCATATCTTTGATGCTTTAACATTTTAGTTTAAAAATGTCATGTTTTGCCCTGTCTGGTGTGGCTCGGTTGGTTGGAGTGTCATCCCTTATACTGGAAGATCAAGGTTCAATTCCTGGGCACATATCTAGGCTATGGGGCACATATAAGAGGCAACCAATTGATCTCTCTCTCTCTCTCTCTCTTCCCCTTCCCCTCTCTCTAAAATCAATGAGCATATCCTCCAGTTAGGATTAAAAAAAAAAGTAATCTTTCAATACCCCTTCAATTAGCTTTTGGATACCTAACTAACTCTAATTTAGAGAGACTGAATTTCACAGCATAATCATCCATAAAATTGCCCTAGGATTTCTCAGCAGCACTTAAAAGGGAGTATATAAAGCACTTAATATCTATAAAATAAGTTAAACAAAGCAAGTCTATTGTTCTTTAAAAGTTAACTAGCATCAGCTAAAATAGCACAGGACAATCACTGGGGCTAACAAAAATGTAAGTGGAGAAAAACTTATTAGAATTGAAAGTTAAATATATCAGCCACTCTGAAGCAATTGTAATCTGAAAAGATAATGCCTTAAGGCATTAACATAATAAAAGAGTCCCAAATAACATAGTAAATGACAGAATTTTCTTCATATAGGTGTAATAGTTCATGGATTAGCCAATGTCAAGACCACTTTTGATCTTGGCATTTTACAGAAACACAATAAATGCATATATATAGAAGTTTAATTGAATTACAAGCTATTTCCATATGCCTATTATGCTTTAATAATAGTTATTATAGAATTTTTTCTATATTAAATTGAAGCCACCTTTTATTTTACTAAGCATTCCAAAGAATTTAGGTTTCTTTAGAATTAGATCAATTATAATAGACATACCTCCTTCTCCCAGAAATTTTCTATTTAAAGTGAATCCAGTAATACCTTTTTATTTCCCTAATGTTAATAAAACCTTATGTTAATAACAAGATTGTTAATCATTATTTATAGCCATAGAAAGTTGCCAGAACTTGTGGGAAAGATTTTATTTTCAATTATTTAAACCAACTAGAGGCCCGGTGCACAAAAATTTGTGCACTCAGGGGGGTCCCTCAGCCCAGCCTATGCCCTCTTGCAGTGTGGGAACCCTTGGAGGATGTCCACCTGCTGGCTTAGGCCCACTCCCTGGGGGATCGGGCCCAAGCTGGCAGTCAGACATCCCTCTGGCAGCCCGGCAGCCCTTGGGGGATGTTCACTTACCAGCAGGGAGCAGACCTAAGCTGCAGTTGGACATCCTTAGTGCTGCTGAGGAGGCGGGAGAGGCTCCCGCCACCACCGCTGTGCTGGCAGCCATCAGCCTGGATTGTGGCTGAGCAGAGCTCCCACTTTGGGAGCACACTGACCACCAGGGGGCAGCTCCAGCATTGAGCATCTGCCCCCTGGTGGTCAGTGTGTGTCATAGTGACCAGTCATTCCCAGTCATTCTGCTGTTAGGGTCAGTTTGCATATTACCCTTTTATTATATAGGATAGAGGCCTGGTGCACGAGTGGGGGCCAGCTGGTTTTCCCTGAAGGGTGTCCTGGATCAGGGTGGGGGTCCTGCTGGGGTGCCTGGCCAGCCTGAGTGAGGGGCTGATGGCTGTTTGCAGCTGGTCACACCCCCTTCAGGGTGGGGGTCCCCAGTGGGACAGCATGGCCAGCCTGGGTGAGGGGCTGATGGCTATTTGCAGGCTGGTCAAGCCCCTCCCCCCCAGTGGGGACCCTCACCCCATGGAGGTTTGGCCAGCCTGGGTGAGGGGCTGATGGCTGTTTTCAGGCTGGCCATACCTCCTTTAGGGTGGGGGGTCCCCACTGGGGTGCCTGGCAAGTCTGGGTGAGGGGCTGAGGGCCATTTTCAGGATGGCCAAGCCCCCTGGCAACGGAAGCTCCAGCCTCTCCTTTTTTTCTTTTTTATTCTGGGATTTATTTACCTTCTATAATTGAAACTTTGTAGCCTTGAGTGGAGCTCAGAGCTGGCCAGGGCAGGCGGAAAGATTGGCTTTGTCCATCGCCAGGGGCAACCCAAGCCTCCTGTTCGCTCCAGCTCTGTGGCCACAGCCGGCTGAAAGCAGGTATCTGGGGTTTATTTATCTTCTATTAATGAAACTTTGTTGCCTTGAGTAGAGCTCAGAGCCAGCCGCAGCAGGCGGGAAGCTTGGCTTCCTCCATCACTGGAGCAACCAAGCCTCCTGCTTGCTCCACTTCGTCGCTGCTGGCTGCCATCTTGGTTGGGTTAATTTGCATATAGTTGCTCTGATTGGCTGGTGGGTGTGGCTTATGGCATAGCAAAGGCACAGTCAATTTGCATGTTTGTCTTTTATTAGTGTAGATTCCTGCTTTTAAGTGAATTAAGGGATCTGTAAAATCATGTAAAATTATGTAACCTATGCCCTAACAGGTTTGGCTCAGTGGACAGAACATCAGCCTGAGAACTCAAGGGTCCCAGGTTCAATTCCGGTCAATGGCATGTACCTTGGTTGTGGGCACATCCCTAGTAGGGAGTGTGCAGGAGGCAGCTGATCGATGTTTCTCTCTCATCAATGTTCTTAACTCTCTATCCCTCTTTATTCCTCTCTGTAAAAAATCAATAAAATTTATTAAAAAATTAAAAATTAAATAACCTAAATTGAAAGTGCACAGGTCTCATTCATCAAAGATCACTAAGAAATCCCTGCAGTGTGATATAATTAAGTTTGCTCTAATATAAGTAATTGTATTTTAATAATCTGATGATACCATAAATCTCTCTTTATTCAAGTATTGAGATCATCTAAATTTGTTTTCAGGTCTGAATCTTTATAAATCAATCTGTAGTCAGAATATGATTTTACTTTTTAATGTATAAAATAGCTATAATTAAGTGAGACTAACAGGAATGCTTTAGTTATTTATGAAAGTCAAAAATGTTTAAAAGATTTAATTTCAGTGGATCATGGATTAACAACTGTTTACTTATTCATTCACTATGTTTTAATCCTTATAGCCCATTTGGAAAAAAAGATTTATTGTTCACCTACTAGTTTAAAAACCTAGCAACTTTGGGAACTAACCTATTATTATGAGTAGTTCCTCTTTTTTTTTCACCTTTTTACAATATCAGAGAACATTAAGAGATTAGTAAAAATTTCTCTTAATTTTTCTTCAGACACTTGCCTGTAAAAAATATGCAAATCATCTTAGTTTTGTAGAGTAAACTAAACCTCATGTATAATCTTCAAAATACTTTTTCATCTGAAATAGTCTATATGACTCTTCCCTCCCACATATGCTATCATGAAATACATAATGTAATTCAAAATATGATACCATTCATTAGTAGATTATATTGAATAGATTAATCTGTAATAAATTAATAGAGAAGCCAAAGCTTCCCAATGAAGCATGCCAGAGTTCTCAAATACTACTGCTCTGAAATTCTATAGGGTTTTATGTCTTCAAATCTATCAAATAATACCAATACTTTAAAGCGTATAGATATATTAGTAACCTTGGCAACTGTAATTATAGTACAACTGACAAAGATTTAGCAGCAAGGGTATTCATGTCAATATGTAATGTGAGAAAATGGAAAGAAAATCTAAATGGTCCATAATGAAAAATTACAAATTATAGTGGAAATAGTAAAATAAAACATGGAAAGACGTTAAAGAGCAAGTACAAAGCAATATTTATAAAATGAACCTATTGGGGGGGGGGGAGAGGGGATGGCATATAGCATATATGTCTTTGTCTAAAAAGATAGAGTAATGTTTAAAACTAATGATCTCTGAGTAAATTATGAACTATTTACTTATACTTTTTTAAAAAATGTATAATATATAGCCACTAAAAATTCTTTTATAGTGGCTATATATTATATCAGTAAAGTTTTTAAGAAGTCAATATTAGGGACTTTTACTAGAAAAAGTTATTTTGTAGCTATAAAATACCGCCTGTACCAATAAAATTTGGCCAAAAATATTAAATATTATGCCTTCATAAATCTAGAGCCTAAACATAAGTGTTCCTTCCTCCCCTCAAGGAAAATATAAATTAGTGCTCCTATACATATATTCCATCTTCTGCTTAGCATATCGTATTCATTTAGCTCTAGCCATTCAGTGTTGTCAATTTTCCTCCCTCATGCATTACAATGTGATGAATTTATAAAACAGCCCTTTCTCAAATCACATTTTTAAGGAAAACATTTTTAAACACTATATTAACCATGGTTAGCTTAAATAAATAAAGCAAGCTTCTTTAAGAAGTACTAAATATTGTTACATAATATAAATATTATATAATTAGTTATTTGTGCATGAATTCTGTCATGCTATTTAGCACCATTAATATGTAACACATTTAAATCAGAAAATATATTTTAGTAAAAAAATCATATAAACTAATTTTCAGAAAACATAAATTTACAATCCTTATTTTGAAATAAGGAGATGTATTTTCTGAATAAGTGACCTTCACCTTTCTAAGAATTTTGGAAAATAAGATTTCACATACATTTCTAAAATTATTTGCTATAAGATTTTTTCTTTGTCTGCTAATTATTTTAATTTTTTGTTTTTTGTTTTGTTTTGTTTGTTAATCCTCACCCCAGGATAATTTTCCCTTTGATTTTTATTTATTTATTTTTTTTAGAGCGGAAGGGAAGGAGGGATGGAGGGGGGAGAGAGAGAGAGAGAGAGAGAGAGAGAAAGAGAGAGAGAGAGAGAGGAAGGAAGGAAGGAAGGAAGGAAGGAAGGAAGGAAGGAAGGAAGGAAGGAAGGAACATCAATGTGAGAGGGACACATCAATTGGGTGCCTCCTCCACTGGCCCTGATGTGGGATCAAACCTGCAACCCAATTGCCAGCCAAGGACAGGTATGTGCCCTTGACCAGCCATTGAACCTGCCACCCTTTGTTCTTTGGCTGACACTCTAATCACTGAGTCACACTGGTCAGGGCTCATATTAGGTTTATAATTGGCTTAGCTTTTGTAGTTGTTCTCAGTTTAACCATGTATTTTTATTCTTTCTGTATTTGGCAACTAGAATATTTCACTATTTCACACATAATCTATTCTATTTTTTAAAATTTATTTTATTTTTTTTATCTGCTTTTGCTATACTATATTTAATTTGGTATTGGTTTATTCTTTATCAATTCTTTTAGAATAGCTTAGTTTCTCCAGGACTCAATCATCTTTATTCTTACAAAAAACTTTGGAAATGTAGACCAGGGGTCCTCAAACTATGGCCTGCGGGCCACATGCAAATACAAATATTGTATTTGTTCCCATTTTGTATTTTTACTTCAAAATAAGATATGTGCAGTGTGCATAGGAATTTGTTCATGATTTTTTTTCTTTAAACTATAGTCCGGCCCTTCAATGGCCTGAGGGACAGTGAACTGGCCCCCTGTTTAAAAAGTTTGAGGACCCCTGATGAAGACAATCCATTAGTTATTTTAACTCTAAAAATATAGACACTGTCATTGCCTACAATTTGTCTCCAGAACAATATTTCTTTGCTCAGATTCACTAAAATGGATCAACATTAAACATATTAAGGTTAATATTAATATTTTTCTAAAAACTATATAATAGAATTTAGTTTTGACTAATATATACATATTTGTACTTTATAATACATTTGTCTATTTTTAGCAATAGCACCAGATTTTCCAATAAAAACAGACAAAATAGGAGGGCCTTGTTAATTTTCCACCACATACTAATTAACTTTTTATAGTTACACTAGAGGCCCGGTGCACAAAATTCATTCACGGAAGGGGTGTCCCTCAGACCGGCCTGCACCCTCTCCAATCTGTGACCCCTTGGGGGATGTTTGACTGCCAGATTAGGCCCAATTCCACAGGGATTGGGCCTAAACAAGCAGTTGGAAATCCCTCTCAAAATCCAGGACTGCTGGCTCCTAACCACTCATCTGCTTGCTTGCCTGCCTGATTGCCCCTAACCGCTTCTGCCTGCCAGCCTTATCACCCCCTAACAACTCCCCTGCTGGCCTGATTTACACCTAACTGCCCCCTGCTGGCCCAATCGCCCCCAATTGCCCTCCCTTGCTGGCCCGATTGCCCCCAACTGCCCTCCCCTGCTGGCCTGGTCGCCCCATGCAGCCTGCTGTTCAGTTGTTTGGTCATCCCTCACTAAGCCCCCTGCCAGCCTGGTTGCTCCACACAGCCTGCTGTTCAGTTGTTACTGTTACTGTGACAGTGTCCCAGACAATTTGCATATTCCTCTATTATTAGTATAGGTGAAGGCTTAAAAATGGTGGTTATTTTTGTTTTATAATAAAATCAATTTATATCTTTTTTAAGATATTCGATTCTCACATTAAGCTGTCAAGTCTTTGCCTTAAAAACACCAAAATGAAGTTTAGGTGACTTAAAACATGGCTCCACCTCATTTTAAAATAAAAATGTCTTTCTAAAAAAAAGAAACAGAGGGGAGTGAGCCTAGGTAACAATGAAAGGTCTCCCTTCAAACATACAATAAATTTAAAGCAAATGGCAATGATATGTTAGGACAAAATACACATAAAAAAATGGAGACAGTAAAAATGAAGAAATTATGCTAGCCTGTTGGAAAGAGGAGGAAGTATTAATGTTGTGTTATAGATATGTACACTCTTTCCAAATTATAGGTTTGGGAGTAATAAAACTTAGAACACACAGGAGTCCTTTTGAAAGGAATAATTCTTATATGAAGAAACTTTAACACATTCCTTAAGGGCACAAAGTAGACTTGAGATGTAAAGGTTTGTCATCCTGTTAAACAGGAAGATCCAAAATCATAAAGATTAACATTATTTTTAATAACTTATGAATTCAAAATAGACTCCTACAAAATACCAGCAGGTATTTTAATGGAAGTAGACAAGTAGTTCATATGGAAAAAATATATAAGAACAGCAGGAAGATGTCTGAAAAATAAATGAGATAAGACTAGCCTTACCAGATTTTATTCATAAAGTATTATAAAGCCTCAAAAATTAATAGTATTGGCACACAAAAATACAGACAGGAAACTAAACAAAAAAGCCAGAAATATAACCACAGACATTTGGAATTTTAGTTAAAGGCAGCCTTTCAAATCAGTAAACTAAAAATGGGTATTTTAATAAATGGTGTTGGGTCAGATGGCTACAACTTGTAAAAAATGATCAAGTTAGAATCATGCATCACACCATGTACAAGGATAAACTACAAGTGGTAAAAGATCTAAATGTTTTAAAAGAGAAAATAAGAAACTATAGAGTAAAATCATTGCTAATTTTTTAGCAGGAAAAACCTCAGTAAAAAAACTTAAAACCCAGAAACCATTAAAAAAAAAAAAATGGATAAATTTAATTACATTAAAACTAAAACCATACAGGATAGAAAAGTATGTCAACAAGGTTAAAAGACAAATGACAATGTTAAGACCATTAGGAAGACAGCAGAGGAGGAACTGGACATTTATGTACTACCAAATAACTTGCACATGTAATTTCAAGTTAAGGATGGAGGCACCAAACAGAACAATGGAGAATTTAATAGTCATCATTATAATTTAGTGGTCAAGCTCAGCATTCATAATGGTGTTTCAAACATATATTATGAACCTCTTGGGCTGATAAATAATGCAATCCACAACATTATCTGGAATAATTCTGGAGAGAAAAATATAACTTGAATCTATCAAGCTTTAGGTCCACTTTCACATTTACAAAAAATATAAGGAATAGAAAAATCTATAACAATAAAAGTATAATATGCTAATTAGACCAGATGTCCTTCTGGACGAAGCTGGGGCTGCAAGGGAAGCCCGGGTCCTGGGTGCCAGAAGGAAGCTGGTTCCAGAAGCCGGGGGGAAGAAAGGCCTACTCTTGCATGAATTTCATGCATGGGGTCTCTAGTATGCTATAAGATAATTCAAGGAAACAATCAGGCAAATTAAGTAGATCATTCTGCAAGAAAACCAACCTAGTTTGTTTACCAAGTCTTTGAAATAAAAGCTAAAGCAAACAAATAATAAGAACAACAACAAAAACTGTCCTAGATTAAAAGATGTGCAAAGAACATTAAAATAATACAACATTTGAGCCTGACTGAATACTGGCTTATGATAGTTTAAATAAATTTTAAGAAATTTAAATCTATTGGTAAGATAAATAGATGTTAACATGCAAAAATAGTGATTGTCAAGGAAAATTAGGCTGCAAAACAACATGGCAGTCTGATCTCATATTATATATAGTATGTATACATACATGTGAAAGATATAAATATAGATACAATTCTTTAAGTATATCAATAAAAGTTTTTAATTAAAAATATATGTGGTCATAATACAAAGCTTACCTTTTTATGTTTTCTGTCTTTCTACTATATACACACAATATACACCCAATATTATACAATAATAATAAAATAATGCTTTTAATCTTTAGTTCTGCCCTGGCCAGAACCCACAACTTTGGGTAACTCAGTTGGTTGGAGCATAGTCACAATATGCCAAGGTTGTGGGTTCAATCTTGGTCGGGGCACATACAGGAGGCAACCAATGAATGCATGGGTGAGTGGGGCAGCAAATCGATGTTTCTCTCTGTCTACCTATCATTATCTATCTATCTCTATCTCTCCCTCTAAAAGCCATCAATCAATAAAAAAATCTTTAAAATTATTGGTTTCAATACATTAAAACACTTCTTTTCAACATAGTGCTATCTCTCTGGATCATTCTGAAGAAATATATGGGTATCTTTAACACATGCTTCTTGAAATTCTCCTATTTCACAAGATGTACTTGTATATGTTTTTACAAATTCTCAAAACCTGAAGAGGACTAACTATAAAAGCAGATTCAAAACACTAGGAACATTTTATGGGAGAATCAACTATTCTCCGCATAATGACAATAATTTCAGCAGAGCTGCTCAAGCATTTTTGATTCTATTCTCCCTTCTGGGTTTTCTCTTAGACTCCATAGTATTTTGAGGTGAGGAAGTGGTTATTTTATACACCTTTGAGATACTTTGTCCTGCTTTCCTGGGCTTCCTGATTTTGTGAGCCATTTGATCTCCTTTCAGGACTTGGGTCATAGAGTTTGCCCTCATAAATATTTAAAGAGGCATTATCAATATTAGTCACATCTTTAATGACAACCCTTCATAAAAGTGGAGCTGCTGCCACCTATGAAACCTAATTGACACCTTTTGATGGATAGTGTTTTGAGAGGAGCTGTAAAGAACAAAGTAGCAGCCTGGCAGCTGCAGTGAAGAGAACATTACTCCCTCCCAGGGCAGGCCGATTGCCACAGCAGCGACGGTCTCCAGGTGGTTTCATTTATCTCTCGGATACCTTTCAAATACCTATCTAGCAAAATGCCTTGAGCAAAACTCACAGATTTCCAGGTGTGGTCATGTTAGGAGAATACTGTAGAGGTGTGTAGAGCTTTCTCAGGAAATAGTTCCAAAAATTCATATTTGTAGGAATGCAGTTTAATCATTTTCCTTCTAAAAGTTGACTTCCGACAACTTCAGCTAATCTTGTGTGGTCCTGACCATTCACTATCTGTCAAACATTAAGGATCAAAAGGAAATTCTCTTTAATCATGCCTCCTTTTCTCTAAACTAAGAATAAACAGATTATAGGACTTAATTTTAAACTTCAATGCTAATGGAAATAAAACTTATAAAACAGAATTACCAGGATTATATTTATTTGTTAAATGTAGCCTCTGTTCAAACAGAAATCTCCCTGTGAAAACATTTATGGTGCATAATGTGTGCTTTCTCATGCTCTGTAGAAACTTATTCCAGAGGTATTCAAGAATAAAAATGAACTGGAAAGAAAGAAGAGAGAGAGAGGGAGAGAGAGAGAGAGAGAGAGAGAGAGAGAGAGAGAGAGAGAGAGAGAGAGAGAGAGAGAGAGAAAGAGAGAAGGGAAGGAAGAGAAAGAAAGAGGGATAGAGAGGAAGGAAGGAAGGAAGGAAGGAAGGAAGGAAGGAAGGAAGGAAGGAAGGAAGGAAGGAAGGAAGGAAGGGAGGGAGGGAGGGAGGAGGGAGGGAGGGAGGGAGGGAGGGAGGAGGAAGGAGGAAGGAAGGAAGGAAGGAAAGAAGGAGGGAAGAAGGAAGGAAGGGAGGGAGGGAGGGAGGGAGGAAGGAAGGAAGGAAGGAAGGAAGGAAGGAAGGAAGGAAGGAAGGAAAGAAGAGGAAAAGAAAGGAGAAAATAAAGAAAAATCAATACATTTTCTCTCAACTAAAATTCTAGAAATCACAGTCAGATCACATGATAATTGTCTACAGATATTACAGAAAACAGACATTCAACACCACTTGTTGAACTAAAGCCCAACTTTTCTCTCGTTTTCCCTATGGATGTGTCCTAGTCAGTTTGCGTTTTGCAGCTGTAGCTGCAGCAATCTGGGGAAAGCTGGAAGAAGATATTAAAAAAACCCAAAGAAGAAAAGGAGAAGGTGGATGGAGAAGGATTGTTTCTGTTTTGAATTAATAGAAAAACTAGCAGAGGACCATTTCCCCCACCTGTATCTATATCAGCGCCATTTATTCCAATATGGAAATAATTTGAACTGCTGCACACAGAGGGGGGAAAAGGAAAAGAAAATAAACTATGACCAGACTATTAAAATAATCTATCCTAGTTTACTTGCTTAAAAATGTGAAAAACAAAACCATGTCATTGAAGCATGGCTGCCACCCTCCTCCCCCTTATCTTATACGTCATTTGCCATCTGTGCTATGTGTTTTGCCTCCTTTTTCCCCTCTTAATTCATTATCTTATCTTCTTCTTTCCGGTTCCCTGACCCTGTGAACGGGTGGTCTGTTTCATGTTCCTAGACACAATATTCCTGCTCAAATGTGATGGGCGACATAAGGTTTGTGTATTCAAATACCATTTTATGCACTGTTCCACACTTCTCATCCTCAGGATCATTAGTCACAGTATGTGTCCCATGCTGTGCCCAGAATATCTCAGCTGATAATGACATACTCAAAGACCATTCTGAGTCTCTACTAACAAAATATCAGTATCCCACACTATTCGTCTCCTATGATTCTCCTCTTTCCAAAGCTTAATTCTTAATATACAGACAACATTTATCTCTTCAGAATTCCCAAAGTGTGTTTTGATCAACCGACAGTTTTTCAGGGTTAACAAATATAAAACGCCATTTTTTTAAAGCTTGAGGTTAGCCATGAGAAAATTTAACTAAGCTAGAATTTTTAAGTATATTATTTCAAACCAAGTCAGTTGTTATTATTCATGTCATCCATAGAATAACATAGTTTAAAAATTTGAAGAAAAGAAAAATCATAGTTAAGTCAGGATTGAGTGAAATTTCTTCAATAGTATAAATGATTAATTTTTGTAACAACAATCAGAAAAGATTGTAAAACAGACTTAGAAGGAAAAAATCTAACATTATCTTAGTTTGGCATCTAAAAAGTATATTTGAGATTGCCATATAGCTTTATGAAGTTATCACAAAAATCCCAATAGACTGAATGTTGATACGTTGAAATCTGAAGAAGAGAATATGAAATTACACAATGGAGGAAGTAAAGTAAGATTCATAAATTTTATTGTAATTTTAAATTCTAGCTTACCCGAAATACTTTTATAATTTTCTGTATGGCCTCCAGCAACTTCTTTTGCTTGGTAATAAGCACTGTGGTAATAAGTTTCTAAAATAGCCCCCAAAGCCTGGCTAGTATGGCTTGGTGATTGAGCTTCAACCTATGAACCAGGAGGTCATGGTTGGATTCCCAGTCAGGGCACATACCCAGGTTGCAGGCTTGATCCCGTTTAGGGCCTGCAAGAGGCAGTCAATCGATGATTCTCTCTCTTTATTGATGTTTCTATCTCTCTCTCCTTCTCTATTCCTCTCTGAAATCAATAAAAACATATTTAAAAAACACACACACAAAAAAACCCAAAGTAGCTCCTTAATGAACCATGACTCCTGATATCCACACCCTTGTGTAGTTCCCTCCAACAACGGATCTGCTCTGTCCCTATATAATCGAGAGATTGTGGCATAAATAATGATGCATGAATTCAAGGCTGCCTCTTAAGCCCTGAAACTCTTATTTTGGACCCTTGGAATGCTTGCTTATCATGATAGCCATGTAAAAAGTTTTAAAAACGACGGCCACCATGTTATGAGAATACTCAAGCTAGCCAGGTAAAGAGGTCACGTGTCAGTAAAAAAATCATCTTGGATATTTCAGACCCAGCAGATCTCAAACGGGGAGAAAAAAAACCTAAAGCTTCAAAGTTATTATCCTACTTCATCTGTCCCAGCCTTCTCCAGCCACTTTTCCCACTCTAAGAAATACCCCACAGATGTAGCCTGTCTGAATGCTAGCCCATAGAATTTCAATCAAAATTTAATGGTTGTCATTGCATGCCATTAAATGTTGGCATAACTCACTATGGGACAATAAATAATGAAGAGAATTTGGTTCCTAGAAGTGAAGCAGTTGGATGAAAAAGAAATTAAAATATGTGGCATTAGCTTTCACACCAGGCAGTGGGTCAAAGCTGAAGGACATTGTAGAAATGGTTATTATAAGCTGGAAGGGACTCAAGCAGACTGTTGATGAGATCTTGAAGAACAGTGAAGAACAGGCACCAGTTATATGCTGATGGAAGACTTGCAGAATTTGTTATCTGTAGTAATGTGAAAAACAGAAAGAGATTATAATGATCTGTGGATAATTAAGATTTCAACATTGAATATTGAAAATTCTACCTTGCTTCTTGTAGAGATGTTTACAATATGGGAGAGAAAAAATGCCTTAAAGAAAAATAAATTCTGATTTTGAACAAAATTTAGAGGACATATATAGGAACCAGGAATTACCATATTCAAAAATTAAAATCTTTCTTACCCCCAGAAAAGTATTCTCAAATTAAGAAATGAGCAAAGATAAAATCCAAAATGAGGTGGTTAGGTCCCTTATTAAGATAAAAAAGGCTTCCTCAGGGAAAAATTCTGCTAGTCAAAACAACTTAAATGTCTTATCTTAATAACATATTTTTGAATCTCTTGTGAATAATAAGGTTATGCCCACAAGAAATATTATTATATTAAGAAAAATATTTTTATTGATTTCAAAGAAGGGAGATAGAGATAGAAACATCAATGATGAAAGAGAATCATTGATCAGCGGCCGCCCACACTGAGAATCAAGCCTGCAGCCTAGGCATATGTCCTGATGTCCTGATTGGGAATCGAACTGCGACCTCATGATTAATAGGTCAAAGCTCAACCACTGAACCACACCGTCTGGGCAATCTTTCTATTCATTAGACAGAATATCCAAAAAAAAAGTCTTTTCTGAGCCTCCATGCCTTTCACAAAGTGATTATCAAACTGAATATAGTTACAATAATTTCTAATACTTAATTTTCATACTATCCAAGGAATAAACAGGTATTATTAGATGAGGAAAGAAACTCCCTCTATATTTTTAAGTTAAAATTATTTTTTAAATTATTTATTGTTGATACAATTACAGATGCCCCCCATTCTCACTGCTTTACCCACCTCCACCCAGCCCCTACCTGCCCCCCCCCTTGACCCTCACCCACTGTTGTCTGTCTCCATAGACTATGCATATATGTTCTTTTTATTTTAAGATTTTTATTGATTTTTTGTTTGTTTATATGTAGAGAGAAACAGGATGTCAGAGCGAAACATTGATTAGCTCCCCACATACCCGAGCACATGCCCTGACCGGAACCGAACCAGCAACATTTCAGTGCACTGGCCGATGCCCAAACCACTGTGCAACACCGGCCAAAGCCATTTATGTTCTTTAGCTAATCCTTTCCTTCACCTTCCTTTATCCAATCTTCTCCACCCCCATCCCTTCTGATATGTGTCAGTCTGTCCCAGGTAGCCATGCCTCTGGGTTCTATTTTGTTCATCATTTTATTTTATTCATTAGATTCTACATATTAGTGAGATCATATGGAATTTGTCTTTCTCTGACTGGCTTATTCCACTGAACCTCACTTTAATCACAGGTGTTGATGCCAGATGTAGAGATATTACCTGAAAGAACTGCACTTAGTCTATTTGATGAAGTCATTGCATAGTCATACAGTATTTAAACGGAGGCTCCCTACTTTACCCTAATTAAATCTTTTCCAAAAACTGAACATATATATCCTTCTTAGTTTCTGTGGAAAGTGTGTTTATGAACAATTTTTATATTTCTTAACAAATATTGACGTCAAAATATCCAATAAGATGTGTAAATATGTAAGCCACACATTGACTTACATTAACTAGATTATCACAAAGTTGTCAGCAAAAGAGAGATTAACATAAGTTAACTTTGGCCAGATAATATTCTGGCCCTGAAATTATTTTATTATAATTTTTTCATATTAAAATGATAATCAACACTAATAAAACAAATATAAATGCTATATTTTCTTAACTATAACCCCTATTTAATTGGTACAAAATAATTGTCTGAAATATTCACAATATGTAAAATATTATTTTTCCAATGCTATATTTTTATAATAAATTCAGGGGCTGTGAAGTAGGATTCATATCTAAACCTTGGAGGCGAGTACATAATTATATATACTGCATTGTATATAAAATATGTCTGTTCCCTTTTAGTGGAGGAAAGAGCAGCCTACTTTTATACAGGCTATTTCTGAATTGATATGATACACAATCATGTTAAGGTAAAGTTCTACTGTATCTGGGTCTCAAACCTACCATAAAACTGTGCTTTAGCTTTTAAATGTGTTGTAGCCTGAGAATGTGATTTTTCCCGTCCACAAATATTTTCCAAAATACTAAAGGATTTGTTACAAAGATATTTTTCCTCTTCCTTTTTCCTTTCATCTTTTCCCCTAAATATCAACAATATGAACATACTGGATCCAAGAGCTGGCATTACATTTCTCAACATGCATGCAAATGATAGGGAACAGTAAGTGTATTTAGAAATATTTGGAAAGGGCAGACAGGGATGGACTGGAAGTGATTTAATGATTTATAAGATTAAAGTAATCTAAAGAGTTTAATAATATGAATTAGGAGGTGGAATTTGATAATAATATGCCTGATCTTGCTCAGATGTTTTTTCTTGCATTTCTTGACATCAAACAATCTTTAGCTTCTCCACTGTAAAATCATAAATGTTTGGTTACCAAAATTATTTTTCCAAATTTTCAAGTCTATCCACTATCCAATTATTTTATAGCAGAGTGTCTTGAACATCTTAATGGCATAACTGGCACAGAATCTTTTCTACATTAGCACTGGATCTTTGAACACCTTCCTTGCTACACAAGCCTAGGGAGACAATTAAAGTAAATATTTAAAAAAATGTTTAGAGTGAAATAACTTTGTGTTATTCTTTATATAAACTGATCTATTTATAGTTTCCTAATGAAAAGAAGGAATGTGCATTGAATATAGCAAAGCAAGCTACTATCAGAAATAAAAATGTGCTTACTTGTACAAGTGTCATATTTTCAACAAGCTTTAGATAAAAATGATATATTTCTCCTTATTTAAACAGATTATCGTCCTCCCTCCCCATGCATAAGCACACGCACACTCATTCTCACACATACATACCCACACTCACAACTCAAAACAAAAGCAAACATTATCTGTCACTATAGAATACCCCAATGATGACTGTTCATTTTGGCTACCTACCCCTGGTGTCTTACTTAGGTAGTCACTCACATGGACAGTATTCTTATTGTCTTGGCTAGAAACCACATTTTTGACTTCTACAAAAGGTCTGCTTAACTTCAGCTTGTCAACTGCTTTATACTGTGAGGAATGCCTAGCACCTGGATGCCTGGTGAAGCTGGAGGCAGCATCAGGAAAGTCTTTGATTAGTGTAACAGATTCAGATTTCAAAATTGTTTTGCTGTGGCAAATCGCACCCAAGAAAAGGTTTTCTACATGTCCCATGAAAGTGAGTATGCATCCCACTCTCTTTATTCATAAACACCTAGTTCTTTTTTAAAAAATAAGAGGGAGAGAGAGAGAGAGATAGAAACATCAAATGATGAGAGAGAATCATTGATCAGCTGCCTCCTGCACGCCCCACACTGGAGATCAAATCTGCAACCCAGGCATGTGCACTGATCAGGAATCAAACCGTGACTTCCTGGTTCATAGGTCAATGCTCAACCACTGAACCACACTGGCTGCACAAAACCTAGTTCTTTTCACAACTGACAGTTTCAGATTAATTTGCTCACTTCTAAAAATTGCCTATGATTAGAAATTAAATGGGAAACATACTTCTGGCCTAACTTTCTGTAGAATATTGATGTTTCATGTATAAAAAGAACTAATCATTTTATAATCCCAAGTTTCTCTTTTTTTGTTATTCTTTGCTCCTTTGAGTTACAAATTCAAAAGGGTGTGTTTCTGCTTTTGCTTGTTTGTTTTATTTGCTTTTATGGCACAGTCATCTTCCTCAAAGACTCATAAAATAATACATCGAAGATTTCACATTGACTTTTTCAATGTACTATTTATTCAAGTTCTCAAAAATATATTTCTTCTATGACTAAAATTCAGAATTGATCATTGATAAACTATAATTGATGAATTCAATTACATATACATCAAAAACATGGTAAACTCAACTACATCCAAATCAAAAGCACACCTAAGCATACCTATGATAAACCAAAGAATGAAGTTACTTGCAATACACCAGAAACAAAAAGACAATTTTCTTTATATAAATAACTCCTATAAATAAATAAGGAAGACAAAAAGAAAAAGAGAACATGACTATGAGCTTATTATCACAGTTACTATCACAGTGTAAGATCATTGAATGTTTTATAAAACAAGGGATGAATAAATGACTTTTCAGGCAGTTATCCAAGGATTTCAGTTATAGCTTTACTTTTTCTGGACTTTACCATTAAGTGTTTACATAATGATTATACATATTTGCATGTATACTATATAATGTATATATAATGTGATTATATATGTGTATATATAATCAGGTAAATAGAGTGATAGAAGATTACTAAACATGACCAATAGATGAGTGTTCTTTTTTTAGATTGGGAAATGGTATTTATTATTTTTAATGATATTTTCAATTAAGAAATTAACAAAAATACTCATATGTAAGAAATATTTGTATATTGATTCATACTTACTAGATTGGAGGCATGAATTTCAATTAAAACCCTTGAAAAATCCTTGATTCGATTTTTCAGGGATACCTTTTTAAAATATAAATTCATATTTTTAAGACAAATGTATAATTATTCTTTTTATTTTAAACAATTAGCTGCAAGTTATTCTATAAGAAAGTATAATAATTTCACTTGCATTATCTGTTAAAAGTTGAAAACTTACAGCTTAAATACCAAACATAACATTCCCTTTACTATAAATAAGCTGTTAAATGACAGACTTTTCATATATCACATTTGAGAAATTAAAAAATAATTTTAATGGTTATGATTTGTACCAACCAAAAAAGGTCACTATGAACATAGTTGATTTCCTTTTACTTTAAATATTTTTTTCAACTATAGTTGACATACAGTATTATATTAGTTTCAGGTCTATAACCCAGTGATTAGACATTTATATAACTTACTAAGTGATCACCCTGATAAATCTAGTACCCATCTGACACAGTACATAGTTATTACAATATTATTGACTGTATTCCCTATTCTGTGCTTTACATCTCCATGACTATTCTGTAACTATCAATTTATGCTTTTTAATCCTTCACCCCCTTCCCTCAGCCTCCCCCAACCCACTTCCCATCTGGAAAGCATCAGAATGTTCTCTGTATCTATAAGTCTGTTTCTCTTATGCTTTTTTGTTTATGATGTATTTAATTTATAAATCACATTTTCTTGTTTTGGATTAACTTATAGTTCTATTGCTTTTTGTTGAGGAAAGAGATAGAAGCAGGATAAGCAATAAATAATAGATGGCTAGATAGATGAATGGATTGATAAACAGAGACATAGGTGTATATTAGACTATTTTTCTTAAATCTTAGCTACCTCACTCAACCGGATGGCTTTTCAATGCATTAGGGTGGGTGGAGTATATTTTTCACTTTATTGATGCTGGGCTGTGCCCATTGGACTTACTTGGACCAATCAAATATTAGCTTAAAACAATAACCTTACACAAGCTAGAGTGGTTTGGCTCCTATGGTTTGACCTCTTCTGTTACTGGAAGCCGTATGTCCAGAGTAGCTGCTTGTCTGAAGATATAGAAACAATGAAACACCCCTGAAAACAACCTGCAGCCTTGAGCTGGAACTTAAGCCCATAGCTCAGCGGTTCTCAACCTGTGGGTCGCGACCCCTTTGGCGGCCGAACGACCCTTTCACAGGGGTCGCCTCAGACCATCCTGCATATCAGATATTTACATGACGATTCATCACAGTAGCAACATTACAGTGATGAAGTAGCAACGAAAATAATTTCATGGTTGGGTCACAGCATGAGGAACTGTATTTAAAAGGCCAGAAGGTTGAGAACCACTGCTATAGCTGATCGACAGAACCATGAGCAAATGAGCAATAAATAAATGCTGTTATATCATAAGCCACTGAAATTTAGGGTGGTTTGCTGTGCAAAATTATTTCAGTGTTAGGTGGCCAATAAAAAAAATTGTACCAAAAGCGAAATGGTGCCATAGGCAAAACCCCAAATATGTGCCAATGGCTGCCTTCATTATTGGGCAGTGAGTTTAAAAGCAACTACTATAAAAGGCTAACCCACATTATACAGTATCAAAATATTTGATAAAACAATCATCTGTGGTAACCCATAATTCAAAAAATGTACCTAAGGAACTTTTGGCATTGGGCAAGTTTTGAGACAGAATGTTGATAGTGTGAGTGGGCTATTGCTTGCTGCATGTGATAAATTACTTCAAGAGAGATGAGCTCAGAGAAAAACTGGCCAGTGTACAATAAGAATTTAAGGTAATGTAGAGATATCAATTCCATATAAGCCTATTTTTTCCAGTTAGTTACAGAATAGTTAGCATTAAGTTGAGAGAGTCACTGGAGAGTTGAAGCAAAGAAGTACTTTATGCTTGAGAATTAGTTCCAACGAAGAACTTTTGGCATGGTTACTCAAGAGAAACAAATAGACCAGAAGCTTATGTTTATATAAATAAGTTTTGAGAATATTTGAATAAAGTTTATTAAAAAAAAAGCAGGCTTCGGTTTCAAAGTCATTTGATTATTTAAAACTTACTAGTAAACATTATTTATCTGGATACTTGTTGTGAGATTCTTACAGTACCCAAGAGAGATACTCTCAAAAGCCCACTTCAAGTGTTCCCATGGAGAATAATAAGCAATAAAGAATCTTCTAGAAAAGGAATAGTAGCCATGGAGAATGATGGACAGTGGAATTCGTCTCTGAGAACAAAATCTGGATCTAATCCAGGCATTTCCTCTCACCCTCAAGAGGAGCAGAATCACAAAGTAAGTGATTATTAATAATCTATGTTCTCAACATCCGAGTTGAAGTAGTCATTTATATACAGAGTGGGGCAAAAGTAGGTTTATATTTGTGAGTAACTGAAGCAGAGTTTATTTTTGTATGATTATTTATTTATTACTGCTTTGTTTATTTGTATTACAACCGTAAACCTACTTTTGCCCCAGCTTATAAATCCTATGTTCAAAGCTAATCTTCTATCCTGTGTGTGAGAGAAGGAGGGAGTGACTGGCAAATGCTACAGAATAAAATTTTATTTATGCTGGAAAAATAAAAGAAAACAAATTTATTTATGTTGAACTCTCTATGTTTAATTACATCTCCCACAATACTATAATTTGCAGTCCAATCTAAAGTAAGCCTGTATAGAAAAGATGCTAATAAGTGAGAAGTCTAAGTAAATACTTATTCCTAAAATAAGATTTCATTATCTGGTAGTCTAGTATCTATAAACATGACAGAGGTTTTGATGTCGGAATATATACACACAAAAACGAAATGTTCTGATTTCACAATTAACTTGGGTTTGCTAGTAAGATGGACTGATAAATATTTATATAAGTGTTTGGAATAAATTTAATAAGCTCTTTATAATTCCTTTAAAATTTAATTTAGTAATTTTTATACAAGGATTTAAAGATATGGTATTCAACAGAATGAATTGTGTCCTTTTGATGTTTTCTCACAAACTAATTTGTATCTCAATAGGTGTTTTTTTTCTTCTGGAATTTCTATAGTTTTTTTTGTTTCACTAAATAGATTCAAATGATATTGTTTTAGTATCTACTTATGTCAAAAATAGTCTCACAATAGGTATAAAAGTCAAAGGATTTGGCATAATAGTCCATAAGAAAAAGGGGGTTTTATTTTAGCTTGGAAAAAATTGATTTGAATGAAGTCCAGTTTTTCTCAAACTGCATCCAACTAAATTGATTCTTTTTACATTAAATAAAATCTATCCTTTCTTTCTCTGTGCCCAAGACATTTACATAGACTTTTATAATGCTGATTAAATTCAATGCTTGCTAACTACTGTGGGAATTAAAGCCCATGAAATCTTGTTTTAACTCTTACTGGCTATTTGGGTATTTTTGTTCTGTTTTGTTTTTCTGGTTCAAAATGTCCTTTTCTGTGCTTCCCCCACATACAACTCTCATAAAGTGGGTGATTGATATTTAAAAGAAACCAAAAACACAAAACTCATTCTTTGATTAACTTTAAGATTCTTCCCTTGAATGTTTTCACACCAAGTACAGTGGATGTGAATTGCTAAGTTGCTAATAAAGTGCTAAGTGTTGTTTCCAGACTAAAGGGGTCCATTTACCCATGCCAATAAGACATGAACAAGAGCATGCAGCAAAGAAGGGTTTCGTTTTTAGGAAGTGGCCCATGCCCAAAGACAGGTGAGCTAATGCTGAAAGACCTGGCTCCCAGATGGTTTCCAGGAGATGGACTATACAGGGGGAAAATCAATCATGTTGACTAAAGGGAGTTAGAATCTTGTTCAGGGTCGTGGTCTCTACTGATTGGTTGACGCTAGGATAGGGCGTCGCTGATTAGTGCACCTGGTCCAGATGTCAGCAGTGAAGTGGCTTCTTCTTTCACCACTTTTCTGGGCCTGGAGCTGAAATACAATTGAGGACTAGATGTTATCTCTAGTTTGACCAAAACTGTCTCTGGAGTCAACAGACCAGAGGTTTTGTCCCTAAGATTGATGTCACCCAGAACCTCATTGCCCTGAGGGATTAAGGGAGCGGAGCGGTCCTGAAAGGGAGAAAGAGGCAGGCCAGTCAGGGTGCTGGATGAGACCAGTTTGAATCAAAAGAGAGGAAAAGTCATAGTAATGAAATGAAGTATGGATGTAGTTATAGTCTTAGCACCTTTTGCTCCACAGAAGAACATGCACTAGATTTGGGTCTTACTTCACCAAGTAAGTATATCCTATCTAATAAAAGAGAAACATGGTAATTGGCGTACAACTGCTACCCTTCCCATTGGCTAATCAGGGCAATATGCAAATTAACTGCCAGCCAAGATGGCGACCGGCAGCCAGGCAGCTTGAAACTAACATGAGGCTTGCTTGCTCCAGTGATGGAAGACTCCAACGTTCCCCTCCTGCCACTGCAGGCCTCTGAGCTGCAACTCTAAGCAACTATGTAACAAATATAGAAGCTAAACAAAACCCCAGAAACCTGCTTTAGTCCGCCAGGCTTCAGCCAGACGGATCACAACATTGTAAGCAAAGGCCAGAAAGCTACTTTCAGCAGCGGAGGCCTAAGAGCTGGAGCCAAGCCTCAAAGCTAAAGCTGGCCCAGAATAAAAAAAAAAAAAAAGAAAAAAAGGAGTGGTTGGGAGCTTCAGTCACCCCCAGCCTGAAAACAGCCCTCAGCCCCTCAGCCAGACTGGCCAGGCACCCCAGTGGGGACCCCCACCCTGATCCAGGACACCCTTCAGGGCAAACCAGCTGGCACCCACCCATGCACCAGGCCTCTACCCTATATAGTAAAAGGGTAATACGCCTCCCAGCACCGGGATCAGCGTGACAGGGGGCGGCGCCCAAACCCCCTGATCGCCCTGCGGCTCTGTGTGTGACAGGGGGCAGGGCCACAACCTCCCTATCCACCCTGCTCTGTTCGTGACAGGGGAAGGCGCCCCAACCCCCTGATCAGCCCTGCTCTGTGCCTGATAGGGGGGAGCTCCCCAACCCCCTGATCACCCTGCAGCTCTGTGTGTGACAGGGTGCAGCGCCCCAACCCCCTGATCGGCCCTGCCCTGTGTGTGACAGGGTGTGGCACCCCAACCCCCCCCCCCCAACACACGGGCCCTGCTCTTTGTGTGATGGGGTAGAGCCATAACCTCCCCATCGGCCCTGCCCTGAGTGTGACATGGTGGCTCCCCAACCCCCTGATGGGCCCTGCTCTGTGCGTGACAGGGCACAGAGACCCAACCCCCCTGATGGGCCCTGCTCTGTGAGTGACAGGGGGCAGTGCCCCAACCCCCTGATTGGCCCTGCTCTGTGCGTGACAGGGGGTGGCACTGCAATCTCCCCATCGACCCTGCCTTGAGTGTGACAGGGGACGGTGCCCCAATCCCCCAATCAGCCCTACCCTGAGCGTGGCTGAGGGTGGCATCGCAACCTCCCGATCCACCCTGCTCTGTGCATGACAGCTGGCGGCGCCCCAACTCCCCAATCGGCCCTGCTCTGAGCCCGACCAGGGGCTGCACCTAGGGATTGGGCCTGCCCTCTGCCACCCGGGAGCAGGCCTAAGCCAGCAGATCATTATCTCCCGAGGGGTCCCAGACTACGAGAGGGCACAGGCCGGGCTGAGGGACTCCTCTCCCCCCCGAGTGCACAAATTTTTGTGCACCGGACCTCTAGTATATATATATCTCCATAATGAACAAACTGAGAATACTCTCCAGAAGTATTTTTACTACTGAGCAGCTAGTTTTTTTTTTTGTTTGTTTGTTTTTTTATTTTATTTTTTTATTTATTTATTTTTTTTAATTTTTATTGCTTAAAGTATTACAAAGGGTATTACATATGTGTCCATTTTATCCCCCCGCCCTAGACAGTCCCCTAGCCTCCCCTATCCCCCAATGTCTTATGTCCACTGGTTATGCTTATATGCATGCATACAAGTCCTTTGGTTGATCTCTTACCCCCCTACCTCCTGCCCCGCAACCCTCCCCAGCCTTCCTGCTGCAGTTTGACAATCTGTTTGAGGCAGCTCTGCCTCTGTATCTATTATTGTTCAAAAGTTTATAATGGTCTCTATTATCCATGAATGAGTGAGATCATGTGGTATTTTTCCTTCATTGACTGGCTTATTTCACTTAGCATAATGCTCTCCAGTTCCATCCATGACGTTGCAAATGGTAAGAGTTCCTTCCTTTTTAGAGCAGCATAGTATTCCATCGTGTAGATGTACCACAGTTTTCTAATCCATTCATCTACTGATGGGCACTTAGGCTGTTTCCAGATCTTAGCTATGGTGAATTGTGCTGCTATGAACATAGGGGTGCATATATCCTTTCTGATTGGTGTTTCTGGTTTCTTGGGATATATTCCTAGAAGTGGGATCACAGGGTCAAATGGGAGTTCCATTTTCAGTTTTTTAAGGAAACTCCATACTGTCTTCCATAGTGGCTGCACCAGTCTGCATTCCCACCAGCAGTGCACAAGTGTTCCTTTTTCTCCACATCCTCTCCAGCACTTGTCGTTTGTTGATTTGTTGATGATAGCCAGTCTGACAGGTGTGAGATGGTACCTCATTGTTGTTTTGATTTGCATCTCTCGGATGATTAGTGACTTTGAGCATGTTTTCATATGTCTCTTGACTTTCTGAATGTCCTCTTTTGAAAGGTGTCTATTTAGGTCCTTTGCCCATTTTTTGATTGGATTGTTTATCTTCCTTTTGTTAAGTTGTATGAGTTCCCTATAAATTTTGGAGATTAGGCCCTTATCAGATATGACATTGGCAAATATGTTTTCCCACACAGTGGGTTTTCTCGTTGTTTTGTTGATGGTTTCTTTTGCTGTGCAGAAGCTTTTTATTTTGATGTAGTCCCATTTGTTCATTTTCTCTTTCGTTTCAAGTGCCCTAGGAGCTGTATCAGTGAAGAAATTGCTTCGGCATATGTCTGAGATTTTGTTGCCTTTGGATTCTTCTAGAATTTTTATGGTTTCCTGTCGTACATTTAAGTCCTTTATCCATTTTGAGTTTATTTTTGTGTATGGTGTAAGTTGGTGGTCTAGTTTCATTTTCTTGCATATATCTGTCCAATTTTCCCAACACCATTTATTGAAGAGACTATCTTGGCTCCATTGTATGTTCTTGCCTCCTTTGTCAAATATTAATTGAGCATATTGGTTCGGGCCGATTTCTGGGCTCTCTATTCTATTCCATTGATCTATATGCCTATTCTTGTGCCAGTACCAGGCAGTTTTGAGAACAGTGGCTTTGTAATACATCTTGATATCTGGTATTGAGATCCCACCTACTTTGGTCTTTTTCAGGATTGCTGCAGCTATTCGGGGTCTTTTTTTATTCCAGATGAATTTTTGGAGAGTTCGTTCTAGATCTCTGAAGTATGCCATTGGTATTTTAATGGGAAGTGCATTGAATTTATAGATTGCTTTGGGTAGTATGGACATTTTAATGATGTTGATTCTACCAATCCATGAACACGGTATGTTCTTCCATCTGTTTATGTCTTCCTCTATATCTTTTTTCAACGTCCTGTAGTTTTCTGAGTAGAGGTCTTTTACCTCTTTAGTTAAGTTTATTCCTAGGTAGCTTAATTTTTTTGGTGCGATGGTAAACGGGATTGTTTTTATAATCTCTCTTTCTGAAAGTTCACTATTGGTGTATAGAAATGCCTCGGATTTCTTGGGGTTAATTTTGTATCCTGCTACATTGCCAAATTCATGTATTAAGTCCAGTAGCTTTTTGATGGAGTCTCTAGGGTTTTGTATGTATAATATCATGTCGTCTGCAAATAAGGACAGTTTTACTTCCTCTTTTCCAATTTGGATGCCTTTTATTTCTTCTTCTTGCCGAATTGCAATGGCTAACACTTCCAGTACTATGTTGAAGAGGAGTGGTGAGAGGGGGCATCCCTGTCTTGTTCCTGTTCTTAGGGGGAATGGTGTTAGTTTTTGTCCATTGAGTATGATGTTGGCTGTGGGCCTGTCATATATGGCTTTTATTATGTTGAGGTATGATCCTTCTACTCCCACCTTGCTGAGAGCTTTTATCAAAAATGGGTGTTGAATTTTGTCAAATGCTTTTTCTGCATCAATTGATATGACCATGTGGTTTTTTTCTTTCAATTTGTTTATGTGATGTATCACGTTTATTGATTTGCGGATATTGTACCATCCTTGCATCCCTGGGATAAATCCTACTTGGTCATGGTGTATGATCTTTCTGATGTACTGCTGGATCCGATTTGCTAAGATTTTGTTGAGGATTTTGGCATCTATGTTCATGAGGGATATTGGCCTGTAATTCTCTTTCATTGTGTTGTCTTTACCTGGTTTTGGTATTAGGGTGATGCTGGCTTCATAGAATGAGCTTGGAAGTGTTCCTTCCTCTTGAATTTTTTGTAGTAGTCTGAGGAGGATAGGTTTCAGTTCTTCCTTGAATGTTTGGTAAAACTCCCCTGTGAAGCCGTCTGGTCCTGGGCTTTTGTTTGCTGGAAGCTTTTTGATGACTGCTTCAATTTCTTCCATAGTTATTGGCCTGTTGAGATTTTTAGATTCTTCCTGATTGAGTTTTGGAATGTTGTATTTTTCTAGGAATTTGTCCATTTCCTCCAGGTTGTCTAGTTTGTTGGAGTAGAGCTGTCCATAGTATTTTTTAACAATCATTTGTATTTCTGTGGGGTCTGTTGTTATTTCGCCTCTATCGTTTCTGATTTTGTTTATTTGGGTCCTCTCTCTTTGCTTCTTGGTGAGTCTGGCTAGAGGTTTGTCAATCTTGTTTATCCTTTCAAAGAACCAGCTCTTGGTTTCATTGATTTTCTGTATTGTTTTTTTGGTCTCTATGTCATTTATTTCTGCTCTAATCTTTATTATCTCCTTCCTTCTGCTCACTCTGGGGTTTTCTTGTTGCTCTCTTTCTAATTCTTTGAGTTGTAGAGTTAGATGATTTACTACCATTTTTTCTTGTTTTTTGAGATAGGCCTGTAGAGCTATAAACTTCCCTCTCAGGACTGCTTTCATTGTGTCCCATAGGTTTTGGATTGTTTTGTTTTCATTGTCATTAGTTTCCAGGATGTTTCGAATTTCTTCTTTGATTTCATTGGTAACCCAATCAATATTTAATAGTATGCTATTCAGCTTCCAGATGTTTGAGTATTTTGGGTTGTTTTTATTGTAGTTTATTTCTAATATTATGCCATCGTGGTCTGCGAAGACGCTTTTTATGATTTCAATCTTCTTGAATTTGGGGATACTTTGCTTGTGACCCAATATATGGTCTATTTTTGAATATGTCCTATGAGCATTTGAGTAGAATGTATATTCCCTGGCTTTCGGGTGAAGTGTTCTGAAGATGTCTATTAAGTCCATCTGATCTAGTGAGTCATTTAGGATTGCTGTATCTTTGCTGATTATTTGTCTAGAAGACTTATCCAGTGCTGTCAGTGGTGTATTAAAGTCCCCTACAATGATTGTATTGTTGTCGATCTCTCCTTTGATATCCTCCAGGAGTTTTTTTATGAATTTGGGTGCTCCTGCATTGGGTGCATATATGTTTACCAGGGTTATATCTTCTTGTTGTATTGATCCCTTTAGTATTATGAAGTGGCCTTCCTTATCTCTTGTTATGGCCTTCACTTTGAGGTCTATTTTGTCCGATATAAGTATTGCTACCCCAGCTTTCTTTTCCTTTCCATTTGCCTGAAAGATATTTTTCCATCCTTTCACTTTCAGTCTGTGTGAGTCCCTTCTAATGAGGTGGGTTTCTTGTAGACAGCAGATGTATGGGTCATGTTTTTTTATCCATTCAGCCACTCGATGTCTTTTGTTTGGAGCATTTAGTCCGTTTACGTTTAAAGTTATTATTGAAAGGTACTTGTTTGTAGGCATTTCTGTTTTTGTGTGGCTGTTTTCTTTCTGAGCTTTTTATTTCTTATTTTTATACCAGTCCCTTTAGCATTCCTTGCATTGCTGGCTTGGTGGTGATAAACTCCCTTAGCCTTTTTTTGCCTGTGAAGCTTCTTATTTCCCCTTCAAGTTTGAATGATAGCTTTGCTGGATAGAGTATTCTTGGATTCAGTCCTTTGCTTTGCATCACTTTGTAAATTTCCGTCCATTCTTTTCTGGCCTGATGTGTTTCTGTTGAGAAATCATTTGACAATCTAATGGGAGATCCCTTGTATGTAACTTTCCGTCTCTCTCTTGCAGCCTGTAAGATTCTCTCTTTGTCCTGAACATTTGCCATGGTAATTATGATGTGTCTTGGTGTGGGTCTTTTTGGGTTCACCTTGTTTGGGACTCTCTGGGCTTGTGTGACTTTTTTCTTCCCCACCTCAGGGAAGTTTTCTGATATTATTTCTTCTAATAGGTTTTCTAATCCTTGTTCATCCTTCTGTTGTTCTGGTACCCCTATTATTCGTATGTTGTTTCGTTTCATGTTGTCCCAAAGCTCCCTTAGGCTCTCCTCCTGTCTTTTCATTTTTTTCTTTAATAGCAGTACGTTTTGGGTGTGTTTTGCTTCCTTGTCTTCTAAATCACTAATTCGGTCCTCCGCTTCTCCTAGTCTACTGTTGATACTTTCAATGGAGTTTTTCATTGCAGCTATATCACTCTTCATTTCTTCTTGGGTCTTACTTAAGTTGTTGATTTTTTCATCTGTTTCTTCTAGCTTCTTGGAGAGGTTGTCGATTTTTTCCTCCATCCGGTTTATGCACTCTAGGACCCTTATTCTGAATTCTTTTTCTGTCATGTTGCATGCCTCTGTATTACTTAGCTGCTTTTCTGGAGAGTCCTCCTTCTCTTTCCTTTGGGGGTTTCTTTGTCTACCCATGTTTGATCTCGCTGACATATCTAGACGTTGAGTCGTTCAGTGGCTGCTCCCTTGGTGGCAGTGACTCCTTGGTCTGTGGTTGCTCTTCGGGCGGTTGCGGTAGCAGCTGCTCTTCAGTTGGCAGCAGCTCCTCTGGTGGGTGCTGTTCACAGCTGTGGTGGCTCTTCTGGCTGGTGGAGCAAGGTTTCACGTACAGCTGCTGTTCCTCAGCAGAGGGTGTGGTGCTCAGGAGGTTGCTGTTGCTTGGATCTGCTGCGTTGATTTAAAGGCACAAAATACAACACAACAAGGCACCACGTACCAGGCACTATACACAAATATATTCACGATATGAATAACCCCAAATAAAGGTGACCACCTGAATTAAGAGAATTAGGGGATAAGGAAGAAGGAAGAGAAAAAGAGAAAAGAGAAAAAAGAAAAGAAAATTAGGGACCAAAAAAAGGAGTGCAAAAATGAAATTGGGAAAAAGGAGGGGGGAAAATAAAAGCGAGAAAAGAAAAGAAAAGAAAAAAAAAGAGCGAAAAGAGAGAATGAAGTGGAAGAGGGGAAGAGACTTTTTTATATGAGGAGAATACTCCTATAGAACAGCCATTAATCCCAACAAATTCCAGCAACAGCTCCCTGGAGATGAATGCAAACTAGAAACAACCAATAATATAACGATGAAAATAGAATGGAGAACACTAATCCCAAAATAAAATAAAGAGAAAATAAAATGGCACTTTAAAAAAAAAATGGTAAAATGGTAGCAGTAATAATACTGGTTAAAAATAAGAAGGTAGTAATTAAAAGGGTAAAATCAGGTGATGGAAAAAAGAAGAAAAAAAAAGAAAAAAAAGAAGAAGGAAAGAAAAAAAAGAAAAAAAAAAGAGAAAAAAAATTGGTTTCTTAGTTAAAAGGTGAAAAAAGAAAAAAAAAAATATTGCAGTAGTGAAGGTCCTTCGGTTCTTCTATTCTTCAGTGTGGCTCGCCTTAGACCTGCCAGGTATTCAGGGGAGTGTTGAGTTTCCCTGCGATACACTGTTCCTCTGTGTTGTAAACCACAGTCCTTATTTTAAAGCAAGCCGCATTTGTTTCCCAGACTGCCTTATTTTGTGTTTAGCAAAGAGTCAGTTTGTGGGTCAGCCTCTGGGTGGCAGTGTTCTGGGGTTGGCCTCTGAGGCTACAGGGCCTCTCTGTCCAGTGGAAGTTCACTGCCCAGAGCTGGCTGCATAAGAGTTACCAGTGCTGTGTTGTTGCTGGGATTGAAAATCCCTCTATAGGCCAGACCCTGTTAACTCCCAGGGACTGATCAGGTTATTTTAATCCTTGATCTCCTACAGGGTGGAATCTGGGTGTGGCTGTGCTCCTTGCCTGGGGGCTGGGGGGAGGAGTCTCACTCTCCAGAGAGAATGGCTGCCTCAGTCCTGGGCTCAGGGGTGTCTCAGCACTCAATTCGCTGCCGCCTCTCCCGGCCCCCCTTCTCTCCTCAGTCTCTCCCCAGATTCTACTCCTCCGCACACTCTCCCTCTCTTCAGCACAGGTGAGTGTCTGTATCCGAAATGTCCCATGAACAGGGTTCAGTGAAAACAAACAAACAAACGCCGGCCGCGGAAACGGGGAAGGCTTGGTTTCTGTAAGCTTCTTCTCTTACCGGGACTGCATGGTCTGGTCAGCTCTTCAGGCTGCCCCCTTTAGGCTCAGTCCTCTGTGATCACAGACCCAGCTCTCAATTCCCCCGGCGGCGCCAGGAATCCCGAGGTTCTCCTTTCCCCCGTCAGGGGCTCTGCCTGTCCCAAGGGACGCGGCAGTCTGCCACGCGGTCTCCCTCCGACTCTCTGGGCTCAGAGGTGTGGCAAACTTTCCTGCCCAAATCCCTGGTTTTTTTACCTTTCCAGGGGAGTTCTGCTCTTCCCGGCTGCAAACCGTCTTGCCAGCTGAGGAATTTCGCCAATTCGGGGTGGATGTTACTAGTTTCAGCTGCTCACTCCATTTGCTCAGGGACACGACCTGGGACGCGTCTGCCTATACCGCCGCCATCTTCCAAAAGCCTCAGCTAGTTAATTATTATTTTATCATTGTCCCCTTGGAATATATTTAAATCTCAGGCAAGTAAACTTCAACAAAGGTCATGGAAATTTTGTTTTAAAAGCCAAATTAGGAGGTGGAAGAGGGCAGGGAAGGGATAAAAGGTAACCGGAAAAAGAAAATAAAAAATAAATTTTAAAAACAAGTTAAGTTATAGTAGGAAAGAAATGGGACTATTTTAAATGTAGAAGAAATGCATCAACAGAAGGAAAAATATTTGTAGTCACGTAGTTTCTGAATTTATTTATTTTTCTAATAAGTCATATGTTTAAAGATGTTTTTTAATAGTGGTTTGAGTATATAATAAAGTATTGTGAAATGAACAGAATTTGCCATCTGTAAAATTTCATCAAATCCATATATATTGTTTCTCACTGGAATATATAAAGATATATGTCTCTGCTAAACTGTTCCATTGATCCTGGGATTGAAAACACGCCACCTGCAAGGTTTTCCTTTAACACTGTGGGGAAAATGTTTTATCCTTAATTTCTAAGTGTTTATGTTTACCCAACTGTTAATGTGCTTTATCTCCAATGGTTATCAATAGAGCCTTGACCTAGCTGACACTGTACTACATGCCAGTAAAAAAGTAAATGACAGCTATGACAATCTTTGAAACAAATTATCTTCTTTGGCTGTGTGGTACGTTTGATACTTGGATTTGCTAACAACGTTAATCTATATATATATATAAAACCCTAATATCTAAATAGACTGAACGGCAGAACCACCGAACAACTGGTCTCTATGATGTGCACTGACCATCAGGGTGTGTGTGTGAAACATGGCAGTCGGCAGCAGGCAGCAGAGTGCAGGACATGGCGGGCACTGGCTGTGGTGACATGGTGGAGCAGGTGAGCAGGGCCACCAGATCAAGGCGGGGAATCGGTCCTTGTGATCAGGGCAAGCCCGGCACTCGCACCCACTGCCAGCACCCCGGGCCGGCCCTGATCACTTGGTGCTGTCGGCTGGTGCAAGCAGCAGCTGCCGACCTTGATCACCCCTCGGGGCTTCTCCACTTCCTCCTGCACCTGAGGGGCGATCCGGACAGCAGTCACCACTCCCACCCACTGACAGCGTCGGCCCCACTTGCATCCACTGCTGGTGCCAGCCCAATCACTCCGCACTGTCAGTGCGTGGGAATGGCGGTGGCAGGAGCAGGGCTGCTGGCAGAGAGGGGACCAGGGGCTGCAGCAGGAGGGGCTGGATGGGGGCAAGGAGGATGGGCCAAGACCCGCCCCTGTGCCCCCCGCAGCTTTATGGCCCACAGTTCCTTTCAAGGTGCACAAATTTGTGCATTGGGCCCCTAGTATTCTATAATAATGAATCTTCCACTGGTTTGAGTTTTCAAATAGAAAATAGAAGTGAAGGAACCCTCCCCTTTACAAGAAGTTAATTCTGTTTTCTTCTTGATTAAGCATAATTCATATTGTTCTATCTACTTATGAGTATATATAGAGATAAATAATTTATTGTTAAGAATTTAATATTATCATTTAAGTTTATATACTGAACTTAATTGTCTGTAAATTTAAAATTAAACCCCTTGAGTTGTGCAATTTACTTTTTAAGTTGTTCAGAAAAATAAATATTTCTGTGTGTCAATAATACATAATACTGACAGTTAATATTCTTAAATTTAAAAAATGTTTACTCAAGTATGAACCTTTATTTTTTGTTAGTTATTTCATTATGCTATGAAATGGAGAACATCAGGCAAAAATATGGCTGCCCTTCTACAATGCTTTGGGAAGAAGTCAGAATACTCCCCAATGATGAGTTTAGGATTGGAGAGGACTGCCAGCAATAATTCAGGAGGGGTACTGGAAAGAGTTACAAATTATCCTTTTATATTATAACGCTGACATATTTGAAGATAAATAGCAAGTATTTCTTTAGATATTATATATACCCTAGAGGCCCAGTGCAGGCCGACATCCCCCAAGGGATGTAGTAGTGCACGAAGCAGCAGGTGGCCAGGGAGGAGCCCAATCCCGGGCTGGGTGCTGCTCCTGCTCATCCCAGCCCTGCTGCACCTGCCGCCACCGACACCAGGTAGCACTGCTGAGAAGGTGGGGGAGGCTGGTGCTGCTGCAGCTGCACTCGCCAGCCCAGCTGTGAGCTGTTGGTCAGCTGAGGGGAGCTCCAACTGTGGAAGCACACTGACCCCCAGGGGGGCAGCTCCTGCATTGAGCATCTGTTCCCCAATGGTCAGTGAGCATCATAGCAACCGGTTGAACAGTAGATCGGTCAAACCACTGATGGGTCGCTTAGGGTTTTATATATATATCTATAGATGCAAACTTACTCACAGAAGGAGAATTTAGTTAGGTTAGGCTGCCATAATAAAATATCACAGACTGGGGACTTAAATAACAGAAATTTATTTCTTGCATTTCTAGAGGCTTACAGCCCAAATTCAAGTGCTTGGCAATTTAGCTCCTGGAGAGGAACGTCTTTTTTTGGACTCCGCCCACCTGCACAGGTGCTTGAAATAAAAGTTATTTGATACATTATGGCCTCATGTCATAGGTGCATGACCCCGGCCCACTTCGAACCATTCAGTGCCCTCACATGGAGGAGAGAGAGAGCTTTAGTCTCTCTCTTCTTCTTTTTTCAGTTTTATTGAGATATAATAGCATAGAGTTATATATTATTGTGTAAGTTTAATGTGCGTACAGTATGTTGATTTGATATACTAATTTTTTGCAAAATGATTACCACCAAAGTGTTAAGCTGTCACCTGCACCATGTCACATAATTACCATTGCTCTTTTGTGATGAGAACTTTTTTTTTTTTTAATCCTCACCTGAGAACTTGAGGCATCGATTGATTGCCTCCCACACACACCCAGGGGCGAGGGATGAAGCCTGCAACTGAAGTAATGCCCCTGACTGGAATTGAACGCTGGACCCTTCAGTCCTCCTGCCAATGCTCTATCCACTGAGCCAAACTGGTTAGGGCTGTGGTGAGGACATTTATGATCTACTCTTTTAATAACTTTAGAGTATATGATAAGGTATTGTTAACTAAAATCAGTAATCTATACATTAGATCCCCAAAATATATTCATCTTATAACTGAAAATGTATACTTTTTGACTAACCCCTACCCCCAGCTCCTGGTAACCACTATTCTCATCTTTCTCTGAGTTCACTATTTTTAGTTCCACATATAAGGGATACTTTATAGTATTTGTCTTTCCCTGACTGACATATTTTACTTATCATGATGCCCTCAGGGTTCATTCATGCTGTCACAAACATCAGGACTTTTTTCTTTCTCATGGATGAATAATATTCCATCACATATATTATATATATTATGTCAGCTTCTTTATCCATTCATTCACAGATGGATGCTTAGATTGTTTCCATGTCATGGCTATTGTGAACAATGCTGCAATCAATATGTTGTGCAGATATCTCTTCCTGATCTTGTTTTCATTTTCTTTTGATATATAATACTCAGAAGGGAGATCACTAGATTACATGGTAGTTATTATTTTTTTTTTTTGAGAAGCCTCAAGTGTTTACCGTAGTGGCTGAACCCATTTCAATATCTTCCTCTTATTATAGGAACACTAATCCCATCATAGGGGCCTTGCCCATATGGGCTAATCTAAACCTAACTACCTACAAAGACCCCACTTCCAAATACCATTACATTGGGATTAGGACTTCAACATAAGGATTTTTAGAGGACACACACATTCAGTCTATAACAACGTTGAAATATATTAAGAAAATAACAAAAAAAGTTGAAATATATTACTTGATATTAGATTACTTGGTATTCATTTCTAAATTAATTATTATTGATGTATCAGAAGTTACCAATATAACAAGCTGATAAAGGTTAAAAATTAAGGAGACTTTGAGTGTCTGAGAAAATGGCATGAATCCTAAGCTTGGAGATGCCATAGGGAGATTGTGAGGTTAGTGGATCTCAGGTTCAAGCTCAATACCCACAACACTAAAGGAAACCATTAGCAGTGATGGTGAACCTTTTGAGCTCGGTGTGTCAGCATTTTGAAAAACCCTAACTTAACTCTGGTGCCCTGTCACATATAGAAATTTTTTGATATTTTCAACCATAGTAAAACAAAGACTTATATTTTTGATATTTATTTTATATATTTAAATGCCATTTAACAAAGAAAAATCAACCAAAAAAATGAGTTCGCGTGTTACCTCTGGCACGGGTGTCATAGGTTCGCCATCACTGCATTAGGGTGACAAAGGGCATGGGGAGGAACTTCAGCTAACAACAAAGAGGAACAGAGTTCACAACCAGGTGCTTTTTTTATTTTATTTAATCTATTTTCTAGTTTGCTCTGGGCATAGTAAATAAAACATATTAAATCCAAAAGGAAAGAAAATTGAAGTGATATAAATTCACAAATAATTATACAGGTATAAGTTAAAATAATAAAGATATTACTATAAACACAAAGTCATTCTGGAGAAGAAATTTTCAGAATTCAGGGTACCCAACCATGTTTACCCTGGTATACAACATAAAGAAACTTTAATGCATGTATATATAGAAATATAGACAAGGATTTTCAACCTAATGATGTTTAAGGAAAAAAAGAATCATCTGGGAGCCATAACTAGGGGAATAGGAGAATCATGATTATTACATGTATATATATATATATATATATATATATATATATGTGTGTGTGTGTGTGTGTGTGTGTGTGTGTGTGTGTGTGTGTGTGTTGGAATGCTATGCAATATTCAGAGACAAGGAAAGTGAAAAACAGTAAGAAATGCAAGTCGATGATAATTTATGCAAAGTAAATATATACACATACAATACAGTTTATGCTTTACACAGACTCTAAATAAATGTATAGAAAGTAGATTTCAAGAATGTACATTTTATATATGAAAATAAGTGTTTGGAGTGGGTGGGGAAGTGAAAGATTGTTTTTTAAGAAGAATATAACCAAGATACCAAAGTAATATAATTAGGTTGTTCTCAGTGATTTTCTCCTCATTATTAGTAATTTTGAGATTAAATTAAAAAGGAGGAATCACTTGCATATTAAACTGTTATTTTAATTATCTCTTTGTCACAATCATGATGTGAAACAAAACACTGCAAAATCTCAGTAGCTAACAGCAAAGAGCCTTTATTTTTCTCACTCACGGGTTTGCAATTTAAAATGGCAGCCCTGTGTCAGGTTACTTATCAGCTCAGTTTGGGTTTGGGATTCAGGTTGGGTTTCATTCAACCCTCATGACTCTAAATGCCCTTTGGACCAGTGATTCCCCCAGGGCATGTACATACTATGATATATCAATGAAGTACAAGGGCAAAGTCAAACCCTGCAAATACTTTAAAGACCCCTGGTTGCATCACATCCCACCAAAATTTCTTTAGCCAAAGATGGGTATGTGGCTATGCCCAATATTAGAGGCATCTCTTCTTTCTAGAGATTTGAAATATCCTATGGCAGAAGAAGAGTGGAGAAGTGGGGTGAAAATATATAATTTACAACACAAAATTCACTTTGTTGCAATTGCCAAATTCTCATCTAATCACAAAATCAGGCTTGAAGCTTAGTATCTTAACATCAACCTCAGATCCAAGTAAGCATCCTTTTGACCTGAAGACCTATGAACTAAAATACAAGTAAACTGTTCTCCATAAATTATTAGTACAGAAGAATAACTGGAATAAACACTCCCATTTAAAAAGTGAGAAAAGGAATCATATAGTAGCTATTTTTCCACAGTAATTTTAAAATTCTGGCGGCCAAATATGACAAGGTTCACCTAACATGTAGGTAAGATATGTCCCTTGATCAGGCCCCTTATCTACTTCCTAGAGTAGTTCCTCAGGCCATTATTCTCCAGGATTTTGGTTTTAAAACACAAGGTGTCCTTCTTTCATATCATCCACCTTGGTCATATTGAAGAACATAATCTTGGTGGTTGAGTAGCTTTCTAAGTCCACTGTGTCTGTATAGAGTTAGCGTACTGATGGTATTATTATATCTTGAATACTGAAATAATCTGTTGCCAATAGAGCTCTCTCAAAAATTCTGCAGGTATTCTATGTTTTTAATTCAAGTCAAACCCATAAGCCACAAGTCTTTTTGATCTATACCTTTTCCTCTCAACTTATTTACTAAGACTTTAAATGTATCAGGTTCCTACAAACCATGCACTTAACCTTTATAGGATTGTTCTGGTCCAACTCAAAGAATCTGCAAGGTACTACCTTAATTCTTTCAGAAGCCATTATCCTTGAATAGGTCATGCCTTAAGGCTTTGTCATAATAGTAGGATTTAATCTTTGTTCTGTATTTCAATGGCCCCAGTTTCATTTTTCAAGGAAACAGTCCACATAAAGTTATTTTTAGTAAGCATGAAATCCTGTAGTTCCATTCCTGCTACAACAGAAAACAAATTTTTGCAAAACTTTTGCCTTTTGCATATAATGGATCTCTAGTTTTCTAGTCTAAGATACATATTTCTTTGCCATTTGCCACTAGGCCTGTGGCCCATAAGTTTTTGCTTATGGTTGCTCCTTCTTCAAAGTACCAATTGTAATATATGTTAGGGTAGCACTAGCTGACTGAAAAAAATTTCTAAAATGTGTTAGAAGTGACTTTCAATTTAAGAGCCAGGAACTTGTTATCTCGGTCTTCAGTTCAATAGCTAAATCTACTGCTTTCTGTACATGCTGTAGCATAGAACTATTTTAAATTTAGATGTGGTATCATGTCCTTAAAATATCAATTAGGGGGCTAAATAAACACATGAAAAAATGCTTATCCCTAATCATTAGTGAAATGCAAATCAAAACCATAACGAAATACCTATTACTATGGCAACTATAAAAAATCAGAAAATAAGTATTTGTCCTGGCCAGCGTGGCTCAGTGATTGAGCATCTACCTATGAACCAGGAGGTCATGGTTCAATTCAAGGCCCAGGCAAATGCCTGGGTTGCTGGCTCTATCCCCAGTGTGGGAGCATGCATGAGGTGGCCAATCAATGATTCTCTCTCATAACTGATGTTTCTATCTCTCTCTCCCTTTCGCTTCCTCTCTGAAATCAATTTTAAAAATAAATTAAAAGCCCTAACCAGTTTGGCTCAGTGGATTGAGTGTTGGCTCTCAGGTTCGATTCTGGTCAAGGGCATGTACCTTGGTTGCAGGCGCACCCCCAATAGGGAGTGTGCAGGAGGCAGCTGATCGATGTTTTTCTCTCATCAATGTTTCTAACTCTCTATGCTTCCCCCTTCCTCTCTGTAAAAAAATCAATAAAATATATTTTAAAAATAAATTAAAAATAAAATAAGGATTTGTCAGAATGTAGAGATATTGGAACCCTTTTGCTTTGCTGGTGGAAATGTAACATGGCACAGCCAATAGAGAAAACAGTATGCTAGTTCCTCAAAAAGTTAAACACAGAGTTATCACATGATCCAGTAATTCTGCTTCTGGGTGTATAACCCCCTAAAAATAGAAGCAGGGATTTAAACAGATATTTGTATACCAATGTTTATAACAACATTATTCACAAGAACTAAATCATAAAAACAACTCAAATGCTCATTGATAAATGAATGGATAAAGAAAATGTGGCATTAAAAAGAAATACAATTCTGATATGTGTAATAATATGGATGAACCTTGAAAACATTATGCTATATGAAATAGGCCAAACACAATGGGACAAATATTGTACCATTCTACTCATATGAGTTACCTAGAGTAATCAAATTCATACATACAAAAAGTAGAAAGGTTCTGGGGTTTGGCAGTGAGAATGGTGGGGGGTGAGAATTATTGTTTATTGGGTACAAAGTTTCTGTTTGAGATGTTGACAAGTTCTAGAAATAAATAGTGGTGAGGGTTGCACAACAGTGTAAATGTATTTAATTCCATTGAACTATACATTTTAAATGGTTTAAGTGGTAGGCTTTATGTATATTTCACCACAATAAACATTTTTTAAAATAGCAAGAGCCCTGCAACAGCAAATCTGAAGGGCCAGCAACGTGAGCCAGCAACTGTGGAACTGAGATACTTGATGAAAGAACACCTTCCTGAGGCGAGAGAGAACAAAACATCTGGCAAGTTATGGAAAAGAGAGAAATAACTTCTAAATAGTGTCATTCATTGAAATGAACCCGAAATTCAGCACCCATGAATTTGCATCTGAGACTTAAATTGTAACTATATATTTTATGGAATCCAAAACAGTTACCCTTGGGAGCATTTTGTGATCCCTTACTAACAGGAAATGCTTAAAAAAGAGCTAGGAGAGGGAGAGAGAGAGAGAGATCTGCAGGATCTATAATTCTCACAGTTCTGCAGTTGGAGTTGTACTTCTTTTTATTATTCTTGTGACACCGTTGCATCCGTAGCCTAGTGTGGTCTGAGGAAATACTGGTTACACAAGCTGTTCACATTCCAACTTATATCATAGTTGTCATCAGCAGCACAAAGCCCTCACATTTCAAATGTAGGGGTAAACAAGAGTGGAAATGTACCTTCCTGAAACTGCTGATAACTGCAAAATGACCCGTTCCATTCTCTCATGACACCAGTAATTTCCACCGAGAACCCAGACGTTGACTCTGCTTTCCATCCATAAATTTTGCAGAAAGTTATAATTGTAATGTTTTAACAGAGGCAACATAAAATGTTGCTCTCTAAATTACAAGTGCTTTTAAGCCAATTGCTTGAGGCAAATGCACTCCTTGCATCAACAAGTCAGTGAAAGTTGATTGATAGAGGGGAAAAGCTGAGAGATGCTCTCAGTGATTGATAACCACAAACACCTGTTCTGAAGGGCTAGCCACTAACAATTATGAGAAGTAATGAAGCAACAACAAATTTTATGTTCACTGCTGATTTCTTGACAACATAATTATATCTTACTTGCTGATATTTTAATCATAGTGCTGGAGAACACCCATTAAGCCAAAAAGAAAGAATCATGAAGACATCTATATACATATGTGTCCATGTCTTTCAGCTATAACGGTGTATATATAATGGTATAGTGGCCAATGCTTTGTTTTTTAGAGAAATCACACGATAGATTCATATCAACCCTTTTCATGGTCACACCTGGTTTTTTAGAGAAAGGTGTAGTAGCAATGAAAATTTACAGTAGCTAATGTATCTTTTGCTTCCATCTTATTTTAAAATCATTGACTCTGATGCTATTTTTGTATCATTTTAAAAATAATGAAATAAAATTAAAGTTGCCAAATACATACGACATACGGTGTAATAAAAATTATCTATTCTTTATATACCTTTGGGCATTAAGTAGATCAGTGGTTCCCAACCTTGGCTGCATCCTCCGGAAATTCTGTTTCTTTGTTATGGGGTGGGGCCACAACATTAGTAACAACGAAACAGAATTTCCGGAGATTGAGGCCCAGAAATCAGGATTTTAAAAAGATTCCCAGGTGATTCTAATGTGCAGCCAAGGTTGAGAACCACTGTCTTATTGCCTCGATTGGTACTGACCAGTTTGTAAGCACAGTCAACAAGAAAATGTAGACAATCTGGAAATTACAGGCCTTACAACGCTGAAGCTGTTTCTTATCTCCAATTAGTGAAAGAAAATTGGGGAAAGCTTTGAGTCAAGAAAGCCAATTATAATGCAGCCTCTTTCTTAGCAAAGAGTAAATCACAGGTGTGACTTTCACCCTTTGTTGAAATATCTGTACTAAATAAGGTAGCAGCTAGTAAATACTTACCACTGGACAGACTGGCTAAGAGAAAGTAGAATTTAAGAGGATATGTCTCCTAGAAGCCCTGTAAGCTCAAAGGACCTTCATTTAGAGCAGAGGTTCTCAACCTTGGCTGCACATTAGAATCATCTGGGAACCTTTTTAAAATCCTGATTTCTGGGCCTCATCCTCCAGAAATTCTGTTTCTTTGTTATGGGGTGAGGCCACAACATTAGTAACAAAGAAACAATTTCCAGAGGATGAGGCCCAGAAATCAGGATTTTAAACAGATTCCCAGGTGATTCTAATGTGCAGCCAAAGTTGAGAACCACTGTAGATTGTTTTTAGCCACAAATCTTGTGTAAATATACACGTGATGAGTATTAAATTGCTCATGACTAATAGATTTCACATGTACCCAACAATGAACTTTGAAACAACTTCTTGACTTCTCTTTTCCCTCTTTTTTTAAATCCTCGCCTGAGGATATTTTCCTATTGATTTTTAGAGAGAGAGAAAGGGAGGGAGATAGACAAAGGGAGAGAGACATTTATTGGTTGCATTCTGCATGCACCCCAACCAGGGCCAGGGAACGAGCCTGCCACCCAAGTATCCAGGTATGTGCCCTTTACTGGAATCAAACCTGGGACCATTTGGTCTGAGGGCCAATGCTCTATCCACTGAGCCAAACCGGCTAGGGCAGCTTCTCTTTAATTTATGGAAAAATAGAACACAAAAAGGAACTGTAAATTTAAAATATTAAAAATTATTTGTAATATGTTCATTGAACAGATGTTTTGCTAGTAGTTGCAGCCTTACTCAAGATCTTTTGAGATTCTGCAGACAATTGAAAACTAAGTATATACAGGGGTAGGAAAAAGTAGGCTTACAGTAATTTACATGGAAAATAATACAATCATTAATAAAAATAATACAAGAATAAACTTACATACTCACAACTGTAAACCTACTTTTGCCCACTCTTGTATATATCCTGAAGTCAGCTGCTGGTAGCAAATATACATTAGTAGAATATTGTAATGAAATTCTTCCTCCAGGGGAGGAGGGGGGAAACTAACAAAGAGGAAATAAAAAGAGTCCCTATTTGCATACCAATAACTAACATTGCATTTTCAAATGAAATTTATACCATTTATTAATCAAGACAGCATGAAACTCCTATCACTAGAATCAATGGCATTTTATGAATCTATTTTTTCGGATTTCTAAAATTCATGATTTACAAATAATACTCTCAAGGATAACCTATTAAGATTTCAACAACCACCACAACAACATATTTAACACTGCAATAGGCAGTGCCACTTTTATTTATACTTTCCTATTCAAATTGAGTCCCTAATGTCTTTTTCTATACCTATTACAATGTGGCCAAAAAGTTAACAAAGGCTATCTGGATTACATTTTCCCCCCAAAGACAACACAATCCCAAACTTAGTATATAGCTACCAGTATTGGTCTGTATTTTCTTTGAGTAAAACCCAGTTTAGCTTCATGTGTGATTTGAATACTATTTCTCTTCATTATATAATAACTAGAGGCCCAGTGCACAAAAACTTGTGCACTTGCGGGGGGAGGGGCGGTCTCTCAGCCAGGCCTGTGCCCTCTCGCAGTCTGGGACCCCTCGGGAGATAACGACCTTCTGGCTTAGGCCTGCTCCCGGGTGGCAGAGGGCAGGCCCAATCCCTAGGTGCAGCCCCTGGTCGGGCTCAGAGCAGGGCCAATTGGGGAGTTGGGGCGCCGCCCGCTGTCATGCACAGAGCAGGGTGGATCGGGAGGTTGCGATGCCACCCTCAGTCACGATCAGGGTAGGGCCAATTGGGGGGTTGGGGCACCGTCCCCTGTCACACTCAAGGCAGGGTCAATGGGGAGGTTGCGGCGCCACCCCCTGTCATGCACAGAGCAGGGCCAATCAGGGGGTTGGGGCACTGCCCCCTGTCACACACAGAGCAGGGCCAATCAGGGGGTTGGGGCACTGCCCCCTGTCACTCACACAGCAGGGCCCATCAGGGGGGTTGGGGCTCCGTACTCTGTCATGCACAGAGCAGGGCCCATCAGGGGGTTGAGGAGCTCCCCCCTGTCACTCAGAGAGTAGGGCTGATAGGGGAGTTGGGGCACCGTCCCGTCACACACAGAGCAGGGTGGATCAGCGGGTTGGGGCGCCGCCCTCTATCACCCACAGAGCAGGGCCAATCAGGGGGTTGGGGTGCCGCCACAGTCACACTCAGGGCAGGGCTGATGGGGAGGTTATGGCTCTACCCTGTCACACACAGGGCAGGGCCCGTGGGGGGGGGCAGGGGTTGGGGTGCCACACCCTGTCACACAGAGAGCTGCAGGGCGATCAGGGGGTTTGGGCGCCACCCCCTGTCACGCTGATCCCGGTGCTGGGAGGCGTATTACCCTTTTACTATATAGGGTAGAGGCCTGGTGCATGGGTGGGAGCCGGCTGGTTTGCCCTGAAGGGTGTCCTGGATCAGGGTGGGGGTCCCCACTGGGGTGCCTGGCCAGTCTGGGTGAGGGGCTGAGGGCTGTTTTCAGCTCCCAACCGCTCCTTTTTTTCTTTTTCTTTTTTTTTTAATTCTGGGCCAGGTTTAGCTCTGAGGCTCCAGCTCTTAGGCCTCCGCTGCTGAAAGTAGGTAATCGAAAAAATGTATAACTCCAGCTCTGACTCCAGCTCTGAGATCCCAGCTCACTGAAAGCGTCTATATTTGTTACAATGTTTCTTAAACTGCAGGCTCAGAGGCCTGCAAGGCAGGTGGGGAACGTTGGAGTCCTCCGTCACTGAAGCAAGCAAGCCTCCTGTTAGTTTCAAGCTGCCTGGCTGCCGGCCGCCATCTTGGCTGACAGTTAATTTGCATATCTCCCTGATTAGCCAATGGGAAGGGTAGCGGTCGTATGCCAATTACCATGTTTCTCTTTTATTAGATTAGACTAGAGGCCCAGTGCATAGGTAAGGTTCAGCTGAACTGCCCTAATGGGGGTTAGGGGGTCAATTGGAGGTGAGGGTAGCCAGGGGGAGGGTCCATGGGAGGTTGGGGGTGCTGATCAGGCCAGTTGGCCACCGCAATGCACATCATAGTGACCGGTCATTCTGTCGTTCTGGTCGCTTGGCTTTTACATATATATATAGATATGAACTCATCAATTATCCTATATAATAAAAGGCTAATATGCAAATTGACCAAATGGCAGAATGACCAGTTGCTATGATGTGCACTGACCATGAGGCGGCAGATGCTCAATGCAGGGACTGTTGGTCAGTGAACTCCCACGGGGGGGCATTGCTCAGGCAGAAGCCAGGCTCATGGCTGGTGAGTGCAGCAGTGGTGGCGGGAGCCTCTCTTGCCGCTGCAGCAGCACTAAGGATGCCTGACTGCCGGCTTCAGACATCCCCCGAGGGCTCCCAATTGTGAGAGAGTGTAGGCCAGGCTGAGGGACACCCCTCCTCCCGAGTGCACCAGGCCTCTAGTATTATATTATAGATTTTTACTGTTTCTAAATCCAGTAGCTTGCCACAGGAAAAAAATAATTAATCTTAGCTATAGTTTAATTTCTTATTTCCATGTAGTTTATGAGAGACAGCAAGACTTTTTTCTAGTTAAAATGAACTTCTATTACCTCTGCTGTCTTTAATTAAATTCAGATTTATTAATTATTGAGTGCATTCCTTATTTTTAACAAATTGAAATTGTTGAAGTAGAGTAATTAGAAAAAACTAGAAAATGTTAAACACTATTTAAATAATAGCATTTCCATCTTGTACTGATTAATCAACTTCTTTTATATAAAATTTTGAAATAAATGGGACCAAATCAATATATTTTTAAATACTTAAGTATATAGTTTTTAAAAATCTTGAGGTTCCTATAAAATCATCTGGACTCATAAAATTTATTCCAAATTAAATTTACACTTAGGCACAAATGCTTTCTAAAGAATTTTCAGTATATGGTCCCATGGTTGATTTGCACCCTCCTCCTATTACATGATGCATTCATACTTTGAACCTGAGCTGTTATGCCTCACCCAAATCCAAAACCAACTAGCCACAGGTGTCAACCATGTGAGTTGCTGAAAATAGAGCCAGGAGGATTGTGGTGGACAGAAGATATGCTCATTTTACAGTGAAGTGAGGCACTGTTTAATATGCTCAAGGTATTTTTACTAGTAACCTTTGAAATACTTAGGCAGGTGGCTAGGTATGACTTTGGTCTGTCGAACACATGTTTATCTATGCCTAACAGATCATAAAACCCTAAAGGTTAGTGAAGAGATAAGAGGTGCAACCAAGAGTAGGGCAACCAAGAGTATGAGACTATAGTATAATTTACTATGAGGTTGACACAGTATATGGAGGGGCATATTAAAGATAGCATTTCCTGCCCTCCAAAGAGATATTTAAATGTTTCCATCTCTGTCGGACTTGGTGAGGCATAATCCTGTGCTAGATTATTTTCAGGTGGTATGAAGTTTTAGTGAAATGAGAGGCGTCAGAGTGGATTTCAGAAACCAATTGTTCCCTTGCTAGAAAAAATAAAACAAAAGAATTAAAAATCTAGAAAAGGAGAATTTGTTAAATACATTAATCATCATTCCAAAAATATAGTATTTCAAATAAAATATAGTATTTCAGTATCTGGGACATTTGAATTTGCTCTTGAAAAGTATAGTTTCTTTTTAAAATAAAATTACGTATAGGATATGAAGTCTAATATTAGAATGCTATAGTTATTTTACTAGTATGAATTAGATATAAAATGCACAATTATGAATTTGAATTTTTTTGGAATCATACTAAGTCACTAAAAATAGTTTAGGTATGCATATTATAAGGAAGGCATTTATATCAGTACACAAAATTATTTGGAGAGTCCTCTCTGAAATTCTTTTAAAGTAGAATAAACAAGCTATTGTTGAGGCAAATACAATCTGAATACACACAAAAAAGTCAATACATGAAGTGTTTTTTAAAATAAATAATTAGCATTTAGCATAAAGTAAGGGAATTAATTCTGAAATTATAGTTTAAAACCAGGAAATTAAAATGATAAAAGTAACACTTATATAAGAGAGCTTCTTTTGAAATCTGTGTGAAATCACTGAGGTAAACATTAATATCTAGCACAAAATGATGAAGCTCTGAGAGATTCATAAATACATTACATGTGTGAAGATATTACAAAATTGTGATATTTTAGGAATTATTTACAACCTTAGAAGAACAGTTGAATTCTTTCAGATATTCAACAAAATAGAAAGCAGGATTCTAGAAATGTAACACTATTAGAGCCTAGTTTGATCTCACACAGTGTGCTGGTTTGATTCTCTTACAAACATCAGATGTCTGAATTATGCGTAGAATTTGTATGGGCAACTATTGCAAAGTGTGATATTGAGCAATATACTAAATGGTGTAAAGATTTTTCAAAAGGTGAACTTAAGCCCACATTCAATCTCAAGAGTCAGTGAGGAAAATGGTTTCCACATGGCTTTGAGCGCGCCACAATCCGACCCCAGGCTCTGAAGCTCATTCCTGGTTACAGAGAGGGAAGACACCAAGGGCAGAGTGAGTCTAGGCCAGGGGTGGGCAAACTTTTTGACTCGAGGGCCACAATGGGTTCTTAAACTGGACCGGAGGGCCGGAACAAAAGCATGGATGGAGTGTTTGTGTGAACTAATATAAATTCAAAGTAAACATCATTACATAAAAGGGTATGGTCTTTTTTTTTTTTTTTTTTTTAGTTTTATTCATTTCATATGGGCCGGATTCGGCCTGCGGGCCGTAGTTTGCCCATGGCTGGTCTAGGCCCACATTGTGGGTAGGTCTGTGACTTTGGGAGAAGATATGTATCCTCTGCTGTTAGAGTCAACAGGAGTCCAGACCCTCAGGTCAGACTTTCTGATGCCTTAGGTACTGCATCATATTGCTATTTTCAAGTCAGTTTCAATTAATTATTAGACTACGGGCATGCTAACATGCAATGCTTACCAAGAAACACTTGGGAAAATTGTAATGCTAATTGGTATAGTGCTGTTTATTCAGATTTGTAATTAATTTCTTAGTGTCATGTGGAAGGTAAATGCTTAGTGCTCTAGCTAACTTTCAGACAGGGTCAGTCCTGGTTTTTTACCTAAATATCTACCACCTCAATCAACTCACCTTCCTTCTCTGTGTCTATAACATTATCTCTAAAAGAAGGGAGCTAAGCATGGCCAACCGGCATGGCTCAGTGGTTGAGCCTCAACCTGTGAGCCAGGAGGTGACTGTTCAATCCTTGATCAGGCACATGCCCTGGTTGTGGGCTTGTTCCCCAGTGTGGGACATGAAGGAGGCAGTCGATTATAATTGTAATGCTAACTGGTATAGTTATGTTTATGATTCTCTCTCATCATTGATGTTTCTATCTCTCTCTCCCTTCCTCTCTGAAATCAATAAAAATCAATTTCTTTTAAAAAAAGGGAGCTAAGTGATTTCTAAGTTCCTCAGCACTGATAATATAGGTCTATTTTATGTTTGCAAAGTTCTTTTTACTATCATTCCACAATACAAATGTCAACAGAAACATGAAAATAATAAGAATTTGAATAAGTCTAGAAAATTTTAGAGCCAATAGGTTTCAGTTACTCCCACATTTTCTAAATAGTGAAGCTTCTGTTTTGGGTTGAAAGGTTGGCATCCCCAATTTTTACTATACAAATTTGTTTAAAAATGCTTTTAAACCATTACTGTATTAACTTTTTAAGGGAAAATTCAAAGTGGAATTTAGTCTCTCTCCTTTGAATTGTTTACAATTATGTGTAAAATAATAATATATCATATGGACATAAAGTTAAAACATAATAAGGATGATATGAAAATTTAAAGAAAATGAAATGAGGAAAAATTAAGTGAAAATTTAAAATGTCAGGGTCTATTCCCTAACCCAGCCTTCCAGAGAGATCTACAGTGAATGCCATCAGGGTACCTTCCAAATCAGCTTTACTGCTCAGTACATCCATTCCTCACCTGCTGTGAGTATTGACTATTCAAGTTTTCCAACATCCATCTATTCCATGGTCCAAGGAACTCATATGAGGTTTCTATCAGTTGCTAAATGTGCCTATTCGACTAAGAATTCAAAAAATGTATTTAAAAAGATAGGACAGCTCTATGGACCCTCTGGACCCACTCTGAGATGGACCTCAGCCAAACCTCCAATGATCACCTAACTTCCTAAGCCCTGACTCAGACTGCCAGGCCAGAATAGTGCTCGGTGTCCCCAGGGATTAGGGTCAGTTCAGAATCAGCGCCCAGTAATCCATGAATAGTTTATTTATTCCCTTTTCCCAAATTCACAGTCACTCTGAAAAATGGCCACAAGTTCTTTGAAGAAGGAGGAAGATTTATAGTATGTTTTTGGCAGTGTAGCAAGATCCTTCCTGAAGGTATCTGGCTTCCCATACACTCCAGGGGTTCCGAGTCTATGAACTGTGTCAAGTATGGGAATGGTTGAAGGATTATAACTCTCTACTTAGGAAATTCAAGTCAGACTTCTATTAACCAAATTTAGAACTCTTTTAAATACATAAATCACGTAAAATTTTTGTTGACTGCCATCTAGTTCAGTTCTAGGGAGATGGTGACCAATTAGCCAATGGCAAACATCTCTGCAGGTAAAACCATTTGAATGACTGTGTTGACTGTGATGTCCATTATAGTAACCACACTCACCTTTTCTCTGGTGAAGTTCCACTACTTGGTTTCTGCTGTCTCAGGTGCATAACCTCCACACTGAATTCAGAGAGTCAGTTCAACAGCATTCCTAGCTTGTGGAAAATGGCCTCAACAGAGCACTTTCAGGATTCCAGGACTCTCCTCAACAATGATGAAAAGCTTTGCAGAGTGTCCTCTAGATTCTCCCAGGGGGTATATTAAGAGGATAATTGATCAGGTTTTAAATGAAAAATCTACTGTAGAATTCCAGTCTCCTTGAGCTTTAGCATGCCTTCCTCTACTATGCCAAGAAAGTTTGGCAATTTCAATTTCATTTAGCATAGATTTACCAGGTAAACTCTTAGAGGCATTCCCCTTGCTTGAGTAAATACACCGAGTCCAGAATCTCTGCTTAATGTACTAATGTCAATATATTTACTGTTCCAATAATATTGCTTCCACCCTGATCTATATATGTTCCTTTAGTTTCTGAAAACATATACTATCAAAATCTTGCATTTCCAAAAATATTTATGGCATGTACTCCTGAGTGGGGCCTACTGGAACTGGGCCTCTCACTTAGTTAATAATGTGAGTGTCCAAATCTCTGTCCTAAGAAGCAGCATTCTGCCAAATGCCAAGCCTGGTTCTCTCCCTCCTCAGCCACCAGCCAGTGTCTAGAATCAGAAAGTGCCTCCAAGAGAGAAGTGTTATAGACACACAGTGGCAATTCACCATTCCCTCTAGGGCTTTTATCTCTTACTTCTTTGTTTTCTAAATACTGTGAGTCTGCAGCAGATTACACTCTGCCTACCAGACTATGCTTTTTGGCCTTTCTGCTACGTTAGACATTAGCAAATTCAGCCTTCATTTGGGGCCTCTTAAATATCCAAGGTTTGCTGGGTTTATCTTTCCCCTAGTAGTGGCCCATTGTTTGTGTCAAGCCTGTACCCTAAACCCATCCTCAGAATCACCAAGTACCAGCAACGGAAACAAGCTGCCTGTTAGCTCAGATCAGAATGGCGATCCCATGACTGAATTTTAGCCAGTCAGGACTTCTTTCCCTCCACAGCTATCTGACAGCTTAAAAATAAATATGTAGTCTAACCAGCTTTTTCTAGTTGCTGTAATGAGAACGATGGTCTTGCCTATAGTAATTATATCTTACTCAAGACAAGAATTCCCCAACTGGTTATGCCAGAGAATATATTCAATATGGATGAAACTTCCTTATTCTGAAAATGGTTTTCTGAAAAGGACATTCATTCATAAAGGAGGCCAAGTCAAGTTCAGTTTCAAAATTTAAAAAAAATATATATATATATATATATATAGAATTGATTTCAGAGAGGAAGGGAGAGGGAGAGATAGAAACATCAATGATGAGAGGGAATCATTGATCAGTTGCCTCCTGCACACCCCACATGGGTTTCGAGCCCACAAACCAGGCTGGTGCCCTGACTGGGAATCGAACCATGACCTCCTCATTCATAGGTCAATGCTCAACCACTGAGCCACACAAGCCAGGCTGGTTTCAAGATTTTAAGGACAATATTACAGTTTTGCTTGGAGGCAATGTTGCAGGGTACAAATTGAGAGCTTTTGTGATCTGGCATGGTGAGAAGGCCAGGTTCTTCAAGCATATCAATAAGCACACATGGTCAGTGTACTACAGGAACAATAAAAAAGTCATGAATGGCCCGGCTTCTCTTCAAGATGCCCTCCTGAATTGCTATGCCATTGAAATAGAGAAGTATGCTCTGGAGAATAATATACCTTTCAATTATTTTGCTTATTATTAATAATCCTTTTTTTTGGTGATCTTCATCCTAATACAAAGTGGTGTTTCTCTGTCCAAATACCACATATTTGATCCAGCCAATAAATCAAGGAATTATAGCAGAAGAAGGTACTGTTATCATAGGAGAGGACAGCTCCATGTGTGTTGTTGCCCCTGAAGGCCTTAACATGTGGGATAGGTTTGAAGGTGGAAAAAACTGATATTGATAATCCTGACCCTATGTAAGCCTAGGCTTTTGTATGTGCTTGTGTCTTTGCTTTTAACAAAAAAAGTTTTAAAATTAAATAAATAATATAATTTTAAAAAGAGAAAAAATCTTGCCCTGACCAGTTTGGCTCAGTGGATAGAGCATCAGCCTGCGGACTCAAGGGTCCCAGGTTTGATTCTGGTCAAGGGCATGTACTTTGGTTGCAGGCACATCCCCAGTGGGGAGTGTGCAGGAGGCAGCTGATCGATGTTTCTCTCTCATTGATGTTTCTAACTCTCTATCCCTCTCCCTTCCCCTCTGTAAAAAATCAATAAAATATATTTTTTAAAAAAAGAGAAAAAATCTTGCAGAATACAGATTTAAAGAAAGAAAACATTTTTGTATAGCTGTACGGTGTGCTTGCATTTTAAGTGGTGTTATTACATGAGCCAAAAAGTTAAAAATAATTAAAAAGTTTATAAAGTAAAAAATTTATAGTCAGATAAGGTTAATTTACTATTGAACAAGGAAAATCTATTTTTTTATAAATGTAGTATAGCCTAAGTGTACAGTGTTTACAAAGTCTACAGTAGTGTACAGGGATGTCCTCAGCCTTCACATTCACTCACCGACTCACTCAGAGCAACTTCCAGTCCTGCAGGCTCCATTCATGCCCTGTACAGGTACCATGTTTTCAATCTTCTGTATAGTATTTTTACTGCCTCTTTCTATCTTCTATACACAAATACCATTGGGTTACAATTACGTACAGTATGCATGCAGTAGCATGATGCAGGTTTGCAGCCTGGGAGCAGTAGGTTATCTAGGTGTGTATAGGCTATAATATCTAGGTTTGTGGAAGTGCACTCCATGATGTATGCACAACAACACCATCTAACAACATATTTCTCATAATGTATTCCTATTGAAAAGCGATGCATAACTCTACCACTAAGTGATTGTACACACAAAGCATTGCACATGGCAGAGAGAGTCCCAGCTCCCATCTTTCCATAAGGCAGTCTTATTAGAACAGTGTTTTCAAAATTAAAATGAATGAGAGGTGAATTATTAAAATATTGATAGTTAAAGCAAAATTCCCAGTTAATTACTGCTTTAAGTGAAACATACTTAGCATTTTGAATTGATAATTGATAGACTGTTGTATTTTGAAAATGTTTGTTTGATAGAAAATCTCATCAACCCTTTGAGCCTGCACCCAAGGTCAAATGATTGGCCTTCAAGTTTTGCTGTGCTTCTTTTCATTATTTCTTGGGGCCCTACACTGCCAAAACCTGCACAATGTCCCTTCATTTTCTGCATACCACCTCAATAATCTACTTATCATTCATGCACCAATGTATTCAGGCATATTACTTTGTCACTGAGACTTTTTTTAATGCTAATTTATTTATGTCAGAATAACTTGTAAATTAATGTCAAACTTTGTCACTGGGCCAAGATATATAATGAGAAATGAAATATTGTGAGTTTATGATAATCTCCTAAGTATGCTGAGTGTATTAAATTAATTATAAATTAGCTGAACTGTTTGGTCTTAATTTGGCAAGAAGAATCTTATATGCTCTTTCAATATAAATAAAATATGTACAAAAATAATGGCTTTCTGATGGCTTACTGATTCTATTTTTGAAATAACGGCTAATCCAAGAGAAACAACACAATAAAATACTTAAATTAGTTAAAGATAAGGGGATAACCTTAGTATATATAAGCCAATTATTTTTTAAGGCAGGTAATAATTAAGTCTCATTAAAATGACCACATGTGAAAGTATAGCATCATACATAGAATGTGAGATTTCATTCCTCCTGTATTATTCTCAGACCTTACAATGGCTGGAGGAGCCCACACTCCCTCTATTCAGTGAATTCCCAAATGAAAGATTTAATCCCAAAGTTCTACATTTATGTCTCTTGGCTATTCCATGATTTTAGAAGAGGCAGTTGTGAAAAGTCTTGGAAAATTGAAATATCAAAGCAATACTCTTGAAGGAACTGCCCCCCCACCCCCACCCCGGTATATCATTTAACAGAGCATACAAATGATTTAGCAGTAACACCACCAGCTTCTCAAGGTCACAATTTCCTTTCTCACATCTGAAAATAGATCATAGTTTTGCTAACAGTTCACACTATTTTTCAAAATAGGCCAGCACAGCCTTTAATATCCAGTGTTTTAGGAGGTATTACCACAAATATTGTTCTTACATACACTTAGGTAAAGTGGGTGTCATTTGAGGGGCACAGAGGAAATTCCCCAAAACAACATATTCACTTATACATAAATTTAGATTTCCCCCACTGGTCCTACAAAGGTGTTTAAAAACTTTATTGTACTATTTAATTGGAAAGTAAATCTAGAAAAATTCAAGTTTAAAGATAGATGGAGAGGAGGAAACAGAGACAGAGAATGGGAGGCAGGGAGGGAGGGAGAGAAAGAGAAAGAGAGAATCTCCAAAGAAAACAATGAAAGTGAGGGTGACAGAGAGCTAGAGAAGACAGAAGAAAAGAGAAAGGCAAAGAATGAGAGATTCAGAGGCCAAGAGAGTAAGAGAAACAGAGGGAGAGAGGAAGAACAAGAAAGTAAAGAGTTCACTAGGGAAAAAAAAGGGAGATAGAGGAAGGAAATTTTATATGTATTTGTAAAACTCATATAAAAGATGAAATCCAGGTCTTAAACAAATTGAAAATTAATTAATACACTTATTCTATTTCCTAGATTTAGAAGACACTCTCTCATCTTTACCTTCTTCAACGTAGTTTATTTGCTTTATTTTATTTTTATTTTTATAGATTGACCTCCCTCCATTCACAAATGGGCATCAAGAAATGCTGTCTTTTATACATGATTTTACTTGGCTCTTTTTCTCAACTTTACTCCCCAGAGCTAATTTATTTTCTCTCTGATTCTCAAATTCAAATTATCCAAAGAGTGCATTTGGCCACACCTTAGGTGTTCATTCCTGACTCAATCAAGCAAGTATGGAGGAAGGATCTTGATATGGTAAGTAATCAATGGAGCTGGTTTTCTTAACAGTAGGATGTGAACCAAGCAGGCACCTCATAATCCACCTTTAGTTCAAATCATTAAGGAATATTATTAAAATGTGAAGGTTGCCTAGAAAACCAGACACACACAATTATTCAAATGACTGTAAAATTTGTAGTCAACCTATAGTTCATTCAAATAATCAGTGACATAATAGTGATGATCCAGAGCTGAGTATTGTACTAGAATCCATGCAGGTCTATTGAATGGTCAGGCAAGAGGCTGGATTTACATGGTGAGAGGAGGTAGAAAAGAGAACTGAGTTGCCTGGAGAAGACAGCAGGAATGGAGGATGATAAATTGGGAAACTTATGTTGGATCTCATAGATAAAGCTTCCTAACTTTCCCAGGAGTGATTGCCCATTCAAATAAGTATTTACTACAAGCCCCTGCAGTAGTACAGAGGGGGAAAAGACAAGGATTGTAGAACAGTCAGGTTACCTGATCTGGCTCAACTTCGATCTCTATTAAGCCACCTCTGGGCCTTTGCTGACCCTTTATGGACATTTCTTTGCCACCACCTTCCTGCACATTGAAAAGCACTGGAACTCCAACTCTGTTTGTGATTCTGACATGAAATTGAGTCCCTACATTAATATGATTAACATGCAGCACAGTAGAAATTACTTCAACCACACTCTGAAGTCAGGCCAAACACATGGTCTGTAGACATGATAATCTTCAATATAGATCACAAATGAGTGTTTTGATTTTCAAGGAGAACATTAACTCCAGGATTACCACCCAGAGAGCTACCTTCACATTGCCAGGGCATAATTAATTTTGAATTATGCAAGTACAGCTCTTTTCAGTCATGTCTGAAATTCCATTCAACCTGGTATGAAAGCAACTCTAACACACAGACATAGTATGAAGGGTGCAAATTAAATCCACACAAAGAGGGTTTCAGGCCAGATTTCTGGAAGGATATTTGAGCATAGCTCATGTCACTGTTGGGCAAACATATAGCAGGGAAAGCACTAATATCCTGACCGAGTTACAGCATGAATCTAGCCTCAGGTCTAAAGTTGAAGTTATCCATTAGTAATATTTCAGTCTTATTCAAACAGGGCATGATTCTTGGAGCAATTCAGAAGAACTTGATGCACGGTGAGCACTACCAGCCCACAGATACGAGGTAATATCAATCTCTTGTGGGAGGAAGGAACAGAGGCAATTTACGAAATGGTACCCTACTGACCTGAAAGAACAAATTTAGCTCATTAGAGAGGTTTCATTTTGAGGGGCTTTTATTCACCAGATCTTATTGTAAGACTTACTGTGAATGCTGCTTTGATTAAAAGTATATTGGAATATTTTTCTACCCTCTGGTCCTTTTATGAAATAGGAAGGTTTATATTTAGTGGCAGATTATAAGGTGCCAAGTAAATATTCTAAAATTGGAAACCAGAGGTATGCTAAAGCAGAAAGCTATGTTTCTATGTTCACTGAGTCAGAATGATACCTATTATGGAATTATGAAAATGCAGATGGTTTATAAACTCTGATTCACAAAGGAAATTCTCTCCTCCTTGAGGTATTCAGCATATGTTATTTCAAATTCTGAGTTTCTCTGTATTGTATATCCTATTGAAAAAAATTGCAATTAAATGTGATATATTGAGGCTTCCCAGCCTGCAGTTCAGGATCAAGTTACTAAAAATTTCCTTTAGACTGCTTCTTTCACTAAAAGAAAAGAGAGAGATCTTGGAAAAGGAGATAAAGTGAAGCATTCACATTCCAGGATATGTAGAAAGAGAGGTAGTGCATTACCTTGTAGAGCATTGTGTCACTATTATTTCTGTTTAGAAGAATAATTTTTAGGATAATGTTGAGACTGCTCAACATTTCCACCATCATAAAAAACAAATTACTTGTCAAGCCCACAAAGTAGAGACCTCAATTGACTTGGAGAAGTAAGAGGGAGAAATAATTATGGAAACACAATTCCAAACGCTTTGAGAACTGCATATCAGGTTTTGCCCTGTGGGTCTCTGAAGGACTCAACTGACAACATGCTGTTGCTAGCCCCTGTGATACTCCCACGGCGTCGTTTAGAGCTCTCTCATCATTAAATCGCAGACATTTTGTGGAATTGATAAATATAGTCTTCAACATTAACTAAATAATCCTCCCAATAGTCTGGTAAAACAGATGGAGAAAATAAAACAGAGAAGTTGTTAAGGGGCTTAACTCAGCCCATAGAGACAAACTTGTGACTTAGTTAGTATTGGACCTCCCTAGTTTCAGTTTATGACACCTTCTCTTCCATTTTTTACTTATAAATAGCAACCACAGATCCAAACCACAGCTACCCCAACCCCCTCTCCCTCCTGCTTGTCTTTAATTCTTTACATTTAATCAAGAACAGGACACAGTCCTGCTGCAAAGGGAAGTCTAACTTTTTCCTCTATACACTTCCTTGAGCATTAGAATGGATTTTAATAAGACATTTTTCCAAATGGATACATTTTTTTTTGGTTTATATTTTAAGAGACCAAATTAGTTTAAAGCATATTGTTTCGATCAATCTCTAAGTTACTTTTGTTTCTTGCTCCTTGATGCGATCAACGCCTCTTTAATTAAGTGGAATGCACTCATTATTGCATTTCTTCTTGGTGACAAGCACTTTGTTAGCCCCTATAGGGGCATAAATGAGTATAATATGGGGGTCATGGAAAAGAAAACCGGAATGGGACAGGAAAACGATGTCTAGGCAGATAATAATGATCATAGTAATGTTGATAATTCTTGGCAGTTTATTTTGTTCCAGACCCTGTGTTGAACATGCTTCACTTCATTTGATCCTTTGATGTAAGAGCTACTTCTATTCTCATTTTTTACAGACCATGAAACTGAAGCTTGCCAGGTTAATGCCTTTTCACATTGAACCCATGTAAATAACTAATACCCCATTCACCCATTCAAGGCTCATCAAACAATCTTTTAATACCTCAATTTTTCATATAATTTTTTCCACATAGAGATTGTCTGGCACTTTCAGTTCTCAATATAATTAATACTTTTCATTCTAGTTTATATTTTTATGATTTTTCTTGGCTTGAATTCTATCCCCAAGTACAATCAATTCTGGGTTAGTGAAAAATAACATTTCAGAACCTTCAAAGTTGAGAACTATTTTGTCAATTATTTTTAGGTCATGATACCATGTCAGTTTTTGTGGTCAGTGGTTTTTCTCTCAAATACCAGCTAATCCTTGGAAACTTTCCTGACTTTCAGATGGATGTGAATGCTACTTTTCTATTGCCCTGCACCGCTATATTTATTTTTATACCTTATTCATACAATATCCTTCATTTTCAAATGATAAATATCTTAAGACAGAAACTAAATCTTGCTAAATTTGAATTATTCACAGGCCAAGTTCAGCATCTGGTATACAGTAAGTCTCAATGTTTGTTGAATTGAATTTTACTTTCCTTAGAAGAGCTCTTTATCTATGAAGTCTTTAATCTTTCCTTGCCTTACTTAATATTTCTAAGTCTTTACCTGTCCTTTATTTTTTCCCACTTGTTTCAGAGGAGTAGAGGTCTCTCCTCCTTTTCAAATGTGGACCCACCATTTTTACACTGTGGTCTTCATTGATATATTTTTCTCCTTGACCAGTAGCCACTCATTATCTATTCTTCCCTCTCAACAGCTCTCATGGCCATCTCTTTCTATGCATATGATTTTAAGATTTATTTTAATCTTCACCTGAGTACATGCTTTTTATTAATTTTAGGGAGCAGAAGAGAGAGAGAGAGAGAGAGAGAGAGAGAGAGAGAGAGAGAGAGAGATGTGAGAAACATTTATCACTCCCATACACTCCTTAACAAGGGACTGAACCTGAAACCTGGGTTTGTGCCTTGACAGGGAACACATAAACCTGAAAACTTTAGGTGTATGGGATGAAGCTCCAACCAACTGGGCCACACCAACCAAGGTTATAAGTTTTATTTTGATTCTTCAAATTTTCTCCCAAAAGGAACAATATGGAGAGGGAAAGGAAAAAGAAAAAGTACCTTCATTGTGGAGAAACACTACCTAAACCAGATGATTGAGGTCAATATCAACAGTGATAAATCATATTGATAGTATGTGCATTTGATAGAATGTGATGAAAATGGCACTTCATCTCTGTGGTCTTCCTCCCAAGAGTGTATATCCCCATTCAAACCACAGGGAAAGCACCAGATAAATTCCAATAGGGAGCATTTGAGAAAATGCCTGACCTGTACTGTCAAAACTGCGAGAGGGTGCAGGCCAGGCTGAGGGACCCCCAAGTGCACGAATCTCGTGCCCCGGGCCTCTAGTACTATATAATTAATATTATTTGTTTAGTTAATAATAGTAGAAATTGGTTCTGGGGGTCAAAGGGATCTAAAATTATTCAAAAAAAGTCTCCTTTAAAACAATGCTACATTTACTCCTTTGTAACAGTTCTGTCAAATAAAAATTTTAAGTTTTCTGGAAATCACAATTTAAAAAGTAAAAAGAATAGGGAGCCCTGGCCAGTAGCTCAGTTGGGTTGGATTGTCACCCTGTGCACCAAAAGGTGGCCAGTTTGATTCCTGGGCAGGAGATATATCTAGTTTGTGGGTTCAATCCTAGGTCAGGGTTGGTATGAGAGGCAGCCAATGAATCTTTCTCTTTAACATTGATGTTTCTCTCTCTAAAAAACAACAACAAGAATAAAACCATGTCCTCATGTGAAGATTAAAAACAAAAAAAAGAAATAGCTGAAATTAATACTTTTTATTTTATGTAGCCCAATATAGCCAAACTATTATCATTTTAACAAGTAATTGTATAAAATTATTAATAATGTATTACAATCTACTTTTGGTAGTGTGTTTATGTATAATACTAGAAATGACACAGGTGCTTGACAGAACTATAAGAACAACACTGTGGACAACGCTACAAAGTGAAATCTCATCCTACCAAAACAAAGTTGTGTTTAACAGGAAAAAATATTTTACATTGCTTCAGCTTTTAAATAGAAATTAATAAGATTACATTAAATTCAAAATGTAGTTTCTCAGGCATCCTGGCTACATTTCAAGTGCTCAGCAGCTACCATGGCGAGTGGCTACTATATTGAACCACATAGCTATACATGCTTTACTTGTTGCTTGTTTCCATTATCTACTGTATAAAAAACTACTCTAAAAATTGCCTTTAAATAACAACAATTTATTATATCTCAGAATACTTTGAGCTGCCCTTGTAGTCATTTTCTGGTTTCCTTTTATGTCTCTCATCCTGACTGTGGTAGAGAGTCACTGGGGCTGGAACATCCAAACGGCCTTATTATAAGTTGACTCCTTGGCTACGAGGGCTGGAAGGTTGGGCTGAGCTGGAATGCTGGGTTGACCAGGCCTCTCTCTTCTTCCCTGTAGTCTTAGGGCATCTCCTCTATACATGTCCTCTCCATATGTTGTTTCTCCAGCAGGGTAGCCAGATTTGATGTGTGGTGGTTCAGGACTCCCAAAAGCTCAAAATTGGCAACTTCCAGGCTATCTTAGGATTTGATCTGAGGCTTGCATATTGTCACTTCTGTGCTGTTAAATATTGCTGTTGTTTAAAGCGAGTCAGAGCCAGGTCAGATTCAAGGTGGAAGAGGACGTACACAAGGGCGTAAATCCCAGGAGGCACAGAGAACGGTGTTCTGGAGTGTTGGCTAAGTTTTCGACAAGTGTTCAATTCACAAAGATTGTCACTGCTAACTCCCGTAATTGTGTGCTGTTATTTCAAAGGAACAGAGAAACAGAGAGGTAAGACACATGCTCGGGCAAGGGTGCCTCGGGAAGTGGGGAACCTGAGCCTCAAACCCAGACAGCTGCCCGGTTCCTGAGCTCTGCCCTTTGTGGTAATTGTTTAAATGTTAAATTCGCTGATGTAAACAACTTTCAGGGAAGAGAGAGACAGAGAGACGGGTCTACCGAGCAATATTTTAAATCCCTGATGCTATGCTTATTATGCTTAAAGCTGTCATTAATCGAAACTTCTTACAGTCAGCATTACTTACATTTGCTGGGAAAAGATCTCTTTTTCTCCCTCTCAGTCTTGTTCCATCTGGCTCTTGCTCTTACTCCCTCTTTCTTTCTATGGGTAAGTTGTGTGGAAATTTCTGCCAGCTTTATACAACCTTTTCACTTAGAAGTCACAGTAAAACACATTTTTATCTAATCACCCACTATTCAGGGCTCTTTCTGCCGACCTTAAACTCTTCTCCTGCGTAATCACTGAAGATTCATCAGTGCCATTAGTACTTCCGTGTAATAGGATATGTTTGCGTTCCATATTTTTTTCTAGGCGAAGAAATCAACTCTGACAAAGTAATGACCGCAACATAATTGTCGTTAACAAAAAGGTTACAGTGTTCTCACAGGAACCATAGAGCTGGGAGTCATTCTTCTTTGTGACTCCACATCTTCCTTTGCTCTGAGCTCTTTAAACAAAATAAATAATCATGCCTTATTAAGCACCTGCTCAATGAAGTCGGAAAATCAGACGATGGCGACATTAAGTCCTGACCTTTGACTTCTTCTGTCAGATGTCAGAATGATTATTTCTACTGGATCTTGGTTTGACATTGGGGAGCAATTGGCTAATCCTCAGATTCTCCAAACTTGCTCTCTGGTCTCTTGTTCTGTGTCTTAGATTTATTATGATTTATTCACCATGTGAGGTAACAGGATCTCCTTTCATCTTAAAGGGACAATGTCTATATGATTTTGAGTCCTAGTTCTCAAGGGAACTTGGGGAAAAAATGGAAAACTTAGAAATAGGCTGTTAACTCTTTTCCCTTTTGTCTTCTTTTTCTAATATAAAATTTGGACAAGTGTATAAGTGAAGAGAGAAGTGAAAGGCAAAGACACTGGACCTAATTAGTTGGAACTTCTCTTGTGATGGGAAAATAGTAGAATAACTCCACACCCAGTAGAAGAGCTATGGATTTGAATAGCTTTTCCCAACAGTCAGCCTAACATTTGGTTTGAAATGTAATCACTGGGCCTTTAGTATTTAAAGCACAGTTGGCGCTGGCATTGCCTTTATGTTACAAATATGATGAAGTCCAGAATTGTGAACAATATCAGCCCAGATTATACAAAGAATGAAGTTGGAGAAAAAGTATTTTAGAAGACTAGATGGGAGAAAGAAATCTTGGGTAAAAGTATTTTAATAGACTGAAATAGAAAATGTTAAAAAAAGTGAAACATATTAATCAAACATCTATTATGTGTCAAGTATTGTGCTGGGCATGTCATACATACATAGACAGGAAAGCTGAACAATAGAAGTAGCAGCCCAAGAAAAGGAGCCAGAACATAGGTAATAAAATAGAAAAAGGAGAACAGCACAAAAATAATAAATGAATGTAGCATTTACTAAAAAGATCCAGATCAGAATATAACATCTATTTCATAAAATCCAAAAACAGAGACCACAGAGCTCTATATCCAGTTATGAAAATTTAAGTGGAAACAGACAGCTTTTTCCTATTCCCCTGCAATCCACTAAGCTTTATTAATTTACTAAGCTCCCCAATTTTAATATTACAATCCACTCCTTAAAATTCACTCATTCCTTCTTTGCTGAAGTTATCCACAGTGCTTCTCTTGTTTGTTTCTTGAGTGGATACTGGTTCACCATCACGATTTTAGAAATTTTGTGTTGTTGTTGATCCATGTGTCTTAATTTTGTTTTAGGAAATATGAGTTCTTTAAATATTTGAGGTAAAAGCTTCTAAATAAAGAGTCCAGGTTTAGTTCATAATAAAATCGATTGAGGGGAGGGAGGAAAACATAGAGGATAAGAATATTAAGATGGCTTTAATGCGGAGAGCGGGGCTTATACCAGGGCATAGAATGAGAAATTAGCTAAAAAACGGGGTTTTAGAAGGAGAACAAAAGAAGTGTAATAGTGATGGTCAAAGAGGTAATGAAATCACTATTGTCTTTTTGTGTTGTCTGATATTGATTTTGTTTTATAATAGTGATGGTCAAAGAGGTAATGAAATCATATTGTCTTTTTGTGTTGTCTGATATTGATTTTGTTTTATTTTCTTCCCTTCCCATCATCCACAAAGATTTAAGTCTGAATCTCAAATAAGAAATGTTTTAATTGTATTCAGAGATTATGGGAGAAGTTGAAAAAAATAATTCAAAGTAAAAATTGAGAGTGGATGTCTATCCAGGCAGCCTAGTTGCTTGGACCATCATCCCATACACCTAAAGGTTGTAGATTCAATTCCTAGTCAGGGCATACACCTAGGTTGTGGGTTTGAATCCCACTCAGAACACACATGGAAAGTAAACTGATCCATATTTCTCTCTCACATCAATGTTTCCCCCCCTCTCTGTCTCTTCTTTCCTTTCTCTAAAAAATCAGTAAACATAAAACATATCCTCAGGTGAGGTTTGAAAAGAATTGAGAGTAGAATGGTTAAATTTCCAGGGGGAAGAAAAAGATGTGAAAATATTGAGTCTCATGCAAGGAATAAAGAAGAAAGAAATTTTTAAAAAGCTATTAAAAGTGTTTAAACCTAGGTGAATTTTCGCAATGGCCCCAGCAGAAGGACTGGTTGCTTTAAACTTGACAAGGCTAACTGAGTAGTAAGAAATTTACCAGAAATACTCAATATACAAATAGAATTGATCTAAGCTACACTTGTGAGACACACATCACCCACACATTTACCTTCCTTTTGTCTTACCCAAGACACACAACACACATTTACTTATATACATGCACTCACAGTGAGCATGTTATTATTACCACTATTATTATTTCTCAAGCTAATAATGAAGACATTTGGAACTAGGTGATACTATTAAGTAAGATGCCAGGGATTCCAAAGAAGAGTTGTATGGTAATAAGAGAAGGAGTAAAATTAGGAAGACATTTCAAAAGATATTGTAACAGAGAAATATGGGATGCATGCAGGGCTCTTGGCTGTTTTGTTCAGCTGCTCTCCAGAAGTAAACACTCCGTGGGAACTTAATAAATACTGGTTGACTACATAGCGAATTGTTCAAGGTCAGTGCTTCCACACCTTTTTCATGTCACAGCAGGCTTAGGAAATATATAGTAAATAAGGGTAAACAGATGTGGTTTCTTGCAGCTGGAGAGGATTGACACCAAGGGTTCCAGCCTGCCCCAGGTTTTACAAAGGATGCGCAGTGGGGTTTCTGAGCGCCTGTATTTGTCGTAGCCCATAGCAGGGGAAGCGCCAGTGTAGTCTATGAAAACATCACTTGAATTATACTTTTCTCTAGGTCTGCCATTAGCTTATTTTGACTTTTAAGTCTTCTGGACATATAGTGCTGTGGGTGGGTGGGATAAAAATGTTCACTCTACATGGATTCCCACTTGGCAAGACCTACACCATGGCACTAGATATGATGGGCTATTCAACTCCTGTTCACCCATCCATGGGGTATTCTTATATAATATATTCAATATACATTCTACTGTGTTTTTTTCTTTCACTCAATTAATTTTATGCAACCTCCAATCTAGTAGTAACTGACTACCTTATACTTTTAAATTTATCAATTTTGCTTCTTGTCTTCATGAAATCTTCCCTTGGCTCAAATTTCTCTTCACTTAATTGTTTTCTCAAGTTTCAGAGTTCTATATTCTTTTGAATCTATTTGAAAAGAAAAAAAAATAGAAATCTAAAATCATATCTTCCTCATTATCTTTTGTGTTGTTGATTTTATTTTGCTTTTATTGAATTCATGTAAGCTCACATCTTCCTATGATTTGACATCAGAAAGAGTCCAGTAGGTTTATTTGCTTTGTTACTGACATGTGGGTTATCTGGAGAAGTTTTGGAGAGGAGCTTATTATAGTATTTGGGGTTTGGACTATGTGATTCCAGGAAGAGATGGAGGAAGTGGATGCCTACTTTGGATTCAGTGTTATCAGGAAGCAGGGTAAGTTCAGTGACTGATTTCTTAGTCGTTTTTATCTAGAAGGTGAGAGGATTAAAGACAAGCTAAAGTTGTCATTGATAAAGAAGTACTCTCTCATGTGAATCAGCAGAGAGGCTGTTATTTTTGTGGAGTATCCTCATCTCTGTCTTGTTTCAGGCAGGGAGTAACTTGTCTGTCTTGTCCACCACAGTCACCAGGTGTCTAGGTCTGGGTATTGTTTATATTCTTCAAGAATTGTTTATGTTCAGTTGGGAACGTTAGACCTAGCTACCAGGCCTCCAACTTTGTTAAAGCAAAATCTTTTTATTCATGTGTTTATTGTTCTCTATTTGCTTATACTCTCCCTGGAGATCTTTTTACTAGAGTGTATTGATTTATAACCAAGCAGAAGATGGGATAGATTCTGTCAGATAGTGGTGTGGTTCCCTTCCTGAAATCTTTGAATCTAAAAAAAAAACAAAACAAAACCCCACAAAGAAAACACACCAACAAAAAAACAAACAAACAAACAAAAACAAACAGAGAGAAAGAGAAGGAAAATAGAGTTACTGTGAATATACTTTGCAAATATCTCAGCCACCATTGTCAGAAAAGTCACAGCATGAAATTTTGCTCCTTTGAAGCCATCCTGTGGCATAAATGAGACTCACAGGTGTCTGCATTCTCCCTCACATGGCCACACAATTCAAAGGATAGTTTCTCAAATATAGTATCTCATTTTTGGATAGATGATTCCACCTACTTTAACTTCCCCTTTGTGGTTTCCATTTTGTGTAAAGGATATTGCTAAGCTTTGTCAGAATTATTTCCAAAGTGCAATTATATATGAAAAATCCCAAATGTTTTTTTCCCATGCTATTCCTTAAACTTATCCCATCTGTCTAGGTATAATAAAGACTGAAGTTTCTGGGAGGTCTTCTATTACTTTTACTTCTTTATTTTTCTTCTTTTATGTAGCTTTTTTAAAATTTTTATATCCTGTTAGTAATTTTGACAGGAACTGGCAGGGAAAGAAGCACAATTGATTTGAGAGGTAATCATTTCACTCTCTTATCTGGAGAAATGTATGTGATTTATAAAAACTGAACGACAAAAACAAAAATATATTTTCCATAAACAGCACTTACATTTATATATGCAAATGATTGTAATCTCTGCAAAATGTCATCAACCCAAAATTTCAGATAAAACTTTTCCTCCCAAATGAGAGAGAAACAGACTATGTAGCAAATAGACTAAGAGGTGTTCTCAGTGCACTTAGGTGAGGAAAGATCTGGTGTCCTGCAGCATAGCCCGGCATTTCAAACATAGATGTGTCTGAGAGATGACCACTTAGCCAGCTTACAAACTTGCTGACTTGTTTTTAGGAAGGATTTGGTCACCAGAAATTAATCCAATGTTGTACTTCCAACTGGCTTCCTCCTCTGACTCAGAAAATCCTCATCAGTGACTCTTGATCCCAATGATGGTGGAGTAAAGGAATGAAAGCTTTTTGATGTTGTGTTTAGAAAAATAGAGCTTAGAAGTAAAACAGGAAGTCTGCACTTTCTGCATCCATCAGTGTCTGATAAAAGCAAAATAGCTTCATTTCTGCCATTGCTCACTGATTTAGATGAGATCAATAGAGATTAATTTCTTTATAACTGGTATGTTTTTTAATTGCTCTCAGAGATACAATCATGAGCTTTCAAAAATAAGAAAGAATTTGGGAGTCTTCTAGTTCTATGACTAAACTAATACAAAAAAATTTGGTCTGAGTTCAATTAATCTTATTAAGCACACTGTCCCCTCCCAAAGGTGAGCTACATTCTTAATTTATTTACTATTTCATTTATAAATATGCACTGTGAATTTTCAAGAAAGGATATAAAATACAGTATTTCCCAAACATATGTGATCAATCAAAACCTTTTCAATGCCGTATTTGTTAAAATTTTCTAGAAGAATATTTCAAAAACCACAGTTTGGGAACATAGCTATTCCAAGTTTTCGTTTTCATGAAAGAAACCTGGCAGACATAATCTAAATGATATATCCATAATCTGTTAGTGTCAATTTCCAGTACCCAATGTGGGAAACTGTTTATTGCCTTCACTATCTGATAAGCATAGACAGAGAACACCCTGAAACACCCCCCCACCCCCCAAGGCTGGGTGCCTTTGAAGCCCTAGCAAAGCCCGGAGCTAGGTGCCACCTCTGTTTGTCCAGACAGTGGTAGCTGAAACTACTTCCCCATTTATTATTATGTAAATCCTTGATGATGGGCTAGTCTGTTTGTTACTAGGGGGTCACCTGCCTAAGGGCTACTCCAGATCAATAAAAGATTGGAGCAGCCTGAGCATGGGTGGAAGTCCCTCTCCTTGAGTTGGACTTGCCCACCTGGACCTCCAATATTGCAAAATTATCTCGTGTCTTTTTCTCTCATTTGTTGTGCGGCTCCTCTTTCAGGTACTGAACCCTACTCCATGCGGGTCGTGGAAGGAAACACTCGACAACCCAAGACTCTAATTTCCAGGCTTTTCCTCTGTATCAAACACTTCAACTATGTATGCATATCTCCACTGGATGATTACTGTTAAACACACTTATCTGTATAAAATTGTATTATCTCTTTATTAATTTAGGACACACTAAAAAGCTGTTTCATTGTCTAATGAATTTATAATCAAGTAAATAATCCTAATCTGCCAAAGCTGCTTTGTTTTGTTCTTTCCTATTTGTCCATTTGCCAAATACATATAGTTACTTTTAGGATAAATCAAATGATACAAGACTGATAGGAATCAACATTTTTTGTTTAAGTATTTGATTATAGCCAACAAAATATAGTCAGTCAGCTGAAGTTGGCCTACCATATTCCTCTTCATTGCCACAACTACAAATTTAATCTGAATCTCATGTTTATGTGTCTATTGCATACTTAGAATAAAGCAGTGATTGAAACCTCTTTTATAAATAAACAGCCTTGCTATTAGTCAAGTTTCACATTTTACTAATATACAAAATATATTAGTTTCTTGGAGGAGAGTATCAGTGGTAAAGCTATTTTGGGAGCACTTAGCTCAGTAAACAAAATGAGGGAGGGATTGTAACTGTTAAAGATTAAGTCAGGAGTAAAAATAATAGTCCTTTCATGTAAAGGCCTTTTGGAACTTTCCACAGGAGGGCTTTTAAACTATGTGGTAAACTAAATAGTAAGTATAGTTTTATCAAACTGGAGATAACTTAGAAAGTAAATATACCTAAAAATCTAATTTTGGCCATTTGTAAGAACTGTTATTTTTAAATATATTTTATTTTATTTTACTTTATTGATTTTAGAGAGAGAGGAAGGAAAAGGGAGAAAGAGATAAAATCATAGATCAGCTGCCTCCTGCATGCCCCCTTCTGGGGATCAAGCCTGCAACCCAGGTATGTTCCCTGATGGAGAATCGAACCTATGACCTCTTGGTGCATGGGACTACAGTCAATCCACTGAGGCACACAGCTGGCAACAACTGTTATTTTTAAACCAAGATATTTGAATTAATTTAATCATCTTATACAATAATTACATTGTTATCATGTTTCACAAGAAATATTTTCATGACTGCTTATTTTTTAAAATAAGTTTTATTCTAGTGTAACAACCATTCTAGAAAAAAAGTTATCAAATTCTAACAGAGGGTTAGCTGTAGATGAAAGAAACGTATCTATTTTTCTTGTGATTCAGATGCATGGGTGTCTGGATCCTTAAGAAACATTATAACATGTGATATAAGAAATAGAACTTGCTTCTTCCATCTTTACCCAAATATGTTCCTCCTCTATACAGTGTGAAGATCTTTCTTTCTTTAAGTTTCTTACCTGGCCCACCTAAGTACAACTTAAAAATGGCTCTAGCCTTAACATATACCCTTTCTCTGGAATCAGACTTTGGTTATTCAGCCCTATAAAGAATCCAACAGTGGCATATCACTATACACCTACCTGTTGTTGCCCTGAACACTAACAACAACAAATGCTAGTGAGAGTGTGGAGCAACAGGAACTCTCATCCATTGCTGATGGGAATGGGAAATGGCATAGTCACTTTGGAAGATAAATTTTCAGTTTTGTAAAAAACTGAATATACTTTTACCATATGATACAGTATGATACAGTAATTGTACAAATTGGCATTTACCAAAAGGCGTTGAAGAATTATGATCACACAAAAAACCTGCATACAGTTCATATCAGCTGTATTCATAATTGCCAGAAATTGGGAACAACCAAGATGTTTTTTAGTAGGTGAATGGACACACAAGCTATGATACATGCGGACAATAGGATAATATTTAGCAATAAAAATAAATTACCTATGAAGCCATGAAAAGACATGGGGAAATCTTAAGTGTATATTACTATGTGAAATAAGCCAACCCAAGAAGGCTACATATTGTATGATTCCAACTATATGACTTTATGGAAAAAGCAAAAAACTATGGGCACAATAAAAGATCAGTGGTTGCCAGGTTTAGGGGGATAATGGAGAGGAGAGTAAAATAAGTAGAGCACAGAGGGATATTTTAGGCCAACATATTTATAATATAACTAGAGGCCCAGTGCACAAAAATTTGTGCACTCAGGTGGGTCCCTCAGCCCAGCCTGTGCCCTCTCGCAGTCTGGGTCCCCTCGGGGGCCCCTTCCCCTGGCTGCTGGCACCAGTTGTCCTCTAGCACCCGGAACCCAGGCCTTTACTCTTTGCTGGGAGGGGCCAGCGTGGTGGGCGAGGGGCTTAGCTCCTCACTCATCGTGCATGGGCCCCGGAGGTGTGGTGGAGGCCAGCGCGGCGGGCTTCCCTCTTTGCTCTTCGCTCGCCACGCCGGCCTTCGCTCGCTGCTCCTGCCCTGGGCCAGCCAGCTTCGCTCTGTTGCTTGGCGCCTACATATGCAAATTAACCACCATCTTTCTTGGTGGTTAACTGCCATCTTTCTTGGTAGTTAATTTGCATATCGCCCTGATTAGCCAATGGGAAGCATAAAATAAGGTACGGTCAATTACCCTTTTTGTCTTTTATTAGATAGTATGATGCATATAAGTTATTATACATTTGTCCAAACACATAGAATGTACAACCCCCAGCTGTGAACTATATGGTAAACTATGGACTTTGAGTGATGATGATGTGTCAATATAGGCTCATCCTTGGTGAAAAATGCATCATTCTATGAGTGATATTGATATGCATGTGTGGGGGCAGGACATATATGTGAAATTTCTATGTCACCCTTTACATTTTATTATAAACCTAAAGCTGATCTTAAAAATTCTTCAGTTAAAAAAAGAGTCTGGCCCTAACTGGTTTGGCTCAGTGGATAGAGCGTCGGTCTGCGGACTGAAAGGTCTCAGGTTTGATTCCCGTCAAGGACATGTACCTTGGTTGCGGGCACAACCCCAGTAGGGGGTGTGCAGGAGGCAGCTGATCGATGTTTCTCTCTCATCGATGTTTCTAACTCTCTATCTCTCTCCCTTCCTCTCTGTAAAAAATAAATAAAATATATATTTTTTAAAAAGAGTATGTATAAGAAGTACTTATTGTTGTGAATTTCCAGCCTTCTATACGTATTTATAAAAACAATTTGAAGTGCAAATTATTTTGGGATGTTTCACACAAATCCTTCAGGAAAGAGCAATATCAAATTTATCTTTGTGTCAAGAACAAAACAGTGCCATTCAAGTAATTATAGTTTTAATGAACAATAGGTGAAAACTAAAAGAAATAAACTGCCTTAATTTTCAAAATACGTTATGCTTCAAGATATAGGTGTGTGTAAACAGGATGACCAACCATCTTAATTTGCCCCAAATGAAGGGGTTTTCTGGGAGGTAGGGCTTTCAGTGCTAAAACCAGGACAGGCTTAGGTGGACAGGGATGATTTGTCAACATATTTGTACATAGGAAATGGGAGACAGAAAAAGGAAGCTAGGAAAACCCCGATTCTAATTAGATCCCAAGGATCTAATGGCCTCCCATGTAACCATTCTATCCTTGGTCACTTTTTTTTTAGAGCTTTCCTTGCCCTGAGATTCTTGACTCAAACTTTTTCCTATCTCACTATTTCTCTTGTTTCATTTACCCTAGACCTCCTTCCAAGGCACAGCTATCAGGACAGCAGTACCCTAAGCAGCTCTGTCCTCAAATAATCCTTTTCTTCTTTCTGTTCATTGAAATGCACCTAATTTATTCTATTTCTTCAGAGATTATACTTGTACTACAATAAATTATGCTGCCATATATGCTAATTTCTGCATACATATCTATTTGCTTATTAGTTATTGAACAAATATATATTAGATACTGTGTCAAGGATTGTTCAAGACCCTTCCCCCACAGTAGAGAATATAAAAAGACACAGTAACAACCTTCAAGAAGATTATGTATGGACACTCTAACAAATAAATATATAGTTGATTCTAGTTTAGGACTGTAGTCACATTTTATAAAGTCACTGCAAACACTGAATTACAAACACTGCACCATTGCTTCTAGGAGAGACATATGGCTAAGTTACTGCGAGTCTCTGGTCACATTTTCATCAACCAATTACCACATAACTTTGTTTTATGTTTCTGTTTAAAGACATCTTATTCAAATATACTGTTGATTCATTAACATTGTGCTCCAGGCCAACAGCATTACAACTCATGCCTGTAGAAAGCTTATCCACATGTCCACAAATGACTGCATGTATACTGTAAGTATTGATTTTAGGGTTACAAATCAATTTCAGTGAGAAGGCAAATTATCATATACAATCCTCAAATAATAAAGATCAACTATAATTCAATAAATAGAGATATCTGGGGAGAAGAGAGCGCTCAAGGCTGATGGCCAGATACAGAGCATCAAGGTAGCACTGTTTAATCTTTGGCCCTAAAGATGTATGTTTGCTCAGTAGACAAAGAAAAGGAGAAGACTAGATGGAGGGTACCAAGTATTTGGGCACACAGAAGGGAAACTGCATGTATTGCTCAAACATAAAAAAAGGGTAAGGGACTATGAGAATATGAGGTTGAAGGGTGGGAAGAAGCATACTCAGAAGGCTTTACTGAGACATGAAAGGTTTGGAGATTGTGAATGATAGAGAAATATTGGAGATTCTTAGGAAAAGCAGTGGAGTTATCAGATTTCCCCTTCAGAGAAATTTCACTGGCACTTCTATGAAGGATGGATTGAAGAGGCATGAGGCAAGAGTCAGGGAACCCAGAGAGGAAGTGATAACAATTTGGCAGTCATTCAGCAGACAAATGGCGGTGCCTATATTATGGCAAACAGAATTGATAGAATGAGAAGGTGGACATGAAAAGTGTTTAGGTTCTCTTTTGAGTTAATAAACAAGAGTTAACTAAAACAGATTAATGATAGCTGATGTCATTATCAAAATAAGGAGAGGAAAATTTTTGGATATTGCCATCTACTGAAATCAACAATATGAGGTCATCTGTTAAGATTTGGTTATTTTACTTTCAGATGACTAGTAAATCCAGAAAGTGATAGCTAATAGAGAGTTTATCATAAGAGTCTGGAGTTTAGAAGGCTGTTAATACAAGATGCTTATTTAGGACTCTTTAGAGTAGAAATGGAAGGCAGAGCTGAAGGCATGAAATAAATTGTCTATGTCAAAAGTAGTTATCGCTAATGCTTACAATGCACATATTATGATATTGTTGTCATCCCCAATTTACAGGTGGGGGACAGAAAGGATAAATTACTTTCTCCAAGCCCAATTGCTCTCATATAATAGAGCCTGGATTCCAACCAAAGGGACGTGGCTTTAGATAACTTAGAATGTTCCCTGGCGTATGTCAGGATTTAAGAACTAGTCAAGGTAAAGAACCCACAAAAACACTCTTTACTCACCATAACTCCACTTCTCCCTATTTCTGTCTAAAATCACAAATTCCCATCAATGTTCATATTACTTCCGAATCTGTCTAAGAATTTTAGTGCCACCTTTTGAGCCTTTTATTTTCCCTTTTGTCAGGCCTTGTACTTGGCTTCTCATGCAGGTTTTATCCTTTGTTAATTTTCCAGCGGAATTTCTACTACTGTTTGCCTTACCAGTTCAAACTTCCTTGTCCTCATCCACTTGCTCTGTTCACTAACCTTCACTTCTTCACCTCACTTCTTTTCATTCTTGATTTATCAAAATCTCCTAACACCTGTTAGATGTGGGTATGATGTGAGTGTGTGTGCTTGTGTGTGTAATATAGATAGATAGGTGATGGATAGATAGATATAGATATAGATATAGATATAGATATAGATATAGATATAGATATAGATATAGATATAGATATAGATATAGATATATAGATGTAGATAGATATAATAACTAAACATGGGCTTGATACCTACTATTCAGTGCATGTGTTCATGTTTACCCAGGATAGGAATGTATTAAGTCAACTGAGTGTGTAGTTGAACATTTGTGAGTGGTTGAACTATGGAGACATAGCTAGGAAGGATATTGTAGAGCTTTTTGCAGGCTAGAAGAAACTATGGAAATAAAAAGGGAGTTGATTTTAGGAAAAGCAAGATATAAGCCACTATCGACCTCCTAGCTTACTAAGATATTCATAGAAAAACATTGAATTTTCCATGTGCCTTTTTAAATATATTTTTATTGATTTCAGAGAGGAAGGGAGAGGGAGCCAGAGATAGAAACATCAATAATGAGAGAGAATCATTGACTGGCTGCCTCTTGCACAGCCCCCATTGGGGATTGAGTCCACAACCTGGGCATGTGCCCTGACCGGAAATGGAACTGTGACCTCCTGGGTGATAGGTTGAAGCTCAACCACTGAGCCATGCTGACCAGGCTGTAACTTTCATTATTACTGTGCTCCATGGCTTGAAACTCAAATCACATTTTCCCCAAGAAGCTATATTTCAAATTGTGGCCTCTATCTTGGTAAAGCCCATGTAAGAATATTTCACTCAAAAATCAACTAAAATAAAAAGCAACATTCCAATGTAAAGATAGCAATCTAAGTACCCACTTAGGAGATCTGGACTATGGCCACCTTCACAGGAAGAAGCCCTCTTCTTGCAGTAATATCCATGGTGTGCTGTGTGTTCACGAAGGGGCAGATGTTCCTGTGGACCAGTAATTCAGTAGCTGTCCTTTCCTGTTGGTCTGTACAAACCCAATACTCTTTCTCCCTTCCCAACCTCAGCCTCAGCTGATTATAGCCCAACAGCTTATCACACATTATTATCACTGGATGACCCAAATTCCCTACTTGTTTATTTTACCTCTATGTCTGGGCTAGCCCATTGTATTTGCATGGCTATGGAAAGAGTATCAGTGACTCACTCTCTCTGCTTCCTGAACTTCAAGGGGACTCAAGCATATGCATGTGAACAGTCCAGGCCACACATCTGTATTCCATCCTCCACCATAGACTACCCACCTTCTTGGACCAGCCACCTTCTTGGGCCTTCGGATGCCATACTGCAAAGACTCTTTCCCTGACCAAATGTTAGTCAGGCCCTTCCATGGCCTAGTCTCAGCTAAGCTTTGACCATGGGCTTCAAAACTATCCTTGTTGGGCTTGTATCATGCAGTTCTGTAAGAATCCTGTCAAGTTGGTTTAGCCAGAATCCCCAACCTCAATATCTATCTGACCACCCTTAATATCTGATAAATTCCTCATTCCCCATCATCCCCTAAATGATATCTGATTACCCTAGCCTGATTTCAGCAAGAATTCTGTCAAGTTGGTCTAGCTAGAATCTGCTCTTCTTACTGATGTTTCCTTAGTAATTTTCCGTCTACTGAGTCCCACCATATATCTTAGCTATAAATCCTCACTTGTCCATGTTGAATTCAGAATTGAGCCAAGTTATTATTATTTTGAAAATTTCTATAGACGCTGCCCTTAACTTCAGATATATATTCCTGAAAATTCACTGTTACTGATTCCTTACACATATTAGTATCTATATGTCCCCACCAGTAACACAAGATTTGAACACACTTTTACCTTCCTTTGGTCCCCATCACCCCTCACACCATTATATTGATTTTTGAGAGAGATGAACTAGAACCTTACCCAATTTGCCATCTTGTCAAGAGATGCCACTAACCACTTCTCCATGTTAGTCACTCCTTTGGTGAGATAAAGTGGAAAATAAAGAAGAGTTATCTAAATATGTATAGTGTACAGTTCCTTCTTAGATTTCCTTTTTATATCTTTATCATATAGATCTCAAACAACTCTCTCCATACTTGAAAATAATTACTTTTATATTTGTGTTAATTACATCATTTATACACTTGATATGTAAAATGCTGCTATATAAATGCATTATGAATAGCTTTATTGACTTTTAAGTGTCTGAAAGAGGGTTGTAGCTTCTTGCTTTTGGTTTTACATACTGGCAAAGAGAACAAATAGTTCCAACCTTTGCTAATGGTTAGGAATGTTCGTTTTTCTGGAGCAAAACCTTGAAGAGCTGATTTCTGCTTATCAAATTACACACATTATCCTTGGTTCAAATTAAATTAAAAATTCTCATGTGTAAGTATTTCACTTTTTAAAATATATAATGCATCTTAAATAATGCATGTTAATTGTTCTAACTCAGTGACAGAAATTAACTTTACTTTGGTATTTAATTGTTAAAATGTATAGATATAAAAAATAAAATAAAATAAAATAAATAAAATGTGTAGATGTAAACAACGCTTAATTAAACTATATTTTTGAAACAATAAACAGGGTGAAAAATGTATCAAGAAACTGTTATAACTTCTTGTTTTGTTCTTATTTAGCACTGGACTTTAAAGGTATAGGTAGACTGTATTTCCAAGAAGATTCCTTTCAAGACTTATGTATGTACACTTTAAATTGAATAGGGGAATATTATAAGAAATTTTTTTTTTTAATTAAAACATTATTGCCCTAACCGGTTTGGCTCTGAATAGAGCACTGGCCTGGGGACTGAAGGGTCCCAGGTTCGATTTTGGTCAAGGGCATGTACCTTGATTGAGGGCACACCCAGTAGTGGGTGTGCAGGAGGCAGCGGATCCATGTTTCTCTCTCATTGATGTTTCTAACTCTCTATCCCTCTCCCTTCCTCTCTGTAAAAAATCAATAAAATATATATTTTTAAAAACCACATTATTAACCAAAGCATATCTGTCAGAGAAATCTCTAGTCCTGACTGTGCTATGAATTTAAATCCTTAAAGTTTTCTTAAACGACCTTTACAAAGTCCTTGTGTTTAAACAAATCACCCATTACAAGTGATAGGAACCTTTCTACCAGTTTAAACCATGTAGTTTATGGCATTGTGTCCACCTGAATCAAACAAAATACTCCAGCAACACCAGTTTGTAACTGCTTTGTCTAAAACAGATGAACATTCAAAATAAAAATAGACCTTCATCAATTTACTAATTTGATTTAAAAAGAAGCACATGGGGTAGGAATTTTAGAAAATTCTTCTATTTGGTGGATTTTTTCTAAAAATAATGAATCATAATAGTTTTGAGGAAAACTCTTTTGTTGTCTTACAACACTGGGTTAACTGTCATTTTTATTTGCTAGAGTTTAGACTGGACATTAATAATAAAAGACTTGGTCCTCAAGAAACAGCTTCTGGTGGAAGAAATAAGGAAAAATCATAATTTTTAGGCTGTTTCATACTTTAGAGATATCTCATTGAGGTGCAAATAAATGAATGATAAAATACACAGGATACACACTGATTAGGGTTCCATGTTGACCACCCAGGTCTGCTTATATGCACTGCATTCCCTACTGCATTGCTCCTGTCATCTGTACCAGTGATCAGAGCATGATTCCAGCTTTCATTTCTCTTGAGCACCAAACCCATGTGCCAGACTGCCTACCATACAGTCCTCAAATCATCTCAAACTCCCAGTATTCAATGCTGGAACAATGAGCTCCCCATCCTAACCTTTTATCCCTTTAAACTTTTTTTTTTTAACTGTCATCACTCAGTTGTAAAACATGAAAGTCAAGGGGTCATTTATCACTTCACATTTCTTTCTCATATGCAAATTTGATGAAAATCACATTATCATTTCCCTGCTTAAAAATACCAAAATGTCTCATCAACATGATTAAATCTCTATCTATTCTGAATCATAAATTTATGATGTAGAATCCTAATATTTACACCCTGGCCTCCTTGTCCACTTTGTATAGTTTCCACACATGAATAAGGTATGGCAATTCTCATTCTTAACTTTGCCTGTGGACACTGAAACTTAACACTACTTCCAAATATCCTTAAAGACTAACTATAACACAAACTACCACAGGAGATTCTGATTTTTTATTTGTTTTTCAACACTAAAAATGGTCTGTAGGAACAGGCTACAATTATAACACAATTCAATAATTACAGATAATTACCCAAGAGTAATTTGTTTCAATATAGTAAAAACTTAGTGGGATATGGGCCTTTAAAAAACCTTTTTCCTAATTCCAAATGATAACTTCCCATCTGGTAAATTGGTTCATTTTCTTCTTACCCAAGTTTATGTACTTTAATGCTGTCTGAAGGTGCCCCCTTATACTCCTTCAAAATATATTTAAATAGACTAGCCTTTCACTAATGGGGCCCAATAAAACTGAGAATTTTCAAAAAAGCAAAATTTTGGGGCCAAGTTTTGGCTCACATAAACAAAAAACCCATAGTAAATTAGAGGAGTGAATTAAACTGATGGAGAACCTGTCCTATAGAAAATAATAATTTGTGGGATCATTTAAAGGCATTTTATTAGATATACATATAATTCTCTTCCTACTTCAGGTTTCCTAAAGAGCTTGTATTCGTTTATAAATTTGATATGTGAGCCAGAAAGAAATCTATATTTTAAATAGCAACTTGGAACAATGTTCAATCCAAGAAAGGCCAACTCAGCTGTTTAGAGCCTTTTGGCTATTAAGTACACCTCCTAAATGCTTTAGGCATTTCCATGACTATAAGGTGTTGCTTTGAAAACTAGGATCCCTGAGGCCAAACAAGGTTCTAGCTGTCATGTTTTAGAAATAATCAGGGTGCCCACGAAAGTCCATAATGTAAGAGTAACTGGACTAAAAGGCTGCATCTATTATGATGGCTGAATATCTAATATTTCTATTTGATAATCTTTTCTCTCTTTTCCTTTTTTTTCCCTTTCTCTTTTACTACCAAGTAATTTGTGTGTGTTTTTTTATTTTTATTGAGATTTATATCATTAATATACTTTTTTATTTTGAAATAATTCAAGTACAAAGAATTATGTTGAGCCTAGCTAGTATGGCTCAGGGGTTGAGAGTAGACCTGTGAACCAGGAGGTCATGGTTCAATTCCCTGTCAGGGTACATGCCTGAGTCTCATGCTCCACCCCAAGTAGGTTGTGGTTCAGGAGGCAGCCAATCAATGATTCTCTCTCATCATTGATATTTCTATCTCTCTCTCCCTTCCTCTCTGAAATCAATGAAAATATATTAAAACAAACAAAAAAAGTAGTTACTTGCAGTAATAATGTTCATCTCAGCCTGCCAAAGACTAAATTTAAACCACAGTAAAGCTTAATTACATAATTGTATTAATTGGGGAGAGCCACTTATTCTTTTACTTATTATTTTCATAAGGGAAATTATTTGTAAACTTACAGTGCAGAATATATCTACTAATAATTGTCAGGAAATATTTCTTTGGTATTTGATTTTGTGCAATTTTATGGATAAAATTTGGGGTGTTTTCAGGGGTGTGAAAACAAAATTTGCACACAAACCAACATTCTTTTTATCACCATAGAATACTAATGTTTGTGTTTTATTATAATACAACCAAAATATACATTTAACAAATTTTAATTATTTTAGATTACAAGACTATAATTCTCTCAAAATAGCAAAACTATAAATTCAAAATTGATTGCTAAGCACTTACAATACCAGAATTAAATTATACAATAAACTGATAGATTCTTACCCCTTTCCCCAAAAAAAGCATCTATTTAAAACTTACCATAAATATTTTATACTACAAAATATTTAAATGAGAGGTATAAGTCATGTACATGTTCCTGACTGTGTACTGTCAATGTGTAGCATCTTGGAATTTTAGATATTTTTTAACCTCACATATAAGCTAATTTATTTAACTATTGTGGTCATCTGTTGGAAAAATATATCTTTCTATAAAAACATTAACTATCTCCCTTTTTTCTAAACTATCCATTCCCAATAAGGTGAATCAATCCCAACATACTGTCTTAGAGAAATGTAACATTCTCAATGAAAGCTATTTCAGTTTTTAATTTTATTTGTATTAATGATATCTGTGAATATATATACATGTATATATATTTAAAGTATCAGTGTTAAATGAATGTTTTTGTTCAGTTTAATATTTAGTGGACATCTAAATATTAAATTGTCCTTAAAAACTTAATTTTGATAATGTTGAAAAGAAGACACTGCCCACTGTAAACTAATGTTTTTAGTTTAGACTGTACAATCCAGCAGGAACAAATCAATAGCATATGAAGAACCTATATATAGACCAAAGGCAAAATTCAAGAGTAAGATGATTTTACAGGCAGCATATTTTAAGTAAGCATTATTATTTAGTCAATAGATTGATGATATTTTGTGTCAATGATAGTTCCACTACTGTGGGGCTTTTGCATATTTCTAAATGTCTCTGTGACTGTTTTTTCTTCTCTTAAGTAATTTAGTTTGTTTTCAAAAATGTTTATTTAACAATGTGAATATAATGTTTAGAGCTCTTTGGGGGAGGGGGTTCTACATAAATTACTCAACAATCCATTTTAAAAAAAAACTCTTTAAATTCTTAATAAACTTAATGTAAATGAATGCAGACAGGCAGGATTCCATATAGCAGCATAAACAGCCAGAATGAAATGCAGGTGAGAATAGGCAAATCAAAGACATATGTATTCAAAACAGGAGAGAAAAATATGAATCTAAGAATAAACAGATGTTTTAAGACCTCTCCCTGAAGAGCTGATTGCTAAGCAAATGTATTTGAAAGTATTAACTATAATTTTATTTTTCATTATTTCAAAAAGAATTTGGTAAAACCTTCAGTGGTAAAGAAGTATATATAATGTGTCTTGTCTTACATTTAATATATTCACCCTGTTCCTCAAATGTTCTAGGCAATCAAAAGGTTAAAAAATTAAATGTAGTTTAGATGTCCTCTATCTTTATAAATACACATAAATCTTTGTCCATATGTTTTTATTATATGACATTTTATTTTACTAACAATATTTCATATGTATTTTAAGAGTTTATCATAAATTAATAGTTTTATATCCAAAGTAGCCAGAGTATTAGCTGTAAATCAAAATAGGTTTTCAAAATTTTGTCTGAATAACTATGATAAGAAAGAAGTAATTAAAAAATGGCTTAGACATTCATATTTGGATGAAAACCAAATTTATTTTCGCAAGTCAATCCTAACATTTGAGCTTCATGTAATTTTCTCAAAGTCATCCATAATTTGATCATTACTGTCTGACATACAAATACGTGGAAATCATTAAAAAATGAAACATACTCCCACTTTATTTGCTTGGAGCTCACTATGAATTCCTGGAACATTTTAGCCTAGCAAATCAATAGTTACAAACACTCTTGTTATGGTATTTAATTAGCACTCTGATCTACTACAACTATTCTTATGCATTAATTTTTAAGAGTGATTTGTTCTGGTTTGTTGTTTTTCAAACCGAAGTTTTAAATCCTTAAGTTTTTCTTATACAAAAACATCTATAAATATTTGAGTTTCATATCAAAAGGGGTACTTAACCTCATACATCAGAGTGACTACTTTGAAAGGTAAGAGATGCAAATAAAATGAATGTAAGATAGAATGCTTTGAACATAAAGCCAGTCACAGACATGATACTGAACATGGTAATAAGTTGCCCTCTAATCACACGGGTTCCCACAGGCTTCTCTTTCAAGACACATAGAATGCATGAGAAACTAGCAATGTCTGCTATTTAGTTTTCTGAAAGGCTGCCTTCCATTTGAGGAAGTGACTAATTTTTCATTTCACACTAAAAAGGGCGTGAAAAGGCAAAACAGAAGAAGGCTAAGGGTTTTGTGTTGAAGAAAGAAAGGTGAGTCCTGCATAAATGAGCAGAAAACATACCATGCAGGTTCAGAGGTAAAGCCAAACTGGCAATATTTGAAAGTGCTAACAAAATACGGAGAATGTTTATGTTATGAGTTTGTTTTCTTTACAGGTGGTAGGCTTATTTATTATTAAATTACTAAAACAATGCTACTTGAATAACAGCATATAATCTCAGAAATGCAAAAAGACTTGTCAAAGATGTCAAAGAGTTAATTTAACCCTTTCCGTTGTCAAAAGTTTTGCATTTGTTCTGTTACTTAACAATATATCTTCCCGCTCCCCACCACTATTGTCTACCTAATTCTTTTGCTATGTATGTATATATTGTTCTTTTCTATTCACTCAAATAAAGTCCCACAATCCAATATTCAAGAGACTAAAGGCAGTAAATGAAAATAATTTATAGATTATGATGAATTTTTAGAAAAAGTAGTGAAATCCCCTTGGTTGTAAATAAATTTGTGCTCATTCTTTCCATGATCCTTTAGAAAATTTACTTTTCCTCAGCCTTTTGCTAGCAGGCTTTTTTTAAATATAATCTAGAATTTTTTAGCAGATGTATTATAAATTGGCAGCTACTTATACTCTGGTGAATAAAACTACATTGCATTTCACCCACTTTATTTGTGACTGTTCTTCCTTTTTATGGGGCTATGAGTTTTCCCCAAAGCCAGAATTTATAGCTGTCTTTCCTTCTGTCTCTTAACAAATCCCATCTGTATGCCTTCCCATTAGGATGCAGTGTACATCATGATGTTCCCCTTACTTTATTTAAATGTTTTCCCATATCTTACTTAAATATTTATTAAGCATTCTGTCCCTGCAAAGCTCAGCGTTTAATCTAAAAACACATAACTGAGCACCAACGTCGCTCTATGAACCTGTCTCTCCTGGTAAGTCATAAGGAATCCTGGAGGAACACTTATAACCTTCAGTAAATCAAGGTTGTCGTACACTAAATAATCCCTGTGGTCTGATAAAAATAATGCATCTCTCCAAACTCCTAAACCACGCACCAAGAGTGAGTGGCTCACTGGGAAAGTTCCTGTTGTTATATGCGTGGTCTGAATGTGTGTCTTCCCTCCACTTCTTACCAGAAAGTAGCCAGTTCTAGAGTGGAATGATAGATCTGTTCATAAGCACACAAAGCACAACAGCCTGGTAACCCCCATGCTTAATGGCCACGCAAGGGAAACGAAGCACCTTAGTACATTACCAAAGGTGCTGTTTGCTTAGCTCACTTATTTACATGACACCATAAATTCAAAACCTCAGAACACAAAACATTTACAAATGTGAAGTCCCTATTTTGAAGATAACTCTGACGCATTGCAGGTGCAGGTTTAGTTCTTGGAAAACTGGTTCAGATGCCTTACTTGCCCTGCCTTTGCCATATCCACCACACATAGTCTTACTCGGATTGTTTTTCTCGTGCCTTAACAAAACACCGTGGAAAACTCGTAGGAGTTAGTATCAAGGATGTACAAACAGGAGACAGTATTTTTGCGGGCAAAGGATTCTTTTCTTTAAATTAAATAGGAAACTACGTGGCCACCGCTCTCGGAAGCTCCTCTCCGTGATGTCTTCGATTCCGTTTCTTCTTCATTTCCTGCATGTGCTTCCACTTGGGGACGCCCTTGTTGCGCTGCCTCCGCTTCTCCCGGTGCCACATCTGTTCGCAGTACTGGTCGAGGCTGAAGTTCGGGCTGCTAAGGATTTGGATGTAGTCTTTGTATCTCAACCGTGACTCGGCCAGCAGATCCTTGACCTGCCCCTCCTCGTGCTCTGCCCTCTGGGTGTTTTCCATCTGTTCGTTCTCAATGACGTTCAAAGTCAGCTTCACTATGGTGTGGATAAAAGTGTGCTCCTGCGCTTTGCAGTAATACATCCCAGAGTCCTTCTTCTGCAGACTTCGAATCAGTAGCCCGTATTCTGTTTTGATGATCCTTTCATCAGGTTTCAGCTGCAGAATTGGGGAAAAAAATGTAGGTAATAAATGAAAACCAGAGAGGCTAAGAGCAAATGCAAACAGGCTACATCGTTTTACTTAGATGAACCTAAGATATGCTCCCTGTCTCTCTGTCATCAAGCATAATATCGTCAGGCATAGCCAAAGAGAGTGAAAACACTTCAAATGAAGTAGTAGCCCCCCAAATGCATGTTTGCATCTCACAGACCTAACTGAGCCTTTGGGATAGGGTCAGTTTCCTCCCAGCCTACAGATAGGAATGAAAAGCTGTAGAAAGGAACGAAGTAAAACTGGAAACTATCCCCTGACCACCTACACAGAGATTTCAGATGCCAACTGGTGTTCTAAGAATTGCAGAGCTAGAATGTGACCTAGACAGTCACGTATAGAAAAATACGAGTAGCTTCAGTGCATGCTACCACCTTTAATGTAGACTGGAACAATGATTTCAAAAGGAATTTACTCTGTTTTCTAGATATCACCAAATAAATGATCTGAAAAGCATATGGGAACTACGTGGTGACTTGTTAAAAGTCGGTGGAAAGGCGTGGATACAGCCTTTTGAATGTTAGCGCTAACCATTAAGGAGAGCCATATTCAGAAGGATAGCAACATTTAAAGCTGAATTTCCCTCTTTACTCTGGATTGAATTTTGATACTGTGTGTATATATGATACCTCAGACGATGTCATTTGTGGGAATATTTGCCATACCTCCATATACTACAACATGGTAATGTGATTTCGAGTGTGAGAACGCTCAAGGAACAAAAAGAAAGTCCCTGAAATGCGACGCTCTTTCCCCTTTGAAGCGATACTACTGAAAGGCAATTCAAACAGTTTAGCTTGCCTGGCCCACAATCTGGTGTGAATAGCGAACCTATCTTCACTAAAACTAAAGGCATGTTTACTGACACAAGAGGCCTGTTTAATGTGGAGATTGTGAAGTGGCCCGGCATTAAGCAGAATCACAACAACAACAAAGAAGTCTGGAAGACTTCCAGTTTACACATCTGCCCCTGTATTGTAGACTTTCAGATGATGGAAATCAAGGCGGCATAAAGACGGCTAAATTAAATTTATTCACAGTGGGTGGACTACGCTCTGCCTCTTTATGTGAAAAATATGTAGGAAAAATCCTTCAATTCTGGAAATATGAGAAAAGGAAAAGAAACATCTCTGGCTACCAGCCCAGCCAACTAACAAGTATATGGCCAACCACCCTCTGTGCCAGGGAAGTGCAGCTGGTGGGGTACCACACAAGGCCACAGGCAGGTCACAGAGCAGATCCCTGGTTAATGAGGCTGAATGGTCTCCAGCCCTGCCTTCGCTCTACACTGAAGCCACACCATTGGGGTTTTGGGTGTTTGTTTCCTTTACTTTGCCCATTTGGTGAGCTGGATGTGTAACATTTTTCCTAAGGAATGTATTCTAAAGGACCCGACATTTTTTAATGCTATTGTAACAGAAACTAATCTTGAATTCACTTATATCTTCAGTAACCAGAGGAGTCTTGTCCCCTAAAATAAGTTGAATTGGTAGGGTTCTAAAAGGCCAGGCTGAAACAGAAACATCAATCTCAAATTTAACACACTGGAGATTATATATATGTGTATATATATATATATATATATAAATATATATATATAATTTTACTGTAGCAATACTTTTTTTTAAAATTCAAATACTCTTTAGAACACAAACACTGACTCCATAGGCCTAGGTTCTGGTCCCTATCTGTTAGGCTTCTGATGATAACTCATTTATCTTCCTTGCTTGGTCTCCCATTTATTAAGTTGGCGACATAGCATATGGTGGTGTGTGTGATTTTTGTGTGTGTGTGTGTGTGTTTGGCGGGGGCTGGGAGGGTAAAAGTAAAGCTCTTTGAAGGTTAAAGTGTGAAGTATTATTAGCAACATTACATGTTGTTGGAGAAGTGACGTTTCGAAACCTTTATTTCTGTAATTCTTTTAATAGAAAATGACCTGTGGTTATTAGCATGATAATCAAAGCAGGTAACTTTCTTTCCAGTTCATCTCTAGATTTCCTTTCATAGCTGGTATTCTTGCTAACGTTTAAACTGTTTAATGTGGTTTTAAAGACTGTCACAGCTGAGACTCACTACTTTTTATTGTTCTCTTTAATCTCCTGACAGGAAGAAATTACTACTTTGATTTCACACAAAATATGCAACACTTTGTCATTGCTTTTGCTGTTCTCTTTTTGCATCCTGTTTACATTGCTGTGCTCTGAAGTCTAGTTCCCTTCCCTCCTTTCCATACTGCTTCCGCCCCCACAGGACTCAGGGTTTCATAGACACCTGGCATTTCCTTACTCCACTGTGATCCTTCTTCACCTTTCCTTGCTTCCATGAAATGCTTAGTTTTACTTTGGCTTTTTACCTACAGATATAAAACTTATTTAATAAGCCTTGGCTGATTTGGCTCAGTGGAGAGCATCAGCCTGCCGACTGAAGGGTCCCGGGTTCAATTCCAGTCAAGTTCATAGACCCGAGTTGTGGGCTCGATCCCCAGTAGAGGGCGGGCAAGAAGCAGCCAATCAATGATTCTCTCTCATCATTGATGTTTCTATCTCTCTTTCCTTCTCCCTTCCTCTCTGAAATCCATAAAAATATATTAAAAGATAAATAAATAAACTAAATCTTAGGCTTCCTGGATTTATCTAATGTCCATTAGATCGTGTGATTTTTTTCTAAAATTTCAAAAATATGAAGTGGTATCTCTAACAAAATATATTTTAAATGCCATATTTTCATAGGACTTTTGCAATCTAGAGATAGAAATCTGTGACCCAGAAATTAAGTGGTTGATTAACATTTGCCTGCTTTGCATTCTCAGTCACTGTAATGCTTTCATTCCGTGCTGGAACAGGATGCTTTATGCAGGCTGTGTCTCGACAGTGAACTGCCAGCACAGTCAATTTAGAAGATTCAGCTCCTCTACAAAGAGATAATGTAATCTCTGGCCACTAATTTAAACTCATGGAATTTTCTCCGCCCTAAAGTGATAAGTAAAACTGCTCAGCCTTACAAATCAAAACCATGCTTGACTGGGCTTGACTATCCATTTGCCTAATGTGAACAGTGATAATATATTCAGCATTATTAAATGTAGATCTTCAATGAAGGGCAATTCATTTAAAATGAGAAGAGTCACATGGAAAGAGACAAAGGACATTTAGGTACTAAGCAGCAGGTAAAGGTCAGGGACTTTGTTCTCTGATAATAGCAGCCTAATGGTAATTCCTTTGCAGATAATTCACCTGTCATTTCTTTCATAGCTAAAGCATTGCACACGTCCTCAATGTGACTGGGGTTTCAGGAATATCTCCTTTTTTCAACAAACAGAAGAAAGACATTTAAAAATAGTGCTGAGGCAACTGGCTCATAATTTAAAAGAAAAAACCTGAAGTATACATAACTAACCCCTAGATTTATTTAATATCTTTGAGTAAATGTAAATATAAAATGTGAATTGTAATTTAAAAATAAAATCATAAAACAATTACAGAATATGTATTTTCCATTTCATCAAACAATGAATTTTTAAGCATAAGTGAGAAATATATAGATATAAACCAATAGATTTATATAAATTATAAATATAAAGTATAAATCTTTTGTATGTTAGAAACAAAAACTTTCAGCAATAAAATAGTAAAAAGTTATTTCTAATATGCATAATATTAAAATGTTAATATCTAATATATATAAATGGCTGGATAAAATAATTTTTTAATAAATACATTGATGTAAACTAAGCAAATGTTAGGGCACTTTACCAGATACAACTGAAGCTAATAGCCAAGAAACGTGAGGAGGTAATTAATATCCAGTAATATTCAAAGAAATAGACATTAAAACAATATAATATTTTTTCATATCAAACTGGTAATGATTTTCTTAAATTATAATGTAAAATATCACTTCAGGAGTTCAGAAAAGGCACCCTTATAGTGATTTCAATGGAAAATTGGCAATATACACTTGTTTATCCCAAGCCACAAAGACAATAAAATCCTTTATCTTACTTATTTTTCTCTAAAGTATTTGTCTGAAGAAAATAGAAAAGTAGAGAAAGATTTATATATAGGGAAGTTGCTTACTCTTTTTTGAGAGAAAGCATGAGCTATTTAAATAAAACATGGAACATTCATGATGACTGTGGCATCAGGACAGTGGGAGTAGGGACGGAAAAAAATGTGGTATTAAAATTGAATGACAAGGGAAACTGCTCCCAATGTAATGGTTAGTGGGGAAAATGCTAGAATAGACATCAAAAAACAGTATTTGTGCTTATCTATGCTTAGAGGCCTCATAGTTCTTTATATATCCCTATATTTTCAAAACCATTGCTATTACTTTTATAATTAAAAAAAAACACACAAAAAATAAAACAAAGACCTACAAAGGGAAAAACACAAATATTTGAAGATGCTTTATAAAATGTTTTTAAAATCCACAGAAAAAAACACTACTGTAACTAGCATTGTCTCTTCTATTCCTCAAGATCCCCAAAGTTCACAGAAGCTTGGGGACTGCCGATGAAGTCGCTCGCTACAGCATAAACATCATCCATTTCCAGCACAGCTTTACAAGGAAGTCAGCAGATAACTGACTCATGACCTTCCCAGCAGCACCCAACTGTGAAACAGCTCAGTGAGGAAATGTCCTCCCCTTGGCAGAGAAAAACCTGGTGACAGCCTCTGTGCCACAGGAGATCCTCGTCCCTCCCTCAGGCTGATTTTGAGGGGAGGAAAGATTCCAAACTGTGACCTCCCTGGTAAGGAGCAGAAGGTATCCTGCTGGGGAAAATGTTTCAAACCTAGTGTGGATCTGGCCCCTTTCCTCAGCTCAGGAAGCGGTATGGCAGAACCTGGACCAAGTGTGACTAGCTATTTACAAAGATAAATGAATATACCATTTGAAATATTACAGCTCAGATACTTTTAAGTAAAATTCAATAAATATACTATTTCTGCTCCATTGAAATTCATGGAGCATGGTACCACCATGACTGTATGATATACTGCTAAAAAGTAAATAAAGGGACACATAACATTTTCAGGAGGATGAAAGATGTGAATGCAAACATGCAGAGTCAAATGTAAGTCTATCACTGAAAAGAAATGATTAAACTTTATTAACTATAAAATTGAAAATAGTGATTTGGGACATTTAAAAATAAAATATTGCCATGTATCTAATAGGAAATCACTATGTTAAAAAATTCAGATAACATTTTTCATATATACTAGTATATGTTGTTAATCCTCACCTGAGAATATTTTTCCATTGATTTTTAGAGAGAGTGGAAGGGAGTTGGGAGAGACAGAGAGAGAGAGAGAAAGAGAGAGAAACATCAATGTGAGAGAGACACATCAATTGCCTCCTGGATGTGTCCTGATCGAGCCTGCAATGGAGGTAAGTGCCCTTGACTGGAATCAAACCTGGGACTTTCAGTCTGCAGACTTACGCCCTATCCACTGACCCAAACCAGCCAGGACTTCCAATATTTCTTGGATAAAAAGTAAATGTTTTATATGTTGAAATAAAATAAACTTCTATGTCAAATAATATTTTAATATATACTGGTAAATTAGGATCCTAAAAATAAACATTTAGTACGGATATGCCATAATTTTAGAATTTATAGATGTCAGTAATAATGAAGAATCAAGTTTATATATATATATATATATATATATATATATATATATATATATATATATATAATACCTTAATCAATAAAGAAAAAAAAGAATCAAGTTTTACTGGGTCAATCTGACATAATAAGGATGAAGTTATTCCCTTGGTATTAACATGTTGTGTCATTATTTTTTTTTAATATATTTTATTGATTTTTTACAGAGAGGAAGGGAGAGAGACAGAGAGTTAGAAACATCGATGGGAGAGAAACATCGATCAGCTGCCTCCTGCACATCTCCCACTGGGGATGTGCCCGCAACCCAGGTACATGCCCTTGACCGGAATCGAACCTGGGACCCTTCAGTCTGCAGGCCGAGGCTCTATCCACCGAGCCAAACCGGTTTTGGCACATATTGTGTCATTATTTTGATATAACATTTTATTCTTAAAGATAGATGAAGAGAATGACACTAACTTTTTAATACAGGGTTGGGCAAAAGTAGGTTTACAGTTCTGAGTACACAAAACGAAGTTTATTCTTATATTATTATTTAGTCATTATTGTACTATTTTTCCATACAAACAACTGTAAACCTACTTTTGCTCCACCCTGTATAATGGGGGAACATACCTTTGAACCAGTATCTTATGATAAAATTTGATTCTCTTACCCCAAGGTTTCTTAACTCAGCACTGAAATTGGGGCCAGATAATTCTTCATTGTGAGAGACTGTGCCTTGTGAGCTAATTAACACAGTCCCCGACCTCTGCTCTCTACCCACTAGCACCCTCCACCCCTCCCACCCAGGTTGTGACAACCAAAATGTTGCCAAATGAGAGCACTCTGAGAGCAAGGTCGCCTGCGGCTGACAACCACTGTTCCGTACTAATATTTAGTTGATTACATATACTATTTTAAATGTTTATAGACTTATCAAAGAGGCTGCTATTTCAGAGAACATTTGGTCACCTCCTTATATGACCGAGAAATGGAATGTTCGAGAAGTTCCAACCTGCTCATAAATGCTCAGCAGTCAAGCTAAACACATAATCCGCGCTATTTCCTGTTTTACACATCCTTCCTGAGAGTATCCGCAATTTTATATGCGTACTTTACACTTGTGAGTAATCCTTTGCTTTGAAATTCACATTCTTATATGTATTTTCTCATTTTTATTTTCACAATAACTTTTGGATTTATTTTGTGATAAAATTCTGGCCCATTGGGGCTCAGTGATATGACCAAAGGAATTCTGAATCCTGCACTCATTCCATTATTCATTACAGTGTCTTAGTTTTAATATTGGGAATTTTAGAACTGTAGAGTGAGTGTCATCAGTTTTCTTTTAGGTACTGAAAGAATTCTGCCAGTTAACCTTTGTTTCATGACATTCAAAAAATATTAATACAGGATTTTTCAGACTACCCAACTTATCCCCTTAAGTTGACATCTTTAGACCTCATAAAATCTCGTGATATGTTTCAATCATACATATGTGTTAGAATGACTGAACCAGAAAAAAGTCAAAAGATGAACAGAACATCCATATTACTTTTCCCTCTGTTGATTTAATTTTAATACAGGAGAGTGAAAATGTACATATGTCCAGATAAGGATCTATTCATAAGATATATATTTCTTCTGATATATATTTCATTTCTTTTTTATACATACTTGACATGTGTCATTTTATGATCTAAACTGAACACAATTTGAGCTAAAATTTAGTCCTTATGCTACAGTGAGGGGAAATATTGTGTTCTTGTTCTTGGTCAGGGAATTGTTCTAAAATACAGACATTCTATGAGAAATAATTTTTTTAAAAAAACACACAATTTCTTTTTAAACATTCAACCTTCTGTTAAATATATTATATTAATAAATTTTTTATTAAATTGGGCTATTCTTATCTCAAAGGTGTTGTAACCTTTGGTGTTAATGGGTATAAGCTGTTATTTTCCTTTTTATCAAATAGCAACGAGAGCACCATATGGCACTAGAAGTTGAACATCTCTCACAAACAAAATCTGATTTAAGTTTTATACTATTTTCCTCAAGGTGAGCTTTTTTGATGGCAATGACTTACCTCCTCTCGGTGTTCCTCTCCAGCCCGCTGGATATACCACTTAATAGATGCTTGTTGGGATTTAGGTATACATTCTAGAAAAGTTGAATTAAATTCAATGCCAAAAATCACCTTTTCATCAGCAGTTTCGTGAGTAATGCCTGGAAAGCAAACATGGAATAGGAGATTAACCTTGACCTGATTTTAAAAGCAATGGGAAAATAGACTAATTTAGAACAGATGCCATGGGGGAAGATTCATACACATTATTAAAGAGAAAGGAAATTCATGTTATAATATTATTACCTAAAAGTCAAATATTATCTAAGAGATTGATTTTTAAAGCTTTATCTCTTCCTTGCAATTTTCACTCTTTCATCAATACATAAACTATTTGCCATTGACATTTTAAAACAGTGGTTCTCAACCTTCTGGACCTTTAAACACATTCCCTCATGTTGTGACCCAACCATAAAATTATTTTTGTTGCTACTTCATAACTGTAATGTTGCTACTGTTATGAATCATAATGTAAATATCTGATAAGCAGGATGGTCTTAGGTGACCCCTGTGAAAGGGTCGTTTGACCGCCAAAGGGGTTGCAACCCACAGGTTAAGAACCGTTGTTTTAAAATAAGAATTCACCAGGTCCTACTCTAAACATTGACTCTATTTCTCTGAGCTGAAATGAATAAACTATTAACATTTTTTTAATGCTTTAACACCTTTAAATTTGTATAAAATATAACCAATTTTGTAGATAGTTCTGAAAGAACAATTTACTTTACCTTTAAAGAGAAATTCTATCATAAATTAGTCCACAAAACTGACCACATAACATTAAGATATTTTGATGTTAGAAAAGTAAGAACAGTGGTCTATACTTGATGCAATTCTATAATGATAATAAGCTAGAGGCTCCCATACTCAGAACCGGGACCTTATCTATATTACTTACCAAAATACAAGCTGGGGTAAAGGTAGGTTTCCAGCTGTGAGTACACGAGACAGAGTTTATTCTTGTTATTATGTATTAATTACTGTATTACCTTCCATACAAACAACTGTATACCTACTTTGTCCCAGCCTGTATATTTTTTATTCAAAGAAGGACACTGTAGCCCAGCATGCATTTACTCTAAGATAGTTAATGGGATGCTAAAGGAGCAGTGTCTCAGACACCTTATTCCGTAAATCAACGGCACCATCTGAAATACATTCCATCCTGAGTAGCCAAAGGCTGTGTCCCATGTGTGATCTAAGATCTGTAGCTCAAATTTGATCAAATAAAAAAGGACAGCTGCTCAGCCTGGCCCAAACATGCACTTTTTCATCGTCTGTTCAGATGTCTCAATTCTGCAGATGGGCCTCCTTAGCATTTTAGGCATAAACTAGAGTAAGGCTTAAGGGACCTAAGTGAATCCTAGATCTATGCACAAAATTATCAGCAAATATCATGAATGTACATACACCCATTGGTCAGGCTTCTTTTCAAGAAACCCCTTTTGAACTTATTCATGTTTTATCAGCCATGGTTAAGTGAAGTCTGCTGACACCATCATTATCTGTCTGTCTATAATCTAACCTTCAAAATGTGTGGATTCCATTTGGAATCTGTAATCTATCCACTATCTCTGCCAACTGAAGAGATTATAACGATAATTTTCACAGATAATAAATTCCTAATGCACAGAAAGATCACCAGGGCCGATCTGGAAGAGAAAGACATGCATCATTTCCCAGTAACAGATACCGTTTTCCTGAGCAAAGGGAGTTCATGAACAAAGCAGGGAGGATGCAGATTGATTATTAGTTGATTATTAGGTGATGGGCAAGGGCTCAAGAGGAACTCAGTTAGACTGATTCAACCAAAGAATTATCTTTTAATAAAAGAAAAATTAGCAAAATCAACTAATAAAGTGAAATAGTGAGCAGACTGTATGAAATCCTTTTTCAAATCAGTAAAAACGGTAACCCTTGGACACAAAGTTGTTAATTTGACTGGAAATAATAATACAAGAAAAATAACTGCCTGCTTTTGACTCAAGCATTCGGGTGAACAGTGGTGCTATTTATTAATAGGAGAAATTCTGCTGAACAGGTAAGTTTTGGAGAAGTTAAGAATTCTTTCGCAGATCTAATTTCAGATGATTTTAGGCATCTAAGAGGGGTTCTTGAGTAGGCATATGAGCATACAAGTCGGGCATACAGAGAAAGTTCAGAACTAGATTGTGAATTTGTGAGTATGGTAGTATTGACATTGATGGTACTAGGGAATGAATAGGCAGAGACTGAATATTCAGGTGGTGGGTTGAAAAAGAAAGCTAAGAACACTCAGATGGTGCCCTGACCAGTGTGGCTCAGTTGGTTGGGTGTAGCCCTGTGCACCATAAGGTTGCTGGTTTGATTCCCAGTCAGGGCACATACCAGGGTTGCAGGCTGCCTCAAATTACCAATGGTTTAAAACCAGCTCACAAATTTCCTAATCAACAATCAGTTCTCATGGGGCCATAAGAACCGGAATAGCACTGCATGGAAGTCAAATAATGAAGGTGTTTTAAGAAAGGAGTTAGAGATTAAATAAAAATGAAAACTAAAATTGACCATTGGATTGGCAAAGTAGAAATTGCTGGTGACCTTGAAAACAAATGGATTGGGTCAAGTGCTGCTGCAGCTGAGAAAAGCCTGTGTGCAATGGGTTATAGCAAGAACGGGATCTGGTGAAGTGGAGACAATAATTGTAAGTGCCTTAGGCAACAATTGTGTTTTATAACTCTTCGTAATATGTATCATCATCTGACAGAGCATACGTATTATTTGTTTTTATGTTTATTGCCTATTACCTCCCCTAATACACACTTGAATATAAATTCCGTGAATGCACAGATTTTCTTTTTGTGTTTTTATAATTAAATTTATTAGAGTGACATTGGTTAATAAAACTATATAGGTTTCAAGTGTACAATTCTATGATACATCATCTGAATATTGCATTGTGTGCAGATTCTTTTCTTTTTGTTCACTGATATCTTCAATGACTCTAATATTTCCTGATAAACCTCATATGCACACATGGAAAACTGTACACTTAGCACCCAGTGATGGTTTTCAAAGAAAACACTAGACATGACTGTGAGTCATGTACAAATCAGAATGAGAACTCAAAATACAATCTAGGCCATAGCTTATTTTTCAGGAGAATGAAATTATGAATTATAAATAATTGTTTTATTTTTAAATTATAGAAACACTGCTGGATCATAAGTAATAGACTATAAAATTTGGGTTGTTTATTCAATTATAGGGTGGTTACTGACAATGTGATGAAGGTTAGGCAGTTCTTTTCTTCCTCCAGCTGTGTATGTGCGCGTGCGTATGTGCGTGTATGCGCACATGCACTTATATTTCCTATCTGATGGCAGAGCTGGATAGTGGAAAGTAACTAAAGCTCTAGAATATATAATTTTATAGATTTTTCTCTGTTTGCACAGTTATTCAACAAATCACTTCTCTATTCCCCACTCTGTACTTATCATATTCAGATATTTAACTTTCTATGAAATTTCCTCTAAACTATACAGCCTCTGGCGATCTCTCTTTTTGCTAAATTTCCTTATCACTAATTGTGCCTTATGTATCTCCCCAAAGAATTACAAGCTCTCTAAGGAGTTTCTTTGTCTCACAAAGTATAACTGAGACAATTATTTGCACATGCAACTCACTAATAAGTATTTAGTGATTGAAGACCTGAATTAATAAGTGAATAGAAATAATGCACAAGCTACCTAACACTTCTTTCTAACAAGTGCCTAGCCTGCCCTGCTATCAGACTTTTCTGGCAGGGTTTCTGAGTTTTCTTTCAATGTCCATATGTTTTGGACTCTATCTTGTTTTATCTTTAATAGTAGTTCTCAAACTTTACAAAGATAGATAAGGCAGTAAAAAAGAAAAAAAATTGTATAGAAATGTTAAAGGACATATGAAACAATGATATAACAAAGGATTATTCACTTAGGCACATGGGCAGGGTGTTGATTTATAAAATCTCCCAATGCTTTCCCAGAATACAAGCATTTCGCAAAATGAGATCTTCCTGTATAATAGATGTTTAAGTTATATAATGAAATGACATGCAAAGACTAGGCTTAAAGTTTTAAATGAGAGAAGAGCATATTAAACCTATACTTACTCTCTTCTATGTCCCAGCACTGGGTGATTGGGTCTCCATACTTAACATCTTGGCGTCTAGCTCGCCTATGGAAAAGGGATTTAACTGTTTAGAACTTCAAACAGGATAATTAAAATATAGAAAATTTACGGCTAACATTAATAACAGTGACAGAAGCAGAACTATGCTTATATTACTACCCAACTTAAATGTAGGTCAATATTCAAATTACTCTAACATTACATCAAATAGTAGTAGTAGTAGTAGTAGTAGTAGTAGTAGTAGTAATAGTAGTAGAGTCCTAATGGCATGAATCCTATTTGAGCAATAAGATGATCTGAATTTTACTAAACTACTACAGTTTTCTTTTTTTTTAACATTTGACAGCAAAATAGGCTGACTATAAATATAATCCAGGTTTTATATACATCAAATGGGAGTAATCACACCAACCCTTCTTTTTAAGGCAGCCATGGGAAAGTATTAAGACACAAAGAACTTTAGTGGGTAGGAAAGCACACACACATACAAAACACCTTATCATATGATGATTCAGTCTTACATAGATTTGATTAAGCAACAAGGTAAATACTGTCACTTTAAATAGAAGTACAAGCTTGATATGGTGTAAATGGCAAGATGTTATTTGTATCTGCTGATATGTACTTCATGTTTTCTGACAGTAGAGTTGACAATGATGATGATAGTAATAATAAATAATGGTTTCTTGCATTATTGTCATGTATTTTCTTTAAGAGAAAATAGTGACTATTATATGAAAAAAGAAAAAAATGCTAAAGTTAAACAAGTATTACATAATTACAATATATCTTTGCTTTGGCTATTTTATATTGCCACTTCAGAGATCACAGAAATCACAGCAAACCTTTGGCGATATCTAGAGTGTTTCTTAAGGGCAATGTAAACCCTGTGCAAGAGTCATCTATCGTACACATTTATTGGCTCATGTGGACACTGTGCTTGTAAGGGAGAACATCACAGTGGCATGTCTCCCGGTGACAGTACAGTCTTGGGAAGTACAAGAAAACTTATGATAGTGTAATGTATAGAGGTCAAGAATGTTTTTAAATCTTGACTTCTTAAGCAACAGGGCCAATTCATCAAACTGAAGGTTTATTACCAGCTAATGAGAATTCTTACTTTTTAGCTTGTAGAAAAGAAAAGTATTCCCCAAATACTCACTGTGCTGAGTATATCCTCGAACAAAATCTATAATAAAATGTTGGTGACTTTTTACTTTCAATTTGTAATAATCCCCACTCACACTTAATTCAGAGATTCCAAGGATTATAAAATACCTCCTAATTTTAATCAGTATCTGCTATTATACTATATCTTAAATTTGTGATCTCTGAAATTTGCATTTTGACAAATCAGAAAAAACTTGAAAAGAAAAAGTGCATAGTCAGTAGTGGAACTAACTAGCTCTCCTGTTATCTTATTTTGTTAATAAAACCTAAAGATTAAAAAAAAAATACCATATACAATTCACTGACTTTTTTACCTAGTGTAAAATGTACTTTGACAATATTTTAGAAAATAGTGCTACTACTATATTCCACATTTACAAAATTATATCATGATATATTTAGCCAGCTTCAGTCATACTGATGGGCAGTCAGGTTCTTGCCTTTAATTTTGCTGTTGAAAACAATGCTAAAATGGACATCTCTGAACATATAACTTTTACCTGTGTGTGTAGCATAACTCCCTACCTGGGAATTACTGACTCAAAATAGCATTGTTTTTAAGACACGTAAAGCAATGAACTACAAATGGGAGGGCCCATTTTGATGTTGAAGTACATCTGAGTGGCAGAAATTGGTCAATTAGAGTTATTACTATAAACATAAAATTATACCAAGTCACTGAATATGCTATGGATTGTATGCAACCCACACTTTTACAAACATATATATCTACACATGATATGCAAAACAACGAGTACATACACATTTAGAAATACGAAGGGAAAGAGGAAGGAAGGTAGAAGGAGTAAAGGAATAGAAAGAAAAAAAACCTTTTAATTATATTTAACATCAGTAAAGGAAAAGAATATAAACAATTTATCAGAATTTTTTTTTTAAATTCCACATTTCAGAATTTCACATTCTTTCTACATCAAGATTCAGTGCTATGCTAAACTATAAAAGAAAGAATTTTAATATTCCTACTGTTGACCATGTTTTCTATATAATATTTTCTCTTTAAACTATAAGACAAGGTATTTATGTGAAATATTCATTGCACAGAAAGGAAGGCGCCATATTAACTCCATGTGCATCTTACCTTTTTGAAGTGGGTGTATATCGAGAGCATGAAGTTCCATCCCAGGCACAGTAGGGGTCTCTGGCGAGACAACAGTCTGCACAAGCTTTCCCATAAGTGTCACATCTGTGCAGTGAGAGCTGAACCAATCCATCTCGGGAACCAATGTACAATTGTTGCTGCAAAGCAGGCAAAACAAATGAATTAGCAGCATCTTTCAAACTAGTCTTAAGAACTTCCTTTTCTTGAATACCACATCACAGATCTAAATCTGTCTCCTAGGGTGACCTGCCCATAATAAACACTTGTACAGACACATAACAAAGAGTAAGATAAGTCAATCACTCCTACCCTAGACAGGATGGTGATTTGAAGACCATAGTACTAAAACGGACAGCATTCTATTGGGCTAGAGTAACCTTGGCAGTAATTGAAGAAAGTTAAAAACCAGCTGCTAGACTGAGGAATTAAGATGTCAAATTCGTTCCAGTAGTTGAAAATACCCTTTGGTAGAGTATATCAAACACACATACTATAGGTGATGCTGATGGTCTTCACCTGAACAGTTACTAGTGGAAGAGATGACTGAAAAGAGATTTAGGAAACTTTCCTGTGGTTTTAACTAACCATTCCATTTGCTAATGAAGTATATACTGGCCCCTGAAGGACAATGTGTTATAAGTGGGAGAAAAAGTATTCGGCATCACTATGAAGAAAGTATTAAGGAGACTTGAGGGATACCTTATCACAAATGAAAGGCTGCAGGATACTGAAAAACCCAGCAAATACAGTTACCTTTTGAGAATAAATTCTGAAAATAATGCCTGGCTCCCTATATGTATTCATTTGAGTGTATGTGGTGGTGGTGAGGGATTGGGGAAGTGGGGGGAGTGAATGAGCCATAGTCTGTGCCTTCAAGAACTCATGGCCAACTCAGGGGACCATGTGAAACTCTATGTGAAGAAAAATAATCCGAGAAAACAGATATTGGCACAAATAACATACATGTACTCAACCTACAGAAATTTTTTACCTATTAAACTGTCAGTTGAGACTTCCTGGTAAGTAAATACAATATACATTTTTTAGTATTTGTTTTACTTCAATTCTCCATAGTGTTTGACCTAAAGAGTTGAAACCTTCTTTACTTTCTCTGGTTCTTCCTCTTTATTTCTGCCTGACTTCTGTTTCCTTTGATGATTCCTTTCTTTGTTTTAACTGTTGGGTCTCTCTGTTTTCTGTTCTCATTCCTTTACCCTTATTACACAAAGACTAGAGGTATCTTGAAAACAAAAATGTAGACACACTGATTTCCCTAAATCTACACCTTGGCAAGAGGCACCGTCTTTAGCCACCCAAGACACAAATCTGGGAGTTGTCTTTAATCATCTTTCTCTCTCCTTCGGTCTGTCACCTTATCTTTTCCATTCTCTCATATAGAACTCACTAATCTATTTCCTCTTCTCCCTCTTCACTGCCACTGTCTGTCTCGGTTCTTATCATTTCTTTCTTGGATTACTTGTAAGTGTCCTAATATTTCCACTGGCTTCAGCCTTGTTTTCCAACAACCCCCACCTCTAAGCCAAAGGTCAATCAATCCATCTTAAGCACTGCCATACCAGACTGGTCTTTCTTTCCCTCCCTCCTTTCCTTCCTTCCTTCCTCCCTCCCTCCCTCCCCCCCCTCCCTCCTTCCCTCCTTCCCTTCTTTCCTTCCTTCCTTCCTTCCTCCCTCCCTCCCTTCCTTCCTTCCTTCCTTCCTTCCTTCCTTCCTTCCTTCCTTCCTTCCTTCCTTCCTTCCTTCCTTCCTACCTTTCTAAAAGGAAAATCTTATCACCACACCCTCCTGCTTAAGGATTTCATTGTCCTTAGACAAAACTGTTAAACTTTTTAGAAGGACATACAAAAATGTACCTAATCTGCTTTGGTCTTATTTTCCCAGACTCATTTCTAGTCCCTTGTCCCTGGAGCACAGACATGTCCTTTGCTCTAATTGTACAGAAACTTATTAGAATATACTATGGTCTCTTGCTCTTCACACCTTTTCAAACATTCTCCTCTTCTACTTGGCATATGCTTCCCCACCCATCTCCCTTTATATTTATCTGGTTAACTCCAACATTCTTGATGGCTCAGGTTACATATCTCTGCTTTTAGCTATCTTCCCCTGCTCCCCTCATCTCCTTTTAGATGAGTCCCCCCCCCCCCCCCCCCCGCGTCTCTCTAGTACACGCTTCCATTGTTCTCTGCATTGTCAGCAGATCCTTTAGTTCCCAGATCCACCATGAGCTTCCAAAGACCAAGGGGTATGTCATTCATGCATTTCTGTATCCTCCAAGGACAGCAGTAGGCCTTCAAGTACTAAATATTGAGTGGATGAACAAATTAATGGAAAATATTGAAAAAGAAACTTATTTAGATCTTTTTTAATCATCCCTCTACCAAACTAGGTATAGCCGTGTAAGACTATTTAGCAAAACTTTAATGTAGAACATAAAACATAAGACTATTTAGCAAAACTTTAATGTAGAACATATTATCATGTGACTTTCTTAAACTTTAGGGGTACATATAGAAATAGCAATGCAAGTCTTAATCTCTTGAATCAACTGGGACTTGGCATATCATATCAATAATTAAATATTATTGTTATTATTATTATTAGCTACTATTTACTTCACACTTAAAATGTACCAGCTCTCACTCAAAAAGTGTGCATTTGACATCCTATTTATTAGGAGGTGGATATTATTTTTTTTAAATTTTGCTGTTGAGGAAATTGATTGTGGGAGTCAGATATTAAATGATAGGTGGGAGGTTAACTGTTGGGTTATTTGCCACCAAAGTTCAGAGTCTAACTCCTAGACTTCCTGATTAAAAACCATTTTTAATGATTAGTGCTGGTGTTCTACATGAGTTACTTTATGGCCTTGACAGAAAGACATCCTCATGAGACTAGAAAAGTGAGTTCAATTTTCAAGAGCCACAGGAAGGGGAGAATATGTTATTCAATGAATGAAATTTGGTTTCATTTATCCTAAGGCAAGACTGAAACAATAGTCTTTAACCAATTATAAAATAAACACATAATCTAAAGCTTTTTCTATTATTTATAATTTAACTTTCAATTTCAATGAATTTTCTCTAAAAATAAACTTTAATTCCATCATCCTGTTGCTTTGTGGTTAATTTTTACACAAAAAAATTAAGAAAATACCTGTTTCTTCCCTAACCAGTTTGGCTCAGTGGATAGAGCATTGGCCTGCAGACTCAAGGGTCCCAGGTTCGATTCCAGTCAAGGGCATGTACCTTGGTTGCGGGCACATCCCCAGTGGGGAGTATGCAGGAGGCAGCTGATTGGTGTTTCTCTCTCATCGATGTTTCTAACTCTCTATCCCTCTCCCTTCCTCTCTGTAAAAAATCAATAAAATATATTTTTTTAAAAAAGAAAATACCTGTTTCAAAGACAACTCCATGTTCAAGATGATTGATGAATGCTGAAAAAGAAATTAAATATTAATGATCATTAAGAATCTTTTATAGTAGCCAGTAAGTTGTTTTATCTTGTACCAAAGATCCATGAAGTAAACTTCAAGGCTCTGTTATATAGGGGAGGAAAGGATCTTAATGTTTGCTGCTTCCTCCCTATGGGTTGTAATTCTACCTTAAAAAAACCTTTTCAAAACAGTTATTTTAAAGCATTTTATTAAAGAATAATCACCTAACTATATGAGAAACACTACATTGAAAATCATTCCCAGGTACCCAAAAGGTTTCTCCTTCTTCTGCTTATCTTAACTGCTTCCATGTAATTCAAACTAGTGTTGACAAGAACATCTCCATAATTATTTATTACCTTTTTCTGCTCTTACTTAGATCAGTAGTTGAAAAACTTGTGTTCAAGTGCGGAGTTCTGAAGAGTTATAGTGCTCCTTGTGGATGACCACATTCTTTATGGAACTCTGCAAAATGCTGGTGCACATGATACCTTGTTATAAACTAAGGCCAGTTTTGTAGAAAAGATGGCTCTACGTATGCAGTACAAAATCAGACGCCTGAACACAAAAAGCTTCCAAAGTAAAAAGATGGAATGTTTTAGATGTTTTCTTCTATCTATTTATCTAAATTCATTTGTTTCTCACCAGTCAATATTTACTAATTGAAAAACAATAGCAAATGTAAAAAGTTTACAAAAGCATATGAATAAAAAACTTTAAAGCAAGAAAGTCCTAGCCAATAACTTCTTGTTCTACATTTTATAAAACAGATTCGTTATTTAATTTTTTTGTGGTTATTTAATCTTAACAGTGGAATCCAAACAGTTTTCTTGACCACTGGCAGAAACTTATTCTAATGTACCTATCTGTGTTTGGGGCTTTATTTTTGGTCTCTGGATTCACATTTATATTTGACATAGATTTTGTTTTTGGTAGATGCCAGATAGCAGGTCTTTTTTTCTTGTTAACTCCTTGACCATTATTATCTTCACAATGTAAACAGGATTCAGTAGAACCCAGCATGTGGTTTAACTTGAGCCCCTCACAGTGGAAGGCTCTACTCTCTTGTAGGGCAAAAAATGTTTACACGGAAACAGTCCATTTCAATAAAATGCTTCAAAAAAAATGGAATAAAAGGCTTAGCATATTTTCAAAAGCTCTTCTAAGAAATGCAATTTTATTTCTAATGTTATTTTCAGAAAGTAATTATATATTGAATTTCATTAAGGATCTACAAAGAATGCCACAACTCAAATTTACTGTGAAAAGTCAAAGCCATTCCCAAAATCTGGAGAGCTATTATTTTAGGTATACTAACTCTTTCGGTGGGCAAGGGGAATTTAACAAATGTGAAAACTAACTTGCATGCAACCTTTTTATTGTTTGTTTGTTTTAAATGTCCTTACAGAAAAGCAAGGGCACGTGAAAATACTCTGCCAGTTCTCTCAAATCCAAAGGAGAAAATTTTGAAAAGTAAAATTGATAAAGTAGAAAAGCACCTGGATAGTAAAGAGACATAGGCTCTCATCTCCTGTGGCAATTTGCCCGGCCACAGGCTCAGAGAATGCAGGAAGGAGGGGCAACCCAGGAGCCCTGAATTCAGTGGTATTCTACAGGGCAAGGTGAGTGCTCTTCTTAACTGTTTTAAACATTTTTTTGCCATAGCTTAAAGAAAAGGAAAATAAAGAAGCTTTTTGCAAGCAATTCTCCCGGAAAAGTGATGATGTTAAAACACCCTATATCAAAGCCCATTCAGTTTCATCTCTTTTCCCAAAACTCTGGATGGAGTCTTACCTTGAATATCTGCAACTCCTCCAGTACTACCTCTTCCATATTCCACTTCTCCTTTGAAATGCTGACAACTTTTAGGACCGTTCCAATGTCTGAAAAAAATACATTACCCATAAACCTGCTATTTCTCCTTCAATGTTCAGTTGTAAGCATATTCCTAGCAACCTTCAGATAACACCCTAATTTTTCTTTAAACACCTTTCAATAAGTCAGATTAAATAAAGCATGCAAGAAATAAAGCTTAATACATATTATTCTCCCTTCCCAAAACATTATAGGTTTTATCTCATAAAACACATCTTTATAAAGAAAATATTAAAAAACATATGTTTAAAAGAGAAAATTATTGATGTTATATACATGGAGGAAACTGTAGCTCACTTATCAAATGTATTTTATATACATAAACATTATTAGTGGGCTAGAAATTGAATTTTTGTTTAAAATTATTTTATTTAAATTTAAGACTATTAAAAGGTTAATATTATAAACCAAAATCAACATTTTGAAAAGATGCCTTAATTAGGAATCTTATGTTGCTGTTCTGTAAGGTGACACACCATTACAGAAAGACAACCTAAGGACCATTTTAGGAGAAAAGAATCCCATTCGTAAATTAACTTATACAAAATAGATGCTTTTAAAGTTCTAAGCACTGGGGTTAGAGTGTATTAACATTTATGGTAATAATCCTATTTGCAAAAATTAGTATAGATTATTTTCTCTGTTTTTAAATAACTCTGGAATCTTTAAAAATATAAAATGTCCAAATGTCATGATTAAAAATCTATCTTAGCATCCCTATAATGTAATCAGTAAAAGTTAGGTAGTACCACCTAGTGGCAGAGTGGCATTTATGACACTGAAATGTTCAAAACCTAGGCATGAGCTTGGGGTAAGCAGTAGAAATTAAGTGGCAAACTCCTCAGAATCAGTGACAACCTAATTATTTCAAGTTTTGATGTTTCAGCAACAATCTGTGTGGCACTGGGAACATCACTTTTTTTCCTTGGCCTTGCTATTACTACTGCAACACAATCAGGTTTGACTGGTTTCTGGAGAGCAATTGGAGTCTGTTACACACAGGATTCTTAGTAAACCCAACTTCTGTAGAACCAATATATTTTTTAGGATAAAATTATTCTAAAGTTGTTCTGTACTTCTATGTCCTACTCCAATAAAAAGTTCATTGCTTGAAAACTCATTCATTTCGATCGTTATGCAATGCTTGATCCATTATATTACATAGTAAGATGCAGTGCTTTTCTATTAATGATATATACTGAGTGTCAGATTATTCTGACTGGCCAGATTATTATGACCACCCCATCAGTACAATGAAGTGAATTAGTTATGCAAATAATAATAAAACCTTGAGAGTATTTGCTTAGGAAGTTTTCAATATTCAGTATTTTTGGAAGTGTCAATGAAGTACTGATGGGGTGGTCATAATAATCTGGCCGGTCAGAATCATCTGGTCGCTCAGTGTATGTTTATTTACTGCCATTAGAATTCATATGACACTATTAGATAACACTTTTTTTGGAAAAATAGTTTATTTATTTTTTTGTGAGAGGGCAACATTGAAGGGCTGCCTCCTACATGCCCCCTACTGGGGATGGAGCCTGCAACCCTGTCCTTGACTGGGAATCAAACCAGCAACCTCCTGGTGCAGGAGACAATGCCCAACCAACTGAGACACACTGGCCAGGGTGATAGTATTTTTATTTCTGAGACGTGCTAAATCAGCAATAGTTCTCTTTCTGGAAAAAAAATATTTTTCTCATGTTATAATTACTGAGTTGGCAGAAAAAATAATAAATACATAAAATAGGTTCAATAATGAAAGTGATACATAATCCACAAAATTCAAGGATAAGAAAAAATATCTTCAAGAAGTTTCCACTTAAAGAACTTTACAAAGCAATGTTTAACTATTTTGAAAAGTCATCTTAACTCATCTTAAGTCACTGATTCTCAAAACTGGGTGAAAGGATCCTTTGGGGTAGGGCTTATCAAATATCTCAGTAGGGAAAAGCAAATGTGATGTTTGAAGATAAAGAAACACTGCTTTGTCCTGCTTGTTTAATTTTAGTCCATAGTCATTCAACAAATAGACACTGAGAACCTACTCTACAGCAGGCACATTGCAGTCCTAATATACAAATATATTTTAAAATCTCAAATAAATACTAAAGGAGGCTGGAAGACATTTATGATTCTCAATTAAAAGCACATGTTATGCAATTTTTATTTATTTCAGATGGAAGGGAGAGGGAGAAAGAGATAGAAACATCAATGATGAGAAAGAATCATTGATCAGCTGCCTCCTGCACACCCCTACTGGGGTCGAGCCCGCAGCCCCTGACCGGAATCGAACCTGGGACCCTTCATTTCGCAGGCCGATGCTCTATCACTGAGCCAAACCAGCTAGGGTGTGTTATGCAATTTTAAGAAATACCAACTAATGAGTGACCACCTGGAAAGAGCTGCATCTATCTTGATCTGCAGAATTCCCCAGCAAGGTAATCTCCAAACTCCCTAGGCCCTTAAAACCCAAGAGAAGAACTAATGAGAAAAGAGGTAGGGATGAGTGTGCAGAGGGGTAAGTGATAATCTTCCTATAAATGAAGACTGAGGCATTTGAACACCACAAAAATTACTGACTAGCTATGAACTAATAAGTACTCATTTTGGTTTTGATCAATAAATAATTTTGAAGTTCTGTTTTGTTTGTGTAATAATGAAAAATGCCTTGGAAGGAAAGCATAATCTTGTTCTAGGGTACCTGTTCCAAGAAACATTACATCATACTGGCCATCTTCTGCCACCACATGATCCACCACAATCTGCGTCAGTCTGTAATCCACATTGATTCGCTTGAATGTCGGTCCTCCCGCCACTGGATATACTGACTTATACATCACAGGGTGCCGCTTGATGAAACTGATGACGTCATCCGGAAAATCTCGGGTGGATTTGATCAGTGGGTCATAGGTTTTGCTCGGACACTGAAAAAGAATGAGGGAGTACTGCTCATGCCCCTGAGAAATTTCTACTTTGTTCTAATACAAAGGCTTAGCACTGAAAATATTAAAGGGATGGTGAACGGGATCAATGTAGAATCACTTGTACTTAGAAATAAATGCAGTTTACCTCAGCTATATCTAAATCCAATCTCCTCTCGCAAAAAAATTATGTTATACCCATTTATTTGTTTTTTCTAAAGTTTCCACAGCAAGCTTTGTTCCTATAAAATTTTTTATTTCTTGTAAAAATACATGAAATTTAAGTCAAATAATTTTTATAAAAGTAATCAGCAAACATGGGACTATGAAAGCCATTATTTTCCATTTCTTTTTAATTAATTTAAGATTTCATTTTTAAATTCAAACCATAACTATAACGTGTGAAAACTCAACAGCTCTCCCCCAAAGGATCTGTGGAACTTTCTCACTTCTGTCTAAAATTGCCTGAGTGCCTTTTAGTGTCCACAAATTCAATAGTTAGCATATCCTGCCCCCTGGTGGAAACGTGAGACATTCCTACCAGCAGAAATTCAATGATTTGCTATCTTTATTCAAAGAACATGAATAATTACTTTATAATTACTTTTTAAGTACTATACATATCTCCACTCCTATTTTATAAATTTATTTTATTATTTCAGTATATTATGATTTAGTAAGTTACTGCAGAATAATCCTGTTACCACATTTAAATTCTTACTGAGCTAATGCATTCTTTTGGAATGGAAAACTTTGGCTACATGACACAGGCATAGAGAAGAAAATGAGTGACATTGAGGAAAGCTTTTAAGAATGTGCTGCTTTTTCCATATTTTAGTTTTTTGACATTGGGAATAATTTCCACTGAACTGAACCATTTATACTAGGCATTAATTAGAATCCTGTTGAAATCCCAAAATATATCATACTTCTTAGTCAAAGCATCAACAGGGTCATCCTCAGGGAACGAAAGATACTGAGATAGTTTTACAGTCACAATATATGACCCGGGACTAATATTATACCAATGGCTCACTAAATTAGAAAAATATCACAGAGCTATACAAAAATAAATCCATTAATGATTTTTAAAATTAATTTGAAAATATCTTTATCTTTCACACACACACAAAAACAAACAAAAAAACCTTGTACAGCTTGTCTTAATAAACTGATGTTTTCTTGATATCTATTCTGTACCAAATAGATTAGAAATATCCTAGAATATTAGTCATTTGGTTATTACTTAGTCATTTGGTCTTAACTGTATGTTGGTCTAAAGATCTAAGTTTGTGTCTGCAGTCACTGCTTCTAGCACTTAGCCTTCAGCCAAATGCAATGTCAACTCTATAATGGAAGGAACCCCATATTAAATAGATTAAGCTGCAACTCAGAATGGATATGGAGCTCAAGTGATTCAAAGCTCTTGCCCAATTAGAGGCTGCCTGTTTGAGGCTCAGTTAAAGGCAATTTATACTGGGCTTATAGCTTACAATGCCTGCGGTACAAGCTGGTTGGTCTATCATTAAAATCAAAGCAAAAGCAAAATTTTGCCTGCATATTTTTGAAACAGCCCTCCAACTTAAGAAAAAAGAAAGCTCTCTGGACTTTGTAGCTGTAGCTATGCAGTAGCCAAAATTTCAAAAGAAATAATATAATGATATTGATGCCACAGTTTTTGGTATCCCATTTTCAAATAATTCAAGTTTTTAATATGAAAAAGTAGAGATGGATAAAGATATGAACATTTAGTGATGAAACAAATATGACATTTTTCCTCGTTGCTCACCACAGACAAAAAGGTTATAGTGTAATAAAATCTAGAAAAAAGAAGAAAAGAAGGGAAACCTGGTTTCTATTGACCACTATAAAATGATCTTTGAAAATGCATGTTTTTTGGGTTTTTTTTATGGCAGCTTTTCCTCATGGCATGCTGCCAGTGTTTGCATAAGATCGTTTTCGTCCAGGTTGCTATGTGCGATCTCTTAGGTCCACGTCTCCGCTGTGCTTTTACAAATGAAAGTGATTTGGTAGAGTTGCTCCCTGAGGTTTAAGATAGTACCATTTGAACCAAAGACTGTTATTATAGTACATTAAAAACCAGAGGGATTTCTCCTTTGATATCATATAGCTGTGTAGCACACAGATTTAAAAATAGCTTGAGATGACAACCAAATGATGCAGGTAAAAGTGAAATAGGAAAGAGAAACTCCATACAGAAAAAAGAGAAAGTGTAGGAAAATGGTCCATCTAAAGAAAATTAGCATATTGAACTATTTTCCTTTAGAAAACCCTATAAAGCAGTGGTTCTCAACCCGTGTAGGTCACGACCCCTTTGGGGGTCTAACGACCCTTTCACAGGGGTCGCCTAAGACCATCAGAAAACACATATATAATTACATATTGTTTTGTAATTAATCACTATGCTTTAATTATGTTCAATTTGTAACAATGAAAATACATCCTGCATATCAGATATTTACATAAGACTCATAACAGTAGCAAAATTACAGTTATGAAGTAGCAACGAAAATAATTTTATGGTTGGGGTCACCACAACATGAGGAACTGTATTAAAGGGTCACGGCATTAGGAAGGTTGAGAACCACTGCTATAAAGTTTTCCTATTGCAGCTCTACATTCCAGGTATTAAAAATCAAGTAGATTTTTCTCCGTGTGTATATACACTTTTAAATTTTACGCATTAACATGGTCCATCTGAATATACTATAGAGGTCCATTTATTTCTGCCGCCAGCTTTCTATCATTGGCCTGACTTCCGCTAATTTAGCTCCTATGACTGTACGAAATAAATCAAGGAGCTTATCTGTGCAAAACGAAAAGAGCAATTTACCAAGTTTAGAATGTCATTATCTTGCTGGAAATAATACCGGCAAAAGAGTAGAAGAGAAAAAGAGACCTGCCTAGACAAACCGTGAGATGAAAGGGTAAACCCAACAGCCACAGGCCATGGTTCAGGGCCTATCTCTCATGGCTGGCGGCCACAGCTGGCGAGGTGTGATCATGTTATGCTTGGCAGATCTGTGTGTTTGCAGAGGGCCTTTAGTCGTGCAGTGGGAAGCAATGGATAAGAGGAGAAAAATGGTTTTTATCCAATGAGGGAACTTTGCCCCTTGGCCAGGCACCAGACAGCTGTTACAAGTTTTCTCCCCCTAATGCTTCAGGCTATTCTCTGCAGGTTGCAGTTTCCTTTTAAACACGTCAGAGGAATGACTAACGTGAGGGAAGAATTGGCACAAGGAAAAAACTAAACCAGGCTTTCATTTCTTGCAAACTGGGAAAAATAAACTACAATGCAAAAAAAGAATCTGATTTTTATTTGTAAAGTAAAAAAAAAAAAAAAAAATGCAGATTTAATAGAGACCATCCTATTTCCAGCTTATTTATCTAAGAGTCAGTTTTTAATAACTATGGACAGGAAAGACCCTCTAGTCAATAGCAGAGACGGAAAGGCCAGGGGTACAAATAAAGGGAAATTTCGTCTCTCTCTCTTAAATATATTTTTATTGATTTAAGAGAGGAAGGGAGAGGGAGAGAGAGAGATAGAAAAATCAATAATGAGAGAGGATCATTGATGGGCTGCCTCCTGCAACTCCCTTCTGGGGTTCGAGCCTGCAACCCAAGCATGTGCCCTTGACCAGAATCACTCCAGGGATCCTTCAGTCCACAGGCCGATGCTCTACCCACTGAGCCAAACCAGCTAGGGTTCTCTCTCTTTTTTTTTTAAGGTTCCCTTTCCTTTAGAGGAATTGCGACACCAGAAAAAGGAAAACATTGTTGAACACAGTAAGTAGTCTGGAGACCCACATTGCAAAACTGAATGTTGGCTCTATGGAAAAGAAAGTTAAAATTAATTGCCTCTCATCATTTCCAAGAAACACAGCCTATATACACAGCTAAGGGAAATGAAAGTGATGCTTTGTCTTATGTCCTCTTCAATGTAACCAGTGTTAAGAACTTGGAATCGGGAGGCCCAGATTCTAGTCCTGCCTCTGATTCCCCTTCTAGAATCAAAAACCTAAGAGGATTAGAATTAAAGATATCTTCAGTAATTTAGAGAAGTGATGACAAAGGAAAAGTTTGTCATTAAGTGGAAGGCCATGCAGTGAACAAATGTTGAGAAGAAAATGAAACTGTGAATGTTTATATGATAGAGAGGCATCTAGGAGCCAGGGGTGTATAAAATGAGACTTCCCTGCAGTTCTCCTAAGATTTTACATTAATTGGGAAAGTTTTACTTAAAACAAAGCAAAGCAAAGCAAATTACAAAATGTTAGCTATATTCCGCAGGTGCATAACTGAAAAGATAGCATGAGACACTGTGAGAAAAGTATTCCATATTTTTCAGTCCCTGTTGGTAAAATTATCACAGTATACCCCACTCCACAAGTCAAAAGGAAGTTTAGGAAACTTTTTTAAAATTACATATTTTTTTCTTTAGTCAGGGACACCTATATTTGCAAGTCAACCTTCAAACATCTCTTAGCTAGAATACAATCAAGAAAACCCTTATTTCATGGGGCCAGTCTACAAACTCAGATCTAATTTAGGGGATTAATGAAGACTTAAAATTCTGAGAATCATCAGGTCTCTAAGAAGATGTCATTGTGCAAAAGCCAAATATTTTAGGAGGGTCGGGAGAGAAAACAGAGTGCCCAAAGAGTTCTGGGACTTGTGGGTTCCATGGTCATGGCAACCCCAGCCATTTCCAGGGTAAGTTGGAATTCCTCAGCAATCATTCTAGTTCTAGGTTAAGCGCCATTACTGATATCCAGTCTGCTAGACAGAGTGAGTTATCGACATTAGATATCATTATTCTGTGACGCAATCCCTCCAGGACTTGCTTTGTTGAAGCAAAGGTCATAAAGTGGATTCAGTTAAGGCAACGATGAATCAACATGTTAAAGTAAAAAAGAATGCCTTTCTAGAACAGGTGGGTATGCCAGCGCCCAGAGTTGGTCCATAGTAGCAGATTTGGTATGATGGACTTTCCAGTGGACCTGGAATCAAAAAACTTTGGATTTTTCAATGTCTTTTACAATGTTCGAAAGTCTATGCCTGTGGTGGAAAATAGGACTATTATACATATCGACATCCACATCTTGAGTTTGGAAGATTTTATCTCATAGCAGAGGGACAATAGGGCCCTACTGTAAAAGGAGTAGAGTGTTTCTCCTTTAACTTTGATTTTCTCCAGAGAAAAAATCAGGTGAAGAATTGTACTTCCTGTTTAGTGAAGATATGAAATGTTACACAGAGGGAGATATTTCATTATTTTAATTAGGTGGCAGCTGAAAAAAGTGACTTAAGATTGTTTTTGCAGGGGGTCAGTTAAATTAAAAAGCTAATTGATTATGGAAATATGAATACAAAAAAGTATTTTTAATTTTTCTAGATATCTGAATTCCTAAAGTAGATTTGGAGAGGGGAAATGTTTATACAGGGGCTGTTTGATATTTAACCATTCTTATTCAAGTTTTTTACAGGATATTTTGGTATTGTATTCTTATTTTCTTACTAAAAAGACAAAGTTTTTCTGGGTGTAAGCTATTAGTGGGAATTACAATGTGTTATCATTCACCAATGTACACAAAGTAAAATCAATTAAATCAAGTTGCAAAATTAAAAGATAGTATTTATAGCTATCTCACTTTGCTCCCTACCAAAAATGGAGCCTCAGTTAGGAAATTCATATGTATTTGATCTTTAAAAATAAAAGTTTAAAAATTTAACAGTAAAAGTAATAACTATTGGGGGGGGAACGGAATTTGTTATTTTTACAAAATTAGAGTTTTATACATTGTCAAAAACTGGCACAATAATTCATAAGTAGTGAAACATATATTTCTTTAATATTTGAACTTCCAAAACAAGTACTTCCTACATTTTGGCTATTATGAATAGTGTGGCGAGGAATAAGGGACTGCTGATCTCTCTTCAAGATCCTGATTTCAATTGTTTTGAACAAAAATACCCAGAAATGGATGGCTGGATCATATTTTATTCCTAAGTTTTTGAGGAACCTTCATACTGAATGCGGAAGCAGCCTAAATGTCCAGTGATGTATGACTAGATAAAAACACACACAATATGATAGATTTATACATATTCAACCATAAAAAGGAAGAGCCTGCAATACATGACAGCAGAGATGAACTGGGATACTATGCTAAGTTCAATAAGTAAGTCACAGAATGACAAATACTGCATGATCCCACCCATATAAGTTACCTAAAGTAGTCAAACTCATGGAAGCAAAGAATGGAGTTGTGATTTTTTTCCTCCCCAGGATCAGGGAAGGGAATAAAATGGAAACATTAATCAATGGACATAAAATTTCAGTTATGTAAGATGAATAAGTTATAGGGACCTACTGTGCCTATAGACAACAATACTGTGTTGTGCACTTCAAAATCTGTTAAGACGGTAGATCTCACATTAAATGTTCTTACCACAACCTCAAAATTTTAACTACTTTCTGCTCACCTTTTCAATAAGAGACTGGTTTAAGAACTGAAACTTACTTTTAAATAAACATTAAATACTTTGCATTTATGAATAAATCCTAAAAATTCCTTACCAAAACAGAATTAAATTACAGAGTATATCTTTTATAATAAATAAAATATATAAAAAAGAAATCTGCCTTTAAAAGTCTTCCCCAAATAATGCATTATCTAGCATCCTGTTATTTTTGTCATGATCTCACTTTGATTTCCACATCTGACCTGTGTTATTCATTGTATGGCACATAATTCCGTATTTCATGTCACTTGGAGCTTCTCATTACCAAGACTCCCAGCACATTAATGCTTTGCAAAGTCCATCAGAACAAAATATAGTTTGTTCAGACATGCTATTTGGACACCAGAGGGCAGAAGAATCCCTTGAAGTGAAGGAATTCTGTAAATATATCCTGTGCATCGGTGTGTTTCCAGGCGATTTAATTAACACTGTGGGGTAGTGTTATCATTGCAAGGCTAGGAGTTTAGGTTTGCCTTGTCACAGGAACTACATAGTTATGTCAGAAAAAAAACATAAAGTAGCTATGGCACCCTGAAAGTTGTAGTGTTTATTTGCTCGAGTGGTAATGTCAACAGAAGTCACGACTCCTGGGAGAACAAGCTACAACTCAACTTTGGCAGCAAAATGGATGCAGAGGATGTAAAAGCAAAGGTGGTTTGTAATAATCTTTTTAAAATTTTTAACTTGAGCAGAAAGTGGTTTTCAGGAAAGATTCTGACATTTCATAGAAAGCATATTATTCAGCAATATTTTTATTAAAGTGTGATAGGTTCCCCTAATTACAAGTGCAATAAGGAATAAATAAAAGGAATGGCAAGGGCAAAAAATGGCTTCAAAAGTTCATGATTATTTGTGCAGAGAACAGACCATTTCTCCCTGGAGAAACAATGCACGGTTTTGTTTGGTTGTTTGCCTTTATCATTTTGAATAGGAATGGCATGGAGATAACAGCATTTGATTTGAAGTTCCATAGATCTAAGTTTAATCACAGTCTCATCGTTTCATAAACTATGAGACTATGAGCTTCTTCTTAACCATAAAATATCTACATCATGTTGTTGTAAAGGCACTTATCACTGTGTCTGGATCATGTTTAAATATAGTTTTTGACTAAGTTTTTTGATCTGGAGATTTGTAGAAAATAAAATGATTCATAGTTTTACTGAAACAAAAATGATCTAGTGAGAACAGTTTATGTTTTGAGTTCTCAACCTGTGTCCCATCATGTGGTGCTTCTTTTCTCATCGATGAAAACCCTTCTCACTGACGTGTATGTTTCACTATGTGTGTGGGGGTCACATATTCATATTTCAGGGAAGTGGCTGTGTCCGGAGGAGGGGAGTGACATGGCATGTGAGGGGTCTTTATGCCTCCTGTGGCATTCATCGCTCTTTCAGGCAGGAGCAGGGAAGTGGTGACCATGACCCACCTCTGCAGCAACTCCAGCCCACACTATAACCAGAGCCTAATGTCATTGGGATGGTCATTTCAATTTCTTAATATCAAAAGAATCAACTGCTGTATATAAGTATGCAAATAATTTTCTTTAATTAATGTAAATGGTTTCAGTCTCAAATTCTTTTTCCTGTAACATCCAGATAATTAAAAATGCTTTTTCAAATGGCCTGAATGGTCATAGTCTTTTATTTAAAACAAACTCAGGTAGAAATAGCACTGAATGTGATAGTCTATGATACTTAACCCCAGAATCCAGGTATGATAAAACTTTCCCAGCCAGAGCTCTCTGAATTTTAATCCTCTTCCTTACCCCCCCCCCAATACATATAACATTCATTATTTATTACTAGGGGCCCAGTGCACAAATTTGTGTACCTTGAAAGGAACTGTGGGCAGCAAGGCTGCAGTAGGCACAGAGGTGGGTCTCAGCCCATCCTCCGTGACCCAGTCTGGCCCCTCCAGCCACAGTCCCCACAGTCCCCTGTCTGCCTGCAGCCCTGTTCCCACTGCTGCCACTCCCACGTGCTGATGGCACCGCTCCGCTCACACCCACTGAAGGTGTGGAGTGATTGGGGCCAGCGCCAGCAGCAGGTGTGAGCGGGACCTGGTGCCGTCAGCTGCCTAGCGGCAGCTGCTGCCCCAATAGCCCCTCAGGAGCAGGGGGAGGTGGAGAAGCCATCAGGGGCGATCAGGGCCGGCAGCTGCTGCTTGCACCTGCTGATGATATCAAGCAAACAGGACCGGCATCAGGCACTGGCCGCGGGTGCAAGTGGGGCTGGCACTGGCAGCAGGTGTGAGCGCCATGCAGGACCGTGGCACGCGGGAGCAAAGAATTTATAGTAACCAGCAGAGGCTCACCCCAATGGCAGCAACTGGCACCCCGCCTTGGTCTGGTGCCCCCGCTCACCTGCTCCACCATCCTGTCACAGCCGATGCCTGCCATGTTCTGTGCACGCCCCCTGGTGGTTGTTTGGTTGTTCAGGTTGTTCTGCCTTTCGGTCTATTTGCATATTAGCCTTTTATTATATAGGAGGATATATACAGGGTGTACCAAAAATGTATACACATTTTAACAGCTCAATTTTGAAAATAGAATGCATTTTAATAAACACTGCCTTTATAAGTATTCAAAGTATGCACATACATTTTTGGGGACGCCCTATATGTGTGTTTATTCAGTAAAAGATCTTCCATGGAAAGGGAAAATAAATATATTTTAACATCAAAAGTTCCTCATCTAGTATCTTAGTACAGGACTAAGATGTCGGGCTCTGCCTCCTGAGTCTCTGGGTTTACAACTCAGCTGCACCACTCACTAGCTTTGTGACCTTGGGCAGGACACTGCACCTGTTTGCATCTGAGACTCCTCATCTGTAAATTAGCATTAATGATAATAGCACTTACTTCATAGACTCATTATGAAAATTAAGATTTGTAAAACCTTTAGAAGAGTGCTAATGCCCTGTGTTACTGTTACATATAAAAATAAAACAAGCAAGTACAGCTTTGATATACAAAGATAATAAAGGAAACCACGAATATAATAATAATATTATTTGCAAAAGAAAAGTTGTTTCTACAAAAGTTGTGATTACCTAATAATCAGTCCAGAAACATCCCTGAAACATATTTATATTGAAGGATTATGAAGGGGAAATAGACATGGTTGTAAAGTGTGTTTCCCAGATTTAATTAGGTTACATAACAGGAAGATGAAAAGAAAATTCAGAAAGCCTGGCCACCAGCTGTTTCCCCTTTAGGAATGAACATATGAAAAAACAAAATTCTGTAGAATTAGACAGGGTAGGTCAACAATTTTTCTCAGAGATTTTGATGATGATTTTAGATCTCTTGGTAGGAATATTCATACTAAATCCTAAATGGGGAAAAAAAAAGGCATTTTTATTTATATCAGTTCAATATAATATTGAATATTCAATATATATTGAATTAAAACAATATAATATTGGTTCAATAACCAATCCTTAAATATTTAAATAACAAACTGTTTTAATCACATCAACAGTAAAACAGAAGCCATCCATTTATAATGCACATACTGATTTTAAACTGCAATGATTTTTTAGACAGATGCATAAAGTCTAAAACACATTTCTTGTTTCATCTATGTTTTAAACACAATTTATAGTATTTGAATGGAATTTTGGGCCTAGGATTCTCTAGGCCCTTTCCTATCTAACCTATGCATATTATTCCAAGGAGCGGCATTAAAAAAAAAAAGAAAAAGAAAAAGGAAAAAAAAAAGATCAATGCATAACAAAAAAGGAGATAATCTGAATGAACGTTTTTAATTGATGTAGTTGTTTAAATGGGGACTTTAGCTACATATCGTGCTTTAGTTGGGGAATAAATACTTATTTGGCATTTCCTACTAATTTAGAATATTTGTCATTCTAGATACTAAATCATTTTGATGATTCTGCAGACTCATTGAGTCTATGTAAGTACTGTAAGTACTATGCAAGTACTATATAAGTACTACACTCTCAGCATAGTCTGCACTTTAAGATAGAGTCCATTGTTTCCTATATTACTCAAAATTCTTACTCAGAAGAAAAATGTTAAATTCCAGTAAAGGCTGGAAATGTTAAAACCTCACGTAAATAAATAATACTTATTTTTTAAAAAAACAACACAGTACTTATTGCTGTGGTGAAGGATGTAGTTTATTACAACATATTTAAAAAGAGAATATGGGCATCAGAAAGGTACTTCATTATTAAGTTGAATACATACAGTGCCAGGTCGGGGATAAGGAATTCTTCCATCATACTGCACCCAGCGGTGGTCTGCGCTTTCCTTATGAGCATATGGGCCATTAAACACCGCTCTGATGTCAGCCATGCTATACACACAAACAGCGGAGCCTTTGAAGATGGAGCTGAAAGAAAGCAACATGATTCAATCCAGTTTCCTTCATTGGACACTCATTGAGCACAAATATGAGAGGTGCTGCAGACAAAATGTAGGTATGATCTCAAGGAGTTTATAGCCTGAATAAAGTGTATTAACAGTTATATCATGGGTAATTGCAGTAATCTAAGCAGCACACAGATAGGTACCCAATACTGGGCTGTCTGGTAAGTTTTCAGGGAGTAGGTGACATCTAAACCAACAATGCATAAATAAGAATTTCCTAGAAAAACTGGAGGATAGAAAGAAATATGTAGAAAAAAGTATTATGTTTATCCACATGCTCTTAAATTTTATTTGAGGTTATTTCAGCATAATGCCCTCTAAAGAATTTAAAATGAAAAGGTGCATTATTTACTTCTTTTGAAAAAAAAGGAATAATCTAGACATGTAGTTAATAATGATGTGTCTGTTTTCTTAAGTTGAGTGAATGACCATAAATACTGGGTATTTAATGTTTAATTAATTTAAATATGTTGAAACTGGGTCAAATGGGAGATCTATTTTTAATTTTTTGAGGAAACTCCATACTGTTTTCCATGGTGGACACAGTGAGTAGGGGGAGTGAGGGCATGTGCTGAGGGGGGTGGGAGGAGCAGGAACAAGCAGGAAGAGGTCATATGGGGGAAAAGGATTCATATGTAATACTTTAAACAATAAAGAATTTAAAAAAAATGTTGAAACAATCTTTTTTGCTCCTTCTTGTATTTGAGTTTACATGTGAATCTTATCTGATGCTTAAAATTAAACTTAATTACACAGAGTTGGAGCACATGCAATTAAGAGGCAGAAAAGCTCCATGGAAATTTGACACAGTTTTGCCAACTAATGATGAAAACTGTTAACACGGCCATCAGATGTTCTGTTTTTGATTTATTTCTGGAAAATAAAGTACATTTTCTCTGAGTCTAAAACTTTCAATGATTGCTGTTCTAAAATACAACATCACCCTTTATGATCGAAGAGACATATCATCTCAGTGCTACAAAAATGAGCTAAGGATTCTCTGAGCAGGAAGAACTCACTCATTAATATTCTTGGAATGACGTTAATGGGAAACATTGGGAGCTGACGGTAAACAGGCATCTGGGAGAAAACTAGCTGCTAAGAAGAGAGATGTTCCCATAAAAATCACATGACTAGCCTATGATATTTTAAAGGGATGATGCATCAGGCTTAACGCCATTGCTATTGTTGCAGATTAATTACATCTTCTCATTGGACGAAGGCTGTGACATGCATCCCAATATGGCCACAGTCTTCAGGGTGGCATTAAAAATAAGATAATAAAGTGCACCAAGAACAAAGAGCTACCTTTTAACTTTGCATTTAACTCTGGGTGGGCAGAACCTTGGTAGGAGGAAAAGAGAACTATCTTGGGGCTACACCACCCTGGCACATATCTGTGCCTTGTGTGTGGAACACACAGCGACTTCAAAGGCAGTTCTGTGAATGAAGAGATGCCAAGAGCCTAGGGCTGAGATATTTAACTTGAGTAACTACAGGCACTTGCTCTTCTTGCACCTTGTAGTTCAGACATAAATTAGCAGGAAAATGGAGCAGAAAACAGCAGCTTCTTAGGATATCTTCTTTATTCTTACATTTAAATGTTTCACATGTTCTATCTTATAATGAACCAACAAGTATGTTTTCTGGTATATTCTGAACCAATAGTACATTTTAGTTTATACATAAGGTATAATGTATATGTAAATGAGAATAATGCCACAGAAATGAAATTATAATTTGCCTGCAACATATCTTAATAATTTAATCAGAAGGAGGCAGTAAGACCATTTTTCTAATACCTATAGCAATACTGCCAATTTCTCCAATAATAATATCAATATACATTGATACAGATTGGTAGTGGAGCTATGGAAAAATGAAAAGTATTTCAAAGAATATACTGTAAACAGTAATATATGGTATAGTTTGAACATGGCCCAATGTAAGTTACTGAATTAAATACAATTAATACTCAATAAAATAAAGTAGTGTCCATATATTCTTTAAGAAAGCTTCATGGGTGCAAGGGAAACTTTTAAGGAAGTCACAAGATTCAATGACAAGTACCAGACAGTAGTATGCATAAAGAAGGAAATAATACAGGATGACAATTAGGAAATGACCTTTAGTTCTAGTCCCATTTTTACTACTAATTGGTTCCTCTTCTATGGCAAGTATACAAACTTCCTTTGCCTATATTAGTAGAGCAGTGATGATATGGTGATAATGGCAGCCAAACTCTCATCTTCCTAGGGTAATGCGGAAGTGCATATAAGATAGCATGTGATGACATTTTAAAGGTCAAGAGTGGCACATCTCCTGTTTAGAGCTTAGCAACAAAACTGAGACATGTAGTTCTTTAGTATTACTACCTCTATGTCATACAACTTGGTATGTTTATTATGATTAGTATATGCATATGTCTTTGTATCCAGTCATTTTAGTCTGAGAATTTAGCTCACAGATATACCTGCTCACAGAGGAATTGGCATATGCACAAGTTTAGTCACTGAGGCATTATGCATACTAGCAAAGGACTGGAAACAATGGAACTATCTATGTACAGGGGACTGTTGAAATAAACTGTGACAAATGACACAGAGGACACTCTACTGGGGTAAAAAGAACAGAGAAACACTGTATGTATTGACATTAAAATATTTATAGGAAACACGAGGTAAAAAGGAAAAGGAAAAAATGTGTATTTTTTCCCACGAAAGGAAGGGACAAAACATATAACTGTATTTTTTTACTTATACGTAACAAATCTCTACAAGAATTACAAGCATTTTTTAACTTACCTGGTTGTGGTAAAGACTCCATATACTACAGGGTTTCTTTCATCTCTTGTGGGGAGTAAGTATATGTCTTCTATTGATGGGAAAAAAATAATGATTCACTATATTTTTAGCTTTTGAGTTAACATGTTTGCTTTTTTCTTTAATAATACAACATTTATGAAACTCTAAACAGTATATAAAATGAAGGTAACAGTGAAAGTCATTACATTACTACATGAGAAAGTAAGGGTAAAAGACTGGTTTTCTTACTAGCTATGTGACATGGAATCAGACATTTCACCTCTTAGGTGTTACTTCCATCACCTATAAATGGAATGGTTTGCTTGATAATCTCCATAGCTATTTCCAATTAGGAGTATGTGATTTGACATAGAAATTAAAAACATAGGCTATTTTTATCCACCACTGTAAAAAGTGTTGTCCTGTAATTATGTCAACTTATTAGTAACTGATTTACCTATTTGGTAAATGTATGAAAATAGCCACACAAATTAATTGTGTGGTATTGCTTGTGTAATTACTTGTGCAACATTGATACTAAAGTATGTGTAAAAATATTTTAAAATATTATTTAAGATGTGAGCATGCTTATAGTCAACATTCGAGATCATCCGTGAATACTGAATATATACTTTCATACTATAAAATACAATCCTAACAAAATCATCAGTGATGCCACCTTTTTATATTGCCAACAAAGACAAATTCAAGAAGATAAAAGCTAATAATATTAAATTTATATAAAATTGAAAAAGCTCCTTCTTGTATTAGCGTTGAGAAGTGTAAAGAGGGAGAATGAAAGAAGCTGTCTAATGCTTCTCTGAGTATTATTATTATTATTTAATTTTTTAAAATGACCTTTATTGTTGAAAGTATTACAGATGTTCCTCCCCCCACCCTTTTAAAAAAAGTTATTATTTTTATTAACAAGTTGGAGGGACAGAGTTCAACAAATCTCCTATGCTCTCCAGCAGGTGGCATCCACAGAATAAGGAACCCAAGGTCCTTCTACCTAGTGGTTCCTTCCAAGTGAAAGACTACATGGATAGCGCATGGGCATTGTAGTCCCAGGGCTACAATGTCTCTTGCTGTAGTTTTGTTTCCCTCTTAACTTTGAGGAAGAATTTTCCATTACAGACCTACAGCACATCCGTGTTCTCTATATGTGCAAATTTAGTAAGAACCACTCCTTCAGGTTGTACTGGGCTATACAATCAGGCAGTTGGGGATAAAATAAAATAAATGCTGAATTAATTAGGCAATAAGACTTTTTTTTTTTAAAGAAAAATGAAACATGTGACTTACGGAGCTCATCAAAATGAGTATCTGCCCCATCACTTCCAGGAATTGAGCAAATCAATCTGGCCTTAAGAAAAGTTGTCCACTTGTTTATCAGGCTGCGTTGTCCTCCTACATCATTCTGACAAAAAAAAAAAAAAAAGAAGAAGAAGAAGAAGAAGAAAATAAAGATACAGATTTACCATCATGAGTCTATCACCAACTAAAAATGGTGGTGATGACAGGCAGTGTCTATTAATGTCATTGCTTATAAAGACAGAGAGCCTACATATTCCAGTCTTTGAACTTTCAAATGAGAGAAAAGAGAAGAGGTCAATGGGGGTGGGGGAAGGGTACATATGTAATACTTTCAACAATAAAAATTTAAAATAAATAAATAAATAAAAACTAAGAAAAAAGAAAAGACAGTTTTGTCCCCCAGCGTTAAATGCTTTTCTCATGGCTAAATGAATTCAATGTAAGCAGCACACCTCTACTGAATGAGTAGATGCATGTAAGGCACAAGTAAATAAGGCAGGCTTGGAATCAACTCCCATCTCCGCCAATTCTTGCTCAATGACCTACTAAAAGCTGTTTTCTTATAGATAAAATTTAATTAATGCTATGAGATAGGGTTATTTTGATAACTAAATGACAAATGTGTGAAGTGTTTAAGTATATTAATCTTGTATAAATGCTAGCACCGACTTGTATATTATGTATATGATTTAGGTCAATATTTGCATCTTTAGAAATATGCTTCAGTATAGATTAAAAAAATCTTCTCCAAATTTACTGCCCTACTAATTAAACTCCAAGGCAACATAAACATATACATTTTAAAGCAATCTTGATTTTCCATATTTTATTTTACTCTGGATTATTTCATTAAAATGCTTTTTAGACATTTAGTAAAATATAAGCATTTAAATCAATTAAATGGAATAAACAGGTGTATGTATGTTACATGCCATGAGTCAGCTCCAACTCCTGGTGGCCCTATGAGTGAGTGATGTCTACAACCTCCTGTCCTTAGCAGCCCCGTCCAGCTCCTGTAGACTCGTGCCTATGGCTTCTTTTATAGTGTTAATCCATCTCCCATTTGGTCTTCCTCTTTTCCTGCTGCCTTCTACTTTCCCCAGTAATATTTTATTTTATTGTCTTTACTAAAGTACTCTGCTTCCTCATGGTGAGCCCAACATAGGGCAATGCCGTAGGACCCACTTGTTTGTCTTTCTGGCATTTCAGGCTACAGTAGAGCTCTCCTCCAACACCATATTTCAAATGAAGTTTGGTGTGTTTTTTTCCTATTAGCTTTAAAATGGACCCTTGTCTGAAACCTTTGCCTATAGAAAAGTATTTTCACTCTGAATTTGGCCCTGCCCACAATGCAGGCTACACATCAGGATAATCAAATGCTGAGGCACACCCATTTCTTTTAGAGCTTCCCATAGTTTCTCATGATTCACACAGTCAAAGGCTTTACTGTAGTCTATAATGCATAGACCAATCTTCTTCTGAAATTCTTTGCAGCATTTCATATCTAAAAAATGCTTACAACTGGAGTGTCCCTTCCTTTTCTGAATCCAGCTTGCACGGCTGGCATTTCTTGTTCCATATAAGGTAGAAGTTTTTGCTGCATCACCTTGAGGATCACTTTACTTGTGTAGGAAATTACAGTAATGGTCCTAAGAGTTACTAGACTCTTCGGCATCTCTTTTCTTCAAAATGGGGATATGTCTTTAATATTTCCAGTTCCTAGGCCATTGCTTTGTCTTCCACATTTCTGGACATTTTCTTGTTAATGATTTTGACAAAGTGGCTTGAAATAAATGTATTGGTATCCCATCTAACCCTGATGATTTACTTCTTCCCAATATTTTCAGGGCGGTTTTCACTTCTCTTTCTAGAATTACAGGCTCCTCCTCATAAAAATCTTCAGAGGTATGCATCGTCCTTTGTCTTTTCTGTATGGATTTTCAGTGCACCTTCCACCTTCCCTTTATTTTCTCCTGGTCTGGCAATGCACTTTCTTGTGGGCATTTAGCATTCTCAGTTTAGGTTTGATTTTATTTTTCATTTCTTGAATCTCCTGACAGAGAGCTCTTATTTTTATTTTATTATTTTTTTATTTTTTTGTTTTCTTCTATCTCCTTGCATTGACTACTGTAATAGTTTCTTTATCTCTACATGATAGTAATTGAAAAACTGTGTTCAGAACTCTAAGACTGCTTATGTCACTTGTCACTCTTGTCTGACTTTAATAAATTTTAGTGTTTATTCTGTCATCCAACCAAATACAATTAAACTATTGAGTGATCCACCATAAAAAGATATACTTACTATTTCTAATTTAATATGTCCTTATGAACACCAAATTAATATGATTTTTTTGTTTGACTCAACTAGATCTGCTATGCTTATAATAAATAAAATGAGACCGTTTCACAGTTTAGATACTAGTATATTAAGCACTGAATTATCATCTCCAAAAGTTACTTTTGGGGCCACTATTTCCATTGATGTATTTACCTTTAAATATAAACTCTATAAAAAGGTTTACCCTTCATGTAATCTATGAGCTGTAAAGTTAATACAAACTTCACTGTCAAATTTCTAGGCTGTACATTTAGGAGCTGCCTCCCCAATGTTTCTTTCATCTTTGAAAATTAAATTAAATTACAGAAAAGCATCTGAATAACTGCTTCAAACAGGAAAATTGAAACTCATATAAATAGCTGCTATTCTTGAAGAAAATGGGAGGAGGAGGGAGAGATCCCTTTTAGTATTAACGTGGGTAATATGAACATGCGATTTTTAAGATGATATAATGACAGTAACAAAGCAAATCTCAGAAACCTCTTAGGTTTGGGGGAAATCTAAGAAGACAATTAAGATCCAGAGGACTGGAGACCCTATTTATCTTTATAGCTTTAGTACCTAACACCATGAAACCCAGAGTTAATCACATTTTACATCCCTCTGAACAACTGAATCATTTAAAGCAATAGCTCTGTATAATTATTACTTAACAATTACATTTTACTGAATTGTCCTTTAGGCTGATAACAAATAATTTTAAAAAATGATAATTTTGAAATTTAAAGATGACCAAGTGAAATAAAGTATTTCATTCATGAACTAAAATTCACACTTAACAAACAAGATATCACACCTCACAGACTGCTCTATGTCTCACTGTTTTAAAATTTGAATGATTCCAAGTCATTAGGAACTTGCTTTTAGAACATGTGTGCAGCTGAGTTTATGTATGGTGGAGGCTAACTATACAGATATGTGTACATATACATAATAGAAACATGATGGTAAGCACAGCAGTTACTTAGATCTTGAACAAACAAAAACCTTTTATGGCAGTTGTATTTTGACCCCGCTACTGTTTAGAATGGCTGACACATGGTGATAACAAAAAGAAAAATAACATCTAGTTGGTTTTCTAATAATTTTTAATTCTCACCAGAAAATGTACTTTCTTATTCCTTTTACCCAACATCTACTCCAGATGTGTCACTAACACCCTGCTTGCCAGGTGTTTAATAAATATCCTTAATTATTAGTGACTAAAAATACAAGATAAAATTAATGAAAGTCTTTAGGAAAGTATAGAGAAAACTATAGACAAATGCCAAAGAATTTGAATCTCCTTTGAATCTTATTTTTAGTGGGAAATTGAGGACAGGCTTCATTGAAGAATTAGATGTAATACCGTCTTTAAAATGATAGGTAGGTTCAGACATGCAGAGATCAGTTCAGGCAATAGTCTAAGTGCTGGAAACTAGGGGGAAAGGACAATAGGTGGGATGATTCATAACATACATGGAGAACCAGGACAAGTTTGGTTTAGATGACAAATGGGATACATTGAAATAGTAAAGGACATGTTATAAAAGTAAATCAGGGTAAGATCAAGGAAGGCCTTCATACCAGGCAAAGCATCCATATGTTATTTAGTACACAATGAAGAATTAGTAAAAGATTTGGTAATTAGCAGAGAAGTAAAATAAGGTTTTTTTTAAGAAAATAAATACAAAATATATTGTATATAATAACTTTCTCAAAATGTGTATAATTGCTCTTAAAATTATATTTTGTATAAGGTGTTTCTATTAATTATCATTGCTCAATAATAAAAATAATCTGTGTATCAGCTAGCTATTGGATGATGTCGTATGTCTGCAGATGTGAAGGCAGATTTATCTAGATATGATTGTTATTGTAAGTGCTAATATCCTCAGGGCATTTAATAAATATAAATCCAGATATTAACATAAATGAGGAATATTGATGCTTCTTCCTAACCTAATGTAATAACGAATCGTGTGTCAATGTATAGCAGTATTCCAGTGAGAAAATACATTATCTGGAATTATTCAAAAAGAAATGTATTTTTAAATGATTTTAAAAATACAAGGTAAGTTATCTCTTCATCTTTCACATGACCCTTGATTTATAACATTTTATTTTCACACACCAAGCCTTTATGTATTTTTTTTTCAGCAGAGCTCTAGGTGTACTAAGCAGAGCTCTAGTTACAACCTTTCTATTTTAATGTATTCTTCTTACATACTTAGATATTTATTAAATTTTCATTGCCTAATTGTATATTTTGAGAGAGTCAGCAATGAGTATCAAAAATGGTGTTGATTCAATTTATATATAAAGAAATATATAACTATCACAAATATAATTCCAGGAACTATGTTTGGCTTACTGCTTTACCACAGCACAGAGTGGTTCAAATTATTTTGCTAAATTAATAGATAGCTTGAATATTTGTTTGAGGACATTCCTTTAAAAGGTGTACATGTCACTACTTAATCATAAAAGGCAGCAGTCACATCCTTCCTTTTATTAGATAAAAGTGACAATGAAGGCCATTTTGTTCAATAAAAATGACAATAAAGGTCCATTTTCAAATACCGCCCCTCTTTCTAACTGCAATTATCATCCATATTTAAGACAGACCGCGAAAAAATTCTAACTATTCTGCTAGCTCCAAATTTGTTGGACAGAAAAGGAATTTATACCATACTTGCATCGTTTTTAACCTGACAAATGGAAACTGCAATCCTTTAAACAAAAGAATCTTCAAATATCCTTGCCCTACCCATCAAGCTGCATTCCCTGGCCCCTCAGGAATAAAAGGATTTTAAAAAATCCAGGTCAAAGATGAAAGCCACCTGCTGTCAGCAAGGAAACAAGTATAGTTTCTGGGATAATAGCTCTCAGCAATGGATTATAAGCATTTAATGACTGGATAGTAATTCTTACAGACATCCAGAAGCCTGACCTGGATGGCAAAGTTCAATTCACAAGGAGTTGTATTTCTCCTGCAGTGAAGTGTCAGTGGCTGACTTTGTTGACCAGCTCTCAGTCCCTGGATTTGTTTGCAAATCCACACAATCCTCCTTGAGAACTTTAAGCCCACAAGAGGGCTGAAAGGGAGGCAACCGCTTTTGTATTAAAGTGTCACCTTCTTGCTTATTTGTGTGAAGTTCTAAAGAACACAACCTCTCACTAACACAATAGATTTATTATTGAGATGTCAGAATCAGCAGCTTTTAGTCACCCTTCACTCCTACACGTCTCCACTCTATTTATCACAGCTTCTTTGTGGTCTGATTGCCAAAGCCTTGACATCCTCTACACAAAGATGCAGATGAAAGTAACAAAGAAATTAAGTGTAAACAAGCCTGACCACATGGGTTCAGTCTGGGTGGTGAGTGCAGAGGGTCCTTGTTTTCTTATTCCCTATAGCTTCTGATATGCTTGCTATATATATATATATATATATATATATATAAATTTTAAAGTGATTAATATAAAAGATAAGAAAAAATTAAGATGAAACAAAACACAATCTACAATCTTTTAGCAACTGTAAAATATAGTATTTCTGAGTCATTTAGGTGATGGCTGCCATGTTATGAAATACTATGATCTTGTAATCACAGTAACTGTTAAAGGATAGAGTAGTCATGAGGCAGGTTGCTAGTGATTCCATTTTCCTTCCACTGCCCAGCAAATGCACGTCCCTATAAATCTTACATAGCCATGTAGAGTAGCTACAAGCTGTCACACATGAACTCTTATTGAGTGTGTCTTTTGACCTTAGGGTCACTATGCTGGGTTCATCTGTTAAACACGATTTTGTCTATGTGCCCCATCCTCTTTGAGGATCTCTCAGCACTTTATAAATATTGTCATTTTCACCAGCATATTGGGAAACAGAAGCTTGTGGAAACGTAATGATGGACTATCAGCTCTAATGCTCTTAAATCCTGATGATTTTATAAATCAGTGAAATCTCCAAGGTATTTGTGAACATGTATTCTATTAGAATATAGATGTGTATTCAGAAATTTGTAACCATACTGATGAGTTATATTGAAGGATACCAGGCTTTTCTTATCAATAAACATTGGAGAATGACATACAGTAAGCACTTTGAAAAAATGGTTTGATGCTAGAGTCAGAGGTTATAAATTCTCCTTTGCTTAAAGTTTATTTCTTTTGCCTAATGCTGCTCTTCTGCATCTTTGTGCAGGAATATCCTGGAACACTTTGAAAACCGTGCTCTTAGCATCTTTTGTGCACCTTCTCCCCAGTATAACACATCAATAACATTTAATCTCAGAATATAACACTTCAATAACATTTAATCTCAGAGATTTTAACTTGAATTAACTCTGCCCACCTTCTTTTGAAGTGTGACCTAAATACTAGAGTAATCTAAATCAATAAAATAGTGTTTGTTTTCATAACTGAAATAGTCACACTGAGGCAAACACACAATTGATCCTTTTAAAAATTCAACAAATAAGATTAGGGCGATTTAATACTCTTGTGTTTTCAATGTTATTATTTCACTACATCATTCATATGCTTATCTGATATGCCACTTATAATAACAGCTGTACCTGGCAGGTCTTAAATAGTCTTGTGTTGACATATGCCTTCAAATTGCCTAAAGACCCAGTTGCACCAGGAAATATTGGAGATGTGATCAAGCGACTGGCGTGTCAGAGCAATTGTCCAATTTACTCTTCTCTGTACTGCCTCAATCTTCATTGAGTTTTTTCTAGGGATATATTTTATAATCTTTGTAAACTTAATATGGATGGTCTACTAAATGGTATATGTAAGTAAATAATAGTAATAATAATAATCTAAACACAGTATGGCCTATTTAGAAACTTGAAATTATAATCATGTGTGAGAGAAATCATAAGTAAAATCTAGAATGAAATCTCAAGAGCCTGATTAGAAGGGCATTTCATATACTATACTAAAATAGATGGTTATACTGAGAGGGAGAACTTAAATGAAGATATTTAAATATGTTTATTGAACTAATGAAAGATAGTGAATTACACCCACTGAATAAAATCACAGTCGAAAATGTTGCATTTTCCTTTTCAGCCTTCTTTGCAAAATGCTGTAACGGTATCATGTCACTGTTTCATTGAGATGCCAAAAAAAGTTCTGACCACTAAAATATAAAAGCAAAAATAAAAACATATATATAAAGTCTTCTGCTTTGCCTTCTAATAACCTTGAAATACCTTAATAGAAAAAGCACACACAACTATACAAACTGAGACATCGCAGACAAAGGAGGGGAGAAGGAAAAGCACGCAAAAGGCTTGTATGGCAGGTATTCAATGCAGTGGTTTTCAAAGCAATCAGCCCTGTGGAGGCTCTCAAAGCAAAAATACAATTTTTCGCTTAAAAAAAGAACTCTAGTGTTTAGAGATGACTGTTTTTCATTTGTCATTAGAGAGATGAAATGGAGAACATGTTTTTCAAGCTGCTTCCAAAACTTGTAAAAATTAGAAATGTAGGATTTGGATAATATACAATATTTTTTAAAAAATCCCATTTCTAAGATTTAACAGATCAAAATGAGGTAAATCTAGACATAATAGGCAGTCTTTTTCAGGTAGGATGAGCGTTCACTAAATAATAAAAAGCTAGAGCCAGCCCCGTAAACCCTCGCCTAGGAATTTCTGACAGGAAAACAGATGGTAGTGGAGCAAAAGCACATCTGTAACTCCTGGGCTCTAAATCTCTCGTTTAGGTTGTAAGTGACATGCTGAAAGTAAGCAAAAACCACAACCTGGCGGAGACCAATAAATACGGAAAGTGTCATCGGCCTAAAAACACAAATCTTCAAAGGTAGCAATTGTCCAAATAGGGCCATATATCAAAATAGACAATGGAAGGGGAATTGAGGCAAAGGGCTACTAATTAGCCCCCCCACCCCCAGGCAAGTTATGTGAAAGGGCCATCCAAACTGAATTCCTGGCATGGACAAAGGAAATACTGCAGAACAAAAAAGAGAACTGGCATAACCCACCGCTGGAATCCGGTGTGGCTAGCATAAGTAAGCTAATGGACAATGCTTCCAAAAATGAACAGAATCCAAAAATAATGCAAAACAGCCTTGAGGCGGAAAGTTGTAAGCAAACCTCACTGAAGTGACTGGAATTTCCACACATTAACTTACAGGGTGGTTCTTCAAGGGACACACACACACACACACACACACACACACACACACACGGCAAAGAACATCAGATAGACAGAAATAATAGTACCTAAAAGGACTAACTTGCAAAGTAAATAGAGAATTTTTTTTTTCAGCGGGTTTATTTCATGTTGTTTCACCTGTAGGTTCAGTCAGCATTTCTTACCTTACCAAGCAGATCTGTGTAATTTACCACCTGTGAGAGCAGTCCAGGGTGTAAGGTGCCCCATCTAGTGCTTGAAAATATTGGCTGTTGTACAGAATTAACAAATCATAGAGCCTGGAAAGGACTTTAGAATTCATTCTAGGCTAAGTCCCATATCCTATATAATAAAAGCATAAAATACAAATTGACCGAACGGCCGAACAGCAGAATGACCATTGACCATCGACCATCAGGACGACCATCCAGGACCACATTATGACACCCACTGGCGCCAGGCCAGCCAAGGCAGGTGCGGTGTGATGCGATTGGTTGGGGACCCTGCCTCCCTCTGTGAGAGAAGCCTGGGTCCCGGGTGCCAGAGGGAAGCCAGGTGCCAGCAGCTGGGGGAAGGAAGGCCTACTCTTGCATGAATTTCGTGCATTGGGCCTCTAGTTTTAAATATGAAACAACTGAGAACATAGTTTGACTGGATAGTATTGACACAACTGAAAGATAATTCATAAGTAAATGTGTTCTGCCATGTGCAATGATAAGCATATTGGATTTCAAAGAGATTCTGTGGATGATGAAAGTATTTGTTCTCCTGAGACTGTCATTGATCAACATACCCTATGAAATTATCTTCCAAGTCAATTTCTTTACTATTTAGTATCTCTCCCTGTCCATACCTTTTGTCCAAAATTTGCATTGTTCAAATTATTGATACGATTTCACCAGACATGTCTCCAAATTCTTTTGACTATGTCCAGAAATAAGATCCAAATATTGCTAAAAATGAGGGCAAAGTAATGACAGTATATTCAGCCTTTAAAACTAATAATTAACTCTTCCAGTAACCTTTGTACTAACCTGCCTCCAGCCTCCCAATACACATCTACTATCACTCTTCCTCTCCTAAGCACAGTTAGTTGAACTGGCTCCAAAAATGTGCATGTATGACATGTGTGTGTGTGTGTGTGTGTGTGTGTGTGTACATGATTTTTGACATTTAACTCACTCTGGTATGGCCATGTACTTACATTATTTACAAGTCAGTCTCTTAGATTGTTAATTGCTTAAAAACAAACATCTAAATCACCCTTCCTCAGTTTTCCAGTACCTTCCTCAGTGTCTGTCACATTAAAATTCATATGATCTCACATAAGCCTTTCCTTTGTCTGGTAAAAGAGTAATGGGAGAGATGGGTGTCCTCATTTTCTAAGTTAAGAAACTGAGCTAGGAAGAAGTAGAGCAGAGATGTAAACCTAGATCTGATCTCAAGTTGAATATTCATATCACTTGGGCAAAAATTATTATCCTTACTGCCAAGTATAACACCAATTTTAAATATATATATATATATATATATATATATATATATATATATACACACATACATATACATATATATATTGATTTCAGAGAGGAAGGGAGGAAGAGAGAGGGAGAGGAAGAGAGAGACATCAATGATGAGAGAGAATCATTGACCGGCTGCCTCCTGCACACCCCCTACGGGGAAGCAAACAGTGGCCTCCTAGGTTCATAGGTCAATGCTCAACCACTGAGCCACAGTAGCTGGGCCTAACACCAATTTTCAATCATAGCCTTACCTGACTTCCTTTTGGTGTTGACATTACTGGCAACTGCTTTTGTCTTTAGTTTTTTTTTCTTCTTTTCTTTGACTTCTAACAATATTTGTGCCCAGTTCTCCAACTAGGTATCAAACTATTTTGTCTCAATTGTCTTTTTAGACATTTTCAGTTGTTATTTCTTAAATGTCATTGTCTCTCAGGTTTTGTCTTTTCTATTAGATCTTGCACTACACATTTTCTTGGGCAATTTCAGACACTTTAATGACTTTAAGAACCACCGCTATACTGGTAATTTCCAAATTTATGAGTCTAGACCAGGGATGGGCAAACTTTTTGACTCGAGGGCCACAATGGGTTCTTAAACTGGACTGGAGGGCCGGAACAAAAGCATGGATGGAGTGTTTGTGTGAACTAATATAAATTCAAAGTAAACATCATTACATAAAAGGGTACGTTTTTTTTTTTTTTTTTTTAGTTTTATTCATTTCAAACGGGCCGAATTCGGCCCGCGGGCCGTAGTTTGCCCAAGGCTGGTCTAGACCAAGCATGTCAAACTCATGGCCTGCGGGCCACATGCAGCCCACTACAAATATTTTTGTGGTCCAGCCAATATAACAGCATGTAAGAAACGTTTTAATAAAAATTTCATAACTTAATTTTTACAATATCCTGTTATACATAATTATTAATATCGGACTACAACATTCGCTAATGACTGATTGTTGCATTCATTTCCCTTACACGCCTTATGCTCAGGCACACGGTTTCTCTCCACTAATATTAGCAGTGAATATTTTAGCAGCCGATTGCCACGTCATTAGTCTTGGACTGACTTGTTTGGTGTGCGCAACAGGAAATATTTTGCTTTTGGAGAACAAGAAAAATAGGTTTATTTGTGTTACTCTTATTAATTTGTGCAGTTATTCAGTGTCTGGTAAGTTAATGTTCAAGACAAAATATTAATTTTTATTTAAAATTCTCTATTATTTTAAGTTAACAATTACTCATTTATTTCAGCCCTTTGTATTCAGCATGTCTCTATCGAAATAAACCTACGTTTCTATGAAAATTGAAGCTTTTGTTTATTTGCGGCCCACATGAACTTAAACTTTGTTTACTTAGCCCGTGTTAGCCTTTGAGTTTGACATGCTTGGTCTGACACTACTGCTGGCTCTTATTTTTCAAGTGGATATTATGACAGCATATCCCAGAGCCACATCCAGTTCAACATGTCCAAATATGAAACCTATGCCCATAAAATTTTTGGTGTCTCTTTCCCCAAATTTCAGAATGTATCTCTTTGCACATTTTCTTAATCTCTGCCTTATCTTCTGGAAACCACAATTACTAAGAATATAGGAGACCTTGTCTATAGGGCAAGTACCAAAGTCTCTGGGAAAGGACTAAGGGAGAATTAAAGATCTAATGGGAGAGGAACTTGTTGCAGACTTGCATATACTAGTACATGGTGGAGTCAATATCTGCAATGTCAGTCAGTGTAATTTTTAAACAAGAAAGATAAGGCTTCTGGAGACTTTAGAAATTGCATGTATGTTTTAAAGGGAAAACAGTCACTATCATAATAATTTTCCACTTATTACAATCCAGTCACAGTGAATTTCTTTTAATTCCTTCAATGCTTTGAAAAACCCATCTCTGAGATTTCACATGTGTTTTTTTTCTGCCTAGAATATTCTTTTTTTAGTTTATTTTTATTGTTGAGGTTATTACATATGTCTCCCATCCTCCCCCACCTTTGCTCCCCTCCACCCAGCTCCCATCCCACCCCTGGCCTTCTCAGCACTACTGTTTGTGTCCATTACACATTTATGCACATACATTTTTTGGTTAATCTCTTCTTGCCCCTCCCCCCCCTTCCCTCTGAGATCTGTCAGTCTGTTGCATGCTTCCATGTCTCTGGACCTATTTGTTCATCAGTTTATTTTATTCTTTAGATTTCACATATGAGTGAGATCATGTGATACTTGTCTTTCTCTGATGGGCTTATTTCGCTTAGCATAATACTCTCCAGGTCCACCCATGCTGTCTCAAAGGGTAACAGATTCTTCTTTTTTACAGCTGCATAGTCACATAGTCCACCTAGAATATTCTTTTCCATATCTGCCATCACTGCCATATAATTTCCTAATCCTTTTCAACATTGTTTCAAAAGCCACTTTTTCAGAGATACCTTCCACTCATTTTTCCTAACTGTACCCTGTGGTTTATTTTATTATAGCATTTACCACACTTGCCAATTATATAAACATAATCTCTGTTTCCTTGTTTAATGCATATATCATCTACTAAGTTGTAAACTCTATGAGTACAAGTATAATGTCTTTTTTCAAAAAAAACTTCTATAAAACTATTGTTTAGCATAGTGTCATACACAGGGTCAATTATCAATAAATGTGTTAAGTAAATGAATGCCTTGGTAGTCTATACTCCTATTGTAGCCAGTAGCCACATGAAGCTATTAAAATTAAACAACATTAAAATTCATTTCCTCAGTCGTACTAGTCATATGTCAACACGAACAGCCACATGCTACTGTGTTGGGGAGTACGGATGTGGAACATTCCCATCACCACAGAAAGTTCTACTGGACAGCACAAGCCTACAACAAACAATTCATAGAATGGTGATAAATTAAGGACCTCTTAAGGATTTCTATCTTAGAAATCTCTCTTGAACTTGCCCATATATCTTCATTCCTACTATCTTTAGAAACCCACCTAACATGTCTCCCAGGCACAATATTTCTCAACCCAGATGCATTCCTCAAATTATTGCTAAATATATACTACCTATCAAGTCACTTATCTGCGTAACACATTTACAACTTCTCATTGCCTACAGCATAGAGTTTAAACACCTTAACATAGAAACAAATTTTCTTATCTTCCAACTAACCACCCCAAACTTAAAAGGCATTGCTTCCATTTATACCCCTGAGTTCCACTTGCATGATTTCACTATTCTGGAAGCAAATTATACTCTGTGACGATGATGCCTAAAATACCTGTTGCTTCCCCTTTTGGACACAATTTTTTAGCTTCACTGAATTGCACATAGATTTCTCAGCTCTAACCTCTACCATATTATATTGAGATTATCTTTTTATACCTGTTACCCTCACTGTACTATGAGGTCTTAAGGAAAAGGGGTAGAAGCTTATTTACTTCCCAGTGCTTAGTGAACTGCATTTTGCATAGAACTTATATTTTATTGTTGTTGAAAAAATAAAATAATAAAATAGTGAATAAATGGATTATGAAATTTAAAAATATTCCCCTTATTCTGTAAATGATTCTTTAGTTATTTTTGCATAATTTCAACTACTTTCGAAACCCCCTCCCCATCAATCACTATAGACTACTCTGTCTGAAAAGAAAATGTTTGACTAGTCAATAAAACAACTTCTACTTTAGTTTAGGAGCTGAAAAAGTGGAGAGCGCTTAAACTGTCAATAGTTTTCCATTGGGCTGAAATTATCTATTAAAAATTAAAACAAACAATAATTACAGCAAAAACAAAAAACCTGAATATTTCCAAATATGTATGTTCTATGGAAAAATCCTGGTGGAAAAATAATATAAAGAACTCCCAGGTTAGTGAAAAGCTCTGTACACTCAGTGCAGTCTGCACAGTTAACTTAGTTCTCTCTAACATGATATCTTTGTTCTGAGATCTTTGCTTGTGTATATCAAACATAATTTTATTTCATAGCAAAGATGCATTCTGTTATTTATTTGTTTGAAAAAGAAAAACAATCTTATACTATCAAATGGGGGTAAAAAAATAATAAAGAGGAAGATATTCCAAATAATGTCAGAATAACAATTTTTATGTGAAAAACATGTAACAACAACAATGACGATGCTGACTTTGTTCATAATTTAAATGGAATATCCCATGGCTGACACTTAAGGTCTATATTATATTTTTATTAAATAATTTTATAAATGGTGCAACCAAATTTACTCTTAATATATTTTTCCACCTCGAAGGTTAGCTTACAGTATATTGACAGTAACAAAAACATTACTCAACATCATAAATTAATTTTTATCAACTAATTGGATTAAATCTATCCAGAAATAAGTACTGCGCTATTAAAATTAAACTTTTTGGCTTTTTGCAGGATGTGACATTTTAAAAAGATTTTTAATCTTGTCAGTGAAGTCTCCATTTAAAAATGCTCTCTTTTTGCCACACATTAATCCTAAGTTATTAAATAAAGTTGAAGCCAATGGCAGAGTGCATTATAATTGAGAAATCACAAAGAAAGCATTTAGAACCAAATATTGTAAACTTTGGCCAATAGATCATATGTGAAGTGGGAAATTCAAAAGATGGTATTCAATTAAAACAGAGATTGAGTAGAGATACACTAATGTGAGAACCTCTATTATATCTTTTTTTTTGAAGAAAACTCATCCATCACATGTCCTTATTTGATCTCACAATTTGTTAGCTTTTTATCCAAAAACAATAGCATGACAAAATCTTGCTGTGTGGCCTCAGAGGTTTTGTGTTGGGAAGACTCAAGTATTAGAATTCTCTCTGCCTTTTCAGTTTTATAGGACTTTGTTCATAGTTTAAACAAAATATCCCACGGCTGACACTTAAAGTCTATACTATATTTTTAATAAAGAATTTTATATATAAATGGGGTAACTAAATTTCTTTTTAATTTATTTCTCTACCTCTAAGATTAACTTTCAGTATATTGATAGTAGGAAAAACATTACTCAACATCCTAAATTAATGTCCATCAATTAATTGGATTAAATGTATCAAGAAATGTATTGCACTAGTTTATAGAACATACAGTTGTTAAACGAGTTAATCAGAAAGTGACTCTTAAAATACATTTAATTGACTACAATTCTCATGACTTCTTTAACATAGCTCACTTATACAAATGTTGTCAATCTACACCACAGCCTTTCAGGGTCAGGGTACTGCTGTTAAAAGGCATGCTTCAGCACACCGACACACTAGCAATGGCCATTCATCTCTAGTCAAGAGGCTTCAAGAGAAATTACTGTGAATTCTTAGACTCTGAAATAATAAGGATGTTTTTTAGAAAGCCTGTCCCCTGGGGGTAAAGGGATCAGTGGGAGACAGCATTATGGACTTGGACACTAGGTAAAGAATCACCTGTGCTCCCAGGTTGGCCTCACTCAGAAGTCATGTTTTCATTGGCACATTTAAGTGCAGTGATGGTTTGTATTACTGTCCCTGGAAGTGTTCAAAAGCCTGAGGGCACAGCTTGAGACAAAAAGGTAATAGGCTCAGGTAGATGCAAGAAAACGAAAGGTTTGAAAGACCTAAGTAAGCTTCCCACTGAGAATATGTATTAGCTTAACAGCTCTTCCACTTAATAACTGAGTTAATACTGAAGGCGCATATCTATTTAAGAAAAGTGATTTTGCTCTGGCCTGGGGCAATTGGTTGGAGTTTTGTCCCATACACCAAGGGTTCTGGGTTTGATTCCCTGTCAGAGCATGTACCGTACTTAGGCAGGGGGATCATTCCCCAGTGGAAGTGAGGACGGGAGGCAACCGAAGGATGTTTCTCTCTCTTTTTCTCTTTCTTCCTCTCTCTCTAAAAGTCAATATAAACATGACCCTAGGTGAGGATTGAAAAGAAGAAAGAAAAAAAGGAAAAGTTATTTTAGTAAAGATAAATCCAACTAAAAAAATAATACACTAAAGTCATAAGTAGATCCAGTAGCACTATTATTCCACAAAGTTTGTATTCACTCAAATGAGAGCATTTAAATATATATATATGTTTTTAATTGATTTTAGAGAGAGAGGAAGGGAGAGGGACAGAGAGATAGAAACATTAATGAGAGAGATACACTGATCAACTGCCCCTACCGGGGACTGAGCCCAAAACCTAGCCATGAGCCCTGCCAGGGAGTCAAACCAGTGACCTCCTGGTTCATGGGTTGATGCTCAACCACTGCGCCATACTGGTTGGACCAAATGAGAGCTTTGATGCCACAAAATCGAAGTGTTTCATAGAGTCTCTGCATTTCCCTATAATTTACATAAAATAGCAGTACTAAAAAAAACTAATTATGTTCTTCAAAATAATTATTGCATTTTGATTTGTTTGCTCTTTTTTCTCTTTATTTCATTTTCTTTCAGAACCTAATCTAGATTAATGTTCTAATAAATTCATTACTATAATACTAGAACCACATTTTCAGCTTATTTGACCCAGGTAAAGATATATAATTTTAGATGTGTGATGAGATCTGTGTTTTGATAAAAATACACGGTATGATTCTTTTAGTGTTTAACTTACTCTAGGGATTATTAAATTGCTTTCAATTTTTAAATGAGATTATTTAATGTATAAGAACATTTTAATCTCCACAAATTAGGACATGCAGTGACTTTACTGGAATATCAATAATTAGCAAAGGGATATAGCATATGTGAAAGGAGTGAGGTGCCAAAGAGACTCACACCTGGGCAACAGCTCAGGCACTGGAAAAGGAAACTGTAACACTGGAAAGCTGAATCATTTTTTTCCTTTTCCTTTCAGTTCTAAACAATCATGCATGTAAGATAGTATGAATATATCTCACCAAGTATAAGTAAGTAGTGGACACTAACTTTTACTTCCCCATTACATGGGTAATTGTTCAGACACATACACACATGCTTAAGTAAAATAAATATATCTTACCTTACAAACTCTTCCAACTCGAGAAAGAATTGTCTTATCCGAAGTACTGCCTTCTTGAGATGATTCACGAAAGAAGAAATATATTTTATCATCATCTGGATTATAGGTGTCTGGTATGGGGAAAGTCCCAATAAATTTGGCACCTGTTTGAAAGAAAAGAAGCTATAGATTAAAATACTGAAATAATTTAGCCACGACACTACTGGCATCTTTTGTATGAAAAACAATTGGCAGAATTTTTAAAAAATGAACCATGAGTGGAATGTGGGAAATGAGACAGAGAAAAAATAAAAATGATACCCATAGAAACATGTATTCGCATGAAGAGGTCCTGAACAAGTTATGGAGGAGCTCTAGAGAGCAGGTGAGAACATGACTGGCTGATATTCACACTGTTTGCACCTCAACTAAATTACTTAACTTACCCTTTCACACCTGGAGATTCTATGACTTACATTCTTTTATATGATGGAGTCACTGCTTTTTAGACACTATATCTATTGTAAAAAGTTTAGGAAAAACTATAAACATACCCTAAATTGTGTTATATTAGGAAGTAATTTGCTGCATTTTGTGTAATTGCCAAAGGGGAAAAAAAGAAAAAAAAACAACAACAAATAGTGCATGGATCAACTCCAGTATAGGCTTTGATGACATTTTCTCCAAGTTCATATCATGTCTTTGCCACCTACTGGAAAGGTGACCTTGAGCAAATTATTTATATTCTCCATGCCTCAAGTTACTCACACCTAATAGGAGGCTACCAATATCATCTACATACTTGGATAACTGATACCATGAATTTATATATATATAAAGTACTTAGTATCTGACAGTGACTGACACATAAGTATTCAATAAATGTTTATTATTAAGATGATGATTACAATGATAATTATTATCGTTATTATGACCACAAACCAGAAAAATTGTGCACATACAAGCAATTATTAATATAATATGTAGTGCCTAATAATGAAATAGTTCTAAAAGTGCTGCATGGAAAGATGTCCATAATGCAGAGTAGGTAAAAAAAACAACAACAAAAAAAAACCAACAAACATTGGCAATACTTGAAACCCTTTGCTAGTTCAGAAATAATCCTTTTGACTAAGACAGTGGTTGAGAAATAAAGAAAGAACTTCAGCTAAATGGAAAATACTAGATACCTGGAAGGAAGCACAGAGCATTGTTCAGAGAATAGAAGAAGTAAACAAGAGAAGATAACCCTACACACACAACACCAACACACACACATATATGTATATAATAAGAAATTAGGGGTAAGAAGGATCAACACTGCCTTCTCTAGAGATTTGCCCAGGGATCTAATTGTGGTGTCGCTATCCCCCACAAATGCAGAGCAGTTCAACAGACAAAAGTTAATGTTTGATTCCAAGTGATGGGTAGTTCAGTCTTTAGCACCCCAGATCTATGGGTCAGCCTTGGTTGCCCATCCAACTGTTTCTCTGCTTAAATGAGAAGTGTTGAGAGGAAAAGGAGGGTGGGGAGGATGTGGGCACCAACTTTCTCCACTTTGTTTTTCTTATTCCCTGTTCTGTTCCTGGAATTTAGAACTCCAATGGATTCCTATGCTCCTGATAATCTCACTTTCATGTGATACTAGATTATATAAAAGTTTAATTTTAGAAAACTATGTCGGATGCTTTAAATTTTCTTTTCTAATTAATCTTAAATTAGCAAGATCCATTAACAATTCCACTCAAGGTTTTATGGCTTTTCCCCCTCCAGCCCGTCTTTTAAATTATTGATAAATTACAAACACTTGGTTTTGAATTCCTGAGCAAAGTAAAAGTTCTTTTGTTGTAACAAATGAACACTTCTCATTTTTTATTTAAATACATTATGTTTCTTTAAAAAGACAAAACTCTTTGTGGAAATAAATTTTCCTACAAATGCGCTATTAAGATTTCAGCAAATTCATGAAAGCAAAAATTATTTTTAATCACTACTATGTTCAAACATTTAGAACAAGAAAACTGGTAGAATCAAAGAATGTAAAAATTAATAAAACTAACTCTTCACTTCAAACCAATTACAATCGAGATTAAGGAAATATTAACATATGACCAAGATATATGGCTAAGAAGGCCCATCTTGATGTTTCCAATGACTTAAGAGGGGGTTGAGACAATATAGGTAGAGAAAAGACAACCAACTGTGGGCTCCCATATACACAGACTGGACATTAATAATCATCTGTAGAATTTTTTGAATTTGCAAATGTCTCAATTCAATGTCCGGGTCCTGAATGAAAATCTCCAGTTGCACTGGCATGTGTATTTATAAAATTTAGTTATATACAAAGATAAATAAAACCTTATAGGTGATTCTTATAAGTATCTAAGATTAAGAGTCACGGATGTAGATAATATATATATATATATATATATATATATATATATATATATAACAGATGGTCTTATTGTGTCTATTCAGTGACTTTTAGTTTTACTGGTTTTATTGAACTCTCTTTTGAATGTTGATTATTTTTCCAGTACTATAAGAAAATTATTTTGGAGTACTGTAAGAAAATTGAATGGTGGAAGTGTTTAAAGCCAAATGTTTACTAAATGAAGAAATCTAATTAGGGGAAAAGAGTATCAAATAGTACTCTATTCTGTGATTTAAACAATATGCATATTTATGAGTTAAAAGTACACACATGTTTCAAGAATAAAGAGTTTCTTTTTTGCAGATTCAATTGAGGTCCTGTCTTAGAACATTGATGTTAGTATTTCTTGATAGAAACTTTCCTGACTTGCTGCCTAATTTAGGTAAAAATAGGTATCATGTAATCAGTATATGACATGCACTGTTGCTGAATTAAATAATATGAAATTATGCCAATAGACACCTGGGCTCTATTATACCACATTTCCCCCCTTTGGCATTTGAAACACATGTCCTAATAGGGGTGGAGTTCGTACTCATGCATTTTCACAAGTGAACTTTAGCATGACACCGAGTCACTGCCAAGTGAAGATGGAATAAATCCACAGGGCCTGCAGTACACATCGCTTTCATTTCTCCCTCTGAACCTCTCACCCAGATGAGCTCACCTACACAATGACAATGTATAATGACTTTCTTACTTTCTTTTACTTCTCGCAACACCTTTTTTCTAAAAAAAATGTTATTCTTTTGTGTGGAAGGAGAATTTATAGCCAACAGAGTACTCCCAAAGAAGCTGCAAATAAAAAACTGCCTCCATATGTTAAAAATGAAAAATTAAAACAAAAGTTCTTCTTTACTTCATGGAAGGAAACAAAAACAGATGCGACTGAGGTGTCATCATTTGTTTTCATTTTCCATACTTCAGTTTTTTCCTAAAATTCTCATAAAAACTCCACTGTGCTTGAGTGACCACCCTGACTTGTATCTATATTCCTAGTTATTGGTATGTTCTAAGGTGAAGTTGAGAGAGAGAAAAAAAAATGTGGAATCATCTAAGTCTTTTCTAGAACTCCCCATAGTATTTCCATTTCACCTTTGTGATTTTTTATTCTCCTGTTAGGTATTTAATAGGCATATTCGTTTCTCAAAGAAGGCATCAGGACTCATACTTAAGTCTTTTGGAACTGGATTAGAGAAATTCTGACAAGGATCCTTAGACTAGTAATGATACCATTATAAATAACCCACTTATGAATTTACTGGAAAGGAGCAAAGGGAAGGCCAAAGTTTATAGGCATGCCATTTATGCAACTTTACCAGGAAGCTGCAAAGCCACTCGTCTGTTCCTGGAAGATCGCTGGGAGAAGAGACTGGATAGTAGATACACACCAAGTAAGGTCTGGATGATATAGGGAGCAGATCAATGGCCAGAGTAGGTTTGGCCACTGCAGGCATGGAAAGATTTAAGATACATAAGCTCCTAAACCAAGTTCTCTCTCTTAAATGCTGGGCTCCTGGCTCTCTTGTTGTAGGGGCTGTGCCCTCTGTATTTGCCCACATGACTCAGGGCCATGTGGACCCCACACAATGGACTGATGGATTAGAACTAGCCTAATGCTGTGTAGAACCCAACTCTACATGGAACAGAAACTCTGGACTCTGGCTTTGCTTTTAGCTCTGTTGAATCCCCAGCTGCACCTCTTCCAGGACAAGTTTAAGGAAAATGGGACTTTGCAAACCAAGGGATTTAATTCCATGAAAATAAAGCTTTCTACCACACCTCATCCTCCCGGAGGGATTTCCAGAAATGCTTATTCCAGTGGTACCCAAAGACCCCCACTCCCACAAGCAACGGAGAAAGGCCATCCACACATTTCTCCACTAATAGTAAGTGCAGAGCTTAACTGCTATCACACTGGTTAATTCCAGGCAGGGCAAAGAACAAAATATGGCACACACATGCATCAAGGATTTTAAACTCCCTAAAGGTTCAGTAATAAAAATGGACTTATTAAATATTCATTTAGTATCATATTTTTTAAAAGGTTAATTACTTAAAATCTGCATCTTAATAGCTAAAATACTCAATTGCAAATTTAATTTAATTCTTAAATTTCATTTCATCTTGACATAATGTCAGTTTACCTTCACGAGGGTTTACATCATCACAGACATGCAAAAAGTAGGATTTTAAATTGCAAATGAAAGTATGGAAGCAAAATTTAAGAGAACATAATATCTTAAAGGGAAATAGTACAATCTATAATAATAAAAGCGTAATATGCTAATTAGACTGGATGTCCTTTCAGATGTCTGTTGAGTAAGACTCCCTCCACGTTCTGCATGGAGTAGGGTTCGGTATCTGAAAGAGGAGCCGCACAGCAAATGAGAAAAAAATACACGAGATAATTTTGCTATATTGGAGGACCAGGCGGTAAGTCCCGAAGGACTTCCTCCTTGCTCAGGCCTCACCAAGCTTTTATTGATCTGGGATGCACCCATAGCATAGCCCTTAGGCAGGTGACCCCCTAATAACAAGCAGACTAGCCCATCAGCAAGGATTTACATAATAATAAATGGGGGAGTAGTTTCAGCTACCACTGTCTGGACAAACAGAGGTGGCGCCTAGCTCCGAGCTTTGCTAGGGCTTCAAAGGCACCCAGCCTTCGGTGGGTTTCGGGGAGTTCTCTGTCTATGCTTATCAGATAGTGAAGGCAATAAACAGTTTCCCACAGATGTCCATCTTTCCAGACAAAGCCACAGCAGGTGGGGCCGAGGCAAAGGCAGCAGAGGCCCCCCCGGCCCTGGCGACAGTGGGCGGGGGCTGCAGGCAGGGGCCGGGGCCAAGGCCCTTGCACGAATTTCATGCATTGGGCCTCTAGTAATGTAATAATATATAAGAAGAAATACATTAGACATTGATCCTATTATTTGAAATATCAAATATCTGTCAGATCTTTCAGCCTGGCAATAATTTTATTAGACCCAGGATTGAGTTTTACATCTAAATGCCAAATGAATAGTAAAGAAAATTTACACATATGTTGCATTATGCTATTGTGGGCTCTTGTACATCATTAATAAACAATATACTTTAGACCACAGCTGTTTAATAGAAATGTCCATGATGATGAAAATGTCTTATATCTGTGCTATCCAATAAGGTAGCCCCCTAGCCCATCTGATTATTGAGCACTTTATATATGACCAGTGTGACTAAGAAACCGAGTTTTAAATTTATTTAATTTTAATTAATTTCACATGTGGCTAGTGCCTACCATATTGGTTAGTGCAGCTATAGAGTAATTAGGCTGTGTCATTAACTGTGTTAGGTCTAGTGCTAAGGAAAAAACTGAGCTTTTTGTAGCCCCATAACTGCTACTAAAATAGGAGTCAAGCTTCCAAATTCAGGAGACCTGATATGCTGCTATTGTCAGAAGTTGGTATTGTAATGGAAGGATGGGTCTGGCACTTAGGAGACCTGGACATATCCCTTCTCCTCACTGAGTCTCAATTTGTGGAGCATGAGGTTGAATAAGATAATGTCTGAGATAACATTCATTCCCAATAATCAGCACAGCTCCTCGAACAATCACTGTGCTTTGTCCCCACCACTCCTGACACTAGCTGATGAACCCACTGACCTGTCTTTGGACCCTAGGCTGACTACAACTGAAAAATGGCCACTTCTCAGAACTGAGGAGAGAAACTCTCCCTAATCAAGCCGATCTTTTTAGCCTTAGCATGTCAGGTACTTCCTCATCATAAGAATTTCATAACGTTTGTGTAATTTCTCCCTTGCTCTGTCCTAGTTTCCATACCGAGAAGCTAACTGGGTCTCTTGAAGCACTCACTGTGCTCTTCTGATTCCAGCCTGCTTGTCCCTCAGCAAACCTCTGACTTAATGCTCACACTGACTGACTCCGGCTAGACCAAAATGATGTAAAAAACAATAAAATAATGGCAACAAACCAGAGATAAGGTGATGGAGACCTATAGGAAGATGATGGCAATGGAAAAAACAAGGTCAATCGATATTTTGAAGGAAGTAAAGGTCCTTAGCAAAAGATTAGATAAAGGGTGAAGGAGAGGAAGGAATCAAAGATAATTTCAAGGTAACTGGGTGGAGGAAATTAAGAAAGTTAAGACAGCTAAAAATCAGGAAACTGAAAGTGAAGGATAGGTTACAAAGGGAAAACATGATAATTTTAAAGTTAGACTCATAAAATTTTAGATTTTAGACACAATAGTCTCTTATATACCTATTTCTACATCTCTATCCATCTACCTATCTATATATATGAGGAAACTCAAAGGATCACTAAACAACTTGTAAAAGTTTCAAAGCACTTTGTAGTATAATCAAGGCTAAGGCTTAGATATCTTTACTCCCATATCAAACAACCATTTCTTCTAATCTGAGATGAAAATATAAGATATCCAAATAAATGTTTTTAAGGGCACTCAGTTCTAAGAAAAGGCTGGAAATATAGTTTTAGGAAACACTATAAATAATTTCACAGAATTATTTATACAAGAAACACAAGAAATAATTTCACAGAATTCAGCACCCTGTGAATACTTTAATTATTCCAAATTTTCAGACAAAGAAAGATTTGACCATGGCCACACATAAGTGATGGTAAGTATTTAAACCTAGGCAACTAAATTACACATAAACAGAGCTATAATTTTTATCTAAACTGGGGCACATTTGAGATTAAAGAACAGATTAAAACTGGAAACATCCAGGCAAATCAGGTCATATGGCACTCTTGTCACTAACCACTAAGCAATCTGCCATAAATGCTCTAGAACCATAAATGTTCTCCCTCAGTCTTAATCATTTGCCTACATTCAATCCATTGAGAACTTCTGCGGTATGTATTTTCTCCTACCTTCAATTTCTTCCTTTCTGATGACTTCAATTGCAATTTTTCCCCAGTATCCAAAATGTTATCCTGAAATCTCCCTCAAATTCTTCTATTCCCAAACAAATATCTTCAATTTCTAATATTTATTCATGTATATTCTCATGTCCACCTCCACTGCCACTACCTTTGTCCTATCTCATCCTTATTTTCTGCTTTTGTGCGATGGTCTCTTATCTTTCTCTGTCCTCATTCTCCTTTAGTCTTCCCTTCATGCTATTGTCAGTTACCTTCATCAAAAACAAAGACCTGATCCTCTAACTAACATCAGGGAATGGGGCAGGAGGGCCAAAAGAAACAACATTCTAATTAAAAATGAATGAGCTTTGGGGATGTAAAATATAGCATGGTGACTATAGTTAATAATATTGTACTACATATTTTAAAGTTGCTAAGAAAATACATCTTAAAGTTCCCATGACAAGAAAAAAAAAATTGTTAACTATGTCTGGTGATGGATGTTGCTACATTTACTGTGGTGATCAATTTACAATATATACAAATATAGATTCATTATGCTATATACTGCAACTAATATAATGTTACTTGTCAACTATCCCTCAAAAAGATAAAATATAAATTAAAAGATAGATAACTTCTCATCGGTTTCTGGATATCTACAGCTTTCTAGTTTCATATCCCACTCTCTTCTTATGCCTCAGGCATTTATCATGCTTGAGGTTAGCAACCCTCCTGCATAATCTTTTCAGGCCCAGTGCATAGAATAGCCTGTAGTATGCCATAGGCCCTCAAATGTTGTTTATTAAAAGAATGTTCAACCAACTCACTTGATCTTAGCCAAAAGGTCAAGAAGCGATAAAATGTTCAACCAACTCAAAGGTTTTCTACTTTTGCCATGCTCTCCACATGGCCCCAAGAACAAATCTGCTAGGCAAATAATAGTTGAATAAATATTTCCTATATTTATTGTTCTAGCAGTATTCAGACTTCTTTATGGATTTGTCACAGTTAAGGAAAAGAATGGAATAATCTTTTAAATGGCAATATAATGATATTTGCCATCCCAAGACTGGAAAATACAATCTACATTTCACTTTAAAGCCTTAAGTATATCTTGTTACCAAGCAGATGACTAAATTTTCTTTTGGTAAAATCTATGGAGTTCCTCTCAATTAAGTATTTCCACAAAACATCACAAGGCTCAAGAAGACAGTCCCGCCTTGCATGAGTGTTAAGAAACCACTTAATTGGGGATATTCTAAATTTGTGTTACCTATTAATGGGTTCTATTTTGGTCAGTGAAATTGACATTGTTGTGTAAACAAATGGATCTGGAAGTTTTGACTAAAGAAATGTTTTTTCCCTTTTGTTTATATTGTCATTCCTTAAATGACATGGACAGATAGAGAGATAGCCCCTAGGAAGTCTCTACCCTGGCCTCCTCCACTAAAACCCAATATTTATGGTGGGAATGAGAAATGCTGCTTGCCTGCTTAAATAGCAATGTTATGTTATTCTGCTATGCAGCGGAAGAAAGTCCTATGTTGATTAGAAAACATTAACGATAAATCCTAACTTGTTGCAAGGCAGTAGGAAAAAAAAAATCCTTGCCTTTTTCCTTGAATTAAATAAATATATTTAGTCTTTGTTTTGTTGTTGCTTTTTTTCTTTTCTTTTCTTTTCTTTTCTTTCTTTCTTTCTTTCTTCTTTTTTTTTTTTTTTTTTTTTGGAGGAGTTTGTTTGTCTTATTGAAAACTTGGAATACTGTATGACCCCCAAACAAAAAAGAAATCAAAATAATGTAATATCAATATGCTTAAAATTGTGGAGGGAGATGTCTTATCCAAAACATAAATTATCTTTAAACAAAAGAAGTTAGCATTATAATCTAACCCCTCTCCAATTTGCTCATAGACAGAATTTGACTTAGTCATCAAAAGACTACAGGAAAAAGATTGCTATCTTGTAGACTAGCTCTGCAGCTTACAAGTTGTAAGATCTTGACCAAATTATTCAACTTCTCTCTATCTCATCTTTAAAAATTTGTAATAATTAAATATACCTCATAGGTCATTAAGAATATTAAAAAATCAATTAGAACATAGAAATGTCAAGGACAACAGCACATGCTCAATAAATGTCAGTTATTGTTATTATATATATAACATGTATAACTTTGTGAGAATTTATTTCAAACTTATTTTAAAATGTTGAACTACATTGCTTATCCCAAAACACATCTGAATGAATAATAATGACTTTCTTATCTTTCCAAAAGCAAGGCAAAACAATCAAAAGTGAGAAAATCACTAACCATTGAGCCAGTAGTGCTCTGAAATGTCAGTTCTGATGTAATGGTGGTCTTGAGTAGGCCCAAGGGACCGCGTGAATGCGGTATCTTTGCCAAGGAAATCAGAAGCTGTTCCAGAGTAGAGGTATTCATCTGGGTGGGAGAAAAGAATACATAAGACTTCTAAGAGTTTACCAGCAGTACTATTTACAATATACTAATTTCACAGCATGAAACCAAAGATGTTTATTGCTTAACATCAGAATATATTGAGGCTATAATTCATAAATTTCACATTCAGATTTTGAAAAATTTGCTTAAAGAAAAGATAACTCCATAAACGTTGGTAAGTTGATGCTTTAAGAACTGTACACATATTGGCTTCTCTTACAAATTAGCTCTTCTGTCCTTCTCACAAATAATTCAATGGTATATCATAATTAGGAGTTTCTCATTGTAACAACACAAAGAAATATTAAAAAGTAAATGCCATAATGAGGAATGGATTACGTAATTAGTATTTACTTAACAGACACAACCTCAATGACCACAACTTTTCTTTGCCTAATCTCTGCTGAAAGGGAGCTTTCAGCACTGAAGTCATTCTTTGTAATTATAACATTTTACATTCCTTGTAGCTAGCCATGTCTCTAATAGTTCTGATAAACAGGAATTCCTAAAAGGAGAAAGAAGGGAATGATGTTGCTATTACTGCATACCAAACTTCTTTGTCCTGTTATTTATGTAAAGTAGATATCCATGTTTTATGAGAGAGAGGAGAGGAGAGGAGAGAAGAGGAGAGGAGAGGAGAGGAGAGGAGAGGAGAGGAGAGGAGAGAGGGGAGGGGAGGGGAGGGGGGGGGAGGGGAGGGGAGGGGAGGGGAGGGGAGGGGAGGAGAGAGGGGAGGGGAGGGGAGGGGAGGGGAGGGGAAAGGTTGGTGGGAAGATAGAAGGAGGAAGGGGAAAAGGAGACAGGAAGGAGAGAAAAAGATGACAGGAAGGGGAAGAGAGTAAAGGGAGATGGGGGTGGGGGAGGCATAAAGAAAAGGATTGGAGGGGAGAAAAGAGGAAGGGGATGGTCAAAGTTTCCCAATGATTATTATCACATTGTTGGGGTGGAGGAAGGTGGCAGAAAAAAATGCTATCCCTATAATAGAATGTGTTGCCTTTTTGAGAGCTAAGCTACTGCAAGAAATCTTTATAGTCAACTACTTTGGGTTAACCTTAATAGACCAAAATGAAAAATGGCCAATCTCTACAGAAAATTTATATTTTTTTAATGTCTAAATGAAAGAACAATAAAGACATTGTTTTATCACTGAAGACCAATTTTCCTCACATATATTCAAATTTTGCTTTTGTATAAGTGATTCAAATACCTTCTAAATCCTCTGATTATATCCATCTAAATGAGTTTTTACTAAACTAATTGACACAACACTCAACCTCAATAAAAAAAAAGCACAAAATAGAGAAATCCAGTAAATAATGTAAATGTACAAAATGCACTGCTTCCATCTCTTAAAACATTCCCTTAAAATACGTGGTAAATGGAAACATTTCATTTGGGGAAAATTTTTTAAAAACAAAAGTACAAAAAACCAACATCAACAAAGTCATTGTGGAAAAAGTTTGGTAGGAGTAAAGGAAACAAAATTATTACCTTCAAACAAAATTTTAACTATTTGAACATTTTTTTCAGAAAAAAAAAATTGTGTTTCAACTCCAAAACTGAATCTGTAGATCCAGGCTTTAAAACTGTCTTCCTTGTATTTAAATTACTTAGAGATTCTTAAGAGGGGTCACCGATGCCTACCATCTATTGTTTTTTATTAAGGGTGTGTTAACCCTTCTTGACAGATTAGAATCACAAATCATCTATCTCATTTTTTTAGGATAATGACTGAACATTAGTCACGATTTTCAAAACACACAAAAACACAAGCTTTCACTTCAAAGGGAGTTCACCAGTTCTCACTAAGTGAAAATTAAAATGTCATGGTGCTTCACTCGCATAGACTATTCAAACATTTGATAGACAAGCTAAATAAAAAGAGAATAAAGTCACGAACTAAACCAAGACAAAAGGAGTTCTTATAATGGTTGAAATGCTGTGCCGACATTCCTCAGAGTAGACTTCAGACCACACAGCACTGCGCTCTTTAAACAGAAGAGTCTTCTCATAAGAAAACTTAAGATGTATACAAAGCTAGAGAAGACTGAACATGCTAGTAAAAATTAGTGAACATGTGAAATTTTTATTAGCATGTGAAATGGGAATAAAAGGTATCCAATTATCTGTACTCTATAATTTGATTAATTTATTTTATTAATTTATCCGTTTATGTCTTATCATTAATCCTTCTACTTAAGTCTTAACATTTTAAACATATTATGTTTAAGGAATTGTTAAATTTATGGGGACACAGCTCAGCAAAGATAATCTGAGACATTTAAGTGTAAAATTTAAGAACAGGTGAGTGTGTGTGATTTGCATTAAAAAGAATTCAAGCAGAAGTTCATGTAAAACATAACTGTGCAGACAGTAAGGAAGGCTGAGACCTCACTTTATTGATAAGGATGTTAAATATAGAGAGATTTGGCACTAAAACACTATGGTCAGCGGAAGACTCCAAAATAATCTTTGACTCAATATAAAAATGTAGTTTAATTTACACATACCTTGTTAAAACACCTAAAGCAAGAACTGCCTGTCATTGATCTTACCTGTCATTACTGAAGCAAAAGGCTGTTGAGGATCAAAAGGACATTTCAGTCTGCCAGACTCCAAGTTGTGCGTGTCTAGCTTGAACATAACTTCCTGTTATGAGAAATATTAACACAAGTGAGATTTCTTAAAATATCAGAATCAGCAAGAACCTAGGATATAAGAACTAATATCCAACTCATTAATTCAATAAAAACTGATGGAGCACATACAGCATGTGCATCATGCTGTGCTCCTTAACTCTTTAGCAAATGTTATTACTGGCAAGACTCCATCTCCATGTTTTGGTCTCTGCTTGCCCAAAGTAATAATAATAATACGGAATGGATTTTTCTGTCAGAAGTACTAATATATTCATAAATTTATGTAGTCTGGACCACTATCATTATCAATATCACCATCAAACACACATATTTTTTAAGTCTAATAAGTAATTTGTTGAGCTTAGCAAGTCAATTTCCTCCACTATGAGATAAATTTACTATAATATTTATACTTCCATAGCTATTATGGTCTATTTACCTAAGCATCTGCAACTATTCCAAATTACGTAAGCCTTGTTGTACTTTGTAATTTTAGTGACATAAAATGTTTTAAGGTAGGAAGTTCATTTTCATAGCTGTTGATGCATGTGGGCAAAAAATATCCTGTTACAGTATTTTCACTGTTATGAAAACACTGTACACATTAAAAGCCACATAGTTATTTTGGCTGAAACGTCTATTTGTACAATAGTGGCCACAGACACTGAATGACATTGGCATATTTTAATATTCAGGAAAAAAAATAACATCTTAAGTTGGACTTTCCAAGAAAAATATGAATGTATAATGAATACGGTCCCACGAGCTTGAGTGGTTCATAACAATGACAACACTACCCTACAGCAAAAGGGCTGATGACTCAGCCTGCCTAGGCGCTAGAGAAATCCGGCATTTCAGACATTCTCTCTAGATGGTGTAGCTACAGAGTTGTATCAGAGCACACATACATGTCATAAAAAAGGACCATTCAGTGCTACTTCTCTAGAAAGCAAGCAATGAAACAAAAGGGATAGAGGAACTGGATTATTTATTGTATTATCTGCCATGTCAGATGTTTTTCTTATGAACAAGACCAACAGTAGCTATTGCCTTTAAAAAAATAGCAATAGTAATTTAAATAGCATGATTAACAATTGTTATTCTACAGTTCCAAGTAAATGCATTTTAATACTAAATAGTAAGGTTCCTAACAGTCAGTAGGTACTAACCATGGGCCAGAAACTTTATGTACAGTGGGGCCTTGACTTACAAGTTTAATTCGTTCCGTGACGGAGCTCGTAACTCAAATTACTCGTATGTCAAATCAAAAAGTGAAGGAGTGAGACATGTGATGCTGGGCTGATGTTGTGGCGTTCACTGTGACGTTCGCTGCGCCAACTAGCGGTGGGGTATCTGAAGCTGGCTCGTAACCCGAATTTTAGCTCGCAACTCAAAGCAAAAAATCGGCTGAGAGACGGCTCATATCTCGAAAAACTCTTCATTCGGGACACTCGTAAGTCAAGACCCCACTGTATGTTGTCTCAGTGAATCCATGTCATAAGCCTAATAATGAAGCTGCTCTGAGAATTCCAACTTTACAAGAGAAATATTGAGGATAGAGGGATTAATTACCTTGTTCAGCATCACAAAGCTAGTAAGAATTAAAGCAGTAGTTTGAACTCGCATTGTCTCCAAAGTTCATGCTTTTAACTAATGTAGTCTCAGAATTCAAACTCATGAACTTAAAATGTGTTGAAATCAATTTATAGTAGCCTCACAGTGACCATGTAACATGATCAAGCCCAAGTATATTTAATTAGAACAGGTCAGCTAATGGCAAGCTATGAGAGCGGAGACTAGGCATGAAAAAAAAGCCTAGTGCGAATACATTTAGGGCTGCTTTCCAACTGTGGATGAGGCTAAAGGTATGTCAGGAAAAACACACCTGTAGATAGTGGTTCTTAAGTATGTTTAAATATTGTTAAGGGGACATTACTCTTCACAGATCAAACAGAAGTGTTGACTCTAAAGCCTATAATAGTACATTGTAAAGGGGGAAAGTAAGCTGAATCCTGCTGTGGCAGAAGATCAGAGTGAAAAGCTAAAAAAAACTAAGAAAATATCTGAGAGAATGTCACAGTGGATGCAAAGTACTAAATACGCCCTTATAATTGTACAGACTTCTGTTTTCATAATGCAACATTTCATTAAATTCTCAAGATAAGCCCGTAAAATGGGTATTTGTGCAGGCTGAGGACAAGGCCTCCCTTATAATCTCCTGGACAAAGGAGACAGTGGGGAAGCAAGTTTCCCTGGGCCAGAGTCAAGGACACCAACAGGAAGATGATGTAAAAAATAATGGCTGATTAAATGGGCTGCCTCAGATAAACTGACTACTTTACATGGCATTCTAACTTTTGAGACAGCTTCAACTCATAAGATTTTTTTTTCTCCATTTAATTCCTTAATCTAATTATTTTTGCAAAAAGCATATATCGAGGCTGCACACTGAAATATTGTTGAAACAAAGCAAGAGTGATAGGAAATATTTAATCATCACAACTAGGAAAAGTTTTTATCAATACTTTTCTCATTTAAAGATGAGATTTGCATCAGGAGAAGGAAAATAGAATATACTTCCAATATAATTATTTAACAGCTATCAGGCATTCCAAGTTTTGAAGAATACATGTATATGTATATGTATATGTATATGTATATGTATATGTATATGTATATGTATATGATGTATATAGCAGACATTAATACAATACTTTTGAAATCCTTGCTTTTGTACCTTTCTGTGCTTCTGTGGGCTATTACCGCTGAGTATTAAGTGGCTGGAATGAAGCAGGTGCTATGCCAAAGCCTATACTATAATTTTCTCATTTTGTCCTCAAAATTACTCTGTGAGGTAGTTAGTATTAGTATCATTGTTTTGCTGAATAAACAGAAGCTTGGAAAGCTTATGCAGTGTGCACAAGACCACGGAGCTGGTAAGTGACTGCAGCCATAATTCAAACTCTGGCTCCTCGAGCTCCAATGATTAGTTGTTGACAGCAGCCCTGACTTCTGTCCTGAAATCCAGATCTAACTTCCCACTGGCATGACCTGCTGACCATTTCTCAAATGCAGCACGTACAAAACTAACTCACCAGTCTCCCCACAAACTTGTTACTATTCTCACCTCAGTAAATAACACCACTCTCCAACTCACTGCCAAACGCAGAAATCTGGGATTCATTTGAGTGTTTTGACCCTTCCGCCCATTGCCCCAGCCGCACTGAACAGGAGTTCCCAGAAAGGGGATTTCCCATACTTCTCTTCTTCATCCCTGTTATATATTAGTTCCCTCTTCTCAGTCACCTCCAGAGCAACCTTGTCTACTTTGAAAATGGAAGAGCCTTGCAAATTCCCTCTGGAGGAACAATGAATTCCTAGGACTAATAATTCATTCACAAAGTTACAGTCTCCAAGCAGGGATGACTACAGTTACCTGTACTCTTGACCAGCAGCAAACTCAAAAGGCTCCATACGCCTGTGCGCTCATAATTCTCTTATTCTCCCAGAACTTGTAAATTTCCCTGCTCCTGGGCTTCTTGACAGTCTGAAGCTAAATAATTAGCTCCATCTAAATTCCTTTTCAGCACTTGTGACTTTTAGGAGCTAAAGAACACTCTTTGCATCCCTCAGCAGGTTGTGAGTTTGGCCTTTAGCCTCAGGCCTCAAAACACATCCAAACTGTGGGGCTATCTCATATAATTACACCCTGTGCTGTGAGCTACTATTATACATTATCCTTCATCAAAGCTAGCCAAGAGAACATTACACAAGCAACAAAGAATGATGGATTCAAGTTGCCAAGTCTCCTAGTGGTTCAGAGATTTAACTATCATGGTTGCTTTATTTTCAAACCATTGAGTCTGGGCTAGTTAGACAAGTTGGTTAGAGAGGAAAATTTATCCAGCCACAGTTGTGAATTTGATTTCTGCATGAATCAGTTAAATCAATATAAAGAAACCTGTTCCATAAACTCAGACTTTAATATCAATCATGAAGCCCATTCTGCAAATATGCGTGATTACTCACAAGAAGCATATACATAAACATAAGGATGACAGTGCAACCATCAACCTATACAAGGATACACTTTAGAGTACAGGTTCCAAAAGCACAGTTGTGCAAGCTTGGTCTAGAGACTGAGTGCTTTGGTTGAGTTCTTTGCTAGAGCATTTATTAGTTGGGTGATCTTGGCCATGTTATTTAATTCCATTGAGACTCAATGTTTCGTAACTTATAAATTAGAAGTGATAAAGATACTAACTTCATTACGAGTGTTGTGAAATTCTAAGAAAACAATTCATGTAAAATGTGTGGTATAATCCATGACACACAAAAACCTTCTGATAGATTAGTTATTAATTACATTTCTGAAATCTGCATGTTTCTTATTTATTGAAATGCTCAGAGAGAGCTGCTATACATTACTCCTAATTAATATATACTTTATTTCCACTATGTCAATTTGGTCCAGCAGAAATAATGGGTTCAGTGTGCTAATATGACTATCTATATACAGTTATTAGAAAATCGTTACATTTTCTGTACTTAATGTCCACCACTATAAACATAACAGGTCAAATTTGTTGGATGGAAAAAATAAAATTTCTTAAAAGATACAATTCCATTGCAAAGTCTTGTGGGAAATGGATTTTTACCAATAGCAACATACAAAACAGATCTAGTTGTAAAAAAACCTCAAGAGAAAATGAAGACATACATAGAGCCCATAAAAAACATGCACTTTTAACATTTTGCACTATTAATTTTGATCATCTCACTAAAAAAAAACTTTTAATAAGACAATTTTTATTAGATAGATAAAGTATATAATCAAAATGGCAATCCATAAAGTGGTTGGGAACATGAGTTCTTATACCATACACAAATTATATGACTCCATGTTTCATAATAAAGTATTACAATAAATTGTTTTCAAGCAATTTCATTATATTACCTCCTTGTAGACTCCAAGATCAATATACCCACATATTGGATGGAATGCTCCAGTTCCGCACACATAAATGTGAGTTTTATTATAGGGTTGAAGGACTCGAATAAAATTTGCACATTCTGTCTATTGGGAATAAAAAAATAAAAGCATTAGCATACAATTCAAGTTTTTGAAAAATGATAATTCATGCCACCTGCTTTTCAAGTAGATAAATCATCAAAAATAAGGGGAACTGAAAAAGATTTATGACAAATTAGACACCTGACTTAGCAAGAAGATAAAACAAATTAGAAACTGGCTTAAATGATTGACTTTGAAACTTTTTGAAATTTTAAAGGTTTGAAATTATCAGGGTTCCAGAATGTACATCTCTACAGTGATACTTAATGGGGTCTGTAGAATAAATATACATAGAATATTAATGAGGTATACATACTTTTTTTCAAGAATTACCTAGAGATCAAAACTTATCATGTTCTGATGTTCACCATATAGATTCTGCTGTTTGCAACATAAACTGTCTCAGCTACACTGAACACAGATCTGTATTCCTATATATGTGTCCCATTTTTATTGGCTGGAATGCCCTACCATTTTATTTCCATTTATTTACTTCATATATATATAAAAGTCTAATATGCAAATCGACCAAACAGTGGAACAAACTGGTCGCTATGATGCACACTGACCACCCAGGGAAGACGCTCAATGCAAGAGCTGCCCCAGCCTGCAGGCCCCCAGCCAGCCAAGGTGGGTGCCAGTGGGGCCACCTGATCGCCCCACCGGTTGCCCCTTGGAGGGAGGCAACCAGCGGTGGCAGCAGAACAGGGTTGGCGAGAGGCGGTGCCATGCCAGCCAAGGCGGGCGCCTGCACAGGCCCCACGATTGCCCCACTGGTCACCCCACAGATCGGCCCTGATCGCCGGTCAGGCCTAGGGACCCTACTCGTGTGCAAATTTCGTGTACCGGGCCTCTAGTATAAAAAAATATATATATATATATATATATATATATATATATATATATATAGCAGAGAGGAAGAGAGAAGGAGAAAGAGAGAGATAGAAACATCAATGATGAGAGAGAACCATTCGGTCCCACAAAGGGGACCGAATCCACAACCCGCATGTGCTCTGACTGGGAATCAAACCGGGACCTCCTGGTTCATAGGTCATAGCTCAACCACTGAGCCACACTGGCCAGACTATTTCCATTTATTTTCAATATTACAGAGCCTTCAAGACTCAGACTAATTTCTGCTTATTCCAAGAATGTCTTCTATTTTTCCATGAATATTTTTATACAAAATCCAAATTTTAAAGAAATTTTTACATTTTTAGTTATTTTTCATATGCTTAGGCCCCAAAATATTTCTTTATATTTTTATTATCTTTATAACAATTATTTTCCATGCCCCTGTTACTTGTCAAACTCAATTTTTCAGTCATTTTTGTTATTATGTACAATTTTCAATTTATCTCCAAAAGTGACTTCTTATCATTACAAAATTACTGGAAACAATTTCTTCATTATGGCTTCATGATTCCTGGACCCAAAGAGAAAACACTGGGCTATAACATGCTTTTATTCTAGATTGACTCTATCCAAGAGATGGGCAAGACTTTACTAAGTGGGAAACGTATGGAACCACAGAGGTTCACTATCCTTATCTGGATGGCCATGGGTTCTTTACCAGTCAGGCACTGGCTTATGGCACTGTTGTTTTGGGGGTTGGTAGGAAGAAACTAAAACACACACACACAACTCACCAATGACCTCACTGGACTGGTGGGAAGGTTTTTAGAATTAAATACATTTTTAAAAGGCAAACAGCCGCTTATTAATAAAATTGTTACATGGTTTAAATTAATAATATAATATTTAATAATAGCTTATTATTGCCCTGTGTTAAATATCAATATCCCGGTGGCTCTTTTGATTTTAGAGTGAATAGCTATGTCTGCATGCTGTGATAGAGTTCCTAGTACCCATCCAGCTACCTTGGCAATTTTATGTCTCCAGAATTTGTAGATCCCAGTTAATAAAATCTGCACATTTTATCACAAAAGAATGTTACAGTGAACGCACTGAGTCTTCTGTTCTCTGCTTCCTTATAAACAACACAGTTGCTTAAGACTACATGAAAGGACAATAATAGTCCCTCAGCTACACAAGTAAAGGGTGTTTCTTTATTGGGTAGGAAGAGTCAGCCTCTCTAATAGGAGGAGGATAGCTCAATGTGGTTGCTTAGATTGCATGCTGAAAAAAAAAAAGAGAGAGAGAGAGAGAGAGAGAGAGAGAGAGAGAGAGAGAGAGAGGGGGGTTACATCTAAGGATGTGCAAATAACACTATGGACATTTTCATTGTCTTGGATAATTTCATGTATTTAGTATATGTTCCCCTGTATTATTATATGTAGATTCCTAAAAACTGAACATTTTACATTCATTAAGACAATTTTCTGGCATATAGTCTTATTTAACAAAATCATGTCCGTTTTTCACCTTCGTTCCAAGGTGTCTGATGAGGAGAACTTATTTTCCATTTGCAAAAAGGCACCATAGGAAACCAGCTTCATGTTCCTTGGCATCATGTTAGGCAAGCTCAATTAAAAACCTAACTCAGAGAGCAAATATGCCATATGAATGGATTTGAACAAATAATGGGGACACAGTAATATGAGTAAATGTGTATGGATCATGAGATAAACTGAAATGTGGCTTCATTGCTAGGTAAGAGGTTTTAATATCTCTTTATTTTGTTCACTAATGCACACTGAAGGGACTGTTATCTCTTTGTCTTTACCCCTACAAAGAGATCCAAGAGTCCTTGTGTGAGAGCTACACAAGGACTAGCACACAGGGAGGGCAAGAGTAGAATTATATGGCTGGAGTGAGGTAGGATTGACTCACTGCCAGTTATTCCATCTTTTTTTTTTTTTCCAAAAGCTCAATTTTACCAAATAATCCTACAGTTAAAAGGTAATTGTTATGGACTAAACATCTGTGTCCTCCAAAAATTCATAGGTTGAAACCCTAACTCCCCAGTGTGATGGTACAAGGATGTACCAGGAGATGGGGCCTTTGGGAGATAATCCATTTAAGATAATCCTCAATGACCTACTCTCATTGCCCTATCTTAAGTATCAATATGCCCGGGGCTCTTTTGATTTTAGAATGAATAGCTGTGTCTGCTATTCATGAGAATAGGATCCTCAGGATGGGATTAAGAAGAGACTGGGGAGCTTTCGCTCTCACTCTCTGCTTTGTGAAGATACAACAGGAAGATGGCCATCTGCAAGCAAGAAGAGACTTTTCACCAGGAGCCCAATCAGCCGGCACCTTCATCTTGACCTTCTCTGCCTCCAGAACTGGCAGAAATAAATGTCTGTTCTTTTTTTTTTTTTTTAATATATTTTATTGATTTTTTACAGAGAGGAAGGGAGAGAGAGAGAGAGTTAGAAACATCGATGAGAGAGAAACATCAATCAGCTGCCTCCTGCACATCTCCCACTGGGGATGTGCCTGTAACCCAGGTACATGCCCTTGATCGGAATCGAACCCGGGACCCTTGAGTCCGCAGGCCGACGCTCTATCCACTGAGCCAAACCGGTTTCGGCTAAATGTCTGTTCTTTGAGCCGCCCAGGTTACAGTGTTTTGTTTTAGTAGCCTAAGATGAATAAAACATTACTTTTACAAGATTCTGAACTAAATATTTGTATAAAGGAATAAAACAACTCCCTTTCTAGCGTATACATTATGGAGTCAGAAAGATTAAGGACTCTGAGAGACACAGCACTGTTTACAAAGGCAAATAAGGCCCAGAGTAAAGTTTTATACACATAAGAGATAAAATTTTAGCCCTGGCCAGTGTGGCTCAGTTGGTTGGGCATCTTTCCCCGCACCAGGAGGCTGCTGGTTACATCCTGGTCAAGGGCACATGTCCTGCATGCAGGCTCCACCCCCAGGGGGCATGCAGGAGTCAGACTATTGATGTTGTGCTCTCACATCCATGTTTCTCTCTCTCTCTCTCTCTCCCTCCCTCCCTCCCTCTAAAAATCAATAAACAATTCTTTAAAAAAAAAAAAAAAAGAGAGAGATGGTTTTAGTGATTATAAAGGAAAAGCTCCAAATCACACCAAAAACACTTCACATCCTTTAACTTATAAAAAATCTTTTTTTAAAATGCTTTTATGAGAGAGGAAAAGAGAGAAAGAGGACGAGAGAAACATCGATGTGAGAAATATCCACAGGTTTCCTCCAGAACACACCCCAATCAGGAATGGAAAATGAAGCCTGGGTATGTGCCCTGACCGGGAATCCAATCAGAATCCTTCCGGTGCACAGAATTATGCCCAACGAACTAAGTCCCATGGGCCAGGGCACATATTTTGACTTTTCCAGGAGTACTTTATTAAAATGCACTCAGCCCAGGAAATTAACCTATTATGCTCATTTCTGACTTGGTAAACTATTAGCAAGGATTTATTTATGAAATGCCTCCCCTCTCTCAGACTGGGCTGATATGGAATAGGGCAATGTACGGATGGGTCCTGTTTAACAGGACATAGTTTTACAGCTCTGCGCAAACTTTTTTGTACTGAAGTTGATTGAGGATGGTTCCCTAAGCAGTCTGGAGGCAATGAAAAGGAACTGGCTGCCAGAAGGCAAGAAACCTGGGAAACCAAGATCCTGAAAGATAAGGTTTTGTAATTCAAAATTGCCTGGGTGGAGGTTTCAGCCAAACCAGTGATGTGAGGCAAAAACTTTACAATGATTTCCCCTTTAATTTGTAACTTATTTTTCTGTTTCAAAGATTGTTTTTTTTTTTTTCTTTTTATGAACAGAGCTTCCAAAGTTTTGTTTAAATAGCACAAGCAATAATTAACTCGATTTAATTCACTTAGTGACTTGCAGCGTGGCTATTAATGGCAGCATAATTCTGTGAGGCATGAAGAAAGATAACTTTGAGAAGCAGCTTTTTCAACTTTCCCTGAAAGCTGGCTAACTTGTCAGCTATTGCCCACAATGGCAGGGTTGTTGTATGTGACCAAACAATTCAATTCACTGAGTAATATACTCATCTTTGGGAATGTATTGAATTTCTCCTTCTTTCCCTCATTCCTTCTACCTACTCCCTTTTCTACCTCCTCCCCCCAGTGGAAGAGAGATGAGCAGAAAGAGAGAAAACAAGTTATCAACTTTTAAAAATTCTCTCGAGTAATATTTGTTTCAATATTTTACCTCTCACATATATCCACACGTTTATATAACTACTAATAAAACATTTTCTTAGGTGATTTCTAAAACAAATATAAAGCTGAGTTAGTAGTTGGAGAAAAGACAAATATGTTTTAGTTTATGTATTAACACTTGGAATTTTAGCCTCTGACTAGATAGCTGGAAAAATGCAGGGTGTCTCAAAAAAGCACATACCCACACTTTGAATAATTATAAAGGCAGTGTTTATTAAAATACATTTCATTTTCAAAACTGAGCCAGCAGCTCTTAAAGTTTGTATACATATTTGGGGGGACACCCTGTATTAGTGAAACAGAAGTGCATGTAATTCTCTAGACTTAGATATAGTCCAATTAAATCCAATCCAACTTTATATGTAATTCTGATAAGTGACTTATAAATTGTTCATTTTAATTTATTTTATTTTTTTTTTTTAATATATTTTTTTTTATTGATTTTTTACAGAGAAGAAGGGAGAGAGATAGAGAGTCAGAAACATCGATGAGAGAGAAACATCGACCAGCTGCCTCCTGCACATCTCCTACTGGAGATGTGCCCGCAACCCAGGTACATGCCCTTGACCGGAATCGAACCCGGGACCCTTCAGTCCGCAGGCCGACGCTCTATCCACTGAGCCAAACCGGTTTCGGCTGTTCATTTTAATTTATTTAGGTTATATAGGAGAAGACTCTCATGACTTAGGAATCTGGTCTGTTTTTGTTTTTAGTTTACTTTTCAGAATATTGTGGTCATCAAACCTTTTGTTGTTGTTAATCCTCACCTAAGGATATTTTTCCATTGATTTATAGAGAGAGTGGAAGGGAGGAGAGACAGAGAGAGAAACATACATGTGAGAGAGACATATGGATTCATTGCCTCCCACATGGGCTCCTACCAGGGCCCAGGATCGAGCCTGTAACTGAGGTACGTGCCCTTGACAGGAATGGAATCCGGGACCCTTCCGTCTTTAGGCTGATGCTCTATCCACTGAGCCAAACTGGCTTGGACATCAAACATTTTTGATCATTCATCACATGCCTGTCACTGCTGCATGTTGGTTTTGTCTAGCAGACCTCGAGTAGAATCCAGTCTGCAGAGATATCTGTTTAGGACTTATAGCTTTGAAAATATTTTAACGCTTCAAAATAAATACATGGTAATCCAAATATCACATTTCTCTCTTAAAAATGGAAGATTTAACAGTGGAGATTTCTACACCGCTAAACCCAGTTGTGGTAGGAGGGCAAAGGTAAACATTTTAAAGAAAAAAAAAGAGAGAGATGCTTACTTAAACATTTAAAAGACTATATCAAATAAAACAACTTGTAAAGAATATTTTTTACATGAGTAGATCAGTGTAATAATATATTTTTATTATAAATATAGTTATATATATCTGCAAATATTGAAAATCTGTAAATAATCAGTAAGGAAAAAAATGCTAAAATTAAAAAATGAACAAATTGTAGGGATATGCCATTCCAAAAAATAAAATATTTAGGTTTAATGGTAATAAAAAAATTCAAGCTGAAACAACAAAAATAGCTTTATGTTTTTTGGCAAATATTTAATGTGTTTATTTTATTCATTTACGTATCAGTATTAAATGTTAACTATATGTTGTATCCAATATTAACAGGGGTTTGGGAAATACACTCTCTCATGAGCATCACTGCTGGTTAAAGCACAAGAGGCAGAAACTTTCCGGAGGGCCATTTTGCAGAGTGTATAAAAAATTTTATATCCTTTCAGCAATAATTCTACTCAATAGTCAAAGATGTTCACAATATTTTTATATGAGGTTTTTCCTGTGCAGCATCATTCACAATAATTAAAACTGGATTTATACCAAACTTCTAACAATAGGGGATTGATGAAATAATATATAGAGGAATGCGGTATAGCTATTAAAAGTAGTGTTATAAAAAGGAATTTAATGACATGGGAAAATGCTCGTGGCAGTCTGTGAAGTGAAAAAAAAAAAGTGTTTTAAGGGGCTATGTAAACAATGATTTCATTCTGAAATAGTAAATAGATAAGATAGAAGAATAAACATCAAAATGTCACCAGCTACCTCTGGGTAATGTTCATGGGGGAGGAACTATTTACAGATGATTTCTATATAATTTGCAAACTTCCTACAATGAACACTTTGTTTTACTTTCAGATGTTCTAAAAAAAATTGTAATCACAGGACTGTAGAGAAGCAAGAGCCTTGAACTCTACGTCATGGCTCTATTGACAGGTTGTGTGTCTCCGCGGTGAACGGACTGAGGCCAGGCTGTCTGCACCCTGTGCATTCTTTGCCTGAGTGACCCGTTTACCCCACCCTTCATCATCAGGACTAAAGGCACTTCTTTAGTGACTATCTTTTGAAAAATATTCTAAGCAGAAACAAAGTATGACCGAACAGTTTCCTGTCATCCCTTTCCTTCCCTGGATTGATCTGGGAACTGTGTTCAAGAAAGTGGAATAGTTGTCTTTTGTTTCCTCATCTTCTACTCTGTCCCCACCCCAATTAGCGAACTCTCATTATGGTAAATAATTCACTGTTTTTCAGTTATATAGTACCTTTGTGTAAAGGTGTAGTCTTTCCAAACACTTGTTAATCCTAAACACACTCTGGGGAAGTAGGTAAAAATTACTAGAGAGAAGGGAAAAGAGAGGGCAATGCCAAAGGTAGTAAAAAATGTCAATAAAACCCCACACTTGTCTCAGTTTTCTGCTGGCAGACACCTCTGCAATGCTGAAGAATGAGGATCTATGTTATGGTCACACTGAAGAGAGAAATGACTGGAGAGATAATACAGATTTCAGACCTCAGACATAAAGCGCAGACTTAATGCGTGGGATATAGTGTGGTGTGAAAACACAGACTGTGGGGGCCAGACTTCTGGATTCAATTCCTGGCTTCACTATTTACTAGATATGTGATACCGGGCAAGTCATTTAATTTTTCTGGCCTCAGTCTTCTCATCTAGAAAATGAGAAATAATAATAAAATCTAGCATACCATATAATCATAAGGATTAAATGAGATTATAAATGTAAAGCATTAAAAACAACTCTCAGAGCATGGTAAGTGCTATAAAAGTGTAAGCTATTCTTAGTAACTCTAATGTAATATTATTTTAAAGGGACAAATTGAAAAGGAAACAAAGGCTTGTATTATCCCTACATGATTCAACAGCAAACTTTATAGACTTCAGCAAAATGAGCAAAACTCCCCAAATCTCTAATCCTGGGTTGGCAGGAGGTGTGCTTAAAGGTTAGAGGTTATTACTAAGCCCCTGTTACAACTGAAATGGAAGAGTGGTTTTCATATGCTGGGTCCTATGTGTTCTTGGATGCTACCTTCAGAAAAATTTATCACCATTTGCTTTAACTTAGTAATAGGGGCAACTGAGTTACTGTATAACTAGAATTGGTGAACATCCTGAAATGGGAACACGGTCACAATTAAAACCTTCACTGACTGTTTGACCTTGAGTGTTTATCCCTCATCTACTCCCCGGTAAAACTGACATTAGTTTATTGGAGTAAATTTGAAACACCCTTTCCCTATTTGCCTCCTTATCATACACTCGATACTGGTGAAACACAGAATGTTAAGGTGTTTGTACTGTTTATGCCAACCTTTCACTGTAAATCAACAAAATAATTTGGAAACTCTCATAATCAAAGCATCTCCCCCCCCCCCCCCCACGAGGTCATAAAGCATCGAATCTTTTGCAGACCAGGGCACTTACTTGCTTGCAGTTGGGATGTTGAACAGGGTGGAGAGATAGAGACATGGGAGAAAGAGAAATATATTCTAGGACAGCTTTATCTCTTTCATTTCTGATGAAATGAACACAAAAACTGTTCCCTATTGCATTTGATGCTAACACTCCCTGATGCATTTCTGCTAACATGTGTCTGAAAAGGTCACATTTAATACTGACTGAATACCTAGTCAGGCGTAATTAAACTTTCTTTGTTTAGTTTTGATAATTTTATTTTGCAGTACTGTGACAGTGTGTAAGATCAGTTGAGTAATATCTGTATCCCTCATTATACTGAAAGCTCCATGAATGACCTCAGATCCTCTATCAGTTTCATACATATATTTATGCACATATTCAGGCTCTTAATAAATATAAGTTGAATAAATGACTGTCTAAATAAGTGAACAAATTTGTTGTCTCAGATTCTTAGTCTTCTAACCTTCCTCTCCATTCATTAGGCACCATGTGTCCTATTATATTACTTTTGTCACATTAATAAAGTGGGAGTTTTAAAATGTAATTATGCTTTCATATAACACACACTATTTGTTATTAAATATTAAGACAGTGCTCTGCTTAATACTCCTGTGTTATTGTGGTTACAGGCAACATTAGAGGATGTTGCAAAAGAAGCCTCAAGATGTCCATGTTTCTGCCCAAAGTTAGAACCTCTTATCATCTTGAGTTACATTCAGGAAGTGATTTATTTGCCAAAAAAAAGAGAGCAATTCTCCCTATCACCACAGTGCAAGAAGTCAGGGCAGAACACAGAGCATCTGGCCTGAATCAGAGCGCTCAGATGAGAAGAGGCAGCCAGAGCCACAGCGCTGCAGTCATCGCTGGAGATAAAACAGGCAACACAGTTTGGGGGAACATGCAGGACAACTTGGACAATGCAAAGGCAATCCAGAGAGGTCATCCCAAACATGCTTAGGTTAGTCACACCGATCTAAGGCTTTTCCCTGGTCCTTAAGGCAGCTGAGGCTGGAAGTTTATATTAGGACCCCACAATTTATCCTTAAAAGTTATTTTATATAATTGTGCCTTAGTAAATTTTAGAGTAAAATATTTCTAGTTTTTATTCCAGAATGTTGTCATTCATTTTCAACCAATCTTTCTTAATATCTCTATATGCCAAGTTTTGAAAGAATCCTGCTAGATTTTGTAAGTTTAATGTTAACCTAAATTAAATTATTAATTGCATGTTTGTAATGCTAAAGCTGAAGGCTTTGTGTACAGTCACAAAATGCATGCATGTAAATGAAAAATATATAATCCTAGAAATTCAATCGTTTCTGATGGTTTATTTTTGAATATTTTGATAGGGATCTGAGATTTTTGTGTGAGAAAAATAACAATATTCAGAATTAACACTATATAGAAAGTGTAGTAGTTCTAAATTTCTGAGGATAATATCATTCCTTTTGGCAAGGTAGAAATATTTTATACCAAAATCTTTACACAGAATAAGTTAGGGTAGCCTTTAAAATAGGACACTAATATCATTAATTCATAAAACCCAATATAAATATTTGTTATCATATCAGTACCAGTTTAACAAAGATATTCTTTAAAGTCTCATACTTACATTGGCATCTTTCCCAGCTAATTTACATAATTCCACCCGCTCCTTTGCAGCCGGCCAATAAATCTGGAAAACATTTTAAGTTTTGTTAGAATCGAATATCTAAGACACCCCACAATTCTAATTAGGGAAGTGAGCCTGTGAATTTAAATAATTAATATCAATCCAAGAACATATTGTTAGATATGATGCAAGAAGTTTGATATTTAAATATTTTCCAAAGTCACCCTAAAAATTTCTCCAAAAATATATACATAGAACCATCCACTCTTGTTTATTTTATTTATTTTTACCTGCACTTATTAGTAGGTAAGTTATGTTGATAAAGCCATAAGTTCTTATTGCAGTGTCAACAGGATTTCAGATTAGCATTTGCTTAAGTAAGAGACTCTATTTTTTACCCCGTTTTTCTGTGTTTACTCAGAGTGGTGCATTATAAACATGTGCAATGAAGTGCGGGCACGAGCCCTTTGTCACAAGCATCCATTATGACTCACTCCATGTCAAAAACCAGTGTGAGTCTGTTGACAATACAGGGTGTGGCAAAGTCGATTTATAATTATTTGTATGGAAAATAATAAAAAATTAATAGATAATAATACAAGGAAAAAACTCTGTTTTGCATACTCACAGCAGTGAACCTACTTTTGCCCCATCCTATTTAACATGTATGGAGCTCAGATGCAACTGTCACTAAATTAAGGATTTTATATGCATCATCTTATTTAAATCTCACAATGACCCTATGAAATAGCTGGACTTGCTTTCCATTTTCAGGTCAGAAAACGTATTCATACAGCCACGAAATAACATATCAAAGGCCACAAGACCAGCAGAGCCAAAATATGACTCAAACTGTCTCCTGAACTTACAGGGGGAAAGGGGTCCCAACCACTACATAATAAAAATTTTTGGGCAAGGCCTGCAGTATGGCTCAGTTGGTTGGGATGTCTTCTGTGCACTGAAGGGTTGAGGGTTCAATTCCTGGTCAGGGCACATAAATATTATTGGGCAAATAATTAAGAATAAGGGCAGCAAACTTCTTGCTTGGTAGCTTTTAATCACATTTTAACAGTCTTGAATGTATCAAGAGGTTTGCTTGTTTCTATTTTGTTTTATTTTTAAACAAACTGGAAATAATGTCAGGAAGTTCTTTTGCAAAATAAGGTTTAAATAGACAGATACAGTATTCCATTAGCTTACAGAAAGAAAGGATGTGTGTTAAGCTATAGACAAGAAGAAACAAGAAAAGCAAGCTCTGAATTGCTTTCAATGTTCCAAGAGTTCCTGACAAACCTTTATTATGTTTCTCACCAGTGTTAACAGAAAACATTTTAATAGATGAGGAAAAGGAAAATATCCTGAGGGAATGCCCTGAAAGAAACTTGTTAAACCTGGAATTAACAAATGATTTAGAAATCACTGATGTTTATATGATGTTATCTTCATAATGAAATTTTAGGGTTTTATGTCTGAACAAGAAGGGCAGAGAATTATGCTCAAACTCTCTTAATAGCAATGAAATTATTGAGATTTTTAGATGAAGCAAGATTGTTCATTCAAAATACACCTTAACAACCTATAATCCAAAGGTGGACATAGGCAGGGTGGTTGAGCCAACAGTAGTTCAAATGACAAGCTAACTTTCAAATGGTTCACAATGAGGACCTAAAGAAGCTATTTATTCAGGCATGGCTTAAATGACTGCAATTTTACTTTCACACAATTTTAAATAGTAGCCAGCAGCAAAACATGAATGCAAAGCAATAAGGATGGATTTTAACAATTCATTATTATGTGAAAAGAACATACTTCTTAAATTATAGTTTGTTCCCTAGAATAATGTGAAAAACAACTAAAATACACTTTTTAGGTGAGTATATATAGACACAAAAAATATGTAAAAAGAAAAGCATGAGAATGATGAATGATTCAGAGATAGTTACCCAAGATTGAAAATTTTTTTTTTTTTTAAAAAGGGAAAATTGGTGGTAAGAAACCAGTTATTTACCATCTCTTAGATTTTGCTCTGGATGACACATTTTCAGGTGTTTAATGCATAATTAAAAACAACTAGGTAATGTAAGTTAGTAAATACGTAAACCAAAGTAGTCCATGCAAAGGTCAAGGGACAATAGTCAGTCATCAACCTAGAATTATGAAGTCCTAAATAAATGAATACATGGAAAGTAAAAATAAAGCACTGCAACTGGCAGGAAATTAGAGTTTCCTTAAGTGGTTTTTTCATTGTGCGTGTTTTTTTTTGTTTGTTTTTTTTAAAATATATTTTTATTGATTTTTTACAGAGAGGAAGGGAGAGAGATACAGAGTCAGAAACATCGATGAGAGAGAAACATCGACCAGCTGCCTCCTGCACACCTCCCACTGGGGATGTGCCCGCAACCAAGGTACATGCCCTTGACCGGAATCGAACCTGGGACTTTTCAGTCCGCAGGCTGACGGTCTATCTACTGAGCCAAACCGGTCTTGGCTGTGGGTGTTTTTAAGGCACTAATTGGAAATGGCACCTTGTCCCTAGCCTAGCCGGTTTGACTCACTGGATAGAGCGTTGGCCTGGGGACAGAAAGGTCCCAGGTTCGATTCCAGTCAAGGGCATGTACCTTGGTTGCAGGCACATCCCCAGTACGGGGTGTGCAGGAGGCAGCTGATCGATGCTTCTCTCTCATCGATGTTTCTAACTCTCTATCCCTCTCCCTTCTTCGCTGTAAAAAATCAATAAAATATATATTTAAAAAAATGGCACCTTGAATTTATTAAATTTTTGCTTCATATTTGATATTATGAACTCAAGGTATCCTCTCACTTTTTTTCTTGCTAATTCTTTTAAAAATTTAATTGTGATAAAGCATACATAACAGAATTCGCCATCTTAGTCATTGTAAGCATAGAGTTCAGTATTAAGCATCTTCAGTTTCTGTAATCAATCTCCAGAATTCTTTCATTGTGCAAAACTGCAACTCTATATTTATCAATTCTTTAGTATTATAGTGATTTTGCAAAAGACAGCTTTGTATCATTGGACTGAAGATAAATCATACAAAGAATGCATGTCCAGCATCTCTCAATTGTTTTAATCTTTAGCTCATTTTTTTGATCTCTAGTCTAGATTAATATTTCTTTGAGTTCTTTAGATATGTTAGATCCTTTTTTTTATTTTATAAGATGGTCAGATTTAATCACTTTTCAGAAACAAATTTAGAACAAGTAGTTATAGATTTAGTCAAACCTGAATATCTTATTGATATTAATAGCATTGAAAGAAGTGTGGAACTCTTTCACATGAAGTAAATGAGACTTAAAGGATAGGAAGGTTATCAAGAAGTTATTTAAAGATCAACAAAGTGTGAAAACAATCTCTGTATCATTTTTGACACCCAAATGAAAGTTCCAAAGTTACCATAGAGTAGTTACTGATCATTCATTGTTTGTTCATTAGTCACATGCTTATGAAGGATATGTCCAGAAAGGTGTGGCATTGATGTGTTAAGATTTAAAAGGAAGACAGCTCTGTAAATAGATGTAGGAACTGCATCCCCACAGGAGATAAAAGTGAGAAGAGAGCAGGGAGGACGGAGCCACCATGCTCGGGGAGCACCAAAGAACACTGAGTAGTAAACGAAAGCCTTGATCAGTCTCGGCATCTGAGCCAACATTTTTAATTACTTGCTCTTAATAGTTTCAACACTAATGTAATAGTTTCGTTCAATAGTTTAAACTCGAATTTTGACTTAAGAACTTGACATTAAAATAGTGATTCTAGATTCTTTTTTTCTCTTTGCAAAGGAATAGAAATATCTAAAAGATATTTTAATAGTTTTGTAAATTTTCAGTTATTGATTATAAGTCATGTAATTATAAATTGAATATGTCATCCTAGTTAATGAAGCAATAAAACTAAAATTACAAGCTCCAGTGTGGCTCAGCTGGTTGGAGCATCGTCCCATACACCAAAAGGTAGCACGTTCATACCAGGTCAGGGCACATACCCAGGTTGCGAGTTCCATCTCTCTCTCTCTTTCTCTCTTATAAATTAAAAAAACAAACAAACAAACAAACAAAAAAGATACACAGAAATGGGAATTTGTTGGACTCCAGAAATCAATTTTTTTAAAAAAAATCTTCTATTTCCTGTTTATGGAGCAGACTTTTTACCAAGATGTTAACTCATTTTTCTTTTTTTTTTTTTTAAATATATTTTATTGATTTTTTACAGAGAGGAAGGGAGAGAGATAGTTAGAAACATCGATGAGAGAGAAACATCGATCAGCTGCCTCTTGCACATCTCCCACTGGGGATATGCCCGCAACCCAGGTACATGCCCTTGACCGGAATCGAACCTGGGACCTTTCAGTCCGCAGGCCGACGCTCTATCCACTGAGCCAAACCGGTTTCGGCTCATTTTTCATCATTTACCTTCAATCCATAAAGCCTAGCACCTGTTAAAAATATAAATTATCCTTGAAACATTATTATTATTATGTAGGAATTTTAAGATAGTAGCACAAAGATAATTTTACTTCTTAAGGTAAAGATTAGTAGGGATTATATATTGGCTTATTTTGACACAATGTTGTCAAGAATTTAGAAATCACAAATAAAATTACCTTAGTAACAACTACCTAGAAGATATCTGATTGTCTTCCAAACTAAAAACATTTACTTAAAAAGAAAAACCATTGTAGTTGTGCCAAAATTTAAAAGATATAATTTTAATTATGATTTATGTTGGAATTTTTTTTTTTATTTGCCACCTAGTCATTAGAATAAAGGGTGTTTTGTGTGTTTTTTTTTAATATTCCTTTTGATTTATTTTTGACAAAAAAATTAAAGAAACGGAATTTTTCTTAATTCAATCTAAAAACAGAAGAAAATAAATAAACCACACTCATATTTACATAAAGTTTGCAGAAATATGTTCAAGTAACATTTTTGTTTTCAATAATCTTATAAAGTGATTATGTGACATACCTCCATCTCTATCTCTATCTCAAAGCATTCCACCACTTTTATGTTTTCCTAATCAAAGTGTTTGTGTGTGTGTGTGTGTGTGTGTGTGTATGTGTGTGTGTGTAGGGAAAAACACAATAGAGAAATAGACACAGAGATAGATTCGTAGGTGCCTAGAGGAAGAGATGGAGATGTTAACTCTGAATGGGTATAAGATAATATAGCTTCAAGTTGCAGCATCCTATATATAAAAGGCCAGCGATAATAATGACCGGAACGACCACTTGACCCATCGCTATGAGGTGCATTGACCACCTCTCAGTCCCTCCCTCTCCCCCCAGGGCCTGCAGGCTCTGATGCAGCATGGCGAACAGGGAACCCCGGGGAACCGGGTGGGTGGTGGTGGAGCCGGGCTGGGACTGGCAAGCAGGCTGAACGGTCGACCTCTTGGCCCCTCTTCCCTGCCTGCAGGCTCTGATTGCAGCATGGTCAACAGGGAACCACGGGGAACCAGGTGGGTGGTGGTGGGGTGAAACTGGAGACTGGTGAGGCGGCAGAAGATAGCTCTGGTCACAGGCTAGGCCTAGGAACCCTACCCACGCACGATTTCGTGCGCTGGGCCTCTAGTAATTAATACAAAAGTTCCAGAAGTACCTAATATCCTGAGATTGTTTCAATAGCCCAGTCAGTACACTTTGAGATTAGTTTATTCTCAGACAGAAACCACATCTCACACTTACTAGTAAAAATACAATGTTCACAAGATCTATGAGTCTCTGTTGAACATTAAGTAAACAGTTTTGAGGCAATGATTATCATTATTCTCATTACTTTGTGAATTCATCTGCAGTAAAATGAACTATACACATTTTCTTGCCTTGTACAGCGATATCACGTCATATTAAAAGTTTCATGAAGCAGGACAAAACAAAGATGCATACCCCTCTCCCTAAAAGTTGATGAAGCCTTGCACAGTGGTAGTATTGAAAAGTCCATGCAGCTGTACCACTCCCTGGGAAATTATCCAAAAATATTTTTCTTCACTTATCAAAGAAAGACATAGTAGGAGTAGAGATGTCACTTGCATAATTGCCATGTTTTAATCATCCTGAAACATTCCCACACAATTTAGGTGAGGAGGAATCGCTGGGACCTTGGAGCTTAGATAGCAAAAGTAAATCTGTAGAAAGCTTACTACTGCTCTCTCTGCCCACATGCAGGGCAGACATCAGAAATCAAGCAGAACTCCGTGGGTCCAGAAGAACCCAAGAATTCCATTCAATATAACTATCCAGAGTATAACCACTAATTTTACTACTAGTAAGTAACTAAGGGGCTGCAAATTGGTTTTAATTTTAGTGCTAATCCTATAGAGCAAGCTGATATCAGAAAACTACTCTGGGAAATAAGAGTAAATAAATGTATAAGATTTCTCCACTTGGAAGTGATAATTTCTAGCATTAATATTTTAAAAAAGTATGTCTGTTAAGTCAGACCTCATATCCTATAATGTACTGACTTAACCTGTTGGTATGTGCATTTTCATAATATTTCACAATATTATGATATTTTTGTGATATTTCACAATAATATTTCACATGAATTATTTCAAAAAATAATTTTTGCATTTACACTTGGTCGAATCAATTAAGAAATATATATATATATATATATATATATATATATATATATATATATATATATATCAATTAAGAACTATATATATATAGTGTTCTCTGTAGCAGCCCATATCGTACTAAAATTGGAACCATACACAGAAGATTAGCATTGCTTCTGAACAAAGATGACACACATATTCATGAAGCATTCCATATTTTTAAAAGAATTTAATAAAAATAAATATGTATATGTTTTTTTCTTTTAGAGTTATAGAAAATAGATTTACCAATATGAGACAAATCACTGTAATAAAATTAAAAGTGTTTTCAGTCATTTTAAATATGTTTATTTGATTTAAAGTTTTATACTTTAAACACGTTTTTACAAAAGAGTTTTGATATTAATTTTCTAATGAAAATATAGTGGGGGCTGCATGCTTTAAAATACAGTCTTTGATCTAGTTACCTTATATTGATTTTATTTGCTTATATTCATCCAGAATCCAAAATGGCTTCATTTCTGTTTGGTTTTTGAAGCATTCCACTTCATTTTGAATACAAACAGGCAGGAGGGCCTCACAAGTAAAATGCTGCAATGTCCCTAACAATTATTGTTTCATTCATAATTTTTATAATTCTTTAAACAGTTACCATTTGAAAGGTGAAAATGTCAGGCAATTTATTTTTAATTATTTAATTTTAGGCATGTTACAAAAACATTCAAATAGTGATAAGGCCTCATAACAACATCCTAAGGAAATTCTAATTATATCTGGTCTTTGTTTCATCTTTGGAGAAGCGATTTAATTGACTCAAGTTCCCAAGTGCAAGGTCAGTCAAATTCTCTTTGGCGTAATTCAGAGATGCCAAAAACACTGAATAGAATACAAAAGAGGAAGCTACAATTTGTTCATAAAACCTAATTAAACACACAAAAAAATCAGAGTCATAAAAAATGCAAAGGGCCATCTCTATCAAAGAACAGGATCCAAGTTGTTGAATGGTTGCAAAGAAGTGGGAAACATGTTGCTCTAAATGCTAAATGGTTAAAGCATTTGAACAACCCAGGGAGCAGTGATTACTCTAGGGTCCAGGTACAGAGAGGTAAGAGACCTGAGCTCAGAGACTGACTGCTGAAAAATAAGGTCAGGAGCACCAAAGGAAAAGCTTGCATAATTGAAACTGGCTGGCGTAGACATTCTTACAGATGGGAAGGTTAAATTCTCCAGGTTGGGGTCAAATCTGCCCATGTAGCTTTCTTCATGAAATCTTAGGTGAGAACAGTCTTTTCCTTTCTTTCCTTAGGACTCGGCTCAACATTTCTTTTACATTTAGTTTTTCTCCCCCAACCATCTTGGAATTCTAATACACTTGTGTTTATCATATCTATTTGCCACTTTCTTTTTGCAATTCAATTTGGGATCTTTTCCTAGACATAAAGATCAATGAGCCCGGCCGGTGTGGCTCAGTGGTTGAGCATCAACCTATGAGCCAGGAGGCAATGGTTCAATTCCTGGTCAGGACACATGCCCGGGTTGTGGGCTCGATCCCCAGTAGGGGGGTGTGCAGGAGGCAGCCGATCAATGATTCTTTCTTTTCATTGATGTTTCTATCTCTCTTTCCCTCTCCCTTCCTCTCTTAAATCAATAAAAATATACATTTTTAAAAGATCAATGAAATGTAGTGGAATTCAAGTTCATGAGTTCGGGTCCCTACCATACTGCTCATTAGCAGCTCATGCTGCATTTTCAAATATTATCTCAGTGTTATCCTCAGGATGAGCTTGCTCTCTCTGGCACACATCTGAACTCCTCTGGATGGTCCCTTCCTGTAAGTGTCCATGTTTATATCACCTCTCCAGAAAGGCCTTCTCCGAAGACCAATCTAATGTAGTTTCCCAAGATTATTATATTTTTTAAAATAACACTTAACACTAAGTGGTATTTTCTTATTTGCTTCCTTTTCTCTTCTCCATCAACCTCTCTTCCCATTCCCTTCAAATTTAGAGGCACCATGAAAACAGAGGCCTAAATGGCTTTATTCTCCACTATCTCCCCAGCATCTAAAAGAATGCTAGGAACGTAGTAGGGAGTTCAATAAGCATGTCTTGTAAAAAAGTCAGAGAAATGCTATTGTACCATACCAATTAAAATAAATTTTAAGGCATCCACAAATGGATTGGTAATTTTGAATTTGTGGTGCAATTTTATCTGTGGCTAGATTTCAAAATTTCGTAAGGAATACGGTTCACAGTCTCCATTACCACTGAAGGAAGATATGACTCATTGAAGTTCAGTGGTCGCTGTTCTTGAGTGACAAGGGACGTTGCTTCTCCTTCCTACCGTCCTTAGCGCCGGGCACAGTATCACATGCATAATAAGTATTCATTCATTACTGCGGAGTGATCTGCACAGCTTCCCTTACAATGGAGACAGAGTTCTTGTCAGAGTCCTGGCAGGCGCGTGAGCAGTCTGACAGCATCCTGACAGTCAGTTACAGTGACCAGATGGGACTGCACATCGGCACCCGCGCTGGGAGCCCGCACATCCATGAACGAGGCGATTGTTTCACCTCTGCGATTTCAGGCAGCCTGTGCTCCGCAGGCAGTAGGACGGATTAATCACCATGAAACTAAGCAGGGTGCCTTATACCAAAAGTTAATTTATTGGGATGTCCGCATGGTTTCCAAGTGTTTACATTTTCTTAATGTCATGTGTTAATGAAGAATACAAAGAATGGCAATTTTCTTTTATCAATAACTTGATTTAAAATAAAATATTTATTCTGAATCTTTCCCCCTACATAATAGACTTACAGGGTAAGGCATTAGATGGGAATGTCACCATGAAGTGAGTTACTGATTTATAAAAGCATTTCTGCTTATACTCAATATAAAGAAAGCAAGTCCAGAATCCTCGTGTATGAAAACCCTCTTGTCTTAGAGTTCCTTTAGGACCGGAAAATAACCAAGTCCTTTTCATGCTACACAGATATGGGTGTTTGAATATTCCACTGAAATTTATTATATTTAAAATTATATACTAACTTAGTTTAGTTATTTTACTAATAAGAATGCCTTAAAATAAGCAAAGTTTGAGGAATTTCAAATAATCTGACTAATTTTTTATAATTACATACCTAGTTCTCATGTTAAATTAGAAGAAAAATAATAGAATAATTACATTTTGATTGCTAGGTAGAAGAAAAACACTTGTAAACGTAGAAATTCCTTTTTTTAAAAACATTCTTCTATATAAAAAAAGCCAGCCCTCTTTAAGTGCCCAAATTCATCTTTAAGTTTATCCAATGTTTCCTTTTAAATAATTTTGATTAATTTTTTTGTTAAATAACCAACAGAGTGAAGTTCTTAAGCAAATGTGAAGAGCTAGATTTTAGCAAGGTGACATTGTCTCGGGTTATTCCATAATAGCGGACTATAGAAAGTACATATTGCTTTGGTACATTGTTTTCTCATTTTAAAACCAGTAAGAAAACTTCCTTTCCACACACCCCTCACCCCTACACACACAAAAATATATATATATATAAAATAAAATAAATATATATATATATTTACTATTTTTTACATTAAAAATAAGTGTACATTACTTTGAATAGAAAAATTTTAAGTATTATACTGCTTTTGCCTTTAACACCACAAGTTTAGCTGGAATGTTTTCGTTGGGTGGGGCCCACTTAAAGATCTTTACATTTGCTTAGCTACATAGCAATTCTTTGAATATTTTATGTGCAATATTCAATGTTGACAGTTGCAAACAAAAAAAATTAAATTAACAAAATAAAAAGGAATAAAGATAACTAAGTATTATCTCAAAGCGACAGTAAACTATTTAAAGATTAATTTTGAAGATTATTTAAAAATGGATCAATACATGTCCTACCCTTTTTATCTGGACGCTTGGTTATAGCTCAGCTTTGCTGAAGGCCCACAAAATAAAACTATTGAAAAGTATGGGAAACAAGATATAAAACAGCAAATGTTTGGATTGAAGTTATTAAAAGCCGAAGAGTAAACAATATAAATAAGAATATTAACATTCTCCCTTTGGTTACTCCTATGGTTCCACTGTGTACACTTCAGGAATGATATACAATGAACTCACCCATTACATTTGGAGGTAGAGCAAACATTCTTTTGAGTGCTCATTTTATGGCTTTTATAGTATAGCAAGATTTTAAAAGAGATGTTTTAGCTGAGAAAAAAATTCAAAATGAGATGCAAGCTCAAGATACACAAATTTTCAAAGTAGGTGGCCAAGAATCACCCATGTTCAAACCATAAAATAGTTGGAAACTTGAGGAGGATGTTTTATCTGAGACAGATGTATTATGTGTCCTACTATCCCTACGGGGAGAAGTAGGTGACAGGGAAGGGGCTTTGGTGGGACCTTCAGAAGCACTTGATACTGCACATGTAGTTCCTGGGACATTGTGGACTAATGTCTAGAGGATGAGAGACTGACAAGCTACAATGAAAACAAAGAACAGGCTCAATGGCTATAATGGTTATCAGCCTGAACTTCCAGAGTGTGCCCAGGAAAATGCATGTGGCATGTCCTATGGAACAGATGGGAGCCATGCTCACTTATATATTGGATGGCATGAGATCACCTTAGGTCCTATTGAAGAGTGTTGAGAAAAGCTTTCAGAAGTTAACACCTGGAAAAATTGCAATCTGTTGTCGGAGAAAGAAGAGAACATACCAGTCAGAGGAGAAATGCAGTCACCCTTATCCAGAGAACAGCAAGGAATAGAACTCCAAAAAGTGTAAATTCCAAAAACTCACAAAGGTGCCTGTGAAAGAAGTTACCCTTAAACATCTGACAAGGCCAGAAAGTTGAGAGGTCCCTGAGACAATGACAGTAGACACTCCTCTGAACCCTCCCCCCTTCCCTTGTCCTGATTTGACTCCAGAGGGGTCATGCACTGTGGTTACCAAGCTTCGGGAAAAGGAGGAGCGTTCGGTAGAAGAAGAAGCCTCTGAACGCTCCCCTGTGCTGGGACCCTCCCTCACATGGCGTGCCCAAGCGGGGACAGGTAGAGGGAGAGGAGGTTCAATTTTAAATGAGGTTGGAAGTTTTATCACATTAGACTGGACTTTTTAATTGATGAGTAACAATTGCCTGTACTACTAAACAGTGACCTCAAAAGCTAAGGGCATGCCCTGGCCAGTGTGGCCCAGTTGGTTAAGCTTTGTCTTGTGCACTGAAAGGTCACTGATTTGATTTCCAGTCAGGGCACATACCCACGTGCAGGTTTAATACAAGATCAGGGTGTGTAGGGGAGGCAACTAATCAATGTTTTTCTCTCACATTGGTGTTTCTCTCTCTCTCTCTCTCTCTCTCTCTCTCTCTCTCTCTCTCTCTCTCTCTCTCTCTCATTAATAAAAACATACTTATACATTTTTTAAAAAAGCCACAGGCCAGCTGAAGATATAGAACTGGCCCAGGAGAAGAATGGAAAGGGATTACAGGAAGTAAAATAAAGTTGTTTATTATTACTCTGAGTTCACATACCAGTTGTGATTAGATTAGTAGGTGAAATAAATAATAACTGCAGTCTCAGAGTTGGTTTATTTCTCATTGGTCTACTCATCTGCCTCTATAGCCCACTTGAAAAAGAGAGAAGAAAAGAGAAAGAAAACCAAGAAACAAATGTTTGAATGAAATAGATACAAAAGCAGTGCTTCATTTAATACATCATCCCCTTTGTGACCCATTTGCTTACATCCTGGTTCAGCAACTCTTTCCACCCATGCATGAACTGGCTCCAAAGTGAGTAACATTTTCAGATGGAAAGATCCCAACAATTCATTAACTCAGAAGCTCAACTAAGTAACATAACCTAACAGAGAATGCTGGACTTTTTTTCTTTTTTTTCGTTTTTATTGTCAACTGTGACTTCATTAAAAAAAGAGGGAGAGACTTTCAACTTGTATATATTACTCCTGAAGTTTACATAGAGGGCCTTGAATTTTATATGAATTATTGCTAGGACTACTTAAGTCTGGCTGAAGTGGAGAACGTCCACTTGTAGTCACAGGGACAGATGACATGTAGTTTAAAAGCATTTGTTAAGAAATCATTGGTCCTTAAATCATACTGTACAAATGTCAAATACTTTCATTATTATGATGTCTGCCTTGAACAGGTTTCTAATGCATCACTTATAAGTGAATGACAAATGGATGTAAATGTCTATCTACCGTTAAATTTTTATATATGCTCCCTCTGACCTTAGAGACAGGGTAGGATATTGAAGGCAACAGCAGGGAAATCTAGTTTCTTTAACTTAACCCAGCACATTTCAACCGGCATGTCTCAAGAATTTTTAAAATACACAATGCCTGACTGGTCAGGGGCACTGACCTCTTTTCCCTTAGGTTGTCAAATAAAAAAAATGACAACAGCCAATACAACAATAGCCATCCATGAGAAGAAATAAAAAGCATACCTATATTTTTTGTGAGATTGCCAAAGGCTACAGGATATCAGTACATTTGAAGAGATCTGCAGCAGATTACACACAAATAACAGAGAACTTTTATTGAGCAAATAAACTTACATAAGCAAGAGAAGTATTTGTCAAGGTTAGCAGATTTTCCAATTTTTACCATGTAGGGTAGAGAAAAATAAATTATTTCAAAGATTTTTACTTGCACTGAATACTTTCCAACATTGTCTCCTGAAAGAAAAATAAATTCTTACAGATAATTTCCTTATAGTACCAACGAATCTTGATAATTCTCTTCAAATAGACAATACACACTCTTCTTTTTGATTGGCTGAGAAAACTTTTATGTTTGCCTCAAGTAAACTACATTAATGAGAAAAAATTAGTCCCCTAAACAAATTATATTTTTCAGAAAGCTTGCTTTCTATTTCCTCTCACTAAGGGTAGCGCTCAACGTGACTGCTTTCCTGAACATTTCTCCCACCTTGTAATCACCGACCCCTCTTTTGAGTTTAAGGGCTTGAATTGATGTGGTTCTAGTCAATAAGATGTGAGGGAGGGTTTTTCAAAAGATTCCTAAAAAAGAGATATAATAAGTGATGGTCTCTTGTTCCTTGCATTTCCTTGTTTGCATGCAATCCATGAAACTGTTCCAGGCATCTTGATACCAACCTAAGGATAATGCCAACACCAAGAATGGCAACAGAAGAAAAGGAAAGAACTGGGTCCTTGATAACATCAAGCAGATGATATTTCCATCTCTATAAAGTATGAGTGAGGGGACAATGAAGAGTGGATAACAATATAGGGTGCAAATATGTTGGGAAGAGCCTTAGAGGGCAATAGAAATTTGGAGTTCATTCAAGTTCCTCAGAAATCAAGAACTGCCAGAAGTGTGTAATCTGGTAAGAAATATGATAAGTTTTATTTTTCAAAGAGATAACATTGATGGTCATGGTGAATAGATTAGATAAAGAGAAAATAGAGATTCTCTTGTATAAGATAAACCCAGCAAAATAATGGTATTATCACTTACTCTAGAGGAAAATATTGAAATGTTTGCTACCTTATCAGCTTGGCCTGTCAACTGAAGCTTTTGTTGGAATTGCATCAGAGCTCAGCCTCCCTTTGTCTAATACGATTTCCTTAGCGACCCTCTCACATGTGTTGATCCCAAGAACACAACTTTAAAAATATCCTATAAGCTAGTCTTCATCTCATAGTTAGCTGCTGGGTGAACTCAACTTATAACAAAATAGTCAGGAGTGGTAAATACAGCTTCAGATCCATGTCTTTCCCTTGGAATGGTGTCACTAATGGCTCCAGTGTGGTCTAATGTTGGGGAAGGGTATGTCAAATAAATGTCCATATTTGTCCCACCAAACCTTTCCTAGAGAGGAAACCACAGGGCATCCCTTAACTAAGAGAGGCCTTACAGAACAAATTTAGAAAAGCTGCTTAAATTGTAAGGTATCACATTTCAATAGGTACAGTCTTGTCTGAACAAAAACTTTAAGTAAACATATATCCTGAATTTTGATACTTCAATTGAAAATATTCTATATATATATATGTATATGTATATGTATATGTATATACATATATATTAGTATTTTTATTGATTTCAGAGGGGGAGAGAGAGAGAGAGAGAGAGAGAGAGAAACATCAATGATGAGAGAGAATCATTGGCTGCCTCCTCCAGGCTCCACACTGGGGATCAAGTTCACAACCCAGGCATGTGCCCTGACCTGGAATCAAACCGTGACCTCCTGGTTCATAGGTCGACGCTCAACCACTGAGTCACGCTGGCTGGGCCTAAATATAATATAATATAATATAATATAATATAATATAATATAATATAATATAATATATATATATATTAATTTCCCAGAGGATCATCCTGACTAACCAACTGAAGACTAGCTGACGAGAAGTCTTATAACCAAGAATTTACAGAAGCCACACGGAGACTGGTAGAAAGGGCGGAGACTTGAAAAGGGCTGTTCCCAGTCCCATGAATGGACAGTGGCTAAGTTTCTGGAGGGATATTTCAGCTACGGAGGGATCCCCCTGAGAAGCACGGAGTCTCAACCCCAAGGCAGGCTTGCCAGCCCAGAGCACCAGAGCGGGGAAGAGGCAGCATTATTTGCAATAGCCAAGATTTGGAAGAGGCCCAAGTGCCCATCAGTAGATGAGCAGATAAAAAAGCTGTGGTACATTTACACAATGGGATACTATTCAGTTGCAAAGGGGAAGGAAATCTTACCTTTTTGGACAGCATTGATGGAACAGGTGAGCATTATGCTAAGTGAAATAAGCCAGTCACAGAAAGATAAATACTATATGATTTCACTCAAATGTGGAATCTAATAAATAGAATAAATTCATAAACAAAATAGAAACATATTTATAGATAGAGAATAGACTAACAGCTATCAGAGGCGAGAAGGTTGAAGGGCTGGGTGAAAAAGGTGAATGGTGTAAGCAAAAAGAAAAGAAAAACCTCATAGACACAGACAACAGTGTGGTGATTTCCAGAGGAAAAGGGGGTGGGTGGGGAGAGGGAGAAAAAGGTATAAGGGGGATAAATGGTGAGGGAAGGAAACTTGACTTGGGGTAGTGAACACACAATACAATATACAGATGATGTATTATAGAATTGTACACCTGAAACCTATATAATTTTATTAACCAGTCACCCCCAAAATTCAATAAAAATGTAAAAATATTAAAAATTTATAAATTTCCCAGTGGAAAATATTCCCAACTAGTCACTCCTAATTAAATTATGTGTTGTATATTGCTTTCACTCTAAGGAGTACAAAGAACATCTTTCAGCCCCACAGAGTCCCAACTTGTGTGGTTTCTTCTGCAGAGTAGTTTGGATTTTTGCCGAGCGGCACTGAGCCAATGCAAACCGTGTAGGTCTAAACACTGCTGAAGTACTACATCTTGACACTTACTTGCTGCTGTGGAGTACCTTTTAACACTGGAGTGATTTATATAAATGTTAAAGGTGGGTACCTACATAAACAATTCGTACTTTACATGCATAACCCCTTTATGAATTATACATGTTATAGAAATGTCAAAAAAATATCAGTTAGGCCAAAAATCTCTAGCACAGACCCTAATTTTATAATGTGTTCAAATAATCATTTATTTCAATAACATCATAAGGGAAGTCAATATTTCATAAATATTTATTTTATTAAATATTAGCACTTTTCAAGCATGGAATATGGCCAAAGAACAATTTGCTTAAAATAGTCACAGAAGGAAATTGTGCTATCACAATTTATTTTAAGCAATGATCTAATAGACTCAGTTCAGATAAATGGACTTTTTCTTCCAATCCCTAAAGGCAGAGAATAGCACAAGAATAAATTCCCTTAAAAGTATGAATTGCTTTATTGCTATTATACTGAGACATATTTGGAAAAAATGCTGTTAGCTATTTACTATCTCTTAAAGCAATATAACAAAGTAGACTAAGATTTTTCTCTGGCCTTTTTTAAAAAAGATTCATCCTCTAAGATATTTCCTGATGACTGAGATATAGCTAATACCATTTATAGGCTCTCCTAAAAGTATAAGTCCTTAAAAATGTCCTAAAGAAAAGAAAGCATACCCTTAAAAATAAATGGAATAGAGAATAATGGCAAGCTTTTTGAATTCCAGAACATAAACAACTGCTTATTTCATTTTATTGTAAACAATATACAGGCTATAGAATAATATATTTTTAAATAAGGTAACCTTATATGCTTACAAGTGTGTTTGTATTAAAACAAGTCCAAAATAACTACTGGCAATATTTTAGCTCTCACACTTTCTTCTAGAAATACAGATTACGTGAAATGCATGCATATACATTTGCATTCAAAGACTATTTCTTTATCAAATCTGAGCATTCATAAGAAATAATTCCCTTTCCTTCAGTGAATCTCACTCAGAAATCTGTGGAAAAGTTAAAATTTACAATGATTAAAAATAAAGCCATTATTTCTAATGCAGATTAATTAATCAATATTAATACATATGTAGATAAATCTTTTCCCTGGATAGACTAAAGCCCTGAATGCTAATAATATTCAAATAACTAAGCAACTAATATTTAATTATTAAAATCATCCCAAAATTATAGACTTGAGTTAAAGTGGTCACTGTAGGTGCATTCTAATGAGGCCACACAATCCTCACATACCTATCAACAACTTTTTTTGAATGGAAGGAAGTCTCTATTAACCTGAAACTTTGCGATGACTCCTAGTATTTTTCTTCTTCTTCTTAATTTATCTGTATTGTTGAAAGTATTACAGATGGCCCCTTCCCCTCACCCCCCATTGACCCCGCTCAACCTCACTCTCACCCCCTCCCTAAGCCTAGTACTTCTTTTGGAATACTTCCAGAAAAGAAGAAAAACAACAAAGATCCCTCATAGATGCAGAATAGGCCATGTAGTATGTCTCCTCATCAGCCATTCCATCCCTTCTAGTCTTGGTATCTATCTTTGCTTGCATAGATATTGATATTTGCTAAAGTACTAGCTAATAATAATTACAAGGCCTAAGGTATGGTACCCTTTGCTTTGGGTATCACAGTACTAGTTGAAAAGTAGGATATAGCAGCAATTGCCTATTGTGTTTGTAATAAGTAGTATATATTTCCTTAAGATTTTTCTTAATGAGCCCATAGTTAAGACATCATTAATTTTCACTATCTGAGTGTGACTGGGCCATAGGAGAAACCTGTTCAAATATAAAATGGGAGTATGGAGAAAAAGTGTGGTGTTAAATTGCTATCACAGTCACACTATCAATTTAAAGTTTGCTTATTTACAAAAATTGCTATGGATATAAATGCTAATATTTGATGAATACCTCATTTGCTAGCTTTACAATCCAAAACTTTTCATTCATACTGTATAATGTAGTACTATCCAGTTATTACATTTTCATGCATTCCATTCATATTTTCAAAGGTTATGGTATTATATTCATTCTTTTTTAAAAATATATTTTTATTTATTTCAGAGAGGAAGGGAGAGAGAGAGAGAAACATCAATGATGAGAGAGAATTATTGATCAACTGCCTCCTGCACACCCCCCACCAGGGATTGAGCCTACAACCCAGGCACATGCTCTGACTGGGAATCAAACCATAACTTACTGGTTCATAGGTTGATACTCAACCACTGAGCCAGGTTCATTCATTCTTAACAAAAAACATATATATGTACTTAAAGCCATAAAAATCTAAAATGTATATCAAAGACAGTATGTTCTTTTTGACATGTAAATCACCTATTGCACTTGACACCAGGACATTTGAAACAACGCAGAGAGGGAGAAAGAAATCGATGAAAATAAATGCATCCAGGCAAATATATATAAATAAACTGACCTTTTTGAAATTTTTGTTTAAGTCAACCAGACTGAGCAGGAAGATGTGGTCCTTGGCTCCCAGCAGCAGCCTGCCCCTCTCCTCATCTAACAGAATTGTTTGGAAATCCAGTCCTTCTGATGAACCCAGAAAGGGAATGCAGCTATTTGAAAGCAGCAAGTCTGTGGGAAAGTGAAAGAAGAACAGAATGAAATAAAAAATTATTAGTAAGCACAATATTTATGTACCTCAATACAGATATTGTCCCACGTTGTAAATGTATGAACATAGCATGAAAACTTCAATTTAGATAAATGCAAAGAAGATACACTTTTTAGCAACATACTTATCTGGAAATAGGTATAATTATTGTATTTTTATTTTATTGATACATTTATCTTAACTTATGAAAAATGTATATTACGTAAATATAAAATATGTTGATGCAAAAGAAATTAAATGTAAAATATTTTACAACCCTGTATTCACCTTCTTAAATTATAAATGAACTACTTAAGTCATAAAATAACGACAGTAATATTAGCACACTGATTTAATTAATCAATATATGCAAAGTAGGAAGATGGTGGTGTAGGTAAACGCCTACACTCGTGACCTCCAACAACCACATCACAATTACAACTAAAATACAGAATCCAGAAGCGCTGGAAAGCTGGTTGAATGGAAATCCTACAACTAGAGAAGTAAAGAAGAAAGCACCCTGAGACTGGTAGGAGATCAGGAGGCGCAAGACAGGCTGGTCCCGCACCCACATGGGCTGCTTTTTTAATCAGGAGGGAGATCGTCTCAGCAGAGGCTGCCTGGAGGAGCAAGGGGTCCCAACCCCACATCAGAACCCCAGCCCAGAGTCCCAGAGCTGGGAAAAGAAGTCCCTATGGGCAATAAGAATTATGGGCTATAAAAACCAGTGAAGATTGGGGCTCAGTGACATGGAGGCTGCTGGAGACCCAGCTGTTCCTCTTAAAAGGCCAGCACCATGAACTGAACTTACAAGCTCCTGCTTCCTCTGAGCTCCAGCACCAGGGCAAGGCTTTGGAGAACACAGACATATAGAAGGAGGAACTGGATTGTCTGGCATTGGGGCAGGAATTCAGGGGCAGCTTTCTTCCAGATGGAGGTGCTCGCAGGGATCATTGTTCCTATGTTGGGACCTCCCCAGTCACAGGGCTGACTGGCAGCCACTTCTGCTTGCTCCATCCTGGTGATTCCCTGACACCCAGCCTCATCCAATTTACAACCCCACCAAAGCTGTGTGCAGCAGCTTTTGTATATGAATGGTCTGTCCTTGCTCAGGCTAAAATCTCAAACAAGCTGCAGCTGGGTCAGGGAGCCTATCAATAAAAGGCCCAAGAGCAGGCACCAACAGCAGCCTGCCTTGCTTCACAGCTGGGCCTCATCCGAGCACTTCCAAACCTGAGTCAAAGAGGATGAATCTTCAGATCTCTCTGTAGCCCCTGCTTGGTGGCCCCAGGCAATGGCTGACTTTGCACCTCCTGAAGACCCAATAGCCAGTATACCCAGTGGTTAGTGTCAGACCATACCAGATTAGACCTCTACACATCCATAAGCAACACTTTCAAAGGGGCAAACTCAGTGAACACCAAAGCCCACTGAAGCCAGTTCTGCTCCATAGGGGTATCTCCTGCATAGCAGCTCTCCCACTGTAGTCGCAGATGGTTCTCATAGCCAATTGTCCTAGAGGTCAATTGCTCCTAGTAACACCAACAGTAATCAAGTCTCAACTACAACAAGACTGTGCTCACAGCCCATAAGGGGTGCACCTAGAGCTCCCAGCTCAGGTGATTGGGGAGGCTAAGCCACTGGGCCCTATAGAACACCTACTACACAAGGCCATTCTACCAACTCAAGGAGACATAACAGCTCTACCCAATACATAGAAACAAACACAGGGGAGCAGCCAAAATGCAGAGACAAAGAAACATGTCACAAATGAAAGAAATGGAAAAAAGCAAATTACTGGATATAGAATTTAAAAAAAACCATGGTTATAAGGTTACTTAAGAATCTTCTTGAAACCTCCAAAACCTTCCATTTCCAAAAAAAATAGAAAAGGGCCAGTCAGAAATTAAGCATACACTAACTGAAATAAAGAATAATATACAGGGATTCAATAGTAGCATGGAGAATTCTGAGAATCAAATCAATGATTTGAAATATGTGGAAGCAAAAAACACCCAACCAGAAGAGCAAAAAGAAAAAAGAATCCAAAAGACATGAAGGTAAGGTAAAGAGCCTCTGGGACAACTTCAAGTGTACCAACAGTTACATTATGGAGGGTGCCAGAAGATAAGAGAGAGAAGATATTGAAAACCTATTTGAAGAAATAATGACCAAAAACTTCCCCTACCTAGTGAAAGAAATAGACTTACAAGTTGAGGAAGCACAAAAAGTCCCAAACAAGAGGAACCCAAAGAGGACCACATCAGGGCACATCATAATTAAAATTCCAAGGGCTAAACACAAAGAGAGAATCTTAAAAGCAGCAAGAGAAAAGCATTTAGTTACCTACAAAGAAGCACCCATATGACTGTCAGCTAATTTCTCAACAGAAACTATTCAGGCCAGAAGGAAGTGGCAAGAAACATTCAAAGTGATGAATAGCAAGGACCTACAACCAAGATTACTCTACCCAGCAAAGCTATCATTTAAAATTGAAGGTCAGATAAAGAACTTCACAGACAAGAAAAAGCTAAAGGCATTCATCACCATCAAACCAGTATTATATGAAAGGTTGAAGGGTATTCTTTAAGAAAAGGAAGAAGAGAAAAGAAAAATATAAAAAAATATGAATAACAAAATGGCAACAAATACATACCTATCAACAATTGAATCTAAAAATCAAAATAAACAAATAAGAAATCTAATGAATAGTATAAACTGGTGAATAAAATATAATTAGAGGCATGGAATGGAACAGACTGATGATTCTCAGAGGAAGGGCGTGGGAGGGTGGGAAGAGATTAAACAAAGATCTTACATGCATATATGCATTACCTATGGACACAGATAATAGGGTGGCAAAGGCCTGGGGTGGGGCAGGAACCAGGTGGAGGGGGAAATGGGGGGAAAAAGAGGGATATCTGTAATAATCTCAACAATAAAGATTAATAAAAAATTAAAAATATATATAGATGCAAAGTAAGCTTCAAACTAAGTGTGGTTACTGATAGCATTCCTTCCCCTCCTACATTTAGATTGATGCCCATGTTTGCAGGGTTACACTGTGTCTATTTTATATATTCAGGAAGACATAAACAAAGAAGCCAAATTAAAAAAAATAAAAAGAATTCTGAAAGAGATATGATCCTGAACCAGTAATGGAAGCAGAACTATAAAAGGGGAAGGAACTTGAAAGTCAATTCATGTGAATTCTTTGATTTTATAAATGAAAGTATTTCCTTCCAGCAAAGTTAATTGCATGCCCTAGAAAATTATGTGGTGGCAAAGCTGATTATATAATCTCAGTCTCCATTTATCTTCAACACTTGGCTATTGGTCCTAATCTTTATTTTATTTATAATTGTGATATGGACAGACTCTTACTTAAGTTTAGGTCTGAGTTTATAGGAACCCAAATCTTTTCAGATTTTACCCAAGTACTTACCACACTCTCTCATTTTCTACAATTCTAGAGTATGAAATACCAATAAGGTAATAATATCTTTCATCACTTATTAAAGTCCATCATATGTTACTAGACTTTATAGCAAATCATTATTTTCAAGTAAAAGTAATTCATTATTAATTGATGAGAAAGACAAAAAGATAATGTCTCAGGGGCTCTGGCTGGGTATCTCAGTGGGTTAAAGAGTTGTCCCAATATGCCAAGGTTCTGGGTTCAATCTATGGTCAGGGCACATACAAGAATCAACCAATGAATGCATAAATAAATGAATCAACAACTTGATGTCTCTCTCTCTCTCTCTCTTATCAGTAAATTAAAAAAAAAAATTAAAAAAGATAATGTCTCAGAAACAGGCATCTATACTTTTAGAATGTATCATAGCAGTTTAAAACTCTGTAAAATAGATATGTAAGTCCCTTAAATTTAAAGCCGATACATTCCATCCATCAACTGTGGGCTTCATTATTATTTCATAGTTTTGAGAATTCCCTTCACTCTCTTTTCTAATTTACAATGATTAAATGTTATTTCCCTTAGTCACTAAGATAGATTTTTGTCTTAGTTTTGAGAAGCAGAAAAGCTATCTGCTGAAGAAGATGTGATACTATGTGAATTCTCAAGTGAGTGTAGCTTCACCAAGTATAAATATCTTATTAATATTTATTAATCATGCTTTGTGTACATTGGATGAAGTTTGAACTCTATATTAATTATATTTCTATTAAGCTACATAGATCTTTAGTAGGTTTTTTAGAACAGAGATGCAATGGAATAATATATTTTAGCATCTCTAAATGCAGTAAACCTATTTTTGCAGGGCTAATATCCAAAAAACAGTCCATGCTTATTGTAAAGTAGAACTGAGGAGAGAAGCATGAAATTGAGAGAATAGTTAAGACACACATTACACACAAACCTTCATTTAATCAGACAATTCTGTATCTTCCAAGGGATTTCCTTTTGTTTCACAAAGAATGAAATGGGCAAAATGGAAAGTATGTATGGGATTTCCAAGAGTATATACTATATATACTATCCCAATTAATAGAGAAAAATAGATTATATGATATAAACCCTTATTACTTCAAGTGTCCATGGACAATAATCAACAATTTTGAACCATACATTGCAATGTTAATTACAAAATGAAACATGGTTAGCCTAATGAGTAAGAGTGGGAGCTTGAGGTCTAGACCAAGAACAGTCTTGAAAGACAGATAAAAGCTTTACAGGAAAGATGTAAAGAAAACCATATTCTAGGCAGAACAACACTAGAATGTACAAAGGCATATGTCAGCATATGTTGCAGTTACATCCTGTATTTTTAATATTTCTTCTACTCTGGAGTGTGAGCTCCTTTGGGGCAAAGACCATCTCATAAACTTACCTTTGAATCCCCAGCACCTAGCTCAGGGTCTGAGGCAAGTCAAGTACTTGATAAATATATGTGGAATTGAAGCAGTTGAGTGTGCTGGCACAGAGAATAAGTGGGCACAGTGAGATGTAAGGCTGGACATAAGGCAGCCTCCAGATAATCAGGGCTTCAGACGGCAGGCTGGGGAGTTGGTTATTATGTAGGTAATGGAAGCCACTAAAATATTTTATGAAGAAAAGTGACAAATACTCCAATTGAGTGTCAGAGAATAACTCTGGCGACAGCGTTCAGGATGGATGAGAATCAGGAAAGGTGGGGGCAGGGAAACTACCCAGAAGTTTCTGAAAGATGGTGAGTCCTGAATTATGGCAGTGCCAGTTGGAGGAGGGAGATGTTTAAGAATCTTGAAACTTATGTTCTGTTTCTACTTATACAATGAGGAAAAGAAATATAAAGTTGACATCGTCTTTTGCTTTATTTTCTTTTACCATAACGAATTCTATTGGGTTCAGTTTCAAACAAATTTGACAAAGAAAAACAGCTGCAAAAATAGTGACTAACCTGATGTATTATCATTTCAACATGATTTAATGCTGCCTTGTGACAATGTTAGCATCAAAACGATTAAAGCCTGCTTCGCCAATCCTTTGTAGCCAAACTAAATAATTAGACTTAGGCATTACATATGAAAATTTCTCAGGCTGACGCACACATTTTGAAAAGACCTTGGGACAGGGATTGGAACAGGTTCCCTCTTCCCCAAGCAGCTTATCTTTCTTGCATTTCTGCCAAACTAAGCAAAGTCCTTTCTGTTTCCACGGGATCATCAACTAAAGCCAAGAGGGAGAAAAAAAGGAAACAAAGGTTAAGTCCAGAGCCTGCATCTTAACACCTAGAGCTAATAGACTCCATGGATTTCAGGAATCAGAAATGGATGCTGGCTTTGCGAGCTGCAAACTCGTGAAAGTTAAACACCAGTAATTTGGCAATACATTTCTGAGCTTTATCTCTTTTCTTCTCCTAAACTGGCAACTGTCAGGCGTGTGGTTTTTAGGATTGTCCAGGGTTTATCATCCTTTTAAATAGGAACTCTATTGTTCATCCCGCCTTGGGCGGTGGGGTGAACCTGTTGCTTCTCCCATGCCTTTCAGAGGAGGCCTACTCTGCTCTTTTTTTAAAAAATATATATTTTATTGATTAGTTACAGAGAGGAAGGGAGAGGGATAGAAAGTTAGAAACATCAATGAGAGAGAAACATCGATCAGCTGCTGCCTGCACACTCCCCACTGGGGATGTGCCCGAAACCAAGGTACATCACCTTGACCGGGAATCGAACCTGGGACCCTTGAGTCCGCAGGCTGAGGCTCTATCCACTGAGCCAAACCAATTAGGGCTCTGCTCTTATTTAACCAGTGCCCCCTTTCCTCGGATGACAGCAGCAGTTAACTCCGCCATAAATGCTTTCTTTGTTCTATCCACCTAAACCTTTGACTCAATCCACCATAATCACTCCTTCTACTGTTCATTTAGCAATTCATTGTCCTATGACCTTGTTCTCAGTGTCTAAACTCATGCAATCACCCACACCCTCAAATTCCCACTCTGGGAAAACCTACAAACTGATTCTTTCTGAAATTAACAAAGCAAAGTTATGATCATTCATTTATTCTACTAGTTTAAATCTGGGAATTCATGTGCATAATGGCTTTTAATGGAATGATGACAGACAAGTTGTTCATGATCCATCATCAATAAACCATTTCAGAGCAACAGAACGGTTCTGAGGATCTGAAACCCGATAAACAACATTTTCATATGTTGTTTTCATATGTGTGTGTGCATTTTTCTGAAGAGTATGTTCAGAGTCTTTGTCAACAACTCCTGATATGCAGGGGTGGGGAATTTCAGGCCTGTGGGCCATATAAGGCCCTCAAAATTATTTGGTCGGGCCCTGCCAAGACATTAAGGGTGAGTTAATTAAATGTGTGATCAAATATATCAGGCTAATTTTTAAGTTGAAATTTTGAATGACCTGACAATGTTATAACTATTCAAATGGCCCTTGGCAGAAAAAAAAAAAAAAAAAAAAGATTCGTCACCCCTGCTACAGAAAAAAAAAAAAGTCACAGGAAAAATTGTAAATTTCCCACATATAGTTAATAATTTTATTTAGAATAATTTCTCATTTTTAGCACAAGAGAGTGAGTCACTACCCTCAGAAAGTGTGAGTGTTGAAGGCAAACGGCTGACTCAACTAAGATCACCAGGTACTCTGCACTTGCCACAAAGATTGATAAGTTCTATTCGCATTGATCTTATAGCCTAATGTAAAGGAAATGCTCATACACAACAAAAATGAAATACACTGCTGACAAAGGAGAATAGTCCTGAAGATAGCAGACTGTTAAATATCTTTATTAGTAAAATGGAAAGAACTTCCTAACTGTATTTCCTTTAGCAAGTCCAATAATGCTACTTCACTTCTCTCAGCAATACCTGTGAGCAGAAAAAACAAATGATCACTAAACCCCTTTCAACACTGGAGTTCTATGGCATTAGAACCTTATGTTTAACTTTGTTAAAATTGAGGATGTGTCTAGTCACAAACTGTCATTCACCTACCTATGGCCATTGCTTTATTTCAGGGAGCAGGTAGTCTCTAACCTTTCGGAAAAATAGAAATTCAGTACAAAGTAGAGCTAAAGGAAGGTCTTGTCAATATCCTGTTTGACTCCCATGTTTCCAATTCAGTGAAGTCCAGAACAGTTAAGTAGGCTTCACAAAACCAATTTGCTCTTGGTGGTAGAGCGTGGCGACAATAAATGCCTTCACTCACAGCCGGATGCCGCCCATGTGAGGGGAAGGCTGAAGATCCCATAATCCCTGCTCCTACTTCAAATAAATGTTTGGGTAAAAAAAAAAAAAAAAAAATTCTTTGTATCTCCCTTTCAGTGTCCCTCAATACAATTGTTCATGTGACCCGAAGCAACATTTGACCTGATGGTCTACATTCTTCCTCTTCACCACAGAGAGGAAGGGAGTGGTGAGTCACATTGAGCCTAATAAATTTAGGATTAAGCAACAAAGACTTCCTCAATGTTTGACTGTTAAATGAACGCGATCTCATACCCTTGAAACCCTGCATTTATTGCCAGAAATCCTGAACTGGGTGGAGTTGACAGTTCTCTCACGAGAAGGCCATGTAGCTAAAAAAATGGCTTCACATAGTCTTTAAACACACACACAGACACACACACAAAACACACACACACACAAAAAAACAAACAAACAAACAAACATGTAACAGGAAGCTTTTTTCTTTTATTTTCTTTTTTAAGAAGAAAATTGAGGTAATTAAAGACAGAACTTCATGGGGTAAGAAGAAAATCACCTTTGAGGAAAGTCAATTTCCAATCTACTCCGGTCTAGGGAGAGAACGCTTCCTCAGCAGAGTTTACAACCCAAATTGAATCCAGATCCAAACCTAGTCACCTTTTGCTACCACCTCAGGATATTCAACACAGAATCTTGTCCCACCCACTCCTCTTTTCCCTCAGGGAAATAACTATTATATCAGTCGGGCGGTTCTGAGGTTTCTTAAATACAACCACATCTCCAGTGCGTTCTCTGCAAAGTTGTCTCAGTAAAAAAATAAAGATATTTCTATTCCTTCCTTCACCATAAATCCAGGTTCCCTCCTTGATCTTTGAATTCTCAGGATTTTCATGCTGTCTGTTAGTATCCAAAGATTCCTTCTATGAAATTCCTTCTTCCCATAGTTTCCAGAAATGTTTTGGCTACCAAAGCACCCCTCTACCGCCGGACACACACACACACACACACACACACACACACACACACACAAGGTCTATTCTCCGTTTGGATCAGGAATTGAGTAAAGGAAGCAAACTGTTATTCCGAAAGGAAAATCAGGAATGCTGTGGCTCACTGAGTCCCTTTGGCTCTCTGTGAACTTGTATTTGCTTCTCCAACTTTTGGTTCAAGGCAAAGCATGAATTCTTTCTTGGATTCAGCCTTTGGAAAATTAATTCATTTTCTATTGGACCCACCACTTCCAATTGATTTTCTGAGGCTTGAGATCATATGAAAAGATTTTGGTTACCTCCACCTATCAGAAATACCAATTAACCTCTATCTACATACATTTACCCTTCAGAGCTAACAACTAAAAAAATGATCACGTACAGAAAGACAGAATATTAGTTAAACCTAAAATCCTTACAAAAGACTACTTCAAAACTGTGGGTGCATATCATTATACCTTCTTGGCGAGAAGTCCAGCTATGTTTTCTTCCTGCAAATGCAAGTCCCAATCAGAAAATAAAATAAGATAAAATAAAATAAAGTTCTCATTTAATCTTCGGCAACGGAATGTTGGAAACCATTCAGTTTGTTAGGCCTTGGACAGATCATTATCTATGTCAATAATAAATCAGATGATACCACACAGGGAAGCATAAATTACAAACAAATAGAGCTTATTATAACATCAGAGCTATATTCTTGCCAGGACAGGATGTGGAGTAGGAGTGTGGCAATTTTACACTGTCACATTTCCATCTACATCCATGCTTTTAAATCACAGGTTTATTCGTATTTGGCTAGCTTTCAATAGTAGATGTTTTATATAATCCTTCACATATGAGATTCATAATTTATGATGATGAGACCTTTTAAATTTTTACTTTGAATAAGAATTAGGCCTTTTAAATTCTTAAAAGCTTTACTATGATAATTTTTCTTATTGAACTATAAAAAAAGGTTAGCATTGTCCTAGTAGCTCAGTTGGTTAGAATATCATTCAGCTACTCCAATGTTGCAGATTCAATCTCTGGTCAGGGCACATACAAGAACAACCAATGGATGCATAAATAAGTGCAACAACAAATCTCTCCCCCCCCCCCCTTACTCTCTCTCTATAAAATGAATTTAAATTTTTTTAAAAGTTAGCATTATAAAAAATACCTAGTAAATTTCCAGAAGAACTAATGTGCTAATAAAATAAACTTCCTCAGAAATAGCTGAGAGGATAATTCAGAGGAAGATTTATTGTACTTTGACAATTATTTTTGAACTCCATCCAAAGTATTGAAAATTTCTTTCTTATCAGATTTTAAGATATGTTTAAAATCAAAACATCATGTCACAAATCAATGTGGATTTGTTTTTAAACAAGTGTGTGAATTTAACTTTTAAAAACTCAGAAAGTCATACCTTAATGCTCCATCTTTTATTGATAGTTGAGCCAGCTACAGATTTCTGGGTTGGACAGGGTTCATCCTCAGAGCTCTGAGGCATTTAGACACTATCTTCCAGTTTCTAAAGTCACGACTGAAAAGTCTGATGCTATACATATCCCACGCCTTTGAATGTGTCTTCTATTTTTCTTGGGGTTATTTGAATCACCGCCTCACTGTGGCTATTATGGAATTTAGAGTAATTGGCCTGAATATGTCTCAGTTTTGTTTTTGTTGCTGGTTTTCATTTGTTTGTTTTCATTCATTATTCTGGGTACTCAGTGTGAAGCCTGATCTGAAATTTAATTTCCATAGATTCAGAAAAATTTCAGTTTGGCTATTCATTCAGAATAAACAGATGTCAATTATCTGTAGAACATTTCTCACGTTTTCTCCAGAAAGGAACCCCTGATCAACTGCCCAAGGAGGGTAGTCCTGGTGTAAGTGTGCGGGGAATTTGCATCGGAATATGTACACAGACTTCCAAGGGGGAGATTGAAAATACATTATAAAACAATGTTCTCCTGAAATTCAGGCAATATTTATAGGGTATGAGAAATGACATAATGTTCCCATAAGCTGTTTCTCCGTCAGAAATCATTAGTTATTAGTTCTCTAATGATGACCTCAAAACAGACAAACCTAAAGCCCAATGCCAATTTGTACTTCTTAATCCCTCCTCCTTTTTCACCCAGCCTCCCCACCTCCCTCCCATCTGGTCTCTTCTCTGTCTCTATGAGTTTGTTAATTTATTTTATTTTTTACATTCTGCATGTATTTGTCTTTCTCTGACTTACTCTACTTAGCATAATACCCTCTAGGTCTATCCATGTTGTTGCAAATGGCAAGATAATCAAAGGCTTATTTATACCAATTAACCTCAAAAAAGATAACTCATCTATGGGGGCCCAGAAAATGGAGGTTCCGTCACGACCTAAACCTGCACCCATCAGGCCGGCCTTAGAGGGAGCAGCTGTGCAGCCCCCGGCTCAGCTGCAGGCGGTTGACCTGAGCCGGAGGGACGCAGGCCTCCAGCCAGTCCCGCTCGTTTCCCGGGCCTCCTCCGCCCCGCACGGGTCCCTCGCTCCCAGCATCCCGGGAACGGGGCTCCACGGCCTGCGGGCTCCGGCTCCCCCGTCCCTGGCCGCTTTCTCCGGAATAAAGGACATCACACTTGTTACTAAGCTGTTTTAGTTTTGTCCATTGGAAGCTTTGGCGACAAGATGGGCGGGAAGGCAGGTGCGGAGGATTCGGCCCGAGACGCAGGGGAGGACCGCTGCCCGCAGCTCGCCTCTCGGTAAGTTTCCCTCGGACTGAGCTCCGCCTGTGGTGCGTCCTGAGCTCTTGGAGTTTGTTGGTCCTGAAACTGTTTGTCCTAAGCGGTGGAAGCCTGCGGTGTGAGAGCCCAGAGGTTCCATGGGGAGACCCAGCGGGCCACACATGTGGGGTGTAGCCGCCCTCAGCCACAGGGTGCTGACGCTAACCAGGAGGATTTCTAGGAGGGAAAACAGTGGGTACCCCTCCATCTAAGAAAGCGAGAGAGCAGCCCCCAGGGGACTCCCTGAAACCTCCTGCTAACTCAGCATAAACTGCGGGGGGACGGGGGAAGTAAATGAAGAAATCAGACTGCTGATCAGTGACACATCAACACTGAAGTAGGCAGGCCTGGCTGTGGCGCAGTTGGTTGGAGCGTCCTCCAGCCACACCAAGGTTGTGGGTTCTCCCTGGTCAGGGAACAGACAAGAATCAGCCAACGAAGGCATATCAGTGGAACAGCAAATTGATAGTTCACGCTCTCTCGCTCTCTCAAATCAATCAATAAAATTTAAAAAAAGAAATTGAAATAGGCACAAGTCAGTCTGCTTTTCTTTTCTTTCCTTTTTTAAAATCCTCACCTGAGGATATTTTTCTATTGATTTTTAGAGAGAGTGGAAGAGAGAGGGAAAGACAGAAATATCGATGTGTCTCACATCGATTGGTTGCCTCCTACATGCGCCCTGACCAGGGTCCAGCTAGGGAGGAGCCTGCAACCGAGGTACCTGCCCTTAACTGGTATCTTATGGGGACCCTTCGGTCTGCAGGCCGACGCTCTATCCACTGAGCAAAACTGGTTAGAGTGTGGCATTAATTTTTTTGCAGTTACTTTGCCCTTAAAAATACTGAAATCCCTTATCCTATATAATGAAGGCTAACATGCAAATCAACCAATCGATCCTTGGAACAACCGGTCGATATGACACACATTGACCACTAGGGGGCAGATGCTCGACACAGGAGCTGCCCCCTGGTGGTCAGTACGCTCCCACAGGAGGGAGCACTGCTCAGCCAGAAGCTAGGCTCACGGCTGGTGAGTGCAGCAGAGGTGGTGGGAGCCTCTCTCTCCTCTGCGGCAGTTGGACATCCCCCGAGGGCACAGGCCACAGGCCAGTCTGAGGGTTCCTCCCCCCGCCCCCCGAGTGCACAAATTTCATGTGCTGGGCCTCTGGTAGATAAGAATAATGTCTAAATTACTGTTGTAATTTATGATCACTTCTTGCACATAAGTATAGTAAATTTTTAAGTACTGAATTTTCAAACTAGTGATTCTTGTTTGCATTATTTTATCTACCTTCTTTCTAAATCAGGATTTATCTTAGGCTTATTAATAATTTAGAGAGGTTAATGTGCCATTTGAAGATCAAATTGTGGCTCGAATGCTTTGCAATCATAAGAGGTTCCCGATGTGATTTCCAAATGCTCATGTGTGGGTGGGGAGGGGAGGGGTTCTGAAACAATACAAGCAGTGCTTCTCAGCATTAAATAAGCATTCAGATCAGCTGGGATTCTTGTTAAAATAAGATTCTCATTTAGAAGTTTGGGAGGGGGTCTGAGATTCTGCATTTCTAACAAGCTCCCAGATTATGCTGATGCTACAGGTCCTTGAACCACAGCTGGAATACAAAAGCTAAAGAACACTGTGACCCATTGCACTCCTTCCTTTTTCACATGAGAATTTCTCTCAAACCTTTAATGATGGCATGTAGTAATGTATGCAAGGTGACCAAGTTATTATTTTCCCCCCTTTACAATTCTACTTTGGTCAAGTCTGTACATCTCTCACTTAATTAACTTAAATGATAATGAACTTAATTGCTATAAGTGATAAATGACCTGCTTAGTTTAAACCCATGATGTATGTAAACTTCTACCTGCCCCTATTTTCTTATATAAAGGAGGAAAGTACATTCATTTAATATGCATTAACCTGGAAGGAAGATGCAAAGATGACAACTTATGATTTATTGTTGACTGTTAAGTAAATTTCCTGTTACTTGTGGCAGCAGAAATTCTACCCAGGATGTCTGAATATAATTATATTTTTAAAGACCTTAAGTTGTCTTCATGTCTTCAATTGATTCGATAATATATGTTGCTCTCTCTCTTTGAAGCTTGGCATAATATCCATTTTGTGCTTTATAACATCCAAGGAGCCTTCCCTATATTATTTAATGTCCAAATGAGAAAACCTAGACTTGGTGCAAATAATTATTCTAATGCAGCATGGAAACACCAGAGGAAGAGCTAAAACCTATCTCTGCCTTCTATCTCTAACCCCATTAGCCACTACCGCTATAATTTATGTTTTAAGATCTAGCATTACTTAGAAAAACAAGGTTCTTTTTAAAAACAACTCTACTTACGTTTATGGAATATACCCACAGACAAGTTCACTCCTATTGCTTCTTCCATTTCACCATTCCATTGGGATCACTGAAATATTTATCTTATTTTTTCTACTGTGTCTAGCACGCTGTGGCTTTAGACAAATAAACCTCTTTATGAGTAGCTTTCTTTCTAAGTAACAAGCACTTTAGTTCTAATGTATGCCTCTTTTGGATTAATAGAATTAAATCAACATGTTTAATGGACTCTTACAAAAATACAAAATGTATATTACTAGTTCTTAAGAAGCAGATACATTTATCAAATTTTCTGTTAAAAAAGACCCAATAACGTCCATTTTTAAAATGTCCATAAATTTATATTTTACACATGTATTGAAAGAACTTTACTGTTCAAAAAATTCCTATAATAAGACCGAAGGAATGAGAGCCAAATTTTAGGTAAGTGAAATCATAAAACAAGCAGTTGCATATAAAACTTTTTATCTACTCAATAATTTGTAGAATAGTAAACCAACTACATGTAAGATCTGTTCAAAGAAAACATTTTTTAACCAAAAAAAAAAATGTTGACTGGGTGTAATCCCTCAAAATGTTGCCTTTACTTAAGCTATGGCCCTTCTAAAGTCCCTTCCCCATTTATGTATAACCAAAGGCACAACCGAAGTGTCTCATGACATGGGTCTCGTTGACCCTGCCAGAAGGACAAGACTGACCCTGCCACAAGACCTCAGTGATTTTTGTGGATCTTCTTAACTCCAGGAACACATTTTGTAATGATATTTGTATGGCAAAATGGCAGCATCTGTTAACCTCATATTATTACGTAACTTCCACCACTTTGTGAACCTCCACAGATCAATAATGTTTAGAACAGAGCTCCACATACACTAAAATAGATTTTAATTATTATTTAAAGTCTCATAGATTTAAAAAAATTTCATAGGCTAACTGCCAAATCCATATCTTCAATTGACATCTCCCATAAATTCCAGAAGTTATATTCTCAGATGCCTTCTTGACATCTCACTTAGATATCTAATAGCATTCTCAAGCAAATATGTCCACTCCATCTCCCCAATCCAACTTCTTTTAGCATCTTTTCCATCTCAATTCATAGTAACTCCATCCTTAAACCAAAAACAAATGAAAACACCCATGGAGTCAGATTTTATATCTCTACCTCTTATTTCTTATCCAGTCCATCAACACATGTTGTGGGCTCTATCTTTATCCTCCTCTTCTTCCTGCAACAGTAACTCCAAACTTGATTCCCTATTTCCCTGCTCTTTCCCTTTCAGTGTATTCACAACACAGAAGCCAGACTGAATCTACAACAAGAGTCAGATCATGTTCCCTCTGTGCTCAAAATTCTCCAGTAAATTCCCATAACACAGATGAAAAATCAATGTTTTAATAATGGCAGCAGTGGAAGGACTAATCTTCTATTAACTCTCTAATTTACAGCCTTTTTTCAGGCAGCCCACTGTGGTTTAGCCATACTGTCTTCCTTAGGATCCTTGAACATGCCAGATACCTTTTTACCTCGGGACCTTTGCATGTGCTGTTCCTTTCCCAATTATCTGTAGGACTTTAGACTGTTCTTTAAATATTTGCAAAAATATCGCTCTCTAGTGAGATCTTCCCTGACTGTTACACCTCACCACTCTTTAGCAAACATTCCTCATTCATTTTTTCTATACCATAGCAATTATCATCTCCTATCTTGCTATGTAATGTACTTATGTATAGTCTGCCTTTCATATCTATAATGATAAAAGTATAATATGCTAATCAGACCAGGAGACCTACCAGGCAAAGCCGGGGCTGCGAGGGAAGCCCTCTTCTGTTTACTGATATATCCTCTTGTTGACAGAACAAGGCCGGAAACATAGTGAAAATTCAGAATCTATTGTTATGAACCATTGACAGTTGAATATCAAATGTGTACACAGTAAAATTATCCTTGAACTCTTAAACCTAAGGAGGACGCCCAACTGCACAGCCTCAGTTGAGAGAAAATATGTCTGGGTAAACAAGTGAGTCCATTCAAATATGGCACATCCACCAAAATTAACCATCAATGCCTTACTTTATAATTATGTATATATATGGGAATTCTTATTATAAGATTGATAATACTTCTTCACTAAGTACTTTAAGGGAACAATTTCATAGCAAGCCATCATCTTTTCCCACTATTAAAAAAGAAAAACCCAGACTACATGTCTGACCTCATGAATTATTTTATGATTCATTTTAACCAACTCTGAGGGCTACCAACCACTCAAAGACACTAATCAAGGTCAACAATGACCTTTTTAACTGCAAGAGCTTGTTAACAACTAGAAGACCACAAGGTAAAAATCCTGGAAAGTGCCTAAATAAATTCACAATCTGTGGGTGGTGCTTGACTGAGGGAAACTAACTCTAGTAGAAAATGCTTTGGGAGCAAAAGCAATTTTAATACATGTTGTAAACCCCAAGAGAAAACTATATAATATTTTTCAAATTTATTTACATAGGGGAAACTCTAGTCTGGAAACAACCATTAACATCTAGCATGATAATATTTCACAAAAAAATAATAATTGACAACGTATTAAATGCTTACTATGCCAAACACTGTTTTAGGCGCTTTACATGGATCAACCTTCACAAACAACCTTATTAGAATTAAATTAATGCATTTAGATTTACTGTTAGATTTACACTGTTATGGATAAGAAAACTGCAGCACAGAAAATAAATGTCCGAATATACCACAGCTAGTAACAGCAGTTAATACCTAGCGGTTTGGCTTCAGAGCCTGCTTTCATCCCCTGCTATTCCAAATTGAGATCATTGAACTAACACTGGGTTAGTCAAATCAGACAAGTTAGATGAGTCAAGTAGCCATGAATCTCTACTGAAGATATATCCTGCACTTCACAGCTGAAGAGTCATTTTTTTTTAAGTGAAGAAAGATATGTAGACATAGCCACTCATTTATCACAAAACTGCAACAAAGCCAAAAACCATTCTATCAAATACATTAATGTTTAGTTATACAACAGCAGATAACATTTTTAAAGGTGATTTCTAGTTGTTGTTATTTTTTTTCCTAGAAAATACATGTAAGTTTTGAGGAGCAAAAAATAATTATTACTAGTGATAGTTATTGAAAAGAACATACTGCCAAAGGAGAAAGGATAAAACCTTGTATTTTTTTTTATATCATGATATTTGTGTTCTCTCAAGGGCACACAAGGTGGCAAGAGCATGAGCTTGAACTAGAAAGATGAAAACACATAAGTTAGTTCTGCCATTTAATGGCTTTTTGCTTTGGGGCAAGGCCTTAAGACTCTGAGCCTCAGGTTTCTTATCTACAAAATGAGTATAAAGAAGATGGTTTTCAGGGTGTCATAAAACTTCAACATGATATATCTAGGTAGGGTTCCTGGACCCAGCCACTCTCTTCTTCATATTCTTCATAGCACTTCCACTATTTTAAATAATATTCATTTGTTTGATTACCTGTTCACTGTCTGTCTCTCTATCTGAAAAAGAAATTAAAAGGACAGTGACTTTTCTCTGACATAGGACAGTGTGAGGTACAGTGATTGCTCAATACGTATTTGTAGACTGGGTGAATATATGGTAACTATTAAGTGAGTTAGTTTCCTTTCTGATGTTTTATACATGTGGGTTCAGTGTTTGCTAGCTGGTGCTTTGTAGATTTACTGTAATTCTTTGAGCTAGCAAGACTTTTGTGGGGAAAATATTGAAATGGAATTGATACCTGAATGCTTATTATGCCAGGTTCTAAAGAATGTAGTTAGAAAACAGATTATATAAACTTGGGATAGTGAACACACAATACAATATACAGATGATGTATTATAGAATTGTATACCTGAAACCTATGTAATTTTATTTACCAATGTTATCCCAATAAATTCAATAACAATAGAAAAACAGTCTCTCTCTCTCTCTCTCTCTCTCTCTCTCTCTCTCTCTCTCTCTCTCTCCCTCTCCCTCCCTCCCTCCCTCTCTCCCTCCATATATACATATATATATAATATGTGTGTGTATGTATATATATGTATATATATGTATATATATGTATATGACAGATTTATATCTCTATAATAAGCCATTAAATGTAAGTCAATTCTAAAATTTAAAATAGTAAAATAAAGGCTAGAGAGAAGATGTAAAAAAGGGAAAAGAAACATTTATGTTAAGAGATGAATCTTTATAAATTGATTAATTTTCATTTTCTCTTCCTTTTAGACTTTTTGTCCATTTTCTCTTTAGCTATGTTACTTATCTCATCTTCTGGGATTTTTCAAACAAATAACATTGAAGATACTAGTCATTCTATGTATAAATATCCTTAAGCCATATGAGTTCCTTCATGATGACTGTGAGATAGAAAATGTTTACACTGTCACAAGATTGAAGTAGGTTATCTCTCAAAAATTATTTTTACTTCATTTGTAGTATAAACTGTACAAGTCACTGTGAGAAGCCCACCTTATAGGAATATATATGTGTGTGTATATACATATATATATGATAAAATATACATATCTTATAACACAAAATCCAGACATATAGAACACCCTGACTCAGGGCTCCTGACTCATTACTCAAGAAAAAGAATTAGCATGAGCAAATGTGCAAGAATTCAAAATATACAACTGAATAGAAATCTCTTTATACAACAATAGAACCAAACAAGCTCCTGTGGATTTAGAGGTTCAAAGCTAAGTCTTTATCAAAAAACATTCTTTGGATAAAATGGTTATTATATTTCTGTTGGCCTTTAGGAAATTCCTCAAAATAATCTTCCAGATGTTTGAAATAGCTAATTCCAATGACACTGGCTGCATCTCTGAGCAGCACATAAGGAAGCATTAATTATGGAAAGCAAAGAAAACAAAGCTGATTTTGTGCCCATAAAAATTAGTTTTTAAACCCAACTTAATTTTTAATTTTGGATTATTTTTCTAACCTCACATTCTATTCTGCCAGTGTTTTAGTGCCCAAGTATGAACTTTTACACTCTGCTCAAACTGTTTAAGCAATGGGTGGTACTAGTTGATCTCAATTCATTAGTCAGAATCATAAGAGAAAGAGAGAAAATGCCAAGGGAGAGTTGTGATTATTATCATAAATGTAGAAAGTGCTATATAAGCAATCTTCTCACCATAGCACTAAATTAACAATTTTTTATGTCATAACATTGTATATTCAGGAATAGTCTGGTTTTAAAAAGCAGCATGTCAGGATTTGAACTTCTTTCATTCTAAACTCTCAGATATGGTACAGAAGAGGTGGATAAGGAAACTGTTGACTGCATAGTGCTGCAGGATGATTTCCAAAGAGGGGACCCACATTCTTTACAGTGGAAAGAGTAGTAAGAGTGGTCAATAATTCTCCTAGCCGAGGTGACTACTCTATTATTAGTATACTAGTGGCCCAGTGCATGAATTTGTGCACATTGAAAGGAAATTGATTAGAAGAAATATTTTAATATTGTTATTTGCCCTTTCTCTATAATAGAAATGTCAACCAAATTCATGACCAACAATGACAGATTGAAACACACATGGGCAATTGGCGCCAGTGAGAGCTTTATATATATAGATAAACTTGCTTAATTAGACCTGCTTTCTGATTTAGCTAAACTTTTTCCAGCTCAGTGAAGCACCCATCTTCTCTTTCAGGTAATTGTCAGCAACACAGCAGTAAATATTAACACAAAGCAGATTATTATTGTAGAACACCCAGGGAGAACAAAGGGTAAAATATTTAACTACAGCAGTGTTTGACTATATTCTGCACAGTGAGAAAACCTGGAGTCACTTTCAAGGTCCACCATTTCTTTTCAGTTGGGTCAAGTTTCTAAGCATTCTAAATCTCCATTTTCTGGCTAATGAAAAGAAAATAGGATCCCACCAAGTCTCCTATCTACCTATTCCAGGATTTCTGCAAGGATCATATGAGATGAGGCATGGGAAAATGCTTCACAGACATTTGGTTAAAGTGTAAAATGTTTGCACCTGGGTATAAAGCAAGTTGTGTTCCTGGGCTGAAGAAACTCCAAGGAGGCTAGTCACTAGGGAGGGGAAGCCGGGCGTTGCTACGTGACATCATTACCGGGCGCCCACAGCCACCGTTCCAGGCTGGGCTGGGCTGTGGGCCACGTTTTGCACTATGGGGTCTCGGCAGTGTTGGCTGCAATTTGGTGGGGTGTCACTCCGGGGTGGTGGCAGGGCCTGTGTCCCACGTGGGGGAAACTGAGTATTGCTTTGTGGGTGCCAGATCCGTGGTGCCGTTTCTCTGTGAATGGCCAGTGGACTTCACAGCAGCTCCTGTGTTGAGCATCTGCCCCCTGGTGGTCAGTGTGCATCATAGTGACCGGTCACTTAGCATATTAGCCATATATATATATATATATATATATAAAATCTGGAAATTAATAGCTAATAGCAGCTACTGGAAGCCAGCTAGAATGTGCCTATGCCTGTGTATCACTATGAAAGTTAAGTTGGGAGGTGATTTCTATAATTCCTACCCTGCATTCAATCTTTGCTACTGTTTAGCAGCATTTGATATGTAGATAACTTACCTACATGTAGATCAAAACCTAAAAATTACAACATTCTGTAAGTATCTTATCTAATAAAAGAGAAACATGCAAATTGACCATACCTCCACTACACTCATAAGTCACGCCCACCAGCCACACCCACAGGGCAAGCAGAGCAACTATATGCAAATTAACCCAGGAGGCTTGGTTGTACTGACGATGGAGGAAGCCAAGCTTCCTGCCTGCCCTGGCTGGCTGTGGCCTCTGCTCAAGGCAACGAAGTTTCAATTATGAAAGATAAGTCCCAGATACCTGCTTCCAACCAGCCTTCACTGGGAGCTTGGGTGGCTAGGGGCTGTGGCCAGCCTGGAAGCAGCCATCAGCCACTCACCCAGGCTGGCCAGGCACTCCAGCAGGACCCTCCTCCCTGAAGGGGCTGTGGCCAGCCTGAAAACAGCCCTCAGCCCCTCACCCAGGCTGACCAGGCACTCCAGCAAGGACCCCCACCCTGGTCCGGGACACCCTTCAGGGCAAACCAGCCAGCCCCCACCCATGCACCAGGCCTCTATCCTATATAATAAAAGGGTAATATGCAAATTGACCCTAACAGCAGAATGACTGGGAATGACTGGTCACTATGACACACACTGACCACCAGGGGGCAGACGCTCAATGCAGGAGCTGCCCTCTGGTGGTCAGTGCGCTCCCACAGGGGGAGCTCTGCTCAGCCACAAGCCAGACTGATGGCTGCCAGTACAGCGGTGGTGGTGGGAGCCTCTCCTGCCTCCTCAGCAGCGCTAAGGATGTCTGACTGCAGCTTAGTCCTGCACCCCGCTGGCAAGTGGACATCCCCCGAGGGCTCCCAGGCTGCCAGAGCAATGTCTGACTGCCAGCTTAGGCCCGCTCCCTGGGGGAGCGGGCCTAAGCCAGCAGGTGGACATCCCCCAGGGGTCCCAGACTGCGAGAGGGCACAGGCCGGGCTGAGGGATCCCGCCTTCCCCCCGAGTGCACAAATTTTTGTGCACCGGGCCTCTAGTACTGAATATAAAAACCATAAAAAGACTAGTTATTAATGTCTAATCAATCCAACACTTATACCAGGCTCTCCTTATATATAAGCACTAGGTGCTGAGGGTTCTGAGAATCTGTAAAAGATATATAAAAAATTATTTTAAAGTCTCATAAGGTTGATTCCATGTTCAAAAACATTTATTAGTATAAAAAAATACCCTCTAACTAGGGAAAAACTTAGTTAATGCTTTTCTATTTTTAATTATTTATTTTAAATGATCAGCTTGTTGCATTTGAGTAATCACTTGAATAAAAATTTGATTATGAACACAAGTTACATAATGACAATCTAGTTATCTTTTTTTCATAAATTTATCAAAGGGCGTAGAATCCCACAAATTTGTACATCTATTTTAGCCAAAAAGAGCATGTGGTCTTCTTCAACCCCATTCAGTTTTAACAATTGAAACTCATATAATCAGTTAGTTAAATATCAGCATGATGCTTCTTTCAACTTTAAAGTTCATTCTGGGAGGCAAGTGCCTCCGGGAAGAACTACTGATGTCTAGAGTCTGAGAAACAGGATTAAGCATCCAGGTCCTATGAAGTATGGATTTGATGCAGGAGCTGAACCATGAACTAATTTGAGACACTGGCAAATTTCTCAACTTCTCAGCACCTCTGTAAGTTTAGTATATATAGTAAAGGGAATGATAATAATCCCACCTCACAGGATGGTAGTAAGAATGAAAATGATATAATTCACACGCAGTTCTTATATCAATACTTTGCTCCTAATGAATCCACAGTTACTGATTATTAACTACTAATAAGTTTTTCACAAGCCTGATTTATTTTACATTATTCACCATATCAATGCAACATTCTTGTGTTATTCACTAACATAGAATCAGATAACATTTCCTTTTTTCCCTTAATATCTTTGTTTTCAAACTTTCCGTATAGTTTTAATATTTATTTTCTGTTCTTTTCTTAAAGTGATTTAAGTACAGGCAAATAAACAAATCGGACATGTGCAATATGAAGGGTTGTAAAATATCATATATACTTCAGTGATTGATATGTTTATCAGGATAGAGAACATTTCCATAATCTCAGAAAGTTTCCTCTCTTATCCATTTCCAATCAATCTTCCTTTGACCACAAAAAGGCTATGGTCTAATTTTTTAACCATAGATTAGTTTTATCTGTTCTAGAAATTCAGTAAGACTATAAAACTAAAAAAAAAAAATGGTATCTTTAATTCACGATATAAGTTCCAAACAAATACCACCATATAAAAATGTGTAATGTGTATAATATGCTAATTCCACTAACACTTATATTTGACTTCAAATTAGCTTTTATAATTGATATTTAATTTAAGCTGAAAATAAACTGCTTTAAAGATTAGAGGATATTAAAACCGCCAGTATAATCTTTTACCCGCCAACTTCAGAATAGACAAGTCTGAGCCGCCTGCACTCCTCTCATTAGCTAAGGTATTAAAGAAGCCAAGGGTGTGTCATAGAAAAGAGAACAAAAGAAAGAGGCGTCTGAGCATAAAACTTGACACTCTCAGCCTTCTCTCTCACATATGAGTATATACATATACCTTTTACACATGCGCATACCTAAGATGGTGAAAAATAACTTAACATAAGCTTTGCTTTTGTATTAATTTAAATATTAAAAATAATTAGCTTAGCATATTTCATTTCTGAAATAGTTCTCTCATCCTTTTAAGCCTTTCATACTACCTTAAAATAAAATATGTATTTGCTTGAGATGTTAAAGGTATATTAGTGTGTTAATTTTTTTGATGATATCTTACAATTTTAAAAAAGAAAATATCCTCTAGAAAACTGTGGTACATCTACACGATGGAATACTATGCTGCTCTAAAAAGGAAGGAACTCTTGCCATTTGCAACGTCATGGATGGAACTGGAGAGCATTATGCTAAGTGAAATAAGCCAGTCAATGAAGGAAAAATACCACATGACCTCACTCATTCATGGATAATAGAGACCATTATAAACTTTTGAACAATAATAGATACAGGGGCAGAGCTGCCTCAAACAGATTGTCAAACTGCAGCAGGAAGGCCGGGGAGGGTTGGGGGGCAGGAGGTAGGGGGGTAAGAGATCAACTAAAGGACTTGTATGCATACATAGAAGCATAACCAGTGGACATAAGACATTGGGGGATAGGGGAGGCTAGGGGACTGTCTAGGGCGGGAGGATAAAATGGACACATATGTAATACCCTTTGTAATACTTTAAGCAATAAATTAAAAAAATAAATAAATAAATAAATAAACACTTGAAATAAAAAAAAAAAAGAAAAAGAAAATATCCTCTAGTGATACACTAATTGGTAGTGCTATATGAAATATATTTTTTTCCCTTTTTAGGGAATGATTTGTTTTAATACAAAACTGATTACAACTTGCAGACCAAAATTTCCTAATTATAGTCATAAGTAGTTTATCATTGTAATAAATGGAATGAAAATTGCATCTATACATACAGTTTAGGTATCTATTTTCCTCACAAAAATAATAAATAATTGTCCGTTGTGTTCTATACTATTTCTATTAACTGATGCCAGTACAATAAACATGTCAGTGAAGTCCGCATGCATTTCTAAATAAAAAATTACAGTGATTAAAAAGAAAATCTGAAAACATTTACACATTTACCTTTGTAGGTTAGCTTGAGCCGTGGAATATTTTGCTTAGAAGTCCCAATGACCGGAAGAAACAGTGTGGTCATGCTTAGCATCATCAAGGCATGAAAAAAGTAAAAATAGTAGCTTTTGGACTTCGGTCTCTCATCTTTATTAGCATTCATGATGAAAACAATGTTCTCTTTGAAACAGTGGAAACAAGCTAAAAATAAGAAAAGAACTATTATTAATACAGCATTTTGCAGATTTTCCAAGACATAGTCATAAATTTATGAGTGTATATAGATATAAAAACAACTGCTCCTTCTCTCTTGTTTTGCTCTTACAAATTTTTGCCAGGGAAATGAATCAGAAATGAATAATAAAATTCAGGTCTGGCTTTACTCAGTTGTGGAAATGAGTGTATAACTTAAAATCAACAATTTATGCTAATTAGCCTATCTTCTTCTAAAGTTCTTTATGCAAATGTAGAAGGAGTCAATTCTTTCTGTAACTTGAATTCTTTAATCAGATAAAAACACTGGTAGAAGCCTACTCTTTTCCCATATTCCCGAAGGAAAACATTCCCCAAGCAAAAAGAAATAAAAGCTATCATCTTAAAGGAGTTCTCCTCTTGCTTCTGACTTCAAAGGTATTTACAAAGTCTACCTAAAATAGGGAAAATTAGAGATGATCAGGTCAGGGCCACCAGTACAATTTTAGGCCTGGGACAATGTAATCTTAGTTGCACCATATAAAGTTCTACACAGGAGAGCACTCACATATTTTAAACTAATCCTAATACTAATAATTACAAATTACATTCATTGAGCATTTATATATACTAGTTTTTTTAAATTGCTTTACACAAATTAAATGACTTAATGCTAGTAAATTAATTAAAGAAGGAGGTCATTAGATTGGCGTGGCTTTAATGTCATGGTGGCAAGTAAACCTAAATCTAAGCCTATGAATGACTCAAAGTTATGAACTCAAAACACTAAAGACAACCAATGACAAACATCCAACTAAACTTTAAAAATACAGCCAATGAATAATTTACTTTCTGCCCATCCAGTCTGGCTCAGTAGTTGAGCATCCACCCTGAGCCAAGAGGCTACTAGTTCTATTCCTAGTCAGGGCACATGCCCGCGTTGTGGGCTCTATTCCCCACTAAGGGACATGCAGGAGGCAGCCAATCGATGTGCTTCTCTTTTATGGATGTTTCTATTTCTCTCTCCCTCTCCCTTCTTTTCTCTCTAAAATCAGTAAATACATATTTTAAAATAATAATTTCCTTTCTTTGCTTCTGCATTTTCTCTATATGTCTTTTCCCTGACTCCTGCTGGTAGAGTGTGCCTAGCCATTTCCGGTTTGGAGCTCCTGAAATTAATTTTTGCTCAAATAAAGATTTATATCTATATCTATATCTAGATCTAGATCTAGATCTAGATATATAGATATATAGATATAGATATATCTCTCTATATATATAGATGTATCTATATATCTATCTATATCTATATACATAGATATAGATAGATATATAATTAAACCATAGCTAAAGTTCAAGTATTTATTAAAGTGAGAATAAAGATAAGATTATTTTCTGAAAAGAGTGGTTGATTATCTACAAATAGTTAAAGTACCATGAAGTAATTCCTAAAATTGGGATATTTATGGAATGTTAGGGACGACATCTCGAAAGAGTATCACTTAGGTTTAAGCAAGACAAGGACAGTTTCATGGAGGGCAGATAAAGGTGAATGGAATACAAAAAGAGACAGTTGAAGAGATCAGTGAAACCTATTTAAGGGTTCATGAAAAGCCAGAAGCATGATAGACAGTTAAATTGCTGAGGAGAATGCAGAGACCGTAGCATAGTCCAGTGGGGCAGAAAAGAAAGGACACCAAAGAGGAACTTGAGCTAACTCTTCAATGTGTCTCATGCCTGTCCTGGTACCTAATATATTATGACGCAAACTATGCTGTTACTCCACACTGCCTTTGATATTACATCATGTGAGCTGCTTCTATCCATATTCATCAGGTTTCTCTAATCCCATTTGTCTGTTCCTTTCACTTTTCCCTATACCCACTTGTTAGCAGAACATAGGTATCTGATTGCAGCAGATCCACAGCCTTGGCATACAAACATGCATTCCTCCACCTAGTCATACCCTTTGAAAAAGAAGTGAAAGGCAAATTGAATGTAGAATTTAAGTAGGCATTAAATTTCTCATTAGGCTTAGTTTTTTCTGAGCCTCTGGACATGTGAAATACTACTTTTTTTCATGACATGCAACAAAGCATGTAATGTGAATGTATGTTTATGCAGAGGCAAAAGAGAGGAAATTTTCCATGTGTGCATTTTATTAGCAATAATGACTTCAGTACAGGACATTTCCTGGGAATTAATGGCCAGTTGGGGTTAATGGCCCTTGGCTATGTATTGAGATATCTACTCCTCCAACTGGTCATTAATCGCTATGACATGCCCTGTGCCTCCAACACTATAAGTTAAGAAGATTGATGTTTTGGTTTTCAATGAACAGTAGTCATACTGTTCCTTGTAACCCAACTCATTAATATTGTGAAATAAGTTAAATATCAAAGCACTGCTTCCCTTGCTTCTATGACATTCTGATAAGTACCTACACGTGCTGAAACATATGCGAAGGGTGAGGGACAAAATAAAACTCAAATCCTGAACCTGCTCGAACTTTTTATTTGACTTTAAATATTTTTTCTACTATAAAACCATCAGCTTTCTAAAATCTGCTGCTCCTGATTCTTTGTTTTCATCCCAACAATCTTTTGAATTCAATTGTTAATCTTTTAACTGAAATAATTTATGGGTAAAATGTATTGCCAACAACCTCTCCACTAATCTATTAATATTGTGCTATCTTCCAGTTCATGTTTGTGTGTGTCTGTGTGTGTGTGTGCATTTTGTGTTTGCACACATATGTGTGCCCTGCATCTGGGAGGAATTATAGAGAGAAGTAGGTGCGATTTAACCTCAAGTGGGTGGATTTAGGGAATTGCATAGGTTATACTGCATGCTACTGTCTGTAACAAGCTCGACCTGGAGCCAATTAACTGCATGTAATCTATTCCAGATGTTCACTGGGACAAATAGCACTCTTGGGGATCTTCAGATGTGAAGCCAATAGGGAGTGTTCTGATTATGAGAGGTTTTTACACTGTTCCACTAAATCAGAGATCCAAATGCATAATCTAACACTCAAGAAGGCCTTGTACCATTTTATAAAAGAATGCCGAGTCCAGAACTTATTACATGGATGGTAACGCCTCAAAAATATTATTTGAGGAGTAAGGATATACAATTTCATATGTAAACTTCATTGATTTGCCTTATTTAGTTATATTCATTTGTTCCAAAAATCATTAAGGCAACATAATGTATAATTATGGTGAAAAAGTAGATTCAATACATAGGACAAGAATTAAAATACATAATAAGTCTTCACACATGAAAACCTTAAACACTTAGATTTCGAATTCTTTCTCAGGGATATGTGTGTGTGTGTGTGTAGGTAGGTAGGTAGGGGAAGGGAGTAAAGCAATCCTTGTGTGTGTAGTTTTATTTTATTTTTTTAATTTATAAAGAGCTACTTGTTCTTCACATCTTTATAGTGCACATAGGGTCACCTGAGAATATTTTTTAAACTCAGGAGACATGAGAAGCTATGACCACCCCCCAAAAAAAGTAGAAACTCACTTTGGCCTACTTGTAGCTCATATTTTTTAGTTATTGCTTGATTAGATGGTTTTCCTATAGGGTACACAAGATTGAATTATTAGAACCATTGCTTCAAGGCAAAAATATGGACAAGAAACCAAATAGAAATTATAGAAGAAACTTATGAGCCAAAGAGACAGTATAGGTGGACAGAAAGAAGCTTTATGTTAGCAGAGGGATATTTTATATTCCAGTGATATCCAAGAAGGCAAGTGGTATGTATAAAGATCCACCGGAATAGAGATTGGAATGCTAACCGTTTCATATGCATTTATTTTATTTCATCCTCTCTAAATTTATTTGTGTGTTTTCTAATATACCATAGCATGCCACTACTTTATTACAATCAGGGGTATGCAATCACTACTGAAGTGTACAGCACTTTTACCGATGAATAGAATTTATAGGGCAGCAACTTTTGGTTGAATAATTTTAACTGTCCATTAGTGGACTTTATTGTCTTCAGATCTCACAAGTTCCTCATCAATTGATACATTCCCATAGAGTCTGGAAGACCATCTGGTTTTTCAGATATCATGTAGAAGACACTTAAATTAATTAAATGTTAATCTACTTCCTAACATCCTTATGATAATAGCCAGTGATATTTCACCACCTATCAAACTAAGTATGAATTACTAAGTATTACATTTCAGTAATCAGTCGTCAGTAACTTGTCAGTAAAGATAAATCAAACTAGTTTACTTTTCTAAAACATGCTGAAAGTATGTTGTTGTGTAAATACCTGCTCAACAAAACACCGTTGTTACATGTTGCTTGGGTTTGTGTGCCTTCCAGCTTTGTACTTATACCCAGATGAAATTCTTCAGGATCTTACTCTACTGAATCCATCTCAACAGAAAATAACATAATAGTGAGATTTCAGAACATACCTGTGCAACCTGTTAGATTTAATATTGCAGATTGCATTTTTTCCTGAACATAGCAGTAACAACAAAATAACTCTTATGTTGTAAAAAGGTCCTAAAGAAACCAGAGTCCCCAAGGTCCAAACGGCTCAAATAATTAGCACATTAACATAAAGATAATAAAATGCTACCATAAATGATCTTATTGCTAATCATCGTCCTTATCCTAAATATCTTTTCAACTTGCTACTCAAAGCAGAGCACTGAGAGTTACCAATTGGCAGGTCAGAGAAAGAACCAACAACACAATTAAAGTTGGTCTTCCTTAAAATTTAATTAATCCACAACTCAAAGATTTAAGATTTTCCTTTTCACATTCTCACTCTAGAGAGCATTTTAATCCATGCACCTTTTCATGACCAAGATAATCTTACCGCTCACCCTTTGGTATTCTGATATGATTTTTGAGAATTGTAGAATGTTTATAGATATTTTATGGAAATATTTGTATAAATTATAGGAAAATCATCAAATTTTAATGTCTGCCTTTGTGTGGGCAATCTAAATGTTTATCATTAAAACTGATTGTTTTGTTAAAATTTAAAACCCTCCACCTCAAATATTCTGATATGTGCTGCCTACTGTTTAAAAGAATTTATTTTATAAGTAGAATAAAGTGGATTAGCAATTACTTCAATTAAGGAGGCAAGACTAGTACATTTTCTTGAAAACCCATTTTTCAAAGCAGCAGAGATGTTTTATTTTTTTGGTTAGTGCTCACCTGATTTTTAGAGAGAGTGGAAGGGAGGAGGAGAGAAAAGAGAGAAAGAAACATCAATGTGAGAGAGACATATGGATTGGTTGCCTCCTGCCTGGGCCCCACAGGAATCAAACCCAGGACTCTTCAGTCCCCAGGCCAAAGCTCTATTCCCTGACCCAAACTGGCTAGAGCTAGTCTTGTTGTTGTTTTTTTAAAGGTAAAATATGTGCTAAACATATTAACAGCAATTTGTTTCTTTAATATTTATTGAAACACCTCAGGGAAATAAGCATTTCTTATTAGGCAAGGCATTCCATCTGTATAGGAAGAAGAGTTTAAATAATTTACTATCTGGGATTAAAGTAGGCAGTGTATGAAAGGAACTTAGTGTCATATGTAGAATTTAGGAACTCAGTCTTCATATCAGATTTGAATTTCATTCAACTCAGCTACTAAACATTAAATAAATAAAAATAGCAATGTAATGTTATTAAATATAAATCTAATTAATGTTATTTTATATTTTTAACATATTGAATTCAACAACCAATGAATATGAGCAAGGCAGACTTTTTTCAACAAATAAAAAATGCCCAGCATTTTTTAGCAGTAATAGTTCTTTAATGATTGTTGTTTATATTTCTAGTGATAATGACATATAGTAATGGTTTCCATTTTGGTTCTATTCTAAAGCTCTACAGCATACCCAGTACATAGTAAATAATCAAGGAGTATTAACCATTTTTAAAATTAATGTATTCAATTTGTTCTAGTTTTCTTTTAAAATTATTTTAAGAAAGAAAAGCAAATTATGGTATTGTGTGTTTTTTTTAATCTTTGTTGTTGAAAGTATTGTATATATCCTCTTTTTCCCCATTGACCTCTCCCAGCCTGATCTTGCCCCCCACCCCAGGCCTTCACCCTTTTATTATCTGTGTCCACGGGTTATGCATATATGCATACAAGTTCATTGATTGAACTCTTTCCCATCCACCCTCCCCTGCCTTCCCTCTGAGGTTTGGTAGTCCATTAAATGCTTCTATGTCTCTGGATCTACTTTTGTTCAAAAGTTTATGTTGTTCATTAGACTCCACATATGAGTGAGATCATGTGATACTTATCTTTCTCTGACTGGCTTATTTTGCTTAGCATAATGCTTTGGTTTTAAAGACACTTAATAATGACCTGAACATATGCCTACAGTTTATAAGTCCTGTAAAATAAAGAGATTCCAGGAGCACATTATGTAACCTCAAGAGTATGAACCCAAATGAAGAACATCATTACAGGATACCACCAAGACAAACAAATGAACATGCAAGCAGATAAACTTCATTTCTATGGCTTATGAGGAGATAGTCAGTGATAGTTTGAATACACTTATGAAGGATGGGATATAATTGTAACTGGAGTGCTTCCAATGCTATTCTCCTCATTTGAATCATGTAATTTTTCAAGAAAGGAAAGATAAGTAGATACCAAATAAAATAAATAATGTAAAATCTTAAAGTAAAAATATAATAAACATTGTTCAATGTGTATAATACTTGACTTGAAGATTTTCACTTATATTAAAAAGATTAACAAAATTAGGCTTCTTTTCTAGACAGGATACTAGCTTTAAAGGAGGAAAGTATGAATTTATTTTTTTAAAATATATTTTATTGATTTTTTTACAGAGAGGAAGGGAGAGAGATAGAGAGTTAGAAACATCGATGGGAGAGAAACATCGATCAGCCGCCTCCTGCATACCTCCCTACTGGGGATGTGCCCGCAACCCAGGTACATGCCCTTGACAGGAATCGAACCTGGGACCTCTCAGCCTGCAGGGCGACGCTCTATCCACTGAGCCAAACCGGTTTCGGCAGGAAAGTATGAATTTAAATAACCTTCTGGGCTATGCAAAATTGAAGAATTTGGTATATTCAGTAATATATTGAAAGTAAGCAATAGCTTATGTTTATAATTTAATATATTCTTTATATTAAATGTTATTTATATATAAATGTTAAACGTTTTAAAAATTTTCAATTATAGTTCATATTCCATATTATTTTTATTGGTTTCAGGTGTACAGCTTAGTGGTTAGATAATCATATATTTTACAAAGCTTTCTCCCTGGTATTTCTTATACCCAACTGGCATCATACATAGCTCCTATGCTGCACTTTACATCCCCATGATAATTTTGTAACTACCAAATACCAACCCCTTCACCTTTTTCACCCAGTCCTCCAATCCCCCTCCACTGTACCTACTTTTTAATTTTTATAAATCTATCCATCTATCCTATTTAATTCAGTGTAGTACTATTTTCCATTCCCACCCCTCACCTTTATGTCCATGGATAGAGCGCCAGCCTTCTGACCTTAGGGTCCTGGGTTCGATTCTGATCAAAGCCTGTACCTTGGTTGCAGGCTCCTCACCACCTCGGGTCCTGGTCGGGTTCATGCAGGAGGCAACCAATCAATGTGTTTCTCTCACATTGATGTTTCTCTCTGTTTTTCCCTCTACCTCTCTCTCTAAAAAAAAAAAAAAAAAAAATCAATGGAAAAATATCCTCAGGTGAGGATTAAAAAAAAATAAATGGGCATAAAAATCTTTCATGAAATCTTTTAAAGTTCTTTTTTTTCTCACTTTCTTTAAACAAATTATTATGACTAATTATGATGGCACTTAAGTTTACATAGCTTAATAAGTTGCTGACATCCTTTGAGATATGTATAGGATTATTTTATTTTTTATAAATATATTTATTGATTTTTAGAGAGAAAGGAAGGGAGATAAGCATAGATGTTAGAGCAGAACATCCATTGGCTGCCTCCTGCTGGCTCCCTATTGGGGAGGGAGCCAGAAACCTGGGTATGTGCCCTGACAGGAAATCAAACAGACAACCTTTTGGTGCATGGTACAATACCCAACTAACTGAGCCACACTGGCCTGAGCAATAGGATTATTTTAAATAGTTAATTAAAATAATTTTCCTGCATGAAAAATTATCATGTTTAAAGGCAGTTATATTTATCCAAGATCTATTTTTACAAGTAATTTTCCTTACATTAAAATTATCATTTTTTATAAAGTATATTTTGAAATTAATATGAGCTTATAAAACATGGTTGATCTAATTTCATTATTAACACCCTATAATTGTATATATAACATAACAAAACTTTGTTTAATATATGGCAGGAACTCAAAAATAATTTTTAATTTATTGGCTATAATAACCCAGAAAACAGAAGCAGTACCTCCTGACTGAAAGTAGGAAAAAATTAGATATTATGTTACTATTCAATTAGGTTTAGGTATGTTTAAAAGAAACAAAAAACTTTCAATTTCATTTTAAACCATTCCAGATCTGTAAACATGCCAAGTATTATTTATTAATAGATTTCCAGATTGCTGTAGTTATAGCTTTTGAGGTTGTCTCTCCCTCAGATTCAAAAGGCTATTGTACTTCTTGGAACATCTTATATCTGCTTGGCCTGAGATGGTATATAAATAGCACATATTATACATATTACAAATTCCTTCCATATTTAATAATTACTCAAGTAACATTTGCAAAAGAATTTAATGTTTGTATAACATGACCTTTATTCTCAAAATGCATATTTCATTCAAATTAATATTATTCAGAAACAAAACTCAAAAAAAATGTGACCATTATATATAGCAAATAGCATTACTATAAAATGATTAAATATTGTTATATGATTAATACAAGTTTTAAACTATACATACACACACACACACACACACACATACATATGAAATCGCACGGTGCCGCTCTGCCTTGAGACCCGAATCTCTCCATGCAGAGCTCCAGCGCGCCTGGCCCAGCCCCCAAATCCTCTGCATGCAGAGCTCCAGCGCGCCTGGCCCAGCCCCCAAATCCTCTGGCCTTCTCTGGCCACATCAAGCCCCGCCCTTGGTCCCTCCAGTAGCCTAGGACTGGGCCCGCCTTCTCTGGGCACCTCCCCACTTCCACCCCAATTCCGGAGCAACACAGCAGCTTGGCCCGGCCCCATCATGGCTCTGGAGGAGAGCATGGAAGCCTCCCGCCTGCTGGCGGTGCTCCTTCCCCTGGCAGGTGGGCCGCGGGGCACTCCGAGTGCCAGCGGTGGGTGGCGAAGGACTGGTGAGGGGGGTGCTATGCGCTCTCACCCCTGCCCTCCCTGGCAGGGGATGGTCCTGCCTCCTCCCGGCGCCTCCCTGCTTCCGCCCCATCTCTGGAGCAACACCCCAGCTAATATGCTAATGACCTGGTCATTACCCATTAGGGTGTATCAACCATTAGCATATTAGCTCTTATTAGGATAGAGATACCATAATAAAGCATAACTACAGTATTTTCTTTCAGAAAAACTATTAGATTCACTGAATATGCAATATGGAAGCACAGTATAAACCTTGTTAAAAAGTTAATTCATTAAAGCTGAACTAATCCCTTTTACCGACATTCTCTAAATACATACAAGGAACTCATGTTTTTATTTTAAATAGAACTTGCAATTAGTGCATGAGCAGTATGCCTATTTAAACAGATTGGGGTGCAAACATTTATTGTACAAAAATGTATGAAATTGTACAGAAATTTCAACTTATCAGGCAGCCCATATTTCTAAATACCCCCTGGTCTTCCTTATGTAAATATGTTTTGCCTGTGTTTCTTTTTCTTTTTTTTTTTTGAACAATTGCTCTGCTGAGGCCATGTGCAATTTGCCCTTCCACCCTCGTCATCATGCTTATCTAGTTCCCTATATATTAGTATCAGTTTCTTTTTTCTTTCTTGAGATATAATTGATATATAACATTGTGTATATTTAATATCAGTTTCTGAACTGTGTTTAATCCCATCCTTACATTCTCAGCCATATCTGAAAAACTGGATTTAAATGGCCATCCCATATCTTTCTGCCTGGCTTAGATAAGCAGGGGATTCCTGAGTTGAGCACACAGCTCTCGGTGATATGTCCCCATTTTTATTTTTTATGTACTTCTCTCTTCTACTACATAACTTCTGAAGGTGACTCAGAAGTGAAACTAGCACTGTAGTCTAGATTAAAATATAGAACTCACCATAAATAATCTCTCAAAATCCTCAGTAACTGAACTCATTTATTTTTACTATGTGTTATATAGCAACTGGGATAAAATTCTTAATTCTCTCAGGGGTAACAGGCTACGAAGAGCTCAGGCCCTGGCTTTGCTGTGGTTTGCGTTGTAATCCTTGTTTTGCTACTTATCAGCTTTACACTCTGGGAGAATTCACTTAATTCTCTAAATCCAGTTGACAAGATAGGATTATCAGTTCTCATGCGATGATCGTTGCCAGAATAACCCATGGAAAGCACTTAGTATCTTGTCTGGCACATAGCTAGCTCATGAAAAAAACTTATCTTAAAGGTCTTCCATTTTTGTATGGACTGTGATAGTAACTATTTTTCCAAAGATATTAAGTGAATATGAAACTTAAAAGGAAATATGGAAACCCCATGTTCTCCTATCCAGCTTGCAAATGTGTGTGTATGATTTGGCATGAGAGTTCCCAACCTGCATTCCATAATGTAATTTTTTCAATGTGCAATTAGATAAGATTCCTATTACAATAATAATAATACATTATTTTCTCTGAACTTCCAATTCATTGAGCCCATATGCACTGCCAAAATGAAATCCTAAACAAAAGCACGCATTTAATTGCTTTAATGGATATGGAAATTGTTAGAAAATAAAAATGAAGGAAGAATGAAAAAGAAATGTTTTTATTTTAAATTATTCCATTTAGAGTTACAAAATATGTTTGAACAAAAGTCCATAAAGGATATCTTAGAACTGAGATTAATATTTATAAACAGTTTTGACAATAAGCCAACCTAAAGCTACTTCTGAAAGCTTATTTGGATATATGAGCCAAAAGAGTTTATATACATAAATAATTTTAGCTTTAATTATAATTGTATTTTTTCAGAGTATTCAAAATGAAAAACTATTATAGTACAGTTTTAAAAAACCTCTTCCAAATAATTTTTAGGCCTTTGCCTACGTCTCATGATTTGCATTTGTACCTTCCAGAACAAATGTGATCTCCCTCTATGGACATAACATGTACTTCTTTTAAGCCGCATAAAGGCAAGGACATCAACCACATTCACCATTGTATCCCCAAACACTAACAAGGTGACTAGCACAGAGTAGGAGATGAGCATATATTTGTTAAATAAATGACAGAAGTAGCCATTCTCCTCTTCATTCCATTACCAGCTCACCTAATAGTGTATGGCAATGAAGTAGCTAAAATCTCTATATTTTATCCCTGTGTGTGTCATCATGAATCATGAAGACATAAACAACTTGTATTGCCCTGAAGAGTACCAGAAACATATGGGAACTTTGGGATCAAAATGAAATGACTCATGGCCGCTTCAAAGATTCATAATTCCAAAAAAAATAGAAGAAATAACCGAGTGGGTCAAGGACATTCCTCGTATGCCAAGGTATTTTTTTTTCAAGACTTTTCTCTAACCTTATTTGAGAGTATTACAGAAAACCCTCTATGTAAAAAGGGGTCATGAAATAGTGAAAAATTTGAAATTTGGAGTCAGGGGAAATTAGGTATGAATTTCAGTTTTAGCACTTTTTGAACAAGTATTTATTCAAAACTTGGGAAATAATGGCAACTTTATTGTTATTCAATTTGAAATAATATAGCAGTAAAACCCCTATAAGCACATGGTAAGTGTAAAATAAATATGGTCATTGTGATTATTATTCCTTATTACAAATTAGGATAGCCTCATTCCCCGCCCCCACCCCACCCCCACCCCCTGACACACACACACACACACACACACACACACACACACACACACACACACACACACACGGTATAGTCTGCCAAAGAATCCTATGGGTACCTATGGTTTGGAAGTGAGCAAATGCTCATTAGCAATTCAGAAAATTCTGTTAAGTTTTTCCAGCCCTCCTAACTCCATGGTCTCAGTAGAGAAAGTTTTATGATAAGAACATTATTTTTTAAAATGTATTTTTTTTTTTATTTCAGAGAGAAAGGGGGAGGAAGAGAGAAAGAGATCGAACTATCAATGATGAGAGAGAATCAATGACCAGATACCTCCTGCACACCCCACACTGGGGATCGAGCCCACAATTTCTTTTTTTTAATGTATTTTATTGATTTTTTACATAGAGGAAGGGAGATGGAGAGGGATAGAGCATTAGATACATTGATGAGAGAGAAACATCGATCAGCTGCCTCCTGCACACCCCCTGGGGATGTGCCCACAACCAAGCCCACAATTTCTTTTTATTAAATAGAGATATAACATATATACCAAAAGAAAGAGTAAGGGAATATCTGTTCTTCAACTACCAAGCAAGATTGTCAATGGTGTCAATGATGTCTCTGAATAATGTGAATGTCATATTATCTCTATAATTAGTTTTTCTCTACTCCATCTTCAAACCCATTAATGGAGCCCTGAGTTGCTATGACTGTATGCCTGGGTTACTACCATTGTTATTCTGGACTCTGCTGGTAAACACCAATTCTGGGAGTGCCTGGTGTTTCCGGATTTTTTTTTTTTAAAGCATTTGCTTTCAAAATGCCATATCTGGTTTAAAATATAAACTTCCTGCTTGGCATGTTCCTTCTTTAAATAAATTACTTTCTCTGTTCCTCAATGTGCACTCCTTGTTCCAGTCAGGATGGTCAAGGACCACTTACCATCTAAGTCATGTTCATTTCCTTCTTCTTGTGCCAATGCCCTGCCTTCTCAGATCCAAGCTTATCCAAATAGCATCTGGATAAATTCCAGGTCAAAACATTCACTCTCTATCAGGATCACAACAACACATTTTTCTCTAACACGTTGACTTACATTTAAGTTATCTTGTATATGGTCTGAATTGTGTACCCTTCTTACCTCTCTAAAAATATTGAAAGATGCTTCAACACAGAAAATGTATAGTCTTTTAAATCCACCTCAAACGGCCCATAGAAGCTGAATAGACTCAGAGTAAAAGCCTAATAAATGTTCATCAGATAGAAATAAACCAATTAGAAAGGGAAAATATAACAAAAATATCTGCTCTTCTGACTTCAACATTAAATGAATTTGAGGAATACAAGATTCTATAAATTTCCTAAAAGACATAAATGACATTATTTAATAGTCTGGAAATCACATGTAAATTTGTGATAAAAAAAACCTGACAAATAGAATGATTATTTTAAGGAATTTGAATGATAGTAGGTGATGCTTTATGAATACAAGAAAACATTCAAGTGTGGATGCAGAAATATTACACTCTCAGTTATCTGGGTGTAGCTGAACCATTCTTTAATTCTCGTAGTATCCATTTGTATAAGATGGTTAGCAACAATGGGATGGTTTTATTTTAAAACAAACTCATAAATTTATTTAGCAAAAAACTTCCAATGAGTTTATGTGGTCTAAAAAAATCACATTTCAGACAAGATATCCAAAGTTATGGTTATGACTTACATGCATATCCACAAAACAACTACTGTAAATTTCTAAGGTCTGATTTGATTGAAACTTTACAATGAAATCATAATAAAAGATAAAAAATAACTTTTAACATTACAAATGCTGTTTTCCTTGAAAAAAGAAGTGTACTTTTAAAAATTTTTATTTTATGATGGGCATGGGTATATGGGTCTGGCAGGAAATACTAACTGTCCCCCAATACCAATACCTATACTTTGTGTTAGGAATAGAAATGGATCAGCCTTGAATGTGAGCAAGACACATGGTAGGAACTATACCCCATCCTTTCTCACAGCTGGAGAAACAGAGTCAATGTATTTTCACTAGTTAATTCAAAGTGATGTGTATAGTGCACGTTATACTTCTTTGAAATAAGTTTCTTACCTCCACTCCCTCTCATTTCCTATTCAAACTAGGCTAGATGTGAGCAAGGTGCTTGTAAGCCAGCTGTTGGGACACTGCAGCTGAGGGCAACACTTTGAGGACCGCACGGCAAAGAGACAAAGTATCTGAGGGCAGAACAGAGCCACTTACCAACCCTGAAACCTTGACTATATCAGCCCTTCTGCACAGTACAGAAACAAGCCACTATCTTGTTTGAGCAGTTATTTTGGGATCTTCACGTAACAGAAAACAACCAATGTTCATTTTATTAACTGTCTTATATTTGGTTTTATAGGTAAGTCTAAAACTTATAGATATAAAACATTTTATAGGTTTGTAGCATCTATTATTTATAATATATTTCATAATAAAATCATTTTTAAAACAGTAAAAATGTAGAATGACATTAGGAAGCGAAGTTTTAATATTTATTGCATGTGATCAGAGGATAAGAATTAGCAGATTAGATTCTCTTTCATCTTTATAACATTCCAGCTCTCCTGGCCAAACATATTTTGGCAATACGATCAATAGCCTACTGTGTTTTTGTCTTACTTTCAGCATACAGATGCTATTCCTTCTCTATTTATCTTTGCTATGGAATTTCACAGGCATGTCCTATAACAGTAAATATAAAGCTAATGCTACTGCTGAAGTACTAGATAATAAACTGTTAAAAAATGGGTCAAAAGTCTGCTAATGATAATCAACAGGGAATTGATTAAAAATTTAAAAAGAAGAGGCAAATATAAAAAATGACTTTATTTCATGGCTGACAGAAAATGTATGTTTTATTAGCAAACATGATCAATGCATGGGGGAAAGGGAAGTAGAGTATGGAATTGTTTTATGAATTAACCTGGAACAACATTACTAATGTTCAAAAAATAGATATTATCAGACTAGAATTTAACATTTAAATTTTTGTAATAACTCCATCACTTTAAACTTATTTAGTATAATCAGCATAGTCCTCACAGAGAGTGCCAACTCAAATTTTATTTTCACCCCCTTAGAATTTTTCATTATTTTTAACAGCCATCATAACAGCAGTCATTACATCTTTTTATAATGGTGGAATGGTCTTTAATGGAAAATATTATATAACCAAACATCTGACTATCAGTCTGAAGAAAGCTGTATCATCATGGGTTCTCAACATTAATTTGAGGTCAGGTTCTGCCACCAGCAAGCTTTTGCTCCTCAGTTAATTTATATGACCTTGCTGTAGTCTGAAAGTTTGTACCCCCCTCCAAAAATTCATATGTTGAAATCCTAACCCTCAAATGTGATGGAATTAGTAAGTGGAGCCTGGGGAGGTGCTTAAATCAAGAGGTGGAACCCCCATGAGAAAGATTAGTGCCTTATAGAAAGAGGCACAAGCATCCTTAGCTGCTTCAGGTGAAACACGGTGAAAAGGTGCCACCTATGAACCAGGACAGGGGTCCTCACTGAACAGCAACCATGCTGGACCCTTGATCTTGGACTCCAGCCTCCATAACTGTGAGCAATAAATTGTACTTATTTATAAACTAACCAGTTGATAGAATTTTGTTAGAGCAGCCTAAACAGAGGTAGACCTATTGGAACATTAAGATCTTTTCTAAATCTAAAATCCTAGTATGGCAGATCGAGTCATATTGAAGTGCCTCAATTTCCCAAAATAAAATAAAAACAAAACAAAACAAAACATACAGACATTCTGAAAGAAAATTTATTGGTGACAAGCATTCTAACATTTTAATCTTCAGAATATTATGTTCATCAGAGATGATTTGTAAGAAATGATAGCATTTTTTAAAAATACACTTGTTAACATAAAGGGAAAAATATTCTATTTTACCACTCATTGCTCCTCTTTGATATAATAAGTGGGATAGTAAAAGAATTCAAATGCATTTTCATGAAATGGTTAAAAACCATAATATCCCAGTTGACATGAAAATTGAAAAGAGAAACACAAAGCAAGTTTTTGCAGAACCTAGCAAAGAGTTGTTTATTTTTGAAATTCAAATTATTACTCATATTCACTCAATTTTGAGATGAGTAATAAGGAACTATTTGGACTTGAATTCTTAGAAGAGTAACATATACTCTGAATATGAGAACTAATTACATTAAATAGTATTATATAATGGGCTGAGTAAGCTTATAACATCAATGGACATGAACTAATTAATGTGTTTAAGGTTACTAGTCTTGAATTTTTAGAGGGAGATATTTGATCATATGAGAGAAATCAGCTTAGTATGAAGTTTTCACTTTAATATGAGTTTCTGTAAAGCATATTGATTTAGTAAATAACACTTCTGCATTTCCTTGTCCTAAAATATGGAAAAAATTTTAGTGCAGAGTGAAATGCACAGTATTAGAATAGATCATGTAAGTTAAATTCTGGTTTAAACTCCGCCAACAAATAGTGTGACTGTTAGCAAATTAACTCTCTATGAATCACAGTTTCCTCATTCTTAAATGAAAGGACTAGTGAAGATGCACTTTAAGGTGTCTTACTGTTCAAATGTGTGCAGGATCACTGACATTAAAAAAAAAAGTTAAGACCTTCTTCATCTGTCACTTCAAACATCATCACACAATTTGGTTGAACCTAATACAGCTGAGTTTTTATTTCTTACTAGAGGCCCAGTGCACGGATTCATGTACGAGTGGGGTCCCTTGGCCCGGCCTGCACCCTCTAGCAATCCAGGACCCCTCGAGGGATGTTGGAGAGCTGGTTTTGGCCAGATCCCCGCAGACCAGGCTGAGGGACCCCACCAGTGCACAAATTTGTGCACTGGGCCTCTACTATGCATATAAGATCTTTGGTTAATCTCTTCCTGCCCCCCCCCCACCCCCCCGCTTCCCTCTGAGATTCATCAGTCTGTTCCATATTTCCATGTCTGTGGTTTTCCTCCTGCATTGAGCATCTGCCCCCTGGTGGTCAGTGTGTGTCATAGCTACCAGCCAGTCAGCCGGTCACTTAGGCTTTTATATATTTAGATTTCTGGACAGAATCTATTGCTTATTTCCTAGAATCAATAGTCTACAACTTGCAAGACATGATTATCTATCTATCTATCTATATGTATATACATAAAAGGCTAAGCGACCAGCTGACTTGCTGGTAGGTATGACATGCATTAACCACCAGGGTGCAGATGCTCAACGCCGGAGCTGCCCAGTGACAGCAACTCTCGCACTCCGGGACTCCCCAGGGGATGTCAGAGAGCCAGTTTCGGCCCAATCCCCACAGGCCCCACAGGCCAGGCCAATGGACCCCACCTGCCGGAGGGTCCCCGCTCACGCCACAGATGCCCTTTGAGCCATGGCTCCTCCCCATGTGTGGCTGGCCAAGGAGGGACCATGGGAAGTTGGCTCCAGGGTGTGTCCGGCCCATCTCTCCCAGTCCCACCCTGCCAGCCACCTTCTAATTAATTTCCTTTCAATGTGTATGAATCTGTGCACTGGGCCACTAGTCTATAATAATAAAAGTGTAATATGCTAATTGGACTGGACATCCTTCCAGACAGCCTTCCACATGAAGCTGGGGCTGCAAGGAAAGCCTGGGTCCCAGGTGCCAAAGGGAAGCCGGTGCCGGCAGCCAGGGGAAGGAAGGCCTACTACTCTTGCATGAATTTCATGCATTGGGCCTCTAGTTATTAATAATGTTATTAACACTTTCTGATTACTACAGAGTCCCTAATAAGAGCCAAATCTATTTCACCAAGTTTCAAAAAGGTTCCCTGAGGGAATGGCCTACTGCTGAAAGAATGAATGTATAATATGACTAGGAATGGAAATAAAAGGAGTTTGAAAAAATCGTATTTATAGCAAGGTTTTTTATTTTGTTACCCTAAAAACAACAAAATTCAAAATGGATTTAGAATTCTCCCCATAAGAAAAAAATCTGTGTTTTTCTTCTTTTTGGTAGAGAAAGAGACCTGAAATTTCTTAGCAAAGTCTGAGTGGTATCAAGAAAAACCAATTTCATAGCATTAAAAAAAATCTATGGGATTCTACACAATAAAACAAAGACTTTACCTACTGCACTGACTAAAGACTACAGGTTCTTTATATTATTTCACAATATCCATATCTTAGCGTAAACAACAAAGTAAATTTTACTACTGGCTAATTATTTTATTAATAATAGATTTTAATTATCAACAAAAGTAGTATGCTTGCACTCTACACAGTTAAACCACAGATAAGCCAAATAAAAAATAAACAAAAACTTTAAATTGCTATCCATGTCCACTCAGAAATTATCACTGTTAAAATCTTCATCTTTCCATATTTTTCTGTGCATATATAAATATATTTTATTATGAACTTATAATACATATTATGCAACCTATTTGTAACTTAATTATTTCTAGTTTGCCTGTCAATAACTTTGCATTTTTTAAATTATCCAGTCCATATAAAAACTTTCAGGATTGTCCCCAAACTGCTCATGACAGCTGGTTTGTCCAACTCAGGATTTAATTGTGTGACACACTCTACCTAGTTGCGTCTCTATCATTTTTAATCTAGCAGAAAAAGTATCCCTTCTTTTCTTTTTCAGGCCATGAACTTGTTGGCAAGAGATAGGTTCAAGTTATCCTTTAAAAAATGCTTTCATCTCTTCATAACTTCAATGTTATCAAGAATTATAAGTTATTTGAAAACCATGCGTTACTAACTGTGCAGTATGCCTATGTCTCAAAGCTTCTGTTGAAATCCTGGGAAAATTAATCATGTTGCTTTCAGGGGTTCTGTGCTGATTTTAAAAAGATTGAGTGTCCTCTTGATCTCCCTCCACTGGGAGAAGGACATGATGCATGCTGCCCTGGCACAGGATCATGGCTCTTCATGAATGAGCATGAAGGTGTTCTAAGGACAAAGTCTCAGCTATTATTTAAATGGACCTTCTTTGTGGTCTCTGTAAAGCAAGCCCCTGCCCCCAGTGCATTCTTTCACCCATCAGACTGAAACCTAAATAAAGGTGTATTAATGTTGGGCTGAGTACTACCAGTTTACCTACATTCATGTTTACTTAGTATCTAATAATGTTTTCTAAAGAGGGAAGCTGAGCTCTGTTTTCTCAAGGTTTTTGCCAGGTCTCATAAATCTGGAAAAAGCAGTCAGTGTAACCACTACTAATAACCAAAGTGGCCACACGCAGAATAAACAAGGACTGAGTTTATGAAGTCGGCACTGAGAGACCCTATTGGGGTAAATTTGGATTGTTCAGTATTAATTTATGATGTGTGCAATGCACTTTGCACTCAAAGAAAGAGAACAGAAACAGAATTTTAAAATATGCATTTAAACAGAGCCTTAATACACTAATGTACAATTTAAATTTTAACAGTTACCTCCCAACAGTAATAAATAAGAGAAGAAAAAAAATATGGTTCTATAAATTATATGGACATTGGCAAAGCATTTTGGTTTGTTTGGGTGTGTAAGAGTTTCCAAGCAACAATATATCAATATCACTAAAAGAGATAATTTGGTGTTTCTCTCCCAATTTTTAAATTATTTAATTGTTTACTTAAATCTTGAGGAGTTATTTCTTTATCAAAATAACAGATTTTTAATAAAAATACCTAGTAAAATGTTGAGAAAATGCTTGGTTTTATCTACAACTTTAGTATCAGCTAGAGTTAATTCTATATGAATTTGATTGTTTTAAAAGTCAAAATTTATTTCTCTAGACATGAAATTACAACCTTACTTAAAACTCCATAATAAAAACTTTCAGAGGATATCATACTGTATTGATTAAAGACACAGACTACATCAGGGAAATAAGGAATCTAGCTATCTGATGGCTGTCCTGTTTTTATTTAATAATTCTCCATGGTAATATGGCATTTCCCCTAATTTGCATTCATCATGGATCTCAGAAAGCAGGATGTAGACAAGATTTAGAAAGAAGAATAAAGGCTTTTGATATTTGTTTGGTTTCTGAAATCTCAGAAAGAGGTTCTTCATAAGAAAGGAAAGTGGCCCCCGTCGGTTTGGCTCAGTGAATAGGGGCATCGGCCTGAGGACTGAAAGGTCCCGGGTTTGATTCAGGTCGAGGGCACATGCCTGGCTTGCGGGCTCCATCCCCAGTGTAGGATCAGTGGCAGCCGATCAGTGATTCTCTCTCATCATTGATGTTTCTCTTTCTCCCTCGCCCTTCCTCTCTGAGCTCAATTATATATATATATAATTTAAATATATATATTTAAATAAAAAGAAAGTGAAATGTCATTTTCAGTGCCTGAAAACCTGTCAATATTTTCTTTAATTTTATAGTTTCTTTTGCTTTCTCACTAGAAAGATTACCAGACAAGCAACATGATGTGAATGTAATAACCTTTTCTTTTCCTCTCTTTCCTTTCCTTTTCTTTTCTTTTCTTTTCTTTTCTTTTCTTTTCTTTTCTTTTCTTTTCTTTTCTTTCTTTTCTTTTCTTTTCTTCTCTTTTCTTTCTTCTTCTTTTCTTTACTTTTTGGCTGAATGATATTTTCTCAAAATAAATATAACCCATCTTATACATTTGTCCTGATTTTTTTTTCTCTTGAGCTATATTATGAATTCTCAGGTAATGCCAAATGCTAAGACAGTGTCACCTTAATTAGAAAAAATAACATCAAAAGCCAGTCTAGCCCAGCCAGCATGGCTCAGTGGTTGAGCATCAACCTATGAACCAGGAGGTCATAGCTGAATTCTAGGTCAGAGCACATACCCAGGTTGCTGGCTTGGTCCCCAGTGGGGGATGTGCAGCAGGCAGCTGATTGATGATTCTCTCTCATCATTGATGTTTCTATCTCTCTCTCCCTTCCTCTTTGAAATCAGTGAAAATATATTTAAAAGATATATTAATAAGAAGCAAGTCTACTTCAGATAATTTGCTAAACTTCTCTTTTCAATAATAACTGTCACTCAGATCTTACCCATTAGGCAAAATTTACTTCCAAAAAGATCATCTTAAAAATGAATCATTCACAAGAATGATAATGAGCACCTACTGATACCTGTCATGATGCTACATGCAATTAGGTGTAAAACTGAGATGATACGGAGCACTCATATGGTCAGACTATAAAGTGATTAGCAGAGTGCCTAAAATATAAGCTTTAAAATAAATGTTAATGATTTTATTACTAAAGTTATTTCAAGATTATTTAAAAATATAACATAAAATAGAATTCGTATGTAATATAATCCAATTCTAAAATATATCCAAGTGCTGTCTAACAAAAATATGTGATACATATTATTACTTAAAAATAATTTTTGTAGCTACATATGAAAAGTAAAAAGTAATATATTTTAATTAATCCAGTATATTAAAATATCATCATTCTAACATCTAATCAATAGAAAAAGTATAAATCAAATACTTTTATTCCTACTAAGTGTCCTAAAACAGCTGTGCATTTTACACTTTCGGCATTCCCCAATTTGATTTCTAAATTTCCATTACAAATACTTGTTCTGTATTCAGATTTAATAATATCTATAACAAAAGGGGAATTGAATGGACCATAGCTGTTTCAAACAAACTTAAGTTTCCTAATAACTGAACCTAGTATCACTTTTTATATTTACTTTAAAAGTGATTAAAGTAAATGAAATAAAAAGCGAATTGAAAGCTAGCTTTAAAACTTAGGTAGGATGTCAAAATCTGCACCCTTCATCCTTGTCCCAGAGATAGAAAACATATCTTGATGTGTGGTAGAGAGGAAGGGATTGCCAGGGTAGAGTTACATATTTTTTGCCTTAGACTTCACATGAAAGAAAAATGAACAATTTATACGATCAGAATATCTGTATCTTTAGCAAGGTAGTCAAGCATTTACACACAGAATTTTTTCAAGAACAAACATTTTTAAGTCAGTCTGGAGCCCAAAATTAAAGCTGCATTTTTTTCTTACCTGCCCTGTGCCCTTCACCATTACTTTGAAACACTAGATTCATGTAAAGCAAGTACTCATATCTCATAGGATATTATTGGGATTTGCCATGGATTCCTACTTTAATGTCAATCATTGATTAACACTTCAAAGATGGAAGAAGCTGCCATTACAGATCAACCTGGCTTTGGCAGCCAGTGGACTTCTGTAAGGAGAAGAAGTATGTTTTGGAGAGAAATTAGAGCAGCTGGAAAATATACAAAGTCCTAGCTTGGCTTTTATTAGTGTTTAGTTTGGTTTAATTTATTTGTTTATAAGGCAAGAAGGAAAAATATAATCCTTGAAATCTCATTAGGTGTGTTTCAGTGCTCTGCGTTGTTGACTATAAATGACAAAATCATGACAATCTATCTTCCAAATTTTTAACCTCTTCCTGGAATGGTCCATTTCAGTACAGAAATTATGAGATAGAGACTTCTACTCCTACTTTTTATCCCTTATCTAACTTCCCAGTATGGTATAATGTTTGGTACATAAGAGACATTCAATAAATTTATTGTATAGAATGAAAGAAAGAATGAGTAAATGAATGAATTGAGTCAAATATAAGTGTAAAGTCTTGACACAAATGTGATGGTCTGAATAACATATGAGAGGTGCCTTTAAAGTTTTATTGTTTTGGTAGGATATAGACAAAAATACAGTCCTTAAATAAAACAACAATATAAGCAGAATATATTGATATATTTGTATTCTATTCCTGTTGTTGATTTTTCATACTAAAAGTATTTAAGAACTAAGTGACAAATTAGGAACCTTGGTATTTCAAAGGCTGCCTTATTGAAAACTTGGGGTTTTGAAAATACAACTCATAAGAAAGAACTCTCATAAAAGGAACAGAAAATTATCAGGAGACAACCTTCTTACTGAGCAAAATAGTGGACTGTGTTTAATACCAAAAATAAGCAAAAAATATCTGGTAGGGAAAAGGATCTATATTGAAAAAAAATTATAATGTATTTGCAAAAATAACTTATTTTTGATGACACAAATACAAAACTTTGAGAGATTCAAAACCCGTATACATTAAGAAAAGCTAGTTGGTATAACTATATAATTCAATCTATTTATATAGAACTATTCATATAATACTTTATAGTTTCATTATAGCCACATAAAATCACATTTCACATATCATATTTAAAATATTTTACTTAATTCTACATTTAAGAACGTATGGTATTGTATTGGTAGAAAGAAATTAGATCTTTTAAAAAAACTAGCATGTTGGCAGTCATCATAGGTAAAAGAAATGGAGTAGTATACAACAACCAACTTTCTCAGGTCTACAAATATGTGTTGATGGAGAAATACATCACAAAATTTCCAGATACTTCTGGTAACATGGCAGTGACTTTTGAAGCAGGCTACAAAAGGAAGTTGCAAATCTGTGTGGGTGCTCACAGGATTTGAAAAGTCATAGGAACAAGTCGTGGAAAGAGCCTCAGGAATAGAATATCCAAACGAAGGCACTTTTGTGTAGTATTAGGATTAAATGAATAAACCAGGAAAATGCTACTTATTTGTCTAGGGAAGGGGCTCACAGTGCTGCAAATCACAATTTTAACATTATTCCCTCACGATTCTAGTCACAGGGCTAGAATTTGTGTCCATTTCTCTAATTACCCCTATCTTTATCTATAAATGTATCTCTATCTATAGGCCTGCTACTAGCTACCTAGACAGAAAGCAATCCAAAACCAACCATGAAAACTATAATGACACAATCAATTTAGAGACAAAATCTGGGAACACACAAATGCATATGTAGATCTATATATGTATACACATTAGGCGCACACACTCATTTCTGACATTTAGTTGATGGGATTTTGTGAAATGAAAAAAAAAACTAATTTTTTTTTCTTCTCGTACCTTATTACTTACATATTATTTTTTCTCCTAATGTTTCACTTACCTATACATTGCAGATCAAAATATAGCTAATTTATTGCTTTCTGCTCTTGTAGTTGCATATGAAATAACCAGTCAGCTCTGTTCATATATCATAAGTGAAGTGCCCTTCCGCCAAACTGCCTTCATTCATAGGGCTAACTCCATGCTAAGTTTCCCTGTAGAGTTTTAGGAGTCTTTCAGCTGAGAGAATCCACAATGTCCCAGACAAACCAGCCTGCCCAACTATTTGTGGGTTTCATTCCCTCAAACACCTATTGTCTAGTTAGTAGGTGACAAATATAAAAATTAAACAAACTGTCCCTGCTACTAAAGCCAGCTAATTTGTTACCACAACCAAATGTTATGATGACTTAATCTAAGTAATGGTATGGGGCATTTATTGACATAGTTGATGGTAGGAAATTAAGAATAAAAATGAGCAGGTGGGAAGAATGAATAACTCAAAATTCGAATTCAAAGTCATGAACATATCAGTGGCAGGATCTAAGTATCAATATTAATAATCAGCATTAGTCCTGCCTGAGCTATGTAAGAAGAGCTCTATGCTGTTATATTTCCTGTTTTTCTTTTTACTTAAAAAATATATATAACTTACTTTAGTTTTCTGTACTGAGCCTTTGCTTGGGGGCAGTCATAGCTCTCGTGATTTATCGTGCAAAAAATGTATATAATTTAGTTTAAAATAATCATACTTGATTTCTTCTAATAATCCACATAAGATCCACTGAGCTCCTTAGCTGAAAGTAAGTATACATTTCTGTAAGATATTTGTTTTTTTAAAAAATAATATTTATACAATTAACTGGATTACTGAAATACAAAAATGAGATAAAATGGAAAATTAGTTCAAATCATCTGGCTCAGAGCACCCCAAGGTTTATTTGCAGTTAGGATACACACATGAGAAGACAAAGTCTCCTCTCAGTACGATGTATATCATGGTGACTTAAAAAGTAGCTCTTCCAAGGTGGAAAAGTATAGTTAGAAACTTTGGAAAATATTTAGTCCAACTTTTAAAATGTCATGTCAAAATTAAAAATGTTCTAACAGACACTGATAATGTTTTCATAAAAAATATACAAGAGCCCCAGACGGATTTGGCTCAGTGGATAGAGCCTCAGCCTGCGGACTGAGGGGTCCCAGGTTCCATTCCTGTCAAGGGCAAGTACCTCAGCTGCAGGCTCCTCCCTGGCCCAAGCCCTGGTCCGAGTGCATGCATTAGACAACCAATTGATGTGTTTCTCTAACATCAATATTTCTCTCTGTCTGTCTCTCTTTCTCCCACTCTCTCTAAAAATCAACAGAAAAATATCCTCAGATGAGGCTTAAATAAAAAATAGCCCGACCATCGTGGCTCAGTGGACCTATGAACCAGGAGGTCATGGTTCCATTTCTGATCAGGGCACATGCCCGGGTTGTGGGCTTGATCCCCAGTGTGGGGTATGCAGGAGGCAGCCGATCAATAATTCTCCCTCATCATTGATGTTTCTATCTCTCTCTCCCTCTCCCTTCCTCTCTGAAATCAATAAAAATACAGCCAGCTATCTATCTATCTATCTATCTATCTATCTATCTATCTATCTATCTATCTATCTATCTATCTATCTATCTATCTATCTATCTGGAACACTTGCCTCAAACAAAGATAATGGGACCATGTACAGCCACCATGTATGCTAACGTCGAATTTCTAAAGCCACAGAAAATTACCCTGTGATTCCTGAGAAATATCTGCTGTAACCAAGAAAAGGAGAAAATACTTAGATCAAAGACTAAGAAATGAGGTTTTATAACATCATTACAGTGTTTTCCATTCACTTTCACTGTGGCAGAGGCTTTTTGACTACTCAGTTTTAAGATTTAGGGGTTATGATTCACATTGGCATTCAATCAATAGCTTAAATTCGGGATTCCAAACCTGTGTGCCAGGACACCCTGGAATGCTAAGTGAATTCACAGGGCTTGCCCTGGGATATTTTAATATTTCAAGGTAAATACAACAGCATTCAGCATCTGTCAGACACTGAAATTCAACAATAGTTGCCAAACTATTAATCAGGGTTTTTCACAGTTTCAACATTAGAAAGTGCAACATTCCTTCTGAGGGCATCAGAGATGTGTGCAGCTGGGTTTTCAGCAGGTGATGAGATAAAAAGCCATTACGTGCTGAAAATCCAGGGGGAACAGGTAATAAAATTGGTGGCATTCAATCTGTCTCCAAGATCTGAAAAGGTGTTCAGTGCCCAGCAGGCACATACACACGGACACGGAGACACATGCACACACTCACACACACATTTTAATTTTACTTTTTTCTTTCAATTTAGGTTATCAGGACATGAATATGTATTAGGTTGTTTGGCTGTAACTAATAACGTTATTTCTCTGTAACTAATAAACAGAGTTCTTGGTTTTTGTTTGTTTTTCTGCCTAAATGGTGCAAAGAAAATAATACTGAGTTGCTAAAGGACTATGATCCAAAAAACTTTGGGAGCTGCCATTCTAAATGCTTTTCTAGAAAATTTGAAAATGTATCACTGCAAGTAAGATCACTCACCAAATCATATCTGAAGGAGAATTTGTCTACACAATATACTAATTAATTGACCACTTAATCTTCAAGCTTCATTTTGATACCACCTTTAGTCTTCCATATTTTCCAGCTTTTGCTAGATTTATAGCCAGAAAATCATAGCCATTGAAGCTTTTCTATGTTGCTGTTTTCTGAGTCTAAGTTCACCAGGTGGGAGAAGCCTTGTGTAACAATGTCTTTACTGTAGTACAATTAAGCCCCACTGGAAAGAGTCCAAAGCTGGCTTTCTTCACACTGACTTCCCCCTGTGGTGTGGTGTTATTGTGTGTTTCCTGTGAATGTCTTTCATTGCACATGTGAGACAAACAAAATATTTCAAAACAATGTTTCTAAAGTTTTTAAAATAATTTAACCCAAATATAATATTTAAAATACACCTTAAACTTTCTTCAAATGCTAAGCAATATAAATATTTAAATAGCACTGTTGCCTGCAACAAAGCAATACACATGAACATCTATAGAATTAGAGAGGTCATCTGACATTACTGAGACTAAAAGGTATCTAGAGCCACATGAAAAGAAAATTGCCACAGAAATCCTATGTAAAAATTAAATAGAGAAAATAAATTGTTGGTATTAATAAAGTTTGTTCATTTTCTCATTCCTTCTTTTGTTCCTGCAAAATCTGTATTCTTTCCTTCATTCTTTACTTTGGAAATCTTCAATAAAACAATGCAAACTTCTCCACATTTACACATATATAAATAATTTCTGGAAATCCATTCCTATCTCAAATTAAGACAAAACAAACACACAAACAAAAACCAGTGTACTGTTCTTAACAAACAGCATTTATGTTCAAAATCAATTCCAGAAAGTATATAGTTCTTCACCAAACAAGCTAATAATTAGACAAGAATATATTTCTATATTGGTCAAAATGGCAGTCCATAATCAATGCATGTATATTACATGTGTGATGATCATTCAGGCATGTAGTTTTTAATTTAATTCTAGTTTACTTGAATACTAATCTTTCTGCATTCTTAAAGCTTCTGTACAACTTTTTTTTTGCATTAACATTTCATAGTCAATTCATTATGTTGAATTGAAGGGTCATCTAAGCTTTTATATTAAACTTTCCCTAAAAGATGTTAAATAATTAACTTTTTTATTTTATTTCATATTATAAATTCACAAATTTTAGATTTCCTATAAAACAAATGAAAAGTTTTCTGAGCTTACTTTGATCAAAATAATGAAAAAGTCCTTAGCACTAATTTTCAGAGAAAACTTCTTACATGTGTTATATACTCTAAGTAGCTTTCTTTCTAATTATAATAACTGTTCATTTTCATATGGTTGTGATGGCCTGATAGTAAAATACAGGGATATTTTATCATCACTGTACAATTTTCTGCTTCCCTTTGATTTATTAACCATTTATTATCACTTTGATCTCTTCCTTGTTCTGTTTTATTTTACACCTACACTTATGTGTAGGAAAGTATTTGTTTATCCAAAGAGGGTGTTTTTTGATCTTATTTTTTGATTATTTCAACCACCAGTTGGACAAATTTTACTGAAATGTGCAAATAAATAATTACTGAATTCACCTCTTACTGATTATTAGGCTCAACCAAAGCTGCATGGGGAAGGATCATTGTTAGTCATGAGCAAGGGAAAGAGATATCAATATTTGCAACTAAATGTGATCTAATATGAACCAATTAAACAATTTTGCAGCCAAAAAAAAATCCCTATTCTTGCCTAATAAGAAATAGTTTATAATATGAGGACAACATAACTCATGTAAAACTTGTAATGACAAGTGGCAAAGATGGGAATGATGTGAGGCTGAGTAAGTGTGTGAAAGGTTAATCATATATTATAGTCAAAGAAAAATGAGAGGCATTGATGAGGCTTGGAAAACAGTGAAACAACAGAATATTAATAGAGCGTACAATAGCTAGTAATAATCTTATATAATAAAAGGCTAATATACAAATCAACAGAAAGGTGGAATGACTGGTGGCTATGATGCACACTTACCACCAGGGGGCAGATGCTCAATGTAGGAGCTTCCCCCTGGTGGTCAGTGCGCTCTTCCTGTGGGAGCACAGCAGCGCTAAGGACGCCTCAGGGGATGTCCGACTGTGGGGAGTGGGCCTAAGCTGACAGTCAGACATCCCCCGAGGGGTACTGGACTGCAAGAGGGCGCAGGCTGGGCTGAGGGACTCCCCCCTCCACCCAGTGCATGAATGTCATGCACCTGGCCTCTAGTTTAATAATAAAAGAACATTGCTAAGATTATGCACCAGTGACCTTCAAATGTATACTGATAATCTCATTATCAAAATAATTAATACTGGTATATTTAGAAAAAAGTTGATCAATTGATTGTCATTCACATGGTAAATTTTGTTATTCTATAAAAATAAGACAGTAAAAAAATCATAGCATCAGTTTGCTCTGTTGCCTATGCAAACCAAAGTCAATTAGCTTCAGTAACTGGAACACTTGCACTTGTTCATATTGGGTAATTATCAGAAAGCTATGGCTGCTAATTCTGAGAGAGGTAAGTATTTTCATGAATTCCAACCTAGTGACATCATTAGAATGTATAAGTAGAACACACCAGGCATCATAATGACTTTACACTGTATCTGTTTCAATGGAAAATATAAGTAAAGTTCCATAGTAGAAACCTATTAATCACCATTTATAGTCCAAGATCCTTTTGAATTTATCACATCTATTAAGTATATTGCATATGGTATGGCGACAGATTAGCCAAAAACTACTAGACTTGGAAAACTATCCTTCTGTCACCTCAGACCAGAGACCCTTCTCGACTTCCTCTTTTTCAGTACACAGTGCCTACTGCTTACTCCTGACTACCCGTTCTCCAGGCTGCTATCTCCCCAGTGCCTCCTGAATTGAGAAGTGTTCAGATGTTACAGACATTAGAGACTTTCGAAGTTCCAAAATCTCTCTATGCATCATTTTCTTAGCACTGTCTAGGATATACGTTTATCACAGCTAAGATATTAATAACTCATACTGTTAGGTAAAGGGTCTCAAGTCTGGACCATTCTTACTGAATGCTGTTCCTGTTAAATGTTAAAACATAGCACAGTCCTGTATCCATTTTGAGTTTATTTTTGTGTATAGTGTAAGTTGGTGGTCTAGTTTAATTTTTTGCATGTATCTGTCCAATTTTCCCAACACCATATATTGAAGAGACTGTCTTGACTCCATTGTATGTTCATGCCGCCTTTGCGAATATTAATTGAGCATAGTGGTTTGGGTTGATTTCTGGGTTTTCTATTCCATTCCATTGCTCTATATGTCTGTTCTTCTGCCAGTACCAGGCTGTTTTGAGAACAGTGTCTTTGTAATACAGCTTGATATCTGGTATTGAGATCCCTCCTACTTTGTTCTTCTTTCTCAGGATTGCTGCAGCTATTCGGGGTCTTCTTTTATTCCAGATTAATTTTTGGAAAGTTCGTTCTAGGTCTGTGAAATATGCTGTTGGTATTTTAATGGGGAGTGCATTGAATCTATAGATTGCTTTGGGTAGTATGGACATTTTAATGATGATTTTACCAACCCATGAACATGGTATGTTCTTCCATCTGTTTATGTCTTCCTCTATCTCTTTTTTTCAGTGTCCTGTAGTTTTCTGAGTAGAGGTCTTTTACCTCCTTAGTTAAGTTTATTCCTAGGTATCTTAATTTTTTGGTGCCATGGTAAATGGGATTGCTTTTTTCTCTCTTTCTATAAGTTCACTATTGGTGTATAGATATGCCATAGATTTCTTGGTGTTAATTTTGTATCCTGCTACATTGCCAAATTCAGTTATTAAGTCTAATAATTTTTTGATGAAGTTTTTAGGGTTTTCTATGTACAGTATTATGTCATCTGTGAATAATGACAGTTTTACTTCTTCTTTTCCAATTTTTAATGCCTTTTATTTCTTCTTCTTGTCTGACTGCAATGGCTAGTACTTCCAGTACTATGTCAAACAGGAGTGGTGAGAGTGGGCATCCCTGTCCTGTTCCTGTTCTTAGGGGAAATAATTTTAGTTTTTGCCCCATTGAGTATGATATAGGCTGTGGGTTTGTCATATATGGCTTTTATTATGTTGAGGTATGAGAGTTTTTATCAAGAAAGGATGTTAAATGTAAGACAGGAAACCATAAAAATACTAGAGGAATCCACAGACAGCAAAATCTCAGACATATGCCGAAGCAATTTCTTCACTGATACCACTCCTAGGGCAATGGAAACTAAAGATAAAATAAACAAATGGGACTACATCAAAATAAAAAGCTTTTGCACAGCAAAAGAAACCATCAACAAAACAACAAAGCCCACTGCATGGGAGAACATATTTGCCAATGTTATCACCCATAAGGGTTTAATCTCCAACATTTACAGGGAACTCATACAACTTAACAAAAGGAAGATAAACAACCCAATCAAAAAATGGGCAACAGACCTAAATAGATACTTTTCAAAGGAAGACAGAAGGAAGGCCAAGAGACATATGAAAACATTCTCAAAGTCACTAATTATCCGAGAGATGCAAATCAAAACGACAATGCGGTACCATCTCACACCTGTCAAAATGCTATCAACAAATCAACAAATGACAAGTGCTGGTGCGGATGTGGAGAAAAAGGAACCCTTGTGCACTGCTAGTGGGAATGCAGACTGGTGCAGCCACTGTGGAGAACAGTATGGAGTTTCCTCAGAAAACTAAAAATGGAACTCCCATTTGACCAAGTGATCCCACTTCTAGGAATATATCCCAAGAAATTAGAAACACCAATCAGAAAGGATATATGCACCCCTGTGCTCATAGAGGCACAATTCACCATAGCTAAGATTTGGAAACAGCCTAAGTGCCCATCAGCAGATGAGTGGATTAAAAAACTGTGGTACATCTACACAATGGAATACTATGCTGCTATAAAAAAGAAGGAGTTCTTACCATTTGCAACTGCATGGATGGAACTGGAGAGCATTATGCCTAAGCGAAATAAGCCAGTCAGAGAAAGATAAATATCACATGATCTCACTCATTTATGGAATATAATGAACAACATAAGCTGATGAACAAAAACAGATCCAGAGACAGAGAAGCATTGATCAGACTGTCAAACCTCAGAGGGAAGGTAGGGGAGGATGGGGGTAAGAGGGAGAGATCAACCAAAGGACTTATATGCAAGCATATAGTCCTAACCAATGGACACGGACAACAGGGGGCGGTGAGGGATGAGTGGTGGTTGGGGGGGATAATGGAGGGATAAGGACACATATTTAATACCTTAAACAATAAAGAAATTTTAAAAATAAAAAAATATATTAAAAACAAACAAACAAAAAAAAAAAACACCATAGCACAGTATTTTGAAGATGAATCTATAAACAGGACGAGCTTGACAGGAACCCAACCAAGAAAGTGTAGTCAACTGCAAAGGAAAAATCAACATGTAATAGACCAAATAGTGTATATAAGCAATGGCTAAGCTTCCCTTGGAGGTGACAGAGCGTGGGATGTGAATCCTGTCTCCTTTACTTGCTGAAGTAAATAAGACTACCTTGCAACAACCACGTCTCCTTCTTGACTAGAGCAACCAATGGACCAACACCCCGAATGGAATAACCGTAGGGGCTGATAACATTTACCTTTTAATACACTCCTTAAATATTTTTTTCTTAAAAAGATGGAATGAAACTAATAGATAAGTAATATAAGAACTAATAAAAGAGAGGGGGGTGGGCAGAGAAGTATATTCTTGGTAACCCAAGAAATCTAAGACAAATCCCACCATGTGTGGGGTCTGCTGGCTTCCTCTATGCCAAGGCTAACCAGACATTTACTTATTAACACTTCAGAAATGAGCATGTATGAACTACACTTGCCCAGTTTATTTGTGCTTTTTATTGCCAATGGAGTAATGGCCGGGATGGCAATGATTTGAAATACAGTAGTACAGATTGTTTCCTTGTTTATAGAGAACTAGAAGTGCAGTATAAAGTGCACTTTGTAAATGGACCAGAGAGAATCATAAAACTGAATAAGCCCATTGACGAGAATACAACTCAAGGTGATAACTTTAGGTTAGTGCTAAATAATAGGCAGCCATAAAAAATAATTAGGTTTAAACACATAATCTAGAGAAAAGAGTAAAATCTTTCTTTAAAAAAATAACATAACTCTGAAAGGAATTTTGTTCAAGTTCAGATTTACTTTAAAAATATACTTTACATTTTAAAATATGGCATAGCTTTTCTTTCTACTTATTAGGAATTGTGTCATGTTATTATTGGCACCTACTTTCTTGTTTTATCACATTGATTGTTTTCCAAAATTATACAACAGTATAAGTTCAAATGTTTTTACAAAATATTATTATTAAACTATTCAAATATACATAAAACATAAGTATACAACACACATCCATACACTTATACCTGGATTCTACAATTAACATTTTTTTCTATATACATTTGCTTGTCACATATCTATCCATTTGTCAATGAAATGAAGATATCAGTACACTTCACCTCCAAACATTTTAGCATGATACATTTACATTTTCTCTTGCGATGTAAGATATGTTGCTAAAAGATAATAATAATTAACACAATACATTTCATACTGTACACTAAATCACTCAGGGGCTATTTAACTTGTCCATTAGAATTTAGTTCTTATGAGGCTCTGGTTTAGTTTTTAATCTCCCTGATGGGTCAATACGTTATTTTCTTTTCCATGGGTACATATTAAACCCCTAATAACACTGAGTCAGACTGAAACTTAATATGTTTGCAACAAGGCAACCTGCAAGTATACACAAATCTTCAGTTAGAGGTAAATAAGTGAGTAGCCCCTGCTGATGGTGTTCATGAAATACATTTTGTGAATGATTAATTTACATAATTAGTTGACTGTGAGACAGATTTATTGTTTGAAGAAGTATAATAAAACAATCACAGCCTATTTATCTTCTAGGTGTATCATATTTATAGAAATGAATGTTTTATCTTAGGTATTTCTGTATTTCTAATGCAGATTAGCTCTTCAAACAGAATGCAATTTATTAAAGAACCTAATATTACAGGGTGATGTTTGCACCTACCATAGAACAAGTAAATAATCCTTGGTTGTTCGTTAGAAAAATAAACAACAATTTAATGCTGATATGTTGAAAATAGGAGTGAACAATATGACTCATCGCACTTATAAGTCCTTTTATTTTACCTGATATACAGTACTTTAAAATCCAAATTTAGCTGATTTTGATTTTTCTTCTGAAGAATCGGTAGCTTTTATCATCTATTTTTGACATATATTTTAGCTTCTTAGAAATGCTACATGTAAACAAAATAAAGTGTTAATATATTTATATCTCATGCTATAAGTATGTCTTAATATAATAAAGCAGCCTCTAACATTTATTAGTTTGTAGAATGCTAGAGCTTGATTCTATCAACTTAAACAAGAGTATAAAGTTCCAAAATTCTATCTTGAAAAAAACAACTCTCTCTTTAAGGCTTATGGTCTTGACAATATTCTAAGTCAATACTGAAAAATTTTAAGATGCTTACCAGCTTATAAGCATACTCTGTCCCTTATGTGTTGTTTACATTTCTCGGCAAAGCTATTACCTGTACGTCATCCATATTTATTTAGTATGGAGGATATTAAAAAAGATAGCTAACAAAGGTGACGAAAATGACACATCTTTATAAAATGACCAACCTGTCAACCAAGAAAATCATTAGCATAACAGATAGTAACAAGAAAATAGTTATATCATATAAATATCTTATTGATTACAAGCCATTCATGGAAATTTCAAGAAACCTATAACCAGAAGTAAGGGTTCTAACACATTTTGTTTGGAATGATGATGTCATTAACACTTGGCTCTACAATTCCCACGTGGAAGTGAGTTTGCATAATCGTTTACTCTTTATGAAGATAAACACAGGAAGTCATTGTGCACAGAGGCTAACTGGCTTCAGAAATAAATGGCACTTTGAAATATAGAAAGCGTCATGACCCTTAATACAAGTCTCCCTTTTAAGCAGATTTTTAAAAAATCTTGGTTTTGATTATATTTCTTCATTTTATAAGAACAAAAGATTCATCCTTATTTGCTTAGATGAATAAAGAATGTCCATACTAAAAGTCTGGCAGTAGCTAAGTAATGCTAGAATCAAATAAGGTAACAATTTTGATGTTAAAATACTGATGTAGTATAAAATAATTCAAATGAAAGATTTCATTTTCAAAATATTAACAGAGAGAATTTTAATTAACTTCTCCGAGTGAGACTAAGTTCCTAAAAATATGCTTTCATATAAATAGGTTAATTTGGTAACCCTAAAACAGCTCTCCACCACACAATTTATGTGTCTGTTCTCCACTGTGTGACCCTTGCCCAAACCCTGTGCATATCTAAATGCTCACTCATATTCTCATGTCTGAGTTTTTTGCACTGTGCCCTAATATGATCTGCCTTTCATTTTTTCTTTCCCAGAATTTATTAGTAAATGAACAACATCAATTTACAGCTGTATATGTATCACTATTTATTTAGTAAAAACAAAATAAAACAAAAAATCTCTGCTGGCCAGTGTAGTTCCTTTCCCCAACAGCTTTTCACTTTAATCACCCAGAAAACATTGATATTTGCAACATTACTCAAAAGTGTTACTAAAAAACAAAAGCCCAGATTCCTAGGTCTCTTAAAAATTCCTTTAACTTCTTTCACCCAATTCCCAGCAACTGTTTGCTCTGTTAATTACATCACTCCCTCACTGCAGCCACTGTTTTCCTTTTCCCCTCAGTGATTCTGGAAGCTTTGTCCATTAACCCCCTTTGGCTATCCCTTCTTTTTCTACTAACACTTGACCCTAAAATTAACTTATTTTGACAATGACTGCTCTTTCACCTGAAAATACTGTAACCAGTTTCAAGAATATGAATCAATTGAGGGAATAGTAATAATTATAATTTTCATACCCTGGAGTCCAAATATTCTACTTCAGCAGTCACAGAAGATTGTTCAGGAGCCTGGATTAACCATGAAAACACTTCAGATTGTAAGACTTAAGCCAACACTCTTGACTGGCCATTGATTTTAAAGTTGGTTCCCACATCCATAGTACCAGACTCAAATTTTCTTCCAAGCTCTAATCCTTATCTGTCTGAATTATCTAATTCCTAGACCGTTTTAATATTTTCCTAGCTCCTTTTATAGTCTCTCTCACTTCAATTCTCCATTCATACACAAACCATATTAATACTTTGAAGGTTTTTATAAAATTCATTCAACAGAAAAAATGGGGTGAGGGGTTTTTATTGTTTTATACACATTTCAAGCTTTCAAGGTCCTCTTAAATCTGATCTAAAACTTTATTTGGGACTTATCTCTCACTGTTCCTATAACTGTAGTAAAATGCTGTCTTATTCTCAATTATAATTTTTTAAAAATGTATCCTTATTGTTGAAAGTATTACAGATGTCCCCCTTTTCCCCCATTGACCCCCTCCACCCCAAACCTGCATGCCATCTACCAGGCCTTCATCATATTTTTTAACTCCACTCTTGCTATGTATATGAACACAAGTCCCTCACACTATCCTGTAGATGGTAGGATTTCAGTAACCATTGTGGGATTGGAGGAAGAAAGCAAGAAAGAGAGGAAAGAATAGCATGAAAAAAGAAAGAAAGAAAGAAGGACTAACTAGTATTTAAGCCATAATTTACATTGTAATAATTTCAGAAATGTAATACCTATCTTATCTTTCCCCAAATATATATAATCTGTCAATAAAAATTGAACTAAATGTTATTTTATTTAGTTGCAAACAATAGTTTTAAAAATAATTGATAGCTCAATTCTCTGAACAACTGTGATAAAATTAATCTTTCAAGCTCAACAGAATGATGCCAAACTATCCTATGTAATAAAGTGCTAATATGCTAATTAGACCAGAAGGCAGAACGACCTTCCAGAATGACCAGTGGGTGGGGCCACAGGGCTACGAGGCAGCCAGGCTACAAGGGCCGAGCCCCTTGCATGAATTTTGTGCACCGGGCCTCTAGTTGATCTGATAAAAAAAGAAAAGGTACTGTTGACAGCGAAAATGGCACCAGCTGTAGAGTCAGACTGGCCCTCGGTTCAGCAACCCTGGTACTTGAGTTCTGTCCAAGAAAGAATTAGAGTCAAAACTAAAACTATAAGAGAAAGTTTATTTAAAAAACAGAGGCAAAAGAAGGCCCCTTGGAGCTTAGAAAGAGAGAGACAAGGAAAACATGCCTGGGGGGGAGGGGGTGGTAAGGCAAGGGCATGCTCCATATAGGGAGCTATACTGGGTCCTTAGTCTTGAGGGCTTTGAGCTGCAGTGTCGGGGGAGGATCTCCATAGAATAGTCATCAGCCTTCCAGGTGTCCTCATGGTCTCCCCTGATTGGTTGGGGCCAGGACAGGGGGTTATCACTCAATGCATCCGGTCCTGATGTCAGCCTTGACATCATTTGTCTGTTTTTGCTGCTTTTCTGGGCCTGAAGCTGATACACAACTGAGGCCTAGATGTGTTTACTGTGGTCAGAACCTCATTATCCTGGGGACTTGATGCTTAAGAGCTATTCCCTGGCCCTTTTATTTATTCCCCCTCTAAGGGGGTCTAACCCACGTGACTAGCAACATGACCAGTGATATGAAAGGCCAGAGGGTCTAAACTGCATGACCAGCTTTACCCTAGGGAATGAAAAGTCACCCTAGGGGTGAGGTCCCAGCCCAGTTTTGCCCATTGCTAGGGACCCGGGGCCTTCCATACCTGGCCCATGGTCCTTGCTTTGCTTATGCCTGTCAACCTGCCTACTATAGTAAGACATTAGTAGGGAACAAGTGTATCGTTCCCCATGGAGGTTTAAAAGAAGTTGATATGCACATGCAGAGTGGCAGAAATTGCTAATTAGCACCAACTATAAAAATGTAGAACTGGTAAGATATTGGGTTAGAATAAGAGAGAAATAGAGAAATAAAAAACAGATAAATTAGATTATGAGTCAGGCAGGAAGAGTAAGATAAAAACAGGAAAGAACAGAGAGAGAGAATTATAGTAAGAACTGGAGGAGAAATAGGGAAAGAGAAAAGTTGAGATCTTTACTCTGGAAAAAGCATTAGGCAGAAGGGAGTGGCAGAATGAGGGAGAGGCAGCCACGCTTGACTCTGCCTGTAAAGACAGGCAGCGCCTCTCTAATGTACCTCGCGGAACAAGGAGGCCCGCTAGCAGCGCTGGGGGCCTGAGCCCTCTTAGACAGAACTGGTGGGACGGCACCTGGTGTTCAGACACAGGCATCTCATTATCCAAAGGTTCAGATAAGCTGGAAGGAGTTCAGAGACATGATGGAAGAATGATTAAGATGTAGAGAAAATGATCTGTGAGGAAAGATCAAAGCACTAAACAAGCGCAGCTTGACTGAGCAACAAGTTAATGGGCAAAGTAGCTATCTGCAAACAGGCAAAAGGACTGAATAATCTAGAGGGAAAACATTACTTAACCTGGGACCAGGAGGAGAGGTTTATGGAGAATAAATATAATAGGGCAGAAAAGAAAGCAATCTTCAAATTAGGAAAGGAAGTAGAATCAATAGATCTGATGGGGTGTTAGGGAGCCAAGGCACTGTCCTGGGAAACAGCTGATATCAGACTATAAGATATAAGCAACCTGACCATGCGGACAGTTACTATGATTCTAGAAGACACTCAGTCAGCAGAATTAAGAAATGCTGGAATCATATTAACCATTCAAGTTCCGTTTTCAAAGGACAGAAAAATGTAGCTTTACCCTCTATATGTTGTTCATACAAGGGAAATCATTAATTAACGATTTGAATAGTAAAGTAATTCAGCAGTTTCCAGAAGAGAATAAAATAATACTTCCTTTTAATATTGTTTCCAGTGATTTCTATGTGTTGGTTTGCAATATGGTGTTTTTAAAGATTAAAGCATAAATGAATCACTTATGTAATAGACATGTAGGTAGATATGAGACAGTGAAATCACCATTCCTGTAGGAGGGTGATAGCTCTTCCCAGAAGGAGGCAAAGGATTCTCAGGTTGAACTTGGTCTTTAACAGCACATGCTGCTGCATGTCCACGTAGGCCATCTGTGCTTTCCCATGAATCACACTGGAATACCCCTCCTATCAGAGGAAGAAATTATGAACTGCCCACACATGGGTTATTTTGACATATGATATTTGGGTCAGCAAAACTGGTATGTTATCCACCCACCTCACACACTCAAATATTCACCGGACTACCTAGAAATTTTATTCTCATTTTTTAAAATGTGTTTTTATAGATTTTTAGAGAGGGAGGAAAGGAGAGGGAGGGAGAGAGAGAAAGAAGTACCAATGTGGGAGAGAAACATTGATTGATTGCCTGCCGTATGTACCAAACCAGAAACCTGGGCATGTGCCCTGACCAGGAATCAAACTGGCGACCTTTTGGTGCATGGGTGGATATTCAACCAACTGAGCTACACTGGCCAGGGCTAGAAATATTCTTTTACTAAATAAAACCCAGGGTTGCTGGGGTCCAACCCCAGCAGGTCCAGGGGTCCCCAAAGGTGTGGATGGAGTCGGCGAAGAAGGAATGACACGGAGACAGCGTTCAGTTGATCAGCAGCCTAGCCAGGATCTCTAGCCAGGATCCCCAGCCAAGTTCTGTTCAGGATCTCCAGAGAGGTTCTGCCTAGGATCTCCAGCCAGGTTCTGTGTCCATGTTCTCTTGCTAGGTTCTCCAGGTTCTCCAGCCAGGTTCTGTAGCCATGTTCCCTCGCTAGGTTTTCCAGTCAGGTTCTGTCCAGGTTCTCCAGCCAGGTCCAGTCACCAGGTTCTAGTCAGGTTCTCTTGCCAATTTCTGTAGTCAGGTTCAGTCCAGGATCTTTTGCCATGTTCTTTCCAGCGAAGTTCTTCTGTCTGTGTAGGTTCTGTGTACGTTCTGTCTTCTAAGTTCTGTGTGTAGGTTCTGTCTTCTCGGTTCTGTCTTCTTAGTTCTGTCTTCTAAGTTCTGTGTCTTGCTGTCTTGTTACATCTGTATTTATATCAGTTGATTCAATCCTATCAATCTCTATTACAAAGGTTAGGGCGTTTCTTATCTCCATTCCAGGGAGTAAAGATTATGTAACTTAAGCATGATTGTTCGTAGTTAAAGTGATTAATTACCCACCTGGCACTTAGTTAAGAGGTTTTATTCCCTCCCTAACTTCAGGGGAAAATCCCTACCTGGGAAAACAACCTTTCTCAGAGACCTTGGTTAAAACACATAGTGCCAAGAAGGTGAGTAAACATTTTAAGAACACTATGCCATATATGCCAGGTCCCTTGAAACAGCAAGCATGGACCGGCTCCCGGCACAGGGTGGTCCAGGCTGGGTGAGGACTAAAACAAACAAAATCCCGGGTGTAGATTTCAGTATTTTAAGAAAAGTCTGATACTCAGTTGAAAACTGAATAAAATTCTTACACTGCTCTAGCAATATTTTCTATTTTTTTTTTAAATTTATATGTGCTTGACCCACTTTCATCTCTGTGCTTTGAGGTCAATATAACAATAATCTGTACCTATTATGGAGCTATTTCCAATTTGTAAAAAAAGTGTGCTTTTTATGTCATTTGAACCATACCTTTGGAGGTAGGTGTTATTAATCCTCCACTTTACAATAACAAAGCTGGGAATCAACGGAGTTACTGAGAAGCCAAAATCAAGGTGGCAAGGAGAAGAACCACCAAGAGCAAAGGCCAGCATCTTTGGCGTGCAGGCCCTGTGGTCTGTCCACTGCTCTGTATTCCTTACATGATTCATATCCTCAATCACAGCACCAATAAACACTGAGAATTCCCATACCAGTGATTACTGTGTAAAGCCACATCATGAGTTTCTTGGGAGTCGTTAAAGCACAATTTTTATATAAGAGGAATGAAAACAGCAGATGAAGTAGAGCAGGTAAAAAAAAAAAAAAAAAAAAAGAAAGAAAAAGAAAAAAAAAAAGAACAAGAACAAAACTTAGTTGTTTAAGTTTCCAGAATGTGTAGCCATTTGTTTTCACAGAATGACATATCATACCTAGTTAATTAAAATACAACTCGTGGATGGTGCAGGCGGATTTAAGCAATCAGAACAAGAGGCTGTTCCGAGGTGAAGCGGGGTGGGGAGGAAACGACATGGCAGAGGTGTGCTGGGAGAGGGAGGTGAAACCTGAGGATGAAGAATGTGGAGAAAGAGTGGAAGCTCCATCAAGTTTGCAGGAACTGAAAAACAAGCATTCCCACAAAAAGAAACTTGGCAACTTCTTCCCCAAGGCACCAAGGAGCAATCTGCAAAACAGAAGTTTCCAGTAGCCTAGAGAAAATACACTTAGCAGAGGCAAGCATCATCTTGGAACTGAATGAAAGGAAAATAACTTTTAAAATGTTCAGACTCCTTGGAAGAAGTAAAGGAACTGAGTCAGCGACTGAATGTCACAGGGTAGGAGACATCCCAAGCAGTGAGCTAATGAGCTTGCGGGAGGATGGAGATGTGGTATGGAAGGCAAGGGAGAGAAAAGGGGAAAGCAGGATACTTAAAAATATACTTTACATGGTGAAGGGAAGAGGAAAATTTATAAAAGAAATGTGCAGGAGCATAAAATGGATAGAGAATAAAAGAAAGAAAAAGGAGGGCAGCCTCTGAAAATCCCTCTCTAAGAAAGGGAGTGACTATCTCCGGAGCACGTGAGAGCCTGAGCTCTGGAATGGAAGAGCCTGGCCCACATGGCATCCTCAGCACCTGGTAGGAGAGAACCCGCGCAAGGTGTTCAATCTCTCTGTGCCTCAGTTTCCTGACCTGTGAAAGGTAGAGCATAGTATCACTCACCACACAACAGAATCGTGATAATGTAGTCAGAACATTCTTGCAAAGCAAAGAACACTTTGTGAGAGTGAACCGTAAAGTAATGCTACACTCTCCCAAAATTCATAAGAGTATTTATTTGAAAAAAATAAGAAATGGAATTTTTAAAAAACAATAGGAAAATAACAAGAAAAGAAAGAATCGAGTGTCCAACAGAAAGTATGTAAGAAGAGTAAGAAAGATTAAATTTATCTAAGACTGCATTTTTTTTGTAAAGTAAGGAAAAAATGAGAGATGTTACTAAAATGTATCCGATCCAAGGCAATTTACTATGAAAAAATAAAAATTCATGGAAAATGGGCAGAGGAGCCTCTTCTTTCTGAAAGACCCGATTCAGAAATCCAGCTTCAATCATTCAGAGGGGCGCCCTTCTTCTCCTTCCCAGAGCTGCTTCAACTGGCCAAGTGTTTCATTCTGATTCAAGTAAATAATTAAGTATTTCGTGTCTGAATGCCTTTTCAAAAACAGCAAAGAAAAGTAATTCCTGCCTATCTTCCAAATATGAAGTGAACAAAGAAGCCTTAAACTTACGCTAGAAGTTATAAATATTTATTTTTAAATGGAACCATCAATAATAAAAACAATAACCAATGTTTTTTGAGCATTTAACATGTACTAAACTTAACATATATCATTTCAAGCTCCTTCCATCTGTTTTTTTAAAATCCCAATTAATTTTTGATGGAAATTTATGCTCAGGGAAGCTAGCATTTTAGGTCATATAGCCAGTCAGTATGAGAGCATGGATTTGAAGGAAGGTCTATCTGACTAAAAGTCTGCTTTTTAAAACAATGCTTTTATATTGAAGCTTTCCTTGAATAATAACTTGAATTGAACCCTTATATCATATAATGCCAGTCATCCTGGGTTTAAACTGGTTCTCTAAGCTAGTATTTTAAAAGTCATATTTAATTTTGATTTAAAAAATTTAGCGTGGTATTTACCATCTTAACCATTTTAAGTGTACAATTCGATATTGTTATGAATATTCACATTGTTGTGCAACATCTCCAAAACTATTTCATCTTACAAAACTGAAACTCTATGCCCACTGAACAATTCCCTTTTGCCCCCTCTCTCCAGCCCCTGACACCACCATTCTACTTTCTATGAATTTGATTAGATTTTTCTATAAGTGGAATAATATAGTCTTTGTCTTTTGTGACTGGATTATTTCACTTAGCATAATGATCTCAAGGTTTACCCATATTGTAGCATGTGACAGGATTTCATTCTTTTTTTTTAAGACTCAATACTTTTCCATTGTACATGCACATCACATTTTATCCATTTATCTATTGATGGACTGTTGGACTATTCCTACTTCTTGGTTATTATGAATAATTCTGCAATGAACATGGGCATGCAAATATCTCTTCGAGATCTGTTTTTAAGTTTTTTTTAAATATATTTTTATTGATTTCAAGAGGAAGGGAGAGGGAGAGAGAGACAGAAACATCAATTATAAGAGAGCATCACTGATCAGCTGCCTCTTGCATGCCTCCTTATCCTCCGGGGATTGGGCCCACAAGCCAGGCATGTGCCCTGACGGGGAATCAAACTGTGACCTCTAGTTCATAGGTAGATGCTCAACCACTTAGCCACACCACCAGTCCTGTTTTCAAGTCTTTTGAATAAACAGTAGTCCCCCCTTGTCCATAGGGGATATATTTCATGATACCCAGTGGATGCCTGAAACTGTAGATAGTACTGAAGCCTGTATATATACTATGTTTTTGTTCCTATACATACATACCTTTTCACTTAAAGAAAGTACTGTATGATTTCTCTTTAAGTATATCCAAAGTGTCAGCATCACAACTCTTGCACTTTGGGGACATTATTATGTAAAATAAAGGTTACTTGAACACAAGCACTGCAATGCCTTGACAGGTAATCTGATAACTATCAGCTACTAAGTGACAAACAGGTGGGTAGTAAACACAGTGTGGATATACTAGGTGATTCTCATCTGGGCAGGAGATATGAAGCAGGAAGCACAGGGTTCCATCATGCTTCTCTGAACAGTGCACAATTGAAAACTTATGAAATGTTTATTTCTGGAATTTTACATTCAGTATTTTCAGACCACAGTTGACCTTGGGTAACTGTGAAACCACGGATAAGGTGGAACTACTGTGTACCCAAAAGTGGGCTTGCTGAATCATATGGTATTTATATTTTCAATTTTCTTATAAAAATTCTGTACTGTTTTCCTAAGAAGCTGGATCATTTCACATTCCCACCAACAGTGCACAAGAGTTCCCATTTCTCCACATCTTTATCAATCCTTTTTATTGTGTGGCTTTGCACAGTTGCCATTTTATTTTATTTTTTATTTTATTTTTTTAGTATATTTTATTGATTTTTTACAGAGAGGAAGGGAGAGGAAGAGGAATACAGAGTTAGAAACATCGATGAGAGAGAAACATCGATTCAGCTGCCTCTTGCACACCCCCTACTGGGGATGTGCCCGCAACCCAGGTACATGCCTTTGACCGGAATCGAACCTGGGACCCTTCAGTCCGCAGGCCGACGCTCTATCCGCTGAGCCAAACCGGTTAGGGCCACAGTTGCCATTTTAATAAGGTGCTATCTCACTGTAGTTTTGGTTTGTATCTCTTTAATGAATAGTGATATTAAGCATCTTTTCCTATGCTTTATAACGATTTATATATCTTCTTTGAAGAAATGTGTATTCAAGTTCTTTGCTTATTTTTCATTAGTTTTTTGTTGTTGTTATTGGGATGTAGGAGTTCTTCGTATACAGGGTGTCCCAAAAAGTTATACACACTTTAACAGCTTATAGCTCAATTTTGAAAATGAAATGTATTTTAATAAACACTGACTTTATAATTATTCAAATTGTGTGTATACATTTTTTGAGACAGCCTATATTCTAAATAGTAACCCTTTTCAGATATATGATTTGCCAATATTTTCTCCCATTCTAAAGGTTGCCTTATCACTTTGTTGTTTCCTTTGATGCACAGAAGTTTTAAAGTTTGATACAGTCCTCAAAACTCGTATATTGTACCCAAACCTCTATTTATCTATCTATCTATCTATCATCTATCTATCTATCTAATCTATCATCTATCATCTATCACCTTTTATCTATCTACACAAACTCATGAATGTGGACAACCAAATTTCATGAAAATCAAGAAGACAGACAGAATTTTTGAACTACTAAGCTTTTTAAAAACAGTTTTAAGGAGGAAAAATCCCCTTAGTCATTTTCAGTTCTCATGGTCTGGGCATCTCACCAAGCTGTTTTTGATTATCATGTATAAAGATGCATGGAGTTTTTCATGCAACACAGCCTCTATAAACAAGCCAATTACTTCATCTGTGCTGAAGTGAAGAATCAGTGACTTAATCCAATGCAGAAGAAAAACTTTCAATGTTATATATTAGTGAGAGACTGAATGTCAATGTAGCACATAAATGCTGTAACACGTTTTATGTATTATTTAGCAACTTTCCAGGATAATATTGACAGTATGCAATTTAACTTTAAATATTGGCTTAGAACTTAGAACATGCATGAGATTCCACTCCACTGTATTTTGTTTGTGGCTGGTCCATAAGATGTGCTCCTTTACTAATGGAGCTAACAATGTGCTTTAAAAAATGTGTATACAAATAGCTATCATTTAGGCAGAATGTGATCCAAAGGAGATACAAAATATGAATTCAACAGTTTAAAGATTACTTCTTGATTGAGATGGAAGGGGAATGAAGTGGACTCAATGAAAATTTCTTAGCAGGGATGTTGTTTAATATGGAATTAGAAAGTAGGTATTATTTCAAGAGACACATAGGTATAGCATGAGGAAAGAGGTGATGTCATAGTTTCATGTGCCTAATAGAAGTGTGATGTAAGCAGCAAAGTTAGATTACAGCTAAATCATGCTTATGCAAGGCATTTAAATGAGATTCTGACATTACTTAGGGCAGAGAATAACTGTGGCAACCAAGTATATTTGGTAATGAGGGGAACACATTATCAAGGGAAAATCATGTCTTACCTACAATGGTTTTATTACTTGTGATTTTTCAACAACTTGATGCATATTGATTTTTAAAAATTACAGCATTTAAGTTTACATCAGGTCCCCCCTTTAAACAAATGAAGAGCACCAACCAATTTTGATCCCTCCCATATAAAATAGGAACAAGCGTGTGGTGTAAGAAACAAAGGACATATGGTCTCCATAATATAAAATCATATAAGTATACACCTGAGCATATTGCATGCTTCAGTAGTTTTTTAATCAACTGAAGAATGTGCCAAGAATATGGTTAACATGAGCAGGTTTAATAACCCTAAGTATCTAATTTGGTTAGAATACGGTTGCTTTCCCTTTTACTATTTCATCCACATGCACACATATACATATTCATACACACATAGTACTTATATAATTTTTAGTTTTGTTTATCTATTTTTCTATCAGACCTTGATCTTAACCAAATACAGTGTTCATGATTAAGATAAAGGTTGTATAATGCAATATCCTAAATTGGTTAGGGCTTATAATTTAATGAGAAAAGGAATATGAGTTAGGAGAATATTAAATAATTCAGGATAAAGATTATGAAGTTTTGGATCATGGTGCTGGCAGTGAGAATGGAAATAAGGGGATTTAAAAAAAATTGCTGAACTGACTGGAAATAGCACAGGAAAGTGATAATAATAGCAGCTGACATTTATCTAGGGATAACTAAGGTACAGACATTGTTCTAAGTTGCGAACCCATATTGACTTATTTAACCCCCTCAGTAACCTATTAAATATTCTTATTACTCCATTTTACAGATGTGGAAACTAAAATATAGTGATATAATAAGATGTCCAAAGCTAACTAGCCAATAAATGGGAACCCAAAATGACTAAGCCTAAAACACATGGTCTACATTGCGTTAGAGATAACCACTGTATAAAATTCAGATTACTAGTTGGATAGTGGTAATAGAAACAAAGGAAAAAGGTTAAGAAGTACAGTAAAGAAAAAATGTTTTAAGTCCCTGTTTTGTTTTACACATTTTGTATTTCAAGGCCAGGAAGATATAAAGTTAGATAAGAAAACATGAGTTAGAGGTTTTGTACTAGACAGTATAACAGGCTATGGCCAAAGAAACGCATCATACCATTGTTTGAATGACAGCATATAGGTGTGGCAACTGAGTATTAATTATCAAGTTTGTCAAAAGATGGCTGAATGGTGTATTGAAACCATCAGAAATGAATTGGCCCTAAAGAAATATCCAAAGACCTTGAGAGCTTGTTTGGAGGTTCTAGCAGGGGAGCGCAGCTACTCGTATACCCTTGACCGAAGACCAGTCCTCTCCTCGGGTGGGAAGGTCGTCCTCTTTGACCTAGCGCACAGCTTCAGGAGGGATGCACTTGGATCGGTGAGGGAGGAGGGGGACACCCGCCTAGCCAGCCAGATCAGCCAAATCAACCCTGGCGATCAATGGGGTGAACTGGAGAGCATTATGCTAAGTGAAATAAGCCAGTCAATGAAGGAAAAATACCATATGATCTCACTCATTCAGGGATAATAAAGACCATTATAAACTTATGAACAATAATAGATACAGAGGCAGAGCTGCCTCAAACTGATTGTCAAACTGCAGCAGGAAGGCCAGGGAGGGTTGGGGGGCAGAAGGGGGGGGGGTAAGAGATCAACCGAAGGACTTGTATGCATGCATATAAGCATAACCAATGGACATAAGACACTGGGGGGTAGGGGAGGCCAAGGGATTGTCGGGGGAGGGGGGGAAGGACACATATGTAATACCCTTTGTAATGCTTTAAGCAATAAAACAATAAAAAAAATTAAAAAAAAAAAGAAATATCACCAGCAAGGGTGGCTAGTGAACCAGCAGGTATATCATTAGACAAAGGTGAATAGAAATCCACAAGGAGACAATAGATCTCAAATCAGATTAGGCATCATCATTGTGTAAGAAACTATATCAACTGTATCAAAGCATCAGCATATGAAATGTTATAATAGGCTAAAAATTTTTATTAGGCTGGATACATGGAGATGTGAAGCCAAGAGTTTCTGGAAGTATGGAGGGAAGTCAAAAGTGGAGATGCTCTGATGTAGACATAAATCATTTCAACAAGCATGAAAAAAATAATGAAAACGCTAGAATGACAGGAGGTTGAGTTATTACAAATATTCACGTTTACATGATATAATTTTCTATGAATCTGATACTCTTGTTGGAGATCCATTTGTTTACAATTCAATAGGAATATGATTCTTTCCCCTCCCCTGAAATTCACTAGATTTTTTTATGATACCCCAGAAATAACCTCAGTAAGAGTTATAAGCACCAAAGTTCTACCTATATAGAGATACAATCAAAAGGCCAATACACATAAGAAGGGAGAGTGTATTTTTACATCAACTCACCAGTTTTAAAAAAATACATATAAAACTTTGGGAATTATTATTCCAGGAAGGACGGAATTTCCCTCTGCAGGAAAATATCCACAATTGAAAGATGTAATGCAATAAATAAATAAATACATGAGTATGATAAAAATAAGAGTGCACATCTGCTTCCTGGTAGCATTATGATAAATACTTTGGGGAATGTTTCTTTTGGTTTCTATTATTAAAAGTGATCACATCAAGAATGCATGAGTGACATTATTATCTCTTTTTGTTCACACCCAGATGATGAGTGGAAAATGGCAACATTTTAGATAAGTCTATACCTTCTATAAACAAAGAATTATAAACAACAAACCAAAAGCTGCATTGTATACTTGTTAACATGAATATTTTTGATGTGAATATTTATTTTGGATGGAAGTCCACACTATAATTGAATGACCTGACAGCATTTTGAACCAGAGTTGTTAAAAAAAATGTGGAAAAAGGACCCATCTCTGCCCATATATTTATCCATTACTTAGCATTTTGAGGGGGCAGAGGTGCAGTTGTGCACCAATCCCAAGAGAGCTTCATTCTTTCCAAAAACTATGCAGAACTAAGGATACAGGAATGATTAACAGAAAATATATCTTAACAACTTTGTCAATGGTTAAGTATGATTTCGTTTTATTATTTTTTATTTATTTTGAGTAACTGAGTTACTACCAAAAGCCTCTCTTTACAAATGAATTACAGAATGCGCATGAGGGCAATTGCCTTCAATCTTTCTCTGGCTTAGGATTCTTGAATAATAAAGTCATCCTAAAATCAATAGATAACAACCTAAGTCAGATGATAAACTCAAATAAGAAAGAGAAAGCAAATCAAAGATTTCACAGCTACCAAATTGTCTGGAAGAACCTTCCTGAATGTTCTAAACCAGTGAGAGTATCACAAAAGACTCTTCACAGACACATTCTATTCATTTAAGAATCACCCATTCATTTAATAGTTATTATTGATCATCTACCATGTAGTTATTAGTGCAGGGGTGATAACATGGTGATCAAGATAGACATATTCCAGCCTTCATAAAGCTTACATTATAACAGAGAACACAGACTAGAAAACAGGCAATTTCAAGGCATAGTGGGAAAGGAGAGTTGATTCCTTTTGTGCTTTCATGTCATTTACTATTATTATAAAAACTATTTTACTCAAGACTGTAGGTTTTCCCTCCATTGCCCCCATGTTGCCATGGTAACTAACTAGCTAATATTAAAGTAGGAAGAAAGCAAAGGGAAAGCCAGACATTATAAGCATGGCCATTTGGGCAGCCTCACCAGGAAGCTACAGTTTCACACTCCCCACAGGAAATCCCAGTCCATTCCCTGCAGATCACTGGGGGAAAAGAGAAGATAGGTACATGTACAGTGAAGTCCTAGTGACATAGGTGAGGTGCTTGTCTGTCAGTCTGACCTAGAAACAAAGATAATTGGCTAGCGGGGAAGATCCACTGCAAGTGCAGAAAATCCTGAAGGCTCAATTGGTTATGTTCCTAGTTAAAATCCCCAAGCCCGGCTGGGGTGGCTCAGTGGTTGAGCATTGACCTATGCACCAGTAGGTCACGGTTCAATTCCTGGTCAGGGCATATGCCCAGGTTATGGGCTCAACCCCCATCGTGGGGTGTGCAGGAGGCAGCCGATCCATGATTCTCATCATTGATGTTTCTATCTCTCTCTCCCTCTCCCTTTCTCTCTGAAATAAATAAAATCCCCAAATACAAAGGAATTCTCTCTTTTGTTCCTCTTATTTTAACTCCTGCTTTCTTGTACTTGCCATGCTCACACCATAGCCATGTTGGTTATCTGATTTAAAAAAGTTAATTTGTCCTTTCAGAAATAGTCACCATTATGTCACTAGTAGTTGTCACCTTACCTGGGTCTGACTCAACAATTCCAGTAGGACCCATTAGATTTATTTTCTAAACAGTCTTTCAACATCAGTGTAAACCAAAATTAATTTTCAACTATAATAAAAAATAAAAAGCATCTTTGAACAGAAAGGAACCACAGCCTGGGAGACACAAATTCAGGTAGCAACCTAAACTGTGTTCCATGGACTCAAAGGGGAGGCCCTCTGTATTGTAATAGCAAAAGTTCCCACCCAGATTATCAATTAGGTCAGTTTTACATAAACAAAGTATCCAAATTGTGCATTCTCATTGGACAGAGGAGACCTCAGGCCATTGGTAGGAAGAAGAAATCAGGACTTCCCTGTAGTGTTTGACCCAGGCAGCATAAACAAATAGGGCACAGTGCAGGAAGCTGAGAGTTCAGTCTGAGGCCCTTCCTGTTAGAACATATAAGGAGCCCCTGTCAGAAATGGCCGCTAGGCTCTTATTATTTATAAAATGTGAGCCCTTCGTTGACCATGGCAAGTTCATCCCAGCAGATCAATTCTTTCTCCGGGATCCCATCAAATGAATCTTTCTTGTTGGGGTCTACAGCAATAAGAAGTAGGATGTCTGTCCTTCCAGGAGTAAAGAGACTTCAATTATAATCTCAGCTTTGTGTTTATTCAGTTGTGTGCCTCCACACACACTACAAGTAGTGTCTTATAAACAGGGCTTATGAATTACTCAAGTGCGGGGCCATTCCTCTGCAAACAGTCAGCCCCCATCTTAGAATATAGATGTTCTTTCATGTTTAAGGAAGGAAATAGGGAAAAAAGGAAGAACAGAGAGGGGTAAAGAGGAGGAGAGATAGTTCACATTACTTCATCTACAATCGTCTCTGTAAAATAAAAAACAAATAGAACCAGACATTCTCTCAGGTGCTTTGTTGTTGTTGTTTTTTAATTCTGAAATATTATGAGTCTATGAGACAAACTAGATAAAAATTATTTTACTAATTACTATTTCTTAATTAGAAGTATTTCCAAATAGACATCTGAGACTAACAGTTTATCAGGCTTACACCCTGATTATTTCCAAGGCTGGAATAAAACAAAACAAACAAAAACCTTACTAGTTCTGTTAAAGTTTTAACAAAATACACCATGTTGAAAAAATTCCAAAATTCTTTATTGGAGAATGCACAAATTCAATATATAGGGTGTCCCAAAAATGTATATACACTTTAAATAATTATTAATCCCAATGGATTAAATCTGAAAAGAAAGAAACATCAATTGAGCTACCAGAAAAAAAAAGTATGTATACATTTTTTGGGACACCCTGTATTTAGACTGTAAAATTGAACTTTAGAAATATTATTTTCTGAACACTAACAGGTTGTCTGCTACTTTCACAATCTATGTTTTTGTTCTTAACATTCTTTTGAATGAAGATAAGCTAAAGTCTACTATCTGTAATACGTTAAGCAATAAAATAAAATTTAAAAAAGAAAATATTTAATATTTCTAGAATGCACATTATAGAGTAGCAGGCTTTTTGATTATTTAGAAAATATTTCAAGTAAACCTTATTGGTCTTATTAAACATATTTCACCTTCTATGAAATAGAAATAGGGTTTTATAAATTGTTATTAATATAAAATAGGTATAAAGTATATAATTAATTTAGGATATATACATAACAAATTATGAGTAATACAAGGTATATTGATGAATAGTCATATGCAAAAGTAACAATTATGGGAATAGACTAATCTGAAACAATACCAAGAAAGGCATTCAGAAAGTATTTTCCCATTAAATAACTAGAACATTATTCAGTTTCACTTCCACTTGCTCAGAAGCTGAAGTGACCTTTAAGTTCAATTTCTGGAAAATATCATTGATTAACGTACTTGCTGCTTCTATTAGCTAGTTAAAGTCTAGAGAACTGCCGGGCAGATGAAGTGGCACGGGACAAAGATGCTCTTTGCATATTAGATAGCTCACACCCAGAAGCAGGAGTTACTCATTTATCTCTGCGCTCTTCTTAAATGCCCCCCTTGACAGATGAGGGCTTCGCTTCCTTAGCCAACTTGATTCCACACGTTCTGTAGTGAAAGATTCTACAAGTTCCCTTGAAGTCCCAAATTTAGGGAATAAGGAATCTTGGTTCTCTTAGCAGCTAAAGAGCTCCCATAGGAAAAGGTCAGCACTTGTAAATTGTCTAGAAAAAGTCTAGTCCCTGGGGAGGAGACTGTACTATAGGAGAATGTTACTGGGCGTTGTCTATGTCCTCAAGTGGTGGACAGTGAATTAGGTCATTCATTTCTCTAGATTTTCCTGTAAAGAGGATTACAACAGAGTATTCTGAAACCAAAGAATAGAGCATTAACTGAGAGCTGTCAAGAACACCTGGTTAGGAGAGTTATAGGGACAAGATAGTGTCCAAACAGTGGAAGTAGGCTGTAGATAAGAGGATCGAAATGACAGCAGGCCCATGTTGAAGGGTTAAAAAATATCTATTCATTGGGTTAAAAAAAAAAATAAGTGTGTGTGGAGGAGGCTGTTGAACAAATCTGTACTGCTTATTTGGGGATGGGGCACTTCAGCAAGGACACATGCAATGTTGCAAATCCAGTAGTAGATAGCTAAAGAACGTTGGGATGCCAAGAAATGAGGCTGGAAATTTAGATGTGGCTCCTAAGAATTGTATTATTTGATATTTAGTCTCTATAACTAGATGCGCTTCTGTGATAACTAGCAATGAAGGGTTCCTTTAACCTGGATTCTGCCTCATACCCCTATATATCATGGTCTGTGGCAGTGTTCCCCAAATTATGTCTCTTTAAGCCAGCGGTTCTCAACCTGTGGGTTGCAACCCCTTTGGCAGTCGAACGACCCTTTCACAGGGGTCACCTAAGACCATCCTGCATATCAGATATTTACATTACGATTCATAACAGTAGCAACATTACAGTTATGAAGTAGCAACGAAAATCATTTTATGGTTGGGTCACAACATGAAGAACTGTATTTAAAGGGCCAGAAGGTTGAGAACCACTGCTTTAAGCACACTTGTGTGCAAAAAAAGGAGGTGGTAATGGTCAATTCTAAAATGGCATTCTCTTCTCCAGGAATATACTTGAGGGAGGTCACCAGAGGACTGTTCTTTGCATGAGGTGAACAGAACTCAGCATATAAAAAACCAGAAGGCCATAGAGCAGTGCATAGATGGCATGAGAATCTGATCTATGTGCAGTATGCATAATCTATGTGAGGATAAAGAAAAGGTGATACATAGATACTGTAATGTGCCATACAGCATTTGAGTTTCCTATACTCACCACGTATTCCTCACAATAATCCTGTGAGGTTAGGGCTTTCATGAACCCCCAGTAATCTGATGGGAAACATGCAGAAAGGTCAAGTAATTTGCTTGAATCACACAGGTAAGAGGTGACACAGGCAGGAGCTCAACCTGGGCTGTCTGTCTGCTCACATGGTCTTAGCATTGCACCATGTTCCCTCCCACACTTTAAAGCCCCAGTTTAAAGTCACACAAAGACTCTGAGACTTTCAGTTACCAGAGTGACCTCCATACAGAGCAGTGGTTCCCAACCTATTTTTGGCCATGCCCCACCTAAGCATCTCCAAAATCCTGATGCCCCCCCCCCATACCATATAATTCTTATTATTCAAAAAGTGAACTCCTATCCACATGGAGGAAGCCTAAAAGGTCATTAACTTGGTCTAAACAAGCTGCCAGAGAACATGACATCCATGAAAAAGAAAAAGAACGAAAGGACAGCTGACATACTGAGGAAGAAATTGTTTTAAAAAATAATAATAATATGAAGTGATATGAAAAAATAGCAAATAAAGTTTCAAAACATAATAGAGAACTGAAATGTATAAATATGTCACAATATATTTATATACTGTTATATACTGTATATGAGGCCCCTAGAACCATAAGAAATGCAAAAAATTCACTGTTAATAACTCATTCTTGAATTGCCCCCCTTAAAAATCAAACTTCCCCCCTGTGGAGTGTGTGCCCCACATTGGGAACCACTGATATAGAGTATTGAGCAATAAGGTCTAATCCACCAGTGTAATGTATGCTAAAATAAATAAGACCTGAGAGAGAAGTCGGGGTTGGAGATAATACTCTGGGCATCGTCTCCACATAGATACCAGCAGAGTTTGAAAAGAAGATGACATAATTAAAGGAAATACTGTAGGGAGAAAAGACCAAGATTATGAAAAAGACCTTGTGTTTAGATTTAATATCACAAGGAGATTAACTTGAGCCATGATGATAATGAATTATTTTGTAATTGTCTACTTCAGGATAGCAACCATGTTTTTTCATCTGTATTTCATCAGAGACTTTTAGAGGGCCCAGCACAGGGCAGCACTCTGTAAGTACTTCTTGAATTAAATAAAAAATAAAAAGGGAATTAGAGATACAAGGGCATCAAGAGTAATATGAGCCCTAACTGGTTTGGTTCAGTGGATAGAGCATCGGCTTGGGGACTGAAAGGTCCCAGGTTCGATTCCGGTCAAGGGCATGTACCTTGGTTGCGGGCACATCCCCAGTGGGGGGTATGCAGGAGGCAGCTGATCGATGTTTCTCTCTCATCGATGTTTCTAACTCTCTATCCCTCTCCCTTCCTCTCTGTAAAAAATCAATAAAATATATTTAAAAAAAAACAAGAGTAATATGAATATGTGTGAAATAATCTTTAAGATGAGGAATATATGTGTGAAATAAACCTGTGATGAATTTCATATCCAAAGTAGTCACAAGAGGAAAAAACAGAGGCAATGGGCTCGAAATGGATTAATTTCAATTAAAGCACTAGAAAATGCATATTAATTATTATAAGAGTTTTGTCATATGCTATAAGAATATGGAGAAAGATGTGGAAGTAACCATTTGGTCCTTATTTTTCCGAACCTTAAATCTTGTGATGCTAGAAGAAAAAGCATAACAGTTATTAGGGACTGTAAAAGATATTAAGGACAGGTGAATAAAATTTTTGAGTGAAAAGCATTTTTCAAAGCCAGATGTAGTGAACATGTGTGAGGTTGGCATGCAGAGTTGGCATCATTTGGGGGCCAGGAAGGGTGGCGGCAATGAAAGACAAAATTATTCCAAATGAAGGGAGAAACATAGCCAATGCCCCAGGAGGAAAGAACACAGAGATTGCTGGCTCACGTGGTTGACCCTGGTTTGTCCTTTAATAATTGACTAGAGGTCTAGTGCATGAAAAGACCTAGTTTATTTCACACATATATTCCTCATAAAGGTTATTTCACACATATTCATGCACTGGAGGAGGGGTCCCTCAGCCCAGCCTGCCCCCTCTCACAGTCCGGGAGCCCTCAGGGGCGGGAGGTGACCCGGCGATCAGGGGAAGGCGATGCCCCATCACACCTCTGCTGCTGCCACTACCAGCAGAGCAAGCCTTGGCTGGCCCTGGTTACCTGAGCCTCGGGCAGCCCTGGGCAGCTGGGGGGCTGAGGGGACTGGTGGACTCCGTAGGCAGGCGTGCAGTGGGGCTGAGGGGACTGGGCGCCACCATCTTGTGGCTGTGGGTGCTGCCATCTTTGAGGGCGGGGTAGTCAATTAGCATATTCCCTCCTTATTGGCTGTGGGTGCCTCCATCTTTGCGATGGTGTGAGGGTCAATTAGCATATTCCCTCTTTATTAGATAGGGTTTGAGTAATTTACTAGACTTACAAAAACACTTTTCAACTCTGTGTATAGGAAAAAGGGGAACCTCTAAATGTTTATTTCTGATGATTAGAACTAACCAAGAGTGACAAATATATAAAAGGGGTGATTATTGGCTGTCATGCAGGTGATGGCTATATGACTGATAAACACCAGCAGAAAGCAGATCTGAATGCAATTGTTATTTTAAATAAATCTCAAGTGAAATCATTTCACAGGATATGAAATGATTACTCACTGCACTCATAACTTTTGCAAGATGAATCAAAAGTATCATTTCCGGAATATGAACAGGCCTATGCGATAGTGACACAACAAAAGAAGAGGTCTAAATAGTCCACATCCAGAGACAGGGGAGGTGGAGGGAGACTTCCGTAGGATCTTAGCCTGAGCTTTCTGAAGGGTTTATTGAGCCCACATGTGTAAGCATAGCATTCCTTCTCCATGCAAGTTATTGCTGCCAAAAACTTGCCCTTTTTAAAACCTGAACAATGAGCATTCTCTGCCAAACCTCATCACAGTGTAGTCTAAGACAACAATCCCCATGGCTCTATGAAACGTGAATCAAGCCAAACAGGGAAATGTCATTCTCTCATCTATATATCCAGTAGAAATGCTTTTGAACAGCTGCTTCACAGGTGATAAAAGTCTTAACTTCAAAACGTGATAAGATAATCTTGACTTGAATGAACTTCCCATTATAAAATTACAAATGACTCATCGGACACCATTTCATTATGCAAATACTTTGCAAACAGAATAATCTGGCTACTTAACCTCTACCAACCTGCTCAGGAGCAATTTTTAACACACTAACTAGCTTACTATATGAAAATATAAGACAGAAGATAATGTGGCCAAAAGAGTGAATTTTCAATGAGAAGATATATCAAGGATAAAATTAATAAGCATACAATTGCTCTACTATTTAAAGAATTTGTCCTCTAATGTGAGAAGTTAAACCTCAAAATTGGTAAGATTTGAGATGATGATTTTCATTAACAAAGACATTTTTTTCAAAATAGCCCTCTAGTTGTAATTATGATTTCACTAGCCATCAACTACCTAAAAAACATATTGATAGGAAATAAAACAAGAGAACTGGTACTTAAAAATTTATTAAGAGGAAGTAAAAAATGCAAAAGTGTAAATGGTACCTATCTTTGTTATAAAATCTAACTATACACTTTAAAAGTTTTTGGTCAGAGTATTCTATTTTTTCATTCCTCTTTTTAACTAGGTTAAGTTACTGTAGGCACAATCTCTTTTATTAAAAAAAAGTTGTTAAATTATTTTGTGTAAAAAAAAGAAAACCCTGAACCTAAGATTCCAGTGAGAGTCCAGAGCATATTAATCTTGTTGATTTGAGTCTTTTTCAGACATTTTCATTTTTTCAGAAAATTCGGTGGAATATCACCAAAAAAAAAAAAAAAAGTCTTTTAGTAACACATTCTGGAATCAGGTTCCATAACTTTTCCCGAACAAGTCCTTGAAATGTTTTATGCCATGACTCATACAAACTAAAAACAAAACAAACAACATTTTTTTTAAAGCATGCCTAAATTTCTCAACAATTGCCACAGTAAAACACAAATTCAGCAGATACTGTAGTTAACTGTAGAGTATAGAATCTGGTAATCATTAAATAACTAGAGGCCCAGTGCATGAAATTTTTTCAGGGGGGGGTGTCCCCCTCAGCCCAGCCTGCAACCCTCTCCAATCTGGGACCCCTAGTGGGGATGTCTGACTGCCGGGGGATCAGGCCTAAACCAGCAGTCAGAAATCCTTCTCATAATCCAGAACCGCTGGCTCCCAACTGCTCACCTGCCTGCCTGCCTTATCGCCCTTAACTGCCCCCCCACTGCCAGCCTGATCACCCCTAACCCCCTCTGCCTGCCAACTTGGTTGCCCCCAACTGCCCTCCTGTGGCCTGGTCGCCCCACACAGCCTGCTGTTCAGTCGCCCCACACAGCCTGCCGTTCACTAACCCCCCTGCCAGCCTTGTCACCACCCCAGGCAGCCTGCTGTTCAGTCTTTACTGTGATGGAGTCTGGGACAATTTGCATATTCCTCTATTATTAGTACACATTATAAATATGAGATAACAAAAAGTAAGACATCATATTTGAAAGCTTAGATAAAAACAGTAAAATTACAAGACTTTTGGTCCAATTGTAAGAAGAGCTTACTAAAAGAGAGTAAACCACACATTTTTAAAACAATGTTGCAACAATTTGAGACAAGAAAGAGAAGGAATAGAAAGAGAAGGAATAGACAAGAAAGAGAAGGATTTATATATACATATGTACATACAAACAGAGAAAGTGTCTTTGGAGAGTGAGGGAAAGCTTTGAGAAAACATATATAATAGATAGAAAGGGAAATGGCAGCCCTTATTTCCTGCCCACCCTACATTGGCTGGGACATACATTAATCTCACCTTCTAGAAATGTTGGGGGAGATAGAGGACAAATAGGTATACTTTTAATTTTCAACATAACAATGATATGTTTATTATACATATAATATTTCATAGGAAATAATCTTTAACATACTTAACGTAGTAGATTCCTTGAGGTTCAAAGATGAGAATAAAGAGTTACGGAGACATTTTGGCAAGAATTTTGGGAACATAATCATCATCTATACCTGAAGACATCTGGCACTGATGATAGATCTTGGCAATATCAATAAAATAGCAAAGAAAGAAGTAGGAAAAAAAGTTTGCCTTCCCTTTTAATATTGAATATTGATTTATAGGACACAACTAATACATACCTTTCTTTGCACAAGAACCTATAATGGGGATCTGGAAATTTTCAGTAATCCAAATAATACATTTAAAAAATTTTTTTATTGATTTTAGTGAGAGAGGTAGGGAGAGGGAGAGAGAGAAGAACATCGATGAGAGAGAAACATCAATCGGCTGCCTCCTGCACAGTCCCACCAGGGATCCAGCCCCAAACCAGGGCATGTGCCCCCACTGGGAATTGAACCAAAGACTTCTCATGCACAGGATGATGCTCAACTAACTTAGCCACACTGGCCAGGGCCATATAACACATTTTATTTAGAAAAATAAGTAATTATGAGAATAGTTAATTACAAATATGAGTTTATAGTTATTATATTTTGCATTAACAGTATAAAAATGGCAGAATAGTAGTACCCTGAAGTAGGGAAATAAAGTAAGCATTTAATTGAATGACATTAACCTTGTTAACCAGAGAAATATTCACCTTTTATAAAATTTTTCACCATGGTTAATCAATGTTTTGAAATCTCACTTTTAAAATATAAACTTTATTTTTTCAGAATAGTGTTAGAATTATAAAAACATTGAGAAAATATTACAGAGAGTTCCCCTATAACCCATACCTAGTTTCCCCTATTATTTTTACACTAGAGACCCAGTGCACAAAATTCTGCACCAGTAGGGTCCCTGGCAGCTGCTGGCTCCCAGCTGCTGGCTGGGACCTCCCTTCCTCTGGCTGCCAGCCCTGCTGCCAGCCGGGGGTGGGGCTGGCCAGAGGGAGGGGCCATGGGCTGTTGGCTGGCCAGCCCCACCCCCTGGTCAAACTCCTGGTCAAACTCCTGGTTGAGGGGACAATTTGCATATTAGGCTTTGGCCAGGAAGTTCTTTCAGTTGGTTCCTATGCCTCTTTCACATACCTCTATCAGTGTGTGTATGTGGTGATGGTGGTCATGGTGATGGTGTGTATGTGTGTTTTCTGGACATTCACTTTTTGGCACTACTAGATGACCCAGGCTCACCTTGCATAGTTCCTACCCCCGTCCTACAGTCAGCCATTTCTCCAAGAATCCCTAGTTTGGTATTAGAAATGAAGCTCTAGGCACAAAGTGTCACATATAAAATTCATTTTTAAAATAAATACTTCATGCTTATCAGCATTTTCTGGTTTTTCAATGATAATCATAAACTATATCTGTAATGAAAATCATTACTATAATAACAAAAGATCTATAAAAAATACACACCCATTTCAATAAGAAAAATCACATTAATATGAACTTCTATTGACCCAGTATTTAATATTATAAGTAAATTGAGAGTTCTGGATATGCCAAATATTTATCTTTGAAATGAAGTGTTACATTTGAAAATTGAAAGAGTTCCTCCAAATATGAGTAGTAATCATTTTCACTTTAGGCAACACTTCTTTCTTTCATAGAATAATCACTTCAGATATGAAGAGAAAATATTTATCTAAAAGCACCACTAACAACAAATACCAACATCCAAGAATGCCTGAATTTCACCTATAAGAACTGATCTTTATAATAAAGACTAGAGGCCCGTTGCAGAAATATTCCTGCAAGAATAGGGCTTCCTGTGGCTGGAGCAAAGCAGAGAAGGGAGCGAAACTCGATGAGGCGGGCTTCGCTCCCGCTTCAAGCCCCTGCAGCGGGTCTTGCCCTCCCGCTCCAAGCCGCTGCCCCTTATGCTCCCGCCACAGTGGTTGGGCTTGCCCTCCTGCTCCCATCCCCTGCAGCTGGGCTTGCCCTCCCGCTCCCAGTTGCTGGGGCTGGGCTTGCCCTCCCACTCCCAGCTGCTGCCCCTTCCTCTCCAAGCCGCTGCCCCTCCCGCTCACAGCACTGCGGCTCCGTTTCTGTCCTCCCAGCCTCTATTTGGCTCCCTTCTGTACCGCTTGCCCTCCATGTTGTGGTCAGTCTTTGCTCGCAGCTAGTATATGCATATTAACCACCATCTTTTAGCTTCTATAATTGAAACATTGTATCTTTTGGAGCTGTTGCTTCAGGAGCTCAGAGACCGGCAGCAGCAGGCGGGGAACCTGGCTTCTTCCATCACTGGAGCAAGCAAGCCTCCTGTTCGCGTTATTTGCCTGGCTGCCGGCCGCCATCTTGGTTGGCAGTTAATTTGCATATTGCCTTGATTTGCCAATGGGAAGGGTAGCGGAGGTATGGCTAATTACCATGTTTCTCTTTTATTAGATAGGATTAAAAACACACACAAAAAGGGAGTGAAAGCCTAACAACTTGTGTATACTTTCATCAAAGAAAAAACAGATTTGGACATAATTTGAAATTATTACATCATTAGTCATGGGCCCAACTCTCAATATAAGATGTGAAAAAAAGACTTCCATTGGCCTATTTAAGCACATTAGGAGGATACTTTATTTTCTGGATAATGTTTTTAAGCAGTGATAATAAATGTACCTATTATTAGGTATGGGTCATACAGGCTCATTTCTGGAATAAATATGGCATCATAATTCTTAAAAGCTGTTTAAGCTATGTAAGATATTGGCTAAGTAGAAGACCTAGTCAAGTGAATAATTAATATAGGAAAAATCAATTGAACATTTATCTGATGGTAGATTAATAATCTTCATATACCTATACCATTTTGCTTATTTTCCAAGAAAGCAATAGTAATGTATTTCTCTTAAGATGCTCAGTAATTTAGACTTCTTTTGCTTATTTGATTGATTTTGTTCTCAGTAGTAATAGTCCCAGTTAATGATGCTTAATTCTATTTAATTAGAAAAAATATAGCAAATATTCCATCTTTCCTGTGATTTGCTAGTAAAACTAAGAGGACACACTATTAACCAACAGTTTTAAAACATAACATGTTGAAGTTATGTTAACTGCCCTATTGAACAAACAAGGGACGTGGTCCTAATGTCTGAAGCAGAAGACACCACATCTTTAAGGGGATGACAGATTCAGATTCAGAAAGACACAGACTATTCTATGAACTTTGGTCACTTAATTCTCAGTTTATTTTATACATTTATATGGAAGGGTAATATTTATAGTTTACTGAACTTTGCAAAAGAATGAACAAACTATCTAAATTTACCAGTGGAAGATTAGCAAGCTGGTTAATGATGTCCTGATTCATTATTTTAGAAATTATTAAATATTATTAACATAGAGATAAAGGGTCAAATATTGAGGAAGATAGACTGAAAGTCATCAAAATAATTTCAAATCTAAGTATTAACAGTATACTTCATGATATATTCCAGCTTTTTATAGCACTTAACTATCAGTTTTTTAATAATTTGTATTTATACATGTCTAATAATTTAAGTATAACTCATTATTACTTAAGTTTTGAAATAATTTAAAAGGTGTTGCATTGCTTATCAGTGTGTTTCAGTTTATAAGAATTTTGCTTTAGCTATATCCTTCCTTCTTATTATTATTTAGGTAGGTGTTATTTAGTTAAGGTTAATTAACATGGACATTGATGATACAGATTCTCATTTGTCAATTAGGTACTTGAAAAATACAAGCAATTAAAAATAAAATAACACTTTATAGCATCATAAAAAATATTCAGCATCACACCACTTTTCTCTGTGAAAGGGTAAAACTCAGATCTAAGAGAAAATTATCCTTCCTAAAATCTCAGAGAAAGTAAAATATAACATCAAGTTCTTTAATCTGATTTTCTATAGGCAATAGATTCAAATTCATTCCATTAATTGCTTATATTATTAGACGTCAAAATGTGTTATGTATCTAGAATATGTTTAGCACTGTATTAACCTGAAGATATAAAAACTTAGAGAAGACAAATTCCTTCCTTCAGGGTTCTTATGATCTAATGAGGGATCATAAACAACAATAAGAAAGTGGTTCTCAACTTTGGCTGCACATTAGAATCACCTGGGAATCTTTTTAAAATCCTGATTTCTGAGCCTCATCCTCCAGAAATTCTGTTTCTTTGTTACTAATATCGTGGCCCCACCCCATAACAAAGAAACAGTATTTCCAGAGGATGAGGCCCAGAAATCAGGATTTTAAAAAGATTCCCAGGTGATTCTAATGTGCAGCCAAGGTTGAGAACCACTGCAATAAGAGTAAAGAAAAAGATTGAAAAATTAGAATATCAGCTTGACAGGCATAATGAAGATATAAAAGTAAAAAGGGATTTGGGACAAGGTTTCCCAGAGTAAGGTAGTATTTTTTAACCTAGTTTATGAAGTAAAAAAGAATGTGATTAACAAATTTTGCCCATGATCAATCATTATGATTATTGTTATTACTGTTTATTGTACAAATGTGGATATTTATTTTCTCTTTCAAGGAATATGTTTTTGAGTGTTGCAATACTTGCTACTTTACTTGGGTAATCTATATAACTCCATGTACTTATGTTAAGAATAATAGTTTTTCAAAATAGAGCTATGGTTACTCTTATTTATGAAATAAATCATTAATTGACAAGAACGCTTCCCTAGGAACATGTGTCATCAAAACATTATAATTCCAACACAGAACAGTAAAATTCAGTCACATTTTTTCCACAAAATAATGAGGCTATAACAATCTGAAGATATACTAATATCCATTCAACCGGCACCAACCGAAATGTTTTCCCTTGCGACTACGAGGTTGGTATTCCAACCGCTTCATAAAAATGTAGGTGACAACCCAGTAACTTTGTACACAAACACCAGGCTGCAGAAATACCTGCCAGTTCCAGAGCCATCTTCAGAGATGCTTTAAGGTCTGTGATAACCTTTTGATAGTTACCAAATGTTCATGTAATGGAATAAGAATATTTTATGAAGAATAAGAAAAGGCACCAGGAAACTCCCTGTCTTAATTGAACTCCAACCCAAAACAACATATTTTTTAGTATTCAGAATAATTCAGCTCAATGACTCAAGTTTAAACATGTAGTTGATTTGTTAGCCTGTCATCATAAACACTACATGTACTTCCTCTGCCTTTGTAATTGCTTATATTCTAGACCTTCCCTGCTACCAAAAATAATTCCCACGTCCACCCATACCCACACATGAAAGAAATAGATTAAAACTTCAGTTTCTCTTTGTACATTTTTCCCATGCAAAAACATAATGCAAACTCATCAACTAAGACATAACTATAAAGGCAATTCTGTAAGAAGGCAAAAGAAAAGCCACATAATTATGTCTCTACCTTTTACTTTTAGTTTCTGTTGTGTGGATTTTAGTTCTCTGATAATTCCAAAACATTTTGCATTGCTAGACATTTTCCCTTAACCTCTCTCTCTCTCTCAGAAAGTCAGCAGGAAGGTAACAGAAGTCAAATCATCACTCCACCCAAGTGAATTGGCAACAGATTCTTAACAAAGTTGAACCAGTGGTGCTGAAATATGAAGCAAGGTTTTAGGCATTCAGGTCATGAAGGCAAGAAGAAGACTAAGGAAAACTTCATTAATCTCAGAAATTTTCTCAACAGGGGCATGGGTTACTATTTGACAATATATATATATATATATATATATATTTTATTTTATCCTCTGCTAACATTATTAAAACCACTAATAATTCATATAAGCTACAATAAGATCTGGGTAAATTACTAGTGGCCCGATGCATGAAATTCGTGCATGGGTAGGGTCTCTAGTCCTGGCCAGCGATCAGGGCCCATCTGTGGGGCGGCCAGCGGGGCGATCGGGAGGTTGGCCCCCCTGGTACCCACCTTGGCCAGTTTGGAGCCACCTGCTTGCCAGCCCCTCCCCCTGCTGCTGCTGCCACTGGTCATCTCCCTCAGCGGGGCGATCGGGAAGGGGTGGGGCCCGCTGGCACCTGCCTTGGCTGGCCTGGGGCCTGCAGGCTGGAGCAGCTCCTGTGTTGAGCGTCTGCCCCCTGGTGGTCAGTGCCTGTCATAGCAACCGGTTGTTCTGCCTTTTGGTCAATTTGCATATTAGGCTTTTATTATATAAGATTAATATCATGTACCTATGATTCTCGGCCTGTAGACTTGATGTGGCCGTTACACATTCTCAACCATGGATTCCATTACTTGGAATGTTCTTTCCTTATAAATTATAATACAGAGTTGCAGAGGCAAACTGATCTTAGAAAGGCTCTTCCTTTAAGTGGGGTTATGGAAAGATGCCTGAAGGTGACCCACACCCAGGTAAAACAATTCAAGACTCAGCTCAGCCCCTCAGTTTATATTTGGACACATCAATTAACACCTTTATATCTCATTATTCTTATTTCTAAAATGAGAATAACTGCTTTGTCTAGTCCCCTAACCTTCAACACCATTTTTAAGAATTGTGATTCTTTAAGATTCAAAAAGCCAAAATGGTACACCACCCATTTTTAACCCTGTGTCTCTACTTTTCTCTTTAAAAAAATGACATTTTCTGTAGTATTGGTAGTAATAATAATCGTGATAATGTACAAAGCACCTGGGATGCCATGTGTTTGATAAACGTCCCTTTGCTTCTCCACTAATTTTCCATTTCATAAATGGGCAAATTCCATTTGAAATGTTGCCAGTTCAGATCAGAACCGTTGTATTGTCTCTCAGTTACCTCTTGACCCTATTCTTATCTCTTCCCACATCACCTTCCGGTATTTCCTGGCCTTTCTCTTCCAAGGACCAAGGTCTTTTCTCATCTTCCTGACCTGGACCAACACTTTGCAGTCTGTCAGCGATGGCTCCCCTGGCCAGCTTTAGCTGCTGGGATGAGCCTCATGGATTCCAAGGCTGGACACAGTTAAAGGAACTCCCTCCTGGGGCTGCTCCCTTCCAAGCCCTGCCCTTCCTACTCATCCTCCCTGCTGTCTGGCCTAGGAGCCACGAGAGGAGCAAGGCATCACTGGAGTGATGACATGTGGCTCTCTCCCTTCCCCACCCTTCACATTTTTCTTTCCACGTGCAGAACCCGGAAGGCTATGACCGCTCTTGTCCTGGCGGTTGCCAAGGTTACACAATAGCAGCACCAGACCCCGGAGGGTCCCATCTCCTCTGCCTCCCCCATACCTCCTGAAACACACACACACACACACACACACACACACACACACACACACACACACACACACACACACGGAGAACCCTTTCCTGCTAAACTGGATACTTTCAATCCCTCCACTCCTGCTCTCTTCTTGTGCAAAGAGCAGTGAGTAGCTAAGAAAAATGGGAGGGGTTTGCTGGAGAAAGAGGAGTCCTCCTAGGGACACTTGCTTTTATTTATGGGGCTAAGTGGCGAAAAGTTCACGCGTTCAACTCCGATCTCTGTAACAGGGGATTAGGGGCCTCGGTGACCTCAGCTGTTGGGGTGCAGCCCCTGTCCAGTCCCCCCAGACGGTCCCCACCAAGGCGTCTCCTCCTATCAGCTCCCCTCCGCGCGCCGGGACCCAAGCTGAGCGTTCAGCGCGCGAGGTTGAACAGAAGTCAGGAATGAAGGGGAATTGGCCCGGCCAGTGTTGGAAATGGCCCCGGCGCTGCCAGGGCAGCCCATTAACGCGTCAACTCGGGCCGGGCCGGGCCAGGAGGAACACCCGGAGGAGAGGGATAACTCGCTGGGTTACATTCCCAGCCGGAGTCAACTCGGGACCTTTCAAGAGCGAGCCCAGCCGAGGGTTACCCAGGGCGGTCGCGCTCCAGCAGAAGTGCGTTTGCAGCAACCCCATTCCCCAGACAGCCAGCTCTGTGGCGGGGCTCTGACTCCAGTTCCCCCCCCGGGGTCCCGAAGGGTGCCGGCTTCCTGCTGACGGAGCATCGCGACTCGCTCGCAGGCAAAAAGGCATCGCCATCCCTCCGCAAAAGCACCACAACGAAAACAATCACCAGGGTCTCCCCTCTGCTCCCCCAGCCCCATGGGGAAAGGAGTGAGCGAGGCTCCGATGCCCGCGGTCCAGTCCTCCCCAGACGGTCCCCACCAAGGCGTCTCCAAAAGAACCTGCAGCCGGTGGAAGCCCCGGGGCACGTTCCAACGCGCCGCTGGCCTGGGACGGGCGGGGGAGGCAGCCAGGGAGAAGGCACGAAGTTTCTGGGCGCATCTGGAGAGGACAACTTGGCTGGGTGCTGGGTGCTGGCCGCCGCCGATGGAAGCTCCGGCTGCGGAGGCTGCGGCCACGGCGGCGGGGAGATGGGACGCGCCCCGCTGCCACGCTGTCCCCGGCGCCGCGCACCGACTCGCCGTCCGTCCGTCCGCTCCCCGCGCACCCGCTCCCTGGCCGCTCCGAGCGCCTTTTCTGTCCCGGGACAGTTCCTCCTCTCCTGGCCACTCCGCATCCTCACTTCGGACCTACGGCCACCCACCCCCAAATCAAGTCCCCCGCCGTTGAACTCCGCCGTCCCTAGCGAGCCCTCCCAGGAGGGTAGCAGGTGACCCGAAACCGGCCTTACCTGCCGCGAACGCTGCTGGCCCTCTCTCTTCCTCTGATGTCGCCCCAGGGGCAGAGGGAAGGGATGCCGGCTGCGGGCGGGCGAGGCGGCGACCCGGGCCCGGCGCGAGCTCCTGGGAGCGGCAGCCCTGGCTGAGCCGCGGAGCCGCGGGCGGCCCTGGCGGAGCGCGGAGGCTGCGGCCGCAGAGGACCGGCCGGGAGGCAGGGGGCGCTGCTGGCCCCGAGCAACGCGCCGGCACCGGCACCGGCCGAGAGCCAGGCACCAGCTGGGACCTTGGGGAGGCGAGGGTGGCGAGGAAAGGCACGCTCCGAGCGGGAGGACGGCTTTTAAGTTTGTGGTGTGACCGCAGCAGCTGTCCTGGGAGAGACTCAGTCTTTCTAAAAAGGGGATGCTCAAGCGCCGGGGATTACCTCTCCCCTTCCGATCTCCTCCCCCAGCCCTCGGCCCCCCCTCCCTCCGCGCGCGCCAGGCCTCCGCAGCAGCAGAAGTCCATCCCTGCCCGCACGCAGGCTGTCAGCAGCGCGGGTTCAATGGAGCTCTGGCCTCGCTGAGAGATGTTATTCCGGACCCGGCACTCTGTTAAAGCAGCCTCTGACGTCGGAGCCCGCGCTCAGGCGTGACTTATTCTACACCATAAAGTCTCTAAGGACCCCCTGGGGAAGAAATAGGACAAAGGCTGCCCTTTAAAATTCTAAGCCTCGCAAAGAGTACCTGGGTTCCAGTCTGTAAAACCCGGTCCACTGTCGCTGGCCTTGAAAGAGCAGGCAAGGGGGATGAGCGACAGAGATCAACCCCCCATTGGGGGGCTGGCATCAGGAAAGACCAAGATGAAACAAACACGGAGATGTAGGTCTTCTTCCCCTTTACCTCACACCAGGCCAACAGAGATGCGTCACCTGTTCCTGTTTTAGGAGGTTTCCTTTGCAGATTGGTACACACCTTAGCCATGAAATAGGAAAGTTGGAAGTATATGGGGACGAGGAGTGGGTCCACATTTTCAGGAGCCTGGAACTTACACGATTTGGAGGTGGGAGCCATTTTAAGAAAAAATGATGCAGAAATAGTTTAATCCTACAAATTGAGCAATAACATATGATCGCGTTTATCCTTGGGCTGCCCTCAGGGATATGGAAAGGGCCTGTGCAAGTGATGAGTCCTCAAGCCTGGGCCTTGCTAACTGCATTGTGAGTCCTTCTGTGATTGGAAGTAGGTCTATTGTCATATTAGTCCCAACATAAAGCTGACTTGGGATAGAGCTGGGGGGGGGGGGGGGGGGGAGTTAGGGGGTGGAGAGGGGATGGACAACAACAATCATGGGATCCTGCCTTTGTCAGCTTGATTTAAGAGCACAGCTTGTATGGGCCCCTGAGCTCCCTTGGCAATGACAAGGCGTGTTCTGATTTGGGGGTAGTGAGCAGACAATGGCAACAATGGAAGAACTGAAAAGGGGGGAGGAGACTCTTCATTCAATGTCTCCTCAACAGCAGAGAGCTTTGGGCCACAGAAACACAAGTCACTTTAAGTTACAGATGGTTGGTGGCTGAGCCAGCCTTAGAAGGGACTCAAGTTGCCTAACTCTGACCAAGGTTCTTTCCTGTATCTCATGCTGCCCCATCTCTATAACCCTGGTTTTGACTGTCAACCAGCCCACCCCATAATATCCCTCTTTGTATACAGGAGAAGTTGTTTCTATAGACTATTTCAATCTATAGCAACGTTTGTTCTGAATGCTCTATATTAAAAGTTACGCCACTCATTTTGGTGTGTTTGTTGCCTTGTCTGTATTTTTTATAAACGCCATTGCACCAGATTCAAATTTCAAGTTCACTGTGAGGACAGAATATCTCCTTGTCTCTCATAGAATTGCTTAGGGTTTTGCACATGGTGGGTTCATACATTGTTGTTTTTATTTTTTTAAAAAAACTCTATTTTTTAATTTTCTAATATATGTGTCAACTTTATTGGCCAGAAAATCGCATTTAAGTAGAAGTGTGGTTAAGTCTGGATTTCCCCTCCTGCCTAAATTCTAGCTTAATATACTCAAACCAAATGATATCTCCCTTTTGCTACTATTTTAACCTTTTTCACAAGGCCCCTACAGAATTAAACACTCCCTCCTATTTTCCCAAAGCACTTTGATTTCACTACTATTATAAGCCCTTTTCATATTATATCGTATAGTCATGCATGTGTCTGCATCTCATACAAGAGTATGGGATATTTTGTGTCTTTGTTTTTCCTGCCCCTAAAACATTACTATGAATTTGAATTGAACTGATTTAGCTTGAACTACCCTGACTTCACATTTAGACTGTCGTTCCACAGGCATCCTGAACATACCATGAGAAGAAAACATCTGGAAACTGGGTTCTGTGCTTCCCATCCTTTTCATTACTCTGGGCACGCAGCAGACAGAATGAACTGCGCAGCCCAGCGTTGTGATGAATGGTCTCAGCTGTGTCCATGGCTTTGCAATCCTCAGGGTACTTCTTGAATACAGGGAGTGTCTTGGATACAATAGGTGTTTAAGAAGTATTTGAGGATTAAATGGGCTAGTGAAAACAGTGGATATGATGGTGATTATTAGTATCTGAATTTATTTTTGCTTTTGTATTAACTATCCTGGATCCCACCAGCATGGTTTTACCACCCCTTCTAAGCATTTAAGATTGTCACCAAAAGCAATTGGTAATCTCTTCTGTAGAGCTAATATCCTATCTGAGTCCTTGCAATAACATCCAGTGAGAAAAGTCTGTTTTAAAGTAAGTTTTGTTAAAATGTAAGGTATGTCATACAGTTTAGTTTATCTTCAAGGTTGACTATTCAAGATTCAACAAGTGATCCTTAATTATATTGAAAGAGGTATGTATATCACCAGGACTACTTAATGCTACTATGCTGTTTTAATCTGAGGGGAGGAAGGGGGGAGAGAAAGGCAAGAAAGAAAGGAAATAAAATATAAATCAAAGTACTTTCTAGGTGCTTGGAATAATTGTTGAAGAAGTAAACTTGTCTTAGGGTCCAGGCTTCCTCTGTGACAAACCACCTCTCACCCATCTCCTTTAGGACTCACAGATAGAATATGAGCAAGTTATTCTTATTGTATGTAATAGATATGTGGTAGATAAGGTGAAATACACAATTTCTCAAAGCATTCCATTTTAATACTGAAGGAAGCCAAATAATAAAGTTTGAATTGTAGAATTTCAAGAATCAATCTAGCCCTAACCTGTTTGGATCAGTGGATAGAGTATCAGCCGGAGGATTGAAGGGTTTGATTCTGGTCAAGGGCATGTGACTTGGTTGCAGGCTCCATCCCTAGCCCTAGTTGGGGTGCATGCGGGAAGCAACCAATCAATGTGTCTCTCTCACATTGATGTTTTTCTCTCTCTGTTTCTCCCCCTCAATTCCACTCTCTCTAAAAATCAATGGAAAAATATCCTCAGGTGAGGATTAACAAAACAAACAAACAAAAAAATATCTATGTTGGGAGTCAGAGGGGAAGGCAGCAGAGATAGGTAAGAGTAGAATGGGTATAATCTAGGCTTCTTTAATTCCACACATAGCTACCTCTGCCTGCAAACAGAAGAAAGATAATTACTGGGTCCAGAATTTAATTCTAGCAAAATGTCAGAGGATTTGGCTGTACTTTCTACAGAAGGTACTAGCCTGTAGTTCTCTTTCAACAGAATCTGCAGTTCAACTTCTCTCTGTACAGACTTCTATTCACAAAACAAATGGAAATTTGGTGTATTTAAAGGGGAAAAAATGGGTAAGTAAAAGAGATTGCAAAGTTTTATGCACACACACAAGGAAATGGAGCTAAAATCCAAACCATTTAGTGTTCCCGTCTGTAAAATTAGTCATACCTTAGTCATATATAAAACCTCCCTGCCTTATAATAAATACTCTTTATGAATGTGTTCCCACATATTAACATATCAATACTGACAGACAAATGTTATAGTCATATGAGAAAACTGAGATATATGTTACTTTATGTCTATTTGGAACAAGTGATGGCATGAGGTAAAAGCAACTTACCTAATCTTTTATCAGGTATTTTCCCCTCAGAAACAAGGTGTTTTTTCCATCTGTTTCATTTGATAATGGCAATCCTCTCATCACTGGATCATTAGGTGGTTGCATGTTAAGATCATTAGATCATTTTTAGCGATGAAAAAACACATCTGACTTTTGTTTTTATTTCAATATTAATTATACCTATATAGAACTCTCAGAAGTACATGTATCTCTGTTTCTTATCATCAGATAAAGACAGACAATAGTTTATGGCTAGTTAAGTGAAATGTAAAACTGTCAGGACTTTACTTAATATCTTTGAGTTTTAAGCTTTTATAACATCATAAATAACCATAAACATTCAGAACTAGGAGAAGCCCCGAACCTTCTAGCGCTCATGCTATACATAAGGACACCAAGGCCAAGAAGATGACCACCCGGCTCCGTCTTCCTCCTGCCTCAATGTACCCCATAATGCAGCGCCCAGCTATAGAACCTTTTCTTGGGGGGAAAAAGTCAGCTATTTTTCTAAACCTTTCCAAGCCAGAATCTTAAGGTTATATTTACTTAGCTGGGTTGGGGTGTGGTGAATAATTAAATTCAGCAGGAATGCACTTCAAAATAAAAATAAAAACACAACCCAACCCCTCTGGCCCAAGTCCTGAGACCTCAGAAAAGAAAACCTCCTTGTCTATGAACATTCACTTGAGGTTGGAAAGGCTTTCTGTTCCTGATATAGGAGTCCACATAGCTATTGCAGAATGGGGAGTTTAAAGTCAAATGAATGGCTCTTTAAAAAAAAAAAAATGTTCTTATATCAATAAACAATCCCCATGGAAGTACTTTAAGGAAAAACAAACAACTTTCCTATTCATCGCATAAGAAAAAAAAAAATATCATTTTTAAGTTTGCTTTTCTTAATACCACATACCAACAGCACTCCACCCAGAGAGCACACTTTAGATCCAGTGTATTCTTCTAAGAAAACGGGGGAGGGGGAGGGATTCCTGTGATACTAGGAGGCAAACCTTATTTGTACAAGGGTGATGAAACCAAGAAAAATACTATGCCCTCTTGTGGCTTATTTGTTCTAGTTCACAACTGATCAACAGTACTCTATTATTTCCTGAAACTCAAACATACCTATATTCCAAGTGGAATTCAACTATTCCTTTGTGTAGTAACCGGAGAGAGCAGGTCCTGCAGACAGCAGGAAGGCATTCCAAGACCTCTCCTTTGTTCAAGGTCACAAGCAGCTGCTTAGCCACAGTGAAAGCAGTATCCCTGAAAGCAGGGGGAGATTATCCAAAATATCCCACAGATTCTTACAGATATCATAAAAATGCCTTCCAAAGAAATGCATTAGCTAGACTTTCTTTCCTAAATAGTGAGGTTTGTTTTGGACAGACTTAAACCATCTGTTTCCACAAATAGGAGAAAATTCATGATTTCCTTTCCTACTGTATTTGTATCTCTGCTATTTCTTTAACTGTGGGTGATGCTTATTTTTCCATTAATATATATGTACTAAAGCAGTTAAGGGAATATTGGTTTTCATACTGTGCATATTTTTTTCTCTTCTTTCCCCCTACTTTACTCGAAATGAAGATATAATAAATATGTTAGATTCTATGATTTGCAGATATAATTACTTTTATGGTACCACAAGAAATGACCATGTTTTCCTGAAACAGCAAAGTGGCAATGAGATGGGTTTAGTAGACAATGACCTCTGCTGACCATGAGAAAGATGTTCAGGTAACTATGATTTCAATAACTTAGTAACTAAGTGAATGTCAAAGGTTTAAAACAGGCAAATTTTGCTAAATCTGTCCAAACCTCTTATATTAATAATTATTATGAGTAACATTATTATTCTTTCAGATATAAAGCAGCTTAAAGTTAAGTGACTTAAGTCATATCTTTTTCATTCGACTGGATCTGCTTGTGCATTAAGTGGGCCAAGGTGCATTTCCTAATCTGCACCTTTACTTTAGCAAGTTGCTGCTGACATAGACCAAATTGTCTCCTACTTATCTGAAAACATAAATACAATTTTTCAAAGTGCCCAATTCAATACAGGGAACCGTTGTTTTTTGAAGTTACAAGCTAAAATAGAGCCTGTTTGGAAATGATTCTTTTAAGTTGATCTAGGTCAATGGTCGTTCTCCCCGTGAAGCACAGATATACTTTCATTAGAATTATCATTTGCAAAGAGCATTCATAAAAAAGTTCAAGATTTTTAGTTTTATTTACTATAAATTTAGGGAATCATAATGAATCACTATACTATAATACTATTAACAAATGACATTCTCTTTTTACTTTATGTTTCTATAAAATTATCTTTCCCTATGTCAAGCAAAGTTTTACTTCCCAAATTTTATTCATGTGTTTGCCAAGAGAGTAACCACATTAAATGTCTATGATAATGCATATATTTTTAAAATTATCTCTAACTTTACTATATTTAAAACTTCTAATTCAAGAATGGAGACAATTTTTTAGATACAAACATGACCACTTAAAAAGAATGTATTAAGAAATTAAATTAACATTTCACTATTTAAGAATAAAGACAAGTCATCCATAATAATGAAAGTCAGTATTGTAAGTATGATATTTTTGATGGCATGCCCAGTGTTAAAATGGTGATCTGCCAATATGAGCTATGAAAACATTACAAATGTATGATATTAAAACAAAGATGCACTGGTTACTGAATAGATAACCAAATAATTAAAATAAATTAGAAGTCACAATACAGACTTAGATAACATATTATAGCTCACTTATGCAATGGAAATTTTGTTTTCTGGCTCCAAACTTGAGTGGACAATGAATGCCTTCTTTTCTAAAAAATTATTTTTATGTAGCATTTGAAATACAAAAAGGTAGCATACACACACACTAAAATAGAACTCACACTCAAGAATACACCACCCAACTTAAAAATTAGAACATTTTGAATATCTTTAAAGTTATTTTTTGGTTCCTCCTTGAATCTACCCTTTTGCTTACCACGTAGAAGTAAAAAATATTTTCAACTTAGTGCTTATTTTCTCTACCTTTTATCTCCACCTATGTACATGGCTCTAAACAGTATATTGCATGATGTGTTGTTGTTATTAGTTTTATATAAATAATATCAGCTTCATTAAAATGATAATTTTCTGTGATTTTCTTATTCAGCCTTAAGATTAATTTCTCTATTATGTATGCTGTTGTTTTGTTCAGTTTGGTTGCTTTTAATCATTGTTATGCATTCTCATAATGATGGCTAGTTGAGTTGTTTCCAATATTTCTCTATTGTAAATAATGCTGCATGAGCGTGCTTGCATATGGCACCTTATTTTTCCATTACTCAACTCAATGTCTGTGTATAGGGAATTAGATGAAGAGATGTTAAATGGAACAACAAAAGAGGGAGAGGGTATCTGGGAGAGTAACAGGAAAGAAAGAATAATACTCAGAGATTAGATGCCACTGATGCTCCCAGGCAGCAAGTCTCTCAGTCCACCAGCTGCTCACCGCTGGGCATGCTGCTCCAGTGCATGTTGGTTTATTAGGATGTGCTATCTTGACCAGGACTGGGCTGTGGAAAGCTGTTATCTCTGCGATCTGGAGTTAGAAGCACCTTGACCCCATTACCTATCCACCTGCCACTACCAGGAACAACCAGAGCCTGCTTCATTCTTAGAGGCAGAAGCATTTCTGTTTCTCTTGCCTACTGACCTCCCGCAAATTTCCACTTATTTTGTTTGCTTGTTCTTGTTAATCTTCGCCCAAAGGATATATTATTTTTTATGTATTTTTTATTGATTAAGGTATTACAAATGTATCCTTATCCCCCCATTGTCCCCTCAAGCATTATGCTAAGTGAAATAAGTCAGTCAGAGAAAGATAAATATCACATGATTTCACTCATTTGTGGATTATAATGAACAACATAAACCGATGAACAAAAATAGGTCTAGAGACAGAGAAGCATGGATCAGATGCTCAAACCAAGGATATTTTTCTATTGATTTTCAGGGAGAGTGGAAGAGAGAGGGAAAGACAGGGAGAAACATCAATGTGAGAGAAACACATCGATTAGTTGCCTCCTGCAGGAGCCCCAACCAAGGACCCAGCCACAGAGGAGCCTGCAACCAAGGAATTGAACCTGGGACTCTGGTCTGCAGGCCTACATATATCCATTGAGTCAAACTGGGTCAAATTTCCACTATTGACTAAATCTATCCAATGGCTAGATGACAAAGCAGTACAAAAATGTAATTTTCAGATTCCCAGGCCCAGACAGAGTATAGAAAACAGATGTGGGGTTGACAGATAACAGGTAAATAAGCAACACAAGCTCTCATTTCTACCTGAAAGCAGAAAATTTAAATTAGTTGCTTTCAGGTAAACTCAGTAAATTAGTGATTTCTCAAACATTTAAAATTATATATTTTTGTCATACGTTTTGAGGTGCATTTTAAAAATGACTAAACAGCCTGGTCTGTGTGGTTCAGTGGTTTGGTGTCAACCTATGAACCAGGAGGACTTGGTGTGATTCCCTGTCAGGGCATATGCCTGGGTTGCTGGCTCAATTCCCAGTAGGGGGCATGCAGGAGGCAGCTGATCAATGATTCTCTCTCATCATTGATGTTTCTATCTCTCTCTCCCTCTCCCTTCCTCTCTGAAATCAATAAAAATATATTAAAAAATGACTAAACATAACATTTTATTGGAGTTCAGAGGAAAAAAGATGTAACCTAAGGTTGTGCAGAGAGATTATTAAGTATATGGATAAACTACGGTTACAGTGGCTTTTGGACAAATTCCAGCAGATTGTGCAGCATATAAGCACCTGGGGGTTGAGTGGAGAGGCTTCAGGGTGAGGCTTTTTCTGAGAAAACCATGGGAATGAAGTGCTGATGTGGGGATGTGGCCACTGTGTTAAGGGGGATATGAAAAGATCCAGTTTTTCAGAAATAAAGATCTATGAAAGTAAAGGGTAGGAAATAAAACTGGAAAAGTAGATGTGCAAGATATCATGGCAGATTTCGGTTGCCTAAGAAGCTAGGACTTTACAAACTGACCAAGAGAGATTAAACAAAACAAAACAGATAAACCCAACCTTGAACATTATAGAGATAGAAAGATATATGATTCACTTTAAGCCTAGCCTGCCAATAGCACATGTTAGAAGAAAGAGAACTTAGAAGCAAGAAGTCCTTCTAAGAGATTGTTATAATATTCTTGGGTAATAAAAATCTAAACTCCCGAAATGACCCACAGATTCGGAAATATCCAGGTGTCAGAAATAGCTGAAAATTAGACATCCTATATTAATAAGATTAAACAGAGAAAGTAGTTTTAAAAATAAATCCTTCTTTTTGTATAACAAATTCGTAATGAAAAACACTTTTTAAAACCTTTGAGCTTTTAAAAATACAAATCCATAATTTGGCACTGACAAGGAGGAGACTTGGTAAACTAGAATAGATGATTACTTAATTGGCCTTTTCCACTTTAGTTGTCTGAGGGCAGTGGCTTCTCCAGCTTGCTTAAAAAGTTGGAAAGTGACTCAGCATTACTCCACAGCACTTGAATGAATAGATCTTTCAAAGAGCAGCTCTTGCTTTAACATGGTAAAAACAGGCTGTCGACCACATAAAAATAGCCTTCCGAAGTCATTCATTGATTTGGTTACACTTAGAAGTTCATTCTCCCTAGAAACAGCACCCAGAGCTACGCCAGTGCAATGCAGCCTAGATGACTCTGTGATGCATTTCATTGGTTCTTTCAATGAGGGCCGATGAGAGGACTCCTAGTAGTGATGGGTATGAGTACTTGCTCCCTTCCATGTTGTTGATCGTTAGTATGATCAGGGAGAAGAGGCTTCTTGCATAGCAGTAAGGCTGGGAGGAGTCTGAGTGTCCTGAATAGAAGCTTTTGGCCGTAAGATCACTGGAACCAGTGTTAGTTTTCCCGTCTCTCTCAGTATTTTCTTCCGCTCGCCTTAGAGATTGACTCTCTTGCATCCTTTTTTCCTATCAACATTTCTGGGTTCATTCTGTCCCAATCCAGGAAGAACTACAACACACTATAACTTGTTTCTCTTGGTACTCTTTAGACTCTGAAATAACTTCAAAGATATTTTGAAATTTTCTAATGAATTGTTAGATCAGTAATCAGGGAAATTAAAACAAACAAAATATGTCTAAAAAATTTTTTTCTTACCCATCTCTTTCACCTTCCTTACCCCTGTTCTCCTTTTCCTACACTTAGCTAAAATCAATAATTTAAACTTTCTTTTAAAGTTATTTTCCATTTCTTTCAGATAAAAAAAAATGATCAAACTCAAATCCAATTGGTCTCTCCCTTTGCTTCCTTCCCTAAAATCAAGGCATGGTGCTCGTGTGGCCTCACAGTAGCAGGGAAGTGTCACAGTCCCGAAGCATGGTGTCTTTGGCTTTCTTCTGTCCTCGGGAACATATCCCTTACCCATGAGGCTGATGCTTGCCCTTTGGCTTCTTCTGCAAAGTCCATGATTGTGGCAACTAGTGATCTCTTCATTTCATCCAGCCCAGTAGCATTTCATGACTGTCTCAGGCTTTCCTCAGCTCTCACTGGTTCTAGAGAACACTCTTGAGATCTGCCTTCTGTGCCCATGTGGCCACGGCTCAAACCATCTTCGCAGCAGCAAACAATGCAGAACTCTTTGCTATGACATCTTGACCTTCCTCTCAGTCTCTCCAGGCTCTTAGTTCTGTCTCTTTAGCTTTAGGGTCTAAAGATTAAAGGGAGAAACTCATATGCTTAAAATAATATCACCAGTTTGGGAGAAAATAGCCAACAGATCATCCAGATGGCATTTCCTCACACAAATGTGGGTGAGTCTTAACTCTGGCCTCAGTTGGGTAGGGAAAGACTGTGTACAATATGGTTACTGTTTGTTTTTTAACATATTTTTTTATTGATTTCAAAGAGGAAGGGACAGAAAGAGAGAGATAGAGACATCAATAATGAGACAGAATCATTGATTGGCCACCTTCTGCACCCCCCACACTGGGGATCAAGCCTGCAACCGGGCCTGTGCCCTGACTGGAATCAAACTGTGACCTCCTGGTTCATAGGTCAATGCTCAACCATTGAGCCACGCCGGGCTGTACAAAATGTTGTTAAAGTTTAGCTTCAGACTCACACTTGACTCAAACATGCTATTTGCCACACACCTACTTTCACACTTTATTTTGTTGTGTCAGGACTTTTGTAGGATCAATGATTCTATGATTAGTAGCTTGTCATCATGTCAAATAAATTCTGTTTCTGTTTTACTTTCTTACCAACAGCTTTATTGATCTCACAAAAATAACAATACTTCTAGTGTGGAAATTGAGTACTTTTTATATAATTATCATGGATAATAGAGCAGACACTGTGAAGGTTATGATTAAGAAATCACAATCTTAAAATGTTTTTTATACTCTTTAGTTAAGTGTTTCAGAAGGGGTTAAAGTGACATGTGACAGAAATACTGGTCATAAGCAGAAAGAAAATGGGGAGTTTTCATCATTCTCCTTCAGCCAAACTCCATAAAAGAGGAGAGGTTTTATAACTGCCTTGGTATTTATTTATTCAAGATGTTCCAACAAGGTAGAATAGCAGCTCTCATGTTGAAAATGAAGTTTCAACAAATGTCTTAATACAGGACTTTTCAGATAAAATATACTTAATAACATTCAATGGTTGCTTGCAGAGACAGTAGTTTGCCAAAACCAGCTGTAGAAGGAATCCAAATGATATTCTTTCAGAGTGCAAGTGTTACTTATGTTGCCTGCTGTGAAGACTCTACTAATCATTCTTCTCCAGGAAAGATGTTGAAAATAGTGTGTATTCAATGAAAGTGGAGATCCAGGCAGAAATTCAGAAATGTTATTTAGTTTTATTTTGCATGCCAATTACATTGATCTGTTGTCACACATCTATATCCAAGGATTAGGAATTTTTAAAGTGATTTTGTGAAGCATCGGAGACATGCAAATATAAATAAAAATATAAGTTAGGAAAATCATATTAACTTTGTGAAAACATTCATTAAGTGTTTTCTTTAATCATTAAAAAATATTTAACTTGTTTTGCCTCAACAAAATTTTATCTTTACCAGTCTTTAAGTTCTGGAGCTAACAGGGAGATAGGTCTTAATCTTGGTAAAACTATCTACTATAGAAAGAAAAATAGTTTAATAAATTAGTGATAGCATCACTGTCTACAATGTCCACTGACAGAGTTAGATGAAAATATCTTTTTTGACTAATCTCAGGAGAGAGCGAGCATCTATCTTCCAAAATTTAAATTTCATTTATTTAAATAATATGCCAAACAAATCATAATTTACTCAGATTCAATTTTCAAACTTGCATACACTAATCTATAAAAGAAAGTTCGGTAACTATTAATTACAAAATATTATACACATTTTATTTACGTAAATTGCATTTGCCAAGTAACTACATCAATTGTAAAACATTGCTTTTTTTTTTTCTTTTTATGGAATCTATTAGGGTGACACTGCTTAACAAAAGTATACAGGTTTTAGGTGTATAATTCTACAACACATCATCTGTACACTGTATTGTGTGTTCACCACCCGAAGCCCATCCATCACCATTTATCCCCTTTATACCTTTCTCCATCTTCCTCCCCTTCTCCTCCCCCAGTAATGTCAAAACAAGTTGAGACACTTCCTGCCTTAATCATTGTATTCTGATTATCATAGCAACCCAAATATTATATTTGAAGCATTATATGTTACTAGAGGCTCGATGCACATAATTCGTGCAAGGGCCTTGGCCCCCACCACTGCAGTGGCTGCCTCTTCCTCGGTCCCCGCCCACCACAGCTTTGTCCCGAAGGAAGGACGTCAGAAGGACGTCTGGTCTAATTAGCACATTACGCTTTTATTATTATAGATTGTTAATGTGCAATAGTGTAATGGCATGAACAAAGAAGCTATAGACAGTGCTGAGAAATTAGTGTATGTTAATTCCTAACTTAAAAATTAACTATTCAAGTTTTTTTGTAAAATAATTTTTAAATAGTGGGGTTTTTTAAATTATTCTTCTTCTTACTTTCTATGAGTTTACTCTATGATGGTGAGATTTGGATTTGTCTCTGGTTAGACCTAATTTTTATTTTGCTACTTGGGCATTTGGCATTTTCCAAAATATAAATTTAGAATATTCTTTGTACAAAATTTTAAAACATTGGAGGAATATTGGTAACTTTGAGCCTGAAGGAGCAATGTTGGTAACTTTGAGAAGATGAGAAGCTTCCCTTACTATGGCCTACTTCATTAGGTCACACCCTACACCACCAGAGGGAAATGTGAGAAAAGAATGGTGATAAAGAAAGTAAGCCAAGGCACTTATAAGCAATATCCTTCTGTGACATCCATTTGTATGTAGCTTCAAACAGCAAAGAAAATCCACACGTCATCTAAGTATATAAAACCCTAATGTGCAAATAGACCGAATGGTGGGACAACCGAAAAACCGAACAACTTGTCACTATGATGTGTGCTGACCACCAGGAAGCGCACGCGAAACACGGCAGGTGTCAGCAGCAAGTGGCAGAGTGTGAAATGTGGTGGGCATCGGCTGCAGATGGATAGTGGAGCAGGTGAGCGGGGGCGCCAGACCAAGGCAGGGCACCGGTTGCTGTCATCGGGGCGAGCCTCTGGTGGTTATTGAAAATTCTTTGCTCCTACACGCCATGGTCCCGCCTGGCACTCACACACCATTGCCGGTGCCAGAGCTGCCACTCACATCTGCTGCTGGCGCCCAGCACTGTCCCTGATTGCTTGGCAGTGTCAGCGGGTGCAAGTGATGACTGCCGGCCCTGATTGCCCCTGAGGGCTTCTCCAACTCCCCTTGCTCCTGAGGGGCGATCGGGGCAGTAGCCACTGCTCACACCTGCTGACGTCACTGGCCCCAATTGCTTTGTACAGTCAGTGGGTGCAAGCAGGGCCAACGCCATCAGTGCATGGGAATAGCGGCAGCAGGAGTGGGGTTGCTGGCAGACAGGGGACCAGGGGCTGTGTCCGGTGGGGCTGGGAAGGGGCACAGAGGATGGGCCGAGACCCGCCCCTGTGCCCATCTCAACCTCACGGTGCACAGTTCCTTTCAAGGTGCACGAATTTGTGCAGTGGGCCCCTAGTTACAAATATTCTAGATACGTTAATTGGAAGAGGTAAATTCTGTTTCAGACTTGGAGAGATTGGTAGCTCTGAGGAAAGACAAGTGTGAGATATGTGCCTATCCTAATTGAAAGCAGTCAAGGACAATTGCTTCTTTTATACCCCACTAGCCTTATTTAACTCCATCATACTAATTTACAGTCCTTTAGTCTTATTTAACCTTGGGTCAACAATTTGTATGGTTAACTTTTCAATTTAATAAGTAGTAATAACAAAATATATTGATTAAAATATAGTCTAGAATATTCAGCACGTGAAATTGCTTTAATAGAACAAACTCAAAATATATCTATTGATATGACTGATGGAAAAACTGAATCTTTGAGAAGACCACTCATTTTTGTAGTATATAAAAGTGTAGAATTTAGATATAATATAAACACACAAACAAGTACAACTGGTACAACAGTGCTAAATTTTGTGCAAATTATAGTCGTCACAGTTTACATACACAACCTGGTCCCCTGGGTGGGCACTAGTTAGACATTGTTGAGTCAGGAGGATGCCTCCAAAAGGATGAGGGAGGGAGAACAGGGAGAGAGGAACATATCACAGTGCATACCCACTGAGTAGAGGCTGTTTCTTACCAACCAATTCTCTAAACACTTTCAAGAGTAAAGTGATTGCTCTTTATTGATCATCTCCCTTTCTTCCCACTTTATGCCCCTCATTCTCCACTTTTTCTTTGACATTTTCTAATGTTCTATTCCTTCTTTTCCTCCCAAATACATTTTCATGTCAAACTACCAACCAGTAAAAACTCAACACTCAAGCTGTTGAACTCAACTTATCAAGATTTTTAATAATAAATGATCAATTAGTTTTTAAGCTCTGAGGCTCTAAACATTTTACATGTAGTGTCTACATAGCCTTATCAAAATCAATTAAAATATGTTTGTTTTTAAAAAAACAGCAACTCAAAACTACTTTTTTTCTGCAATTCTCAATCTTTGTCTTGGTTATTATTAAACCTGACAAACTATTCACAGTGCATGCAAATTTTCTTCCTTCAAAAATTTGCAACAACATCAGAACTGGAATGATAACCCATGGGGCTATGATAGAAAATTGTAGAACTTTAGGTTTAGAATTCTTTGCTCCAACCTGCTCATTTACAGATGAGTCAACTGGGAGTCAGAATGCTTTGCCCGATGTCACACCATTAGCTAATTGGGAGATCCTGAACTAGGATCAATTTTGTGTTTATTCTATCAGAAACCACTGTGTCTCTTAGCAGATGCAAACTAAGTAATATCATCACAATCCTTCCTTTCTATAACAAAATATAGATTTCCACATCTGGGAAGGTAACTTAGTGATTATTCTTGCCTTTTTCCCTATCAAAACATTGGTTAATCATTATGTAGTCAAAACACAAATGTTTTTTTTTTTTTAATGAAAAGTTCTTTTTAAACTACTTCATCTATACAAAATAGGCTTACTTTTTAATTTCATGTTTTTAGTGATTTTATCAGATCATAATCATTTGACACTCCAAAGTTAATTAAAAATCATCATTTGTACATAAACATTTCAGGATCATTAGACATTCACATAATAAAGGCACAATGATGAAAGATTCCAGGTAAATAGGTCTGAAATGAAGAAAATTATATCATGGATTATACTTTCTTTTACATTAGTAACCAGTTCAAAGAGTTAATCAACACATTCAAAATAGATATAAAAATAAACATTCAATAGGATTAAAGATTGTTTTGAAAGAGACCATTTTAGAGATGGAAACTTTTATCTATTCTATAAGCAAAAGAGGGCAAAAAAACAAAAGCTGCTATGGTACTTATGGCAAGCATTACTCCATCTAATTTGTTTGATCTGCAAATAGTGTGAGATATAAATCAATATAAGATCTGACGAGCTATTAAGCTTATTGTTTACTATAGTCTTCAGTAGGATTAGGACAAAGGATTTTGTTATAGGTAACTCTGCTTTTATTTATTTATTCTTTCATCAGATGTATTGAATGCCCACTATGCGTCAGACACTGCTGCAGATGCTCAGCATAAATGGTGAATAAAAGCAGTCTCTCAGCTACTATAGGATACTGTCAAGTCAGCTCTCAGATAAATGTGAAGTTGGAACTGTGATAAGTTGATGAGCAAGGTTCACCGTGCTATGAAAGATTAAGTAGGGGGTTTCTTGATTATCTACTGCCTTGATCTCAGTGTTTCACATAACAGCGATCACTATTGTTGTTTAACCAAGGAAATGGAGTAGGCTTTAAAGCAAATTTAAGGAATTTCTGAAAAATTGAACCACTAAGATGAGTTCCTAAAAATGAGTAAAAATATAGAGAGAAATGGGACCCAATTCTAAACATGTGTTAACTCTGTTACTGTTTAATTCTCCTCTGCAATTTGCTAATCTCTGCTGAAGACCTTTTCCAGATTGAATTCCCAATTTTCCCTCTGTTTGTTTGTTTTGTTTGTTTGTTGTTGTTTTTTTGCTGATATCTTCTGAAAGAGAATTCATGCAGCTGACATCTTTAGATGAAGATAGAGGGCCTGAGCATTTTCTCTCATATGATGCTTTGATTCTTTACATCAAAGCACTTCAACAGACCAAAACTTGTGTTTTCTGTAGAACTCCAGCCTCAGGACAGCAGTGTGTGCCTAAAAAACCAGTGTTTTTTCCTGAAGCTGACTTCAAGGCTAATCTGTTCTTATGAGAAATATGGTACCTGTTCGGTCTCTTCCCCTTTTCAGCTTTGATATAGGCTTAGGTTTAATAAAAAAAAAAAAAATCTTTTTTTGAATTGTGTATGCATGCATGTATGGGTGTACATGTGTTTTTGTAATTATAACTTAAAATATTTTTCCTTTTAATATCAAAATTTTATACAGTTGGAATAAATTAATCTTCATTTAATGATTTATCACAGATAACTTTTTTTTAATATTAAAACATAACTTTGCACCATGGCTGGGTGGCTCAGTTGGTTGGAGCATTGACCCACACACCAAAAGGTTGCAAGTTCTACTCCTGGTCAGGACATATACTATACCTGGGCTGCTGGATGATCCCCTGTTGGGGCATGTACTGGAGGCAACAGATCTCTCACATCTCTTCTTCTCTCTCTCTGTCTCTTTCTGTCTCTGTCTCTGTCTCTGTCTCTCTCTCTCTCTCAAATCAATACACATATTCTTAAGTGAAGATATAAAAAAAAGTGTAAATAAAACACAAAGCAAAACTTTAGTTATAGTAACAAGGTTTTCTTTCAAAATCTAATTTATAAATTGCTGGGAGCCGGTCCATCCTTGCTGTTTCAAGGGACCGGCATATATGGCATACTGTTCTTAATATGTTTGCTCACCTTCTTGGCACTATGTGTTTTAACCAAGGTCTCTTAGAAAGGTTGTTTCCCCAGGTAGGGATTTTCCCCTGAAGTTAGGGAGGGAATAAAACCTCTTAACTAAGTGCCAGGCGGGTAATTAATCACTTTAACTATGAACAATCATGCTTAAGCTACATAATCTTTACTCCCTGGAATGGAGATAAGAAACGCCCTAACCTTTGGAATAGAGATTGATAGGATTGAATCAACTGATATAAATACAGATGTAACAAGACAGAACTTAGAAGACAGAACCTACACAGAACCTAGAGACAGAAGAACTTCGCTGGAGAGAACATGGCAAAAGATCCTGGACTGAACCTGACTATAGAACATGGCAAGAGAACCTGACTAGAACCTGGTGACTGAACCTGGCTGGAGAACCTGGACAGAACCTGGCTGGAGATCCTAACCAGAACTTCACTGGAGATCCAGGGCAGAACCTCTCTGGAGATCCAGACCAGAACTTGGCTGGAGATCCTGGCTAGAGATCCTGGCTAGGCTGCTGATCAACTGAACACTGTTTCCGTGTCCTTCCTTCTTCGCCGACTCCGTCTACGCCTTTGGGAACCCCTGGACCTGCTGGGGTTGGACCCCGGCAATAAATTTATATTTTCATTTTCAAAACATGTACTATTTATTATTTATTTTTAGATTTTTTTATTTCCATTCAATTTATAGCAAATTTATACCATGTGATTGCATTTCAGGCAACATATCTGTTAAATGAAACCTCATGTATAGTGTTTCTACAGTGCATTAGACAGAGTCATAGACTTGCCTAAATTTTATCCAAAAAGAAGGCTTATTTTGTTAAATATTAAAAGAATTTGTTTTCTATTCTTGTGGATTTATTCTAGAATTTATAAATTATCAGCATATAACAAAACATTATAATGCACTTAGTGATTTTAATATTAGTGTTATTATAAGTTCAGTTTTTCCAGATGTTAAGCAATGTATAGTACTGATTTTAAAAATACACAAATGTCTTATGTTGGACACACCAGTTATGGTCATTGACTATCTTGCAACCTATTATATCAGTAGATAGTTAACTAATAAATATACTGTGCTTAGTTTATAAACATACATATAAAGAATTAAAAATTACTTCATTTGTATGTTTTATTTAACTTCATTTATATGTTATCAGGCTAGCTAAATGTTAATTTCATGAAAAACCCCTTTCCAATAAGTTTCAGTTAAGAGTTTTTGCTATGATTGTAATCCTAAAGCATGTCTTTGTTTTTTAAATAGTCACCCTTTAAATTCTGTGTCTCAGGGGAACTGTTGTCTAATTATTGAGTGTATTGATGGTTCCCTGCATCTGCCACAGCCTGTATTTCCTCACAGATGGATACAGGGTATTCTATTTACTGCTGTGTGACTATTAAGAAGCCAAGAGGGGACAGTATTCTGAATGCAGAAGCTGTTCTCCCTTTGTCACTTGCTATAAGTGCATGATGTCTTTAACCTTTGTGACCCACAGTATTTGATTAGTACTGAAACTGTATTTAAGACATGTGCTTTTATTTTTAATTTTCATGTTGTTTGCACAACATTATGCTAAACTTAATTTCGTTTACATCAGCAACATTTCTAGATGTGGCTCTCTTTGGCTGCCTTTCAGTCTCATGGGCTATATAAAAAATACATAAATTATTAAGTTTAGCATCATTGAAAACATGTGCATCTATCTAAAAATGTCATACATTCAGTGGCTCCCATCTGTGGCTGTGGTAATATAAACCCATAAACGTGCACAGTCCTGTATATTGATTCAAATAAACAAAATCCAGTCGGACATATAATCTGATATTGTGGTTTGGGTAGGTACCATTTTATTTTGTGAAACATTAAATGGGAAGAGTAATAGAATATACATATTGTTTTGGTTAGTTGGTACTTTCTTCCTCGAACAAATGTGATGCATTCTTTAGAGTAAAGTCACTAATTCAGTGTTCGGATTGGTAGCGACAGGACTGCTTCCACATTCCAACATCGGCCATCATCAGCAAATATGCTTAAGTTGTATATATTTTACAATAAAATATTTTCAGTTTTATTCATTTTATTTAGGGTGACTTCTCTAGTTTCATTTGTTAGGAAAAGGAAGAAACAAATGTCAAATAAAGAGAAAGGTGTTTTATTTAATTTCAGTCTTGTGAGAGTGAGAGGATTGTTCCTCTAATTAATGCTACTGATTAAACATCTATCTTTTATAATGATGGTTTAAGTGGACATATATAAGCCCCTAATCAAACATTATAAGGACTAGTCCAACTATGTAAATTAGTTTTCCTATGATTTATAATTCTTTTGGCCTGTATTATAACAATAATTTTGTAATATTTTTTTCCTACAGAAAGAATAGGGGAAAAATCAGTCTTTCCTCTATCAATGTAATTTACAATGTGTGTTTTTGCTGAAACCGGTTTGGCTCAGTGGATACAGTGTTGGCCTGAGGACTGAGGGGTCCCAGGTTCGATTCTAGTCAAGGGCATGTACCTGGGTTGCGGGCACATCTCCAGTGGGAGATGTGCAGGAAGCAGCTGATCGGTGTTTCTAACTCTCTATCTCTCTCCCTTCCTCTCTGTAAAAAATCAATAAAATATATGAAAAAATAAAAATAAAAATAAAATAAAATGTGTGTTTTATCACTGATAGTTTAGAAAAGGTCCTATTGGCTTTATAACTTGTTATAGTCAAGGTCATATAAAAACTTAGGATGGCTATATAATTTTCCAGAAATTCTACCTATCTATATCTATATCATCTATATCTATATCTATATCTATATCTATATCTATATCTATATCTATATCTATATCTATATCTATATCTATATCCATCTATATCTATCTATCTATCTATCTATCTATCTATCTATCTATCTATCTATCTATCTATCATCTATCTATCTATATACTGGAAGCCCAGTGCACAAAAATTCATTCAAGAGTAGACCTTCCTTACCCTGGCTGCTGGCACTGGCTTCCCTCTGGCACCTGGGACCCTGGTTTCCCTCTTCCAGCCACAGGCAGGCATCCAGGACCTGGACTGGCTTCCCTCTGGCTGCCCTCAGGCACCCGGGACCTTAGCTGGCTTCCCTCCAGCTGTGGATTCGTCAGGAAGGACATCCGGTCTAATTAGCATATTATGCTTTATATATATATATATATATATATATATATATATATATATACACACACATATATATGTATATATATTCTACTATATATACAAGCTGTAAAGTTTCAGGATATTTCAGATTTTCTTTAACAGTAAACAGTAACTGTTCTCAATTATCCTATACTCCTTAACTAGAGCCTTGAAAGGTGCCTGTGAAAATCACAGGCCTTGAAGCATAAGCATTTTAGTTTCATGTGACATCTACTTCTGTAAAAGACCCTGTGAAATAGGAGTTATTGTTACTCACATACTAGAAATAAGAACACGAAGACTTAGAAGCATAAAGAAATTGCCCACTAATATCACCAAGTGAGTGATCTGGAGCATCTTCTATTCAGGACCAATTTGTTTGATCTGACATGTACCTTTTTGTTCTCCTCCAGTTATCTATACTTCTTTAGCTATAGTGCTGTGAGTCCTACTTACTTAGAGGCTTTCAAAACTTAGGTCAAACTAGTATTTATTTTTACTCTGTCTAGATACCAGTAGGTGATAGTTGCCTGTGTCTGTTATCAAGCCAGACTAATATATTTAGTCATTCATTCATCAAATATTTATTCAGTACCTACTATATGTTTACATACTCCTAGACTCTGGAAAGATAAAGATGAGTGAGAGAGATATGGTCCTTGCTTTCACAGATCTCCTAGTCTAGTGAAAATAATGTTGGGGGATTTCAGACAAATAATTAAATGAGAAATTAAGGTACGTGTTCTGGGACACTAATTCAATAGATAAGGAAGACTGATAAGTGGGGAAAAGTCAATACCATAAAGAAGTGTAATACTTAGCAAGTAAAATAAAGGATAGATGAATGAGAGTGTTCTAACTTCCAGGAACCAACATATGAGAACTCTTTTGTTGTGGTATTTCTTTTCCCAGGAATGTACTTTGCCAAGTTCTGCCTGAGCAAACACCTTTTATTTGTCAAGAACCAGTAAAAATGTTATCTCTTATGCAGCTTGTTATGACTTTGTCCAGAAATTAGAGTTTTTTTAAAAATAGAAGTCTTTCCTCATTCATACATGGAAATAAGTGCTTTAGATGAACTTTTAGCCCAGTGCTTGCCATAAAGCTGTAATTAAATTACTATTGTTATCATTTACTACTAGAAAAAGAAAGAAATCTAGCAGTCCTGGGGGCATGAAGAGGCTCCTACTATGGAATAACAGAATTGGTTATGTTGGCTTCTCTGATAAGGACTTCAATGAATTAGACCTCAGCGTGGACACTGATCATATTTTAATCATTTTTGTATTTCAAGTACTTAATTCATACCTGCTACATATTAATAGTCCATTAATATATGATGGAGGACATTGTGTTTTGCTTAGTCATACATGAACAATTCTATAGTTATTTTCTATCATATTGCAATTACATGTGGGTTTACTTTATAGATGCAATATATGTAGTACCTTAATTAGATAGCTAGGTTAAAATATCTTTTTTTAAAGATGATTCCTAACGGAAGTATACAGAGTCAACACATGCACCCACAAACATGCATGCACTCACAGGGACACTATTCCAGCTGTAGGAATCTTTCGTTGATGTTAGTATGATATGCATAACATTGGTGAGATAATGATACTGATGGAAGATTTTCATAATTCTATACTTATGCATGCAAAGTATTACACCTAGCAATATATTTAATCATTTCAAAGGACATTTATGAAAGAAAAATAAATAAAAATTACTGTAAAGCACATCGAATGATAAATTATCTATACAAAAATAAAGAACACACTTGTCCCCCACAATTGCCTCATAGGACTTTTTTCATTAATATTATTCCAACTTGTCAATAAGAAATTTCAAGTCAATAAGGCTTTCATATGTTATCTGATAAGTCATTAGCAAATTATCCGTAACCTCCCCCAATATATTTTGTGCTTCTTCTATAATAAGAGATCAGTATTTTTATTTTTTGAATTTGCTCTATGCTATCACATTCTTTCAGGCGTTAGTTATAGTCTTTATATTAACAATTGTTAATATACTCAAGCTCTTCTGAGCCGGATCTGGACACCATGTGTTGTAGCCATGTAGCTAAACAATTCACTCTTTTAGTGACACTTTGGTTTCTTGGGCTATATCAACAAGTCAGCCTAGAAACATTTCAATAAAAAATACGTAAGGGTGGCACAGTTTCAGGGCTCATTTTTTTTTCCTCTCTCTCCAAGCAAAGTTCTATTCATAAATTTCCATTCAATTTATCATTGTTATTTCTGGCCACACTCTTCCCCTAAAGAGAAACAAAAAAAATGTTTATTGGTACTCTGCCCTACCTCATTTTGATTCACACTTTATAAATGGCTCACGTCAGTGATTTTTGGCGGGGGGAGAAAAAGAAGGCTTCTGATTCAAAACGCCCGAGATTATATCTCAGTTCTGTGCCTTGCTTCCGGTGTAACTTTGGGCAACACATTTAACCTCTCTGAGTTTTAGCTTTCTTGTATATAGCGTTAGGTAAAAGTCATACCTACCTGATCTGTGTTATCTTATTGCTAGGAGGAATTAAAAAGATAATAGGTAAGTATGGGCTTTGTAACATCTAAAGAAGACTGCAGATTTAAAATTACACTTTTGTCTGATAAAGAGACAGTGCTATTTGAAAGACAACTATTGAGATGGTGTTGACAGAGAATGAAAGGAGCTCTCCGCTTCTTTGATCCAACCAGAGTGATCACTTAAACCCATGGTACAATCAGTTGGTTCAGGTCAGAAGGGCCAGGCCCCGATTATAGAGAGAATCATGTTGCACAAACTGTAGAACAAAGAATTCAACAGAAAACGAGATCGGAGTGGTAAAGTCAGAGCAGCGAACTGCACTTTTATTTTATAAGGGTCAGGGTCAGGTAGAAAAGCAATGGGGGAGTGCAGAGGGCCTTGGCCTCAGATTATTTCAAGCAGACCTGCGCTCTCATATCATGACCTCGGCAGAGTAACAGACAAAACTAGCACAAATCCCAGTGAACCGTAGAGCAGGAATGGTGGGTCCATGTCTAAACAGCCCATTGTTCAGCCAGGCAATTTCACTTTGGGCGGTAGATGCCCATGTGAGGGAGAAAGGAACATAGGAGTAAAAATCAACTCAGAAAAGCCTATGATTAAAATGCAAACTAAAATGCAAAAGGAATAAAATGGAAATTCGGTTAACAGTCTATTGTTTGCAGTAGAAGCTGCATCATTTTCCAGGTTAAGACTCCAACATACGCTCACTTTAAAGCTGAGAAAATGAAGACTTAGAGGACAGATCACATGCCAAAGTGCACATATTGACCAGGATCTGAACATAGTTTCATCTGATGTTCTTGATGTCCTCACTCAGTGGTAGTCCCCAACACGTTTATTATGCTTAGTGCTCTCAAAATACAAGTAAATATAAAAAAGGGAGCTATGTATGTAGTAGCTCAATTTCTCTTACTTTGGCCACTCACATGAAATGTAGGCACAAACATACAGACAAATAAGATGTTTCATGCAAACTGTCAAATAATGTTATGGGTAGCCCTAGGAGTAAGGAGGGAAAATCTATCTGAAAGTAAAGTTAGCAATCAATGTCATAAATAGCACACCAAGTAAAGAAATAATAACATTGACTGAATGTCATATACTCCTTTTATAAAAGCCACAAACACAATTATAGAATTTCAACCGACATTATTGTATGCCATCAGATCCATCACATGTAGGTTAATAGCTATCAAACAAGTCTCTTCTGAAGGCAAGACACAGAGGCAAACATGTTAATCATTGCAGAAAATAAAAGTGCTAAAGCTTGGAGTGAGGTTTAGAAATCCCTAATCAAATTTAGCTGTTTGTTCTCAAAATGTGTACATTACCAGTCCAATTATCCTAATACGTATTCTCATTTATAGAATACACACCCTTAAAACAAACCAAAAAGAAAAAAAGACATCTGAAAGTCTTTATCTCTCAAATTTATTTTGCTACCACTTTCACCCCGTGAGAAGCTAAACATTTCCTTGTGTTTATACTTTTGACAGTGAGTTGACATTTTATTTAAACAAAGCTCTTTTCTAAGTAGCTAAAGATAAAATTGGAATTTTGTATTTAAATTCTAAATTACTTTAATGGGAAAAAATTACCTAAAGGTGGGTGTTTGGAGATAGGTAGAAACTAACATTTCCAATGCAATGCCTATATTATTATTATTAATAATAATAATAATAGACTCACTCTCTCCTCTTCACACACATACATACACACACACGTGTGTGTGTGTGTGTGTGTGTGTGTGTGTGTGTGTGTGTGTGCCTACTAATGGCTAGAGGTTAAATTGACCTGTCATCATTTTCCCTTTTTTTTCCCTTTTACACTGACTTTTTTTTTTTAAGATAAATCCAGGCGATTCACTTTTCTGTGTGTATGGAGGATTTGAGCTGTTATAAAGATATTGACAGAATCAATTGATGCTTTCAAAGCTTAATGTGAGAAAAGGTCCCCTTTCCTCTCCTTGACTGGCCATGGCATAAGCCACCCTCCTCTGCCTCACAGAAAGGAAGGTGTTGCATCGCGCTGCATTTTAGGCTGTGGTGGAGCGCCTGCACGGAGGACATCACCAATGAGGAATGTGACCCTGGCCTAGGGGCGAGCAGCAGCTGTAAATTTGCTCTTCTGCTGCCTCTGCCATGCTGTTCAGGGAGCGTTTCCTATGCTACAATGATAAGTCAGGAAAGGGCTGGGGGAAATGTCAAGGTCTCTTAAAAATTATGTACGGGTCAACAGATTTTGGCCGAACTTCTTTTCCCTAACTTCTTGATAGCACTGCACAAAGAAAGCTATGTCTTTTATTTAACAGAAGCCCACTAGTGGTATTCCCTTTGATTTCCATAAAAAGTACACAAACTGGACTATTTGTAGTACTGCTGACTACTAGGGCTTAAAGGAAACCTAGAGATGATTTTACCTTTATTTTTACCAAAGTCCAGAGAATTTAAATAACTTTTCTAAATACCTGCAGCCATCTAGAGGTAAAGAAAACCCTGGAATGCTGGGAGGTGACTCCCAGTGCTGTGTTTCTTTATGGCACAATTCTCCAATCGCTTCATGTATTAGTGGAAATATGGGATGGAATGTTCTAGGTAAAAGTAATTATAGAGTTCATCTAGTGGAATTTCTTTTTTTTTTCAAGTAAGAAAACTGAGGCCCAGAAAATCTGTGGAAAGTAACAGTGAAGTTGCCTAAATTAGCAGTGATAGGTGTGGAACCAGAATGAGCCTATTTGAACTGCTAGCCCAGTGTTAGCTATATCACGTTTAGTGTATCATTTTGTTTGCACATGAACAAACACCCAGTCACATCTATGCTTATCCCTTCTCCTTATTTTTCTTGTACTCTGCCTTTTCCCCTGCCCCAAATCATTATTTGAATATTATAGAGAATTGTATTATTCGAGTAATGGTAATTTCTTAAATGATCCCCACATTTCCATTCCTTAATACAATTAATTATCCACCCATATTATAACCAGCCTGGTATAGTTGTTCCTGGTCCATGGAGACATTTAGGGAATCTGGCTTCTTTCTTGTGACTCCTTCACCCTGAAGCCTGGAGTTCTATGCAGCCAGCTGGCAGAGGGAAAGAAAAAGTGGGGATGACACTCACCTTTTAAATGCTTTGACCCCTAAGTAGCACACATCGATTCTGCTTGTGTTCATTAGGACAAAGTATCACATATCCCCTCTAGATACAAAAAGGGCTGGGCTGTACTCTCCAGTGACCACTCTGCATGGCAAATGAAGGAACACAGATTTTGATAGACAGTTAGCCATCCCTACTGCAAGACTGCATAAGAACAGTGCTCCAATATTCTTGGGTTTTGACTTCGCCTGCTAATGAGTCATTCCAAGACTCTCTCCTAAGGGATACATAACAGACTGTGGGCTCTTATTCAGGCTTTGGGCCTTCTAACATAAATGTTCTACAATAGTTCTGCTTTCTCTTGCTTTTCTTTCAGTATAATAAGAACATAAATGAAATGAAATTCATTATTTTGAATTAAAAGTAATCGATATCTACCTGTAACTAGCAATGAATATGACCGCCCCCTCATTATACCTCACAACTGTGATATTTTACATCACATCTTACTAAATACTCAAACTCACATTTTCCACCACAGCTTAATAAAAAAGGCCCTTCCAACTAATAAATGTAGAACATGAGTTTCTATGTTTTTATAATCTGAAGGGAAAACAACCTTTATACAGGCATTTGCCTCTTTTTTTTAACATCATATAAAGGATGGAACTAAACTGACTTTATCTCCACTTTGCATATGCACCATTGCACAAGGGAAAACAACAAACAATGAAAATAAAACCAGTGGTAACTCATAGTACATAATAGTATTTTTATCTATACCCAATAAGAGCTTTTTCTAATATATATATATATATGCTATGCACAAAGATATACACATAGAAATATGTTTTTAATATAAAGTTATGTTCTGGTATATGCTAGCTTTTCATTCAGAAACATATAAATCAATTGTTCCCTAATTAAAGTATACTTCAAATTGGTATTAGAACTACATGATATCTCATTTTATGGCTGTAAAATAATTATTCATCTACAGGAGTGGATGAATAATTAGTAGCAGCAGCAATACCTGCATTTGTATCTGAATCTGCATAAGTCAAACTGCTATAGGTAATGAGAAAGGAGGTTGAAAAAGGCTCTAGTACCCTTTTTATTTTTTTTATTTTTTTAAATATATTTTATTGATTTTTTTACAGAGAGGAAGTGAGAGGGATAGAGAGTTAGAAACATCGATCAGCTGCCTCCTGCACACCTCCCACCGGGGACGTGCCCTCAACCAAGGCACATGCCCTTGACCGGAATCGAACCCGGAACCCTTCAGTCCGCAGGCCGACACTCTATCCACTGAGCCAAAACGGTTGGGGCTCTAGTACCCTTTTTAGATGGGAGGGTGAATTGTGACCGCTTGCAGTGACTGAACTGTATCACAGAGAGTAGCATAATAGGATAGCACCTTAATATTACTCTTGACGGGAAGATAACACTCACAAATAGACCTCATGGTTTTGTGTTAGAGAAAGGCACAACATAATGATCTTAACCCATTACATATCCTATATATTAAATGGCTAATATGCAAATTGTCCTCTCGACCAGGAGTTTGACTGGAAGTTCAACCATGCGTTCAACCAGGGGATGGGGCCAACCGGCCAACTGCCCACGGCCCCTCCCCATGGCCGGCCCAGCCCAATTGGCCCGATCAGGGTGGGCCAGCAGGACCCCACCCATGCAGGAGTTCGTGCACCGGGCTTCTAGTACTTGTAAGTATATAAAATGAGTTAGAATTTAATGGAATTCAGGATTTCTTGGTATTGAATTAAAGATCATCTAACTATCTTTCATGCTAATAAATATTGAGTTGAATAAAGCCAATAAGACAGGTTCTGTAGTCCCCCTTTTCTGAGGTTTCAGTTACCCTCAGTCAACTGCAGTCTGAAAATATTAAATGGAAAACTCCAGATATAAACAATTCATAAGTTTTAAATTGCACACCATTCTGAGGAATGTGAAGAAATCTCATGATGCCTATATACAGAGTGAATATACTCTTCCCACCCAATATTCACTTAGTCATATTGGTTATCAGATCTACTGCCTTGGTATCCAGTGCTTGTGTTCAAGCAACTCTTAATTTACTTAATGGTGCCCCAAAAGTGCAAGAATAATGATGCTGGCAATTCGGATATGTCAGAAAACCTGTGAAGTGCTTGTTAAGTATTGTCAGCAGGTCAATAGCAGCCTAATGCTATGTCACATAGCCTTCATCATTCACCTCACAGCACCTCCTCAGGTAGGCTTTGTTACATCATCACAAGAAGGGTGATTATAGTATAGTAAGTGATTTGAGAGACAAAAAGAGGCCATGATCACATAACCATTACTACAGTTTATTGTTATAATTGTTCTATTTTATTACTGGTGTTGTTAATCTCTTACTGTGCCTAATTTATAAATTAAACTTTATCATATGCATGTATGTATAGGAAAACATAATATATCTAGGGTTCAATATTATCTGAGGTTCCAAGAATTCATTGGGGGTCTTGGAATATATCCCTTGCAGATAAGGGGGGACTATCATAGTCCCTAAAAGCTGAGATGCCTATCCTCTATGGCAATATTTTTAAACCCATTATTCATTTTGATAAATACAAAAATCTCACTTCCTTTCATCCTCACCACGAGATCCTATTCTTAGCCAAGAAGATTTTGTCCAGCTTCATTTTGAGTAGTTTGTATTATGAAACAATATATTTGTTTCCTATTCCAAATACAAAATTATATATTGGCTATGCTTTTCAAACCACAGAATCTGTGGCATTTCCTTTTTGAGAATTACTGTTTTTGATTTTTACGTGGAATAAGAGCAAGCTGTGATTGTTATTTGTGAATCTTCCTCTTTCCATTTCTTCTTTTCCCTCGCCTTTTCTCTTCCTCTTCCTGAGCTATGGAGCCCCACAGCCTTCAGGTGGGGCAGAGCACGGTAAACCAGGTATGAGCTCACTGGTGAGGGATGTTAAGAGCCGAAGCAGAATAGGAAGTCGTCCGTATGGAGGGGGTTGGCTGGACTGCTGAGGGACATCAGAGCCTAAGTAGAAGCCAAGAACATCTATCTAGAGGTTTCAGAGCCCAAGTAAGTTGGGAGGATGCCAATCTGTGGGGTAAATGAGTGTGGGATTTTAAAAACTGAATGGGTGAAGATGGTATTTATCATAGTGCAAGAGATGGTGAGCATGGTTCCCATGCAGGGATGGGCAGTTATGGTAATGAGGATTGGTTAGCATAGAGGTGAATCAAATATATTAATAAATTAAGAATACTAATGAGATCCAGGTTTCCTACTGTCAGAGAAGATTATGATTATAGAAATTGAGAAAACTAGAATGAACCTGTGATGTGATTCAAAGTAGGTGTGAACTCAATGATTTTTAAAACAATATAGAAATAGATTTAAATGTAATATATATAAAAATACCAATGTAATTATAGATATAGAAATGAATATGAATGCAAATATGTAAATATCTATGTAATTAATATGTATGCACCTATGTTTATTTTGGAGCAGTGAACTAGCCTCCATCTTTTATGTTACTGAAAACTAAAGTCTAACAAGGACTGTTTTAGAATTCTCATTCCCTTGATCTGGATAATTCCCATGGCTCCTTTCATGCTAGTCCAAGCACCACCTTCTTTGGGAGTCTTCTTTGACATTCTCCAGACTGAGTCAGCAGCCTATTTTCAGGCTCCCTGGGTCTGCTTCTATCAGAGCATTTATAACCCTGCTTACACCATCCATTTGCTTCTCTGATTTCACACCACAGTGTTCCTCTCTCTCTCACTGATTTTCTCGCATGGTGCTAATATAGAATGGATGCTCATTAGAGATAAGGCAACACATATTGGAAGGCGCATGAAACAAAGAGTAGAGTGCACTGCTGGAGAAAGCACCCAAGCTTTGATACTCATGAAATCTTGTTTCATATCTTTATGCTATAACTTCCTGGTTTTGAGACTTTGGATGCAGTTACTAACTTTCCTGAGCCTGAGTTTCTTCATCTGGAAATTTGCAGTAGTAACACTTCTCCAATCTTACAGTGTGTAATTTTTATTTTTGGGGTGGTAAAAGAGTAGGAATATAATGAATAGATACATAAAATTTATTTCAAAAATGGTAAATGTTATGTGAGTAATAATTCTTGTCCCACACACATGTTGAGATATAATTTGCTTAGGAATAGAAATACAATGAAATGTGTATATCATATATATATATATATATATATATATATATATATATATATATATATATACACACACACACACACTAGAGGCCCGGTGCACAAATATTTGTGCACTCGGGGGGAAGGGGGGTCCCTCAGCCTGGCCTGTGCCCTCTCGCAGTCTGGGACCCCTCGGGAGATAACGACCTGCTGGCTTAGGGCTGCTCCCGGGTGGCAGAGGGCAGGCCCAATCCCTAGGTGCAGCGCCTGGTTGGGCTCAGAGCAGGGCTGATTGGGGAGTTGAGGCGCCGCCCCTGTCATGCACAGAGCAGGGAGGATCGGGAGGTTGCGATGCCACCCTCAGTCACGCTCATGGTAGGGCCGATTGGGGGGTTGGGGCACTGCCCCCTGTCACACTCAAGGCAGGGTCGATGGGCAGGTTGCGGCGCCACCCCCTGTCATGCACAGAGCAGGACCAATAAGGCGGTTGGGGAGCTCCCCCCTGTCACGCACAGAGTAGGGTTGATCAGGGGGTTGGGGAGCTCCCTCTTGTCACTCACAGAGTAGGGCCGATAGAGGAGTTGGGGCACCGCCCCCTGTCACACACAGAGCAGGGCCGATTAGGGGGTTGGGGCGCCGCCACTGTCACACTCAGGGCAGGGCCAATGGGGATGTTATGGCTCTACCCCTTCACACACAGAGCAGGGCCCGTGGGGGTGGTGGTTGGGGTGCCGCACCCTGTCACACACAGAGCAGGGCCGATCAGGGGGTTGGGGTGCTCCCCCCTATCAGGCACAGAGCAGGGCTGATCAGGGGTTTGGGGTGCCTTCCCCTGTCACGAACAGAGCAGGGTGGATAGGAAGGTTGTGGCCCCGCCCCCTGTCACACACAGAGTCGCAGGGCGATCAGGGGGTTTGGGCACTGCCCCCTGTCACGCTTATCCCGGTGCCGGGAGGCATATTACCCTTTTATTATATAGGATAGAGGCCTGGTGCATGGGTGGGGACCTGCTGGTTTGCCCTGATGGGTGTCCTGGATCAGGGTGGGGGTCCCCACTGGGGTGCCTGGCCAGCCTGGGTGAGGGGCTGATGGCTGTTTGCAGCTGGTCACACACCCTTCAGGGTGGGGGTCCCCACTGGGGTTCCTGGCCAGTCTGGGTGAGGGGCTGAGAGCCATTTTCAGGCTGGCAGGTGACTGAAGCTCCCAACCTCTCCTTTTTTTCTTTTTATTTTTTTTATTCTGGGATTTATTTACCTTCTATGGCTGTCACTGGAACTGAGAGCCAGCTTTAGCTCTGAGGCTCAGCTCCAGCTCTGAGACCTTGACTGCTGAAAGCAGATATCTGGTTTTGTTTGGCTTCTATAATTGAAACACTGTTGCAGCTCTAGCTCTGAGGCCCGGCTGGCTGAAAGCAGGTTTCTGGAGTTTGTTTAGCTTCTATAATTGCAACATTGTTTCTTAGATTGAAGCTCAGAGGCCGGCAGCGGCAGGCAGGAAACCTTGGCTTCCTCCATCACTGGAGCAACCAAGCCTCCTGTTCGCTTCAGCTGCCTGGCTGCTGGCCGCCATCTTGGTTGGCAGTTAATTTGCATATCACCCTGATTAGTCAATGGGAATCGTGTCGGAGGTACGGTTAATTACCATGTTTGTCTATTATTAGCTAGGAGTATAATTCTTCCTTTATATATGGTTTTATTTTCATTTAATTTTTTTCATATTTTGAAAATCCATCATTTCTTTGTTTTTATATACACTGTTTTAATTTGAGTATGGGGATTTTCTAAAACAACAAATGTTTTCTAAGAAAAAAAAAGGAAACATATGTTGTGAATTACATTTCCTGAAACATGGATGCTTTCCACTCTTTATCTCTTCATTATGTGTATATTTATAGTTTGCACTTAAATATCCATTGAATTGGCTATTAACATGTCATATCTAGCCAGATTGATAGTTTAAAAGTTTCTCTAGATAACTATCAGCAATTTTTATTTAAGTAATTACTCTATCTAGTTGACAGAAAAAAATGTGACATCAGTAGTCAATCTGCTTGGGCTGCATAATAAAATACACAGATTGGGTGGCTTAAACAACAGAAATTTATTTTTTTCACAGTTCTGGAGGCTAGAAGTCTGAGATTAAGATGTCAGAGGGGTTGATTTCTGATGAAGGCACTCGTGGCTTGTAGATAGCTGCCTTCTCCCTATGTCCGCATTATGGCCTTTCCTCTGTGTGTGTGTGTGGGGGGGGGGGTGCGGGGGGGGGTGGAGATAGTGAGCAAGCTCTCTGGTGTCTCTTCTTATAAGGACAGTAATCCTATTGGAATAGGGTCTCCCCTTATGACCTCACTTAACTAATTACTTCCTTAGAGGCCCCATCTCCAAGTATAGACTGTTTAAGTCTTCCATATATGAATTTTGGAGGGGGATACAAACATTCAGTTCATAACATTAATATTAATAGGAACTAATTACTCTTCTAGTTGTTTTTTTAAACTATCACTTGGATAAATTTTCAGACAATGGATTAAATAAATCTGATTTGCAGACATCATTAATAAAATCTATCTTTATAATCAATATTGGTCAAAATTTTATTTCTTTTTTTAAAATATATTTTTATTGATTTGAGAGAGGGAGATGGAGAAAGACACAGTAACATCAATAATAAGAGGAAATCATTGACCTGCTGCCTCTTGCATACCCCTGACTGGGGATTATTGAGTTCATAACCAGGGCATATGCCAGGGCAGATAGCGAACCTTTTGAGCTCAGCATGTCAACATTTTGAAAAACCCTAACTTAACTCTGGTGCCGTGTCACATATAGAATTTTTTTGATATTTGCAACCATAGTAAAACAAAGATTTATATTTTTGATATTTATTTTATATATTTAAATGCCATTTAACAAAGAAAAATCAACCAAAAAAATGAGTTCGTGTGTCACCTCTGACACGCATGTCATAGGTTCGCCATCACTGACATATGACCTGACGGGGAATCAAACTGTGACCTCCTAGTTCATAGGACAATGCTCAACTAGTGAGCCACACCAGAGGTGAAACGATTTTATTTTTGAAAATTTCCCCTACTACTATAGTTTATTAAGTTATAATTATATATGTGTTCTAAGATTTTTATTTCAGCATTAAAGTTATAAGAAAAAAATTGGAAACAAATTAAAGGTCCATGTCTAAGTGAATGATTACATACATTTTAATCTATCAATTAGTAAAATAATATGTAGATGTTAACAAGAATTTGAGAGATCTAGGAGTACAGATATAGAAATATGGCTAGTCTAGATTTTTATTACAAACAACATGGATGGGGAGGGTCATATATATATATATATATATATATATATAATGTAGTTGCAGTACTAAAGCTATGCAAGGAAACATATAAATCTTTTATTATTATTATTATTATTATTATTAGTTAAGGTATTACAAATGTGTCCTCATCCCCCCCATTAACCCCCAACCTCCCCCCCACACACACACTCATGCTCCCATCCCCTTGTTGTCCATGTCCATTGGTTTGGCTTATATACATGTATACAAGTCCTTCAGTTGATCTCTTCCCCTTACCCCAGCCCTCCCCTACTTTCCTTCTGGGGATTGATAGCCTGATCGCTGTTTCTCAGTCTTTGGGTCTGTCCCTTTTCATCAGTCTATGTGAAAACATATAAATCTTATGTACATTTTAAAAAGAGAGTCTGTGGAGTTAAGCGGGAGACATCTTGCTTTTTAGGCTATGCTCTACTTTTAAATTATGTTTACTTGAATATACATTATCTTTTTAATACTTTTTCAAAAGATTTTCTAAAACTAGTAAGATCAGTAAATAGAATGGAGTGGGCGCCATGATTACCACAAAGCCTACAGTAGTCTGAGGCTTAAATTTAACACACAGACTTATTGTTATACACATTTAAAAAAATGAATTTACCTTGACTTTGTCTGAAATTTATAACTGTGAAGTTATCATACACATCTTGAAATAAATGAGATAAACAAAAGTGCTGCTAAAGACACAGAGAAGCATCAGCAATCAATACATTTGTGCTACTTCCAAATTTGTTTCTCACTGTAGTTTTTTCCTTGAATTTTCTTAAGCATGTCCTATGCCGGGAGCCGGTCCATGCTTGCTGTTTCAAGGGACCTGGCATATATGGCATATTGTTCTTAATATGTTTGCTCACCTTCTTGGCACTATGTGTTTTAACCAAGGTCTCTGAGAAAGGTTGTTTCCCCAGGTAGGGATTTTCCCCTGAAGTTAGGGAGGGAATAAAACCTCTTAACTAAGTGCCAGGTGGGTAATTAATCACTTTACGAACAATCATGCTTAAACTACATAATCTTTACTCCCTGGAATGGAGATAAGAAACGCCCTAACCTTTGGAATAGAGATTGATAGGATTGGAATCAACTGGTATAAATACAGATGTAACAAGACAGAACTTAGAAGACAGAACCTACACAGAACCTAGAGACAGAAGAACTTCGCTGGAGAGAACATGGCAAAAGATCCTGGACAGAAACTGGAGACAGAACCTAGGGACAGAACCTAGCGAGAGAACATGGCAAAAGATCCTGGACAGAACTTGGCGAGAGAACCTGGCTGGAGAACATAGCAAGAGAACATGGACACAGAACCTGGCTGGAGATCCTAACCAGAACTTCTCTGGAGATCCTGAACAGAACTTGGCTGAGGATCCTGGCTAGAGATCCTGGCTAGGCTGCTGATCAACTGAACGCTGTCTCCGTGTCATTCTTCTTCGCCGACTCTGTCCACACCTTTGGGGACCCCTGGACCTGCTGGGGTTGGACCCCAGCAGTCCTATTGGCATATTTTAAGCCTTTGGTGTTAGTATACATTTTTAAACAAACAAAAATTAATTTTATGATTTGACACTGCAAACAAGTTTTAAGAAAGATATTAACTATATTGTTTTGAAAGTTTAACTTACTATACTATACAAACACAATACAAACATAAAACTATACAAGAGGACTGTGAAGCTTTCAAATTGTACTAATTTTGATTTAAAAACAATAAGAGAATTTTTTTATATTTATGGTTTCTCATTCACCAATTCGTCATAAAATTGTCAAAATTATCATTTAGCTCTTCCCATTACATTTCTGTGGTTTTCTATTAATGCAATATCAATACATTTCTTTACAAGATTAAGTCTGTTTAAAATTCCATCCACATTTTATTCACTTTCTCTGCTGTAAACATCCTTTACCAGCTTGAATTTATGACAGTATATTAAACATAAAGCTTTTTTTTTCTAGAAGTAGGCTCAAAGAGTATAGTTTCAAAAAACCCATTCTATGTTATTTTTTAGGTTCGACAAATTAAAATGGTAACTTCATGTTGCAGGTGAACATTGTAATAACTTAGAAGGTTTTTTTAAAAACTGCAACCCAGAGATAATTCAGTAGCTATATTTTCTATAAATGATAGAAAATATTCTATCATTCTTTTTAAATGATACACTTATTGTATAGTTGGTGACCTCTCTTTCTTCACACATATATACATTAAAATATAAATGATAGTAAATATTCCTTCCATTTCTGTGGCTGTGGAACAAACCCAAATAGTATATTTACAAGTTTTATGGTAGTTGTGGCATCAAAAGGATTTTGAAGTCATAGTTTGCTTTGATGACATGATTACATAAAGGAAAGGCAGTTTTCCAGTTTCAACACTGAAAGCCTGAGATACTGATTATTTTTTCTGTTCATATCCAAGAAAAATCTTTATACCCTAAGCTGAAAATTTGCGTCAAATTAATAAGTACTATTTAAAGTGAAGGTTAAACGTGGTCTCCCTTTTGGTATAGAAATATAGATGGTAAGGGCAGATGTTTTCAAAGTACATGCCATGTAGCCTTTTATTGAGTTTATATTGTGGAAATTTATGGTGTGCATTAAACGTAATGATCTTTGTGCTCTTTCAAATAAAATAGAATCATAAAAAATAATAATTGCAATCCTTTTCTACATTTTATATTTTGGAAAATGATATTGAGTTAATTGGGTTTTTTTAGCCTTTGTATTTATATCTTTCACTGCAAAGTTCTGCTGGAAAATATTTCTTTAAAATTATAAATGTTTTGTCTATGAAGAATAAGGATTAGGGCTTAAAATGTTTGAACAAAATATAAATATCTGCATAAGATTTTTTGAAACTATCTTGGAAACATTTTTTATTTATATGACACTTAATTTAAAACATATGTAATATATACTGTATATGAATATGTGTAATATAAAGTCTACAGATAAAATCTTTGTATTCCTTTAGTGGAAAATAAATATATGAAGTCTCATAAATTATATAAATTAAAGTTCTGATTACTATTTTGTGAAGAAAATTTTAAAGACCCTAGTACTTATAAATGCAATTTCTCTCAGGTTCTTTTTACAATAAATCAAGTCATTCATTTGCTTGTGATCAACATTATGTTTTAAGACAAATCACATTAAAAACAAAGATTAACATTGGCAATAAATATATGAATCAAACAATTTATAAATTAAGATATTGTTCTTGTCTTTCTCATTACATTTCATACTAACTTGTCATAGAGACATAGGCAAACATTTGTTTCTAATATTTTTATTATAATGTATTAAATTGGTCATAGGGATGATATTAGTTTATACTTTTTATAAATTTTCTATGGGACAGCAACACATATTTCACTGGGACTACTTACTTTCTTATGTGGCTTTGAGCTTTTGATATTATTGTCATGCTGATTGATATTTTGGGATTTTTATTTTTGTTTATCTTGTCAAACATTTGCTCATGAAAAGTCAGTACTTACCCTGCATAATACAAAGTTGTAGCTAAATAATTTCAACATATTTGAATTAAAAAAAAGGAATCATTCATATATTCTTCTACACTGAATATCAGTGTTCTGAAAGAAAAAATTTCCATTTATTGATCAGGTACTTGTCATAAAATAAGCAGTATGGCCTGGCCAGTGTGGCTAAGTTGTTGAGCTTTCACCCATGAACCAGGAGGTCACAGCTCAATTCCCGGACAGGGCACATGCCCAGGTTGCAAGCTCGATCCCCAGTAGGAAACATGCAGGAGGCAACCAATCAATGACTCTCATTATTGATGTTTCTAGCTCTCTCTTCCACTCCTTTCCTCTCTCTGAAATTAAAAAAAAAAGCAGTATGTTTTTTTAAAAAATATGGAACAAACCAGAGATCTATCATCTATCTATCTGTGTATCTATCTATCTACCTATCTAAGACCTATCTATCATCTATCATGTATTTGCTTATATATCGATGGAGAGACATGTATGACTTGATAAACATCTTCTGGTACACAATGGTCTATTATTTAGTTCCAGTGTAAGACCTGGACATCTCATCAGATAACCTGAGCTGATGCCTTCCAGGCTGTAGAGTTGATTTTTTTCTCTCTCTTTATGCAGTCTCTTGATTCTGTTCTTTCTTTGATCACCCACTCATTTTGGAAAGTTGTTTTTCAAAGAGCTGTAGTGATCCTAATTCTTCTGATTTTTCATTTTACTTCCTCTGTTTTTCTTCTTATTTTTTGCTGATTGAAAAACTGCCATTTTTGTGATTTCTTTCCTTTTTAAAAAAAAATGAAATTGGAGATGGAAGAGTTATAAGAAGGGTGAAAAGAAAGTCATATGTCTGCTTTTAACTCATTGTTCTAGGCTGAGGCAAACAACAAACTTACCCTAGTCAGTCTTGTGACCTATTTGTTTACCATGTTGATAATTCTAGAGGACAACGGTGTTATCCAGTTTATACAAAGCCTCACTTAGCACAGCTTATTGGCCTCAATGTATTCTGTAAGGTTTCCATAAAGTAAAAAAAAAAAAAAAAAAAAGGAAGCCCTATATTTGTTCCAATGTTTTTTTGACTTAAGTTTGCTTCTGAAATAAAATAAAAACTCAACTTTTCTTTGAAAACTATATTTCTTATTTCCACTGTATTTTTTCTTATACAAATATTATTCACTATAAGAGGATATGTGCAGTTATAAAATAGAGCTTTTCCATGTTTAATATAAAAAATATGTCACTATATTTCATAAGTCTTAAAATTACAAAAAATTTTAAACATTCAGAAGATAAAGATTTTGCCATTTAACTTTCAGAATATGCGAAATACTTTTCAAATATATTTAAATGCTGTATTATTAAATAAGTGTCTTGATTCATTGCTAGTTTTCATAATGCTCTCCACATAACAATATTTTGTTTCAATAAAATTCATATAAAAATATTTTTCATACTCAACAAGAATATTCATTGGGAGTAGGATCTCCTCCATGGGATCATATCCACAAAATGGTCATTATTTTTACTACAATTATTTTTAATAAAAGTTTTATGGCTAAACTTTAAATATACTTATTCTGTTTCGCAATGTGTTTAATTTTAATATGAGTATACCTTTGATTGTCTTTAATGAAAAAAATCAAAATAAAGTGAGTAGAATTTTATAGCCCCATTTTATTCTGCTAGCATTTCAAATGGAAACTGGATATGATTAAATATATTCTCCCAATAAAATTTTTTAGATATTTAGAACTTTCCCCTCTACTGGATTAATATGTCTGATCCAGCTTATTTCTAAATCCCTATTCCTATTGATCAATTTTTTTTTCCCAACTACCTACTTTGCCAGTTTACTACTTACTTTCTACCCCATACTTTGGGATCTGGTTTTAAATGTAAGCAAGCTCCAGTGTACGTCTCCTTTAAAAAATAATAGTCTTGTTACTGCTTTAAATAAGGCCTAATGGAAACACTGACATCTTCTGTTTCTATAGTTCATTTATTGACATTAAATCAGTATCTTTCCACCACCACTTCCAGATCATTGCACCGAAAAACAGCTTTGACTACCCATCTGTTTCTCTGCATCTTAATCAATGTCCTCCTTTTCACATTCCTCACTCCCTCCATTCTCTGGAATCTGGTTTGTGCCACTATGTGGCTCCTCTGTGTCTCATTTAGCCTCTCTTCCACTAAGCTTTCTAGAGCTCTTACAAAATCACATGCCTCTATTACAGTCACCTTTTACAACAATGGAATTTATTGAACCTTAAGAATTTCTTATTTTCTTCACACTTTACCAAAATCAAAACCTTGAGCATTTCTGTACTGTTAATTTTGGGCTGTCCTGGCTGCTCTTTGGGTACATTGCATATGAAAGGAAACAATCCTCCAAAAGTCTTCAATGTTGATAATTAAAGAATTATCAAAAGTGTTTCAGATCATTTTTATCTTCCACAATTATACCCTACCCTTGCTAAAGCAGTCCACGCATCTCATTTTATGCACTGTAGAAATTTAAGTCACCCAATGATTTAATAGCTCTCTTCTTCACCTCAATACCCATTTTTTTTTAGCTTTTCCTATTAAGATTAAAAGCTTATTAATGTGCTGAGGCTCCCCCCCTTTCTCATTTAATTTGAATTTAACTCATTAATGATTACACTTCTTTCATGATCTTCAAATCTCTTCTCTTCCTTGGCTGTTTGCTCACCACATTTCATGTATGCTTAATTGGCCCCTACATCAAAATGCTTTCCCTCAAAACTTCTACTTCCTCATGTAGTCAATAACTTCTCTCCTTCCTCTCAATGTCAAAGGGCACAAAGGAGTAATCTCTATTGCCTCTTGAATGTTCCTCTTCCCACTTAGCTTTCCTTTCATCTCCTGTTGCCCATTGCAACAAACTCAACAAGAATACCAGCTTCCCTCTAATAGTGTGCTTTGGCCCCAGCCCTCAAACACATTGAGCTCAGTTCCTGTGATATTTTACACCTTCTCTTCTTTTAGGAGTATTCCTTCTTTGATATATTGATTGTTGTTCTTATAAATCTTTTCTAGTTCACTCACTCTGCCTTTTTGCATTAGTGTCTTCATAGGTGTCTTTCCTTTCTCTGCCCTAAATGTAGACACTCTTAAGCTTCTACCCTTGGCTTTATCTTCTTTTTCCCCCACCCCATTTACTATGTTAAAGTATATATCCCATTGTCTGTATCTAACACCTTTGTGTCGTTTTGTTCCAAATGCATTCCCAGGCCAACAACTCTTCTAAATTCTAGAAACCTATTTCCAAACAGCTGAGACTCAACCTCTGCAATTCCAAACAAATCATTAATTTCTCTATTTTTTAAAATAATGTAAGTTAAATATTTGAGTTGAAATAACTAAATTATCACTGAATTATTTTAACCTTCACATTAAAACCAGCAATAAAGTGCTTTAGTATCAATTTTTAGTGAGTTTTTTATATGGCAAGATAAGATGTTGAATTTTCAGTCTTTGCATTTTTTATTTTATTATTTTATTACATACTAGATAATGGTGCACAGATTCATGTACTGGTGGGGTCACTCAGCCTGGCCTGTGGGGATTGGGCTGAAACCAGCTCTCCGACATCCTGTGAGGGGTTCTGGATTGCAAGAGGGCTCAGGTCAGGCCAAGGGACCCCATTTGTGCACGATTGGGCCAGGGAGGGACCATGGGAGGGCTTTAGGGCTTGTCTGGCATGTCTCACCCAGTTCTGATTGGCCGGACCCCAGGAGCAAGCTAACCTACCAGTCAGAGCATCTGCCCCCTGGGGTCTGTGCATGTCATAGCGACTGGTCAAACGGTCAAATGAATGGTCAGACACGGCATATTAGGCTTTTATTATATAGGATGATATTTTTTCAAATTATTTAGGGCCTCATATTGACTGAGTGAAAAGTGGCACTATTATAGGTAGAAAAAAAGAGAAAAAGCAAAGGTTGTTTTTTTTTTCTTAAAAAATTAAGTTTCTGCATATCAAAGGAAGGGTAAAAGAAAGCAGGAAATAGAGTTTATAAAAATAGTCAAATTAGAAAGAAAATGAAGAAGATTCATCCACTCTATTTGATGGCCTAAGAGATCATTGGAAATTACCTGAGTTGGGACAGGAGAGAAAAGTAAAGATGGGAACATGACCTTAATGGAGGAGTGCTAGGGACAAGAGAGGGTTGCAGCCCTAGCCGGGTAGCTCAGCTGGTTAGAGCATCATCCAATATGCCAAGATTGCTGGTTCCATATAGAAACAGGACACAAATAAGAATTAACCCATGAATGCATAATTCAGTGGAACAACAAATCAATATTTCTCTTTCTCTCTCAAATCAATAAATACTTTTTTTAAAAAGAGAGAGAGAGAGAGGGTTGCAGTGGGCATTGTGAAGAGTAGGTTGGCATCAGACATTGTCCCTTAGACTTTAGTACTGGGAATTCACAAGAAAGCTAGGCAAAGATCTGCAGACCATATGTCATTGCTTGTAACCTCTGCAAGACTAATTGTTGTGGGGTGTGAGCTCATGACTTCAAATCACCATTACATCATCCAGAAGAACAATCACCCAAACTCAAACACTTGGCTAACCCTCATCTGAATCGTTCTTGTTTTTCTAATGACTCAGGACATTTGTAAGAACTTCTAACAAAGATGATAGACTTTACACCCAGAGGAGTGGTGGCAGTGAGGGAAAGAAAAACTTGGCGTCTGTGCTTGGGTAATGTGGGACAACATCCTCCCATATATATGCCATGATACAAGAACTATTAACTAATGGTCTCATGCCACTTAAGTTGCCTCACTTGAAGATTTTTAACATAAGGCAAAGAGAAAGTGTGCACATATATGACTAGGTCGGATAATCTAGTGAGAACACACAGTATTATTAGATAAGTAGTCTAGAACTAGGTTAAATCTGTGCTCCATAAATGTTGACCTAGACAAAGAACCACAACCCCCACTTCCCACTCCATGCAACCTTTCCCCTAACAAACTTTGTTCAGTTATTGATATTGATATGGAAAAGGAAAAGGGGGAAGATATTTATAATAACATTGGATAGGGTTGGAGTGGGAATGGGGGTTGATGGCTGATGTAGAGGAAGTGATGTCAATGACAACAACAGGAATAAAGAAAATAATAATAAAAGCTTCTATTTCTGCAAAAAAAAAGTAGGCCTGTACTTCACAAATATCATGGCTGTGAAAGACAAAGGAAGGTGGTAGAACTCTTCCAGATTAAAAGGACCTAAAACAACGTAGCCATCAAAGGCGTTGAAAGAGCCTGACCTGGATCTTGATCAGGGGAAAATGTCTTGAATGATGTTATTGGGACAGCTGTCAAAAACTGAATGAAAAAAGTATTTTAGGTAATATTTTATCATTGTCCAATTGCCTTAATTTGATAATTGTACATTAGTAAGAGAATGTTGTTCTATGAAGTTCTATAAGCTGAATTTTTTAGAGGTAAAGGAAAATGCTGTCTACAACTTTTAAGAATCATTAAAAGGAAGCTTTTCAGGCCTCTGGGAGTAGAGTGGGTGGTTTCTGAGAGACCCTGAAGGGCCACCTGCCAAGATGAAGGATTTAGTATCTAACTCTTATCTGTCATCTTTGTAATGGCCCAGGGAACACACTGGGGATGGTGATAAGGAAGAGAAAGCTGGAAGCTTCAGTAAAGTGTTGGGAAAGGGCAAAGAGATATAAGCCCAAACCTTCCCTGAGATGAACCAGAATAGGTTTCTATCATGCTGTCCACCAGAATATTTTTCTCCAGGGCTGCTGGGGTCCCAAAGGAGGCAGATGTGAAGCAGAAACCAGTGGAAGATAAACTGGAGACTGTGCAGAGATCAGTGGTCCTATTGCAAGTGACCAAACACTGGAATTGCCCACTGACAAACATTTGAGCCATTGCTAATGACAGTTGCGTGAAGGCTGCACCTATGCAGCTTAAGCCTAGAAAAGCTTACGGAAAGCTCAGAAAAACTCTTGAGGGGCTTATGAACTTTTTAAAAAGTTCTCTCTTAAACATATATAGAGAGAAATAGATATCCAACATAAAATTTATTTTCAGAGAAGTTATGCTAAAAAATATAGAATGGTTGTTTTTAAAAAACTAAAATGATTTTAACAGTTCTAAGAATTAATGAAGTAAATCACTCTAATTCTCTCTTTTAGAATATATCTCTTGGCAAAGCAAAGTCTGAAAAATAGGGGAGGGGAGGAGGAGCCCTTTGCACCATGGCTTGGTTCTCTATCATAATTCTGTTTGGGCAAAGAGGCTCCCTCACCAGTGCTGGCCAGCAGCCCTCAGAGGCTCAGATAAACACTGACTCCTAAGGAATTTATCAGCTGCTTAGGGAGTGAGCTGAGCTTGATGGGACCTGGCACAGGTGTGGGTATCATTAACTTCAGTAAGGTCTTTAGACAGACAGGACATAAGTGCTCCAAGGCTGCTCAGTAGCACCAGTGGGCATATGAAGAAAAGGGAAAATAGTAGTGGTGGACAGTATTACTTTTCCTTCTCTAGAAAAATGTCCTCAGTTCCTTTCAATTCTGCTACTGTTGGGGGCGGGAGCGGGGAGAGGTTACTTATTGTTGTGAGTTCTTTTGGATATATGAAGACTATTCTTTTCTTTAAAAATATATTTTTATTGAATTCAGAGAGGAAGGGAGAGGGAGAAAGAGAGATAGAAACACCAAGGATGAGAGAATCATTGATCAGCTGCCTCTTGCACACCCCACACTGGGGACCGAGCTCACAGCCCAGGCATGTGCCCTTGACCAGGAATCGAACCGTGACCTCCAGGTTCATAGGTACATGCTCAACCACTGAGTCAAGCCAGCCGAGCTGAAAACTATTCTTGATAGCAGAATTTAAGTGTTCTACTATATATGTTAGGAAAGGGTATTTTATAAACAAATGATTGAGTGCTCCTGTCTTATCACTTACAAATCCATTTCTTTTCTGAAAACAAATCTTAATAACTAATGAGTGGACATTATTAACAAAGAATGTCTGGCCGAAACCGGTTTGGCTCAGCGGATAGAGCGTCGGCCTGCGGACTGAAAGGTCCCAGGTTCGATTCCGGTCAAGGGCATGTACCTTGGTTGTGGGCATATCCCCAGTAGGAGATGTGCAGGAGGCATCTGATCGATGTTTCTCTCTCATCGATGTTTCTAACTCTCTATCTCTCTCCCTTCCTCTCTGTAAAAAATCAATAAAATATATTTTAAAAAAAGAAAAAAGAATGTCTGCTAATTGTACCATATACCCAGAACATCTCAATTTTATGCCTATTTCTTATAAAGCAAAGGAAGGTAATGTTTAGGAAATGTTATGTGTTCAAGGCAAGTATTTTTATTTTTTGATGGAAGAGATCTGAGCAGGCATCAGCCACAGGCAGGAGTCAATTGAAAGGGTTAGATAGATGATATTGGTGAAAGGGAAAATAATCATATTAATAGAAAAAAATCCAGAAGAAATACAGTTCATAATTTTGAAGCACATGTGGAGGAATTAGCCAAGAATAATGAGAGACACTTTGAATTGTGTTCCACAAGATGGACATGGTGACCACGGAGGCACAGTTTTCTGTAGACGTCTGTGTTCTCTGTGACTAATAGGGAGTGCTGCTGCAGATAGCGAAGCCAGTGTGAGGAGTGCCGCACGTAGCAGGTGAGGGGAATGGGAGAGGTGGCTGGCCAAGTTAAATATTGGCATTTTGTTAAAGGGACATTGTAATTTATTTAATCTCTAAACTTTAAAACAACCAATGCTCCTTAGAAAAACTTAGATTATGAGTTTCCTTTGTACAACTAAGATTTTGTAAGTTTCCCCCCAGCTTTTAGACTTTATGCCATTCTACAATACTTACCCCAAATGTTTATACCTGACTTCAGACATCCCAGTTTTTTTGTTTGTAGTTCCACACTGACACCTCTAATTGGCTTTCACATACCAAATTCAAGCTAACGCAAGTTATTTCCTGGTGCCACTTTCTGCAACCCAAGAGCTCCTTTTTACAGTGTCATCATCTCTATCAGATCATTTACAGTTTTTGGCTTAATGATTTAAATATTTTAATGGTTAGTGCTGTTTTTGAATTTTTATAAAATGAATGGACTATAGAAAAATAAGTGACTTCACTAGTCTTAAAAGTAATAATTCTTATTAAATGACGACAATGAAATAAAGTGGAAAAAGTTAGTTTTTTTTAAAGTGAAACTTTGACCATCAATTGCATTTAATTTGACTTCAGCCAGTCAACTTATTAATTTTGAGTAAATTAATAAGATGAAGTACAGGCACAAAATATTAGAGATATATAATCAAAAATTGTGTCTTAAGAAGGAGATAGAGTTAATGGATTTTTATTTTGAGTTAATTTTATATTTACATCAGTTGCAAGAAGTAGTACAAAGAAATCCAGTGCATTTTTTTTTTACCAAGTTTCCCATAATAATAACATTTTGCTCTTTTCTACAAAATTTCACCAGTAAATGGACAGTGGTACAATCCACTGGCATTATTCAAATGTCACTATTCCTCATAGTTAATGGATTTTATAATCCTTTTTAAAAAACTATCTAAAAATGAACTATTCCAAATGTAACATAAGCTATGGAAAGTTTTGATGTTTTCCTTTATCTCTTTTCAGAAATGCATTTTTGAAAGAGTATGAAATGACTTGATCTTGAATTTTTTCTAACATCCTTCCAACTGAAGACTTTGCCATTTCAGAATTTATTTTGTAAATTACACCTATGCATTTCTGTATTGGAAATAAGAATAGTCAGCAAGATTAATGTTACTTATAGGTGTTGCCTTCAAGAAAGTAATTTATTAATAAGTTAGGGGGATAGGATAAACTTAGAGTAGCATATCATTTGTTTAATTATTTAACATACTTAATGTATAGTTTACCCATTCTTTGTGATAACTTTGTTTGTCTGTTTATATTTGTAAAACGTGCTTTTTTGTTTCATTGTACTAGGATAGAATGGGACACCTCAGTAGCTGCTGAAGCTAATACATTTCTATCACCACAATTACTTTAGCAAACCTGGTTCCCCTCACACCTGCAACATAGTGCAGAGTTAGTCATCAGTGTGCGCTAGAAAACATTATTTCCTTTGGTACAAGCCATATGTAAATGGATATAAAATAAACTACAAAACACCAGATTGAAATAGTGTGGGGAGCCTTGGCCAGTATGACCTCGGTTGGTTGAACATTGTGCACCAAATGTCGCTAGTTCAATTCCAGTCAGAGCATAGATGGAGTGTGTATGGGAGGCAACTGATTAATAATGTTTCTCTCTCCCTATCCCTCTTTCTTCCCCCCTTTCTCTCTAAAATGAATTAAAAATAAAAATAGTGTGGGGAGATATTTGGCAGTCTGAAATAGTAAGTAACATACGATGATGGGGGTGGAGGAGTACAATTCAGGTAACAAACCCAAATTATTCTTTTTCCAGGAGAAATCCTGAGTAATCATTACAATCTATTGTAATTCTGAACTGAAGTACTAAGAGAAAAGACTTAATTTTAAAGGAATGTAGCAGCAATTTACAATTTACAGAGTATGTTGAAAATGCATGTATGGTAGATGGAGATACTGAACCTAAAGTGTGAACTTGGGAAAAATATGAAACCCTGACACAAAATCCTTATGATTCAAAAGCACAAGGCTGGACTATGGAATGATATGTAGTCATAAGAGGATCATTGGACAACATAGAACCAGATGACTATAGAACAAGCAGATGTGCTGAGGCAAGTATAGAGATTCAGTGCCTACATTGTGACATACAAAGAAAGAAAAATCTCTAACAGAATAGTGCTTGAATAAGGACTGATAGAAATGTAATTATAGGTTTCTAAGCAGAGCATTATGCTGTCAATTCAGATATCAGCATGCCTATTTTCAAGAAAAAACACCAAGAAAGAAAATATCCTAAAAGCTTTCATCAGCTATAATCTTGACTTTTTCAAAGGAAAAAAAAAAAGAACCTATTTTCTCAATACTGGTATAATCCTTCTTCATTTTTGTATTTACTTCACATTTAATCAAATTGAAGTTGCTGAAACCTTTGGTTTCCCATATTCAGTACACAAATTAAAAAATTGTCTTACTTAGTAAACAGTTAATCTTCAAATGAACTAGAGCTAAAAAAGATGAGCTAATTTAATATGTGAGAAATTATCTTATGTGTAATATGTTTTACCTTTATAAGAGGTAAATGAGTAAAACACAAATATTTTTAAAAGCTAGAGATTACCTTTCATTATGTATTCTCTTAAATTCTTTTACTAGTTATAAATAAGTCTGTCTCACATAATAACAAAACATGTATACACTGTCTAAACTTTTTATCTTGCCTCTAGTCATGTCATAATTTGAAACAACTGGGTGAGGTTGGAAGCACAGAAGATTAACCAGTAAATCTGGAAACTAGGATTTGGTAACATAATAGAAATGACATAAAAATCTAAAATATAGAATGGATGGATAAAAACAAGTGAAGTTGGAGTAGATGATATTAAATAATTTTAATCTTTATCCACAACAATATGTAAGATTCAGTGTCAACTTTATGTTATAAATACATTCATTTGTACTATGCCATTTTGGTTTTGGTCATCAAAACTTTATGTAGGAGCCTTATTCACATTTCTTTTTTTAAATTTATTTTATGCTTTAAAATTTTATCCTTGTTGTTGACAATATTGCAGATGTCCTTCTCCTTTTCCCCCCAATGACCCCCCTCCTCCCCTCTCTCACCCCTTCCCCTGTGGGATCAGATTTTCCAGTAGTATATTTTTTTATCACAGCAAAGGTAAGATTATTCACGGGAGATTGAATTACACTTCATTAAGATGAGTTGTAATGTTCAACAAGTAAGAGCAGGAATGCATTTGGAAATATTTCACATAACAGAGCTGTACAAATTTTCCTCGTAATTTTACAAAAGGTTAAGGGGGCCTCCAGGAACTTCACCCTCCTTCAGTTTTTCTCACAGAAGAATGTGAACTGATTTATTCAACTGATAATGTAAATGTACCATTGCAATAAGTAAAGATCTCCTCACTGGTGAAAAACAGATGACACACAAATACATGAAAATATATGACACCTGATTAGTAATTAAGAAAATAAAAATTAAAACAACAAGGAGATACATCTTAATAGATATGCATCTTCCAGTTAGTGCAAATTAAAAGTCTGAAAATACCAAGCATGGTTTAAAATATGTGGAAATGCTCATAAAATGAAGATGAGTGAGTGTTTTGTTACAAGCACTATAGGGGAACAAATCTGATAATACCTAGTATTTTGAAGATTAGATTTCCCTATGGCCTTAGGTAGATACATCCATCAACGTGCCAATAATGTTAGAACCTTAACAAGCCAAATGATGGCAAGTATATTATTATATACTATTGTTCTTAAAAACATAAATTTATACAACTACTCTGGAAGAAAAAGGTAGCAAAGATAAAAATGCAGATACTCTATGATCCAGATGGTTCTATTTTTATATATAGGGTGGGACAAAAGTAGGCTTATAGTTTTTCTTAGGGAAAATAAATAATAATCAATAAGTAATAATACAAGAATTAACTGTGTTTTACATATAACTGTAAACCTACTTTTTTCTATCCTGTATATTTGTTGGGAGAAAAAAAAATCATGGCTTTAGTAAATTAAATAAAAATTGAATTCCCCAAGGTGTTATATAAGGAAAAAAGGACTAATTCAGTTGAAGTCTAGTGAACTTAGTTAACTCTCCCTCAAAGTTATAACTTTCTTACATAACTTTATAGTTGAGTATAAAAGCCAGAGGCAAAAGCAATTTCCAAGATGAATTAACTTGTGATTGAATAACTTAATGCTGTCATGTGTACCTCTAGGTGTCTCAGAGGCCAATGTAGGCTTCCATATCAGAGGATGGCAAGCTCCTACAGCACAGAGTAGGAATGGAACTCATTTTGACTTGAAGCTACTTAGGTTTTGTAGTATTGTTATAGTTGAGCTTATAGGAATTTTACATTGGTAAGTAGAGTGAAAATCAATTTATATTATATTTTCTCCCACCTCCTCTGTGGTTATATCTTCACCTTAGATGTAACAAGCTAAGAGGAAACTAGGAAAGGCTAATTGATTATCTCACCAACCCTCTGACTTTTAAATACAATATGGATAGCTTCTTCAATGGGCCTAAGCATTGATTTTTCTAAATTAATAAACTTTATTCTTTTTTAAAATATATTTTTTATTAATTTCAGAGAAGAAGGGAGAGGGAGAGGTAGAAATATCAATGATGAGAGAGAATCATTGATCAGCTGCCTCCTGCAGGCCCCCTACTGGGGATTGAACCCACAACCCGGGCATGTGCCCTGACCAGGAATTGAACCGGTGACCTCTTGGTTCCTGGGTTGATGCTCAACTGCTGAGCCACACCCGGCTGGGCAGTGAACTTTATCCTTTAGAGCAGTTTTCGGTTAACAGCAAACTGTGAAGAAAGTACAGAGAGTTCCCATTTATCAGCTGTCCCCTACTCATGCACAAACTCGCCCACTATCAACAGCCTGCATCGGAGTGCTGCATTTTTTACAATTGATGAATCTACATTGCCATATCATTAACAATCAACCAAATTCCACAGTTTATAATCAAGGTTTTCTTGGTGCCATATATCTTATGGGTTTGACAAATGTATCCACCATTATAGGATTATACAGAATAACTTCACTGTCCTAAAAATCCCCTGTGCTCTCCCTTTTCATTGCTCTAACTCTTGGCAACTATTGGTCATTTACTGTGTCCATAGTTTTGTCTTTTCCAGAAAGTTGGAATCAGTATGTCAGACTTTTTAGATTAACTTCTTTCATTTAGTTATATGCATTTGTTTCCTCCGTGTCTTCATGGCTTGGTACGATAATTTTATATATATATGGAAAAACAATATGTAATATGAGAGAGAAATAAGGTAAAATAATGCAGTTTACAACTTTTACCCCAAACTGTCTGCACTTTGTCATAGAATCTGCAGTGATAACACCTTAGTTGTTCTTCCTCTCTGCAGTGAAGAATACCTTCCCATCTCTTCTTTTCATCTTTGACATTGCTTCTAAAATTAGCTAGATAAAAAAGGAAGTCAATATTGTCACTAACATGAAGAAAATACTTCAAGTACTTAATGTGATGTACAATGTTCCTAATGATTTGTCTGTTTGCCCTTCACCTAACATTCACAGACATACCATGCTGCCTGTCATCCTTAGGGTATTTGATGGCCCTTCCATATCCATTATGTTTACAATGTGAACTTTGTTTCCTTTATCTACTTAGTGAATTCTTATTTATAAAAATACATTCATTCGCTTAGTCAACTAATATTGAAAACTTATTCTGTGCCAACCATGGTTCTCACTCTGGGACTATTAATATAAAATAAAATAGATAACACAGGGTAGGAAATAAAAACATTAAAATCACAGTGCTGACATTCTAGTGTGGGAAGAAATAACAAAGGTAAAATAGTCACATGATAATATTGTTTAATTTAGAAAGGAAAGTCACTGCACCCTATTAGAGAATATCCGTTGGCATCTGGGGTGATGTCTATATTTGATAGGATGGTTGGGCAAAAGCTTAATTTTAATTGACCTTATGATAAAAAAAAAGACAGCCATGCAGATTTGAGAAACAAGCCATCCAGAAAGAAACATCGAGAGAACAGCAACACATAGATCCTGAGGCAGGAGGGGCTCTAGCTGATACGAGGAACTGGTGGTAGGCTGGTGTGTCTGTGCAGTACCTGAGAGGGAGTGGCAGGGATGAGGCTATGAAGAGAACTAAGAGACAGCCCACAAAACCTTTTGCTTAGTAATAGGGAATTCACGTTTACTCCAAGTGCAGATGGAAGCCTTTGAAGGTTCATAGGGACAGTATTTGCTTAGTTACATGTTAGTGGAAATTCTAATTGCTGGATGAAGAATGGATGGGAAGGGAGGAAACATAGAAGATGAGAAATCAGTTTGAAAGTGATTAAAAGTCATCTAGTCAAGGTATAGAAATGGCTGGAGATAATCTAGTAGCAGGGAAGATAGGAATGTATAGATACAAAATATATTATAAAGGTAGAAGCTAAAACTCCTGATGGTGCCATAACTGTGGGGAATAAAAGAGGAGGTATATGATGGTAAAAGAAGAAGCCAAAAATAACTCTCAGCTTGGGGGATATTGCCAGTAGGTGGACTGAACACCAGTTACTAAGATGAGGAAGTAGCAGATTGAGGTCTAATCAGCAGTTTTGTTTTGAATAATTTAACTTTGAGTTTCCCTTAAGGTATCCCACTTCAAAGTATCAAAGTAACAGTGAGTTATTTAAATTTTGATCTCTCCTGTGAGGTCTTCATCAGAGAAGTAAAATTGTAATTTACCAGCCTGTAGCTATTATTTAAAGCTCTGGGAGCAGTCATCTCCCAGGTAGAGAATGTAAATAGACATGACACTGGGTCAAGACTGTACTTTGAGGAACTCCAGTATGTATAATTTGAGAAAAGGACATGAAGTCAGCAAATGAGCATCTTGGGAAGTTGGAAGCAAATCTGAGGACTGCAATATTAGAGAAAAGAGAGTTTCTAAGAGGAGCAAAAGGCCAAACTGTTATACAGAAGTTGGCAAAAGTACGTTTACAGTTGTGAGTATGAGAAACACAGAGTGTATTCTTGTATTATTACTAATTACTAGATTATTACTAATGAAATAATGAAAATTATTACTAATTTTCATCCTTCCTGGATGAAAATTCATGTAAAAGTAGGACTTCCTTCCCCTGGCTGCCGGCTCCAGCTTCCCTCCAGCACTTGGGACCAGCTGGCTTCCTGCTGGGATTGAGGAGACAGGACAGCAAAGGCCTGTCCGGAGTTCATGCAAGAGCTCAGGGCAAGTGCTGCGTGCACACACACACGCACACACACACAAACACACACAATCACCCCACACTTCTGGGAGGAGCAGCTGTGGCCCATTGTACAGGGGAAGCTACTGCAACACAGAGAGGGCGAGTGACTTCCTTGAGGGCACAGAGCAGTTAAAGGGCAGAGCTAAAAATAGAACCCTGGGCTGCCCACAAACTGTGCCTCCTTTACCTGTGACCTCTGGGTAGAGGGCCCTTCACTTTAGGGCCATTTGCTCTGATGGGCTTGCCCCTTCCAACCACACCCCTCCTCCAGCCCCAGAGGACAGGGGCCGTCATTACCCCAGGGCCTCTGGGTGGCTGCTCTCTTTGTCCCAGGGTCCCTCCCAGCTGGTAACCTTTGTGGAGGCCCCTGCCTGGAGGCAAGGGCCAGGTGAGGAGAACACCCCTATTCTCCTCACCTTCTGTGGTTTAGATTACAAAGTACCTTTATTTTTCCTTTGGCTTCAGCCGCCTCCCTCCCCTGGCAGATTATGTTTTACCTCGAAAAGAAATTGATTTGGGGTCTTCAAACCATCTGGCTTCACAGTGATCTCCTGGCGCTGCCCCCCTGTTCACAGGCCCACCTCCGAACCATCAGGAGACCCCACCCTTGTTCACCTGTGCCCCTCTGGGTTGACACATGGTTCTGCCCCCTTGATCACCTGCCCCACCCCCCCTGTTCACGTGCCCACTTCTGGTGGCTCATGTGGGCCCTCCCCCTGTTCACATGCACAGTCTAATTTGCATATTACCCTTTTATTATTATAGATTGTATTTTTATTGTATAACAACTGTAAACCTACTTTTGCCCACCCTTGTACATTCCCAGGTGTAAAGTATCATGAAAACCAAATAATGTTCTTAAAATGTAGCAATGTGTATGGAGGTCATTGGAGGATGTGACCTCAGTGGCGTTGTAAAACTGAAGCTAAACTGGGTTTTGTTAAAGAACAGATAAGAAGTTGTTAAATGGGTTAAACAATAAATGAGAAGTTAAGTGGAGTCAGTATGTATAAATCGTTTTTAAGAGAATTTTTTTTGAGAAAGAGATCAGAAAAATTGAGCAGTATCTCGAGAATGATACAGAGAGGATGCTTTATGGCATGCACCAGAACTGATAGAGTATGCTAATGGTGATACCCATTAGAACAGATGAATTTGAAGATGATAACAAGTGTTTTAACATATCTCTGGAAAGTGCAGAGGATGGACTCTAGAAGAATGCATGGTCTGGACTTTCCTTTGATAGATAAAGGGATGTTTTCTCTTGGAAAACCTGGGTAGCTATAGGTTGATATACTAGAAAAGATGAAGGAATTTATTTTGGAAGTATGACACTATCAGGCACAAGGGTGGGTGAGGAAAGGGGGTATTAGAAGTTGGGAAACATCATTTCATTGTGAATGAAACCGTTGAAATTATTTGGGGTGGTGCTCCTGAGGGTACAAGCAGTTTGAGGGAAGAAGTATAATCATTCACTTTGGAGCCTGGGAATGTGAAACCTTATGAAGAGAATATAGTAAGTCTCTGGCGGGTATTGTTTTTCTGTATGACATTTATGATAATGAATTTAAAGTGAAGTCAGTCATCTCAGTTTCTTATTGTTTTCTCTAGAAACATTTAAAGGCTAAGGTGCAGGCCCAGAGTAGATGGGTAATTGTGTTCAGGCAAAAATGGATTTTTGTTATATAATTATGGTACAATTAGAGAAGATAAGAGTGCTAAGATTATTTTAAATGTGTTGATTATATTAACAGATCATAGAATTCTAAGGTAACAAGAAAAAAGAGAGAAGGAAGCTAAGGGTTAGTGAAACTAAAAAGGTGAGTTCAAGGTCATAAATAATCTGAAAATCTGTAGTTGTGGGGGATACTAGAGAAAGTGAACCACAAAAATAAAATTAGTAGGTGAGAGAATAGGATGAACAATTTGGGATTATAGATATAATCTCTGACAACAAGGGTTCTATTGGATATGGTGATAATGGGATTGAGTGGTTATAACAGAGAAGGTAATATAACCCCCATTATCAATTCTCTATCATTCCTTTTGATCATAAAACTCTCATGATTCTTCAGAAAGATGGCAGACCTATTTCTCTGCCTCTCTTTTATCTTATGTTGGTTTTGAGAGTAAATTTGACCAAGGGACTATGCATAGAATTTATGTGGACAACTTCAGTGCCATACTTACAAAAACAACATTTTCTGACCTCTACTTTCTTTGTGGATTAATATGGAGACAAAGTGCTAGTGAGTATACATTGCCCATGCCCAGGAAGGTAAGACCTAGGGGATGGAAGAACAAAATTCAGAGAAATTGCATCCACATCTGAAATTAGGAAATTGAGCCATAGCTTTGGCTGTGACTATTAATGTGGGGAGAAAAATAATAAGCTTCTGTCTTCTTTGAGCTGCTATGGAGTATGGAGGACTGAGGTAGCTTACTCATTCAGGCTTTACAGTTTGCAGTGAAAGTAGCATCTTGAAGCAGCAGCCCTATTGGGCCTTGCCTGGTAAATTCTGCTCAAAAATCTCCACCCACCTCTACCCACTGCAAACCAATTCAAGGCTACTTCTTTTTTGCCTTGGTAGCCCCTCCAACATTACAGGTATCAAGAGGAGTAATTACGTGTTTGCTTGTTTGCACAGCAATGCTGTGTGCCATTTGTGGGCAGCAGCTGTGCCTGTTTTCCATCTTGGTAACCTCAATGTCTAGCAAATGAAAGGAGTGATTTAATATTTTTTTGAGTCCCAAAAAGAACATAAAACTGTCTAATTGTTGCAAGAAACATGAATGAGACACTTTCTATGCTCATAGACATTACAGTGCAACCACAAAACCATAAGAGGAAGGGCAGCCAGAAAAATGACGACGAGGACCAGCTTAGAAAAGGCTTATAATTCTGCATGATGCAAGAGAGAAGCAGATATTAATACTGAGGAACCCTGAGATCCAGACCCACAAAACCCACTGCCTAATATTATCTGTAATTGAAGTTCCCGTGGCACCTCACATGCAACACGCCACTTCTAGTACAGTATCCCCTGTTATGGACAGTGTTTTCATCATCCAATTGTCTGCAACAATAAGGACATGGCAATCACCCTGGATTCCTCCAACTCTCATTTGTAGCCATCCAATTGGTTACTGAGTTCTGTGGATTAGACCTTACATGTATTGTATATACCTGTCTCTTTGCTCTCTATCTGAAATACCATTTGTTTAGTTCAGTCCCCTAATCTTTCTCCTGTGAATTATTTCATTTCTTCAATTTCCCAGCCTCTCCTTTTTTTCCTTCAAACAACTCCCCAAATTAATTTCCCACACTATATCCCAGAGTGTCATATCTAAAATATAACTAAGCCTGGCTGGTGTGGCTCAGTGGTTGAGCATTGACCTATGAATCTGAAGGTCATGGTTCGATTCCCTGTCAGGGCACATGCCTGAGTTTTGGGCTCGATCCCCAGTGGGGGGCATGTAGGAGGCAGCCAATCAATGATTCTCTTTCATCATTGATGTTTCTCTCTTTCCCTCTCCCTTCCTCTCTGAAATAAATAAAAATATATTAAAATGTAAATAAAATTATGTTTTTTTCTTTGCTTTATAACTATCACCAGTACTTGGTCATGTTGACATAATGACATATAAGACCCTCTGTGATTTAGCCCCCGAATTCAGTTTCATCTACCCTAAGTGTCCCTGTCCAATTTTTACGTGACTGTATTATTGAGCTGCCGCTAATTGCCCATCATTATGTTGTGCAATTGTTCTTTTTGTTCTGTCTCTACCCAAAACTCTTTATAGCCCACATCTGGCATCCCTACCACACCCATTCTTGGCCTGCCTTACTCCTATTTAAGTATCTCATCTTTCTGAAAGAATTCTATGTGTGTCCATGCTATCCTTTGTATCTCAGTACTTACTAAATTGTACCTGAAATGATTTGATTATCTATATGCCTTCTCTTCTAGCTAAGCTCTTCAAAGCATGTACCAAGTCTATTCATTATTTAAATATTCCAAATAAGACTAATAATGGGTGTTCAAATTTTTGCCAAACTGTAATAAAGGTTTATAGTCATTCATGATAAACAAGAGATCTGCTAACCAAAAATTTTCCTCTAGAACAAGTCTTTATGAAACAATACTGATTAATAATGAGATGTTTTCTTGCTACATCAAATATTCAAGTTTACACTAAAAATTTTATCCCACAGCCACAATTTTAACTTTGAATCCAATTAGCCATGGAAAATACATGCAATAAAGAGCAAAGACAATACAAATCCACCTATAAATTTAAATGTTCTCTCAGTGGATTTACTGGTGCCCTCTTTAGTCATGAAGAATTGCCTTTTGCATTTACCATATGAAGAAAACCTCTTCAGACAACCTGCAGGATTATAGTAAAGGTGAAGAGATGAGTGGCATAAACACACATAGATAACTTAGGAAAAGATGTGAACTAAGCAAACTTTTATTGGTCTCGTTTCATCTTTGCATCACTCTTTTCTTCTTCACTGGGGTCAATGGCCTAGTGCTGGCTTTCGGTCTCCACTTATACTCAGACCATGAATGTCTCTTAGCATAATATGGGGTCCTATGATTCTGTCTTCATGCCTTTCCAATTAAAAGGATTTTCCTCAGTCTTTCAGGGTTTTGTGAAGTGATTGCAGAATTAGTCTTTGATAAACTACTATCTTAATACTTTAAAATTTAAAAAATTTAAATGTTGACTCTTAATTGTGAAGTTATCTCAATCAATAGTAGAAGTGGACTTTTCAGAGAGTGATGATAGATGCAGGGAAACTTGGAAGATTCTTCAAGTCAATCACTTGGATTTATGTTTCTATCCACCTAACACAAATAAAGGGCTTATGGATTATAATGGATAATTATACCAATTATTTTAAAACACTGCATAATCTTTAAAACACAGAAAAGAAAACCAGGGTCAAAGTACTCTACCACAAAAATAAAATAGACAAAAATGTATCAAGAGGGGAAAATATAAAAAGTTTTAATTCTCATGCTTTCAAAATGACTTATACTCTCCAGGAATTGAATGAAAATATTTAAAAGTTTTTTATATGAGGGGAATTTTCATGAATTTATCATATCTGTGTGAATTCTCCATGTACATGTATTAAACTTTGATTTTCTCCTGTTAAAAATGATTAAAAAGATAAATAAATAAACAAAAGTTCTTTATATTAAAATAGAAATATTTTGAAATTACTAATTACAACAGTAGTTGTTTATTTGTGTAAGCTAGATATAAGGTATTATCTAATTAGACTTTAAAATAACTTGTTAGGAATATTTCTAGACATGTTGTTTTCATTAAGTTCAACATTAGGTCAGAATTTTTTTAGACTCTTTAATCATATAGTTTTATAATACTAGAAGGAAAGAATGTTACACTATGATTTGTAACATAAAATTCCCAAAGAACTTCTGTAACTATTCTAGGAAATTTTTGTTGAAAATATTTGTGTCTAGGTTTACTGGATGGATAAAGTAGCCAATGCAATTACTGAGCAGAGGTAAACTTAAAGGTCATTATGTTAAACGAAGCAGCATAATCCAAAATAACATATTTTCCCCATATGCGTAATGTGGGAGGGGGTGAGCTAAGACTTTCACGGGATGAGACCTACTCAGGACTACACCCTGCATACCAGAAATTATTGTACCACTGAATCTTTATGCATGATTCACCCTTAGCAGTATAAAATCCTCTGTACTTTTGGGGTGCAGAATGACATGAGAGCAGAGACTGTATGACATCATTAAAAACACATTAATAAAACAAGTTGTTGCATGTTATGCTAATAAATAACAACTTGGAGCATGATGATTAAATGTTATATTTTTCTTTCAGATTTCTTGCCACCTAACACACCCTTTTCTAAAATATGCCACAACGTAACCAACACTCTCTAGCTTCAACAGCCTACTTGTGTTTCCCTTAAAGGGGAGTATAACCCTTTGTCCTTAATGTCAGAGAGTCAGCAATGTTCTTTCCCGCTGAAGATCCTAACCTTTATCACTGATAGGCCCATGTTTCTTCTTACAAACCTAACTCCTTCAAAGTTAAACATGACAGTATGTGCACAATCTTCTGCCTATCTGACATGCCTGTGGTGTGGAGCTTTCTTTATTTGAAACAAATTAAAATATGAAACCAAGTGGAAAGAACTATGCTCACATATATGCTATGTATTTTTATATAATTACTAATTTTCAATGATTAAAATTGAAATGGAATGATCATTTATATCCTATTGACTAGGTAAGTCTCTATGAATATTTATGGAGACTGGGAATATCATTGAGAGGGTCACCTAATGATTTGAGACAATTGTTTTGCCTCTTGAGTCTTTAAGTCCCCCCAAATCAGTCAAGGGACTCCTTAGATACATGGGACAGGTTATAAAAGCAATGATTCACAAAAAAGAGAAAACAGTAACAGATAGTGAAAATAAGGGGAGAAAATGGTTCCTCAGAAATACCCAAAACAGTGCTAATTAAAACAACCATGAATTATCATTTTTTCATTAATTAGGTTGTTAAGGAAAATGAAGTTCCATATTGTTGATGGGAGTGTAATTGGCCAGCCTTTTTATAAAGCCATTTTCTAATGTGAAACATGAAATATAAAACTACTCATACCCTCTACCATGTGAGTCCAAAAGTATTATATATATCCTAAGCAATTATGGAAAAAATACTATTGTATATTTTATTATAATACTAATTATTTTTTTAAAATATATTTTTATTGATTTTTTTTTGGAGAGGGAGAGAGGCGGGGGGGAGAGAGAGAAAAACATTGATCAGCTGCCTCCTTCATGGCCCCCCACCCAGGACTGACCACAACCTAGGCATGTGCCCTGACCAAGAATCAAACCGGTGGCCCCTTGGTGCATGGGTCTATGCTCAACCACTGAGCCACACCAGCTGGACTACAATACTAACTATTAAACAAAGACAATGGAAATTAGTTTTAAAGTCCAAAATTGGTGCTGGCTAAATAAATTTTGTGAGATCTTATACATGACAGAATATTAAATCACCACTAAATATTATGGGTATTATTTCTACTTTTATAGCATGAAAATATTTATATGTAGTTTTAAGTGAGAGAGTAACAGTCTAAAAATTCAAATGTTAAATTGTGAGGTACACACACAGACATGCTGAGGACAAGCCAGTGGGAAGTAAACTGATCTAGTATGAAAGTATATTACAGTGTGATAATTTCAATTACTCTCCTCTATTTTTCCCAAGGTAAGACAGGTTGTTATGAAACTTGTATAACAATAAGACAATAATTAAACAAATGAAAAAAAATATATAAACATAGTAATCAGATTCCAAATTTAAGAAAGAATTCACTAACACAGTGTTGAAAAAGTTTAATTGGGTGAAATCAATGAATAATAATGACTGATTGATTAGAACATCTCTATAGTAATTTGACAGCACTTATTTGATTTTTATTTCTTGTTGATTTGAGAGAGAGAAGGAAAGGGAGAGCCATATAGAGAGAGAAACATTGATCTGTTGTCCCACTTATTCACGCCCTCATTGGTTGTTTCTTGTAAGTGTTCTGACTATCAGGACATGCTCTAACCAACGGAGCTACCCCACCAGAGCCTGACTTGATAGGATCTAATCATTAGATATTTGGCTTAACATATTCTGTTATTTCTCAAAATACTATGAAAAGCTAATTTAAAAATGCATCATTGGCTTTGAATTAAATAGAAAGGATAGAATTACGTAAACCTAATTACTGACTTATAAATAATATACTTTCATTTTTTTCTTCATTCTACTGGACCTTTCACTTTCCTTCCTCTTCCTTCACTCTTCCCTCCCCTGTAGCCCCTACTATGCTTTTTAAAGTCTGTAAATTTCAAACTGTACAGGCCAAAGAAATTGGTATTACACTTTTGGTAAGAATGCCACCAAATATTGCCAATACAATTAATTAAAAATGTTTATTATAAAGTGTATTTTTATTCTTTTTTTAAATCACTGTAGTTTAGCTGAAAATTTTGGCTTCTTACAAGAGTTGGAATAATAGTAACCAAAGACTTCCTGTACTAAACTATAATTATCATGTGTTAAGTTCTCTATTACATTTTTCACATACAGGGCCAGGGATCAGGCAAACATGCATGAGAAAATGTTTGTTTCAGAAATGCTTGCTTTATAAATATCTTCTGGAAATTATAATAAGGAACTACCTCTATTATTAATTTCTATATTTTCATATCATGTATGTCCATAAGAATTATAGTTTTCATATATTCTAAAGTAAGGAATGGGAATTTCTCGAAAGAGGAAAAACAGCTAAAATCAGATAATGTCAATTGTGTTTGTATTCACTAATTTCAAGATATCTAACTACACTTACTCCAGAAAGGTCACAGTTTTGCTGTTCTGAAGTGTGGCAGGCCACTCAGTTGATAAGGACCCAGATAGACATCAGGGATTTACTCCTAATTTCAGGGTGGAAATGGCATGACCTGGTTCCCTAAGCTCAGCCACTCTGGATCACAAGTCAAAGTATCAGGGGGGGCGTTTCAGTTTCTAAATATCTCTGGAAAATATTTTTATTTTTGAGACTGGCTCCCAGTGGGTCATTATCTTCATGAATTTTAAAAATGTAGGAGTTGGAGATTATTTAGTTCTAATCTCTCATTTCACAGACAAGAACATTAAAACTCAGAAGGAGTGAAGCTTGCTATATCTAATGAAAAGCTATGAATTTTTATTTGAAAGTAGACAATTTCTCATTTTACAAATAGATGAATAGGTATTTTTCTTTGAATACTTCCCCTGCCCCCCATACCCCAAAAATGTAGCACCAGGATCAATCATCTATTTTCTGAGTTCTCCAGCTGAATGGCTAAATGCCCTGATGGCTGTAGTCAGTTGGCTTCTGTCAGGGTTTTTGCTTTTTTATCTACCCACTATTCACGCCCAGACTTTTTCATCCTACTTAGACTCAGCCTTGACACGATGAACCAAAGCACTCTTCTTTATCCTGGTCAACAGAGATTGTCATCTGTATAAAGCAAAGTCAATTAGACTCTCTTTGGAATGTGGTTCTGGAACAGAGTGCCTCGAGAAAAGAAAACACTTGGGGAAGATTTGCTCAGAGGGTGGTGGTGTGATGACATGGCATTTTAAATCAGGAGAGTGTCCCGGGGTTTGAATACTTTTTGGGACGGCTCATGGTCAGCCTGTTTACACTCTAGTAAAGTCTTGTTACTGTAAGTTAGCCTGAATTAGTTTCTGTTACTTACAAAGACTGCTTTATAATTCATTTTCATTCATCCTTCTCAATTTCTCAGGACTATTTGAAGTATTGTACAGGCATGGCTAACAAACTTTCATGCTCTTACCTGAGATAATCAGAAAGAAGTATAAATTAGAGAAAATGTATAGCAACCATGAATTAAGTGCTATAGACTAAAATTGTGTCTTTCCCTCTCTGAATTTCCTGTATGTTGAAACCTGACTCTCAGAGTGATGGTATTTGGAAGTGGGACCTTCAGGTGGTGATTAAGTCAGGAAGGCAGAGCCCTCATGAATGGGACTGGTGCCCTTATAAAAGCAGCCCAGATTGTTCCCTGGCTTTTTCTGCCATGTGAGGACATACCTAACAGACAGCCATCTATGAACCTGAAAAGAGGCCTGTACCAGAGCTGAATCTGCCAGTGCCTTGATCTTGAACTTCCCAGCCTCCAGGACTGTTACAAATAAATGTTGTTGTTTATAAGCAACCCAGCATTCGGTATTTTATTATAGCAGCCAGAATGGGCTAAAACAATAAGTATTTATTGATATACTAGAGGCCCGGTGCACTGAAATTTGTGCACTCAGTGGGGGTGGTCCCTCAGCCCAGCCTGTGCCCTCTCGCAGTCTGGGGCCCCTCAGGGGATGACCACCTGCTGGCTTAGGCCTGCTCCCCAGGGGATTGGGCCTAAGCTGGCAATCAGACATCCCTCTGGCAGCGTAGCAGCCCTCAGGGGATGTCCACTTGCCAGCGGGGAGCAGACCTAAGCTGCAGTCAGACATCCTTAGCGCTGCTGAGGAGGCAGGAGAGGCTACCACCACCACTGCTGTACTGGCAGTCATCAGCCTGGCTTGTGGTTGAGCAGAGCTCCCCCATGTAGGAGCGCACTGACCACCAGAGGGCAGCTCCTGCATTGAACGTCTGCCCCTTGGTGGTCAGTGTGTGTCATAGTGACCAGTCATTCCCAGTTGTTCTGCTGTTAGGGTCCATTTGCATATTACCCTTTTACTATATAGGATAGAGGCCTGGTGCATGGGTGGGGGCTGGCTGGTTTGCCCTGAAGGGTGTCCTGGATCAGGATGGGGGTCCCACTTGGGTGCCTGGCCAGCCTGGGTGAGGGGCTGATGGCTGTTTGCAGCTGGTCACACCCCCTTCAGGTTGGGGGTCCCCACTGGGGTGCCTGGCCAACCTGGATGAGGGGCTGAGGGTTTTCAGGCTGGCCAAGCCCACCAGCGACTGAAGCTCCCAGCCTCTCCTTTTTTTCTTTTTCTTTTTTATTCTGGGATTTATTTACCTTCTATAATTGAAACTTTGCCAGCTCCGAGGCCACAGCCTGCTGAAAGCAGGTAACTGGGGTTTGTTTAGCTTCTATAATTGCAACTTTGTTGCTTAGAGTGGAGCTCAGAGCCCGGCCTCAGCAGGGAGGAAGCTTGGCTTCCTCCATCACTGGAGCAAGCAAGCCTCCTGCTCGCTTCAGCTGCGTGGCTGCCGGCCGCCATCTTTGTTGGTGGTTAATTTGCATATCTTGCTGATTAGCCAATGGGAAGCGTAGCGGAGATAAGGTTAATTTCGATCTTTGTCTATTATTAGATAGGATGGTAACGGACTTTCCAAATTTCACACTTGCTAAAGTCTTTTATCTCACTTCTTTTTAAATTTTTTTTATTTTTATCTCACTTCTGATGACTGAAGAGGTGTGAATATTTGGCTCACTGATTCTGTTGCCTATTATCTATCTACTATCATCTTTTCCCTCAGGTCCTAGCTGTAAGCACTCTCCTGTTGGAAGAAATGAGTCATTTGTTTCGTTTGTGATTTATCTGAAACTACATTTCACAAAGGAAAATTTTTGTAATTATCATGGTCATTTAGGAATCAGGACTTGCATAGATATATTCAGTTAATCTTAAAGATTCTCTTTTTGAAAGAGACAGTATGAGGAAAGAAAAAAGGGGTAGGTAGCCATATATATATATATATATATATATATATATATATATATATATATATATATATATAGCCAGGGGCTATCACAACTGAACAGATGAGTGAACAGACGACCAAACAGGCTGCGTGGGGCGACTAGGCCAGCAAGGGGTTAGTGAGGGACGACCAAATAACTGAACTCCAGACTGCGTGGGGCGACCAGGCCAGCAGGGGGCACAATTGGTGGCAACTAGGCTGGCAGGGGGGGTCAGTGAGGGGTGACCAGGCCAGCAGGGGGGGGGCAGTTGGGGTCGACCAGCAGAGGGGGACAGAGGAGCGACCAGGCCAGCGGGGTGGAGGGCAGTGTGGGGCAACCAAGTTGACAGGGTGGGGAGTTGGAGGTGACCAGGTTGGCAAGGGGGTGCAGTTAAGGGCAACCAGGCCAACGGGGGGGACAGTTAGGGGTGACCAGGCTTGCGGGGGGGGCGCTGTTGGGGGCGACCAGGCTGGCAGGGGGGGCAGTAAGGTGCGACAATGCTGGCAGGGAGTCAGTTGGGGGTGACCAGGCTGGCAGGTAGAGGTGGTTAGGGATGACCAGGCTGGCAGGGGGGCCAGTAGGGGCAATCAGGCAGGCAGGTAGGTTAGCAGTTAGGAGCCAGCGGTCCTGGATTGTGAGAGTGATGTCCAACTGCCAGTTTAGGCCCGATCCTCTCCAACACCAATCTCTATATGCTTGATTGATATGATTATAAATCTGATAAAGGAAACTACATTTTAGGATACTACCAATACAAGCTGTCCAAATGTATTGGACATCTCTTGTGCTCCATCTTCAATTTTCTCAGTCTCTGCTCCACCCCTGTTCTCCAATCCTTGCTCCCTCAGCTCCGGTCTTTATCTGTTTTCTGTTCTGCAGCTTCTCTGATAAGGCCTGTGAGATCCCATCTGTTACTTCACATACATGAACCTGGGAAATAAGGACTTAATGCCCCCTGGTCAGTCCTCCATCAATGGAGCAGGAAAGCCTGTGGATAAACACTCCTCTCCTGTCCTTTAAGTGGACAGTTCTTAGTAGCCCAGTGGGACTCAGCCTCTGTTGCCCACATATAATCAGCTCATTAGCTCACCTTTGATTTGAGTGGCTTTCTCCTCTCCAATTTCGCTTTTTCTACTTCTCCACTCTTGTTTCCTGAGATCTTGTCCCCAAATAAACTACCTGAACAAAGTCATTGCCTTAACTTGTGTTCTCTGGGGGAAATAGGCCAAGACAGACACTGTGTTAAGTTCTGTAGGGAAGGCTTCACAGAAACTAAATACAGCTTATATTTATTCAGCAATACATGGTGCCAGACTCTTAAGCACACACTTTCTAATTGTTGACGTAAAAACATCCAAACATTAGTGAAGTTTTATAAAAATGTATTTGAGCCAAAAAGGGTATACACCTGGAAGCAAGATCTCAACCGACTGAGAGAGAGTCTTATGAGAGTAACAGTTTGTAGTTTCTTTTTATTCATTTGAAATTAAGGAGAGAAGGTAAGGAAGATTACATTGCGGTGGAAGAAAGCATGATAAGGATTAGATACAGAATAATTAACAAGATTTTGTGTTCTCTTGAGGGTGGGTATGCTTATTTCAAAGGTGTGTTAACCTAGATGCACAGAAACAATAGATGGGTCTAACTTACAGCAAAGATAAACCTTTTACTAATGAAGTTGTATGCCTGGGACATGACTACCCATCATGACCTGCCTAGTTAGGAGTTTATGATCAGATCATCCTGTGAGGTTACTTTTCATAGAACCTTTTTATTTGGTCCACATTTAAAATTCAAAACAACCCTTTAAAACATATCATTATTGCCCAGCTGGTATTGCCCAGTGGTTGAGCGTTGACCTATGAACCAGGATGTCTTGGTTTGATTCCCAGTCAGGGCACATGCCTGGGTTGCAGCTTGATCCCCAGTGTGGGGCAGCACGCAGGAGGCAGCTGTCAATGATTCTCTCTCATCATCAATGTTTTGATCTCTCTCTTCCTTTCTCTCTCCCTTCCTCCCTGAAATACATAAAAAATATATTATAAAAATAAAACATATCAATATTTCCATGGTAAAAGTGGAGCGCTCTTGCTTGGGAAACCTTGTATTTACTAGTGCTGTTGTCAAAATTTCCAGTTTTCCTAGTGCCACATTCATGGAAAGATTGACTTTCCTGTCCCTCTGAAGTTGGGCATGGCCACATGAGGGTGGGAGACTTTTAAAAGCCAGTTTCTAGTTGTCTATGTTCCCTTCACACTGTTGTGTTTCAGAGGGTGGAGACTCTACCAGTCCGAGTGTCACTAAGACCAGAAAAAAACAGATCCAACCCCCTAGTCAGTCTGCTATGGCCATCCGCATAAAACGGAATAAATCTTCACATTTGTATATTCTTTTGTCACTTAAGCCTAACTTAGACTCTCCTGACTGGGAAGTGGATTCAAACTCTAACAATCTGAACCCTTTTAATAATTATGTAATTCTCATAGCCTTGAAACAGACACTGCAAAGTAGGTCAAATGTAAGTAGCTGAAAAGAGTTGAAAATTTTCCAAAACAAAGAAAAAAATGCAGCACTAACCCCAAATCAGGAATGTGGCTGGCAAGGTTTAGAATTCTGAAGGTTGATCATGCAGGTGGAGCCAAAAGTTTAGTTAGGGGAGTAACCTCAGTTATGCTCAGTGAGATACGATTAGAGCCAAAATAGGGAGGTTTGGGGATGTCATTCTAAAAATTTTATTTAGGAATAATGTGAATCTATTAAAATTGTTTAAGCTAAGAAAAATTGTAAGTATTATGAAATTACTGAATTTATATGTGTGAGACACGGTCCAGAGTGACTGAGAAAGATTTATTTGGCTCTAGTATATAAGATAAATCAAAGAAGGTCAGAGTAGCAATCAGGAGGTCAATGAGGAAGTCTAGGAATGAAATCTAAAATATAGTCATAGTAATGAAACAGAACTATTTTGAGAGGAAACATGATTGCACTTTCTACTGAATGACTATGGGAAAAGAAAGAAAGCCAAAAACCATAGAATTTCTAGAGTCAAGTCTGTGTGGCTAGAAGAAAGGTAAGACCACCATTACTACAAAAACCAGGAACTCAAAGGCAATAATAGGGCATTAAAAAGGAAATGTCTTAAAATTTTTCAATTGGAGCTTAAAACTAGAAATTCAGAATTTTGTTACATTTTTTGACACAGTACCTGGCTTTTATAAGTCATATATGTTATTTGAATGAGTTAACTAAGAATAACTTAGTTCTAGAGTACTTAGGACAAAGAAAAACTAAGTAAATTCTTTAAGGGAGAACAATTCCCCCCCACCCACCCACCCATAAACTCTAAACATAAATGACCAGGTTTACATGGCTTCTAATGTCTGTCTCTAATTCCTAGTTTTAGATTACCATATATCATAGGTCTCTAAATTAATGGGAATGAGAAACCCAGGCCTAGCTGGTTTGGCTCCATGGTTAGAGAGCATCAGCCTGCAGACTAAAGGGTCCAGGGTTTGATTCCCATCAAAGGTACATGCCCAGGTTGTGGGCTCAACCTCCAGTAGGGGGCATGCAGGGGGCAGCCGATCAATGATTCTTTGTCATTATTGATGTTTCTATCTCTCTCTTCCTCTTCCTTCCTCTCTGAAATCAATTTAAAAAAAAGAAAGAAAAGAAATGAGAAACCCAAAAAGAAGCTCTATTTTTTCTAGTACTAAGTCAACTATAATAGCACCTAAAATTATGAGAATATTTGCGTTAAAAACTCATGTAAATGTCACATTTACTTGTTATTTTGTATTTAAACACCAATTACTCTTCAGGTTTTGTGTAAGGAAACAATTCTGATTATACTTGAGCCCCATTTTAGTTAGTCTTAAAGGGCTGGAAATTATAATAGTGAAAATGAATAGAGTAGCAAAGAATAGCAGTACCATTATACTAGAGGTACTGGTGTAGTTTTTAAACAAGAACCCTTGTTGGCAACCATCAACTAAAGCTCAACCTACACTCCTCTGCATTTCATTATTCTACCAATGACCAGCAAACTTTCTTCCCATTGATCAAATGTGTTGCTTAAGTCTGGAGATAGGCTTTAATAGATTTCTCCAGGATCTTTTCATTTTTGTCCTCAGGGGGGAAAATAGTTATGCTCCTGTCCACACAGTTTCCCATTAACCTTTGCTGGAAAACAGCAATTTGCAATCAGATGCATAAGGTGATCTAAGATAAGCAGCCCTGAAAAATATTTGTGGTAAACCTTGGTAAAAACATTATCTACTCTAACTCCCACACTCTAAAGCAGAGGTTCTCAACCTGTGGGTCGTGACCCCTTTGGGGGTTGAACAACCCTTTCACAGGGGTAGCCTAAGACCATCGGAAAAACACATATATATTGTTTTTTGTGATTAATCACTATGCTTTAATTATGTTCAATTTGTAACAATGAAATTGGGAGTCACCACAACATGAGGAACTGTATTAAAGGGTCGCAGTGTTAGGAAGTTTGAGAACCACTGATCTAAAAAGGTATTTACTTCCGTAGTCATTTTAAGAAGGTGAGGTGCAGTAAAAATGAAATGGAGTTGCATTTTATAAAAGTAGGACAATTGCTATGTTGTAAAATTATCGGATAATATCTAAAAGGCAAGAGAGGGAAATCTATCTTTGATCTTTCATATCCCAAATCATAGAGAAACTTTGTTCATAATTTCTACAGTTGAGACAAGAAATGGAATAATTGTGCAAAGTGCTGATAATACTGAGATGAGAGAGAATGATGCTCTAACTCTGGGACTCTATAAATGAAGTAGGGTCAGGGCTAAGATAATATTAAGCCCTACTCATGGGAGTTAATGTCACTGTTACATCTTGAATTTTACAACGGAGTTGAAGGAGGGAAGGCATATATATGCTTTGTGCTTTGTAATCGTTCAAGTAATACCTGTAGTTTAAACTTAATACAATTATTCCAAAAGTAACATGGTAAAGTGGGAACACACTGGAATGAAGTCCTGAGACCTGGATTCTAGCTTTCCCTATGCCATATCTCACTAGCCTTAGGCAAGCCATGAAAATCATCTCACCTGTCTGGTAGTGGAGTTCTTCACTAGAAAATTCAGAGGTTTGCAGTAAGTGATCCTGTATATCTCTTCCTCTTCATTGGGCCAATGATGGCTTTATATTATTGATTTTTGTCAGTGTGTACATTTGTGATGGATTCTGAGTCACTGTTTAAGTTCTTAAATAAAAAATATTAACTAGGCCCTGGCCTGTGTGGCTCAGTTGGTTGGAGCATTATAAAATAGGGGGGAAAAAATGAAACTAGTCACTTTTAGAGTTATGAAAGGGAAATCTTTTCTTAAATACTTGCTTGAAATAAAAAGGTGATTCCAATAGCTCTTACTAAACATTTCATGGATAAGGTGATATTTACCTGCAATAGAGAAACCACAAACAAAAACAAAGGAAATTAGTTGAAATTCTCTCAGTCTAGTGATGTAAAGTGATCCATTAGCAAGGACAGAAATAGTCTTCCTGTAGGAAAAGGGAGAGGTGTTTGTCAGATCTAATTGTATGTGTGATATTTGATGAGTTTCAAATAAGCTAAACCACAGGCAGAAAAAAGAAAGTACCAAGAAATGAATTGAATTCACTAGTCTATTCATGTAGTGTTTTCATTTATGCAGGCAAATCTACTGTGAAATGTGGCACAGACTACATTTCCAAGTTTAATGCAGAATTTTAGATAGCAATACAAAATTTGATAGCAATGAAAAGTTAAGGTAAACATTTTCAAAAGAGTCTGATTTGCTATGATAGTCATGGTACCTCTCAGTGAGGTTTACCTTATTAAAATTCTGCATTTGCCATTTGAATTTGACATGTTCCTAAAAATATCATGATTCTATTATGACTACAATTCTCATCACTTCTGGGTATTTTAAACTTGTATTTTACTAATTCTAATGACATGGGTGGTTACATAAACCAGAAACATATGAGAGCTCTGAGCTCTAAAAAATACTACAAACCCTAACACAGAGTTATTTACTTCTATTGGGACCAAGATGTAAGCAAACTCTACCTTGGTGGTCTCCAAGAAGGGTTTTGGAGCATGAATTTATTTTGTAGAACTCATATAGAATGTCAGCCAAAATTATCAAACTAAAGTCTTGAAATCTCTAAGCAGAAGTTAGAGTTCCAGAGGCTAATTTGGAAATTAGGGTCTAATGGGACTGATTATACAGTCAGGTCTTTTCTTCCCCAGTTACAAAGGCTCATAGAAAAGGTAGTCATCAGCATATTTAAGCACAGAGATGACTCAAGCTACAATAAAATATGCTCTCAGGTAATGCATTACAATTTAAACATTGCAAATAAGATATCTAGGGAAATAATTTTATCCAGTGAATATCTATAAATTGTAATTAGCTTACTAGAAGATATTTCTTTGGTGAATCACCCAAATCAAAATGACCTATTAACTAATTTTAGAGACATTTTTAACATTGTAGAACTACTTGTAAGATGGAGCCTAGTTATAGGAAAGTTATAGTTCAATTATGGTTTAATGTCAAAATTAAATTAATGCTAGAGTAGTACCCATGTAGCTATGGTAAAATTGTACAGGAAAAGTTGTTTAATTTGCAGAGCAAAAACTCAAAAGTAACAGTATGACAACCCAAGTAATTTTACCATCTCCTCAGATGGCAGTGACATCTAACTTTTCTTATTCCAGTCAGATTTTATTAACTTGGCTAAACAGTGAATAGAAATATACCACTATTTTCTAGATGGATATACTACTTTTAATGGTATAATAAGTTCAAAGATAAAATGCTCATCACAACTAAGGTATATGTTGAGAAAGGCAAGTAAAATGGAATGAATCACAATTACCCTGTGGATCTTTCTATCATCATTCATTTATTATTCATTCAATAAACACTCATTGAATATCTTCTGTATGTCAGACCTGAACCAGGTTCTGAGGATATAATGGCAAATAAAAAAACAACCAGAACTTCCTGTATTTGCTCTTTTGGAATTTGCAATTTATGCTGATCACCCCCCCTCCCAAAAAAAAAACACACACAAAAAAACACACAACCAAACAAACAAACACACACACACAAAAACACTCACTAGACTTTATACGATACTAATCTTCCTATAAGAGTAGGAATAGTCTGACATAAAGTCACTAGTCGTAAGGTGGAGCACAGCTCTAAGGCAACAGCATATCCTGTTTAGTGCCAAGTCGTCTTCCCTACATAGTGACAGTACCAGATGGTTCCTCATACCTATGAACAACGATATTTCATAATTTTAAGTTCCAGTCCTATAGTAACTTGGGAAGTAATACAAAAAAGATTCTGGGTGAATGAGTGCTGCAGGCAAGACTATGTACTGTTGATCCCAGTGAATGAAAATGAGAATAAACAGGAGAAGAACAAGGAATAGACAGTGGGGGAAAAGACAGTAGAATATAAGAAAGCTTATCTCTGCTCTATAATAAAAGTGAAGTACTGGTTCTAAGTTAATTATAAATCTATATTGTATGCATATTATCACATATATACAGTTGATCATTGAACAACACGGAGTTTGGTGTATTCAAACCCATGCAGTTGAAAATCTACATTTGACTCCCCCAAAACTTAGCTGTCCCCCAGTGTCCATGCAAGATTAGTTCCAGGACCCCACAGATACCCAAATCTGCAGATGCTCAAGTCCCTGATATAAAATGGCGTAGATAAATACATACAGTCAGCCCTCCGCCTCAGCCGACTCCCAACTGTGGATTGAAAACAGTAGAGGTATTTATTTTTAAAAAAATCCATGTAGTAGTGAACGTGTATAGTTCAAATCTGTGTTGTTCAAAGGCCAACTATATACACATACACACACACAAGCATATACACATGCATATACATGGGTGTTGTGTATATACTGTATATATTACTTTCATGTATTTTTGAATTCCTGAAAATCATATCAATTCTATTTTCAAAACACTGAAAAAATTATATTATTATTTTTTTCCACATAAAGACTACAGACTGATGGCTTATGACCATGATCCTATCAGATCTGCTTTCTTTCTAGATTTCTTTGGATGTATAAATAAGACATAAGCAGAAAAAGTCCTGAACCAAACATAACAGTAAGACAGAAGCTTTTCCTGCAGGAAGACATACCATGGTTTGTTTTACAAACCCTTACTACTCAGAGTATATTTTCTTTAAATCAAAATTCTTTGCTTATTGATAACAACCTCTTTTCAAAAATATTTTTTCCTTGCTATGTCAATTCTAATGCTTTGTTGTGGTCAAGGGTCATTCAAGCACGTGCTGTGCTGTGAAAAATACAGAATAACATGGTTTTATTTTTTATGTTGAAGATTTTTGTGTTGTTATAACGGAAACTGATCCCTTTCAAAGGTCAATTCTACACCCCATCTCCTGTCACCCAAATACTCTAAAGAACTGGGTGGAAATAGTTTTTAAAGTACTAGAAGCTTTTCTAAAATAGAAATTTGGTCTCTAATGCGTAGAAAAATATTCACTGACAGTCACATATTTTTATAATGAAGGAATGAAAAAGTTATTGTTTTACTGGAGTGTTTTGAGTGTTTTATTTGATTGCCAGAAGATACCCTTGATATTTATTTTATTCTCCATAGCCAAATCCATTGAAGTCAAGGTTTGTACTTAAAAGCTCATTGCTATTGCTGAGACCAAACATAAGTAATGAAACATAAGAAAGTACAGCCTATCAGAAATCCCATGTTCTCTTCTCCAAATACACTTTTGCCATTATTTTCGCATGTGGGAAGTGAAGTAAATACTTAATGTTAAAACACTTTGTAGTCGAAGTGATAGGTGCTGAAATCCAGAGCCATGTGTCTAAATACTAGTGCGTTATTTCTATTAGTCACTAATGGTTTGCTGATTTATTTAGGGTTAGAGGATAATTTGATTTCCCAAAGAAATATATCACCTAATACAAGTGATAGGAAATGACCGTTGACTAACTCCCTCAACTTTTCAGACACCACCATAAAATCTTACTTTTGTCTTATAAATGCAGAAAGATTTGTGTTGAGAGAACTTCATAAAAAAGAGTTGCCACACGTTTCATGTGGAAAATCCTATAATATGTCCCGGAGAAAGGCTGGAGCTGAAGTTTAGGGTCTGTATGGGATATTTATACAGGACTGGAATTCTAAAAAAACATTTGAGACAAGTTGACCCTTCTTTTCTTTTTCTTTTTTTAAAGTTATTTAACAGTATTCTCTTCTGTTCCTGGTCAAGAGCATCAGAGAGAATGGAAAATCTGACATTCTCTCTTGTTCTTTGCTGCAAATTCTAGCAATAAAATTGAAAAGGAAATATATGTATGAATATATATATCTTTTATTAGGTTGGGAAAAACAGACAGTTTTGTCAATAGTGTCCAAAGGTTCTTATTTACTTCCAACACACAGAAATTACCTCATTTAAGAGTAGTAAAAAAAATCTGTCTGGCATTTTAATAAGCTGTCTGGCTAGACAACTTAAACAGGCCATGGTTATAAGAGCATAATTTAAATCGGTATGATTGAATTCACTTATAAACACATTGGTGTCTGAAGTTTACCAATTGATTTATAAATTCAATTTTAAACTAATATATATAGTATTTTTTAATTCTGTGTATAATATGTAATACATCATATTGTATTATGTATAATATATAATAGTTACATATATGTTACATATCAGTGTTGTTAGAAAATATAATAGTGTTTACCTGTGTAAACAGTTTGAATTACAATTAATTTGTTGTTTTTTTATGCTAATATTCATATAATATCTAAAATATAAATAAAAAATCGCCCTAATAGTCCTAGCTGGTTTGGTTCAGTGGATAGAGCTCCGGCCTGTGGACTGAAGGGTCCCAGGTTCGATTCCCATCAAGCGCACATGCCCTGGTGTTAGCCTGATCCCTAGTAGAGGGCGTGCAGGAGGCAGCCAATCAATAATTCTCTTTCATCATTGATGTTTCTATCTCTACCTTTCCCTTCTTCTATGAAATCAATAAAAATATATATTAAAAAATAAAATATAAAGTAAAAATACAATGAAATGATTCTTATTTTATTGATAGAAAATCTTACATATTTTTTGTCATCTTTGCCAAAGAAATAAACATATCATTTTAAAAAAGAAAGAAGATACCATTTTTAAAATGGTATGTATTATAACATTGCCCAGGGGAGCCTAATATATGTTAATATTTTAATTCAATATTTGATATATTAACAATGAGTAGCCAAACATGACATTAGCTATTGAATAATTGCATAAACTTTTCCAGTGAATTATGATAGTAGGCCTAATGTGAATATTGTTTGAAAGAGAAATCTAAACGCTTGTCTCTTTTAAATTTATCCTAGTCCATAAATCTATCATTTCTAGAAGATTCTATCATGTAAAATTATTGAGATAATTATCCAAAAGAAATTAAGATAACTCTCTTCAATTACAACTTTAAAAAAATAATGTAAAATTTTTTGACATTTAAAACCCATTTAAACAAAATATTTTTATATACCAATAAAATTTTTGGATCTGGATAACAAATTATTTCTTGACCTGGGTGATGTACACAAGGGATTTGTCTTATAACAATTCTTGTGGCCATGCACACAAAACCAAAATGGAGTCCTACATTTTGTGTATGTGTGGTTTTCTCTGCCCATGTTTTAATTAAAAAAAAAAAAATTTATATTACTAAAGTTAATCTGTCAAAAGTATCTTGTTATAAGACACTTTTATAAGGTAATCATAAAGTTAAATTTTGAAACCTCAAACTTGACTTGAATTCTAATTTTTAGGTGAAAGTTAGAGAAAACAAATTTTGAAGTATGCCTGAAACCACATCTAGCATATGGTAAACATGTATGAATTTTCTTAGAGCTATGGGTCTTTAATCTGGATGTACATTTAAGTAATTTGAGGAGCTTTTAAATAATACTCTTACCTGGGACTAATCTTTAGAAAATGACTAATTGACCTGAAGTGGGAGTTTGGTAATCTCTCCAAATAATTTTAATGTAACTAAGGAATTAAGAACCATTGTCTTAGCAGATGTTAAAAATCTACTTTAAATATGAGTTCACTGAAATATCTCCTAGACCATATATAATTAAGCAGTAAGTGGCATAATATTTATTTTTCTTTCCCTTATTATTGCATATCTCCTTTTAAAAATATAATTACAGTATGGCATAAAAGTAAACAAAAGAAACTAGAAAATACAATAGTGATAGCAAAGGGAAGAAATGGGGTGAAAATCATAAATACAGTGACTTAAAAGTTTAGATATTTGGGTTTTTTAACCTTGTATCCTGAAATGTATTAACTATAGGCTAAATGATTTAGTTAATATTAACAAGTGGCCCAAATAACTTTGACTGTTCTTTTGTTGTTACAGTCATGTTCATAAAACTATTCATATCACACTTATTAATGCTTTTATCCAATACTGTATATGGATAGGAAACTAAAAAAACAATCCCAGTTACCATTGAAACAAAAAAAAAATATATTAAGATATCTAGGAATAAATTTAACCATGGATAGATTTAAGAGATTAGTAATTAGCTTCTTCAAAAGAGTCTACTAAATATAGATTAAAATTTTGAAATAGTCTTTCTCCTAAAATATTCTCTTAAAAGCACATGTATAAATATCTTTGTTGCATATGGTTACTCTACAATTTATGAAAGCAGTTATCCATGAATGAACATTTTAATGTGTAAGTGATATGGGAAATACTTTTGTCATGGAAAGCCTTTCCATTCTTATCTAAAGGTCTTCCTATTAAAAATAAACGAAGGAATAAAAAGATCCCATCCGATATAAAATCTGCTGCAGTTGATAAATTTCAGGCAGAAGGAGAGCCTAACCCTCTGTGTAATTGGATACCGTTAGTTGTTTTACTGCTCTTATCTTCAGGCCCCTCTATCTGAGCATATAATGCATGAGGTGACTAGTCAATTAGTCTTTCCTCTCAAGAGAACTGGCTTTGGCCATGCACACAATAAAAGGACTCTATTAACTTAATTTTATCTGCAATTTGTGTACATGACCCAAATCACCTCAAAGTAAATTATAATTAGTTGTCTGAATCCATGAAAGAGCTAGGACTAGAATCAGACTTAAGGCCCACAAGGGGATGGTAGAACTGTGAGGGAATTGTGTGCAGCACCTGCCCATACGGTGCCCTGCTTAATCAACTGCATCTCCATGGGGCACTGGACAGAAGGCTGGAAGATCACCAAGAGCTGTTTACACAACTGGAACCATTCCATCTCAGCTCAACTGAAGCAAAAAATAGTGAAAGGGTTCTCTATTCCAATCATCCAGCAAAAACAGTATGAAGTGGACATCTTGGGAAGTAAATCACTGGGAACATTAAGACATCAAGGACAGTAGATTTTTTTTTAAGTAGTTCGATTAAAGCACTTTTTATTGTTTATCTCTAGTGTTTACTGTGGGATCCATTGCTTTCTGGATGTGCTATCACATAAAAGCAAGAAAAAAAAGTCATATATAAGTTACAGTAAAATATTTTTCTTTCCTCATTGCATGCTTCATTGAGCAGTTTCTTCTTTAATTATTTGCATAGCTTCTCATAGCCTAGTGTATCTAAAATTTCTAAGCCCATGAGCTCCTCAACCTGTATTTTGTACAAAGACATCACATGAAATCTGGTATGAATTTCCATTTCCAATAAAATTTAGTCAAAATAAATGTTTTAGATTGTTTTTCCCAACTCTATTCCTAACATTCAAATCCGTGACATATTTTTCCTCTGGATCTTTATAATTCTTATTATAAGCATGTATTTTTTTTTACTAATGTGTGTTTTTCTTAATGCTGGACTGAGAATAATTGAAGATTTCAGTTTAAAGGTTATCTGCTTGGCAAAACTGTAAAAAAAAAAAAAAACAAGCAGAAAACAAAGGCAAACAAATGCTGTAACAAACATCAAATTTTATACCCATCACTTTCTCAAAAACAGAAATAGTTACAATGCACTTTTTCTGTGCCAGGTAGGTGCTGTGCTGTTTTAATATGTGTTATCTCACTAAAATCTCAAAACATCATGAGGTAATTATAAACAATTTTAATATTAATCATATACTGTTGTTACTGCCAATTTGGCAGGTGGAAAAGTAAGGGCTTAGAAATTAAGAAACAGAACCAACAGTGCCTAAGGTTATACAGCCACTGAGCATTGGACCGGAGATTTGAAATTGGTGTTTCAAATTTCAGAATTTAATTTCTTAATCATGACACCATATTGACAATTCTACAAAATTTTTAATATGCTTTATAATTTATAGAATAGATGTGATTAAACTGTAAAAGAAAAAATCTAGGAAAGAAAAGATCAAAGATATAGGACACTATGGAAAGTAAGGAAATTTTATAAGGACAGATACCTGATAAATGCAAAATGATAGTATGGAACCTTGTGATGAAAAGGAGACTCCTTTTCAAATAAGAAAATTTTCAAAATCCTTATTTAAAAATGTAAACCAGTAGCTTGTAAATGCATCTGCTATTATTATATTCTCAGAACATATTGGAGAGGCAACATAACTTAGTGGTCAAGACATTAAGTTTCAGAGTCAGATTATTTGGGTTCTTCTACCTATTAGTTTTGTCATCTTGAGTAAATTAATTAACCTATTTAGGCCTCAGTTTCTTCATTGGTAAAATAAGGGAAATAATTGCAACCTACTTTTTGGGTTCTTGTAAGAATGAAATAAGTCAATTCATATAAGGCATGTAGAACCTTTCTGGAACATATTAAGCATTGAATAAATGTTAGCCATTTACTTATTTAACTTTTAGGAAATCCTTTTTTTCTTTTCTTTTTCTGGTTCAATTAACAGTGTGAGTAGAGCAATGAAAGGATCTGAATGAATACATCATGGTTAATATGTTGTTCTTGATTATCTTGGAAAATCGACATATTATTGTGTTCCTTGAATATACGGAGAGTCCCTCGCTGCTTTGAATACTTTGATTTCAATATTGATAATGCAGTACTAACTTTGTTGAGCAACTTATCAGAATGGCACTTAGCTACAATAATGGTGTATGCTCATGACCTAGATAGAAGAATAAACTAATTCTACTGATAATCCAATATAGCTGCAGTGTGCAAGATTGGGGTACCAGTAGGTAAGGCTTGACATAAAATTTGTTCACAATTACCAGTGCCATATTCTTTTTTTTACAAGACTAATTAATATTCATGTGAAATGAATTGAGTTTTTAAAATACTGTTAGAATGATTCTTTCTTGATATATTGAAAGAAGGCAATTGTATAAACACAAGGCAGATTATATATGCCAAACATGAAGAAACACAGTTGGAAACATTAAAACATTGGTGTTATTAACAGGAAAACACAGCAACAAAGTGCTCACATCAGCATTCAGCAATCAGTCACTCAGAACAAACACTTTAAGTTGACTATCAGATTAATAGATATTCCCACTGGCAGACCCAGTAAATAGAAAAGACTAAAATCATGCAAAAACAGACTATAATTACTGTATGTGGCACCCAGTTATTAAATTTCCTATCTTCCATAGACTGTTTTACCAGATTTTCTTTCCTTATTTGAAAAGCTGTAAGTGGTTCATCTCTGAAATACGTCAGTTGTTTGAAAATGAGCAAAGGTAATTGTGATACCCTTTCACAAGAAAAAGAAAACATATTTCAAACATATGGAAACAAAGATTTTCAATTACATATGAAACTTTTCACCCAGGCATTGTCCTTTCCCCCCTCTTAGTCCTCTCATGCACATCCAGAAATATCATCATCAACATTCTTTTTAATGAGAGACATACACTCGATGATTGTTTTAGTAACTTAGCCTGCTTTGTACTATCATCTGATTCCTCAAGCAGCCTCCTATGAAACAATACAAGGAGGGATATTAGGAGGTCTTAGCATAACATAGATTGCTGCCAAATTGTCAGCTGTTGCCAGATGAATGGTGAGACCAAGACACATTTTTCCCCCCCTGGGCTAACCTTCTTAGGTGACACATCTGTATACAGTTGTCCAGTTAATATTAGGATAAGTCTTCACTGTTGATGTAAGTAACACAATTTACAAAACTAAGGGTGCAGTAATGACTTTCCTCTGGAATGTAATGTGAGGATTATAACCAAGACAGTTAGCCCTGTTGATCAGTCACAAGGGCCTATGCCAGTCCACGGGGACTGTTGAAAGCATTGCTAATTCTTCATGCCTTAAGTATGTAATCACATCCTAGGGACTTAAGTTACATACTGATAACAATTGCTTCTCTTCTAGAAGACAGACCACACCAACCATAAAAGAAGAGAATTGAATATGTCTCCATAAATTTCTCCTGGACACACATAACAGTGTTTGCATTGAGGGGTATCGTCTGCTGCCATTGTCAATGGACTCCTCATCCAGGACAACTGCACCCTAGGGGCCTTTTAACTTTTAAATTTACGATTTCACACTTGAGGCAAGTCTGTTGTCACTTAAAAAGACAAATGCAGATTCCAGAGAATTAATTTCCCTTTAACTACAACTGAAGAGGCACCTCGTGAACTTTTGTAGTTTTTTTAAAAAGGATCTCCCAAGATTAGCAGAAAATTGCAAGAAAATAAGACAGTCGAACACAAAAACTTTGGTCTTTTGTAAAATAAATTAAGTGCAGAAATAATGGTTTTATAAGTTATATTTTGTAATGCCTATTTGCAAATGCCACAGTACAATAGATTTACTCATGTACATTTCTTTTTAAAATTGAGACCCTTGCTCTCAGTACCAAATTAAAGTGAAAATGTGAGTCTATTATCAGGGTAATTCGTTAGCTAAGTACTTTAAGTAATTGTGATTTGAATCTGGATGATTTCTCTACTTGCTTGAGTGTGTTTTCAAAATTCACAATTCATGTATAACAAGTTACTATAAAACATGAGCTGTTCGGGCTAAAATAATTAATAATAAAGGCAAATTACCATATTTTTAAATGAAGGGTATATGGCTTTGTAAACTTATTTAAAAGTTATTTAATACTAGTGGGTGCAAAACAAAACATAGTTCATAAGAGTTTCTCAATAGTTTACTATATTTAAGGAAACATAATTAAATTCTGTCATTGTTATTATATTTAGCACTTCTTTTATTGATTCCATACTCTATTTTAGACTTAAAAATAAAGAAGCTATATATCAGTGATGGCGAACCTATGACACGCGTGTCAGAGGTGACACGCGAACTCATTTTTTTGGTTGATTTTTCTTTGTTAAGTGGCATTTAAATATATAAAATAAATATCAAAAATATAAATCTTTGTTTTACTATGGTTGCAAATATCAAAAAATTTCTATATGTGACACGGCACCAGAGTTGTTAGGGTTTTTCAAAATGCTGACACGCCGAGCTCAAAAGGTTCGCCATCACTGCTATATATAATGGCTTCTGTATAATAGTCATATTTTGAAAACACAGGAGTTAAGAATCCTAATCTCATTTCTCTTTTGAAAAAGTCCCTTTATTTTCCTTTACCTTAGCTTCTATATCAGCACTCTATTAAAAGAATTAGTAATTTAACTATTTTTAGAGTATTCCCCTTACATGATGTAGAGAAACATTTTATTTTATTTTTTTAAATTTCATTTTCTTGTTTAAAGTATTACAAATAGTAGTACATATGTCTCATTTTTTTCCCCATTGACCTTCCCCAGCCTCCCCTACCCCCCGGCACATGCCCTTACCCACACCCCCCAGTGTCTCATGTCCATTGGTTATGTTTATATGCATGCATATAAGTCCTTTGATTGATCTCTTACCACCCCCAACCCTACCCAGCCTTCCCGCTGTAATTTGACAGTCTGTTCCATGCTTCTCTGCCCCTGTATCTATATTTTTGTTCATTAGGTATAATGTTATTTATTATCCATAAATGAGTGAGAAACATTTTAAATGTAGAATTTCTCCATAATAACTTAGTAACCTAATATCCATACACAAATAACACAAAAAACTAGTGAGATCCATCAAGAATAATTCATATTTGAACCATCATGCTATATAAATGCAATACAATTTTGAGTCCTTCCCCTAAACATATGCAGATACATGAGCACTTAAAAAGGCCACGTAGTGACTGAAGCTCTTCTTCCAAAATGACAGCCATTTGTTTGTATTTATTTCTCCTTTTTTTCTCCTAGGTTCCTCTTCCTATCACCCCTCTTATCTCATGAATGCCATCAGATCTACTTCCCTGTTTCTTAGGGCCACACTTAGTTTTATTGTGCTTTGCTTTATTGTGCTTCACGGATGTTGCATTTTTTTTTTTTTTTTTTTTTTTTTTTAAAAAATTGAAGGCAAGACCCTTCGCCAGTAAAATATTATGACTGGCTTTATTGCCTGCCTGCTTCATTGCGGGGGTCTGCCACCGAACCAGCAGTGCTCGGAGGTGTGCCTGCACTTTGCTCAAGCTTAGGGAAAGAGGAGTTCCTCTGTAGCTGAAGTTGTAGGGCAGGGGCATCCTCAGGTACAGCCCCCTCATCCCCTACTCCTCGACCCCTAGACTCTCCTATCCCCATTCTGCATCCTCCAGCCTGTCCTGACTTTTCACATCACGACTTCTGATAACGTTAATTAGTAAATTAGGAAGCACAAAATGGAGCCTGGCCCCTTGTCTAATCTACACCTAAGTCAGCATGCACTTAAGGAAACACCTGTCAAGGAAACCATTTGTATGCCAATGACGATCCTCCAACTCAGCTGTAGCCAGTTCACCTTCCCCTGGAAAGCAGGGCCTGCTGGCCAATCATGCTGCTTCCATCTTGCCTCCTCAAGGGCTCAGGAAAACCCTCGTGCCCACCATCCCTTGGAAAGTGTCCCACTGCTCGTGAGGCTGGTGCTCCCCTGTCTATATGTTTTCTTTTGAATGAAGGACATCACTCTTCCTAAACTGTGGTAGTTTTGCCAGTGGAAAGTTTAGGCGACAAGATAGCGCCAAAGACAGGTGCTGGCTCCTAAATGATGGTGGAGGAACCCACGGAGCCCTTTTATTCGCTGCCTGGCGGGCCACTCTCCGGATCTGGGGTAAGCCATAGCTCTGCTTATGGTGCATTCTTAGCTCTTCCAATCTGTTTGTCCTTATCCTTCGGGGTGGAAATAGGGGTGTGACAGACTCCAGACTTTCATGGTGAGACTTAGTGGGCCAAAACATTTGGGTTTGTGGCCGACCTTATTAACCAGGTAAGTGTCTTTGGGCGATCCTGACAGTCTCAGGAACTGTGCATAACCAAACAGAAACAGTAAGTCTGGTTGAATCGGAGGATTATTTTAACAAGGGAAAACAATGGGTACCCCTCAATCCAAAGAAAGTAAGATGGCAGATGTTAGGGAACTTACAAAAACTTCCGTATAAGTTCATAGCCTAAAAAGCTGGGGGAATGGGGAAATGAACTAGGACAAAAAATTTGAACTGTTTTGACCAAGGGCACATCAAAATCTAAGGACTATTAAAAGCCATTAGGTGGCATACAGACAGCCAACAGGTCCAGGACAAGGTGCTCAACACTAATCATCAGGGGAAATGCAAATCAAAGCTACCAAATACCACCTCACACTATTAAATGGCTGTTACCTAAAAGACAAGAAGTAAAAGTGTTGGTGAGGACATGGAGAATAGTTTTTCACTGTTGGGGGTAAATATAGATTGGTGTAGCTACTATGGAAAACAGTATGGAGGTTCCTTTAAAAAATTAAAAATAGAAGTACCATATGATCCAGCAGTTTTTCTGGGCATTTATCCAAGGCAATCAAAACACTGACTCAAAAAAAAACACACACACATGTGCACCCTCATGTTCATTACAGCATTATTTACAATAGCAAAGATGTGGAAACAACCTAAGTGTCCATCAGTGGATAAATGGATAAAGATGTGATACACACATACACACGCACGCACACACACACCACACACAAAATGAAAATTTATATAATTCAGCCATGAAGAAAAATAATGAAATCTTGCCATTTGTGATACCAGGAAACTTGAGGGACAATAAGTTTGGTGATTGTGGTGATGGTGGTTGTGGGTGGAGGAGATTGTGGGTGGCGCTGGAAGAGGACATAGAAGGGATAAATGGTGATAAACAGAACAAAATAAAATAACAAATAAATAAAAAAAAAATGAGAGTATGATGCAAAGTAAAATAAAAGAAAGACAAATGCCCCATTATCTAACTTATATGTGGAATCTAAATAAACAAATAAAAAACTGAACTCATAGATACAGAGAACAGATTGTGGTTGCCAGAGGCAGTAGATAGGCATTGGCAAAATGTTTAAAGGGGCTTTGAAAGGTACAAACTTCCAATTATTTGTATTTTCTTTTAAAAAAATCTATTGTCATATTGGTTAAACAGGTCAAGTATTATTTCATAATGATCTGTGGTCCTATTTAGGCAAATGCTCATACATTTTTGATGTTTTGACAACTTCCCCAAATCAAATTCTAAATAGCATCCTTTTGACCTCAAAGTAACTTTGAGATTTCCTAGAAGCCCCCTGAAAAATCTCAAACTATTTGTGTCTCACCTTGTAAAAGAGAGATACTAAACTAATTAACTTTATTTGCTATGTTAAATTGTGTGGGAAGCCTTGTCAAATAAGAAGTGATGATAGACCTTCTTAGGCTGCGTGTATACAAAATATAGGTATTCCAGAAATTTTTTAAAGTTTCTATAAATTTGTCAGTATTCTCATTGCCCAATTATTATCCCAAATTATTGTATTGCCGCAGAAATAACTCAGCAAAAGGTGACAGTTGGAATGAGAAATAGAAATCCTGCTATTTTTCCTTTATTCACTTGGGCTTTCAAAGCTGAGGAATCATTCAGAGAGGAGGTTCTTCTAAATGCATCCTATGTCTTGTGATCTAAGACTTTTAAAATAAGAAAGCAAAGAAGAAATGAAGAAGTTTCAGAGAACATTGATTTTTTCTTTAATATTGCATTACACATGGACAGGTTCTCTGGTGCCTGAAGACTGCACAGCTGTGTGCATTTGTGTTCAAGATTAGGTTTATTGCATCTAGCTTGCTGCTTCTTTTATGGTTACTCTTCCTCAGCTGTCTGTCTTCCCATCTCACTTTCACATTTAAGCTCTTAAAGAAACATTGGAAGGTAGTAAATGGTCCTGGAATTTTAGTGCAAGGATACTAAGTCATAGCTAAAATCAACCTGCTCTGTTGGATGGTATCTTTCGTTAAATTACCCAAACCTTAAGCATAGGCATTGGGTTAACTACTCAGAATATTTTATTTAAAATATTAAGCAAAGTAAAAAAAAAAAAAAAAAAAAAAAAAAGGTGTAGGTCGGGTGGGATGAAAATGCAAAGCATTGCTCAATTAGGCTAATTGGTTTTAATTTTGAACTTGGACTATTTCTTATACGAATCTAACATTTTCCCCTCCCCCACCATTTCCCAAGTTTCTGAAATCAATGCACATAACAACACAGTCCTCTCATTATCAGCCTTGGTGTACCAGTCCTTTTCTAAGTTGAATTCTTTCCTTTGATTCACTTTTTTAAATAAGTAAATACTATATACATAAATTGACACCAATATGCACATTAAAATATGTATGTAAGATCTGTCATAGACTTTGAAATAATAAAAAAGGACATCCTTGGGATTTTACCGAGTTTGTTTGTGATTTTAGCCCCCTTTGTGAACCCCCCTCAGTATTCACTTCTCTCTGGTCTTTTCATTACAGATGCTCAGAATCTATTTGTATCTCACTCTCACACAAGTCAAATTTTCTGTCAGGCAAGGATACGCTATAACCAAAATCATTTATCTCGTGCAAGATTTAAAAATTAATTCTATATTTCCCAGAAGTATTTTTGTTTCTTATCAGACATACTTACTAATAGAATTCCAAGCATTAAAAAGCTCAGGTTAAAAGTCTTTTCTAGGAGGTCAAGAACCAATCTGTGCGTGGAAATGAAGGCTCAGAGGACTTAGGATGTCCTAAGCCTAAGGCTCTGCATCTTCCCCTTGGGTGTGATTGACATGTTAGTGTAAAGGAGTGAGGGTGGAGATTGGCCAGGTTCCAAAATCAACTCCAAACTGACAGTTACGGCTCTGTGCCTCTAGTTGTCTGGTCCAAAGTTGGCTTTTTCATTGTGGTAAAAAACAGTTCATTTTTGCTTTTAAGACCCTACTTAGGGTTCGTTTCCACTTTGTTCATCTCAAAGGCTGAAAACTCCAGGTGTCATTAGTATGAAAATTTGAACACTTTGTAGGAATTTCTTGAGTGCTACACCTGTTTTCCTGAAATAGTATTACTTTAATTAATTATTTTTATTTCAAAATATGTTTATTACTCCATAACAATGAACTTAGTTCAGGAGAGGGAAAAAACACAAATCAAATAGCAAAATGTTTAAAATTAGTAAAACTGCCACTGTAAATCAAGCATAAAGAAATTATCTATTCTTATTTTGAAGTTAAAAGGGCTTATACCTACTTGAAGTCTTGTATGCAATGCAGTATGAATTTTGTATGTGTTATGGGCTGACTTATTCCCAAACCCCGTGCCCCCAAATTATGTTGAAGTCCTAATCCCCTGTACCTCAGAATGTGACCATATTTGGAGACAGGCTCTTTGCAGAGGTGATTATGTTAAAATAGGCCCTAACTTAATGTGACTAGTACCCTCACAAGAAGAGGAAATTGGACACAGACATACACATAGGGAAAACAATGCAAAGACAACGAGAGACCTGGAAAAGATCCTGCCCTCACAGCTCTCAGAAGAAAACAACTCTATCGACCTTGGTCTCAGGCTTATATCCTCCAAAACTATGAGAAAATAAATTCCCATTGTTTAATCCATTTCATACATGCTATTTTGTTAGTTATGGCAACTCTAGCAAGGTAATACAGTACAGAAAGAATGTCTTATTTGAAAAGGAAACATAATTTTCAAAATAAATTTAAATTCAGTAGTAAATATCCACCTGGCTGGCATGACTCAGTGGTTGAACGTAGACCTATGAACCAGGAGGTCATGGTTCAATTCCCGGTCAGGGACATGCCTGGATTGCAGGCTTGATCCTCAGTGTGGCGCATGCAGGGGGGCACCCATCAATGATTCTCATCATTGATGTTTCTATCTCTCTCTTCCTTCCTCTCTGAAATCAATATACATATATATATATATACACACACACAAATATATATATAAAAAGTACTAAATATTCAAAATTTGCTGAAGATTTTGGTTGAATTACTTTGTAAAGTTTCAAGAAATAATCTGGTTTTAAAAATCATCAAACACATTGCAAATACTAATTTCTAAGGGTAGTTGCAAGATACCACATGTTTGGATATGTTTAAAAGATGCCTTGATCACATCCATAATCTTTTTTTTAAATTGCCACATCATTTAATTAATGTCAACTCAGTTTTGATGTGGTAACTGTAGTTTAACTATTGGCAAATGTACATGAAAAACACATTATGATCAAACAAATATGGGGAACAATAGTAAAATAAATAATCATTAACAGAGCTTGATCTACATATTTAAGTCCGATTTACCAAGGCAGTGAGTACCATTTCATTACATCAGCTAGGGCTTTCATCTAATATAATCCATCAGCATTTCCTAATGAATTCAAGTTTGTTTGTTTTGCAAAGTATTCAGCCATACATTTCTAAAATGTATTTCCAACAAAAGAGTTTTATTTATAAAGCTAAGAAAAGCAAAGTTGCGTTTTAAATTTTGATTTTATATACTATAATGGAATAGAATAAAATTTCTTTTAATTTTATAAATATTTTTTTCTTAGGCATTTTCTTTTCAGAACAGTGCAATGCCACTTGAAAAGTGAATATATTATAAAGAATTTCAGGCATTGTGTGTGAGTACCTGTGTATGGAGTGCTTCGGTAGGCAATGTGGGATTAACAAAGATTTTAGGAATCACCCACTGCCTTCATGATGCCTCCAATTTTGAGACACATAGATTTTTACAAAATGAAAAACAAGGGCTTAATTCGGGATATTTAAGAAAGAAACTCATAATTAATTGCTAAGCAAAAAGTATAAAATAAATGCTACAATATTTAAACATTGAGGTATAGTATTTTAAGGAGACAATCTTATTGCATTACTGATACTGTTATTTAATGAACTTTAAGTCAAACAATACTATTAAAAATAGTTATAAAACCATTTTTTCTAAAGAGAAAGTTTGGAGAAAATTGGAGATTTTTAGGAAAAGAATTTAATTTTGAGGTTAAGCTGCCAGACATTGTTATTTCCAAATTTGATAAAATGCATCCATGCCGCTACTTTCTCTGCAAACCAAAACTTACTGTTTCTCTTTCTTACTAAAACAAAGCTCACAAGTGTTAAAATAGAATGTTCGACCTGTCTCCTTGCATTTCAGTCTCCTCTGGGCTGCATTGTGGGGCTTACGGCAGACAATTCAATGATACATGAGTAGAGTCAGCTGTTTGAGCCCAATTGTTTCCTCTGACCCCAAACTCAACAGTTTGGGTTTCCAATCTGTGCTGTGCTAAATGTAGCAATTGCTACAACAACCTGAAGAGTACATTAAGTTGGATTTTCAAAAGTGATCATGAGACATCTTTAGAGAAGTCTGATGAATACACAACACTCTTGAAATTAGAATTCAAGCTTGAGGGGCTTGTATTAGTGTCCCTGGGGCGGTTGTAACAAACCACAAACTGGGTGGCTTAAACAACAAAATTTGTCTCACAACTCTGGAGGCGAGGAGTCCAAAAGGGAGACGCTGTCTGAGCCATACTGCTCTGAAGCCTGTAGAGGAAAAGTCTCCCTTGCCTCTTCCAGCTCTGGTGTTTCCGGTGAATTCTTGCAGTTCGTTGACTTATAGATGCATCATTCCAATCCCTGCCTCTGTTGTTATATGGCTGTCTTCTCTCTTTATGGTCTCTTTCCTCTTTTAAGAACCTGATCATATTGAAATAAAGGCCCACCCTCATTTAGTATGACCTCATCTTAACTAATTACATTTGTAACAACAGTATTCCCAAATAAGGTCACATTCTCAGGCACTGGGATTTAGGACTTCAACATATCTTTTGGGAGGACACACTTTAACTTATAACAAGCTGGTTTTAATGATAGGAAATAGAAAACCCATGTATTAGTTTCCTTTTGCTGCTGTAGCAAATTACCACAAATTTAGTGGCTTAAAACAACAGTCTGAAAGCCAGAAGCCTGAAATGGTTCTCCCTGAACCATAAAACCAAGGTGTCGGGACGGCTGTCCTTTTCTGGAGGCTTTGGGAGAAAATCTGTTTTCTTGACCTTTCCAGCTTCTAGAGGCTGCCTGCATTCTTTGGTTCATGACCACTCTCTCCATATTCAAAGCCAAGAATGACAAGTCCAGCTTTCCCCACAATGCCATCTCTGTGGTTCTGAGTCTTCTGACTCCTGCTTCTCCACTTAAAGGCCCATTTGAAGACACTGGGACTACCTGAATAATCCGGAATAAACTCCTTCCTGAAGGTCAACTGATCAGCAATCTTAATTCCATCTATTACTTAATTTCCCCTGTGTCATTGAACAGAACATACTCACAGGTTCCAGGGATTATGATACAGACAGTTGTGGGGGTGAGGGGGGAAGGGTGCCATTATTCTGCCTATTACAATCCAACAAAGATTTTCTTTGCTCTTAAAATTTATATTTGTTTCTTCATAAATTGATAGCAGAAAAAATTATTTGACCAAGAGAGCCTCTGAGTTCATACATTCATGCCGATTCATTTGCAAATGCTTCTGAATACCTGCTCTGTGGCTGGAAACTAGGCATACCTGAGTTTTTCCCCTCCATGAGCTCCCGTTCTAGAACCATCCATAAACAATAAATTGCAGTAAATATGAAGTTTACTGATGATGCAGTCACAGTTGACTGACAACACAATGGAAGAACACAAAGGAGTTTTTCTAACAGGATCATGCAACCTTTTAAAGAAAGAGGCAGTTAAAAATGGTCTTAAGTGTGAATAAAAGTTTACCAGTTACAGAAACTGGGGACCAGGAAGCCAGAAGGAGAAGAATGATAGAGGAGTATTTTCATGGCATTACAGGCGGTACCTATCTCTTGGAGCCTGTGATGCAAGAAGAGGTGAGATAAGTTGGTGTTGGAAAGAGGCTGCGATCAGGTTATAGATGGCCTAACATCAGTCATGGGAATGGAGACTTCCTACAGAAGGACAATGTTTTGTCAGTTTGGGGGAACTAGCCCCTTTTAGAATTTGATAAAACCCTAGAATTTCTCTCTACAAATATATACAACCTGCCTATGTAAACATTTTACACATAATTTCAGGGATTATGGAAACCCTAATTTAAACCTATAAAGTTATTTGGAGTCTGTGGACTACAAATTAAGAGAGAGACAGAAGTAAAAAGAGAGAAAGAAATGGAAGAAAAAAAACTTGTTATAGACAATAGGGGATTATTAAGCCATGAAGGAGTTTATAATGTAACTGGATTTGTGTTAATAAAAGTGACTCTGGCCTATGAATGGAATTGGGGAGGGTGAATCTGGAGATGGACATCGGAGACCGATTCCAAACTGTGCAGATGAGAAATCAAGAGCATTAAAAATAGCAGCATTCTGGTTGTTTTTCTGTAACCTTTTCTATTTTTTATTATTTATTTTATTTATTGATGAGAGAGAGAGAGAGAGAGAGAGAGAGAGAGAGAGAGAGAGAGAATATATAGAGAAACAATTATTTGTTGTTCCACTTACTTATGCATTTATTGGCTGATTCTTGTACGTGCCCTGACCAGGGATTGAACCCACAACCTTGGAGAATCAGGGTGACACTCCAACCAACTGAGCTACTGGGCAGGCCTGTTTTGCTATAACCTTTGGATAAGCCTTTTAAAAAGGTTCTTAGTTATTTGTTACATCATTTAAGAAGCTATGGTATGAAAAAATTATAACTTGTGAAGAATAATAATATTAGTAACTATTGTAATTCTTATGTATTTTAATGATGTTAAGCAGGATTCAGTATTTGCAATAAGTTTTAATGGGTAAAATATAGATTCTCTGAAAACAAAATATAACAAAAAAATTTAGGGGAATCAAGAAATATCAAAGTGAGCATACACATATGTTTAAATAATTTTACCGAGGCATAGTCTACCTATCATACAATTCACTTATTATAAATGTATATTTCAATGATGTTTTAGTGAATTTATAGATTTTTGAAAGCATGACAATAATTTAGTTTAGAATGTTCCCTTCATCCTGAAAAAGTTCTATGCTCTACGCCTACCTCCATGATCCCTGCTCCTATACCAAACAATAAGCAACTACTAATCTGTTCTTTCTCCACTGTTTTGCCCTTATTTGTTGATTTATTGTTTAATTCTTTAAACATGGTTTATTTTACTTCATTGAACATACTTACAATAGCTGCTTTGAAATTTTTTTCTGCTAAGTCTGAAATGAGTGAAATCTGGGGACACTCAGAGACAATTTCTATTGTTGATTTTTTTTTTTTTGTATGTGTGACACATTTCTATTTCTTTGTAAGTCTCTTAATTTTTGTTGTGGTAAAAAACTGGACTTTAAAAATAATATTTTATAGCAGTTATAAATTCAGATTCCCTATTCCCCAAAGGTTGTAGTTATTGTTTTGTTTGTCAATCATTTGGTTTCTTTATTTAGTAACTTGTTTGGGGTAAATCTGTCTCCCACACAGTGTGTGAACACTGATGTTTCTGTTTTGTTTATTTATCGTGTTTTTACTTTAAAATCTGGCATTTTAGGATTTGCCTCGTGTCTGCATAACTTAGTTGTCAATGATTAGAAAGAGGAAGTGCTCAAGCCTGTGACACCAATAATACTTCTTTTCTGCTGAATCATCAGTGTGAGTAGAGGAGTATATTCATGTTGAGATTATCTGCCCTTGCTTCTCCTCCACTGGACTCTCTCATGTTTCCTCTGAACGTGTATCTAGTCTTGATTTTGGCCAAGAGGGTATGGCTGGCTTGAATTCTCTTAGGTCTCTGCTTTGCAGGTATACAGACTCAAGCAAAAAAATAAATAAATAAATGCTTTTCGGATGGTTGTACAACTTTGTTTGATATCCAGAGCATGGAGATGCTTGTTTTGGGTCCCTTAGTTCAGCTCTACAGCTGATTTGGGGGGGTGAAATTTTTCAGTCTTCTTACTTGGTCATAGGTGGGAATCCCTTACCCATAAATTTATGCATTTCCTTTAATACTCTACTTATTCATGCATGTATATTTAAGACCATTAGTGTTTTCTCTAAGATAAGGCAATGTGGAGAGCCTGTATTGGTACCCTCAATATTATTTCTATCGGATAATGAATATTACGCCCTCCTTTTTTATCACTTGTTCCACCTTCTCAAGACTTTTGTGATATTAGTGTCATATCTCTATCATCTGGCAAAATAAAACATTCCTATTGTGGTCAACTGTTGGCAGCAACATGGTCAATCCACCTTTGTGTCTCTCAGAATCCCTTAAGCTTTATCTCCTTAACGTGGGCCAGATAGCACTGTTTAAACATACATGCACACACACACACACACACACACACACGTAAGGGAAAACTATGTAAAGCAGTTAAAAGGAATATATTATTAAAGAGAACAGTAACTGCCCAGTTAACAATTTAAAATACTGTTTTGGAATGCTGTGAAACTGTGAATTATATTAATTATACACATGTGACATTAATTAAAATATCAACTCTTTCAAAATTATAAATCCAGCTTAAATTATAATTCATATATCACTCAAATATCTTATTATTAAAAAGAATCACTAATTATGGATAAATGACGCCCATATAGAGAAACCCTTTATCTCTACAGAATAACGTTATTCAGATTATGATACAAAGTAGTGAGACTGATTTTCCTGTTTAGATGTAGTAGTTTCATTTTAAAGACTATATATTCATAGAATTTAACTCATTTTTTTCTGTTAGTATAAATTCAATATATGTAAGTGAAACAAATCTTTCTCTGAAACAAGCAAAATTATATATCATATATCTCAAAATACAATTTTCTCATTAATTGATTCACTCATTCAATTAGTTAGCAATTAAAAATTCATCTGTTCTATAGAACCAACTTTTACTAGTATATTAGTATTGTGGGGGATAGAGGCAAAGAGGGACCATATATAGTCTATGTTTTTTATTAGTGCTCTCTATTAGCAAATTAAGAAATGTCCCACAAATATTTATTGAGTACTCATGTTCCAAGAATTGTGCTCAGAATTATAAAATCACAATACAAGGTGGAATTGTAACAAATATCCAAGTTGCAGACAGATTCCCCACCTTTATTTTTTTTTTTTGAAAATAAAAATATCATTTGGACTATTCTAATTTTATTTTTTATTTTTTTGTCTACCAATGGTATTCTACACAAAGTTAAAAATAATAGCTGTTATTTACTGAAAGTTGACTGTGTATCAAGAACAATGCTAAATGCTTTGCTAGCATTAGGCCACAGCAAACCTTTAGTTGCTAGTATTTTTATCTTTCTTTTACAGATAAGAAATTGTGGCAGTATGCTGCCTATGATCACACGTCCAGGAAATGGTTAGGTAATTTGCTTAAGTTTGCAAAGGTAATGAATGACTAAGCTCACAACTGAACAAAAGATTTGAGTATGTCTTCTATCTTTAATTATATCCAATGGACATGAATTTGTGTAATATATAAACTTCATTAAACATAAAATAAAACAGCAATCATTTAATAGTGATATAACTCAGTGTAAATTTAATTGGAAAATATTGTCTTTGAATCAAGTACATATTTGAAGCCAACGTTTTATGCATCTTAGTGTGGTAACTCAGCTTCTGTCCTTTTCAGATATGGCACACCATTTCTTAAGTGGAGAGTATTGTAAAATATTATTTTTTGTTTAATTTTTATTTATTAAAATTATTTTAGGAGCTAATATTATTAGCAATCCCCCCAACCTTCTTGCCCCCGCAAATCATCAATTAAGATCTCAGGTAACCTTAGTGCTCTGTGAAACACACTTTGGAAAAGGGGCGTTAACATTAATATGAAAGGCAAGAGAAAGATCAGGTTGGGATTAATGAGTTACAGGATACTAGAGCTTTAATTAGGATAGCTAAAGTATAGAAGAACAACACAGTTTTAGGTAATAGAAGCTTTTAGAATCACTGAGGGTCCTACACTTGAGAAGAATATTAGGAAGTTTGAGACTATGAACTTTGGTTGAATAAGTATCAGTGTAGGTTCATCAGTTGTAACAAATGTACCATTCTAATGGGGAATGTTATGCATGTGTGGGAACAGGGATATATGGGAAATCTCTGCACCTCCTCTTTATTTTCTGTGAAAATAAAACGAATCTAAAAAGTAAAGTCTATTAAAAAAAAAGTTTAAGAGTTATTGAGAATTGTGCCTGGGTAAGCAATGTGAACAATGGTTTTTAAGCTGCTGTCTGAGTAATGTGGACTAGCATTTGATTAATGAGAAGTCATGGTAAGTCAGAATCAGGTGGCTGAATCAGAATGGAAGCTAGATTAAAGCAGATATTTATTAAAAAGCAACAGAAGTTCATTTGTGGGCTCTTTCTCTCTCTGTCTCTGTCTCTGTCTCTGTCTCTGTCTCTCTCTCTCTCTCTCTCTCTCTCTCTCTCGTTCTGACACACACACACACACACACACACACACACACACACACTTTTGTATTTTTAGTTTTATTCTGTTTCTTTATAGACTGGGGGGAGGAAACTTAAAACAAAAGAAACCAAACGAGCCCAGCTGGTGTGGCTCAGTGGTTGAGCATCCACTTATGAACCAGCAGGGCATGGTTCGATTCCCAGTAGGGGCACATGCCCAGGTTGCAGCTCGATCCCCAGTAGGGGGCATGAAGGAAGCAGCCGATCAATGATTCTCCCTCATCATTGATGTTTCTATCTCTCTCCCTTCTCCCTTCCTCTCTGAAATCAATTTTAAAAATATTTAAAAAATTAAGAAAAGAAACCACACTAAAAGGTATTTGTGTGTCTTTTATAGAGATAGCAGCTTAAGCAATAAATTGGAAAACAGCATTCTGATCTGTATTCATTTGAGCAGAAGAACATAGATGAGAAAAAGAATTATGGAAGTCAGAAAAGAAAATACGTGCATCGAATAACAAGAACGGGTTGGAGAAAACTGGAAGGAACTGGGAACAGGCTTGTAAGCATTGCTTGCATTGAGATGGAAACTTTTCCTTAAGATGTCCTGTTCTTTGTAGGAAAGTCCTCATTTATCAGATGCTATCTCAATTCTCTTCTCACTTCCACATCTTTTCTAAATGTTACCAATATATCATTTTTTCAAAAATGAAAGAATTCTTTTGTTTAGTCTCATGGAGTTTTTGCTTTGAATCTTTTGGTTTCAGAAAATTAGGGATTCTAAACAGAAATGACTGATGAAATCCACAACAGATGTGAAGAGACTATAAAATTTGTGAACAAGGAACACCCCTTTCACGAACTTTGAGTTGTAGGCTACATATCCCATCCCCAAAAGACTGGTTTCCTTTTGTCTTCTCAATTCTGAGCCCAGGAAGAGGAAGGAGCATGCCAGTTTCTGCGTTAACCACAATAAAATTAATACTACTTTCTTATGTCAGCTTTCCAAGACAGATACAAAGAAGGTTGAATGCAAAGAATTGTGGAGACACTGACAAGATGAAAGGAATTCCTATCACTTTCATCGAAACTTACTTAAAGCAGAAGCAGAGTAGTAGCCATGGGCAATCCTCATTTCTAAATAACATGTCAGACTGCAGGTGTCCCTGGGGATTGAGGAATGTGTATGGTTAATGTGTCTCTTTAGGTCTAGGATTCCTCACCCCATTTGTATATATTTTTGGCACAAATTAATGTTAGGGTTTTTTTTGAGGTTATTTTATATGATTCCTTGTAACATTAATTTTTCTCCATGTATTCGACTCAACACTTAGGACTCCTGGGCTTGGCATAACCATTTTGTTTTTTATACATTTTTGTATTATGCCTCTCCCTTCAGCATCTGCAAGTCCATAAACAGAATTTGACAAAAGTCCGATCTCTGTGTGTCATCTCTCTGAGGACCCATTTGTGATTGTAAAGGAATGTTTTCCTACACTAATTCTTCAGCGCTTTCCATCAACTAATTGGGCTGACTTTGGCCTTGTATATATTTTTGATAAGAATGTCCCTGGTGAATGGGGAGGTTCTGTTAAAAAGCTTTTCCATATTGCCATGTGCTTGAATCAGGCTTTGGTTTTGTGTTTTTCAAACATGCTATGGACCTTTTTTTTTTTTTTATTCCAACATATTTTACTAGTTTTATGACTTTTCTGTATAAATGAAATTGAAACAATTGAAAAGAGGGAGAGAAACCAATATGTCAAGGAGTCACACCTATTAACAAGAGGCTTCTGACATAGGAATTAAATTGGCAGCAGTGAAAACCTCATTGCATGTTATGTGTTACATTTGATTTCATTTTAGTACTAAAATCAACATTTTTAAATGTTAAAAAATTGGCAAAGGTAAGGCTTAATTTCTCTCAAAAGTACATATTTGAATTTAAATGAGGTGACATTATAGGAAATATTTAAATGGTTAGCCTCTATAATAAAAGCCTAATATCCAAATTGTCCTCTCGGGTGGTCATTCGACCAGGAGTTCGACTGCTCGCTATGACATGTGCTGACCACCAGGGAGTGGCGCAGAATATGGAGGGCATCAGCGCAGGCAGGGGTGTCAGTGGAGGTGCTGCCAGCCCCAATGGGCCCTAATGAGAGCGGGACCATGGCAGGATGGTGGATCAGGTGAGCGGGTGGCACCAGGCCAAGGCGGGTGCAAGCAGGGGCCCGACCACCCCACCAGTTGACCCACAGACAGTGACCAGTGGCAGTGGTCGGGGGCGGGGCCGCTGCCCAGCTCCCAGGTGCTGAGGGGACCAGGTGGGGCGCCTGGCCCTGACTGATCGCCCTGCAGGTGGGATGGTGGAGCAGGTGAGGGGGCAGTGCCAAGCCACAGCGGAGTGCCAGGTGGGGCTGTGAGGACACCCCGAGGGACCCCACCTATGCAGGAATTCATGCACCAGGCCTCTAGTATTTTATATAAAGAAGAATAAATCAGTGACAAACTTAGATGTGTAGTAACAGAAAATTTCAATGAATAAAATCCACTGATGATATTCAACTCATTATATTAGTTGCTGGGTTTATAAAGAAAACACACCTATTCCTAGCTCTTAAAATTACACAATTATATAGACAAACAAATTCATATTTTAAATAATGTGAGAGTACAACAATGGAAGTCTGATTCTGAGGGCAGCAGATACCAACCACTATGTTGCCTGAAATGTAACTGACTCTCAATAAATGTGGATTAAACCAAAATGAAAGCTTTAATGAATAAATAAGTTAATGAAATGATGATCTATGATTTAAAAATATAGTGAGTGCTAATCATTAATGCTTTACTGAATTATAAATAACAATGGAGAAATTTTTCCATTATTTGCGAATATTATTGGTTAAAATATACTTTCCTCCCTAACTGGTTTGGCTCAGTGGATAAGATGTTGGCCTGTGGACTCAAGGGTCCCAGGTTCGATTCCAGTCAAGGGCTTGTACCTTGGTTGCAGGCACGTACCCAATAGGGAGTGTGCAGGAGGCAGCTGATCAATGTTTCTCTCTCATCGATGTTTCTAACTCTCTATTCCTCATCCTTCCTCTCTGTAAAAAATCAATAAAATATATTAAAAAAAATAAAATATACTTTCCTTTTTAAAAAATCCTCCCTTGGCCATATCTCAAATGATACAGAAGCTTTAACCCAAAATTATAGATGTGCTGAAGCTAATATACAGCTTAAAAAGACAGGTCATGACAGAGTCACCAGATTGACCCCACAACCTAGCAACTGAAGGGAAAAGGCCTGATGTAGCAGGAGCAGGCAATTTTTCTCAATTTTGGTCTCATGCAATGGACCACACTGATTGTAATTCTTTTGTGGCATGTTGTAGCTCTTGCTTAAACATTTGAAAGTTCTATGTCTCATTTGTTTGGGTTGCTCAACATTTATGTTTTTTCTATTTGCTCCATCACCAACCTTTGCTTATAATATAGAATCACTTCTTCATCGAAGTAATCAGTATGTGAAGGGCTCATTTTTCATCTCCTCTACTCCAGTAGTAGCTCAGGAGAGGGGCGAGCCATGCCTACTTCACCTTTCTGACTGGCCTGACATTCGGCAGAGTTCTCAGTACCTTGAAAAAGGTCAGCAAAGCTTGTTGAATGAGTGAATGAATGAGGGCTTGACTGGCCTGTTGATTTCACCACCTCCTTTTTCTGCAACATCTCCCTTTATTGGCGAGTGCTTTCTTGTTTAAGTATTGGGAAGAATATTGGGCTTAGCATCTTTAAGGTGGGTCTTAAGAAATGTCTATGGAGATTACTACAACAGATTGGCTTCCCTGGTACATGGCAGCACTTCCCTATGCCCTGGGGAGCAGCAGAAAGCATACCACTGAAATAGTGTGGATTATGATGCAAGATTATGGACAGGGGTAAGTTTGCATAATATTTTCCAAAAGCCGCTATTAAGGGGTTTAAAAATATCCCATATAAAGTAGTCAGGTCTTAAGAACTAGTATCAGTTTGGTGGAGTAAATCCATTTCAAGCTTTAGACTTCAATAAATGGCTGTAAAATCAGCATGTAACCTTAATGAAGCCCACTGTATGTCTTTAAATTGGGTGTCATATTTTATCCTAAATTACTTTTAAAAATATGGACTCTGAAATTGCCACTTAAATTTGAGCTTCTAAGAAACTTACCAAGAGAGAAAAGCTTGTTCCCTTGATTTTCTTGGAAAAAATAAAAGGATTTGAAATGATGAAGCTTATTAAATCTGGAGCCTAGCTTTTAACAAGTTACTACCAACCTTCAAAGCATTCTTTGAGATATACAGGTGTGTTATTTTTTTTTTTTTTGGGGGGGGGGCGTGGTGAGGGAATCATATTGACACTAAAGTAGTGTTTGCTTAATCCACCATCCATCATTACCTTTTTCTTTACACTTATGTTAGTGTACCCTAATTTTCCTTTGAGATCTAGCAAGGGATTTAAAAAGTGTATGCTTAATGCTGGCCATATATTTTTTTCTTCCTCTTTAGGGAATAGAGATAGTAGACTTTGAACTATGTGACAAACTCTTAAAGTTTTTAATATATGTTGTTGTCATTAAATGTGAGTATCAATTATATCATATTTTAAGTATCACACATTTATTTAGGCTAAAAATTCAAGCTGTGGAATTATATAGATAATTGCAAATCAAAGAAATAGGTAGTACTGAAACAACTCACACATGAACTATATACTTAATGAAGCACTGACTTTCAAAAAAGTCACTGAGAGAACGTAAAGGGAGTCATTTCCTTAATTCCTTTGTATAATGTTTTCCTTATTGAAGTAAAGTAACAAATTACTGAGAAATATTCAAAATAAAATAAGCAAAACCATTACAATTTTATTCCAAACATTTGCGTAACCCTGGTGATGGGTCAGTTCCCAGCTCCCTTCTCAGACAGCAGCCGGTGCCATGCTTCACTTGGGTTGCACGCTGTTTTTGCCTCTCGAAGTGTTTTCTAGGAGTTGATGTTCATTACAACATTTATACATAGTGGAATCAATTTCCTGTGTGCCTTATAATTACGTTTTAATGCAATATGCTACTGAGAAGAGGATTATTTTTCAAGTTCAGTGCTTTTTCTCCATTAAGCATGCTTATTTTTCAACACCTTCGCTATGGAGTGTTGGCTCTGTTGGTATTGCAAAAGGGACCAAATTGCTTCCTGCTCACTAGGCATCCATCCTAAAGTAACAATTTGGATCAACCTGATCCGGGCAGCAATAGTGTTTCATTTACTGTGATGGATTCTTTTATTTTTAGTATATTTCAGGAGAGTTTGATGTTCATGTGCACATTTGTATTTTTCTTAAACTTGCCATTTAAATTATAAGACATACTTTATAGAATTGTGGAGTTGGGAAGAACCATGAAGATCTATTTGTTCATATCCTTATAATATGTAATTCTTACTAAAAAAAAACGTAATAGATGACGGTCCAGAAGTGCAATCATGCAATGGTATTGTATATGGTCAATTGCAAATGTAATAATTTGTCCTGGATAAGTCTAAATTAACTTTTGTACACTAGCTTTTTTGTTTTTCTTTCATTTTTTCCCCATCAAGAATGTGTCCTGCAATATCGAAATATCAGACTGCCGTGAGGAAAACCACTACAGTAGTTTTGAAATTCATATTAATGATATTCAAACAATAATGATATGCAAATAATGATGATCAGTGAATATAAAATTATATATCAAATGGTCATCTTTTATCTTTCACCTCTCATTTTTCCTCAGTATTTTAAGGACAAGGATTTTGGTCTCATTTACTGTCTTAAGCACAGTGTCTATGACATTGCCTGTCACATGGTAGGTATTTATATGTAAAACATATAAATGAATGTTATCTGTAATCTCAATGGCTTCAATTAGTATTTAATTGACTGGAGTGACATATAAAATTGTTATTCTAGATAAAAAATAATCTTTAAATCAAAGAGCAAGATAGAAGGGAAAATTTAATGTTTATTGAAAATCACTGTTTTAAGTGTTATCCTTCTCCATTTCATTTAACATGCTCATCTTTTTTAAAAAATATATGTATTTTATTGAGTTTTTACAGAGAGGAAGGGAGAGGGATAGAGAGTTAGAAACATTGATGAGAGGGAAGCATCGATCAGCTGCCTCCTGTACACCCGCTACTGGGGATGTGCCTGCAACCAAGATACATGCCCTTGACCAGAATCGAACCCGGGACTCTTCAGTCCCCAGGCTGATGCTCTATCCAGTGAGCCAAACCAGCTAGGGCTAACATGCTCATCTTTAAGAGAGCTAGTGTCACCCCATTATACAGATAAAATAAATTAAGCTTAGCAAAGTGGTGTGTCCAAGGACATGCCGGGATTTAAAAATACTGTCTCCCAATTTTAAATGTATATTTCTTTCTATTACTATTCAAATTCTGCTGTTGGTCAGAACATGGCTCTGTGGTAGCTCCTTCCTCCATTCCACATGGACAAAAGCAAGAAGGCAAGATCAGTGGTATCAGTCTCTGCTTGGGACAAATGTAGTTTTAGGTTTAGGCCTTTAGGTTCCATCCAAATTTAAGATAGTTTGGCTCTAGATCATACCAATTTGGGAATTTAGACAGTAAATCAAAATGATTTTTCTGAGGTTACTATGTCTAAAACTATGTTCACAATTAAACAATTTAGTTGCTTTCACTAAGGGTAAAATACACAATCGAAAATTTAATTTTAAGCAAAATCTCTCCCATGTTAAGTACATGCAGGACTAGGTTTATACCCGTTATTGTTTTGTCCTCATCTTTGTTCTCTGACACCCTGTTTATACTGGCTTCAGTGCTCTGACTATTTCTGTTCACATTGTCAGGCCTGGCAGAGGAGGCCTTTTAAATCCCGCTGCTTGGAACACAATACCCCACAATTACTATTATTACTAGACATGATGCTCTGGTTTCCCCGTTTCCTTTCAAGCTTTTAGTGCTCTTTCTTTTGTTTTCCTTGCATTTTATCTTGCCTGCTTCTATGAGCCATGTGTATTCTGGGGCCTCTAGGAGGTAGAGTACCTTGGCCGGTGGCTCTCCTGTTCTGCTTGATGTCTCCTCGAACTCTGTGTTCACTCACTCAAAATGCCACCAACATCCACAATTAAGCTGTACTCCTTCTTGCTTTCTGCTTGTAGCATTTTTCTGTCTCTGTAATTTGTTCATTCCTTCACCAAACTTGCTCTCTAATCATGACTCTCGGGATTTATTTTCATCTTTGTCCTTAACATTAGTTGGCACTAACTTGTTTACTCGCCCATATATTTCTTTTCTTTTCTCCTGTATGAGACTGAGTTCCACAAGGACAGGGGGCTAGATGCTGTGTTTCTTGTTTCCCGTTGTATCTCTGGGTCTTATCACATGTTTATCTCTGAAACCCAGAAGAAAACACAAAGCTGACATATCCCATGCTTTCTCTAATCACTATGAAGTAACAAAAATCCTTTGATCAGTTCAAGTTGCAAGATAGTTTCCTTTCAGAATTAGAATGTCCAGTTGCATATGATGTCCAACTGCCCAACTATTCTTAGTCATAAGTACTTCCCCTCCTATTTCTGTCTTGATACCTTCAGCAGAGAAGGGAGCAAAGTCTGTTGCTTCTTTCTTTCTTTCTCAGTCACCTTGTCCTCTAGCTTTCCTTCTCCTCTGATTTTTAACCAGAGTTTGAGGATAGTGGGGGAGGAGAGGGATGGAGAGAAGGAAAGATTTCACCTGGCTGGCTGAACATAGACTCTGATGGGGCACTTTCATGGCTCTTTGGAGACTGCTCATCCACCAGCTAACTCTCACCTGTAGTTACTCTGATGGAGGAGGTGATACAGCTACCCTAGCTTATTGCTGACTCCTTTCACAGTCCATAGCAACCTTCAGTACCCTCTGAAGGCGACTCTAAAACACAGGGTCTAAGACAGCTCTGCTTGTCTCTCTTGCACCTAATTTGCATCTAGTCTATGGGTAGCTTTTAGGCATCCTTTCAATTGACTAAGGCTGGGAAGGTAGGCCAGTCCCAAAGAAGCAGCTTCTTTCTTCATTCATTGGCATCTAGTCAGTCCTCTCATGCAATTTATAATTATTCAGTGGGAGTCTGACATGGCCCTCTCCCACAGAAAGCTTCTGGTTAAGTGCGGGACTCATAACAAAGCTCTCTGCAAAGAATCCACCATTTCTCATAGGTTTTGGCTTACCCTTTTCAGTTCTCCATGTGAGATGTTTGAATATTATAACTAGTATTTGTACAACTGCATATACATTTCTCACAACTTCCATTCTTAAATCCTCTTAAACTCTCTATTGTTCTTTGGTCATATTTATATTTCATAGATGGGTTCATTTACTATGATAGATCAGTAAACCCAGATTTCTTAAAGGAGTGTTATTTCTCATGGTAAAATCATATTAATATATAATGGCTGCCTCGCAGGCCAAATAATTGTTTGCTATAATTTAGTTAAATGGTGGATTTAATTAAAGCAGACATCTTAACTTCATTTCTTAGCAGAGTCCCAATTCTTCAATAATAAACCATAGGAATATATTCCAAGAAACCAGAAACACCAATCAGAAAGGACACATGCACCCTTGTGTTCACAGCAGCACAATTTAAAATAGCTAAGATTTGAAAACAGCCTAAGTGCTCATCAGCAGATGAGTGGATTAGAAAACTGTAGTACATCTACCCAATGGAATACTATGCTGCTGTAAAAAAGAAAGAACTCTTACCATACGCAACAGCATAGATGGACCTGGAGAGCATTATGCTAAGCAAAATAAGCCAGTCAGAGAAGGATAAGTATCACATGATTTTACTCATTTGTGGAATATAATGAACAATGTAAACTGATTAACAAAATAGATATAGAGACAGAGAAGCATCAAACAGACTGCCAAACTTCAGTGGGAAGGCAGGGGAAAGAGGATTGGGGGGGGGGGGGGGAGTGTAAGAGATCAACCAAAGGATTTGTGTGCATGCATATAAGCGAAACCAATGGGCACAGACACTAGACGGGTGAGGGCTTGTGCTGGAGGGTGTCGGGGTGGGGATTACCAGGGAAAGGTCAATGGGGGAAAAAGGAGACATATGTAATACTATGTGTCATACTTTAAACAATAACGAATTTAAAAAAAGAAAAGAAAAGAAAAAGAAAAATGTTCCACAGTCTAATCCAAAGCAAAAATGAAATGTCCTGAAACCTGACTTTTGACTATGATATATTGATTAGTTATTTTAGACCATCAGACTTGAGAAACTAAATAAAATGTATATCGCTCTGTTAAACAAACAAACTAACAAAAAACAAACAAATAGTACTAGCTAGTATTTATTGAGTGCTTCCTAAGAGGTTGGCACTTGGCACTGTGCTGTTTTATATAAAATATTATTTGAGAAGAACATTATAGACTGATTTTGTATAGCACACACCATTCTTTACTTTACATGTATTAGCCAATTTAACCTTCACAACAACCTACACTGTGAGGTAGATTCTGTTTTTATCACTCCAATTGTAGAGACAAGGAACAGAGATTTAAGCAACTTATATGAAATCACATAGCTATGAAGGCCAAGCAAGGATCTTTCCCATATCTCATTGTTCAACTTAGACCTCAAAATAAGTTGTTGAAATATCTGTTTCAGTTCTGTTCTAGAGATTACCAGCTTAAAAAAAAAATGATTGATTTGAGAGAGGGGGCCAGAGAGAGAGAGAGAGAAACAATGCTTTGTTGTTCCACTTATTTTTGCATACATTGGTTGTTTCTTGTATGTGTTCTGACCAGGGATTGAACCCACAACTTTGGCGTATCTGGATGATGCTCTAACCAACTGAGATACCCGTCCAGAGCCGAGATGATCAACCTCTTAAGGGAATCAATTAACTATTATTTAACTTTCTATTCCAAGTACATAGGGTACAGTGACTGTTTTAAAAATTACCTTTTGAGTGGGATACAACTTTCAACCTTGGATTTCGTAATTCAAAAATGTATTAAAAATCTATTTACATAAAATTAAGAAAATGCTTCTTAGTGTATCCTTCCAAATTTCTGATTGAATAAGTTCTCAACAAAAATATAAACAAGCAGCAAGAATATTACCCAGTTTATATTATTTCAACTTTCCAAAGAATGTTAAAAACTTACTCCTCTCTAAACAACTGTCAGTGGTTAATATTTTTTTTAGATTGTTGCAGAGATCCAAATTAGGCAAAATAATAGAGCTTTCATTTCTACTCTCCTTGTTTATCTTTACTTTTGACCCAAATTGGGCCATGTCTTTCCTGAGGTTTGTACAGTATCCAGAGCTCTTGGCTTCTTGGCATTCTTAATAAAACTACAAACTTTTCAGGAATTACTTTTGAATACTATAATATTTTTTGATGCTAGTCATAACTACATCAGAAAACAAAAATCTTAGTGTGGGCTCATTCATTTACTCCTCTTCTCCCAAGTCAAAGTTTTAAATTTATGTACGAAATTTAGCATTTATTTAAAGTCCATTAGTATAGGAAAAAAGTTTTTATTTCAGAACCAAAACCTGGACTTCTTAATTTATTTTATATGATAAATCCCCTAATTATAGCAGAATGACCTAATAAATACTTTGGCTTTGAGAACATAAGTGGATTCTAAAGTAAAATACACTAATTCTATTGCAAACATTAACTGGATTTTGGAGTGTCACTTTAGCATATTATTTAGTAGTTAATATTTATTTATAAACTTTTTTTGTTTCTTCCACATTCTGTCCTCAACTCCAAGCAAGAAAGTACAATGATCATGTTTATATAATTATACAGATATCTAGTTATATAATAAATAACTGAAAAACAATTTTATCACACATTTTAAAACTTTAATCCTAAGAAATTTATGGCTGAAGAAAGTCCCTCCCACCGCACAGGCAAATATAGAGGAGAGCTCTTTCTTTTTTCCAAGCCACAACTAAACATTATGTTTATAAATGTGCTGGATTCCCTAAATAATCCCCAAGTGTACTAATCTTAGTTAAAATTGCCACAAAAACATGTTATTTTTGAACTTATATGCACAGAAATTTATATAAAGGGTGGGACAAAGGTAGTTTTATAGTTGTGAGTACATGAAACATAGAAACACAGACTTCATCCTTGTATTTTTTATTATTTTATTGTTTTCCATACAAACAACTGTATACTTACTTGTGCCACACCTTTTATTAAACCTTATAATAAATAGGAACTCAGAGTAAGAAAATTTCTAATTCATCTTAGAACAGACTATTATAATTAAAAGTTTCTATAGGGCCTTGGCCTGTTCGTTCAGTGGTTAGAGTGTCAGTCCACAGACTGAAGGGTTTGATTCCAGGTAGATTCCTGGTCAAGAGCATGGACATTGGCTGTGGCTTGGCCCTGGCCTAGGTCAGAATGTGTGAGGGAGGCAACCAATCAATGTGTCTCTCTCACATTGATGTTTCTCTCTTTCTCTTCCCCTCCTCTGTCCCTCCCACTCTCTCTAAAAATCAATTGGAAAATATACTCAGGTTAGGTTTAAAAATAAATAAATAAATAAAACAAAAGTGACTGTAAGGATTATTAGTGAAATATCTCCGTGTTTCAAGTATATCTGTATAATGTGTCTTTTCTACTAGTAACAAAGGTTGGCCTGGATCACAGGGATCATGGCTTACAATGTAAATTAGAATGGGCAACCAGGTACTCAGTACATGTTCTTTAAGTCAACTAAGTCAACTGTCAAGTATTAGCACTCATTTTAAAGGACATCTTCTTAAATGTCCTTTAAGAAGGAAAAAAAACTACACGTGAATGTTCTTTGAAATGGTATCTTCTTTGGTTTAAATGGGAGGAATGCCTGACAATGGTGATAACAGACTGAAAAAGTTGAGTGAGTTTTTCAGTTGTGTAATGGTAGGATTACATAGAGAAGAATAATTCATTAGTGCAAGGTTGGCCACAATTGGCACCAGAATTGGCAACTTCTTCTGCACTGTTATTTGAGGGGAGCATAGAGATCCTATTTTGCCAGAAAAATTGTCCACCAGCCTCTGTGTTTTCCAGAATTACTTTTGTCATTCCTTGTTAAGGATTAACTCATTGCTAACACATCTTAAGCAAATATATTACATCCATGACAAAAATATATCACCATCACCAGGAGCAAATGAGTGAATGCACCTCAGTTAACTGAGAATAAAGGTTAGAGTACAGACTCATATCCAGTTCCCATGTAGCACTGGGAGGCTCTGAGTAGCAGAGATACTGGTTGCTAGAAAAAGCTTTAAGAAGCCACCTAGAAGAAGGATAAAGGTAAATAAAATTTACCTATGTCAAATTCAAGACATTAATAGGCAAGTATGTAATTGTGGTTACTTTGAAAGTACACATTTGAATAAAATTTTGTTTTATAATCTATCATTGTACATTCTACTTTTGTTTCACAGTACTTACCATGCCTTGTAATGATATTGTAGGTGTGATTTTTTTTAACTCTTGTTGCACAAGTTCACACACACACACACACAAATGAACTCTCATGGGCCTTAGGCCAAAAGGTCTAACTATTTCTTTACTACTTTATCACCAGCATAACTCAGGGCTTGACACATAAAAGTTGCTCAATAAATATTTGTCGAATGCACCTAAGTTAATGAATAACAAACTAATACACCTAAATTATGTTTAAGAGAGTTGGTCAATCTTTGAGCCTTTGTTTGATGTTATCTACTTTCCCTCTAATTATTTGATTCTGACTAGAAAAATGCAGCATCCATTGCAGAAGGATAGAGTAACAGTGAAGTTGTAATAGACTTCAGGTCCACTTTTAAATGCCATGGATTTAATTTTAAATAATTGCATGGGTTGGGCAAGGTTAACTATGTAAACCATAAGATATTTTAAGTAATTATGACTTATGAGATGCCATGGCTTTTATGAAAACAAGATTTTGTAAGGTGAAGAAGTCATTTTAAATATTATTGTGTGAGCAGTCAGCAGTGGCTATTGGATCAGAATCCAGAACCACAGAAGGGTTGGCTTGAGCTCTAAGGGCTACATCAAGCTCTCTCTCACGTGCTCTTCATTAAAAGTGCATATATGTTGAAAGCCAGCAATATGTGGAAAAGTAACTTCTGCTCAGTGATTATTTTCTTTGGGCTAAAAATGAATACCACAGATGGATTCCTTCTACATTTTTTTTTCCTTATTTTGACCACTGCATTTGAGAATAAAGACATTGGATTGTTAAAGAGTGCTGCGGAAGTTTAACTTCGACTTCCCTACTTTGAAAGACCAGAAAGCTTTCCTTAGTATCCTCTGCTTCTCTCTCTCCCATTTATCACCCATTTTAGGAACTCTCTTACTTCTGATAATATCACATTTTAGTTTTGGAGAAGGGACATCCTTAGATCTCAGTTCATCCATGACCGGATGCATTCTCCCATGTCTCCTTGCCTCTAGAGCAATGGGAACATAATTCACTTTGCAACCCAAATTAGAATTCCACAAAAGTGAGCACAGCAATGCCTAGCACATTGAATGAACTTGAGGCATATTTAAGCCCTGACTAGTAGGCTCCATGGCCTGAACATGCCAATCTCAATACTCAAGATGATTTTTTTTTTCACCAAAACACATGTTTTTGATCTATCCAGACATTTCTTCTTAGGAAGCTTAGAAAGCCAGCCTGGTTAAGTCTGTATTAGATGGCCTTAGCTGACAAATGTTTTACAACTTGAAAGCCTATTGATCCAATTTTTTGTCATTTCTACAAAGAAATTTTTTGCACATCACAATGATAATGAGTTGAGTTTTAAAAAGCAAGCTACCACCATCTAACTGTAAATGCATTTTAATTTTAGTCCCTAAGCTAACTTTTGATAGCTTTTAAACCTCTTTTTAGGGACCAAAAAAAAAGACATTAATAGAAATATTATAAAAAGCAAAATTTGTATTGTACATACAATAGTGGGCATAATGTTAACCAAATGTTTTATTGCTTAAAATACAAATTAAAGTTCACTACCTTTCATTCTCAGGATATCGGAAGATACTTGCTTATCCCAGAGCAATAAATGGTCTTGAAAACTAGCCACGCTCTGGACAGATGGCTTGGTTGGGTTAAATTGTCTTCTGTACACCAGAAGGTTGTGGATTCAATTTCTGGTCAGGACACATACCTAGGTTTCAGGTTCGATCCCTGATAAGGTCACCTGCGGGAGGCAACCGATCAATATTTATCTCCTCCTCCCCCTCCTCCTCCTCCCTTCTCTCTCTAAAATCAATAAAAACATATCCTTGGAAGATGATTAAAAAATTGACTAAAGAAAAATTTAATTGTAAAAAAAAATTAAAGAAAATTAGGCAAATGTCTTTTAATTGAAAAGGGGGCCACAGTAGTTAGAGATAGGGCCCCGATTCCCATTACCGCCTTGATACACACATTCAACTTATCAGCCTACTACTGGTATATCAGTAACACAGTCTTACATAACAGAGGGCCATCAAGATAGTCAACATTGGGCCAGTGAATAGGTTTGGATGATAGAATTTCCTAGCAACATTTAAGAATTTGTGTGTTTTGTTTTTAATTTGTTTATTCTTAGTATAATTTTGGTATCTTTAGGACTACAAATCCTCAGTAAATTATAAACTGATTCATAAATTTGTGTTAATACCAGGAATAAATAAAATTGGTATTAATTATAATATAAATTAAGATTTTTTGCTTTAATGTTATCTTCTGTTGTGTATAAAGAAGCCTATTGTTTTCTTCAGGCTGTTCAAAGAAAGGACAAAAATTGCAGTTTGAAACAGAACCACAATTACTCATAAATAAGTATCTAAGTGATTGATAGTGCTATACCATATGCAGTCTAAAGAGAAACAAGGTTGGTTTCAGGATTGCTGTCACTTTTAATGCCCTTTGACAAAATAGACAGTGAGCTGCTCCAGCCGTCCTCTCAATGTGTTCCAGTGCTGGAAATCGCTGTGTAGCATACTAGTATAAAACTAGTTACCAAGCTTAATTCAGTTATGCTTCTGTAGTTGAAGATGTTGAATCATTCAGCATAAGTAAATGCCATGTCACTGATATGGTTCCATTTGTTTTCATAAGCACTTATTGATACCAGACACTTTCCATCATAAAATGCTCAGGTTAAAATTAATTTTCCCAATGATTATTAAGTATAATGCGACAATTTTTAAAATAGAAGTTTAAGGCTTTGCAGAAGGGTACATAATATGAAGGAATAAGACTGACATGCCATAATATTTTTATCTCACAACTAGAGGCCTGATGCAGGAAATTCCTTCAAGGGCCTAGGCCCCTGGCTGCAGGGGTGGCCTCTGTCTCTGCCTCTGCCCTCACCTCCCCACCCCCACCCCCTGTGTCAGCCAGGGGCCTCTGCCTCTGCCTCGGCCCCAGCCCGCAGCGGCTTGGTCCGGAAGGACGTCCGGCCTAATAAGCATATTACACTTTTATTATTATAGATATGCTGCATCTCAATCTCCTAAGAGCTCTTAACATGGGAGTTAGATGTACAGTAGTTGACTCTTACTGTAGTTTTGCTTCCTGTGATTTTGCTTTTCATGGTTTTAGTACCCTCCAGTCAACTGCCAATGGGAAACATTAAATGTAAAATTCCAGAAATAAACAATTTGTAGTTTTAAATTGTGCACTGTTATGAATAGTGGCATGAAATCTCACACCATCCCACTCGCTCCCTTATGTAATATGAATCAGCCCTTTGTCCAGGATGTCCACACTGTGAACACTACCAGCCCATTAGCCACTTACTTAGTAGCCCTTTGGGTTATTAGAGGGACTGTTGACCCTTGTGGGAACACAGCACTTGTGCCCAAGTACCCTTGTTTTACCTACTAGTGGCCCCAAAGTATAAGAGTAATGATGCTGGCAATTTGGACATGCCAAAGTGAAGCAGTAAAGTACTTCCTTTAAGTGAAAAGGTATGTGTGTAAAATGTTCTTGATCTTGACCTTAATTTGGTATGCTGGTGTTTTTGTTTTGTCTAAAAGAATACATAGCTTTTGTAGTAGATGTGATGCCTGGTCACTTATCATATTGCCACTTTATAACATTTATAGCAATGAAGGATTTAGTAACTAATCTAAAGATTGATTTTTCCTGCTTCTGAGGTTTTCAGGAACCCTCTGCAATTGGTGATATCAATACTAATAAAAGGGTAACATGCTAATTAGACTGGGAGACCTTCCGGGAGACCTTCTGGATGTCCTTCCAGACAAAGCTATGGTGGTTGGGCCGAGGCAAAGGTAGTTAGGGGCAATCAGGCCAGGAGGGAAGGGAAGTTGGGGGTGATCAGGCCAGCAGGGGTGGGGAGCAGTTGGGGGTGAGCAGGCTGGCAGGGGGTGCAGTTGGGGGCAATCAGGCTGGCAGGGGGGCAGTTGGGGGTGAACAGGCTGGTGGGGGGGAAGTTGGGGGCAATCAGGCCAGCAAGGCAGGGGGAACTTGGGGGTGAGAAGGCCAGCAGGCTGGCAGGAAGAGTAGTTAGGGGCGATCAGGCAGGCAGGCAGGTGAGCAGTTAGGAGCCAGCGGTCCCAGATTGTGAGAGGGATCCCAGATTGGAGAGGGTGCAGGCCGAGCTGAGGGACAGCTCCCCTGCATGAATTTTGTGCACTGGGCCACTAGTGTATATAGATTATTCTTACACTCAACCTCTATCAACTTATATTCTAAGAGTAAATGAAATATGAACATAAATTATATTCCCTAAATTTTTGTGGTAGGCAGCATGTGTTTGATGGGGTCTTAGGTAAAGTCAAGCTTAAAGGGTGCACATAATGAGAAAGATCCAGAGTCTCAAACCTGGTTTATGAATGCGTAATTTCACATGGATAGTCTACCAACCTAAATTTTATTTGTAATCAACAAAATATCATACTGAGTGGAAAATGTGACACTAATTCTTATGATACTGTAGAAAATTTTATATGAAAGCCAATTTATAACTTACGTAAAAGAAATAAGTTAATATTAAAATATTACATACACATGAAAATCTCCAAAATATCTGGGAGCTTTTCAGAAGCTTCAATGAATCATATTTTAAGAAACATTTACTTATCTCACCCTCTCTATAGGCGTGGGAATGATTACACTAGAGCAGCGGTTCTCAACCTGTGGGTGGTGACCCCTTTGGGGGTCGAACAACCCTTTCACAGGGGTTGCCTAAGACCATCCTGCATATCAGATATTTACATTACGATTCATAACAGTAGCAAAATTACAGTTATGAAGTAGCAACAAAAATGATTTTATGGTTGGGGGTCACAACATGAGGAACTGTATTTAAAGGGCCAGAAGGTTGAGAACCACTGCTCTAGCGAGTTAGGAGAAACCTAAAGAATATGTGACCCTTCCTCATATTGCATGCTTAGAAACTCAAGAAGCAATATAGCTTACAATATGTTTAAGGTTGATTTTAATTTCCTCTGAAAATATCAAAGACGTGCCCTTATGTGAGTCCCATGGATATAAGTTGACACTTGAGTTACAAGTCTCAATTGAAGTTTAGATTTTGTGGGTAACTCAAGTACGACTGTGCCTCTTCAATAATCTGTAGAGCAGATACTTTGCCTTTAAATTTTTTTCTAGGCAATAATGAATTGCTTTTTTAGTAATTACAACAAAAACTAAATATTAGAAAGATGATAAGATGCATAGATTTGTGAACAATGTCACATTCTTATAAACGTTGCTAAAATCTTGCCACAGATGGGTAAATGTTTGTGGATCATATATGCAATTTGAATACCACAGAGTTAAGAAAATGGATCCTCAAGGGATGTTGTAGAAGATAATTTCTCTATCTGTTCCTGAAGCTAATGACACACAAGAATATTTGAGACTTTTGTCAAATATCCTAGTTGCATAAGCTACCATTGCCATTATACTTTTATATAAATATATCAGATAATTAGTATTACTATTTCATTCTAAACCTCAGTTTGTCATTGTTAAATGGCCATGATGAGTTTACTTGCCCATAAAAATATGTGAGGATTAAATGAGGTAATCCATGCAGTATACAGTGCATTGTATAGTAAATAGTAGCTATTGTTGAATATATTGCTTATGGCTCTCTTCTTTCCTGTCTCAGCCTCAATTTATTTCTCAGCACATCCAAGTATATCTGACAGCAATCATTACTCTTTCCATGTATTTATTTGAAGAGTAGCATTTTAACAAATGTCTGATCAGTAATTGCTTCCATAAAGACTCCCAAATTATCCATGCAATCCAAATCTCTGTCTACCGCACATAATTTTTTAAGGATTTTGAAATTTTGGGCTCAGCTTTTTGAATGTCTCAGTTGTGGGTATCAGATTTAGCAGCATTCTTTCCAGAACACAGAGATGAGTGACATTCTTTGTCATCTATTTTTTTTTTCAACTAAGTATGTGCTATAACACAATTACCAGAAATCCTCTGTAACTATGGGAATTTACCCTAAGTCAAGGGCATGATGAGGGGCATTTATGGTGAATACTTAGATATGATTGTGTGGTTCCTATGCTAAAGGATGTCCAATCAATGCTCAAGGAAACACTTCTTTAAAAGAGTGGATTAAAACCCTCATTGCCACTGAAAGGGTCAGCAGACATGCTATCATAGACAATCTTTTAGATTATCTCAAATCAACCCAGTGAGGAAGGTTAGCCAGTCATGATAGACCCTCCAGTGACCATGGAAGATTTGTAAGTTGCTACTGCTGAGAAGATTGACCACTAGAAGCTCACAAGTAACCATCACCTCTGATGGAGCTACCACCACTGACTGCTGATGGATCCTATCAGAAAACTGCCAATGCTAAGTGGAACTAGCAAGCAGTACTGCTAAAGATTCTCCCCTCATGTGCTCTCACATGACAGTCCATGTCAACTCTTACCTCATAAACTTGTGATCCCTGCAGAACTTCTCATATTGGGGTTTCATGTTATTTCTGTATCACCAGCACTTGACCTAGAGGCTAAAACATGGTAAAAAAAAAATAAGTATTTAATGAGGGAGGGAAGGAAGTGAAATAATTTGGTAAATTATTACATGGGAGCCCTCACTGAGATTAGAAAGTAGATTGTGGGGTTGGGGAGATCTGAAGGTCTAAGAAAAACCTTCCCTGTCATTGTGATTTACCCTTTGGGGTATTATGTGTGGAGAGTGGGCTGGGGTACAGGTTATTGAAGATGATTGGTTGGGGTGGAGAAAAAAATAGTATGCAATCGCTTTTCCAATAAGTACCTCAACGTGAAGAAAAGTCATATTACTCACTAGTAAATTTGATGGCATTGAAAGTCCAGAAATACTGGAATACATAAAGAAAATTTGAATTGTATTTTTCTCTTATTTTTGGTATATAGCTCAAGTTGGGAAGTTTTAAAAAGACTTCTGAAAATTTGGGGAAAAGAGAGAGAGAGAGAGAGAGAGAGAGAGAGAGAGAGAGAGAGAGAGAGAGAGAGAGAGAGAGAGAGAGAGAAAGAGAATGAGATACCTGGAATGAGTTGTCTTTTGTTCACATAGAAGAGAAATACTGTGGTACTAAGTTGTCAAGGCTGTGTTATAGGGGGGGAAATTTGAGGCTAATACACTATAAATTTCATCATGGCTACAAAGTATGGGAAGATCAAAGAGAATTCATGCTTGTAAGGGAAACCAACAAAAATAAAAGGATGCAGTAAAACAGTGATAAATGTAGAATTTATTTCAAAGTTCAGCCAAGGTGCATGTCATTCTTAGAGCCCGAAGGAACTGAAGTCTTCAACAATATTTCCAAGATATTTTAGAGCATGACAAAGTATGGACTTCACTAAAGCAAACATATCTTGAATTCATGATACTGATAGTGTTGAGATAACACACAAAAGTCACTTTAGAGCATGTAGGAGGAAAAGCAACCTTTTAGGACTCTCAGCAAGCCCAGGCAGAGTCACTGGAAAACTTGTAAAATCATGTTGATTGGGGTCTTGACTCATTGAGTGGATGCCTGATTGTGACCTGAAGCCATTTATCAGGAGAAGGCAAGACAGAGATAATGAGTAATGCATATAAGAAAGGAATGGAGCTTGTAAAATATTGGTTTAACAGGATAGTGAAGCCTGTGAATGTCAAATGTGTTGGCTGAGAAAACATGTAATTTTGATTTTTGTTCTTTAAGAGAGTGGCTTGAGAAAGACTTTAATATCTACATTTTCCAATTTATAAGACAATTTTGATTGCTCATTAATCAAAGTTTGTACACTTAACCAAAAGAGATTTACACCAGATTTTAATTCTTTTGAATCAAATGCAAAGAACTAACCACAGTTCCCCAATACTGCTTTTAAACAAAAATTTACTGATCCCAGGAGGAGGAATTGTTAATAAAATAGCTGCACACATTTCGTATAATGCAAATTTCTATCATTTTTACTACTAAATTTGATCTGTTCAAATGATATTTAAATAAACAGTTGGTTTATGTCACAGTCATATACATATACATATATATATTTTAATCCTCTGTTCCACTTTTCTTTATTCTGTCCTCTCTCCCATACTCTATACACAGGCTTGATCCTCATACTACCCCACTATGTCCATCTGTTTTCTTTTCATTCTCTTTTCTCTCAGGCAATACACTTTATGAGACCCTAATAACTTGACTCTATGTGTCACATAGTGTGGCTTATGCAGAAGTACTTTCACTCCGCTCAGTTCTATTTCCCAGTTTGATAATTACAGAAAAGGTATTTATTTCTTGCTTTGAGCAATTTTGACAAAGGTAAGATGTATCCTTGGTGTTCTATTTATTTTTCCTATTCTGCATGTGCATGCCATACCATGGTTTGCATATGGTAAATGTTAAATAAAGTGTACTATTAACAGAATTGACTTTTAAATTTTTTTCTCAGATAATACCCTCCTTCCCCAGACCCCCATGACTATAAGTGTAAATTTGAGCTATATTTTATATTATTTTATTAGGTGACTTAGTCACAATCCATCTCTCTCTTTTTCCAAATACTACTTTTCAGTGATTTTAACCCTTCTTGATTCACTCCTCAGCTATTCTTGGAGCTGTGTATCTCATGCTCTCCAGTACCATACTGCATGTATTATACAGTCAGATCGCATTTCTAATTGAAGAAGTAATCGATTGTTTCATTGAGAGGAAGTAGTGACAAATAATTACCAGCTAGCTCTGAGATATTTTGCTTGGGCTTTCCTTGAGTTCTCCCAACTAGACAGACCCATTGATGTGCCCAGTGTCAATCAGCTGGAGCTCGATCATGCTCCAGCTCCTGGACAGTCCTGCTTGAAGTCAGGAATTATTTTCAACCATCTGTGTCCAGCCCACTGAAAGCCAACATTTATTGAGTACCATCCAAGAGTCCTCACTGGGGCTTAACATATAGGTTTTACGATTTTTTATTTAAAAATGGAGACACAGGACTTAGATTATTTAACGTGCCATGAAACACTGGTAGTTGGCATAGATATGATTATATCTGTTGGCTAGGAAATAATCCACAGGAAAAAATGGGCTCTGTTGCCCTAGTTGTAGTAGATGAGTTGCCTTATGACACATTAGAACTGAGGAGGAATTGGCTGTCCCAAATGATCTCTTCCCTGTACAATTGGCCAACAGGTTTGTCCAAGTCATAAAATTGAGCCTCTGCTTTAAGCTAACCTCTAAATAGTTTAACATTAAAATATGTGCTAGATACTCTGCTTTTTCAAGTTCAGCTTTAGAGCTGAACCCCAAACTCAGTAGCTGAGCAGGTTATTTCCTAGACTTGATCCTGCCAGTCATCCCAAAAAGTCTGTCCCACTACTCAAGCCTTATCTTGTGGTCCATGTTGGTGACTGAGGTACTGTTGCCTATGGATTGATAGTAACAGTTATGTACCAGCCTACACATGTGTGAGCACCTGGTGCTATAGTGCTCCTGTTCTTCTGAATCTCACCCACCTACTGAGACCTTCATTAACATGCACCTTACTTCAAAGTGACTGCCATTCCGGAGGATCCTTCTTTAGCCAAGGGAGCCAATGATTTCTGGCATGGGACCCAAACCTTGCATGAGCACCTGGTTGTCCTCTTTCCTTTTCCTGAAAATCCTTGGCTTCCTCTCATTCAGCTTGAACTGTAGTTTCCATAGTTTAATCTAGTACCTGTGGAAACATGTTACCAAGACCTTATCTCAAAGGAACAAAATTCTATTGGAGAGCTTTCTTATAACAGCAATAGGCTATTGGGGGCAGGGGAGCAGTTTAAAGCTGTGTTACTTATTATTAGTTAGTTACTGTTAATTAAATAGACATTAGTATTGTCCTTATTTAGGTATTTTTATTGCTGTGTGATCTATACATCTTTCCTTTGTCTTTACAACTTTGAAGGCTTCCTTGATGATACATGGTTCCTGGGAAGGCTAGAGGCAAGTTGATAAGAAAATAATTTTTTTCCTTGAAATTTTATTTTTTTTTGGGGGGGTTGTTATAAATTTGTTTTATATTATCTGCAGGGCCTGATAAAATAGCAATTTTTAGGCAAACTATCTTGTGATTTTATGTAGAAAGTTATTTTTTTAATTCATATTTTTTACATTACTTATATTTTTTAAGTATCATTTACTTCATTTTTATGCAGTAAATAAAGTATATGATGGGTTTTAAATAGAAAAACTTATAGAATAAAAAGTAATTTAAAAAATATTTTTTAATAGGGAAAAAATATGGTCTTTACCATATGGATATATGAGGGCTAAATGCCCTACAAAAATTGTACTAACTTTCAAACTGAGCTGTTGAAGTTGTCTGAGACGCACAGCACATTAAGCGTGATGTCTCTTCCTGGAGAAGATTAAAGGGACTCTTCCTCAAGAGCAGGCTGGCCTGCTCAACTGGATTTTCAGCGTGTTGTTTTTAGAGCCTCGGTGGCTTAAAAATTAAGTTATTGTTCTGCTAAAATGCATATTTCAATTATGTGTTTTTTTAAAAGGAAAAAAATGTTCTTTTATTTCTACACTTAAAACAATAAAAAATGTATGGCCTGTGCAGTATGCAAGTAATGAGTTATGAGATAGGATTTCAAATTACATTGCCTTTTCCCAGGCAAAATGCATGGAGTGATTCCCAGGACTTTTTGCACCCTTTGAGATTCAAAGGTGAGATAGTTTCTCTGCACCCACCACCTTCTTTTATTGGCTGCAATTATTTGTGTGTGATCAAAGTACCAGTTTATGAAGTACAGTCCATGTTAAAAGTATATTTAGAAGTATGTATCTCCTCCAAAATATGCCCCAAGTAAAAATTAAGTGAGATCATTTCCAAAGATGGTTAAATCCCAAATTAAAAAAAAAAAAGTCTTGGAAAGGAAAACTTTAAATAAATGATAGAGTATTTCAAATCCTCAGGGAATATTTATATAATATTTGCACATTGAAAATGGGCTGTATATTCTTTGGGAAGTTTTAGTTTCATTTATAATCCCATATAAGTCATGAAAATATAACATCTTAGAAAAGTATAGCAACATAGTTAGTGAATATTAACAATGTTAATAAATGATGACTAGTAAGATTTTATTATATACTAGAGGCCCGGTGCACAAAAATTTGTGCACTCGGGTGGGTCCCTCAGCCCGACCTGTGCCCTCTCGCAATCTGGGGCCCCTTGGGAACCCCTTCCCCTGACTGCTGGCACCAGTTTTCCTCCAGCGCCCGGAACCCAGGCCTTCGCTCTTCGCCGGGAGGGGCCCGTGCAGTGGGCGAGGGGCTTAGCTCTTTTAAAAATACTTCTGAATGTTTGGTAAATAACCCTGTAGGAATCTACTTTCTGAAACATGCTGGTTGTTAAGGGCTGATTTGGGTAATCAACAAAATGTATGTTAAAATCCTAATCCCCTGAACCTCAGAATGTATCTGTATATGGAGATAAGATCTTTAAAGAGGGGATTACATTAAATTGAGGCAATTCCAGTGTGACTCTTAGCCCATCTCACTGAAGTCCTTATAAGAAGAGGAATGTTGGGGTCCAGCCCCAGCAGGTCCAGAGGTTCCCAAAGATGTGGACGGAGTTGGCGAAGAAGGAATGACACAGAGGCAGCGTTCAGGTGATCATCTTAGCCAGGTTCTCTTTTTATTGTCCTGTTACATCTATATTTATACTATTTGATCCTATAAGCATGCCTCTATAAGCTTTTTTTTTTTTTTTTTTTTTTTTTGCCGAGGAGAGCATGGGGTCCATTTATTGGGGGGTCAGTCAAAGGGGGAGCTGGCTAGGGTGGGGTAGGGCAGCAGCTTGTCTGGCTCCCGAGAAACCCAACTTGAGTCCAGAGCCTCAACCACTTTGAAGCCAAAGTCTTTCTCCACCTTTATCTGCATGGGGGCCAGATCCGGAGTCAGCGGGACTCCCGCCCCGCACCCTTCCCGTGGCACTCGCCGCCTCTTCCAACCGCTGGGCCCCTCACCAGGGGCCGGGCTGCTGGCTTCTGCAGGCGCTAGTGTCCTCCTGGGCAGGGACAGCCCCTCTTTCTCCTTCTCCGGAGGCTCATTCTCAGCGTTGCCTGGGGTGGGGCATCTGTGCCCTGACTGCCCTCGTCCTCCAGTAAGATGGTGAACTGGCTGGCCCAGTAGTCGTCGCCGTAGGAGTCCAGCACCCTCATGAGGAACCTCCGCTCCTGCTGGAGTCTCTGTGTTATCCTCTATATCTGATGGAGCTTGTTCAGGACCCGCTTGATCTCCCTGCAGCGCCGACCCAGCACCTGGTACTTCCTGCGATTGAGTTCCCCTTGGCACCGCAGCCGCTGGCCTTGGGCTGCCTCCTCCTCTTCGTCTCGCTCCTGGAGGCTGGAGCTGCCCAGACTCCCAGACATGAACTCCACTTTGGTCTCAAGCTCGCTCTCCAGGATGTGACCACCTTCAGCGGAGGCAGCGCCAGCTCCAACCAGGGAGGTGCTGAGAACTCCTCAAAGCCCACAGCTGCCATGGACCCCTCTCTCTGCTCCAGCTCCATTTCTCCCTGGCTCCAGGCAGAACTTCCAACCTTGAAAGCCTCTTAAAGTGCAAAATGACTCTCCCAATCTGATTTCAAGGCCAGGCACACAGGCCCCAGCTGCTAAGCCTCCTGGGGGTTGTAGTTCTCTATTTCCAGCTCGCTTTCCTCGCCCCACCCCCATCCCGAGTCCCCGCTGAAAGGCCCTGCTTGCTGGTCTAAGGCCCCTGGCCAGGCATCTGAGTCACCTCCACCTTTATTCCTGTCCAGACACCACGCAGTCTGACCACAGAGACTCTCCGCTTGGGAGGCCCCTGGGTCTCCTTCTGGGGCTGGGGATGTGCCACTGCCCACTGCCCAGGACAGATCACCTGCCCCAGCGGCAACACAGCCCTGGTCCCTGGCTGCGCTGCCGCCCAGGCACCAGATCTCGTTCCCCGGCCCCTGGGTCTCCTTCTGGGGTCTGGCTGCATCACCCCCGAGACCGGATCGCGAGCCCTGGCAGCGACACAGCCCTGGTCCCTGGCTGCGCCGCTGCCCAGGCACCAGATCGCGTTCCCCAGCCCATGGGTCTCCTTCTGGGGCCTGGCTGTGTCGCCCCGGGACCGCGTCCCCAGGCAGGGGTGCAGCCTGGCCTCTGGCCCAGCCTCTGGGTGTTCTCCGATCACTGGTGATCCATGATCTGAGAAGCCGGCGGGGCAGGAAAGAGGTGGACATCCCCTCTTCCCTGCCCCACCAGGCTTCTCCGATTATTGGCCCAGGGCTGGCAAAGATGTCCCAGCTTCTCCGATCACAATGGTGGCCCAGTTCTCTGGCTCTTGGCTGCCACCTGGGTTCCGACACCAGCAGGTGACTTCTTCCATCCTTCCCTTTTCGCCTCCCATCATTGTGCCTACATATGCAAATTAACCACCATCTTTGTTGGCTGGTGATTAATTTGCATATCTCGCTGATTAGCCAATGGGAAGGGTAGTGGATGTACGGCTAATTACCATGTTTCTCTTTTATTGGATAGGATCATATCTTTCACACTCACATGAATTTAAAATGTGCTTTTTCCCCCCAATGAGGAAAAATTGTTTATATCATGCAAATACAATATTATGGAATCATATCTCAAAGAAAAAAAATGTATTTTACAGTTTTCAATGGAAAACTTCTGTGGCAAAAACATTTTTACCCTTTAAATGATATACATTTCCTGTGACAAAACTTATTGTCAGTGTATTATCTGTGCTCAATCATGAGACATAGGGAGAAACCAAGATGGCGGCATAGGTTAACGCCAGAGATTGCTGCCTCTAACAACCACTTCAAAAAACAACTAAAAGACGGAACGGACATCATCCAGAACCACAGGAAGGCTGGCTGAGTGGAAATTCTACAACTAGGAGGAAAGAGAATATCATACCCAGACTCAGAGGAGGCGCAATGCTGAAGTGAAATACTAAGGTGCGGAGTGCACGCCGAGCAGGCTGGAGGCGGAGGGCGCGGTTGTTGTTTTCAATCGGGAGGGAGTTTCAGACTCTGAGCTCCAGATCCAGGCAAGTCTCTAGGGACCTAGGCTCAAACGGGAGAAGTGGGACTGTCTGGCTTTGGTCGGAACTCGAAGGCAGCTTTCTCTCTGAGGTTTGCAGGGGTTGTTGGGACTCTGTGAGGCAGAGCCCCTAGGGATGGAACTGAGAGCAGCCATAACTGCTTGCTTTGGCCTGCCCTGTAGATCCCCAGGGACCCGCCCCGCCCAAGCCCTGTGCAGAGCCATTTGCCGGATAGCCTCAGGCAAACGCTAGATTAGCACCGCCCTAGAGATCCAGCACAGAAGCTCTCCCACTCCAGACACAGCAGACTCTCATAGCCAGTTAGCCTGGAGGTCAAATCACCCCCGGTATTGCTGACAACAATCAAGGCTTAACTACAACAAGACTGCACACAAAGACCACTAGAGGGTGCACCAAGAAAGTATAAAAAATGCGGAGACAAAGAAAGAGGACAAAACTGTCAATGGAGGATATTGAGTTCAGAACCACACTTTTAAGGTCTCTTAAGAACTGTCTAGAAGCTGCCGATAAATGTAGTGAGATCCTCAAGAAATCTAATGAGACCCTCGATGTTATGATAAAGAACCAACTAGAAATTAAGCATACACGGACTGAAATAACGAATACTATACAGACTCCCAACAGCAGACCAGAGGAGCACAAGAATCAAGGCAAAGATTTGAAATGCGAAGAAGCAAAAAACACCCAACCAGAAAAGCAAAATGAAAAAAGAATCCGAAAATACGAAGATAGTGTAAGGAGCCTCTGGGACAGCTTCAAGCGTACCAACATCAGAATTATAGGGGTGCCAGAGATGAGAGAGAGCAAGATATTGAAAACCTATTTGAAGAAATAATGACAGAAAACTTCCCCACCTGGTGAAAGAAATAGACTTACAGGTCCAGGAAGTGCAGAGAACCCCAAACAAAAGGAATCCAAAGAGGACCACACCAAGACACATCATAATTAAAATGCCAAGAGCAAAAGACAAAGAGAGAATCTTAAAAGCAGCAAGAGAAAGAAACTCAGTTACCTACAAGGGAATACCCATACGACTGTCAGCTGATTTCTCAACAGAAACTTTGCAGGCCAGAAGGGAATGGCAAGAAATATTCAAAGTGATGAATACCAAGAACCTACAACCAAGATTACTTTATCCAGCAAAGCTATCATTCAGAACGGAAGGTCAGATAAAGAGCTTCACAGATAAGGAAAAGCTAAAGGAGTTCATCACCACCAAACCAGTATTATATGAAATGCTGAAAGGTATCCTTTAAGAAGAGGAAGAAGAAGAAAAAGGTAAAGATACAAATTATGAAAAACAAACATGCATCTATCAACAAGTGAATCTAAGAATCAAGTGAATAAATAATCTGGTGATCATAATAGAATCAGGGACATAGAAAGGGAATGGACTGACTATTTTTGGGGGGGAAAGGGGTGTGGGAGATGCGGGAAGAGACTGGACAAAAATCGTGCACCTATGGATGAGGACAGTGGGTGGGGAGTGAGGGCGGAGGGTGGGGAGGGAACTGGGAGGAGGGGAGTTATGGGGGGAAAAAAGAGGAACAAATATAATAATCTGAACAATAAAGATTTAATTTTAAAAAAAAAATCATGAGACATAATAAGTAAAGTCTATTTTATATAAAGTATAATGTGTCTCAATGGGGATAAACTATTTAAAGAATTTTCTCCCCAGCTATGGATGAAACCCACAACCCAGGTATGTGCCCTGACCAGGAATTGAACCTGTAACCTTTTGATGCACTAGACAATGCTCAAACCATTTGACACACTCAGCCAGGGCCTCATTTGGTTCTTGTTTTGACCATTTGGACTCTTTGCTCCAGAGAAGCCTCATGGTTCTCCTTGACTTGATATCCACATTCTACTTATCCCTTTAATCTTTGATTTCCAGGTCATAGGTCTCCATTTTGGCAAAGATCCTGTTTAGATTAGTGTGCTTCAATGTAATATACAGAGTACCATTGTCACTGTTTACCCCACCTTAGTACACCCTGACCTGGGCATATTAAAACAGTGATTAAGAAATGCAAACAACCAAAATCTCAAAGGAACTGATGTGTCAGAAACAATGTACTAAAGGAATAGCCATGATGAGTTTAAGATTCCAGGATTGGATTGTTTCTAGACCATCATTCAAGCTTTCATTCATTTTCTCAATGTCCTGGTGTCAAGTATGAAATAGAGGTAAAGTAAATAGAAGTACTTTTTTTTGCACTCAACAAGTAAATCAGAAAAGCAAATACACACAGGCAAGTGGTAAATATTGGAAAACAAAAGAGATTTTAAGAGAGGTAGTAGGAATTTTGAGTTCAGTTTGGGATCTATTGAGGTAAGGGTATCTGGGAGACTTTTCAGAAGGTATTGTGATTCCTAGATGTTGAACACCATAAAGTAATTGGATCAGAGATTTGGATAGTCATTCAGACATGTATACAGTGGTTTGAATCATTGGAATGTATGAAATCACTCACTGATGATTTATAAAGTGAAACAAAAGTGAGACTCAATGCCAGAACCTAAACAAACAAACAAACAAACAAACAAACAAAAAACCCTCAACTTTTATTCAGTTGAACTACCAATAAATATCTTAGTCAATTCACTCATTAATTAAATATGGTTAGTTTCAGGTTTTATTCTTTCAAGTTCTTTATCCCATTGATAACAGTGCAGAGTTTTTTCAGAACAGCAAAAATATTTGCTTTTCTTGGATTATGGTTCCATCTATGGTTCCATCTTTTCTATTGACAGGACTGAGGAAATCCAGAAGCTGGAGAATATGTCAGAGGTTATTGTCCTAATGAATATTAATTGAGCTAAAATTCACTAAAAACTCCTTAATTATTATTACTAGCAAGCTTCTTAATTCTCTCCTAGTTGACAAACTTATGAATGTAGAAAAAAATCAATACTATTTTAATATTTCCAGAGAGTCCTGATCAAAATCAAATTACTGGAAGTTGATAAAATATACTTTATAAAATACTTTGCTTATTACGTCTGCTCTACATGAAGACTCATAATGTGTTAGCTGTGAGTAATGCCATCTTAGCTCATTAGATTTATGGAAAATTAGTCTCTAAAGAAAATCAGGGAAGCTATCTTTTTTGAGCATAAAGCAATATTATTTCAGGTGCTTTCCTCAAGGAACTACATATTTGCTAACAAATAATTTCCCCAATGCGATTTATTACACTTAGACTAAATAGTATATCTCTGTAGAGTGTTCACAAAAGAAAATAACATGATTCTCTACCTGATTGTGAACTAATATTTTTTTTCATGATAATAGTTACTAAAGGAACCAATATTAAAATGTATTTGTGGCATTTGCCTTACAGAATAACTTTCACAAGGAGAATAATCCCAAAATATACCATTAAGGTTTTTATTCCACGTACTTCCATCCTTAGAAGCAAAGTTTCCAAACTTTGCAAAACAAATAAGAAAAAACACATTTTTCTTCTTTATTTATTTTATTTCATTTTTATTGTTGAAACTATTACAGATGTTCCCCAGTTGCCTCCCCTCACCAGTCCTTTCAATTCTTTCAGAATATGCTTAATAGAGTAATTTAATGGCTGCTAGAGACAACAGATAGACAATGGAAAAGAAAAACATAATGTGAGAAGTTATCCACTGAGTAACTAAAACATAAAAAAATAAATTGCACGATATAAAGTGCAACTATACAGACACTTATATACTAGAGAAATCATAGCCAGCTTGCATCTCCTGTTCAACTGGGGAAGTCTGAATTCGTATAGGGCCATGTAAAAGCAACCATTTTGCAGTTGTTTAAAAGGATTATGGACATAGCATCCATGATCTCATCTGCAGTGGTGGAACTTGCTAGGATTTTCCACATACAAATTATTTTTACACAAAAATGTATTTGTTTAGATAGCATGACACCATGCGGTTGATTCAAATGCTTATATTCCATATCTTTTTCATAAATCATGATCTCAGGAATGCTGAAAATAGGTCAAAGAGATAAATACTGAGACAAAGATTACAGAACAGTCATAGTATTTATAAGAAGTCTTGAATTTTAATTTGGTTGAGTAGTTGGCTTTACATTCTCCTCATTTTAACTTATGCTCAAATCTCATTGTCTTTATTTTTTTAAAAATTTAGAGACTTTTGCCGTAACAAAATCAATTTGCCATGCCAACTCATCCAACTTCCCATAGCTACTCTGGCCTCCACCCTGTCACTACCAGCAATCATACTCAGATGTGGAAACTAAGACACAAAGTTAATGACTTTTCCAAAATCCTATAGATGGTGATTATAAAATATCTTCATTAAAAGTTAAAATGCAAATTCCATATTTATAAAATACAAACATACTGTGATGAAGTTGTTGGTTGACCATACAACTGAGTTGGAGGTAATCCCTTTCCTCAAAGGCCTTCTGTTAGAGAGCTGATTTAATCAATTGCAAATATTTTTTATGTGTAATTTTTAGCTTATATATGTATTCTCTTTTTTTCTTGTCTCCATCATCCTCCAGCCCCAACTTCTCAGACATGTCAATCCATCTCACGAAAAGTAAGTATAATTAGCCTTAGGTGTTATCTGCTATTTTACTTTTTTGAGGGCTTAGAATAAGGTGTTTCAAATGTCTGAAGACAACTTTCCATTTCAAGTCTGAAACCTGGGCCATTGAGCTCCATTCTTGGCATTCTCGTTTTGTTTAGAAAAACCAGACCTAAAACTTTCAGTGACCCTCTGCATGATATTATGATCTTCTGGATTCTTTGCTTAGATCATGACAAATGACAGATCAAAAACTCAAATTTTACAGCTGTTTCTCTTTGCTGTTTCACACTATCTACAGTCTTTAGCCTAGTGTTAAGCCTTATACTCAGAAGTGTTCCAATATTTATTGTTTTTCAGCTGCTATTAGAAGATAATCCTTTGGAGCAACACACTACAAAGAATACTAGGCTGGATTGTGAAGTTGAAAAAGAAATATAGGACAAAGTGAATTTGATACACATGCTTAATTTTGTTGTCCCATGCAATCTTAAGCATAAAATAAATTGTAAACTGTTCAAAACGTGAAGAATGAATTTTCACACCTAAGCCAAGATTTATTTTATAAATTTATATAAGGCAATGATTCTGGGAACAGGAAATTGGAGTGCATATCCTCAGCTTTTCTCTTAGTTGCGCTAGCTACTGCTTCACAAGTGTGCTCTGGACTACATGTTATTTTGGGGAATGTGTTTTTCCACATTATATTGCAAAACTCCTGCTCGTTTAATACTTAAGGGTCAATGAATCACTTGGCTAGAGTGAATGAGAGTAGGGGAAGGGTCACATAACATCCAGGGTATAAATATTTTCAGTCCTCTGAAAAAAAATAAAACAAATGATCCTCTTTCAATTATAAATAAACCACTCAAAAAACAACATCTCCCCTTTTTCTTTTGACAATCAGTGATTTCTCTTTCTCTCCAAAGGTATCTTCTTCCACTCACTTCAAGGTTAGTGGGGAGAGAAAAAGGGGAGGATGAGGGAAAACCTTAGAAGAAGTGATAAAACGCCTAGCTGCAGTCTTCTTTAATGAAGATTGCTATTGAAAGGAGTACTGTGTGCATCTGAGTTCCCAGGCAGAGTGGGAATAAAACCTTCCATGGCCTCTGTTGTATTAAGCAACACCTCCTCCTGGCTATCATCTCTACCCATTGATTTTACCTTACCTCTGCATGTTAATTTCTTCCACCTCAAACTCCAAACACCTTAACTCCAAAGTCTTTGCCCAGACATGTCCCATAGCTCTAGAACTCAATATAACATGGATTCTACTAATCAAAGTTGGTATGTCTGAAAAATCAGGAGCTTTTCTAAGTCACCAAGTTCCCCTCCGTCCTCTGGTCTATACCGAGGCGACCATATACTTTACCATTCGTGCTGAAACACTGTTGAAAATTAAAGAGAGCTCTAAAATGAGTATGTAGTGAAATCATTTTCCTCTCAGAACCTTTTAATTACTCTGATGCCACTTAAATGCTTCTTATGACTAGAACCAGTTTTAGTTTTTTTTAACTTTAACTGCTTGCTATACTGTACCCTGTGACTACAGCCACATGCAACCAGTCCTAGGTTTCCTAACTCTTCATTACTTTTAATATTTAAAGCACAGAATAGCCCTAGCCAGTTTGGCTCAGTGGATAGAGCGTCAGCCTATGGATTAAACCAGCGATTATCAACCTGTGGGTCGCAACCCCTTTGGTGGTCAACGACCCTTTCACAGGGGTCGCCTAAGACCATCCTGCATATCAGATATTTATATTATGATTCATAACAGTAGCAACATTACAGTTATGAAGTAACAATGAAAATAATTTTATGGTTGGGTCACAACATGAGGAACTGTATTTAAAGGGCCAGAAGGTTGAGAACCACTGGAAAGGGTCCCGGGTTTGATTCCAGTCAAGGGCACATACCTGGGTTGGGGACTTAATCCCCAGTAGGGGACGTGCAAGAGGCAGCCAATCAATGATTCTCTCTCATCGTTGATGTTTCTATCTCTCTTTCCCTCTCCCTTCCTCTCTGAAATCAATAAAGATTATATATATATATATATATATATATATATATATATATATATATATATATATATATTTTAAAGCACAGAATATTTTTCTTTCTTGGAAATTTAGTGGAGAAACTTTACAGTCTCTCCAGTAAATGTTGTCTCTGTGTCTGTCAATTAGACAACCACATAGAACCTTCATTTTACAGGCGATGGACAGGGTCCAAAAACTTAGGGACAAAAATCAGGGAGAAAATTTACACTATATTTAAGTGTTAAAAATAAGTTTTCTTATATATTCTATTACAAATTTTAGTTTAACTTCAATATTCCCATTTGATGTTAATGAGTATAAAATTAAAATAACCAGTTAATTATAGCTTCTTTGCCTACCACTAAGTTTTTCATTGTTTTCTAGCTTTTATTGTTGCTAACAATAAGTCTATTGTCAGTTTAATAAACCAGCTACATTTTCTTCCTGGTAGCTTTTTATTGTTTTGATTTTATTTACAATAGAGTAGACCACATATTCTTTTAAAATCTTTACTGTTGGGAGTATTACAGATTTCCCCCGTTCTATTCCCCCCCCCCCCCGCCCCCCACTGGGTTCCCACACCAACCAGGCCTTCACCACCCTGTTATCTGTGTTCATGGGCAATGGACATATGCATATAAGTTCTTTGGTTAATCTCTTCCACAGGAATCACATGTGTGATAGATACCCTGAGTGATGGACGTCTTTAATGTGGCAGCTTTACATTTGACCTATGGGTTTTCTAGTTTGGAACTAATTTTCATGTTAATTTTTTAGCTTATGATTTCTAATGCCCATGTTTATAGGAATGACTTTCAAAATTTCACATATGATTATCTTTACTAATGGCCAATACCCACTTATGTTCCACTTGGGCTAGTGGCAGTACTAGTTCCCCATTTCCTAGCTTTATGATGAGAGATCAGTTCCAGAGTCACACATTATTAGAAATTATGGCCTCAACTTCAGCCCACCCATGGCTGTTAACACCACAGTCTCTTCTTAGGCACATTCATTTTGACACTCTGTGGGCCATTTGCCTTCCCACTCATGATATGGCTTACTTCTTCCTCTAACCACTTAAAAAACAAAAAAACAAACAACAAAAAAACACACTTGTTTTTCTTTCAAAACAAAAAAATACCAAAACCAAACCAAACAAAAAAAATGATCTAGCATTGCTCTTTAGTATGAGTTGAGAGAAAGGTTCTCTAGGTTTTCTCTCTGTTTTTGGCAAATTTTCAGCCTTACAATTGTTTACTAACCAAGATATTATCTTGGTCTTATCTTTGCCTCAGACCTTATCTCAACCATTTTAATTATTCTACTTGATAAAATTAAATGCAGTTCTTCAGTAAGCATACTTGTAATTTTTCAGTTTGCAAACTGGGAATGTATAAGAAATCCCACTTCCCCAAGATTCCTCCAAACATATCTGGGCTTTTCTTAAAAGACCCTTCCTCCAGGAACTTTGTCTATGATGACAGAGATTTTACATTCAGTTCTGAACTCATAGAACCTAGATTAATAACTTACCTTGTAGGCACTGAGTAAATGTTGTTAAATGAATAGATTAATAAATGAAAAAATAAACCAGGGCAACCAATCCAATTCTAATATATATATATATATATATATATATATATATATATATATATATATATATATATATTCTTTTTTTTTTTTTCCCTTCAGGCTGCTCTTTGCCATTAAGAAGGGATTACCTGTCTGGCCAGTGTGATTCAGTGGTCGTGCGTTGACCTATGAAACATTAGGTCATGGATTGATTCCTGGTCAGGGCATGAGACCAGGTTGCAGGCTCGATCCCCAGTGGGGGGCATGCAGGAGGCAGCTGATCAATGATTCTCTCTCATCATTGCTGTTTCTTTCTCTCTCTTCCTTCCCCTTTGAAATCAATATGTATATATGTATGAAGGGATTCCCTCTTATACTACCTATTTCTTGATTACATTCATCATCATATCATACATATCCTGCGTTCTCTCTACCCAAGGCTTACATGAAAACATTTATGTTAGCCCAAGCTTGCTTTTAACATATAAAGGAGAGGTTTTAAAATATGTAAAACACTTGACAATGCCTGGCATTCAGAACTGTGGTCTGCAAATCAAATCTGTTCAGTGACTTCCTTGTTTTAGGTAGTTGATATAACTTGGCCCCTTGGGCAGTAAACTTTATTTCCTAATTTTGATGCTAGAAAGACTTCTAGGGCTGGGAAGGGAGATGTGATTTACTGAACAATGAAAATTTTCAAAATACTTATTTCAATAGGAATATTTTCAAAATATACTTATTTCAGTAGGAATATTACAAAATTAAAAATTATTCAAAGTAAATGTACAAAGTCTGTACTGCAAAAGCACTGACAAATATGAAAACATTAAAACCTGTAAATTGAACTTTTACATTTCGAGGTGAAGTTCAGCATGTTCCGTAAGTGCTTAGAAATCATGAAAACAAGGCTCCCAGGCACAAATGGATCGTTGCATTTCTGTGGACTGTCCCACTGGCTATCCTGGCTGTTGTGTTCACTTCTGCCTCCTATGTACATGACCGTCTTAGGTCATTCCTCACAATTCAACCATTTTTCAAGATACATCAAATTTCAGCTCCTATACATGAACATCCTTAACAACTTCCTTCTTCCAGTAAAATCTGACATCCTCTTTCACCATCTTTTCCTTTGACTTTCTGCATGCTTCTCTTTGAGCTCTCACGACAATGTTATGATTACCTACTTTAATGCAGTGGTTCCCAGCCTTTTTTTGGCCATGCCCCACTGAAGCATCTCTATAATCCTGATGCCCTCCGCCCCCCCCCCCACATATATTTCTTATTATTTAAGAAGCGAACTCCTATTCATGTGGAGGAAGACTAAAAGGCCATTAACTTGGTCTAAACAAGCTTCCAAAGAACATAGCGTCCATGAAAGAGAAAAAGAAAAGAACAAAAGGACAGTTGAAGTACTAAGGAAGAAATCACTAAGAAAGTGTTAAAAAAAAATAATATGAAGTGATATGAAAAAATAGCAAATAAAGTTTCAAAATGTATAATGGAGAACTAAAGTGCATAAATACGTCACAATATATATTTATATACTGTATATGAGGCCCTTAGAACCATAAGAAATGCAAAAAATTCACTGTTAATAACTCATTCTCGAATTGCCCCCTTAAAATCAAATCGCCCCCTGTGGGGCATGTGCCCCACGTTGGGAACTACCTGCTTTAATGTCTTTCTTTATGAGACTGGAGTTCCTTGATATTCCCCTTCAGCTGAATTTTACACAATGTCTCCAACATTGCAGTGCTTAATTATCTTTGAGTAGATAAATCAAAGTGTTTTTCTCTCCCTAACTTTTAACGTCTCCTTTTTACTGTATTAAACAATGAATACGAAAGTGAATGACAAGGTTTAAATTTACTGAAAGAAATTTCTAGCCTCTAGTGGATCTCCATTTGGTATTATGTGTCAACATAAGAAATATTCAAAACTGTAGAGAATTTTTGTGAGTTTATTTGAGCCAAACTGTTGAAAATTGCTAGGAAGCAATAGCTCAATGTATTGAGATAATGCTCCGGATAATGGCAGTTTTGCACCTTATTTTAAATATTACAATCAAAAGAGCAGAGGCAAGTTGGTTACTGCAGATCCACTGGTTATAGATCAGGAAAGTGGGAGAGAGCAAAGTAGTGAAACCTCTGTGATGGATAAAAAGTAAAATGATAGACATGTACATCTTTTACATAGGTGGGTACAGGATAGTTAAGAGTCAACGATTAACTCAATAACAATGAGGGGATCTTTGGTCTCCGCAGAGCGGTGCCTGTGGTTTGAGGGGTCAGGTAAAAGGAAAAATAACTATGATGGTCCAAAGATATGTTCGTAGATACAAAAAGATAATAGGCAGGCTCAGTGAAGGTAAAGATTGACCTGTCAGGAAAGACACCAGCCTAGGACATGACTACTTGCCATAAATTGTGTTTAGTTAAAAAATTTTAATTTCAGACCATCTTTTGTGGTTACTTTAGGTCTCTGAGTTTGCAAGGCCGCCACGCAGGTCTTCCCTGAGCTAGTCAGGTTAGCGGGTGGCCCCTTTTCATCCACAAATGGATGCAACTGATTGATTGGTGGATTGATAAATTTTTCCCAGGGACAATCTCCGAGGCCCTTTGCCTATTTCTTGCATTGTTACTGGGCACCCATGAGCAGACTCTTTTGACAGGCAGTAGGGATGTAGAACAATTTAAAAATATGTTCACCACTAACCAACCCTTCCTCTTTGTTGCAAGAAACACTGATTTCCTGTGTACTTAATAAAACCAAAAATTCCTTCTTTTGTGCTAGGCAGGCAGCATGTTTTAGCAGGCCAAGAATACACAAACAATGAAAGGCCATCTGAATCATCAAAGTTCAAATTTTGGTACATTCAAGTTTTAGGACTGAATGTATTTGACCACATTACATTTTGAAAATCAGTAATCCATGGATGGCATATGTATCCTTGAATTACCAACAATTTTCAATTAGGCACACCATGGCATTCTCCAGACTTTAAAAATAAACATAGGTTACTGTATTTTTAAATAATGCCACTTTCATACATTTTTCTGCCTTTGTCCTTGTAGCATCAAATCTCTTTTCATTTTCAATTTGCTTCTTTCAGACCAGTGCCCCATAGGATGTGGTGTTGAAAAGTAGAAAGTTTCCCTTTATTCCTCTAAAGTCTAATTTAGATACCACTGTGGCTTTCAAAAGAGCATACTTGGGAGAATGAATATGGGAGAAATTGTTCAAGCAAAATGGCTTATGTCTGTGCCAGTCTGAGGAAAGGGCAAAAGCTATTGAAAATGAACCAAAAATAAAAATAAAAATAAAAATGCTAAAGTATGTAATTATCCTGAATGATAAATGAGTTTTGGACAGTTATCTAAGATCTATAGGTTAATTGAAAAACTATGTTTCTTTTTGAGTATGATATAGCCTTGAGTTAATGAACCACAACATCCGTGATGTGGTGTTTTGTACTGCTGGGTATATTTTAAATGAAACTTAAACAAATAAGGACTCCCCATTCTGCCTCAAGCAAAACTAAATTATTATTAGGTTTTGCACAGCAGGAGGTTAACATTCTTGAATGATTGGACATGATAGGATATTATTTTAATTTTTTCAAGTCTTATGCAAAACATATCTCATTTCTTCTAAACTGCTTCTATATAATTGAAAAAGAATCAGGATCAGACATGTGGCATGAAACAGAAGCACTTCTTCATAAAAATATTAATTGTTATTGTAAAGTACTATTCATGTAGAGGCTGAGGATATTACACTGGATTTACAACTTGATAATGAAAAGAATTTACTCTTTTGACTTAAATATGGATGCTAGAAAGGAGGCATCACTTATTACATGGTAGATATTATACATGTAAAAAATAAGAAAAAACATTTTAAATAAAAAAAATGTTTTGTGTTGTTTTTTTAAATGGGAAAGGAGCCATTGAGGTGGGGGCAGGACAGGGGAGTAATGGAGTATCTTTGATTAGATCTGAGTAAATTATCTTCATATATTGATTGTGTTCTAATCACTCTGGATCTGTAAAAACTATCTTGTGCAATCTCTCATTCTGCAAATAAGAAACTGAGACCCAGCCCGGCTAGCATAGCTCAGCGATTGAGTGTGGAGCCAGGAACCAAGAGGCCACCAGTTCAATTCCCAGTTAGGGCACATGCTCAAACTGTGGGCTCGATCCCCTGTGGGGAGCATGCAGGAGGCAGCTGATCAATGGTGTTTCTCTCCCATCAATGTTTCTATCTCTCTATCCCTCTTCCTTCCTCTCTAAGAAATCAATAAAATATATATATATATATATTTTTTTTTTAAAAAAAAGCAAGCCTCTTTCCACTGCAAACAGAATAAAGCCTATGCTAATGCTGTTCTCCATTTTATTTTTATTAAAAAAAAAAATGAGACCCAAATAGTCAAAATAATTATGCTTGTTTTTTTTTAAATGCCACTAGATAATCGGCTTTGAAATTTACAACCCACTATTTATGAATACAAGTCAATATTAACTTTTAGAAAAATTCATATAAAATTTAATGAAGTAAAAACTAATCAATATTTTAAAAGAGGTATCATAACAATAACCTTGAATCTGTGTACTACCATTGTGGTTTGATTTTGCTTGATTATCTACACTGGTGCTTAGGGCAATGTTCTCCAGAGCAAATTTCCTTTCAGAGTAAGATATAAGCAAAGATATAAGAGCAGGCTGCATATATTCATATTGTCTATTTCTGAAACCTTGTGATCAGTTGACCAATATCTTATTAAACTCATAAACACTTATCACCTTCCCAGTAATCTTTTTCCTATTTCACTATGATGGCTGTTGGCATCAACATTAGTGTTGCAGGATGGCAGCCATAACCCATCACCTCCTGTCCTGACTGCAAAAAAGACAGGCAAGATGTGAGAGGGAGCAGTGCAGAGTTCAGAAGCACAATGTGTATCATGAAATAACAACTAATATATATATTGTGGTGCTTCACTTAAACTTCCACTGGTCCATCCAGAAGCCAAAAGTAGAAATTATGTGTTTGTGTATGTGGTGATGGGGGAAGGAGTAGATATTTCAGCTCAAATGGTCACATATAATGACTTAAAATATGGCCTCTCATTGTCATGTCTCTGCTCTCTGCTAATTGAAAGGTTTCCTTAAACATAATCATGGATTCATTGAATTGGAATCTGAAAACACCTTCTAATTTTTATGACCTTCTCATCCCATTGGAAAATGGTAAAATAAGTAAAAGCATTAAAGGGTTTCCTTTAAGAAGAATAAGAAAAAAAAGATTAAGAATATGAACAGTAGTTCTAGTCAGTTTTGCTCAGTGGATAGAGAGTTGGTCCGAGGACCGAAGGGTCCCAGGTTCAATTCTGGTCTAAGACACATACTTCGGTTGCAGACTTGATCCCTGTTCCTGGTTGGGGCCCATGTGGGAGGCAACCAGTAGATGTGTCTCTCTCACATCTATGTTTCTCTCTCTCTGTCTCTCCCTCTCCCACTCTCTCTGGGGATTGATGGAAGAATGTCCTCGGGTGAGGATTAACAACAACAAAAAGAATATGAACAATAAAATGGCAATAAATGCATATCTATAAAGAAATCTAAAAACAAAATAGATAATCATCACAGAAACAGACTTATAGATACAGAGAACATTTTGAAAGATGCCAGATGGAAGGGGGTTTGAAGGTATAGGTGAAAAAGGTGAAGGGATTAAGAAGTACAAATTGGTAGTTACAGAATAGTCATGGGGATGTAAAGTACAGCATAGGAAATATAGTCAATAATCCTATCTAATAAAGAGAATATGCTAATTGACCCTCATGCTGTTGCAAAGATGGTGGCACCCATAGCCAATAAGGAGGGAATATGCTAATTGACTGCCACACCCTTCAAAGATGGTGGCCCCCACAGCCGCAAGATGGCGGTGCCCAGTTCCCTCAGCCCCCCAGCCACCTAGGGCTGGCCAAAGATGCAGGCAAGTCTCAGATGGCAGCTGCCCAGCCGCCTAGGGCTGCCCGAGGCTCAGGTAACCAGGGCTGACCAAGGCTTGCACTGCCAGCAGTGGCAGCAGCAGAGGTATGATGGGGGTGCTATCTTCCCCTGATCACCAGGTCGTCTCCTTCCCCTGAGGGCTCCTGGACTGAGAGGGGGCAGGCTGGGCTGAGAGACCTCCCTCCAGTGCATAAATTTTCATGCACTGCGCCTCTAGTATTCTAATAACTGTTTCTGGTTATCTTTGAGAGTTCTGTATCAGTAGCTGTAACCTGTTTTATCTATAATTTTTATATTTAGAACATTTAAGAGACTCCTTGATTTGGCATGATCACCTAATGTATACCATTGGACTTAAATGAGAAAATATTTTAAGATTAGATTCTATTTTCTTCTCCCAAAGGTGTATTAGTAAATAGTGAAAGGATATATTCCCAAATCAGCTAAATTCATACTATGCTTAAGTGAAATAAAATGCTGGTTCTTATCTAACAAGTTGCAGTTTCTTTTCAAGATTCAATACTAGACTTGAAATTCTGCCTATAGATGCCAAAGATTGAGGGGGAAATGTATGCTACTTTATCATTTACACTAGGGACCCAGGGCATGAAATTCATGCATGTGTAGGGTCCCTAGGCCTGGCTGGTGATGAGGGCCGATCGGGGCCTTCTGGCTGCCAGCCAGGGCCTTCCTTCGTTCCGTGCCACCCCCTGGTGGTCAGCACATGTCATAGCAAGCGATCAGTCTCCCAGTCGAATTCCCATGGTGACAATTTGCATATTTGGTATATATATATATATATATATATATATATATATATATATATATATATATATTCCTTTAGAAGTCTGTTCCAGATATTTTTCTTCTTTATTGTGGAAAGAAGGCCAGATGGCATTTTGTACTGCTCTTGTAAATAAAGACATGTTTGATGTACCCAGCATTTTCTAACAATATATTAATGCAGTGTTTCAAGAAATGAAATTCAGATGACATTTTTGTTATAGCATGTAGATTACAATGTGTTCAACACATCCATCATAAGAAGTAAATAGATTGTTTAAAATCTAGCAACCTTTTTTTTTTTTTCAAAGTAGCTAAACATTTTACAGTGCAGGAGAACAACAAAAAATGTGTAGAGAACATAATCCAAGGAAAAGCAGAATTCCAAAGTACGAATATGATCTCTAACCTGTTTTTGACATGCTACAATAATGACAAATGTCTTGAAACGAGAATCTGGCCGAGTCTTCAGAACATGCCTATCTTCATTAAGATGCCATAGGCCATTCTGGATAAACTTTGTGTCTGAGTACTCCCGGATGAAAGTGACCTAGTAAAGGACTACAGGGATTCATGTAGGAAGTTCTTGCATTTTTACAACTATATCGCATCAAAGATCTGACCCCATTACCAACTGCAGTTCTTAAAAGAACTTTTAAGCCCAAGCAATTTGGAAAAAAACTCATTGCCACTGTTGCTGATGAAGTAAATAGTTATCTGCAGTTTTTTGAAACCAGAGCAAAGAAAGCATTATCAATTTTTACGAGACCAGAAATAATAATAGTGGTTATCTGTACATATGTTAAAAGGCATCCATCTCTATAATTACATCCACATATAAACATTTTCTTAAAGCAAATGGCTGCTTTGTCATACTACTAGCATTTTGTAAGTACAGAAGAGCTCTCCTAATCTATCATCACTTAAATGACATTAACCAATATGGTAAATACTAACTGATGTCTTTTTATGCACAGACACTCAGGGTTAGCATGCTACTCGCACTTTTTCCCTTGACTATTAGAGTGTCTCAAGAATATTATGCTAAGTGAAATAAGCCAGTCATAGAAAGAGAGGACCATATGATTTCACTCATATGTGGAATCTAATGAACAAACTGAACTAACAAGCAAAGTAGAGACAGACTCATAGCTAGAGAGCAGGCGGACAGCTCTGTGTGTGTGGGGGGTGGGGGCAGCAGGGGGAGTGGAGGGATTGAGCATAAAAGAAAAGAGGAAAAAGAGAAGGAATTCATGGACAGGGACAACAGTGTGGTGATTGCAGGGTGGAGGGGTGGAGGTGCAGGTGGAAGAGGATACAGGGGAGATAAATGGTGAAGAAAAAAGGGGATTGTGTTTAGTATTATGTTTATTAAGAGGATAGTGTGCTTATTTGAAAACTTGATTATACTTGGTTGTTGCAGAATAGCCATGGGGATGTAAAGTACAGCATAGGGAATATAGTCAATAATATTCTAATAACTATGAGTGGTGCTGGATGGGTGCAGGATTTATTGGAGTGACCACTTATTAAGTTATATAATGTCTGGTCACTGCACTGTATACCTGAAACTAATATTATGATGTATATCAACTGTAATTAAATTCTAAAAAACCTTGGTTATGCCAGTTGTATTTGTTATTAAAATAAGATATTATAATTAATCAAGTATTACATAACTGGTGAAAAGGCAGTATGAAAACAGAGAAAACTGTTGTTTTTATAAAAAACAAGTTAAAACTGTCAAAGAGGCATGCATGAGACAAATGTAAAAGATTAGGAAACACATTTTGTTATTTTGGAGAGAGGGAGGAAGGAGAGGGGAGAGAGAGACATCAGTGTGAGAGAGATACATCCATTGGTTGTATCTGCCCCTCCTGTATGTGCCCCAACTAAGGATGGAACCCAAAACCCAGGTATGTGCCCTGACCTGGAATCAAACCCACAAACCTTTCAGTGCAGAGGATGATGCTGCAACCAACTGAGCCACACTGGCCAGGACAGAAAATATATTTTGAATATTTAGGATGGTTTATGCATGCATATTATTTTATGAATCTTTAAGGGCCAACTTTAACTAAAACTGGATATTATAGGCTATAAGCCATACAGTGGCTTATTAGTGAAACACTACTTTTTACTTCAATCAACACAGATACATTTTAATTAATTGTTAATTAGTCTTGATCTTATTAGATAAGAGTTGACATCTATAGTATATCAAGTTTTTTTCATCAGAAAATTTAGAATGACGGAGACCCCAGCCATTTTTAATGTATGTAAAGGCAATCAAAATAGACCAATATAAAACAACAACTTAGCCAGGCACTATCTTTCATTCTTAAATCTATAACTCCTTCCTTCCTTCCTTCCTTCCTTCCTTCCTTCCTTCCTTCCTTCCTTCCTTCCTTCCTTCCTTCCTTCCTTCCTTCCTTCTTCCCTCCCTCTCTCCCTCCTCTCTCTCTCTCTTTTTCTTCCTTCCTTCCTTTCTTTCTTCAAAGTCTCATTTTCTATCTAGTTTCTTGAAGTTCTTGTTTAGAGCATTTCTGTTGGCATAGCTTGTTTAGATGTTATGCAATGTTAAAGTGTCATTCAAAATATGAAATTCCCAGTTCTCTGCCATATATTAAGAATAGACCTTGGCTAGTACAAATATGCCTGTTATACATTAAATATAATAGGGGAGTAAGTATTTAATGGTGCTTATGTTGGCTTGTTTTTTTAAAAAGTTATAATTTCCATTCTAGAACTTAAGGAGATTGAAAAAAATGGCTGAGACTAATAGGTAGAAAATAAATTATCTTTTTTGATAGATAACTGCTATTCCTATTTTCTTGCAAAAACATTTGTGAGATACCAATCAAATACCTCCAAAATGGGAAGGTCAAATAGATGGGAATTCTATGGGATCAAAACTGATGGAATGTTTTAACTTTTCTTATTCATTTTTCACAAAAATTTTATTACTTGTCTCTGAGGTACAATAATTTTTTTCTTCTAGACTTAGCCATTCTATCTTTTTTACCATTTGGGTAGAGTATTTTTACAATCCTCACTCATGATGATTTTAAGATTTGGGTTTTGGTTTCACTGTTTTCACTACATTGTTTGCTGTGTTATGAAATAGGAAATAACTAATGAAGTGGTTAAGTAGAGCATTCATTTCAAGTGAAGTTCTGGCACCAAAGTGAGTAAGGTACATTTTGTAAGTGCCAAGTTTAGTTATTATGTTCAATACTGCCAACAAATACTATCTTTCAGGGGAATATAAAAATAAGATCCTTTGTTAGGAGTTTTTCAAGACCTGAATTTTATACCTTTTATAATGTTTCCACATGAGGATAGCCTTTTCACTTTATAGTGTGGGTAAATACCCTAGGAGGAAAAAATGATAGGCTTCAGTCTTTGCTTTCAAGAAAAATCTCTATGTATGTTTGCATAAAATTTAACTACTTACCAAACTTGATGTTTCCTCTAAAATTTAAAAAGACTAAATTCAGATAAATTAAAAAATATGCATTTAAAACATTTTAAAGATAAGTAATGTGGAAGTTATTAAGGACGTGTAATTATAGCACTAAATTCCGCTTGTAATATTAAGAAATAAGGGGTGGAGAGGGTAACATAAATGTAGAAACAATGCAGTTAGAAAATACTGCCATTGAGAAAATATACGGATCAACCACTTGCATTCAAGCAATCACATGAGACAACTGCTTAATGCAGTTTGCATTGCCTGTTCATAGCAGGAGAACCAAAGAATTTTAGAATTGGAAAGGGGCTTAGATATTTACAAAGAGAACATTTTCCATCTAATATGGGAATTGCCCAATGTGTAAATAAACTCAATAATGTACCTAAGTGATGCCCTCTTCATCTACAAAGACACCCAGAACTGAAAGATTCCTATCTCTGCTGAAACCGGCTTTGCTCAGTGGATAGAGCGTCGGCCTGCGGACTGAAAGGTCCCAGGTTCGATTCCGGTCAAGGGCATGTACCTGGGTTGCGGGCATATCCCCAGTAGGAGATATGCAGGAGGCAGCTGATCGATGTTTCTCTCTCATCGATGTTTCTAACTCTCTATCTTTCTCCCTTCCTCTCTGTAAAAAATCAATAAAATATATTTAAAAAACAAACAAAAACGATTCCTATCTCAAAACAAAAACAATAAAACAACACACATTTATTCATGCCTCATTATCTCTGATTTTATAACAGAGTCCAGTGAAAGTTTGTTGGGTGTAATGTCTACCCAATGATAATAGTTCAGTTCTTAGTTACTTTATTCTACAAACATTTGAGTACCTAATTTATATTAGGAAGCACATTTCATTCTCATGCTGTGCAAAGAAGGGCAAATAACACAGATGGCCCGTTAAGCAGCATTTTTTAAAAAAACTTTATTTTTATTGTGAACACTATTACAGATGTCCCCATTTTCCCTCCTCTTGCCCACCTCCACCTAGCCCCTACCACCCCCTTCCCTCTGGCCTTCAGCTCAGTGAAGCAACATTATTAAGAAAGAGGCAATATAGACAGGATAAGGAAAGGCATGGTTTCTACATTGTGTATCACACTCCGGGGCAGCACGAGCATCCAGCAGGTTTGGGTACAGCTTCCAGGCGGATTCCTTTGACAAGGCCTCATTCCTTCCCTGGTGTGATCAGGGGCTGGGCTATGGTAACAATTAGCCCTGTGCTGCCAGCTCAGAGGGGTCAACAGATACAACCCTTTCTATAAAGGATCAGAAGTTGGGCTTTAGGCCCAAGGTTATAGTGGGCTTTGCCATATCAGTGCTCATCATCAGGAAGCTGGGAATACTTGACTAAGCAAGATGATTATCTTAAGTACTGGGAACATAACCATCTCTAACATAGCTTTTTGGGCCAGGTTCTTTTCCTTCTTCCCCTCCATGACCCCCTCCTCCTCTGCGCCCCTGCTCTTCCTCCTCCTCCTCCTCCTCTTCCTCATCCTTCTCCTCCTCCTTCTCAACAGCCCAAATTGAATCAGGCTTTAAAAAGCAAACCTCTTTCAAAGTATCTTTAAGTTTTTGAAGGCTTCTTGAATTTCCTGTAAATTTTTCTTTAGGCTAAATATTCAGATTATCTGCTCCAGGCTTTGACTTTTTTGAGTGCAAAGATCACTTTTTTATTCCCTTTATCAAGCAATCTCCTGTTTTAAGGTGTGCATTTAAACATTCTTTGAATGCAAGGATAAGTAAACACTAAACCAGGACATTGTTTCAGCATTCTTTCTATAATATGGGGTTTATGGACTCTCCTCCTAAAGTTGATGCCCAGAACCAGGGACCATCCTCCAAATCCATGTGTTTAACTTCCTTTGATAATGCCATATGTAAATTAGTACATTCTAAAATTAGATTTTCTTTTTTAGCAACTGTTGGCTCATATCAAGTTTGTGGTCATGTAAAATCTTGGACCTTTACATGAACTGTTGTCATTCCAGAAGACTAACCCGTATATTACATGCAGAAGAAAAACGGTTTCATCTTTTAGCAGTTACATCCTGTACTTACAAAATTGTCTTTTGAACTTAAAATTAGGGCCACATGTTTTCTCTGTTAAACTTCATCTTGATGCTTTGAGTTTATTTCATTCTATCAAATTCCATTTGCTTTCTAAATGTATCACCCTCCATATCAGTAACTCCATACTGCCTTCTGCAAACTTGACAAGCATGTCTTCTTTTATGTTATTAAAAAAAATCAGCCATTTAGGATGAGTCTCTTTGGCAAGCTACATTCAGCTAGACTTGACATGGATACATTCATTACAATTAATTTGATACATTTTTTGTTAAGCAGCTATAAATGAGGACAACCCATGGGAAAACAGAACAATAATCTAGCACCGTATCAAATATAGTGTGGAATGGACTAAGGATGCCTTTGCAACTTAGATTCACATTTCCACTCCACCATTCTGTAGCTGCACATGTTCATCGTCAGCTTCTCTGAGTTTCCATTTTCCTTATCTGCCAAAAAATATGGGTATGAGTGTTAAGGGAGATGGTATATATTACTGTGCCAAGGACAACTTGGGACTTGCAGTAGGAATGAATTAAATGTTGGATTACTTCTCTGTAAAGAAAAGATGTAGAGACATTTTCAACATCATAAGCTCTTTTGAATTTGTTGGTCACTGCATCTTTTTATTATCTTTGATCTCAATACATCTCAAGTTTCTGGATCTTTAGATTCTCTATTTTAGCTTTTAAGTATTGGGATATTTGTGTATCTCTAGTTTGGGGGTCTGTGTTTGTCCAGGGTCTCTGAGAAGTAGATGCCAGATTAGATGTGCAAGATATGACTAGTGAACCACCATGTGAGAGAAAATGGAGAGCAAGTGGAGAATGTCTGGGATAGCTGTAACAGCACAATGTCAGTCTCATTCTGAGTGAAGGAGAAATGGAAAAAAGGTTGCAGGGAAGCCTCCTCAGCAGCTGTGTAATCTTAAGGAAGATTCATTAAGGCCACTGAGGAGTCTTGAGCCAAAGACCTCAAGGGAGCCTGTGTCTCCCAGGGGCAGTCCTGTCTTTGTATGCTTTCCAAGCTCAGCCATTGACTGAGAGCACCCGGTGGAGAGCATGTCCTTAAAGCAAAGGCCAAGGGGAGTGCAGAGGACCACAGCTACCGTCTTAATCAATTAAGCTGCCTGTAGTTGGAGGTCTGCGAGCCAGGGCCCCTTTGAAAAAGTTGGGTCCTTATTAAAGGAAAGTGGAATAACATATGTCAACTGTACTGAGGATTTTTCTAATGGCATTAGACACAAAGCATTTTCTTGTTATAAGCACATGTTATAAATGAGCATCTTCAAATACAAAAATAATAATATGTTTTAGTGTTAAGAATGCAATGTAATATAACTAGGCATAAACACTCTTTAAAGAAATAAGAAGCAGAGAAGGAGAAAGGAAGGGGGAAGAGAAAGAAGAGAATAACATAACACAACCAAACATCGACACAAAACCACCATTGAAACCCATGGAACTTTATAAGCAAAAGGGACTTTGGGAATTACTCAATGCATACTGTTCATCTTAAAAATTAGAAGGTGGAACCAGATACTTGAGCAATTTGGTTAAGACTGCACAGATCCCCAATTCTGTTCTTTCCACTGTATCACTTCAGTGACTTACTTACCAAGTGGGAAATTATAAAAGGATCTAAAACGTAGTAGACAGAAAGAACTACTCATGGAGCAGTCAGTCTTATCCTCAGCACACGGCCACACAAAGGAAATCTGTTTAATGCCAGAAGTAAAATTCACATTCTAGAAGGGCAGACATTGTTTTTGCTCTCAGGTAAAGCAGAATCTCAAGTACAGGTCAACAAAAATTGGCAGGCAGTGTTCTGGGATAAACACAGGGCATGATATGAAAATCAGAATTCTGTAATTACCAAAGAACTTCACTGTTAAAGCAGAGATTGCATTGAGAAGGCAAATGCAATTCTGCAAAGAGGCCAGATAAATGGAAGGACTATGAGACATGGGAATGTGGGGGAACTAGTACCCTTCCTGATACACAGTTTATATAGAAGGACTATTTATGTCCCCACCTCAGAGAGGGTAAGGTTAGTTTGTGCACCAAAGCACCACAGGCCAGCTTTGGAAGGCAGAAAATGTCACAAGGGTTCACTTTCAAACTCCGAGTATTTCTAATCTGAATATGCTTCCAAAGAAATAGTTTTTTGTTTGTTTGTTAATCCTCACCTGAGGATATTTTCCCATTGGTTTTTAGGTAGAGTGGAAGAGAGAGGGAAAGACAGAAACATTGATGTGAGAGAAACACATCAATTGGTTGCCTCCTGCACGCCCGGCCAGGGCCTGGACTGGGGAGGATCCTGCAACCAAGGTATGTGCCCTCAACTGGAATCAAACCTGGGACCCTTTGGTCTGTAGGCTGATGCTCTACCCACTGAGAAAATGGGCTAGGGCTCAAAGAAATACTTTTTTATTACTCCTAGTGTCCTTATTGTCCAAGTATGCAATAAGCAAAATAATAATAGCAAAATCATAATTTACACTTTGGAAATGCACCAGATATAACATGAACCATCTTTAAATTAAAAAAAAAATAGTGAATAATAAAAAACATTTAAAAATGTAAAAATCAGGGGGTTTTGTTTGTTTTTCTTTACAAAAAGAACCATCTCTATAGTTCTGTAGTTTTAAATTTCTAATATCTGCAAGTAGAGGGTATTTTTTTTATTTCTTGAAAATGAGAAATGCTAAATTATGCTTATTATAATTAAGGAGAATAAGTGTCATATAAGGATGATATTATGATGCAAAACATATAAGTGGAAACCATGAAATAGAGAAAGGCCCACTTAACAGAACAAGTTGTTCTAGATTGGTACTGCCGGTGTCACCTCTCCCCCACCCTCTATGCACATTATCACCTACCCCCACACCCTATTTTTATGTCCCATTGCAAGTAATTCCAGTTTTCAGAGGTTTATGCCTTGAAGTTCTTAACAACAAAAGATAAATCCTATAATTGAATTAATCCCTACTGATTTGTTGAGATTATTGTTATTTGACTCTACTGGAAAAATAAGCAACAAAAATATTTTTAGTAAATATAGCCAGAAAATTATTTCAATGAAACTGTTAATAGTGGTTTTGATTGTAGAAAGTTTACAAGTACAAGAGAGCAACAGTCTCCATAAACTTATATTTATTTACTGTTCAATTAAAATACTAGAAGGTATTTAAGATTTGGTATAAATTGGGCGGGAAGAGGGCTTAAATTATTTTTATATTTTACAGTAAGAATATTAGCTTCAACCTAAACATTCCATTGCAACTTTAGGCATTGAATTATATAATGTTTACTTGTCACTAGTAAGCAGAGAGTGATGGTAATCTCATATTATTTACTCAAAGATTCTGATTTGAACTCTGAAGGAATGAAAAGTCTGCCAGCAGACCCATCTTTGACAAATACCAGGTATTATGAACAAGCAATTATCATCATTGACTCTTAGTTTTTTAATACCTTCAATTTTTAATTTTATCACTCCTTACAGAAATGTAACAGCTTGCCTAGGACCATGTGGCTAATCTACGGAAGGACAAAACCCCACAAATTCTTGATTTTTACTTCATAACCCAGAGTTATAGGCCACCCAGACTCTGAAAATTATAAACTTTAAGAGAAACAATTAAAATATCAGAAACCAAAAGAAAATAATAAATAAAATCAGTATGGGTTCATGAAGGAGGCAGTCTTTCATTTCCAAGTGCCATTCTTTATTTATAACTAAATTTCCTTTCAGTTGACTTTGTGGTGCCTTCTCATTTATAATCTGGAGACTAATAGTAACCACGGAGGTCCCTTACTGCGTTCCCCAATTCCATAAGCTGGCATTTAACCATTCCTGTCCTATTGATGTCTGCACTTTGAGCAACTGCCAAAGAAGGAGATTCCTAACCTCTCAGCTGGAGATTCAGACTTGTCTTGTATGCAGGGTGTTCTTATCTATAAACCCGTACTGTTCTTAAGTCTTTAGAATTAGAGAAGAATGGGCCATGATTCAATTTTTTTTTTTTACAAAGGCATTAATGTTTTCAAAGTGAATCTCTATACTTTGATCTGCCATACTGTAAGAAACTTGGCAGTGTTTCTGCAGTTCTGTCCTTCCCACTTGCCGTTCTCGTTTCTATTTGAATTGTTAAGATTGGAGTTGGTGACTTTCATTTTCCATTGTCTTTTTCTAGCCTTTCCTTAGATTCATGGCATGAAATGAAAACATCACGTTGTAGGATTAAGTTACAGATCTCATGGGTATTGCCATTCCAATCTGCCATCTGTAATGTCTGCATGTCACTAACTTAGAAACTAGACACCTGCAATTGACCTATTACCAGACTGATGGCTGTGATGGACATGAGGACAGAGAGATAGGTCTGTGTTTTCTGTTTTAAGAAAATTGATATTTGTCTTTGGCTTTAAAACTGTAAGAATGCCAAGAGAGTTGTATTCTTTTCCTTATCTAGGAAATGAGAACTTGAGCTCTTATAAAAATTTGCCCCAGGACAAAAAGGCTAGCTCACTTTCTCATAATTTCTTTCAGTGAGTGAGCACCAGAAAATGTGTTAGTCTGCTTCAGGTTTTTGGATTTGCTACAGGAAAAATCAGACCGCACTACAAAGATTTATCTGATAATTATGTTTTATTTAACCACAAGCTAACAACTGAGGTTTATAAAGCATTTAAGACTGTTGAAGAGGAAAAAAAAACACAACTCCTGAAAGTCTGAATTAGTTTATTTTTTAAAATCATATTGCATTTACAACTAAATAAGCAATTATCTTCTCCATTCCTAAATCTGCAAGGCTCAGTAGAATGTGCAATTGGCCAAGGAAGACTTATTGCTTTAAGGAAGGGGTTATAATTTCAGTTCTGCTACAAATTTACTCAGACAAATCACTTGCATTTGATTTGTCTCCATTTATTTAGATGTAAACTGTGATTTGCTGGTCTTCTTGCCTGATACTTCAACATAACTTTTTCTATAAATGGTGAAAATTATTTATAAAACAGAATGAAGGCAAACATTTGTATCAACTACTATATTTTTTTCTGAAAATAATATTGTCTGCCAAATAACATTGTTTGTCAAAAGAGAGGTGACTCTAGCAGGGTTAAACATTTTCTCATTGGGAAATGCACCATTTGATTATATATATATATATATATATATATATATATATAATTTGTTTGTCTGTTTATAGACATTATATTTATGTATCTAGTCACATCTTATTGGAAAATTTTTGTTTGTTGTCATTCCTTTGTTAATTAATTGGGGATAGGGCTTGAAGGTATAGATATGTGTGTATCTACCTCTCCCTCCCTCCATTTTCCAGTTCCTTGAACAATGATTTCTTAGACATGGGGAAACATTCTTGAAAATATTTGGTGTGTGTGCCTGTGTTTGGTTTCAGAATAAAAAGAATTCTGTAGATAGAGTAATATGCAACACTAACCTAATAGTCAATGATAGTCATTACCACTTAGATCTTAATGATTCATCTTTACATGTGACCCATACTTGGCATTGTAGAATACTCTTTAAATGAAGTAAAAACAGCTTACAGCCGTTACTGGTTTGACTCAGTGGATAGAGCATCAGCCTGTGGACTGAAGGGTCCCAGGTTCAATTCCAGGCAAGGGCATGTACCTTGGTTGCAGGTACAGCCCCAGTAGGGGGCGTGCAGGAGGCAGCTGATTGATGTTTCTCTCTCATGGATGATTCTAACTATCCCTCTCCCTTCCTCTCTGTAAAAAATCAATAAAATATATTTTAAAAAGCCCTGATCGGTTTGGCTCAGTGGATAGAGCATCAGCCTGGGGACTGAAGGGTCCCAGGTTCGATTCCAGGCAAGGGCATGTGCCTTGATTGCGGGCACATCCCCAGTAGCGGGTGTGCAGGAGGCAGCTGATCGGTGTTTCTCTCTCATTGATGTTTCTGACTCTCTGCCGCTCTCCCTTCCTCTCTGTAAAAAATCAATAAAATATATTAAAATATACATATATATATTTTTTTTTTAAAAAAAGCTTACTTTTTTAAAAATATATATTTTATTGCTTTTTTTTAAAGAGAGGAAGGGAGAGGGATAGAGAGTTAGAAACCAAGGTACATGCCCTTGACCGGAATCAAACCTGGGACCCTTCAGTCCGCAGGCCGACGCTCTATCCACTGAGCCAAACCGGTTAGGGCCAGCTTACAGTTTTGAAGAGGAAACATCTTTACATGATTAGATTAGTGCTTCCATATATATTAGGGTATAAATGTTTCTTACTTTATCACTTTCAAGTTTTTGTTCTGTGATTAGACTTGGAAAATACCACAAAGCCAAGTCAGTGATTGTGTATACTACTTTGATCATGCTACTGCTTTGGTGCATGCATTTGTTGGCAAGATTTGGGGCCATCCATCCTCATTTCTGGAAGATATATATATATATATATATATATATATATATATATATATATATATATAATATTTTAAGCTACCCAGATGGGTAATGAAGTTAATGATGTTGTGAATATCATCTGCAGATGAGTGAATGTATTGATTTTGAATTAGAAAATATTAAACATTTGAGTATGATTTGAATTGTCAAGCATATGCTTAATTTAGAATCTTTACTAATAAGAATGTTTTTACAAAGTATATCCCCAAATTAATAAGTGTCTCCTCAAATAAAATTCAGCATCTTGAAACTGGTAGAAATCTCTAGTATTTCTTCTCTGTATCTCTTTTGGGATTAGATGGCTGTTTATTGCTGAAAGAAGCAGGAGATGAATAGCATCCTTATAAGGAAAAAAACATCTGGAATCAAAGAGTAGACTCCACATTATTAAAGCCTTGCTTTACATAAAAGGCAGATCTCTTCAAACGTCTTGAAAGCATTAGACTGAGGCTGGTTGTCCTTGGGATGTGCTCTTGACTTACTGGTCACTGGCTCATGGTCACGTCTGTTTTTCTGTTTCCTGATAGACTTTCTGCTCCACATTGCTACAGAAACCACCAGGCTGCACCCTCAATAACATTTGGAAATGTTTCCTGAGATGTGGTTTTTGCAGTTAGTTTCCCCCCCCCTCACTCTGGCAGGCAGTTCAATCCCAGATAATCTTACCTCTTTTTTTCTTCTTCTTCTTCTTTTTTCGTGTGTGTGCTGGAATAGATTTCTTGGTCTTAGCTCTACACTTTGCTTCTGGTTTATTTTAATTTAAATATAGTTGGCATTTATCAAGAAAGAAATACTAAATAAACCTTTGTTTAATTTTCAAAGTCATTCTAAAGATCCTCTTTTATTTTGACAACTGTAATTCAGATGAAAGTACGTTATGTATGATATTAATATTTTGGTTAGATAATCTTCCCATCATTCATTGCTTTGTAGATATTTTTTTAGAAAATGTAAGACTTTAAACCTATGCTTAAAGGGTATACCTTTTATAAAATAAATAGGTAGTTATGAATGATAAAATAATACCTTTTAAAATATTAATTGTATCTGTTTTAATAAGCGTTTTTTACAATGTTTTCATCTTTTTGCCATCATTTCTATAAAGTAAAAAGAAAAATAAATGATATAGGGAGAATCTATTTGTCCAGAAAAGTACTAAATCCTTATAGAGATGAATTTAACCATAAACTTATTAATGCAACAAATATTTATTGAGTGCTCACTATTTTCTAGGCATTATTCAGTTAAAAAAAGTTTTTCTAATCCTACCCTGATGGCATTTATATTCTACCCATAGTTATGGTAGGAAAGATCAGTATGAAATAATATACATAATAAAATTGATATCTTTTAAGGTAATAAGTGTATGGGGGGGGGGGGGGCGCGGGAGGGGAATGGAGCAGCCTTGAGGAATCCTGATGGAAGCCTGAGTGGCAACCTTAGTCAGTGCAGTTGCCATGGCCTGACTGTGCTAGGGACATGTGACTAGAGGGAAAACAGCTCTGAAGGTCTGGATGTAGGAGTACATTTGACATGTTTAGGGAACCATCAACAACACCAGTGTGGCTGGAGTGGAGGGAGGTAGGAGGAGTAAAGGATGTTGAAAAAGTATCAAAGGGCCAGATCCTTTAGGGCAGGGGTGGGGAACCTTTTTCTGCCAAGGGCCATTTGAATATTTATAACATCATTCACAGGCCATACAAAATTATCAACTTAAAAATTAGCCTGTTATATTTATTCAAACATTTAATTAACTCACTCCTAATGCCTTGGCAGGGCCAGACCAAATGATTTTGTGGGCCTTATACAGCCTGTGGGCTGGATGTTCCCCACCCCTGTTTTAGGGCCTTGTAAATTATGTGAGGATGCTGGCTGTAGTTCTTAATCTAATGGATTAACATAGGAGGGATTTGAGGAGCATAGTTACATAATGTAACATATCATCTGGAACAATTACTCTTGCTTCTTTGTTGAGAAACCTCTACCGCAGTGGTTCTCAACCTTCCTAATGCCGCGACCCTTTAATACAGTTCCTCATGTTGTGGTGACCCCCAATTTCATTGTTACAAATTGAACATCATTAAAGCATAGTGGTTAACCAAAAAACAATATGTAATTATATATGTGTTTTCCGATGGTCTTAGGCGACCCCTGTGGAAGGGTCATTCAACCCCCAAAGGGGTCACAATCCACAGGTTGAGAACCGCTGCTTTACAGTGTCAAGAATTGAGCAAAGGAGTAGCTCAGATAAATAAAGTGGGCATACATGGTTGAATTCTGATGAATTCTGGATATACTTAGAAAAGAAAGCTAAGAATATATTCAAATGGATTGAAGACAGATATGGAATAAAAAGATTAATCAAATATGTTAGGTTGCAATGCTACTTAAGATCATGAAAGGATTGATTATAGACTGAGAAAAGATGAGTCTCACTACTTAGAAGGAAGTAACCAGCCCAGCCATTGTGGCTCGGTGGTTGAGTGTCAGCCCATTCCCTAAGAGGTGACTGGTTTGATTCCTGGTCAGGTAACATGCCCAGGTTGTGGAATCCATCCTCAGTAGGGGGTATGCAGGAGGCAGCCAATCTACATTTCTCTCTTATCAATGTTTCTATCTCTCTTGCCCTTCCTCTCTCTAAAAATCAATAAATATATACTAGAAACCAGCCAAGAACACAATATTTCTATTTTATCTAAATATTCTATGACAGCAACTATTTGGTCACCCAAAGCCTTGATTATGTAGGCACCTAATTAGAGGTGTTTTTTCAGTGATAAATAAAGTAATTGCTTGTCATTATATGCTGTGGACTACACCATTGTTCTGTTTGCCACTGTCAAAAGGATCATTTATACCTTGAAGGCTAAACAAATTTCACACTTCTATCAAGGTTATATTGACTAACAGACTGGTATGTCATCCAATAATTACTATATCCAACTATATTTTGATAAAGGATTTCAGATATGAATAATGTCACTTTTTAAATTATTCACATAGACATTACATCAAATTTGTAGCAAAGAAAATTATAAATATATATAATAGTAATTTATATATTACAAATATATATTATAAATATATACAAGGTGTCTCAAAAATGTATATACACTTTAACAGCTGATAGCTCTTACATTTTAAAAATGAAATATATTTTAATAAACATTGACTTTATATAATTATTCAAAACATGTATATACATTTTTGGAGGCACCTTATATTTTATATTTATAATTATATAAACATATAATTTTTAATTTTTTTAATTGAACATTAATATACACAATTTTAGTTTTATTATCATAGAACAAATGAAGATATAGTCAAAAAAATTTAATACAATTTTATTTTAAAGTACTGTATAAATACCATAATATAGAAATAAAAAATAGTTCTGGTATTATAATCACCATATTTTTGCATATTTCATTTAAACAGCTTTGACTTGGTATACATATTTCATTATTTCTTTATATTACTTTAATAGCACTATTTATTCAGTTTCTGTCCTTTTGTTTTATGGATTCTATTGTGATTATTACCCCATATCACTAACAGGATCTTTTGTTTGTTTGTTTGGTATAGCTCCATATTATTGCATAAAATAGATATATTATAATTTATTTAACAATTCCTCTAGTTAATTCTATAATAAAAAAGCTAGAACTCTGTTGATTGCAACCATCAGAAAATAATTCAAACTAGCTTAAACCAAAGGAGGAGGGGGTGAATAATTTCTTGGCTGAGTTAACAAGAACATGGGATGTAGTTACTAATGAACCAGCAACTTAAAGTTAAATGTCACATTTAATCATTTCCAACATAATTAGCATACAATGGGACAAAATGGACAAGCTTGCAATCAGAAGTCCGATTTTGATAAAAAGAAGCATTAGAGACAGCTCCCGGTGATCACTGGCCCAAAATTAATAACAAATCCTAAAGAGTAGTAAGTACCAGCAACATCCCCTTCCTGTGCCCAGCCAATCTTGTTCTGTTTTCTAGGAAGATTTCCTGGTGCTTTCACTACATGATCCCTTCTGAAGGGCCTTACGGAGAAGGGAGCCTCTTTCTGGAAAACGCTCATTTTTATTGCTCACATCCACAGGGTATGGATTTAGGGGCCCAGAGAGTTAGGAGTGGGTGGAGCTGTGCCAAATACATAGCCTGCTTCAGGGTCTCTCAGGAAAAACCACCTCTCTCAAAACAGGAGCATAATGTCACTTTCTTTGCCTGTGGTCAAATTCCAAAGGCAACGATCATGGAGGGATCATAGATCATTCATCAAGGCTTTGGCCTGGGAATCCCATCTCTTACAGAATAATCTTTGGTGTTCTGCATATCTCCCTCACCCTCAGCTAGTGACTAAGGTCTCGTTCTCAATAAATTTTGATTGAATAGTTAGAGATGAAGATGGAGAACTAATCAGCTCTTGCCCAAAGGCTGTGGTTCCAGTGGATAATGTATAAAAGTGGGAACAATTACTACGTCTGTCTGGCTGAGAGGGTGTGGCAGGCAGGTGCTTGGAGGGATCAGAGGGTGGATCCCAAGTCTCCATATTACTGCCAGCTTTGCTTCATCTCTCTCTGAGTTTGCTGAATAAACTTAAAGCAGAAAACGCAGATATTCTAAGCCTGTAAATCTTCAGATTATTTATCTTTCATTCAGTTTGGACTTCTGCTCTCAGAAAGAAAGAACTTTGACAAAGTGGAGTTTCCTTTCCTTTATGCTTCTAGACAGGCCTGCTTCAACTGCAATGGAAATAAGACTTTAATGAAGTCCACAGGGATAAGCTAACAAAAACTCTAATATGTTTGCCTACTTCCAGACTTCATAATTCATAGTTTTGAGTCCTGCACAATAGGGCACTTTTCAAACAGATGCTTTTCATCTATAAAAAGGGAAGATAGTCACCTTTCTAGCTACAAAAGAAGGACCCTCATTTCTCTCCATCTAGTTCTAGATTTTAGAGTTGGAGCTTTAACATTACCCCTCTTTTACCTTTTAATGCTCTCAGACCATTTTTTACTCCAGTTATGCTTAGAAAACACTTTGTGCAGGTGTAGATGACAGCATCTCCTATGCACCACACTTCATGTGTCTCACTGTTGGCCTGGGTCTCCCTGGTAAAAACCATCTTGCAATCATGCCTGTGAAACCTGCAAATGCAAGGAAGTTAACTCATCTTGGAGAAATCTTTTGATTAATGAGAATGAGAGCTGGAGAATAAATGTATTCCTTTTTTTTTTTCCTTAGGCAGACAATTCTGGGCACGGACTTCAGTGTTGCTCAGAAGGTCCTGGGGTGGGGGGATAGAGCCCATGTTGTCCACCATGATGACTAACGTTAGAAAGCACCCTTGTATTGCTTTCCCCCCTCTCTCATTTTTTTCTTTCCGGTTCCCCACCTTGATTCTGGGGATTACTTCTCAAAATATGCTACCTATTCCTCAAATACTTGCCCCAAGCTATATTTTCTGGAAAAGAACTCTGCCTAAGGCACTTCCACTTTCATATAAAACCTTTTTTTTTTTTATTTGAAATTTTGCTAGGAATTAATGGGCCCCCAGGATGCATTAGGCATAGTTGGATTCTCAGGCTTAAATCATTCTATGGGGATTTTAGCCCCATGGCTCTTCTCTGCTTTCACCTAAGTCATTTAATTCATCTAAGTCATTTAATCCTCACACGGTGTCAAGATTAACAAGAGAAACTCTTGGCTTGCATTTTCTCCTCTAAGGGAAACTCATTAGAAAAAAACAACACATATGAGTCTTTTCCAAGGATTTCACTCAAAACCCCATTCGTGTCTAATTGGTTGGGTTTACATCACATCACAGGCTCATATTAGTCACTGGCCAGGGTATGGAAGGCTTTGATGCCTGGAGTGATTAAGGGAGGAGCAGGGAGAAGTGCGGTTCCCCAAAGAAAGATCAGCTTACCATTCCAAAATGGTATAACATCAGACTTGTAATATACATTGTTTCTTTTCTTTTCGGCCTCCTCTTCTTGCTCCCTCTGCTATTTTAGCAATACATATTTTTGTAAAAGATTTTATGACTATACTGAAAATTGGTTTCTTTGTTTCTTATGCTTTATTTTGTAAAGGACAAAGGAATAGTTTTAAAAAGTAATAAAGTCTGTTAAAGTATTTGAGAACAATAAAAATAAGGTAAAAAAGTATAATGAAACTAGGAGTTAGCATGGAAACCCTAAACTCCTATTAGAGGGCATATATAAATTTGACTATAGCTTTCTAGTGGTTACTATGACCAAGGAAATGTAACAATTAGAGAAGAAAATTTGTGGTTTCCCCACAACCAAAACCAATGAATTGTTCAGAAAATGGAAGCTATTTCTCTTACCAACACCAGGAATTCCTTCAGTGGTCCTACCAATAAAACCCTGTAACACTAACAACATATACATTCACTCACTACTTTATACTAAATATATTGAAGTGCTTCATAGAACTGGTTTTTCTAAAGCCCTTCAGTATAGGGTCAGGGCATTATATTGACATGTAATTAGAATAAACAGTCCTATAAATGCCAATATGTTCAAATCTGGAATGTGGTTCTCAAAGAGCTTGACTTAATTCAGGAATAAAATGCCAACGATGGAGAGCAAGTTTCTCCTAAGTATGGTGCAGTGAGCCTTGGTCCCTAGCAACCCTCCACTGAAACCGCACACAGGAGGACAGTTGCATTTAATGAGAGTGATATAATTACAAACTCTGATAAGCGCTCTGAAAAGAATAATCCATCAGGACTCTTCTAAATGTTTTGTATATACTAATCCATTTTTATCCTCCTCTGTACCTGTGAGTCAGGTACTACGACAGCACCCATATACAGATGAGAAAACTTAGGCACAGAAAACAAAGTCGCACAGCTGCTAAATGATAGGCTGGAAGTCAGACCTGAGCAGGTTCAGCCCCAGAGTCAGCTATGTTGCCCCTCTATCATGGAAGACAGCTTTCAGGGGCCCTCCAAAAACACAGGGGGCATTAGAAAGAGATCAAACTATCCTTTTTTTAAGATGATGTAATGTGGAAAAATATATTTGGGTATCTTTCCGAGCAGAATGACATTTACTCAAAATGTGAATACAGGCCACTCATTCACTTCTGCCAAGTAGAGTGGGTACGTTCTCACACCAGGCAGCCACCCTGCTCCTCTACTCTCCCCACCAAGAGCAGACGCCCAGGACTAGACTTTTTCTCCCTGCAGTGAAGTCAGAAAATCTGGTTGCTGGTGGTCCCCTGCCAGCAATTTGTGTATGCCCAAGTAAATAGTAAACCTTTGGATTGTTTATTATTGGCTTGATGGTGTGTTTTGACATCCTGCTACCATAAATGAGAGAAAGCAGTAGACCAAGCAAGGAATTGGGCCACATGGTAACATACGATTAACAAGTTACCTATTGACTCCAATAAAATATATCAGAAATATCTCACAAATGGCAGGGGAGGTTGGGGGGGGGCGGAGTTAGAGAGTGACCAAAGGACTTATATGCATACATATTAGCATCACCAATGGACGGTGACACTGGGCTGGTGGGGGCTTGCCTGGGGTGAAAATGGCTGGGTGGGGGTGGGGGGGTCAATGGGGAAAAAGAAGACATATGTAAAACTTTAGACAATAAAAAAGAAATATCTCAATAATACCCACTTAAAATAATAAATGATGTTTCTTTCCACTGTTAATAATGAACAATAAAGTAAGCTATGATTGATGATTCCATTCAAATAGCAAAACAAAATAAACTCTCCCCCCAAAAACACTATTGAATATCTAGGAATTAACTATAAGCAATTTAGAAGACTGACATTAGGTAGGCCATAATATAAGGCTTAAATAATTAGAAATAACATATTTCTAAATGAGATGACTTAACATTATAAAGATGGTAATTCTCTAACTGTAACTTCAAAATAATTCCAATAAAACTCAAGACTTTGGAGAATTATGAGAAGACCATTCTAAATATTTGTATAAAAGAGTAGAAGTCCATGACTAACTAAAACTAAAAAAGGGAAAAATAGGACTTAATTCACTAGATATTAAACCATGTCACAGAGCCATCATCATAGAAGCACTGAGATACTGATAGAGCAACAGAAAGCTATGCCAACAGTACACTGAGCATAGGATTAAGGAGGCAATGAACTTCAGGGAAGAAAAGATTAATTACTTAGTAGAGGGCATTGGGAAAACTTGGCTGATTTTTTAAATAAAGAGAAAAATAAAGTTGTATTGCTACCTGCATTATACACAAAGGGAAATTTTAGATGGAATAAATACTTGAATATAAAGTCAAGTATAAAATGTAAGAAGAAACTAAGCAAAAAATATTACTATTAAAGGTATATTTGAATATATCAAATTTCAGGCTTTTTTGTTAAAGAAAATTTGTTAGAGACTAGGAGAAAATATTTGCTATGCTTAAAACAAAGACTATCTAGACCAGTGGTTCTCAAACTTCCTAATGCCGTGACCCTTTAATACAGTTCCTCATGTTGTGGTGACCCCCAATTTCATTGTTACAAATTGAAAATAATTAAAGCATAGTGATTAATCACAAAACAATATTTAATTATATATGTGTTTTCCAATAGTCTTAGGCAACCCCTGTGAAAGGGTCCTTTGACTCCCAAAGGGGTCGCGACCCACAGGTTGAGAACCGCTGATCTAGATGTACAAGAAATTTTGCAAATCAAAAGGAAGACCCAGGAAATCCAAGTGAAATGGGCAAAAGTTATAAATCAGTAGTTCAAAGCAAGGCTGAAAAGATGCTATGTCATATTACTAAACTACAAATTTAAACTTAAACAATATCAGGATCCCATAAGATAAGAATTATGCCAGAAAAAAGTGCCAAGTATCTGTAAATGTGTATACAGTGGAAATTCTTGTACTCCATGCATTGTGGGTAGAAGTTTAGACTGGCCCAGATATCTGATGGCATTTAGTGAAAATGTCTTTAAAAATAAATATATCTCTCAACCAATAATTTCACTCTTTGGTGTATATTCCTTGTGATATACTCACTAGTCCATACTGGAATTAAAAAGAATTTTTAATGAAGAAGGAGTTAGAGATAATCAAGGTATTTAGCCCAAGGCAGGTAGATACTAAACTAGGATAATGGCATACCATGGTGTAGCATGAAGCACTTACTATACATATACCAACCCGAATGGATTGTGAAACAGTGCTGAGTGGAAAAAAATAGAGGTAAAAATGGCAAAATCACTTATTTCAATGAAAACTGGATACATGTAAAAAGGAACTGTTAGCATTCCTTATAAAGATGAACTTATTCTGGGGCACATACTAAAACAGAGCAGTGCAACTGCCAGTGGAAGGAGAGAGGAAATTGAAGTGGAATTATGGCTCAAAGAGGAAAAAATATAAGGAAATAAAACAAAAATGGGTGTTCATCCTGGCTATTATTGCTATGTAACAAATCTTCCCTACATTTAGTGATAAAACAACAGCTTTTACTGAACTCACAGATAAGTCAGTTAGAAATTCAGAAGGGCTTTTACTGAACTCACAGATAAGTCAGTTAGAAATTCAGTTAGAAATTCTGAATTTCTGAATCCTATGCCTGAGGATTCGACTTAGCAGATTCAAATGGCTGGAGATGTAAACATCTGGGGCTGGCTGATCTGTTTCCAAGATGATGTCTTCACTCACATGTTTTGAATCAAAAGATGAGGAGACTTAAAGCTGCCCCAACTGGAACCAGCCATCGGAACACCTACACACGGCCTTGTGATGTGGCTGGTGGCTGGTGGCTGGGTTCTGCCTGTTCCCAGAGGACCAAGAGGAAAGAGTTGGCATGGACTTTAATGACTAGTCTCAGAAGTCCACAGTATCAACTTACCATACTCTGTAGTCGAAGAAGTTACAACCCCACTCTGATATGAGAAGTGTGATATGGAAGAGCATGTGGGATTGGAGAGATGGTTGAGATCATCTTTACAAAATATAATTTGTCTCAATTGTTCAATCATAAAAGATAATGTTCCACGAACTACATAACATTGTTTAATCAACTCTGCTTCTGAAATCCACTCATCACACACACACACACACACACACACACACACACAGAACAGATCCAATCTAAATGGCAGTGAGGCGGGTGGAATAATTGAAATGAACAAATAATTTAAAACATTGTCTTAAAAAATATGGGTACATATTCTTCAAGAAATACACCATAAATAATTTATTTTGTTCCATCTTCTAAATTGTTTGGAAAAGCAATTTATCTGAGATTAAAAAACATGATAGGTACTTAGAATACAATTAATCTACAGTGGCTGGTATGCTTGGAGTCACATTTCAACAAACTAGGAAGCTGGGAGGAAGAGTAACATCATCTTGAGAAATTTGAGCTACCTGGTATTAATATTTATAGTTAAAATTATTGAGACTTTAATATGCTTAGCAACTTTACATCTAATAGCTCACTTATTCATAACAATCCTAAGTTAAGTAATAGTATCATTTTCACCCCAAAGATTAGGAAACAGACAAAGAAAAGTTATATTTCTTACAGAAGATTACCTGTAAGTGAAAAAGCTAGGATATAAATTTAGGTGATTCCTACTGATATAATAGACAACTCAACATCTTCATGAAAGTATTCTTGAGAAACACTATCAAGCATTTTATGTTGTTTTTTTACCCAAAATAATGAGCTGTATATAATAAGATTTAATAAAATGTGAATAAAATTAGAAAGCTGCAAACTCTAGTAACTTTGGATTAGTCTTCTAAAATTAATCAAGTAGAGTATTTAAGGTGATTTTTTGCTCTATCTTATCTGGAATGAGGTGTGGAGGGTAGGCAAATCATGAATTATTTGGCTATGACACTCTGAATAATATCTAAGTGAAAATATCTAGACATGAGACTTGGAATGTGCTTAATCAATTTTTGACAGAATTGGAGCTTCTCATTTGTCTTCAAGCCAGGAATGTAGAAGTTAGCGAGGGAATCATTATATATTAGAATGTCTTATTTTTAGCACATTTCTTGGAAGAGATTTTTGGGAGGCCTTATACATTAGCAAATGGGAGTATATTACCTTTAAGGCAATGTTCAGAAAATACTTCAAAGTAATTATTTTTCTTTATCTTATGGAGAAAATATATTTTTTGCAAACATTTTAAAATGGCATTTTATAATGTTTACAGATAGTTTTTGTTGCTTGTCTTGAAAAGTAAAATTAAAATTTTAAATGATAAATATTAATTGGGCATAAGACAATGCATAGTTCTACATATAGGAGTATTTTTTATGTCAAAAAAGAAAATACATTTAGATTATTTGATTAACTGATATAACTAAGAAAAAGTTCTTTAATTTTCTGATTGCTTGGGAATATCTGGTACAAAATAGGCCTATAATTACTTGTCTTATAGCTAGCTTCTAAAACTGCTTTTCTTTGACTTTTATACTATTAATCACATTCTTTAGCCTCCAGGGAGCTCAAGCCATCCACCACTCTAAGTGTGTGTGTGTTGGGGGAGGGGGGGAGGAGGAGGATGGGCGGGGAGGGAATGCACTGAAAGAGTATTGATATTCAAAGGCTCTAAAACAGAGCTCTCAGGACACCCACTTTGCTAGTCCACAAGCTGAGCTTCTAGGTAAGACAGATGGCAGAATTACACGAGTACATTTTCTTTCCTTAGCTCTTTTCTGTATGAAACATATTTGCATCCCTTTCTCTAATGTGATTTACATGGGAAAATAAAGTCTATTTTTGTTTCTTTTCAAATAACTTAGGCATCTACCTCTCCCTTTCAATGATCAAATACAAATAGTGTGGAGCCAACAAAAATAAAAATAGGGAACATTGGCTTAAGGATTCTCTGGTTCTTTCTACCTTATGTGCTGTTATTCTAGTCCCCATTTTTCCATAGAACTTGTGTTCCAGAAGATAAGGATCATAGTGTAGTCCCAGAGAAAACAGACTTAGAAACAGCCATTGTCTCCCACTAGTATCTTAAGGTAAAACTTCAAAAAACACCCCTGAAGGATAATATATGATTTGGTCCAGCTCACCAAGATAGAAGCCTGACTAGAATCTGGACTCAAATACTAGAGAGAAAAAAACAAACAAAAAAAACACAAACAAACAAAAAAACCACAATTGCCTCAAGCACTGTCTTTAACAAAAATGCAAATAAAATGTGATTTTTATTTTATACATTTAGCTAACAGACTAAATCTAAGACAATCCTATTTAATAAAGAGGGAATATGCTAATTGACCCTCACACCTTCGCAAAGATGGCGGCACCCACAGCCACAAGATGGAGGCGCCCAGTCCCCTCAGCCCCCCAGCAGCCCAGGGCCGGCCTGAGGCACAGGCAAGCCTTGGATGGTGGCTGTCCAGCTGCCCAGGGCTGACCTGAGGTGCAGGCAAGCCTCAGATGGCAGCTTCCCAGCCACCCAGGGCCGGCTGAGGCTTGGGCTGCCGGCAGTGGCAGCAGCAGAGGTGTGATGGGGAGTCGCCTTCCCCTGATCGCTGGGTCGACTCCTTCCCCTGAGGGCTCCCAGACTGTGAGAGGGGGCTGGCTGGGCTGAGGGACCCCGCTCCAGTGCATGAATTTCCATGCACCGGGCCTCTAGTGGATAACATAAAATAATTGGATTCTAAACTGAAAATCACATAAATGCATTTGCCTCCCCAAACAAAATTCCACCAATCCATATTAAAGAATTAAGATTCAGATGGTTTTGAAAATTGGCAAGGAAGTAAATTCATACCCATAGTGTTTTACCTCTAGTCCCCATATTAAGTTATTACATGGATATACTTTTAACTTCACAGTTTCTCTCTCTTAACTTTTCTATCTTGTAAAGTGGAAAGAATTCTGCTTCACTCATTAAACTGTCTTGGCATCAAGTCACATTACAAAAGTCCTGCTTTGTCCATCTGCCTTTGTATCTGGGTCCTACCTTGTTCCTATGATAAAATCTCTCCCCTAAACCACCCTTTCCTTTGCTTCATGCTAATTTTATTATATCAATGCTTGTGATGATCTACTTTTATTGGTATGCTGGTTTCTCTGAAACTTGAATGTCATCCTGTCCTTATCTGGGAGCCTTAGAAATATGCCCTCAAAATCCTGTCCCATTGTTGGGATCCTTTATCTGCTGTTAGGCTCACTGACATTGTTCACTAGAGACCTGGTGTACAAAAATTCGTGCACTGGGCACGGGGTGGGGGAGTCCCTCAGCCTGGCCTGTGTCCTCTCGCAGTCCAGAGCCTCAGGGGATATCCTCTGCAGGAGTTGACTGGTGCGCCCATCGGGAGACAGCGCTGGATGGCAAGTGGTCGGCCCCACCACCCATCCCGCTGCCTCCTCTGGTGGCCTCCCTCTGTGGGAGGCAACTGGTGGCCGATTGGGGGCCGACACTGGCCGGCAAGAAGCTGGCCCTGCCCCCCCATTGCCCCTCCACTGCCACTGGTCACCACCCCCCGATCGCTGTCCCCTCCCTCTGCCCTCTGGCATCTGCCTTGGCTGGTTTGGCACTCTCTGCTTGCTGGCCCCACCACCGCCGCCGACTGGTCATTCTACCGTTCGGTTGATTTGCATTTTAGGCTTTTATGGTATAGGATTGCCTAACTGGATCTCCAAAGCTTTCTCATAGCATGTTAAGTTTCCATGATCACCTGTTGAAAGTCTCACTAGTTGTTTCTGGATAAATTTCCACCTAATATTGCAAGTTATTATTCAATCCAAATCCAGGCTCTCTGTGCCCAGCTGGATTGCCTATAATGTTACAAAATCACAGATCTGGGTTCAATGTTTGGTCTTGATACTTAACAGGTGTTTAATTTGGTCAAATTACTTAACCCCATTGAGATTTATTTCTTGCCTCTTCAAAATTAAGATAGAGATAATAATCTATGATTTAATATCTAATTAATATAGGGAGTTGGTTGTAGAGTTATGGAAAGTATAGATAAATATGTTATATGAATTAAGCACTGAATATATGGGCAGGCACTGTACTTAGCTTTTTATAAGAATAATAATCTAAGGATTGCCATGATTCCCATTTAAGTGATTTACTAACATCTTAGAGTTTATTCTGACACCATTGTGTAATAATTGCTGTGATCTACATTATACTACTATTGTAAAAAATAGAGATAAAGCACTTAGCATAGCCCCTGACATCAAGTGTCAACTCCACCTTTACTAGTATCTGGGTGTAATCCAGGCAAGATTACCATTATGTTGTATCTAATATTCAATTTTACTCTCTCTTTGGCTTGTCCAAATTAACAGAGCACATGCTTTGGCACCATCACTAACTAATGCTTTTCTTGACTGTATCTATTCCTTCCTTACACTTTATTTATATCTTATGTCATTCCTTTCTACTTCCTACACCAAATTTTTATATTTACCAAAACACTACAATAATGATATTGCAAATACAATTATATTTGGGGGATATTACAATTAAGATGATTTTTACCTGGCATAAAACTAATGTAAACTATATAATTAACATGAATTACATGAGTCAAATGTATTTGTATGAGCTACATGACTTTCCATAAAATACAAGAGGGACTGACCTTTGTTGCTTACAGTTCATACAAAAATTCTCTTCAATTGCTTTCTAAAAACAATTTATTTGTCTGAAGACCTTGGAATAAAAATGAAGATATCATTGACTTACCACCCAAGTAGATGTTTTTGGAACTTAATTCTACCCCTCCAAGATATAGAGCAAGCATTTTACTGAAATTATTTTAAACTGAATATTGGTGTCCAGAACTGTGAACTGTCTGGATATTTACCCTTCTTGAAAGTTGCCAAGTTGATCAGTTATAGTTTCATGGATGCTGACAGAAAACACAAGACTCCTGGGTCATATAAAAATAACTTTATTAATCATGGCATAAGGCAGCCAGCATGTGCTTTGTGTTTGTGATGGTTCCTGTTGCTCCCATATCCTACAGGGATGACACAAGCGGATGCAGGTAGATGCTTCACATGAGGCATGTTTGTGTCATAGCTGAGGAATCACAAGATTAGGAAAACTGCATATTTTATAATGGAGTACAAATCTGCCTGACCTTGGCTATGATAGTGGTGGTAGTGTTGGGGAAATTATCTTTATTATAGTCACACACACACACACACACACACACACACACACACACGAATCCTGCTTTCTGCCCAGGAGGGATGTACTATCTCTCTTCCAAGGCTTTTCACAGTACAAACATTATTGAAAAGATAGCTCAGAATACAGGCAACCAGTGCTTCTTCTTGCCAAGGGTACAGGAGTGCAAGAGACCCATGTAGACTTGTCTCCAGCATTTGGTCAATTGGAGCATTCTTTGATTTGATTCTAGGTTATATTTTAATTAAAATTCAACAGTTCTAGTTGGTAACATCTAAAGTCAAGAAATGTATTCATTTTGACTTGGAAGGATAACCCACACGACTACTCCTTTGTATCCCCAATAATTTTCTCCACTATTCTGAATTTGTAATTCCAGAAAATATAATTCTACTTTGGCATGTTGATGACCTATTTTATTTACAAAATAATGGTGTCAGTGCTACATGATAAAATCTGTGGTAATAGATACACCAGAAATACTTATAGCTAGAACTAGAATCTAGAAGTAGATGAATGTCAGTTTTTGTAGTTAGCATCCTTCACACTAGTTTGTTCAACCTATAAATCTGTTATATAGTTAGGATATATCCACCACAATTGTGTCTATGCTAGGAATACTATGGTGAATAAAACAGAAGAAATGTGGTTTTTTTTTATGTTACAGAATTTATAGTCTATTGGCATAAAATTAAGTATTAACATATATGACACCCAGAGATATGAAAATCATACAGTTCCCTTCCATATCACCTCTTGCCTCTTTTCTGCTTTGCCTTTCTCCATAGTCACTAATAGTGTTTGTGTTTCTTATATGTAAAGCTTATTTTCTTTGCTAAGCATTTATCTTTTCCTACTAGAATATAAGATGCCTGCAGGCAGGGAATTCTGTCCATTTTTTATTCAATGCTATATACACAGAGTATAAAAAGATTTTGAGACATGATACATAGGAAGGACTAAACAAATATTTGTGGAATAAATACCTAAGTGGGTGAATGAAATAGATTCTTAGGCAGCACAGACCTCCAGAGAAGACCTTCCCACAGATCCCTAGAATAGAGGAAGAATAAAATCAATAGTGGCCATTTATTTTAGACATGATATCTTCATATCTTAACAGAAAAAAAATCTCATGTAATTCCTCTAACATTGAGTCTCTATGAAAATAAATAAGAATCATTTATTAGTTTTAATAGAGCAATATTTATATCCTCTAGACTGGTGTGGCCAGGGGAAAAATGGTTTCATATGTAAAAGTGTTCATGGAACTTCTTTTGGACAGAAAACAAATCCGAAATTCTGCCAGGCATATAGAAACAAGATATTTTCTTAGAATATGTCTCGATATACATAGACCAGGATAATCCCTCCATATTTAGTTTAAATCTCAATGGAAGACAACATAAAGGTGTATGAAAGAATAATTATGTAAACATGTTTAATTAATTCTTTACTATGTCAAAAATGATTATTACTCCAACTCTAAGTGATAGATGTGTTTTTAGCTCTTTCCTTGCTTATGCCCCTTGACCTAGAGTAGAAGAATTTGAGTTAAAATATATTTTGTGATGGTTCCAAAAACCTGGTTTTAACTGTGTCCTTAGGATTGCAAAGGGTTGAGAAAACATTCTTACTTATAAGGTATATCTTTAGAAATAATATTTTAAGGAATTTCAAAATAGGACAAAAGAGGCTATCCTT